>NC_066583.1:635155368-636385883 GCF_024323335.1 Lathyrus oleraceus
ATATTACTTATTGACAATTATTAATGAAGCAAAAATAATTAAAATCACTTATAAATTGCTAAAATGCAATGTGGTAATTTAGGCGACAGAAGCAATTTCTCTCTTGAATTTGGTAACCATGAATTGAGACAAAGGCATCCAATTAAAGAAGCAAAGTTTATTTCTGTTATAAGATTGGAAATACCTAAAATACATTGAAAAAGCCACTGACTACATACAAAGAATTACCCTCTCCATCAAAAAGAAAGACAAAGAAGATCTCACACGGATCAACTTCCTTTCAATTAAAACCATGATAGTGATAGGGAGAGAGACCTAAAAAAAACTTCCGATCATCAAAAGGTAACAACTTTAGGGTTATGTTATCTTGCAACCCTCCAATGATTCTGAGTTGTAGCCACTAGTTGTAGCCACTAGTCAGTAGAAAAAAAATGAACAACATTAAATATAGAGACACAACAAACCATGTTCTTTATACAACATAGAAATTAATCAACACATAATTAAAAGACTTACCGCATCTTTAGAACGATAGTGATTTTGACAAAATGATAATCTACACATGATTTTTATTAAAATCAATGTAACATGATGAAATTCTATCATAATCACTTTTGATCTAAACATGCGTGTAAGTTAAGTTATCTGACCTGTAAAATGAAAAGTTGTTATAATAACTTGTAAGTTAAGTTTAACTTGAAATTTTGAAATCATTGATATCTCTTGTGATAGCAGGAATGCAACTTGAACTTCTAGCAAGTCCACCTTTCTTTTCACCACCACCACCTTTCTCTCTAGGGTTGAATGACTTAGCCCTTCTACCTTCCATTTTACTCTTTTTCAGCATCTCTTTCATGGCTTCAGCTTGAAACAAAACAGGAAAAGTCCTTCCATATTTGTTAAACCTAACACATGCATTCATGTGTTCACTCAAAGCTTCATCTTTTTTCCCTCCATTTTTCTCCAACTCTTCCTTCACTGCCTCAGAACACAAACCACAAACCCATTTTCCTAAGTATTTGTCGCGTATGCGTTTTATGTACTCAGGTGTACACTCTTCCGACATGCCACAGCACTCGCACTTTGCATCTTCAACTTCAGTTATTGGTGGAAGTGTTAAATCAAAGTCTTCTTTTGATAACGCGAACGATATGTCGGAGATTGTTCTTTGAATGTTGTTGTTATTGTTGTTGTTGTGATCGGATGAATTAGGTTTTGGTGGTTTGGAGCATACTACGTTGTTGGTTCTAGAGAATGAGCTAGGTAATGAATCTCCATGAGGTGCCATATGTATATTTCTAAGAGAATTGGAAATATTATTGATGAACAAAATAGGGTATGAGAACAATGTTATTTATAATGGTTATAATGTGTTTGTAAGAATGTGAGAATGTGTGGATGTTAGAAATGCAAAAGTCAGTTTTCAATGATCGTGAACTTAATTGCTAGATTGTTCAACAAGAGTTAATGAAGTGAATGCGATATATACTAGCTTTTTGAAAATTTAAATGTGATATAGTGTGATATATAGGTGTGCTTTTTTCTCATCCATGTTATTTTTACTATGTCAAGTGAATTAACTTCCACGTTTGGTAGTTGTGGCTGCAAGAATAAGGTGACTAATGCATGATTTCTCTCTTTCTATGGCTGATAATTTAGTTGAAAGGCAACCACATACATGTGTATTGAAAGTTTCACGTTAGATAGACATATGGACTAAGGCATAAACAGATCTATTAAGAGCTTATAGAGTAAGTAGTGTGTGTTTGGCAGTGTCGTGATGAAAATAAATTTTGAATGATTTGATTAAGTAGAAATGATTCACATTAAAATAATCGAAGAAAAAGTTATTTATATAGGAATAGTAAATTTAAGTGTTAAAATCACGTTTAGATTCAAAAGATATAAGTTTTAATTTTAAGAAGAATCAATTTTAAATGCAAAATAAATTTTATTTTAGAGAAATCAAATATATCAAAATTAATTTTATATTTCTAGAATTATTTTTGTCCCTCTCAAAAGTGAATCCAAACGTACTTTTGTCTCTCTCATTGCCTGCTTATAGTATGATCTTTCTCTGAGTGATGGGTTATTAAAGTTAGAGTATGGTCCAACTCATCCCTATAAAATCGATTTATACAATGAAGAGTGATATTATATAAACTCTTTATAAGCTCTATTTGTAACTAATGTGAGACTTGAGATTTTCTCAATACGGATGTGTTTGCAAAGATACTATGATGTCAAAGTAAGACAAAATGTATGCAGATAATAAGTAGGCGAATTGATTATGTGATCATACTCTTCAGAGGTGAGTCTTTTATTTACAGAGTGGATGGACTATAATACGTTGCATGTAGTTGCTATCTACTAAGGTGGTCTTTGAGATCATTAGTGGATAAGTCTGAGTTTGTTATCGCAGTTAGTTCTGATATATGCGGTGTGGCATTTTTTCTAATTTTAATATGATCCATAAAACTTGGAGTTGTGTAACCATGTTGGTGCTACTAGTTACCTAATTTATAGGTGTGTTAGTTTGTGTTTCGTTCTGGAATTAGAAATGGATGTAGTTGAAGAACTAATAATCTTGAAATGGTGGTGTCGATCATCGTCACGGCGGTGCAGGGTGGACTTGCAAGATTACCACTCCAACACCCAAGTTAGTTCAAGATTCGAGATGAGTGTAGTAAAAAAAATGGATATTAGATTATGTACCTTACTCTTTTTGCGTGTGAATTGGTTTTTATACCTTGGGTCAAGTGGAATGGATTTGAGATGGATTGGATCTTAGCCATTTGGGCCTTTGACCGGCCCATAATAGTTTGCATGGATAACCTCAAGGGTAGATTATTGTGTTATGTTATATTAGAGCGTTTAAGCGAAAATCTCGGATACTGTGTTTTTGGACTTCGCCGTTGAATTTGTTTGTTTGGGACTTTCTTTGTATATGATCCATGATATATTTAACTTTTGCAACTTAAATCCATATCATTACAAAAAAAATTGATAATATTTTAAACTGAAACTAGAAATTGGTAGATATCGAATATAAGGGAGTTCCGATATGGCGGAGTAAGCTTTTGATACTAATGGGTCGTGGTGGACTTGCTAGTTTATCACTCCAACGCCCAAGTCAATGAATGATTGAGAAATTTGTATAAGTATATGAACGAGTGAATACTTGAAATGGTGTGTGTTGGACTTTATATAGTGAAGACGGTTAAAACTGTCCCTGTGGGATACAACCTCTCATGAGGGTTTGCATCCAATAAGGTCTGAGGGTGGAAAATATGTTGAATGGCATAATCACCTAACCTTTTCCAGGGTGAGGTCCCACCTGTTCTGCCTGTCTTTCCCTACAACTTTTATTGTTGGCTCTTCCTCTATGGAATGGTGAACCACCCAGAATAGTTGGCCATCGGCTTTTGTTCTTACCCATACATTGAGGGCTTGTTACGTATGTCTTCATCTTGGCTTCTGGTTTAAGGAAGCGGATGAGCCTTGATGGGACATCAATAATATTGGAAACAGACATAGTAAATGTGATTCTCTTCACTTAAATATTTTGCATAATCATTCAGACATGTGTCCCTAGATCCCTAGGGTGGGATAATTTTACGCTTTAGGATGATCGAGTGCACTTGAGTGCCATTGTGATCTCAAGATAAACTTTTTAGTTTATTTTTACCTGTCTATTTTCCTTCATCATTTGTGTTGCTTGTGGTAGATTCTGAGTTTGTTGAGGTATATCGATACGATCCATGGGACCATTTCTATATTAAAGCCTTTAGTTCTTTGAATGGTTGGGAACCTAACCATAAGGAAGTTAGGGAACATCTTGATTTCCAGAGTCATTGCATGGCCTATGACGGGCATTTTATTTTTGTTGACGGGGAGGATATGGTTCGAATGGACCAACAAGGCCTTGATTTTCCCATTGACTTTGATCAGTATTTTTGGGTGGACATGGAGTTGGTGGGGACGACTTATGTTTTAAGTAGTGCTCAAATTTTAGAGGGAACCCATCAGGACGTGGGTTTGTCCTCTGATTAGTTCATCTCACAAGTCGAAACTAGTAATAGGTTGTGCAACCCTTTTAACGGGTGTTTAGTGTTTGTTCATAAGTGTCATTTTCCAAGATCAGACTTAGGCTTCCCTTCTACGACTTTTAAGTTGAGGTATTGAATCACTTGAGAATCTCTCTCTCTCTCTCTCTCTCTCTCTCTCTCTCTCTCTCTCTCTCTCTCTCTCTCTCTCTCTCTCTCTCTCTCTCTCTCAACTGCATCTGGTAGCCTTAGATTTTTTAAAGGTGTTCCAACATTGGTGGGAGTATTGGGATGGAGTTTTAACTTTGAAATTATTCTTTAATGTCTTCAACATAACATGTACTTCTATTAGAGTAGAGCAGGGGGAAAAGGTTGATCTCGCTTCGGCAGCTAAAGAAGGTGTTTAATGTTTTCCTTAATAGTTGGAAGAATTTCAAAGATCATTACTTTCAGATCGTCCCTCGCAGTTAATAATCCCATTTTAGTTGTTGCGTTCTTCCAGAAGGTGACACTTCCTATCCTAGACCCCTTGGTTCATAGTCGTCCAGATATGGTGATAGGTTATGGAAAGGTTGGACTCGAGACCACTTCTTCTAGACTTCAAACCAATATTCGTGTTCATCAGATACTCTAACCCCATAAGAAGAATTTTTTAATGAGGGTTATTTCCCCTTCTGGAAGAGTTTGGGTTATGAAGATGGAGTCGGCCAGTCAAATGTGTCGGTTATGTAACAAAATAGGATGTACATAGATAAGTGATCGATGGTAGAAGCGAATGGTGTGAAGGAAAGGAAAAGGATTTTTGGTGAGAGAGGGAGGAGCCATCTTTTTTGTCTTTATTTATCTTTTTAATGTTATATTTGGCCATTACATTTGTTTGTCTTGTAGATAACATGGGGCAAGTTTGTGAAATCATGAGGACGAATATAGTACATGCGGAGAAGAATACTCATATACCTCCCCTACTGAACCCAGCCCCAATTGTTTCTAAATAAAATGATAGAGTAACCCTGGATAGGGATAATACTCTGAACATTGAGATATACTTGACCTAAGTCAGGCAAGAAAATAGGTTGGACTAGGAGCGTTTGTCTTCAAAGGGTCCGAGCAAAATATTTCATGATCATTCGAAGCCCTCCAAAGGTGAATCCGCCAAGAGGCATTGTGGCAAGGGCACACTCCAGGAAGAGAATCTTGCCAAAAGGTCTAAACCAACATAACTTTCCCCCCAAGAAGTTCATTCTCAGTGCCAACCATAGTGTCCTTCTTGCTTGCTCCCTTTAAGAAATCTTCATGACTAGGGACACTCACGGTCAAGAAAGTGCAGTCCTGCTTCCCAAAATAGGATTATGCTTATATTTAGAAAGTTTCTAACACTGATAAGCATTAATTGATGACAGAAGTAGCTTTCTAGATGCCCTAGGGTGTTTCTTTAATGGCTATTGTGGTCGAGGTAAACTTTTGGCACCCGAAAATTTTGGAAGGAGAATGAGATTTTTAAGAATCAATATGATTGGATCCTCTTAGAGCAGAACAAACTCCATGAGTAACTTGTTGCTTTATAAGAGGAAGTATAGAATCATTTTTCTATTTCTCTAAGATGGATCTTTGGCAGAAAAAGAGAAGTCTGTCGAGGAGGTTTGGTCTTCTTTGGAGAAGGTGGAGAAAAAGTTGGACGACACTCGGGAAACCTTTACTTCTTATTTTCTAGGGAGACAAAGGCATAAACTTCTCTTTAAAAACATAAGGGCAACTGATTAAAGGATATGAAGGACTATGAAGATAGACTGGCGGTGACGCAAAAGAAGGTTGAGGACTTGCGAAAGGAGATCGAAGATTATCTCAATGAGTACCCACATTATGCAGGCCACCTTGCAAAATACCTTAAGCCAATTAGAGCTTTGTTGCCCTTGTGTGAAGATCCCCCAAGAATTGTTGGATGTCGAAAAGGAAGTCGTGGGAGGAAAGTTGGTTTGTGACGAAGAATTAATTTTATTTCTATATTAAGAGTTATGGTTTTTCTTTCGGTTTTTCAACCTTTGTAATGATATTGTCCTTGGATATTTTGTGGCTCTTTTCTTATAAATAGTTGGCTTGTCTCTTTCGCATGACTTTGATTTATTGCTTTTCTTTTACGAGTGATTATGTTTCACCACCCACGCCCAGATTGGTTTTATTTCGTCATTTCATCCTAGCATGATTTAATTTCATCCTATGGTCTTTCATAATTGGGTTTCATCATATAGTCTCCTTATACGATTTTACTTCATCATATAGTCTTTCATGATTTTATTTCGTCATATAGTCTTTCAGAATTTTATTTCATCATATAATGTCATTGTATAATTTTACTTCATCATATAGTCTCCTTGTAGGATTTCATTTCATCGTATAGTCTTTCATAATTTTATTTCATCATATTCGGGGCGTGGACGAGTTAGGCATTCACTTCGCTTTGGCGTCTCTAGGGAATGTTCATGGCCAAAGATCGGTTCCCCTTCCCCCCTCCTACGTGAAAATATGGTTTGAGAATGGCGTACCTAAGGATCCACTATCTTGCTCTTATGTGGCTAGCTACCAAGAGGGGGTGTCGGGTGCATCTCCATTCTCCGGGTTTTTGGTTTTTTCCCGTTGGTCGTGTGTCTTTCTCTATATTAGGAAAAATAATCATAAAACTCAATTAGAATTAGAATCATTACATTGTTTATTTCAAATTTATTACATAAAAGAGTTCTTACTAACTTTCATAGGCACAATTTGGAAGAATACTTTAACTAAAACACCCAATGAGCTTTGTAGCATTCAATGTTGTTGGGATGGGTTTCCCAAATAATGTCTCCATGGTGTATGGTTCAATATTCATGCTAGCCTTGACCATGTATGGTCCTTCCCATTTAGTTATAAACTTACCGTCCTCGGCATTCTTTCTTCCTACATTGGCCCGTCTTAGCACGAGGTCATAAATTTGGAAGTTTCGAGGCCTTACCTGGAGGTTGTAACGGGCTACATTTGTTTTCTTCACTATGGTGCTCATGAGGAAGGTGTGGGATTTCTTCTCTTCTAAAAAGTATACCTCTTCACTGATGGCTATATGTTATCATTCCCAATATGGGGTGTGTCGTTCTCTAGTTGAGTTATTCTCTCTCGACTGGAATGAAGGATTATGTCCCGTAAGTAAGTCGGAAGGAAGTTTCACTCTTTGTTGAATAAGGTGTGATCATGTATTTCCAAAGAACATGTGGTAGTCCATCAACCCATTTTCCCTTAGTTTCTTCAAGCCTTCTCTTTATCCTCCCTTAACAAAACTCGATTAGATACCTTTGCTTGGCCATTTGTCTAAGGATGCTCTACAAATGTGAAATTATGCTTGACTTTTAAATCCTCAAGTTGTTTCTTCAAATTCTTATTTGTAAATTATGTTTTGGTGTTTGTTATGCCAGATTGGGTAATTCCATATCTTATCTATAAATTGTGTTTTACTGTCTGTTATGCCAGATTGGGGAATTCCCTATTTGGCCAAAATGTTTTTCATGAAGAATTTCAATATGTTGGTTGTGGTAATTTTTGATAATTCTTTGGCTTCCACACGCTTTGTAAAGTAGTCAACTGCAACAATCAGGAATTTCAATAGTCTTTGGGCTAGAGGAAAGGGGCCAAGAATTGCATGCCCCACTACGAGAAGGGTCATGGCAACGTTAATATGTGTAACTCAAATGAAGGAGATTTAAAGAGATCTTCGTGCTTCTATCATTGTTCACATTTATTCACAAAATTTATGGCGTCTTGGACCATGGACGGTCAATAATCACCTATCAAAGAACTTTCTTAGCCAAAGCCTTGGTGCTAAGGCGTTGTCCGACAATCCCTTTGTGTACTTCAGAGAAGGCGTATATGGCTTTTTCCTATTAGAGGAACTTATCTAGATGGGGTCGATAGGCATCTTTTTGTACAAAACTCCTCTTATCATGGAGTAAAAACTTTCTCTTCTTTTCTTGAGGGTGGTTTCAACCGGTTCGATAGGCAACATATCGTGTTTAATATACTTCATGATGGGCGAGATCCAGGAGGACCACTAGATGTTTCCCGTAATTTCCATTGCTACATTAGGCGTTTCATTGCTAGGATTTCCTAAGGTTTCCTCAATGAAGGACTGGTTTCTGACTAGTTTAGATAGGGCGTCCTTCTTGATGTTCTACTCTCTAGAGACATGCAATATCTCATGAGATTTGAACTTTGTTGGTCTTTCTCTAGTCAGGTTAAAATATTTCTGCAATAATGGGTATTTAGTGTAAACCTCTCTTTTGACTTTTGATACTATTAGCTGCAAATTTGTTCGCAACTTAATGTTTTTCGCACCCATCTTAGTTGGTAATGTGAGACATGTGATGAAAGCTTCATACTCAGTTTGGTTATTGGTCGTTAGTGGGGAACTTAAAATGTATGGTCACTTCATCAAACCAGATTTATTTTTCAATATGAGATTGCCCTTGTTCCCTCTATTATTGAATGACTCGTTTGTGAATACAGTCTAGGTACAAGTTAATTCACGTGTGCCCCCAAGTCATTTCAGTTATAAATTTTAGGAACAATTTGGCCTTAAGCACTTTCTTTGGCTAAAAAAGATGTCAAAATCAATCATTTAGACTAATCATTTGGTTAGACGTCCGGCTAGATATGACCTATGGAGAACTTGTTTCTGATGTAGATCGCTGCAGATAACGATAGCATGTGCCAGGAAATAACGTCGCAACTTCCTGGATGCAATCGTCAATGTTTATGATGTTTTCTCTATCTTTTCGTGACAAGTTTCAAGTCTGACTAGAGCCTTAGATATGAAGTACATCAATTTTTTACCAAAATTTGCTTCTCGAATGAGGACGACATTAACTAATTCGCTGCAGATGACTAAGTAAAGAGGAAATATGATGAGTGTACCTCGAGACGAATATGTTTTAGGCCATGAGTATCCCATTTAATTTCATTATTTATTTATTTTATGTTAGCGCTCTCATCTTGGTGACCGCTTCGCATTTATCTGAGTTTTCTTATATGCATTTCTTTGTTAATTAGAAATCTAGGAATTTGTAAGCTCCTACTTCGAATGCAAATTTTTCTAGGTTAAGTCTCATGTTGTATTGTTCGACCCATTGGAACACATTTTCCATGTGTATTTCGTGTAGTCCCTCTTTGTCGGACATGATGTTGTATCAATAACTAACTCACTCGTTCATGAAGGTCGTCTTGTCCATGTCTGACTTAAACCTAGGTATATGGTTATATTCATAATACACTTCAATGAATGATAATAGTTTATGGTCGAATGAGTTAACCATTAACTTGTATATATTTGGAAGTGGATATGAATCTTTCTATCAGGCTCGGTTGAGGCCAATGTATTGCATGCCCACTCTCCACTTTTCGAGTGATTTCTTAACTAATACCACATTCGATAGTCATTCAATGTATCTTACTTCAAAAATAAATTTGGCATCGAGTAAACCTCGAACCGCACTCATGGTTGCTTCATTGTTTTTAGGGGATTTCCAGCTTCTTTGTTAGGCTACATAACGGGAAAAGGGGTCAATGTTCCATTGGTTACAAGCCAAGTTAGAGTTTATGTCAGACATTTCATTGGGGGAAACTGCAAAGAGGTGGTGTTTGATTTAAGGCACTTGATGAACCATTCCTTCACCACGGATGGAAATTTATATCCTATATGGATTGGCCTTATCAAATTATCATTAAGTTGTACCATCTAGAACGGATCTCAAGGATTTCTCTTTGGCCCCCTGTTGAGAGTCAAGCATGTCATCCTATGGTGTTTCATCTTCTCGTACGTCGAGGTAGACTGTATTAGCGGTAGTACCACAAGTCTTCTTCCTTTATTCTTGGGGTGATGGTGGTTTCTAAGGGGATCTTTAGTATGGTTTCGTGTATCAGGACATCTCGGTATAGATCATCTGAAATGACAACTAGTTCGCCCCAATCATTGTGATATTTCATCTTCAGGTGGAATGTGGAGGTCACTCCATCTAGGGTTGCGAGGAATGATCTTCCTAAGATAATATTGCAGACTCTTTCACAAGGAATTGCCAAGAAACATATGTCCATGATTCTCTTGCATTTTCCTTCTTTGACAAAAACTAGTAATTCCATGGCCCTACACTGATCATTAGAGGAGTAAAGATCTCTTCCTTTGTAGTCGTGAGATCTCGTTCACGTAACTCTAACCTCTTAAAGATATTGATTTATATAACATTGCAAGAACTCCAATTATCGGTAAGGCTCTCTGACACTGAGTGATTTGTTATTATAGTAGTTATGACAAGTGGAAGTATCATGTTAGGAGCTTCATCCACTTTCTTGCAGCTTCAAAACCTTATAACAAGTTTGTATCCTTCCTGCGATTCATGGTCTTAAAGAGTTTCGCATTGTATGCTTGTCATTCCCCTCTCTCTTTCCCATTGATCCAGCATCGATCGGATAGACGTCAAATTTTAGGGGATGATCTTGGAGTTGATATACCAGTGGTGACTTCATCAACTTGATCTGACATCATCGTCTTCTTTTGAGTGAAATTGAGGTTGCGATTCGTGACTATGGGATCAGAAGAATTTGATCGTGGTAATTCTTGAGAATCATACATCGATTCGCAAAGACGTCACCACTATTCCGAACCGGAACCATAAATTAGTAGACATTTTATAGAACATAGTTATAGTGCGATGGAGTGAGCTTCCGATAGGCGGAGCAAAGATGGACCTGCAGAGTAGCACTCTAACGCCTAAGTCAGTTAATAAGGTAGAAAATTGTATGAGTGTATGAATGAGCGAATACATGCAATAGTGCATGTTGGATCTTATATAGTGTGGGGGTTTAAAATCTTCTAATCATATCTAATGGTGGGAAATGTGCTGGAGAGCGGAATCACCGGTCATCGGCTTTGTGTTTTGTACGTCTCTTTAGTGTGATATTTGTTGTTGGGCCTTTCTCTGTGTTCTTGGCGAACTGTCCAAAATAAATAATATAACGATTATAATTAGTTGACATTATAAAAAAATCACAATATTATTTCTCTGTTACATGTTTTTCATTTCTTTTTGCATTTTCAATAGTTTTACATGAATATCGTTTATTGAAGGAAAAAAAAAAGATAATATATTTATTTAAAAAATTATGGGAATCTCGAAAAACTTTTATTCTATACTAGCCAAAATAGTCTCACATTATTAAGGAGTTGGGACTAAAAGTGGTTTATATACAACACTCATACACCTCAGTTCAAAGAGACATTTTTTCTAAAGAACAATGTCGTGAAGGTTCTCATACCCAAAGAAGACAATACCTCGTAACCACAGTGGCGCGGACTTAAGGTCGGCTGGAACATTAAGTGTCTGTGAGAACTCGAAGTTTGTACCGTACTCCTTAGCCTCTACTAAGGGGAAAATATTCCACGATGATCAAATACTCACATTACTTAAAAATCAAATATAATAGTAGTTTATATACAACACTTATATATCAATTCAATGAAGCACTTTTTCAAAAGACAAAGTCGTGAGAGTTCACACTTAAAGTAAACAATTTCTTGTAATATACTAGTGCGGACTTGTCAACCGAAACACCTTCCAATTGAATTTTCATAAATTAATTTATGTTTCTAAAAAAAAATCGCAATCCCTCATTTTAATTTATGTTTCTAAAAAAATCACAATCCCTCATTTTAAGCTACTATATTAGTCTACTCAATTTAATTGGACTGGATTGCCAAAATGAATCGTGAATGAAGTGTGAATTTGATTGACTAAATCATCATAGCCACAATTCTAAATGTCCATAATTGTCCAATTTGGCACCTTTTTTGGCCTAAAAACAACTAAGCATTCTCTTTTTCCAGCTTGGCAAGTTGATTCTAATATAAATTATACTCTTCAATATCGATTATAAATATAACTATCTCATTTCTTTAATTGATTAAAAAAGAAATTTAAATTGAACAAGGATTTCATTGATCTTTTGTACTATTTTAATCTGTGCTAAAGCTTTTAAAGATGTGCATGCATGTAAAAAGTAAAAACTATATGCCCTTACAAGAGTAGCTTTATATAGTACTATGTTTTTTTATAAATAGAAAAAATAAATAAAAACTGTACTTAATAGAATAATGGTTAAAACACCAATAAATACTAGTATCTATTGCAAGAAAGAAAGTTGGGTAGCATTAATATAAAGTTGAACCTTTAAGCAAATTGATTGGTTGGTATCCAATACAAAGTGAT
Organism: Lathyrus oleraceus; assembly: GCF_024323335.1. Taxonomy (NCBI): domain Eukaryota; kingdom Viridiplantae; phylum Streptophyta; class Magnoliopsida; order Fabales; family Fabaceae; genus Lathyrus; species Lathyrus oleraceus. The sequence continues at coordinate 635,167,694 of NC_066583.1, forward strand.
TGTGGGGTATTCACGTGGTGGCATGGTAAAACCATATACATATTTGCCATAACTTTCTGCTTTTGGGTTAACTTGATTACATGAAGAAGGAAAGAAGAAAAAAGACTACACTCTCACACGAGCCATAACTTGTCATTTCACGAGGAGTTCAAAAAGCAGACATCGAAGTTAGTACTTTCAATATCAACTAAATAAAGTTGAAGTATCTCTGTAAAAGATAGTAAAAGATAATACGAATTGGGGTAGGGTAGGGTGCTCAAAGCTGAAACATAAAAGTTAGATAGGTACTTATGCATCGTGCATCATACATGTATCGTGAGTTTGTACATGAATGTAATGTAACATCGGTTAGTTATTTATATAAGTTTTTATATTTAAATATAATTAAAGTGTCATTTGAAACCGACGTGTGATCTTAGAGTTAATCGAAGTCAATAGGAAGCCAGACGAGTATGAACACGGTGAAACATTAGTCAATCGAATATTTCTCAAATTTATTAGAGTCTATCATGGTTGTTAAGACTTACATTCACTTAAAACACAATAGAACGGGATAATTAGACATTATGGTCATGTTATGTGTTGACAGTGTCACTAATCGAAGATGTTGAACATTATAGAACTACGATTTAAGGAAAATATGCACTCAATTAGGGTCAATATAAATGATGAGAAACATAAGACATTAAGTTGAAAATGGGGTGTCATGTATCCTAGATGTATCCTAGAGTAGAAAAAAGACTCATGCATTACCCATAAAACAGTTAAATGTGACAACATTTCTACATACCACGATTTTATGACCAATAGGATAGTTGTCTATATAAATATTACAACTTGTAAATTATTCAAGACGACAAATCAATATGTCAAGTTATTTTATACAATTTATCTTTGTACTTTATTTTATTTTTTATGCATTTCTTAAGTTATTAGTTCAACATTCTCACATACCATACTTAACACTCTCTGGAATAGTTAAGAAACTCATAAGTGAATGACATATTTATTTTCTCGATGTAATTTCTTGAAGATTATAGAGTCATTGTTGAGAGCTATCAATCTATCATCAACTAATTTTCACAGTTCAGCAATAAACTTGGCACACAAGGTGGAACAAGACGGTCAATACCAATGAAAATTCGCATTCACTGGTCAAGAATATGTCAGGTGTATGCACATGTTGTCTGGAAAGAGTTTTAATGGCATGGATCAACCATCATCATCATCTACAAGAAGAGCATACTAACATTGACCTAATGAACCTCCATATTGAGAATGTCAATAATTGTGCATTTTCCCACTGCTTTTGGAGCTCTTTCGGATGATCTATCTGAGGAGTCATTAGTAATGACCAAATTCATATTATTTGATTCAGCATCCATGAATAAGATATCCACTTATATTGGCTAGTCCAACAATGCATTAACCACAGCATGATGTATTAGTACCACTCTCTATGGGTTTGATGACACCTAGATTAGTCATTGGTTATATTGGTGAACATATATGGATTAGAAATTTGTTTTACCAATGTAATACTAGTAGTATTTGGAACTCTTGCTAGAAAAAAATATGTGTGCGAACCAGCGAAAGGCATGGAAGAATCCCTGTGTCAAGTTCAACTTCAATATTGTTTCTAAAAATTCTTAGGCAGTGTGTGGAGCCATCTAGCAACAGTTAAAGCTAGATCTCTTAGGCAACAGCTATTGAACCTAAATGGCATAGCCGATACTATTAAGAGGTATTGTATGAAGGTGAGAAAAACACAAGAAAATGGTTGAATTGTGTTAACTTTTTCTTTTTAAGCTTTTTCACCTTCTACTTTTGATGTTTCTCAACCAGAGTCTGAACACTTGGTTCAGAGTTTGACTTAGAAAACTTGTTTGACTTCTGAAAGACCTTATTAGATTCTGAACCTGAATCTAAAACTTAGAGGATCAGAGTTTGACAAAAGCATAATATTAAGTGAAGAAAGTAAAAGTAAGAACGCGGACAGTTTATCCTGGTTCCTCTCACAACTTGAGAGTGGTCAATCCCCTTGTACTTCCAAGGATTTTCACTATAACCAAACTAATTACAAATGTTCAAACACACAAACAAGAGACTTCCTTTGATTATACACACAAGCATAAAAAAAATTTCTTGCTCAAACACACAAGTTCGAGACTTCCTTACTCAAGCACACAAGCTCAAGACTTCCTTACTTTAGCACACAAGCTAAAGACTTCATTGCTCAAACACATAAGTCTCGGACTTCAAATGGTCAAGCACGCAAGCAAGAGACTTTTGACTATATAACAAACTGTTAAGAGATTTGGGTAACAGCTACACTTGATATACAATCATAGGTGTAGACAAAATATAACTCAGAAAAATTTTAAGACTTAAGAACTTATAAAATATACACAATTTTAAGATGTTTTAAGTCTAATAAATTTTGACATAATAGCTTCTCTGTGAATATCAATGTTTAGATTCTGTAGCAGTGTGTTGTATTGGAGCTTGGTTATCTTCTTCTTCAGTCATGCGGCTCCTTAAATAGAGAGAGAGAGAGAGAGAGATGTTGGAGACGTTCACCAAAAGGTTGGGTTAGCTTTGTACTTTATTAAACATATCAACAAAGCACCTTTTTGCAAGAGAAATTATCCGTTGAGGCTCAAGCATCCAAGAAGAGATTTTTCCTTAAGTCTTAGCGTAATCAAAAAGTCTATGGGTCTGTCAGAGTTGCCTTGGTAGAAGAGCTCCTGCTTCAGAGGTTGAATTTCCTTCAGACTTCATTCTTTAAAGGTTGATCACATCAGAGTCCACTTCTTGACTTCTGAAGCTTCAGAGTCTGGGTCACCAGAGGCTGACTTTCTTTAAAGTTGACTTCTTAAGTGTTTGGATCTCCATCAAAGGCAGAGTCTTCAAAAGTGATCTTCAGAACCAGAGTCTGATCTTTAAATACAGATTCATCAAGCATCTCTTCATATGTTCTTAATGATATTATCCGGCATACTTGACCAGATGTTAGAATACTCAATTATTCTTTAAATACTTTGTTATCATCAAAACCCAATGGATATGATATTAACCAATTTTATTTCAACAATCGTCCCCTTTTTGACGATGACAAACATAAGTATTTAAGAATAATGGTTGTCAATTTAATTAACTTGTTGACATCAAGTAAGCTCCTCCTGAATCTGATACAGCAGATAAGTTGTTTTATAGAAAGGATGAAGTCGGCTATACTTGATTGGCAAAGGTCAAAACCAATGTGAAAATAAGGTATCTTAACCTAAGCTATTAGAATAGTTAAAAAAAATATTTACTCCAATTGAACAAGAGGTACTACTTGATAACTCTAGTGATGTCAAATCCTCTACTTGTGATTAGGCAAATGAGAATGTGCAAAGATCACATTATGTTTTTTCGATAGTGGCCGACGATATTTGGTCTAGGTTTCATAGGCTCAACGTTAGTAGCTAGTGATCAACTCCTTTTGACACTTAAATAGGAGACTAGTAGTGAAATTATAATAGCATTAACCGACTTCTCAAATTTCTCAATATTAGTGAAGATACTAACATTATCAAGATTGAGATACAAATCGGCATCAGTTAAGATATTAACATTATCAAGATTGAGATACAAATCGTTGATTTATTTTCTCTTAAATTCTAAAACACATACTCGTAATTGAAGAAGTTTTAAGGGGTTGTATTCTTTCAAAACTTTTAATTATATTTTAATTTTAATTTTATTTAAATAAATAGTTGACTTGTATACATCACTAGTGTAAAGAATGTAAAGATTGTATACTCTCGGTCAATTATCATTATTAAATTATTGAAATATTTGATCTTATTTGTAATTGTTTCTAAAGTCCAACATATAAGTGGTTATGACTTACTAGCTTAAAACTTTTTAAATAGACATTGTATAAAAATTAGTCTCTTAAATAAATGATAGTAGTGATGAATCAATCAATAAATATGTGAATGATAGTAGTTGAGTCTAATTAATGCAATTGATAAAGAAAGAAAACTAGTCATCCACTTATCCAGACCTTTTCTTACTCTTTCAAATGCAACCAAGAAAATTGCTAGGTAAGAAAGTGTTACAACAGAAGTGCGCAATATATACGTGGCTTACACTATTATCATACTGAGACATCATTCAAAATTTTGTTGGTGTGATAACATAATAAATGTCGATTAAATTTTTTTAACTAAACCAACATTATTAAATATTGTTTTGTTCTGCACCATTAAAAATGCAAACATTATACTTAGGGATATATTGACAATGAATCCCTCCTTTGCCACATTCTTGGATGAAATGTGACACTGACAGCAGTGGCAAATACACCCACAGAAACAAAATTCCCTACCATTTTGTTCAAAACAATCTTTCTTTTTGTAAAATAATATGAAACTTGTAGAAGTTACTGTGTTAGTTTTAAAACTGAGCTTGCAAATTACTGTAAACTGTGTATAGCTCAAAAACGGATATCGATTTGTTTCGCAGCATCGAGAATTCTTCCAACATTACAACTCGGTAATGAATGACCCAAAATAAACATGGCACTGAAATATAAGGAAAAAAAGTAACGTAGGCTAATATGTAATTAGTTTTTACATGCAATCCAAGTTTTTGCAGCATATATAGCAAAACATCATGCAACAAAAGATGTCTTAACAAAACAAGAGTGCTTCCTCTTTGACACTTAGAATCCTATTCTCTAATAACAATGTCAAACAAAAGACCAGTTCACAAACATAAAGCAAATACAATGAGCATTCTCTTCTTCATTCAGCACCTTCCATGCTACTACTCTTTCATATGAAATAGGTCTACCCATGCTTGAGAGACATAGACCACCTTGAAGGCATCCAAAACCCTGCCAAAAAAAGAATGAAAAGAATAATATTGCAAGTTATATTTTTCAGCATACTCTGGAATAAGTGATGGATCAGCTCAAATAAAATTGACACACCTGTTGAATGATTTGAGGAAACTCCGAGCACAGAATCTTTCGGCCATGATCATCAAATATTTTCTCCAATGTTATATCCTGTAGTGCAACTAAGGTAGTCTCCAGCATGTCAAGCCCTGCTTGGTTTGCAAAAGTAAACACGGGCAACGCCTGCAAAAACAGAGTGCCATGAAGGTGTTTTCAAACAAGTATAGAACAGTGTAATAATGAGAAGCATCACCAATTGACTTGTAGGCAAGACAATATAACTATGGTGTACCAATTAGAAATGGATTTAAACTGTAGGCAACAAGATATAACAAAATCTAGACAACTCACTACAGCAAGATATACAATTTCATAATTATTTTACGACAGAAGGCTGAGTTTTACTGGGTATAGAAAAAGTGTCTGATTATGAGAATATATGTACACATATACTATGAAATTAAAATCAAAAAGTGTCTGATTATGAGAATATATGTACACATATACTATGAAATTAAAATCAAATTTGAGTATACCTTTAGAGTGCAGCATAGTATTGCATCAGAGTGATGCCACAAGGACTTGAGCAAAGATTCGCTTCCCTCATTATTAGATTTAAGTAGCTCAGCGCCCAAGAAGCACCTGTAAAATAAAGACAGTAAAAATAACAGCCGTGGAAGTATAGTCTTTCTTGAAATACCTGATAACAGAATAGAACATAGATACATGGACTAGCAAGAGTTTTAGAATAGTCATCAGCAGTTAAAACTTAAACAATAGAATATCAAACATTGGTTATGCTGGTAGGGTCAGTGGAAATTTGTTTCTCTAATAAGTGGAGAACGGGTAGGTGGGGGCATTGGGGATAAGAGCGGACTATCAAGAAAAAGAAAAAGGAAATGCCCTAGATGTGGGTATAATTTACAATTCATCAATTGAGATGATATAAAATTGATTTCATATCCTTAACACAATCTTGAAGGGCAAGAGTTCAACACACCAAATGGACGTCATCACGCAGGATGTCAACAGGAACCATAACATAAGATTCATGGCTAAATACAAAACACTTGCGTTAGTCTAAGTAAGGCAAAGGCAAATTGCAAAAGAAGTAAAAGGAGCTTACACACCTATAACTGTTGGAGATCCAACGAGCAAGTGTTTGAGCTTCAGGAGTACCCAGTGGTGTCCTGAGCCCAGCTTGTGAACTCAAATGAGAAGGTGAAAGTGCTAATGCTACCCTTTGGACAGATGATATAATACTACGAACATATTGCCGTGCCATAGATGCTACATGCTCCTGCATATGACTTTCAAAAGCAAATTCAAATGCTATTGTCATCACTGATCTCATACAGCCAGAATTTCCAGAATAATCATTTGAAGCTTTGTTTCCAGCAGGGCCAATGTCAAGGGCAGATGCCAGGTCAAGGGTGCGATTGGGGTTGGCAACTTCCTGCAAAATTTTACATCGCAATAATATTTTTAAAAAAACTAATGGAAAGGCAACTACTAAATCAAACAAAATATACAGCTTCAATAATGACTAAGGCTGACCTTTCCAGAATCAAGAGGAATGATGCGAAATCCAGAAGGCAGAAGGGGAGCATCATCAGCAAAAGATGCATCAATTGGAGCAAATATAAGTTCAGCGCAGGTACCCACAGCATTCTCATCCATTCCACTGCAGAGCTAGTAAAACAGATCAAATGAACTATAAGAAATCCATCCACCTAAATTAAATTGTTTCAATCTACACTGTTAAATTAAATGTTCTTTAAAACTAGATAAAAATTGGGGTATTTTATGAAAATGAAAACAGAAAACACTAAAGTAAACAGGGCCTAACTTTTCAAAAAGTTTAAAAACTATTTGATATTCTATTGAGTAACTTCAATTTAACATATAATTTACTTATTATAGAGCGTGTATTGATCCATAAGACTTTATAACTGAGTGTCCATTCTATCTTTTGTTATATACAATCATTTAGATAATATGATAATATTCATCAATTGAATGGTGAAATTTATTTAATCATGTCTACAAAGAATTGTTTACAATTATGACATAATTACATGTGTAGTAAGTGGGTGCCTGAATAACCAATGGACCAACCATTCATGGGTGATCTAATTTCTACCTACTTCTTTTGCAGATTTGTTTCGCCAAATGTCATAATTTCTGACCAGCAACCACTAGATTTAGATCACAAATCTAAGACCAGCTCATCCTTAAAGTTTCAACCTAGTCTGAGCTCAAACATATCCAAGGGCGCCATTGTTTGTCTCACATGGAGACACACTCCCACGGGTCTTCAGAGCTACTCTTTCATTAAGAAAAATCTCCACATGGCCTCAAACAGTCTCCTGGGTATTACACATAATTGCATAGACCACTCACAGTCTTCTATTGCCATTCGACCATTGGTGTATTTACTAGGTTGCATACATCGATGAAATTGTCATGATATAAAATGGTCATCATCCTGGCATTGTTCAGATAAACAACATCCTTGCACCATTCATAGACGAAAGATTTTGACAAGCGTCAATACTTTATATGTCTTGAGATTTGAGATGGTACAACTCGAGGATGGTATTTTAATTTTAATAATTATACAAAGGACATTCTAGAGGATACATGTAGTAGATGGAACAACTCAAGGATGCTAACACTCTTATAGATCCTAATGCCAAGCTTCTACCATAACAGGGGAAGCCACTTCCGATCTTGAGAGTTACAAAATACTTGAAAGCAAACTAAGTTATCTAGCTACCACCCAAAATTTCTCCTTTGTTAGGGGTGATCAGCCAATTATATAATTGAACAAGTGAAAGACATTAGGATACCATAATAAGCATCTTGAAGAACATTAAAGCAGCTTCACAAAAAAGGTCCTATCTATGGAGCAAGAGGTCGTTCCCTGGTTGTGGGATATCCAGATGCTAATTGAACAGATTCTCCTACAAATGAGGTCACTTAATGGTTTGGGATTGTATTAATTCATTGGGGCAACCTTATCTCCTATTAAAGTAAAAAACATAATGACGATTCAAGGTCAAGTGCAGAAACTATAAACCAAGCCATGAAATTGACTACTTGTCAGTTCACCTATCTCTAACAGTCCATTCAAGAGCTTACCTTTGAGACGTTACGCAAATAACTACTCTAACACAGTCATGTAAATATAGTAAATAGGGCAACACCAATTTTTGTACTGTCATTCAATTGGTATGTATATAAAACAGATCTCCGTTGTGTAATGGAGCACGGCTTAACAAATTTTCTGCTTGTTTTCTTCTTTTTCAAGTAAGAGAAAAGCAATGGTGTGATAGAAACCAAAGTGAATGTAATTGTAAAAGAACATAAAGTTTCCCCATTTTGGCAGAGCCATAAGAAGTGCAAATAATACCAGACCTAAACTTTTTTTTCTTTTTGACAAAATACTTAAGCTGAACTAGCAAGTTATTTTTTCTATAAAAATATTCAAGATGGATAAGAATGATTTTTCCACATCATAGACATGTAAGCATAGAGACTACTAATATTTTATTTGCTTTTTAATCTAGGAAAAGTGAATGATATTTCCGTAACAGACAACAGAACAAGTGTGCCAACCTTAAATTAAGTTTATGTCACCCAAAACCTAAAGAAATGATTGTACCAACGGAACAAAGTCCACATACGATTGTGAAATATATAACACACATCTAACTGCCTAACATTACAAACCTAAAAAAATTCAAGGCAACACATCACAAGCATGCTACATATAAGTGAGATATTTGAACCTTATATAACTCAAACTGTATAAGCAGAAGTTTTTATTAGTGAATTACATGAATCCACGCAGCTCTGTTTCTACTTATTAATATCACATCAAGCAAAACAGGCATATCAAGTTAGGACCATCTCTGACAGTGAGAACCAAGAAACATAAAGCAAGCAACATAAAGGGAAAATACTTACTTGTAAAAGAAACACTTCTCTAGGCATTATTGTGTCTTCGGGAGAATGAGCCATTCCTTCCAATTTAATAACTTCCAGAAACTACAATATGTAAGCAAAAAGTCAACCTGCATCTTACTAAATTTGTGATTGTTTTTTAGTCTTTTAGTCTTTGGGGAAATGTTACCTCCTCGTGCTCAATAGTGTGGGCTAGTGGAAGAATTACTTGGCCCCCATAATTTCCAACTCGAGATCCTGAGAAACTACAAGGACCAACTTTGATGGCAGCAGCTGAGTAAGCATCCATGTTGTTGTCTGCCCATTCTGATCTATGTTCCCGCAAAAACCTCAGTAGAATGGCCGGGGGTACATTCTGCGCACCGAAATAACACATGACAATAACAAATATATAGTCAAAACTAAAAATTTGCAACCTCTCTAGGCTATGCTTTTGTTAGGGAGGACAGCAAGACTTGAAGAAGAGAGAAATAAACGTAATAATTATTTATAAAACAAACAAAGCATGTTCAGGAACTGCATATTAGAACATCAATCAATGATCAAAGAAGTTCTTATATGTCCCGTAACACAATCCCGTTGGATATGAGCAGTTCATTAAATGGGCAATTGGTAGCCTAATGCCTTTTCAATTAAAAATGAGCCTAACAAATCATGCAAAAATCAATAATATGCTGCGGACACTGAAATATATGCTTACAATATAATACGATTTTGAGATTTATCTGTCTAAAATCATATCGCAATAAAACACAATTTTTTGTTTGATACTTTATTCACTAATTTAATGGAAATTTTGTGAAATTTGAAAACCAGGCTTACTTGTAATAGCATTGAAGCTTTAGCACATAGGACTGCATTACTGACAGATGGAAATCCATTGGCAAATGAAAGATTCAGACCCATTAATTTGTCAGGTGATGAATTCACTAGAATTGTAACATCATCAACACCATCATTGCCAATCATTGACCATCCCTCATCTGTAAACCCATTGAGTGCCTCATTGAAACCCCTGCCAGATAAAATAAGTGAGAACTCAAATTTAGATAAAATAAATTTCTACAAAAAAAAACATGTATCGGTTAAATATATATATATATATATATATATATATATAACCAACCGGCTCAGTCTTTGGCCAAGTGCTCGAAGTGCGGCTGGTCGTCTGCCCCACCCAGTGACATTAGACTGAGAAACTTCATGTGAAATCTGCCTTAGGTGACGTAGGGCCTGAATGAAATGGAGAAACATGTAAAGAAAACAGAGCTTTTGGTTGAGCACTAATTCTACATGTGTCCCACTCTTTAACATGATAAGTAGTTTCAAATTGTAGAGCTGAAACTTAAGTTTAAATAAAAACAAAATCAGCCTCAATAATGAAGTACGAAAAAACATACCACCATTGTTGTCTTCTGAGCCAGCATCGTTGATGATTCATACAGTGGACGCAGTACCTCGGGAACGCTCCATGGCTAACAATAACACAAACATGCTGAAGTTACTTTACGTTGGATGAAAGTACCAATGCAACAAAGTCGAATTCCTGTACCTCCAAATCCATATGATCAACAATGTGGATGATGGAACCACCTCCTTCACAAGGTCTTATCAGGTACCCACTGGGCAGCATCTCAGCTCTAACAAAATGCTGCACAGGAGGCATGCTTGGACCATTCTGTGTGTTTTTAAGAGACCTCTCACATATCTGAAAAAAGAAAGCATTAAAGAATTGATTTAAATGTGCTCATACTTCCGAATTAGGAGGACAGTGTTTACAAAAATAATAGAGTGAGGCATTGCACATAAGAGATGTCTGTTTTTAACTACATCGAATCAAATAAAAATATTAAGGGTTCTTTACATTGACTTACCACTAGGCTTCCATCTTCTAAAACAGATGTGTAGCGCAACAACCATAAGTCTCGTGCAGGAGCCAATGTGGTTGGCGCATATAGCTGATCATAAAAAAATATGCAAATAAGATATCCAGTCTGTTATGTTACAAAGTCACCATTCATAGACACTAAGTTTGAGTTGCTTTACCTGCATGTAAAGCAGCTCAATGGTTCCACCATTTGCTGTGGGGAGCACATTCAGAATATCCACAGCTCGGCAATCACGATACCACGAGGGCCGATCTTTAAGGATTTCTGCAACCTGTAAAGAGTATGGTTGGTTGATCCCGTCAATGAACACCAGTAAAACAATTATCATAAAGAAAAATAAATTCAGAGAGCACTAACCCGTGTAGGTTCTAGACCCACTAGGCCACATGCTCTAGCTGCCACACCAGGGCAACCATGAGAAATGGCAATGATTCCAATAGATTCCGGACCAGGCTGCACAAAAAAGCAAATTTTAAAGTTTAAAATGTTTGTTCAAACAAGCACACATCAAATAGAAGTGAAACCCTTGGGGAAAAAATATTAAGAGTGATTAGATTACCTTCATTCCAGGCATTTGGACCCACTCTACAGCAGTTCCAGTAGCCTTTGAAAGAAACTCTGCTAAAGTTTCCTCTGCAATGGACAAAAGCCTAAAGAGAGAAAAATGCCACATGGTTTCATAAGTCCAAACAGACACATCCAAAACAAGGAAAAAACAAAAAGGGGCCCAATGGCAATAATCTCCCACTTACCCTGCAGGACTTGCATCCCTTGGGGGATGCTGGGCTGTCAAACTGCGTTGACCACTAGTCACCGCCGATTCACAGCTTGTATCTTTGGTTGCAAGTGTAGTCTGCACAAAAAGCACCATTCTAACTCAATTCTAAACTAGTAAAAAACAAACTATAGGCGATTCTAAACTAGTAACTACTAATAAGCGGAAAATGAGGATATAACTAATATTTAAAAACTTAAGAATTCTAATTATAAGCAAGCAAAAAGCATACATTTTGGGTATGTTGGCGAAAGTAGCCATTTTCATACACCAAATGAGACACTTGTTTCTGCAACCTATCATTCTCTTCCATAAGCAGCTTATTCATGGCACTCAACTTCCTATTAACAGCTTGCAAACGTGAAGCCTCTTTTCTCTGCTTCTCCCTACATCTAAATCAACAACAAAAACAAAAACCCACCATTAATATCATCATTCATAACCATTACTAAAAACAAAACAAAAAACATAATCAACAATAATTTCCACGTAAATCTAAAAAACTATATACCTTCTATTTTGAAACCAAACTTTAATCTGTTTAGGCTCAATATGAGAGAGAATAGGGCACTCCCGAATAAGCTGTTGGCGACGAATGCTACTAGGTTTAGGACAATCATGATAAAGCCTCTCAAGAGCTTCAACTTGTTCAGGTGTATAGCGAACGTATTTTCCATTGTCTAATCCACCTTTATCCTTGCAAGACATTGCTATTTTCCTAAACCCTAAACAAACAAAATCACTTCCACCAAAATCACTTCACTTTCTTCTATCCAGATTCCAATTTTAAGCGCTTTTCTAACATGAAACCATACATTGGAAGTGGAAAAAAAAACTTGCACAGAAACAGACGTAACAAACGTGTTTCCTCCACAAAAGACAGCGAAGAACACAAGAAAAACACGGTAAATCGTTCGAGATCAGAGCCCTGGGAACATCTTCATCTTGATAAAAACAACGATCGATTTCGATTTTCAAAAGAGTATTCACTGAAACGACACCGTTTCACCGATCTTCATCTTTCTGAACTATACTAAGCTTTGAAGAAATATTTGAAGAGATAAGAACGAGAAAAGTTTTTTTTTTGAACGAATCTCTGGTACAGTGAAATGAACTGTGTGTTGGTTAATAACTTTTTTCAGTTTTCTTTTATTTTTTATTTTTTTGTTTGGGAATTAAGAAATTAAAGAATTAAAGAAAGAAAAAGAAAGGGAACCATAGTTGAAAGAGAAAGATGAAGTTAAGGTTGTAGTGTTGTTGTAGTTGTTGTTGTTGGTTCCTCATGCTTTTTTCTTCTTCTTCTTCTCAATTCAAAAAGAGAGTGTTTTTGTTTTTGTTTTCATTCTGATTGGTTCTTTCGCTTTCGGTTCAAAATGGAGCACCCTTCTCTGTTTTTAATTTTTTTATTATTTTTTTAAAATGAGGTGGAATACGTGTTGAAAAAGACCAAAGTAACCCTCTTCCCGCGGCATGGCTGCTCTTCTGACATTACGTACGGGTCCCGCCGCTCTATGTATCATTACCTATGTAATGTCATGATTACCCCTCGTCATAATTACCTGTGTAAAAGGATTATGAAGGAAAGTGCATATCAGTGGCAAAATAGGAAGAAGCAATGGCGAAGGGTAGAATGGAAAATTATTGTGATGAATGAGAGTCTTAAAATACACAAAAGCATGGGAAGAGGAGGAAGAGCTTCGTGTTGGAGTGGGTCATACAGTACACATCATCATCACCTTTTTTTGCATGCGTCTTTGTTTCTTTAAATATTTATCATATTTTTTTCTATTTAAATTTAAATCTTAAACCATTACTACTACTATTTTTTTTTAATATTTTATTTATTAACACCGATGATCATAGTAGATTCATATATATATATATATATATATATATATATATATATATATATATATATATATATATATATATATATATATATATATATATATATTTATTTATTTATTTATGTATTATATTTTTATATATTAATATAATATCATATATATAAAAGTATAATATATAAATAAATATATTATTTATATATTATATTTTATATATGATATTACATTTATTTATGATTTTGATTGACGAGACATGTGATAAAAGATGAGATTGGATGATAGGTATATATAACTCAACTAATCTCTGCAATGGATAATTGATCTTAATCAGAATGAAATGAGTCGATATAGTCAGACTATCAATAATAATTCAAATGGAATTATATCATTTTGTCATCTTTAGCAAGCTCGTCACAAAATCCATGAAAATATTGTCCTACTACCACTAAGGAATACTCAACGATTGCATCAGACCTGACAATTTTTGATGTGCAATCTTCGACTTCTGGCAAGTCAGACACACATAAACGAACTCAACTAATTCCTTCTTCATTCTTGGCCACCAAAACATTCTCTTCAAGTCATGGTACATCTTAGTGGCACCAGGATGAATACTTATACAACTTCTATGACATTCCTCCAAAATACTCTTCTTAAGTTTTGGTACATCTAGCACACAAACTCTGTCTCTGAATCTCATCACAGCATTCTCTTCGATTCTAAAATCACATCTTTTACCTTGATTGATTAACATTAATCGGTCAATCAATTCAAAATCGACCTTCTGACCTTCTATAATCTCTTAAAGGATATCATTGGTCAACTTCAACATGTCCAACTTCACACTGTTAGGAGTCTATTCACACACAAAACTCATATTTCTTAATTGCTCAATCAATTCCAACTCTTGAACCATGAGCATTAACATATGCAACAACTTTCTACTTAACGTGTCAACCACAACATTGGCTTTACCCTAATGGTAGCTCAAACCAAAATAATAATCCTTCAGAAATTCAAGTCATCTTCTTTGTCTCATATTCAACTCATTTTAATCAAGTAGACACTTCAAACCCTTATGATCACTGAACACTTCAAACCTATAACCAAACAAATAATGCCTCCAAATCTTTAACACAAACACCACAGTTGTCAACTTTAGATCATGCACATGATAGTTCCTCTCATGAACTTTCAATTGTCTAGAAGCATAAGTCATAACTTGGCTATTTTGCATTAACACATCACTTAGACCCATGTTTAAAGCATCATAATACACCACAAAGGACTCACTGGGATTCAGCAAAATCAAAATTGGCATAGACATTAACTTCTTCTTAAGTTCTTAAAAATTCTCCTCACAATGCACATCCAAAACATAAGATTGACCATTTCGAGTTAACTGAGTCAAATGCAATGTTAACTTCAAAAAGCCTTCAATAAACCTCTTGTAATAACCAACCAAACCAAGAACACTTATGATTTTTGTAACAAACTTCGGAGTCTCCCACTATAACACAACATCTATCTTCGAAGGATCAACAACAATATCACCAGTAGAAACCACATGCCCGAGGAAACTCACTTCTCGCAACCAGAACTCACACTTGGATAACTTCACATACAACTATTTCTCTTGCAAGGTCTGCAACACAGCTCTCAGATGCTCTGCATGCACTTTATCACGCTTTTAATATATCATAATATTATCGATGAATACAACCACAAATTAATCTAAGTACTGGTGGAATATTATATTCATGTATTCTATGAACACTTTAGACGCATTAGACACACCAAATGACATCACTGAATACTCATAGTGACCATATATCGTTTTGAATGCAGTCTTCGGAATATTGTCCGACTTCACTCGAATCTTATGATAATCCAACCGCAAATCAATCTTACCAAACACGCTAACACCAACCAACTGATCCATCAAATCATTGATTATTTGAAGAGGATACTTGTTGTTAATAGTAACCTTATTCAATTATCAATAATCAACACACAACCTCGTGTTATCATCTTTTTTCTTAACTAACAACATTGGCGCTCCCCACAGCGAAACACTCGAGCGAACAAACTTTTTCTCAAGCAACTTTTCCAACTGTTTCTTCAGTTTGCTCAACTCTGAAGTAGGCATCCTATAAGGAACCATCGACATAGGACTAGTATTGGGTACTAAGTCTATGACTAATTAGGGATACCAAACCGAGAGGTTGTCCATTGTTGGATAGGTGAAAGGATTGATACTACATATTGTCCTTCGCCCGCAAATTCAATGACATGTGTGATGTATAATATTGTCATTGCCCATGATATCAGGTAGTGGAAAAATATTTGATTTGTACTATATACTATTTGATCACGTACCAATTTGATATCATCTTCAAATTCATTAGCTTTTGATGAAAGTGGATGAAGCATGAAATGAAGAAACATATAGTTGGAATTAGAAACTTCAGAATCTTCGATCAGAACCTTAACAACATCAGTAGTTTAACTTGAGATCTTCAGTATCTTCAGAATCTTCAGAATCTACAATCAGAACTTTGATAACCTTAATGTATGGCTTGAGATCTTCAGAATCTTCAGCTTAGTAACAAAACTTCAGAAGCTTGACAATCAGAGTCACGTCCAGAAGTAAAAGTGGAAAGAACGTTGCAGCATCAACCTAGCATCTCTTCAAAAACTTCTCAGGAGTGAATCAATACAGAAGCAAAAGAACATTGCAGCAGTAACTTGATATCTTCCAGAACTTCTCATGATCAGCACAGAAGCGGATTTTGGAACACAGTATTCAGAAATCGATGACATTACATGTCATATACTCAAAATCAGAATTGACTATTGAAGCTACACAATAACAACCATTAGGGTACCAACCATACTTTGATTGTTTATTTCTTGCACTACCTTTAATTCGTTTATTTTCCGCATTGCCTTTAATTTGTTTATTTTCCTTGCACGATTACATGTCAGATTTATTATCGCAAAAGATTCGTTTTTTAAATCATACTTTGAACGTATCATTCCCGTGTTCACCTTCAAAACCATTTGCACACTTAACACTTTATTTCCTTAAATGACTTATTCCATAAATCAATTATATGCTATGTTGTTTAACGTAACCATGTCCAGCTAAATCCTTAGAGTTGGAAT
The DNA here is from genome assembly GCF_024323335.1 of Lathyrus oleraceus. Classification (NCBI taxonomy): domain Eukaryota; kingdom Viridiplantae; phylum Streptophyta; class Magnoliopsida; order Fabales; family Fabaceae; genus Lathyrus; species Lathyrus oleraceus. The sequence continues at coordinate 635,184,290 of NC_066583.1, forward strand.
GTGAGGATCGTCGTTTCGACGGTACTCCACATGTTGTATTTGTAGGAATGCTTTAAGGGCTGTTTTGATTTTGATACAAGTTGTTGTGTTTAATTTGACGAAAGTAGATCCGTGACTAAGTCGGGTAAGATCGAAAGTCGTCTGACATCTAAGATAAAACTTGGTTAGTTTTTAATTGATAAAAATAGCGAAAACGCTTTGTTAAATTAATTAGGAGATTTTAATATTACTAGAAAGTAATTTTAAAACTATTTTCGGACGCGTTTATAGTTTTAGGATCCGGTTGGCCGAGCACATGTCGAAAACCCTTTTATGTTAAAAGTTTCCAATCAAAAGCACTTTTCAACTGAGCCTTAGAGGTAATTATATATAAAAAAATGACTTTTTCACTTTAACGTAATATGCGACCTGTGCAACGTGAACGACTGGTATAGATTAGAGGTTAGGTCTGGTTCCGATTACGCTAATGTGACGGTTCCTTTTTAATTAATTTTTTTTCAAGGAAGAAAATATTGTCTCATAAGTAATTCTATTTAGAAACAACTGGAGTACTGTTTTATCAATGTGAGTTACATTCTAGTATCATTTCCTCTGAATTTATTCTTCACTCTTTTTAATTCTTGTGCACTTTATACAACTATTTGATTAGCCTTAGGTAAATACCGTAACAATAGTAATCGATAGACTGACATTGGTCTTTGTGGGATCGATAATCTTTTATATTACTCTTACATATTTCGTATACTTGCGAAAAGCACATAATAGGTAACTATGACCCAGACGATGCACATGCATGGCTCAAAGAAATTGAGAAGATCTTCTGAGTGATGGCTTGTACTAAGGTTCAAAATGTATAATTTGGTACTCGTATGCTGTCAGAGGAAGCTGAAGATTAATGGGATAACGCGTGTCAGAGATTGGAAGCTAGTGATACAAAGAAAACTTATGATGTGTTCATAAATGAATTCTTGGAGAAGTATTTCCCCAAGGACGTATATGGTAAGAATGAGATAGAGTTCTTTGAGCTGGAGCAAGGGAACATGATTGTGGCAGAGTATGCTGCAAAGTTTAAGGCGCTTGTGAAGTTTTATCCTCATTACAACATAGTTTATGCTGAGAATTCCAAATGTCTCATGTTTGAGAATGGGCTGAGACCAGAGATCAAACAAGGTGTTGGATACCAACATATTCGTAGGTATGTTGAACTAGTGAATAAAAGCAGAATTTATGATGAGGATAACAGAGCTCAATTTGCTCACTATAAGAGTCTTAGTGAAAATAAAGGGAAGGGGAAGTTTCGAGGAAAGTCTTATGTGACTCCTACTGACAAGGGAAAATAAAAGACTTCGGGTGAGAAGAAACCAATTAGGGGAGGGGCTCCCGCTTCTATCGTGTTTCAAGTGTGGTGAGTTGGGCCACCGTGCTAATGAGTGTAATAATAAGGTTCTGAGATGTTTCAAATACGGGAAGACATATCATTAAATTGTAGAGTGCAAGAATGATGGCCCGACTTGTTATAACTATGTTGATCATGGTCATATCAATACGCAATATCAGAAGTCAAAGAAGACCACATCCGCTGCTGCCCAAAATAATGGTAGAGTGCTTGCTTTGAGTTGTTCAGAGGTTCCTAAGATAGATAACTTAATTAGAGGTACATGTTTTATTAATAATGTTGAGTTAATTTCTACTATTGATACTGGTGCTTTCTTATAAATACACCATAGATTGGGTGCATTGTGATGTCTAATATTGACAACAAAAGTCTTTAGATCCAATCTATTTCATAAAGATCGATGGGAGGTAGAAAGATTCATCCATTATTCTGCAATAAGGCAAAAACCAGGTTTGTGATTAATCAACACGTTTTTAAGGGCCAACTTGGAAGGGGGGTTGGCAAGGCCTATGATGTTCCAGAATATGCACTTCACGAGGAAGGCTTGCGACCAACTTTAGATATAGTGACATAAGCATCCTTTGTTTTCCTATTATGTTTTTTTTGTGATTTGGAAACTACCAATTGGAAATTAAAGGTGTCTTCTTTCGAGTCTCCTTCATCTGAAGCAGATTCCCTATCATTACTATCAACCATATTTCCCCACGAGGCTTTGAGGAAGGCTTCATTCCTGTTTTGAGTAATTGCTAAGTTTTCTCCTAATGTGTTGAGTTGTGTTACATCCACAAACTCATACAGATAAGATCTTATGTTATATACATTATCCACTTTCTTTTCTAGTTTGTATTCCCATGGTGCCTTTCGTACTAGTTTCTTGACCATCAATTGTGTTCAGAGGACTGACAATAGGGTTTGGTTTTCGATTGTTAACCACCTCAGGTGAGATGATTATCATGACATGATCAACCTTTTCATTTACCACACAACTTATTTCACCATAATTATGTTGCATATTAACAGTCTTATCCACTTTTTCACTCTCCAAAAATGGCTCATTCTGTTTGAAAGTAAGACCTAAATTAACTTCCTTGAGAAAATTTATATCCTTCTTCCATGGTTTCCTTCTATAGTTAAGGTTAGAATATCCCACCACTTTAAAAAATGAAATAAGTTTGGAATTTTCTCATAATATATCTCAACAAAGAGACGTATATCTTACTATTTCAACCATAACTCTATCTCTCATCTCTTTTAAAAGATCAATATCTATCAAGACCCTAACATAACGTCTAAAAGCTTTCAAGAAGGAGTATGTTGGATGTATAATCAATAGAAATAAGTGAGCCTAAATTACTTGTAATGGTAAAAATAATCGCGAATCTCTAATATTCTTAAGACAACCCATGAAAAGATGAATATTAGAGATTCGGATAGACACATTTAGGCTCGGATAACCGTTTTGAAAGCTCTACCGAATTCTTTAATTTTTAGAAGGAAAAGATGAATTTAGAATTTTTTTTACTCCTTCCTAAAAAAAACCAAACACGTGTAAATAAAAATATTTCCTCTCCTTTCCCTGTAATGCAAACCAAACATACCCTAACAAAAACAACTAATTTGTTCATGTATGCCACAACAACTAATTTGTTCATGTATGCAACAACAACGAACCCTTTTCGCGTACATTCTCTAGTTCCCTTCACTCTACACCAGTAGCTAGCTACCTCATTTCTGCATATTTTTGGCTACAAAAACTCTTCCATTTTTGGCCAAGGTATGAGCCTCTCTTCTCTTATCACTGGAAAAATCTAATCAGAATCATGAAAATAACGAGCGACAAAAATTGAGCGATGAAATCACCAGTCAAACATTGTTTAAATCTTGTATTTGTGTGTCATGTTTTTTGCATTCGTTCAGGATGAAGAAGTCATTGGTTTGGCCTCTCATAACGAGACGAGGATTCAGTTCCAGCTCTGAGAAAATGGTTGCCTCCGTGCTGTTTGAGAGATTGCCCGTGGTCATTCCCAAAATTGACCCTGTTGTTTATGCATTTCAAGAATTCTCGTAAGTCTTTTTCGCCGCCACTTTCATATTGCAAGCTAAATGTTTGAATTTGGACTTTATTGTTTATGAATTTGTACTGATTTTGCAAATTAGTTGCAGGATGATGAAGCATCCTATTACTATTAGCACCTACCATTGTTTATTAATTGTTATGTGTTTACATTTTGGCAATCGATCTTGCACTGATTATCCTAATTATAGTTATAATCCCTTTTGGCTATAGGCATTAAACAACATCACAGTGTCATATGATATATGATATCTCTTATGCCTCTAGTGATTTGACTACCCCTCATCTAATTTACTCTCCTTACAATTTTTTTATAAGTTTCCACAATCTTTTAAACATAGGGGCTATCCCGATTCGCTCTTTCTAATGTTGTAATTTCTAATCCTATCCCGTGTAGTCTTACCGCACATTCAACACAACATTCTCATCTTTGCCAGTGCACTTATTTTATTTTTGTGTGGGTTTTACCACCGAACATTCCATCCCATACAACGTTTCTGGTCTTATAGCTGTATAGTAAAATTTTCTCTTCATCTTGAGCAATACTTTTGTATTACTTAAAATTTTCTTCTTCATTTCAAGATTTCTCTGTTGTTTTGTACCACACAACCAAAATATTTAAACTGTATATAACTTATGGTATGTTATGATCTCAACTTTCACCAATAAGTTAGAAATGCTTGCCTTTTGCTAAGCTTGTATTTCATGTACTGTCTTGCTTCTATTCAGATAGAAGTCATACACTTATAAGGCTTGTCTCCAAATCTCTAACTCCCATTTACTTTCTCATTCCACTCCAGTAGGACTTTATCACATGCAAAAAAACGCGAATGTTATTTCCACATATGTTAAGAACAGTAGGTAGGGTGTTTAGTATGTTCAGTTTGTACATGGATGTTCCTAAAATTCCGTTTTCGTGTTTAGATGTGTCTAACTCTCATTCTTTTATCTCTCAAGCTAAATAAGTAGTATTAATAAGGCGCATATTTGAACTAAATAAATAAATAATTATGTCTAATAATTTAAAATGGGACTTATATATAGGAACGACAATGATAGTAATATAGAGGAGAAAAATAAGGAATGTCTTTAGTGAAATTTAGTTTTTCATTTTTTATGAAGAAAAAAAGTAATATATGATTTGAAATATCAACACTTTGTTTTTTCTACTTTTAAGAATTAAGATGGAAAAAATGAGGTTAGCGTCTAAAACATAAGGTTTTGTTGTTAATGTGACTTAGTTCAAAAATCTGCTATTGTTTGTTTAGTAAACATGAAGTTGCTATTGTTAATATTTTATTGTCTTCTGTTGTGTGTTGTCTTACTGATATTGTGGCTGTTCTTGTTGTATAATTACATTTTTTATGGGCTTTCAAATCAATGGCTAGGTTTCGTTGGCGACAACAATATCAACGTAGATATCCTGATGAATTTCTAGACAGATCCGATGCAAGGTATGAGTAATTAAGAGTAGGTTTATGAGTAAACAATTTGGTTTTTTAAAATTGGTTCATCCAAAAGAGAGATATTTTAAGATCCTATCTGTTTAAGTGATGTCACAAATGGCAAAATACAAATAGATCTTTCTTTTAATCTATTATCTTGAAAATTGCCCTACTTTCAGGGGGAAAGGTGATTATCAAATTGACTATGTGCCAGCACCACGAACCACTGAAGCAGACAAAAACAATGATCTAAGGTGTGCAACAAATTAGCAGACTGTTCATTATGTAACTTTCCATAAGAAAATGTTTTCGTTCAATTTCTGGAATATATGAAGTAGAATGAATGAAAATAAGAGATGTCTCGTAACAAATATTTATGATTTCTCCAATCAATTACATACTTGGTTGTTATCGTTTCTTCCTATTCCGGGAGTGAGCAAATCTCCTTTTGTTTGGTGCGCTACTTAGTATAGATTTTCTTAATCAATGGTAATTTAGTTTGTTCTTTATTCACTTACCTTCTCTATTGGTTTTTGATTGAGTTTAGCTTTGAGGTATTGGTAGTTAATATATAATGCTTGATGCAAGATTGTCATCAGATATTTTAGTTGTATTCATAGTGCACCTTCAGACTTTAATCAAATGTTCGCACCGAATGCATTAAATGATGAGGGTAAAGACTGTAAAGATTAGTATTTTGGTATTTATATTTAATTAAATTAAGTATTGCAGCACATTAGTACGTGTCAGCTTACTGTTAGCTATTTTATTGTTTTAGTCAAAATCAGTTCCTAGACTTTTGGAAGGAATAAACTGCTCGTTCTCCCGGTTTCTTAGATAATAGAGTCAAAGCTAGTATAATTTTGAGTGAGAGACATGAAAACTTAACGAGCTTTCATTTGCTTAATCATTACTATTTTATTTATAAAGAACTGAAGTTATTTTCAGACATAATTGCTGCGTTGTGGTTGAATAGTCTCTTACTTGTCTCTTTAGGTCACTGCAAAGAGCTCTTGACAAGAGACTCTACCTTCTTCTTTACGGAAATGCTTATGGGGCTCCAAGCGGAAAGCCTGTGTGGCATTTTCCAGAGAAAGTATATGAATCAGAGGAAACCATGCGTAAGGTAAATATTCTTAAGTGGCTTTGACTATATCTTCCAGTGTTCTTAAGTAGCTATAGCACAACAAAATTTGAACAAATTGCTATTGTTCTTCGATATATTTAGTACAAAGTGTTGTCAAATAGTATCTATCTTGGTGCTTTAACACTGTTGCATAGTGGAACTTGTAAAAATTCCACAATTGAGAACACTGATATCTTGATTTCCCTTGTAACTTATTCTTTTTTTAAAATTCAGTGTGCAGAATCTGCATTGGAATCAGTCTTAGGAGATCTTTCCAATACATATTTTGTCGGAAATGCCCCAATGGCCCATATGGTTGTTCCGCCTAAAGAAGAGCAGTCAGGATCCGCACCTTTCAAGGTATATTATAAGGAAATTTAGCAGTGATATCTTTCTGTATGTTATTTATATCAAACATGTTTTGCCATTTTCTGGAAATGATTTTGTAGGCCTTTACTTTTTTGGATTTACTACATAATTCCAAAATTAGATTTTTCAATGCTTCTACCTTATTTCTTTGTTGAAATTCATATTCATTATACTTTGCTTATTATTTCCGTTGCTTAAATCTTCTGTCAGAAATTTTTCTTCAAGTCACAAGTAATCGCAAAAAACAAGTTCGACATTGGAAAATGCGAGGAATATGTTTGGGTGACGAAGAATGAATTAATGAAGTATTTTCCTGAGCAAGCTGAGTTTTTTAACAAAATGATCATTAGCTGATGACAATGGAGACAGTTGTTTGATTAAATTATTACCAGTTAGTTCATTGAAAGAAGATGAATGTAACAGTTTCTGGGATCAACAAATGGTTTTGAATTAAAATTGGATTTTACAACTCAGTTTTAAGACCATTTTTTAGAAACTTATTTCTACTGTCATGGGTATTTTTTAGTAGTTTGTGCTGTAATATTAAGTTGTTGCCATGGTGATTATAATGTTGAGAATATGTTGGCAAATGGATATCTTATTAGTTCAACTAATAATCTTGTTCTGGTGTCTCAAATACCACTTTTCTCTTGTCTCGCCAACAATGCCAAGAGTTTGCCTTTCTCTTCGGTCTTCAAAGTGCATTTACATGTTGAGAAAAAAAGTGCATTTACGTGTTGATATATATATTTTTTTAATTTATAAGTTTTTCTTAAAGGAAATGACACTATCAAAATATTCTAACATATTAGAGCATTTAACTTGATACCCTTCAATTAAATCTGGCACCCTCTTTAGATCACTTTTATTTTGAAATTTACCTGTTTTTATCGAAAATTTGCAATATTATCGGAAAATTTTGAGTTTTTCATTTTTTTTATCGGAATTTCATATAAAAAAAAAATATTTTTGGAAAAAAAATATGAAAAATACCAGAATTTTAAAAAAAAAAAATTAAAAATTTCAATTTTTTTTACACAATTGAAAATTTTGAAATTTCTGGTACACTATCGAAAATTTCGAATTTTTAGGTACAATTTTTGAAATTTTTGATAATGTTAATTTTTTTTTTTAATTGAATATGAATTATCAAAAATTTCTTTTCGATCGAAGTTTTTGGTATAAAATGAAACATTTAGAATTTTTGGTAATATTTTTAAGTTCATGTAAATTTCAGAAATTTTGATATATCAAAAATTATAAATACACTATCGTAAATTTAGTGGGTATTGAAAATTCTGATATGCATACTGGATATTTCGTATGAAAAATTGTTTTAAATTTTTTTTGGAATTATGAAACTATGGGGTGATAGGTTTAATTGGGGGTACTAGGAAAAATTATCAACATATTATTATGTATAGGTTTAATTGAGGGTACTAGGAAGAATTATCAACATATTACTATGTACCAGATCCAATTCTAATTTATCATAAATCCAACCCAAAATATAAAGTCCACTCAAAGGGGCTAAAACCTCATGGGAACGCTCTTTCCATCTTTATGATTGCTCTCACACCAACGTGAAAAGTTTATAATGTCCTTAGTGTCTAGAGATGTATCTTTGGACGCACCTATTTCCGCTATTTCTCATGCTAAATTGAAGAGATGCCTCTTTTATGTTAAAATTTAATCAGGAGATGCATATCCGTATGTGTAAAAAGTGTGTCATAAAATGCATATTCATAAACACCATTTATTCAATAGTCACGTGGACGCTATTCTTTCATATCATGCGACAAACCTTTTCCTCTTCCTCCTTCTTCATTTTCTCAAAAATTCTCAAAATATATTCGTTTAAGCTCTGCCTCTCCTAACCATTGAAGTATCTCTTCATTACATTGAAGCATCAGTGAAGCTCTTTCTCATTCTTTTCAGTATCTCATAACATCTAAGCTTCTCATCTCATGAATCAATTTCATTTGGTAAGTTTTTCAAATTTTCTTTTCTTTTTATGTTTTGATTTGTAGTTAGTTTTTTTAGGATACATTAACTATTTTAGGCACTTTAGGTAGTAATGTTACCTCTTGTTCTTGGTTGACACGTCCATGCTTGTGGACAAAAGTATATATCAGTGGTCTACCTCAAGTACTTCACAGAACTGAGTGCGATTCACGAGTACAATTGGGGCCGCTTGTTTGGTCTACCTGTATTCGAAGTTGTGTGAGGCTTCTCTTTAGAAGACAAAACAGATGACGGGGTGTTGCACACTGCTTATGGTAATTTCTTGTTACTAATATTTTCACAATTCATTTGTTACACTTGTTATTAATATTGTATCGAACCATTTTCAAGGATGAATTATCTCCCACTTCCCTCACATCGCTAGGTTTGAAGTTGTGCATAACTACACAGAGGACTGGCCTCGTGCAACCGTTTTTTGTTCCATACAAGGGGGATGGTGTGGTCGAACTATTCAAAGTCTCTCTTGACTGTATGGTACCAGATGACGCTTGCTTTTGCTCATACGAAGGTCATCGCCATACACATCAGTTTGACGTCATTTTCTTATACTCTGGCTGACTGGGATGTTGGGCATCTCTTTTGTATCCCAATATGCTTAAGCGAGTGATGCGTCAATTTGGCTACTTGCAGATTATCCTGATACTTCCCCATGAGTCTGCTCATCCCACCGTCCCTCGCAGAGGGGTGGGGGTTGAATATACCAAAATTAAAAAAATGCAACCGCCATTTTCCAAAATCAGAGTGTTTTCAAAAATGAGTTTGCGCACAGAAGGTTTGAAGCGAAAATGAAAATTATACAATCGATTGTGATCAAGCAAACATACAGTTCATTTCACAAACATCCAAGATTATAAAAAAAACTAAATGTTTGGTATGAATTGATTCAAGTTGTGTAGTCACAAGAAGCGTGCACAATTGATTTAATGTGGATTACTAGATTCAATTTGTTTTCATATTTATCAATCACAATACTAGCTTGACTAGTTGTCCAATTCCAACAAAACCTAAGCTTTACGTAATTAATTGCTATCAAGAATAAAACAATATAATACGACGAAATTGAAAAACCTAGCATACAATCATTACGAATATAAATGCAAGAGTAGAGTTAGAGAGATGACACCGAGATTTATAATGATTCAGCGTTCGTCCTCGCTTGACCTACATCCACTATTCAATGGTTTCCCATTGGAACTTATATAGTTACTTGTTATTTGACAAATATTTCCAAGAGTTTATACAATCACCAACCCACAATTTACAACTAAGAAAATAAATTTCCTAATTTGGATCTTGACTTGTATCTAGCAAACTTGTCAAACTCTTCTACGTGATATTTACTCGAATACATTTCTTAAACCTTCCAATAACACAAATTTTGCTACAACCCTTCGTGTATAGCTATCAACCCTTTGATCCTATCGATTTCTTGAGCGGTGATATTTGTCTGATGATCCGAGAAGAACTCTGTCTTGTCTATAGCCTTCCACACAGTTACTACTAAGGCAATGCAGGAGAGAAGAACCTACTTCTTTTCAATGGGATTTGCCACCACCATTTACAATCCCTCTTTCTTGTTAATAATCCGAAAACTCCACAAGATCTCCAAGAATGGTTAGTTTCAAGTACTTCCTTCAATCAATCTTAGAAATCTAGTTATCAAGATCTGAACTCAATTAAAGTTGAAGATGTGAAAAATTTGTAGCAAGACTTTGAACACTCAAAATAGAGGAAATTAATTTTCACACAAAAATCACACTAAAAGATCTTAACATAATGATGTATGTTATGTTTGAATGACGGCAAAAAATGATTTATATGTGCTTGAGATGAACACACAAAATGGTTGGAAAAGAGTAGTTAGATTCGAATCAAGAAAAATATGATTTGAATCAAATGAGCAAAAATGAGGTGAAATGAAAGAAATACCTAATTTTTGAAAAATATGTCAGTAGATTCAGATAAGAGAATAAGTGATTTTGAATCACAAGCCTTCTGATTCGAATCAAGAATAAAATGTGATTCAAATCAAATTGCCCATAACTGGCATAATTTTTAGGTAAAATAGTTTGATTTGGATCATGTTGAAAGTTTGATTCGAATCAAATCAAACAAAATCAAACATGATTTTTGAAAAATGAAATTGATTCGAATCATGTACAAATTCAGATTCAAATCAAATCAGACAAAGTCTGTTTCCAGGAAAATGATCAGGATCAAGTGAAAAACCTAATAAGGGTCAAATTGTTGAGTTGAGCTAATGTCCAATTTGACAAGAATAAAAAACTTAGTGTAAAACTGTCTGTTTCAAATCAATCTTGTAAAATCTCAAAATTTCAAAATTTCAAAAACTTTTTGAGATTTTACCTTAAATCAAATTTTGCCCAAAAATACAAGGTGATTTCATTTCACTATCATATGCTATTGATCAAAGAGCATTTAGATCAAGATCAAATCTAACCAATGTTTTACGCATACTAAATATGAGAAATGCAATCATGAAAGAGACTCAACGAATCGAAATAAAAACACATATAAAAGTGATAAGACAAGCAACAAAATAACCGAATAATAGAAACATCAAACTACAAATGATTTCGAGAGTCACATAGTATTAGGGGAGTATTTTCGGGAGCCAACTCATGTACAATGGGTTTATGATTATGCCTACTTGACATGGTTCTATAGGGTGTCACATCCTATCGTGACGCCAGACGCTCTTGGAGAATCACCTAGGCCAACTAACCAGGCGGTACTTGAGGTTCAGGATCAACAGGCAAAGAGCATGACAACGGTATATCGGCAAACTATGAAGATGGATATAACAGCCATAGAGTCAAGACTCTTTGAGTATGAAAGCCCCCAGTTGTCCCTAGTGGAGCGCATGGTTTCTGAGTTATGAAATATCGTGCAGTACAAGCGGCAGAGGAGGCAAACGCTTAAACATACCCAATAGTATATATTGGGATGTATTTTTTTTGGTATTTCGTACAAATGTTATCTATGAATTTTCTTGTCTTTTTTTTATTAATGTATGAATTTTTAATTTCCTTTAACTTTATTGTAACTTCATTTTACTTTGATCTTATGTTAATATAAGTTGGCCTCATGAAAATTGAATGTTTGAACAATGGTGTTGTTCTGATATGATTCAGGGAGGATTCCAAAGACGCATCTCCGAAATAATTCCCCATTTGCATTTCCCACGCTTTCAAAAACTTTCAAGGGACATTTCGGAGATGCATCTCCGAATACAAAAAAATCCATACAGAGATGCATCTCCGGACCATATTTTTGTTCAAATTAAATTCAATATCAGAATAACGCATTTTTATTGTGATTTGGGTGTGTCCGGGGATGCACCTCCAGACGCATGAAGGACAATTTTGGATTTTCAAGAGTGTGATATGCTTATATAAAGGTCTAATGAGCAATTCTCAAACCTCGTCCACATATTGACAATAATTGACAAGAAAAGAGGCAAAGACAAAGGCGTGAACATATGCGCTGATCAAGATCGTCCTAAAAATTACAATCCTCAATAATAAAGTTGTTTACGCGTTGATCAAGGACCCTCCTAAAAATTACAGTCTCCAGTTATAAAGTCGGTCACCTCAGAGTCTTATGTAAAGGCACATAGAATCAAATAGAAAAGTCGACAATCTTCTCCTCTTCACACCTTTAACTTTTTTATTTGTTCACTAAAATTAGTGTAAAAGTATTTACAAGCATTATATCCTTATCAATAAATAGTTACACTTGCTCATCATCATCGACAAAATCCATCACACCGTGCATGACTAGCCAAATCATTAGAGTAGTAAGCACTACATGATACTAATGGATCATGAGGAGGAGCATCCATGTTAGGTAAAGAGTAATTATATAAGTGAGAGAGACACCACATATTCACCAAAAACTTTAAGATACTAGGTATATCGGTAATCCCACTTATAAAGTGTTGAACCTCCATTTTTTCAATTAATGTGAGACTTCCACAGGGATGACAATTGTATCCATCCCCAATGGGTACCCACAAAAATTACCCACAACGGGTAGGGTAAAAACCAACAACATGGGTACGGGCACGGGCATGGACAATTACCCATTAAAATAAGCGGGTATAGGTGCGGGTACGGGTACCTTAGTACCCAACCCGCCCCATACCCATATTGTATATATTTATTAATTTTTATTTTCCTTATTATGTACACATGTTAATCTAATTTTTTTATTAAATACATCGCTATTAAATTTCAACGCATTTTAATAAAAATCTTTGTTTATTTCTTATCTCAACAATAACATCCTCAGTTTTTTTAAATGTTGTTAAAAAATTAAAATGAAATGATAAATTATTATTGATCGATAATTTTTTATTATAAATGCGGGTAAACGGGTATGGGAATGGGTACTTAAACACCCATAGGGTACGGGTACGGGTATAAATATTAGTGCCCACGCGGGTATGGGCTCGGGTACGGGGAATTTTTTAAACTGCGGATTTGGGGACGAGTACTATAGTACCTTGCCCAAACCCTGCCCATTGCCATCCCTTCCAACTTACACTTATATCTCAACATATACTACAATAATGTATCCGGTTTTTTTATTCCCTTCTCTCATCGTGTGTGATTCCTATTTCTATTATGTGGTTCTTCCTCCTTTTCCAATAATCGAATTTCTCCTATTCTTCCTCCTATAGTCTTTGGTGGAGTATAAAAGCCAACTCACATATCAAATAAATATTTTCTATCAGTTGATGTGCAATATCACATAAATAATTTCTACTAAAAAACCAAAAGAAACTCATTTCGCAAATATGCAACACAATCCACTCCCATGTCTACACTAAATATCGTTGATTCTCCTTCACAATTTTACTGATGTGTTAACTAATTAATTACGTTTTTAATGGAAAAATAATATATTAATGATAAAGGTGAAATCACCAAAGTACAAATAATCATAAAACACAAGAAATGTCTTGATAACAATCAAGAAAACAGATGAAAACCCAACAAGAAATAAACAACACAACCAACAGAACAACTAAACAAGTAAAAAAAGTAAGCAAAAACTCCCAGTCAGCTAGAGATCAACCCCATAAGATTAAGCTAAAGCTCATACCAGTAGAATCACCATCAATAGATCATAATCCACTAAGAGAATAACAAAACTGCATATCAGAACCTACCTCAAAACCACGAAAACCACTCGATTTGTTATTGGTTAAAGTGGAAGATAGGGTTCTGAAGCTAGTTAGAGTATGCGCATGAGTTCACATCTGATCTACCTAAAAAACATTTATAAGTCCAAAAACACTATTCTCCTCCGCCTCTTTCTTAGTTTTTGTAACACCTTTAAAGATGACATCATTACGAGCTCTCGAAATGGTCAAAACCACAACATGACAGATAATAATAAAAGTATCCATTGACTTGACCATACGTTCTAAAGAAAGGAAAGACTCCAAAAGAAGTCTATGTTTTCTAGGGGGAACCATCTTCCAACCCAGCCACCAGAAGATCCTATATCATACCGACAAAACTAACTCACAAGTGACAAAGAGATGGAAAACCTACTCAACTGAATCCCCACAAAAAGGGCAAGAGGTCAAACTAGGAACAATAATCACTCATCTCTTATACAAATTTTCTCTGTAAGAGAATAATCCTACAAAAGATGCAATGATAAAGCTAATACTTTAGAAGTAGCTCAACTAACTGATATAAGAGGAAGGATTAAATTCTCATCCAAAAGAGACAAGGAGGCAACAAATTGGATATGATAAGCATATGAAATAAATAAAATACATTTTCTTGTATGAATCTAAGATCACTTATCTATCTTCAAAGTCAGAATAACATCTTTGAGAATAGAGAGAAGATTTTCAACCACTAGTAACTCTTTAAAAAAGAAAGTTCTTTTCACCTGAGGTCTATATCAAGATCTCTATAACAAGATCTCTATTGACTATCCTACCTATCTCTCTTACCAGCCCATCAAATTAATGGAGTTAAAAACTTACGTGTATGTGCAAATCTATATTAGCACCACATTAAAAGCTAATATCGTTATTATAATTCAATTAATATTTATAATTTATAATTCATAGTATTAAATATTAAAATAATATAAAGTTGTTTTCAACTGAATAAACCTTATTTATTTTTTCTTATTTTCATTCATCCTCTCTATCTTTCATATTAAACTAAAAAAATTAAAATTAATAATCCCACGAAGAATAACTAAAAGAAATGAAGAAATATTATAGCACGTGTGTCGTATCTCAAAAAATACGAATTTCGCGAGCGTTCGCACACTCGTGGAAATGATTGAATAATATCGTCACTAAGCTGTATTTATTTCAAAGAGTGAAAGAAAAAATATCGATAAAACCCTTAAAAGAAAAAAAGATGGCCGTCACAACCAAATTTAGGTTCGAAAGTCGATTATGCATGAGAAATGTATTAACACCCCTCACGTCCGTTGTACATAACGAGAACCTTTTAGTTAAATTTGCGATTGAATGTTAGCTTATGTTAATTATTTTGATCGAGTGAACAAAAGTGTAAAAGAAAAAGAAAATGGACTCCAAAAAAGTTTTGATTTAAATGCACTTTTGATCCCTTTATTTACATATTTTTAACCTTTTAGTCCCCTTTTAAAAAATCCATTTTTTCCCTCAAATTTACTTCTTTTAGAATTTGTTTTGTCCCTTCTAGTTTTGCATACCCAATGATGATTATGGTAAATTATTTATTTTTAACAATGTGGCATTGTTAAGAATTATATTTTAAAAAATAAAGAATAAATTTAAATTTTATAAATAAATATTTATTTCCAAAATAAATTTAATTTTAATTTAATAAATTTTATATTTGAATAAAAAAATTTACATTATCATCAATTTGTACTTTTTAAATCTTTAATTGAAAATTTTTGGGCTTATGACCCACATACTTGCAATATTTATATTTTTAAATTGGTGTATGTGTCTGCTTTATACACACTAAATTTATTTCAATACAAAAAGATGTGGGATTTAAAGTAACGTTGGTGTTGATGATGAACTTAAAAAAAAGTGCAACACCATTTATATTCATGTATGCACAATACTTACCCAACCTTGTTAACACTTTCATGTTAATACTCTCATAATCTTTTTTAGCTATGAATCATGTTGAATTGAAGCCACCTGCAATAATGAGACACTGTGAGGTGTAACACACATGCTTACATAGCCATGCAAGATGAAGAATGTCTATTGCACAGAAACCCACACATGCTCTGTGATCTTACTGGTATTGTATTTTGGATGTACAATGACCGAGACACTCTAGTTTTTGCCATTTCTCTTACTGATACAGGCAGCTCTCAAAACCAACTTTATCAGATGCCTAGGGTGAGAACTGAGCATAACTAAACTCCCTGTATAATATATTAGATGGTAATAAGCTAAATAATGTCCAAAACAAACATTAACAAAGATTGGCAATTGTTTTATTTTGACTAAATTATTTGACAGAGATTCTATCTTGCTAGGAACCATGAGTGTTTAAGTTATTGAAGATAATGACGAGAAGAAGTGAGTCTCACATGGTTTTTAAAAAGAAAGTTTTAAGTTTATATAATTTGAACCACATGTTGATTGGGTTGTTTTATTGAACGACGACTTAGGTCGCCCTATAATAATTAAATATTGAAAAACGTTTGTTTGTATTTATGTTAGAAGATACTAAACAATACTCTTTATGAAAATATTTTCGATCCCGCGAGACGAGAAAATAAGTTTAATTTGTTGAGTGTTTATTTTAGGATTTGAAGACGAGTATTTATGATTTGCAATTTATTACGACTTGGGTCTAATACTCGTGATTATGATTAGACATTATACCCAAGTAGTCTTTTTAATACAATTTATTATGAAAGAGTTTGTAATATTTACAAGTGTTTTGAGTGAAAGACAAACACTCGGCCTTACAAGCTATTACGACTTGGGCTTAATGCTCGGAAATATGACTGTTCATTACACCTAGGTAGTCTTTTTCTTTCAATTTATTGCGAAAGGAGACACATTTGAATTTTGAAGGAAGACAAGCATTTAGACTTGCAAGCTATTACGACTTTGGTCTAACACTCTGGACTATGAATGAACCTTACATCCATGTAATCTTTTTCTTTCATTATTGTTTGAAATAGTCAAAATATGAATTAGTCGTTTTGATTCTGATTGAGAAAAGAGTTTGGTTATGCCAAGTGTTTTATTTGCGTTGTAGAGCGAATTGTGAAAATGACTTGAAGTGAATCAGACTTTGAAAATCCACTTGGTATTGGACAAATGATTTTTAATTTAGAAAATATATCTATTTACTATTATTAATTATTTATCTAATTTAATCATTTAATTAAACAAATAAACAAAATAATAATGAAATAAATATAATTTTAAATGGGGCAAAAGTGATATATAGAAATGCATGATCACGAGGCATGTAATGTAGGGTAGGAGAGGGTAGAATGGAGATTTTAGCAGAGTGTCTGGAGGATAATTATTGTGTCAATGAATGATGCACTGCACAATTATATAGTGATGGAGCGAATGAAATTGGGAGGGAAAAATTAGGGGAAATAATTTGTGCAATCCGTGTGTTATTTCTTGATAAAGGGTTTGTATTGTTTTGAGATGAATTTCGTTTTTGCTTGTTGAAATTAAAATTAAATTGCATTGAAATGTGGATTTTATTCAGTGAGAAACACATGGGGTTGTGGTCCAAGTTCTTGATGTATGTATGTCAATGTATCATGTATGTGTATTGCTAAGTGAATCTTCTAACATTTATTTTATCCACGATAATTCATAATTTTTTTGTGCTATATCTATACTTGGAGTGAGTTTGAGATATTGTAGAAAACATTTTACAACTTGCAGGTGTGTCTCTCTTGGATCGCACATAAATTGACTAATTATACTAACTGCATATGTTAAATATGGCCTAATACGTGTCAAGTAAATCAACTTTCTGACTAATCTCTGATATTGTCCCTTCTCAACTTTGAAACTTTCCTTCTCATGATGTATCCTATGATTTTTCTCAATATGAAAACTTGTTGGCATCCAAGTTTTCTTATTTCATGCAAAAGATCAAACACATATTTCCTTTAAGAGATAAAGATAACATTTTTTTGTAGGCTACATCTATTCC
This sequence comes from Lathyrus oleraceus, assembly GCF_024323335.1. Lineage (NCBI taxonomy): Eukaryota > Viridiplantae > Streptophyta > Magnoliopsida > Fabales > Fabaceae > Lathyrus > Lathyrus oleraceus. The sequence continues at coordinate 635,201,934 of NC_066583.1, forward strand.
CAAGAAATATTTTTGAATTTCCCATGGTGTTTCATCTCAAAATTCGCCGATAATTTTTCTTTGAGTAGTTGTTTCTCAATCAAATCATCACATGTAATAATAATAATAATAATAATAATAATAATAATAATAATAATAATAATAATAATAATAATAATAATAATAATAATATCAACAATTAGTTTTCCTCCTTGGGAAAAGTTTGAAAAATAAAGTGTGGTCACCTTGACTTTTCTTGTAGCCTAAACACACCATGACCTTTGTAAATCTTCCAAACAAGTCTCAAAGAGATTGCTTTAATCAATACATGTCTTTTCAACTAACACACATTGTTGGTTCCACCTATATGACAAAAGTCAGGTGAAATATCCAAATACGCATGCTCCCTCTAAGTCTCTATGTAAGAAATTATATTTTTATATCAAATTTTTGTAGTTCCCAGCCATAGTGAGTAACAAGAGATAATAATATTCAAATAATATTCATCCTTTTCACTGGAGCAAATGTATCCTCAATCAATGCCATATGTATGAGTATATCCTTTTACAATTAGTCTGTCCTTGTAATGACAATAGTGTTATCAGACTTCTATTTCACATTGTAGATCCATGTTGAAACCAAGTGACTTCTTACCTCTTTGGCTCTTAACAATCTCCTAAGTATCATTTTTTCAAGTACTTTCATTTTCTCATCCATAGCTTATGATGGAATTCTCATATAGTCAACATCGACAATAAACTTGTTTACTATGGAGAGAGTTGCTTAGAAAAGATAAATTTTGAAATATGATATCTATATAGAGAGGGACATGATCTTTTATCCCTTATCAAAGCAATAGGTAATTTATCAGGATATAAGTATCAAAAATATGAGAATCACCAATAAAAGAATCTTTTTAAGTACTTACCTCTAGTTCAGACAATTGAATTTGTTTCTATAGCAAGTCGAGTTTACTTCTTTTCTGATATAACATAGTTAATGCTGGAGGAACTAAGACCTGCAAAGTAGAGGACATTGGAGGAACATGACCAATTATATACTTAGGATATGGTTCAACCATTAGTGAACCATTAACGACTTATAGACTTGGGTTCAAGAGTGAGAACAAGGATATATGATATAGAGAGGCTAGGACCAAGGGTATGGAACTCAAAATCAGACTATAAATCATTTATGTTCTCCCCCCGAGACTTAGGGCAAGTGGAGTATGACACACTTTCATGTAAAGTGACATCTTTGTAGACAAATTTTTTTACTAGGAGGATGGTGATATTTTTACCCTATTTTGTTAGGTGCATAAACAGAAAAGATACATCTGACAACACAGGGATCCAACTTGTTGCAATATTGTTTATGAACCCTACATATTTTCAAAAATGAACCCCTCCTCCTAAAAAGTCAAACTTAGGACTTATGATGGAGAACTTCATTGCATCCCAGATCCAATAGAACAAAAAGTTCATGAATCAAAACATTCATACTAACGAGCTGGTAAAACAATTAGCAAATGAACATCAAACTAAATTACGGCAACACGTCAATGCAGACACAAGACTATATAAATTACAAGAAATCCTTAGGGATGATGGTGACATTGATGATCTAGGGACCTGATATCAAACAGTTCAGGTGAATCAGTAAAGACATATATGAGAAATGATACTTCATAGAAATGATACTTTGAACAAACGGGTCATTATCATTAGTATAAAATATATTTTTTCATACCGTAAAAGAATATTCCCGCATACTGTAAAATACCGTTTTTACACCGTTTAGACACTGTAAGATATATTTTTTACCGATGCAAAACAATCACACGGTTTATAGTGAGAGAAGAGAACACAACGCTCTCACTGGAATTGAAAAACGAAAAACGAAGGGGTAATAGGAGAATTAGGGTTTTGCTCTGGGAGGGAAAATTATAATTCTAAAATCCTTAAATCAGAATTTCAACTCATTGAGATCCACATTCAAAATTCAAAATCGCCACCATCGCCACCAGGTACTTCTCTCCCTCTTTCTAGTTTGCATCGTTTGAATATCTCCGAAACACGTTTTGTAAGAATTCAAAATCTTGTTTGCTCAGAAAATTCTCACAAATCGTTTGTTTAGAGATTTCCATTATCACCGTTGAATGTTGATATCGATTCTTGTAAGTTTATTTATTCTCCGTCTTCAACTTTTTGCTAGGGTCATGTTCTCTGTAATTTTTTTGTTATAAATTTTCATTTCTCAGTTTTCTCAATGTTTGTGTTGCTGGAGCAACATGATTAACTGACTAACTCGCTTTTAGATCTTAATTTGCGGATTTTCTAATACTCGTTTTAGCTTTAGTTGCTGTTGGAAATTGTTGTTTGTTGATCAATTAGTTTAACAATTTGCTGATTGCATAGTTTATAGGGCGAATAGCTATTTTGCCGCGTGAATGTGTCGAAATTGCAAACACAATTCTATTATCTCCATTGCCTCAATTGTGGCTGTGTTTGCAATTTTGATACATTCATGTACCGATTTGACAGTGAGTTACACTTCCGGAGACAGAAATGGTGGTTTGTCGGTGATTTATCTATGTTACCAATCTCTCATGGTGGAGAAAAGTTCAAATGTTAGCTATACTTCTTCAGTGAATTTGGTTTTAATGTATTTGTTTATTGGTTTGGTTTGCAGATATTAACTCTACTCCCTGAAATATAATATAATATAATAACATGAGCACCACAGTGCAAAGAACTCCAAGGTCTGGCAGACAGTCATTGTTTTTCCAGGATTTAGCCTCCCCTCTTTCTGGCCGCCGGGGGAAGTTTTCTAGTCCTGGTCAGTCAGGCGCTTCTTCTTCTCTCTGGCGCGAAAACTTTGGTAATTCAGACCTTCCTCCGCCTCCTGTTTTCACCTTGGATGACAGATCAGACTATTCTCCTGAATCAGGCATATTGGATTACCAAGTATCTCCTGAGACTAAGTCGGAGAACAAAACTCCTGTGCAGAATTTAAATAGGGAATTTTCAACTCCAGCCAAAGGCAAATCCGAGGCCAGCACATCTTATGCTTTAAGAGGGGTGCAGCAAAACCAACAGGGCTCGCCAGGTTTGAATTGGTGGTCACCTGCAACTGCAAAGAGTGGTGGTGATCAAGACGAGAAAGGAAGGAGTTCTCCAGTGGAGGGGGTGGTTCAGCCTGGTGCTTTGATTACTCTTCCTCCACCACTAGAAGTAGCAAGGCCTGAGGTTCAGAGAAATTCCTTGCCTGCAGGGAATCTCAATGAGGAAGAATGGGTAACAGTATATGGGTAATGCCTAAACGCTTCTTTTATTTGGTTTATTGCTGAGTAATGATAGTAATGCATTCCACTTTAGAACTATATATGAGCGTTTGTCCTAGAAATATGGTAAATTTTACTGCAGTAACAGAAAAACATAAAGTTTGATTAAATAAAATGCCATAAAATTCATCTTCCTAACCCTTAAATAAATGGGATCAGACCCATGTTTCCTATAGCCTACTGAAAAAACATTCCAAATGGAAAAGACTACTAATAAAAAATTGCGAGGAAAAGAGAACAAGTGTGCAGCTATGTCTGAGTAAGAATGATATGTCATACAAAACTGCACATCTTGCTAGAGAAAACTGTCTAGTGTGGAAATCTGGACCCTTTCGTTTTGATTTAATTCTTACCACTATCACTGTTGCATCAAAACACTTGATTTGAGTAGAGGCACTGTGCTTATTGTTGAAATTTTGAGAATTGTCTGTGATAAATTAAGAATTGAGTGATAATCAGCGAGTTATTGGCAATGTTAGGAGGGAAGGTCACAGCTTCCAGACCATAATGTGGACAGTTTACACCTATATTTCGAGTTTTGTTTCATAGAATAATCAAGAGGATAGACAAAATAAAGAGTAATCAAGGTCTTTTGGCAGGGAGGAAGTTTACACCTATATTTCTGTTTCTGTATGGTTTCGTGCAATAGGAAAAGCAGTTCATATCAATATGTTTGTTTTTTGCAAGTACGTTGAAAATTAAAAAGAGCAGAGCTTTTGAGGTTCCTAATAATAAGGGGGTCAACAATACCTAAGGCTATGCTTGGATTGGTGCAATGATATGTCAATTTAATAGAATGACATGAACTGCAGTGCAGCGGTTTACTGTAGCACCTGCTATAGTAGCCAAAACCACAGCTGGTTTTGGCCACAAAGGCCGCTAAATGGTTTAGAAAAAAAACTTGTTTCATTAGACTTTTGTGGAGAATAGTTAATTTTTTATTTATTCATGTCATCTTTGTGTTTGTATGTCATTTTCATCTTGAATCGGTTGAATAAATCACTATTTTTAAAGCTCTTTAGAACACCTTTTGCCATCAAATATAAGTGCCCTATTAACAGCTAGAGATTGATTCAATAATATACCCCTTTTTCTTGCCTAACTGACAATCACCGTGTATTGTTTTTGAGTGGCAGCTTTAATTAGGCCTATTGAACTTTTTGCAGCTACGTTTGAGATATTCTGTTTTATTGGTTTGGCTCTCATAATTTATTGACCTATTTATGTAGTGTCAAATATAAAAGACTGTAAACCTTACTTATAAATATTTGATTGTGCTAAGAGATTCCTCACCAATCGAATAAATTATTTGTCCATCTCAAAAGTTTTTATGATTATATTATATCTCTCTCTATATATACCAGTGCACATGCTTCTAAAAATGCTGTTTCTGTGCAGATTTTCTCCATATGATACTAATTTGGTTTTAAGGGAGTTTGAAAAATGTGGTGAAATTTTGAAACATGTTTCTGGTCCTAGAGAGGCTAACTGGATGCACATTTTGTATCAGGTTTGCAGTCTTCCTTTTGCTTGAACAATGTGATTAAATTTTTCTTTATAAAACAGTGGCTGTATGTTGTATACCATTCCAATACCATCCATACAGTTATTTAGACATTGTTGTCATAGTCTTTTTATCCATATTCCCAATGCTTTTTCTTTTTAAAATATATTTCTCTGCCGAATTTTTTATATATATTTTGAACGTGATTTTTTTCTTTCATGCTTATGCACGATTAAATACATTTCTTGGTGATGCAGAATCGGTCGGGTGCACAAAAAGCTCTTAACAAGGATGGAATACAAATTAACGGAGTCCTAATTGTTGGTGTGAAACCCTTAGATCCCATGCAACGACAAGCTTTAAATGAGAGATTGAACAATCAAGGATTTATACCCTTACCTCTACCCTCTGCCAGAAACTCAGAAGCAAGCACATCAAAAGCTCTTTCTCGGCCATATTATCTGCAGAACGGCAACACATCTACAAGGCAGACTGGAGGTACCATTGCTTCCCCAACAAAATCATTGGCGTCCAAGATCATTGATTTAATGTTTGGAGTCTAGATCAGCTGTTCTGGTTAATCAAACTTTATCATCCTGTTTTGTTATAAGCAATATTTGACTCGGTTATTCACACCCTCTAAAGAGGTTCGGCGTGTTATGTTGGATTTGAGTTGGAATATTACTCATTTAATTGAATTTTATGGCATCTTAGCATTGTGATCTTATGAATGGCTACTAGTTGCCAAATGTTTTGAGAAAGGTTCATAATTTATGGGTACAGGTTGATCAATGTTAATCTGATCATTGTGCAAACGCTTCAGATTTTGGACAGAATTGAATGTAATGTCAGATTTGTTTGATTCATGGAGCTCACTTTGATATTTGTTTTTGTCTATGCACTTGAGATATTGATGTTCATATCAGTTATTTGAGTTTGGAAATCATTAACTGATTACTTACTAATTGCAATGGCAAAATGATAGGTTATTTGAAACAATATATAATCTTACGTGTTCTTTGATGTAAATTTATTTGATGACTGCGATATTTTTGACAGAATACTTTCTCTTGAAAGCTTTGGGTTAAATTTGAGTTTACGCCTGACTTGAAGGTTTGAAGCGAGATTTTATCCTGTCAAACCATGTTTGACTTGGGAACTCCACCTATTTTAGTATAGGTAAAAATATCCTTGTTAAAATTTAATTAAAAAAGAGCGAACGAAATATTGACAATTGAAAAATCTGATATGAATAAAAAATTTGATAGTGCAACTGAAAAATCTGATATACATCTTTATCAATTAATTTTCTTTTAACACTTTTGGATTTTTATTTAAATCTAGTACAGTATTGGATTTTAAAAAAAAAGTCTAGTAAAAATTCGTAGATTTTGAATTTTTAAAAAATCAAATAAAAATTCATAATTTTTTTTTAAAATCCGATAAAAATTCAATAGAAACTCATAGATTTTTTAAAAACTCACTAGTGTATTTGAAAAATTGGATAAATATCCATAGAGTTTTGAAAATTTTGATGTGTGTATTGGAAAAATTCAATAGTTCAAATTCAGTAAATTTAGTAAAATTTATGTGATCTTTCAGAAAAAATCGGTAAAAAATCATAAATTCTTAAAAAGTCGAGTAAAAACTCATAAAATTTTCAAATCTAATAAAAATAAAGAAATTTTTCAAAAATTCAATAAACACTACATGTAGTTCTTCTTATTATTTTAAACAAATTTCCTGCCCCATTGATCATATGAAAAAGGTGTTAGCAATTGCAAAAAAAAATAAAAATGAAATAGCTCTTACCTTAATTTAAATATTATTTTATCATCACCAAATATACTCTTAGTTCTTAAAAGAATATACTATTAAGTCGTTTTTTTTTTATAATTTTAAAAGTAAAATTTTTGTCTAAAAAATAATAATGAAATGATTAATAGTAAGATGATTGTATTTATACTTTGAAGGTATTTTAAGGTAAATAAAAATAAAAATGTTATTATTTAGAGAGTATGAGTTGTAATAAAATACCATTGATTTATTATTGAATATGATTTGATATCGAATATGATTTGAGTTTGAAATACGATACACTTACAAGGTCTGAGTCTCATCTATAATATATTATAGATTTTTTTTTATTTGGCCTGATCTTTTTAAAAGTTTGTCCTGGTCTATAATTAAGGTTTTTATTAATCCATTTTATTTAAGAAACCTTATATGTCGATCTATTTATCATTTTTTCTAATTCAGATATATGTAGGTCAATTTATTTAGTATTTTTTTTCTAATATATATGCATATATAGATGATTCTATTTAAACTATTTTTAATATATATGAAAATATAAGCCGATCTATAAAATTTTATAGATTTTTTTAATAACTTAAGTCTGACCTATTTAATTAAATAGACTTTAAAAAAAACTTAAATCTGACTTTTATTAAATAGGTCTAACATGACCTAATATTTAAATATGTTAAATTATAGGTTCCTGTAGACCGATCTAACATATTTTCATCTCTAACTATTAGTAATATGATATACGACAAAAAAATCAATTGTCAAGTCACTTATGATGTACTCGTTGTCATCAAGATTCGAGATTGCTCTCTAAAACATGAGGAAAGACTAAAATTTCACACAACTTTCCAACTTCGTCATCGTTAATATAGTACTTTAATTTTTTTAAATAATTTTGTTATTTATATTTGTGGTCAACCAATCTAAAGAGATCGACCTTACTATTTAGATTTTTTTTAAAATAATCATTTTTAATTTTCTTTCTTTCTAAAATAACCAATATTTCAGATAAAATACCGAAATAACCACATTTCAAAACTGATGTGCCCTATGAACTGGCGCATCCATTTTAAAACAAGAGGAGACGCCACTGGTGCTGGCGCATGCTTTAAAAACAATACAAGGAGGCGCCAACAACCATAGCGCATATGCATGGGCATTGATGCATGTGCCAATTCATCTGACGCATACACCTTTGTATTAATTTAAATTTTTTTTTTAATAAATAATGAAATATAATATTAAAAAAAATTATTCATGATATAATACAAGTTACATGGGATTGACAAAAATTTAATGACCGACCCGATCAAAACATCCCCCTGTTCCACATCCAAGTGCGTTAGTTTGTCTTCGAGGTCTCCCACGATTTTCCTGAGGTGTTTGGGGTTTTTGTGTGCTAACCTGATCCAATGACGGCTGGTGTGAAGGTCCGACGGAAGTTCCAGCATATTTGATAGATGTGTCATCATTTGTTCCCAATAGCCAGGGGGCTCTGGCCAACAGCGCTTCCGTAAAGTAGTTCGGTGTCCACGTTGTCGTAGTTGGGTCAATGTGGTTGGGTGAATTGTGGACGATATAGTTGTCCGAATTGGGACATTGAATTGTTTTAGAAATGAAGCAATGGTTCTTGGGGTGTACTATAGTTAAACAATGGTTGAATGTTTTGGTGATGAGATGTTTGGGTGGTCATTGGTGGGGGACTACGATGAAGTAACCCATATGAATCATCTGGGCTATAGACGATTGTGGTTGATGCATATGGTTGTTGGTGGATAGGGTTTGATTCTTGGTTTTGTGGTTGGGTAGGTGGAATGAATGGATTGCGAGGTTGGGTGACATGAATGAGTTGTGAAGTTAAGTGTTTGTTTGTTGGGTGTATGTGGTAGAATGATGGTGTGAGGTTGGTTGTTGGGTTTAAGTGGTTTGACATTGGTGTTGGACGGGGACTTGTTGTTAGGCGTATGATGACGAAGCTAGTTAGCGTAGACCAATCAAATATCGTGGCTCAGACACAAATTGTTGCGTTGTTACCGACCTAAACCATGTCATATATTGTTGAGTTGGTCTAGCATCATTTATGACTGGTTCGTTTAAGATGTGTTGTCGTCGATTCCTCAAATGACGACACATCTCTTTTGCGAAGTCTCTCCAGTCGGAATAATCCCATTGGGTATCGACTTTTTTTTGATGCCAATCTCCCAAACACGTCGGAGGTTCTGGAATCTATTGCTGCATGCCGAACTTGAGTTTTACCCGGTCACTCTGGTGCATCTCCACAGTAGTGAAACAAATAATTGATGTCTTTGTTGTCCAAACTGCATCATCATCATGGTTAACCTGATGACCAAGACCCATATATGGCCTCCAAATAAACTGGACAACAATACGACACGTTAGATGATAAATAATTTGATAAGTATGTTTAAATTTAAATAGAGTTGTGTAGGAGTATTACATCGTCTGGTCAAATGTGATCCAATAGATTGCGATAGACTACTATAGCATGTTTCAGACACCTATTGTAGTTCATCCCTCTAACTGACCACCTAGATCATAAACAATTGATAAATATTATGTACAGTTAATAGTAATATAAAGTCTAATTAATTATATGATAAAGTTTTAAACTTACTTTGTTGCAAACGGGAATATGAATGACTTCTCATTTATCGGGGCGAGTGACGACATTCTTAACCAACCCCATGCTTGTAGCAAATACGCACATGAATAAAAAGTACAAGTATTTTTCTTTTGGCATTTTTACACATTGCACTATATAGATGAGCCAACACAGCTGAACCGCAACTATATGTGCTTACCTTATTAATGTTGCGTAACAACGGTAAATACATAATATTTACTGTATTACCAGTACTTTATGGAAATAAAAAATTACCAAATAAAATCATAATATAACACCGAGCTTTAATTATTTTTTCACACTCGGTTGATTCTTCGGACAATATTATACTCTCATAATATTGTTTAATATATTTTAAATTTATACCTTGCCCCCTAGCTTGACCAGATGACTCTACATCAGTTTGGTCGTCACACAAAGGGGCACCCAATAATTCATTGCAGATAGAGTTGTCCTGGTTAACTCTACCATTCACGACCTTACCATCTATACGTAGATCCAACAACATGTATACATCCTCAAGTGTGATGGTACACTCACTGAAAGAAATGTGAAATGTGTGGGCTCGGGTCTCCATCTCTCTAACAAAGCAAGAATACATTTGTAGTCAACCGAGTACGAGACTATGTTGAGGAGATTTCCAAAACCACATCCTCTAATATATGGTTCTATCAAATGATCGTGGGGGTACATATTCATGTACACGACATCGAAATCGCTTTGGGTCCTAATAAAACATAAGTAAGAAATAAAATAAGAAGTAATATATAATAAAAACATAGATAAGAAAGATATACGAAATAAATATGACATAAGTAAAAAGAGAGTAATAACATACAAATGTCGAGATATTGTCGAGTGTTCCTCTATGTTCATCACCCATAGTCAACCGAGACATAATGATGCAGAGATTGAGTGTGGTAAAGATGAAGTGTTGCAGAGATTGAATGTTAGTGTTGCAGAGGATGAGATATTGTGAGTTAATGCCCTATTTATAGATGAGGAAGTCTTTACTAACTTATGTTTGATCTCCGACAGACACTCTTCAATCATCAATGCATATAATAACATTGATAATGGCTGGTAGGATCCTCCTTCAACGCATGTCTTCTGTATTAGACATATTGCTCAAAATTTTATGCGGGAGATCAAAGACAAAACAATGCGAAAGAAGGTTGTCAACGCAGGTTATGCATTATCAAAACATTCTTTCAAACACTACTGTAAAGAAATAAGATTTTCAAACACCAGATGCAGTACGGTGGATCGACAGTATTCCATTGGAAAAATGGACTAGGGCATACGACAACAATCAACATTGGGGCCACATGACAACAAATCTTGTGGAATCAATGAACGTTGTCTTCAAAGGCATCTGAAACCTACCTATAACCGTTTTGGTGCAGGCAACATATTTCAGGCTAGGGGCGTTGTTTGAGACCAGACGTTCCAAATGGAGTTCAGTGTTGCAATCTGGGCAGTTGTTCAATGATGCTTCAATGAAATTCATTAGACATGAAGCTGCCAAAGAAAATACACACGTGGGCACAATGTTTGACCGTACTAAAGGTTGATATAGTGTCTCCGAGTCCATGGATCACAATGAGAGCATGCCGATGGGATAATACAGAGTGAAACTAGATAGAGGTTGGTGCGACCGTGGAAAGTTCTAAGCCTTTCGTACGCCCTGCTCCCATGTCATTGAAGCATGTTCAAAGGTTTGAAGGGATCCATCCTACTTATTATTTGACGTTTACAAAGTCACTAGCCTATCAAATGTTTACAAAATTAGTTTTTCCGTAGTGGCAAAAGAGGGTTACTGGCCAGAATATCAAGGGGACATTGTCTGGCACAACGAAGTTATGCGAAGGAAGAAAAATGGTCGCTCAAACAGCACCCATATTCGAACTGAAATGGATACAACGAACAAAATGGTTAGATTATGTAGTTCATGCCGTCAGCCAGGTCACAATCATGCTAACTGTCCAAGTGTTGGAACGATCACAACAAGATAAATTCACATGTACCTCTGTTGTAATATATAAAAACTAAATTTATTTCATATTATAAGTTTGTGAAGAAATATCATTACATAAACAACAACATAAACAACTAAAATAATTAAAATACCATTATAATAACTAAGCGATTACAACCGTCAAAACAATTTTGAGCATATAACGCATCATCCTATTTTTATAATCCTGTCAGCCTTAATATCCACCCATTCATGCACTTCTCCATTTTGGTTGAACGTAGACACAGACCATTGAATTCTTATAATCCTTTCACCATCTCCAATTTATCCATCTAACCAATTGTTCAACTTCCGATTAAGACGTTCAAATGAATATATATTCCAAAGGCGAATCTTTATCGGAGACGCAACGACGAAAAAGATTAAATCGGCATTTCACTTGTGAATGTATTCAGACATGGTTAAAACTCAAAAACTTGAAGGAGAATGAAGTTGAATGAAATAAAATGTGGTTGTAGGGTAAAAGTTGTGTGAAAATATGACTGAAGAGCGATGTATTTATAGAAGAAGTATGAAAATGCATGCGCCAAAGGGTTAGACGCCACACATGTCAACACATGTATGCGCCAAAAGCATGGGAACAAGCACATGCAAGTACATGCATGCGCCAACACCCTTGGCGCCACCATGCATTACTTTTAAAGCATGCGTCAGTGGTGATGACGCCTCCTCTTGGTTAAAAATGGATGCGCCAGTTCATCTGACGCATCTATTTTGAAAGGTGGTTATTTCGGATTTTTTTTTTGAAATATTGGTTATTTTAGATTTTTTTTTGAAAAAAGTGGTTGTTTAAAAAAAATCTACTATTTACTTGCAGTATTTCGCTTAAAGTCTGAACAAATCTTTATATGAACTTGACACAACACGAAAGTTATTTTTACAAATTTTAAACTTGAAAAAAAACATACTCTCAAGATTTCTAAGCCCTTCATGACAAAACGAATCCCAAGAGTTAAATAGTCCTTTAATAAACTTGAGTTTTTCAAATGTGTAGTTTTATTCCGAAGTTCATAAGTCTCCTAAGTTCATAAGTCCTTCCACCATCATCACGAGCCACTTCTACATTCTCAATAAGTTCCTCTTCCAAAACATCATTTAAACCCACACACACCTGTATCTTTTTCACTATCTTCAAAGTTTACAACCAGAGTGGTAACCTACAAAATCGTTCTTGAGGTGCAGAAGTACACTTACCAATGAAATATAAGTAATACTCCCTCCATTCCTTTTTATGTATCAATTTTTGATTTTTTTACACATAACAAGAAAACTAATCATTATTGTTACTTTTCAAACAATAATTCTTATTTTATCTATAATACTCTTAATTATTTATTATATTTATTTTACTTTTTCTCTCTCTGTAATAATTATCTAGGGGTAATTTTGACAAAAGTGCAGTCAATACTACTTTGAATTTTGCAAGTGACAATTAAAAAGAAACATTTTTTTTAAAGAAAATAACACTTAAAAAGAAACGGAATGAGTAATAAAAATCATGTGTTTCGATCTTTTATTCTTTATTATACTTAGTTATTCTCTCCATTTTAAAATGACTATCTTTTTAGAAGAAAAAAAATTCAAAATAAATGTTATTCTCGTTTTTCAATGTTAATAATTGTCATTTTTCCAATTATGTCATTCATTTATTATTCTGTACACAACCTCCGATACATTAATAAGACTTATTTAGTAAAAATGCAATTTTTTATGATAATATTATTGTATTTCTTAATTCGTGTGCAAAAATCTTAAATGACAATGACTTTGAAACGGAGGGAGTATATCTACAGAGGTTTGAGAGAGAGGGTTTGTAAAAAAGAGTAGAGCTTTTTAGTTGAGATATAAAAAAAGGAACTTTGAATAACTTATATAATTTAGCCTATTATTTATTTTTATTAAAATTTGAGTGTAAAAAGAATATTTTGAGGTGTGACTAAAAAAAATAATTCATTAATTCAAATTGATAGAATACCCTAGAGTAATTTAATGAGTTTTTACCTTATGTTGAAGTTGAATCCTTGTACCTAAGGGAAAAATACCACAATTATTTAACCCCGTTAGGGGTATAATCGGTTCAGTTTGGATTGGTTTTTAGTCAATAAAATATTTGAACTGATAATACCTCCTCAATGTGATTTGGTTTGATTTTTAGTATTTCCCATAAATGAGTATCTAGGACGAGAAAAACTGATAATTGTTGATTGTGTTATATCTCTGAATATCAATGCTAACGAGATAACTGGGGCTGTCCATGAAGAATGACCAGTTAAAGGTATGTTATCTAGCTCAAGTCTGAGTGTAAAATATGATATTTTGAACAAAATTGGAGTAGCTAATTAGGCTCATACAAATCACAGTCCAGGTATGACTCTCTCACTTTCTAGACTGTTGTATTAGATAAGCACTAGAGTTGCATTCAACTTTGGTGAATATGTGTTTGATCAGATCTTAAAACAAGTTGAATAATTTATTGTTAAGTTGCCTATAGTCTTTCCTCTCTTTAATTAGTTTGTATTGATGAAACAAAAATATGATATGTTAAATGTTAAAGATGTTGTTAGCATTTCCTCTTGTCCATTAAATTTGAGTTACATGTTGTTTGCTGGGAACCATGTCCCAGACATAATGCTATATAACTTTTCAGAATTTGGTATTGTTGATTGGTCAACTCGTGTAAATCTACCAGAGGTCCCTCCTATGTTAGGATATGCAAGATGGCATGTGATAAATGAGCTTATGCAACTTTCTAGGACTTTGCAAGAGCTAATTCTCACCTCCACAACTAGGAAAAGTAAGGTCAATGACCTCATCAAGCTCATGAATCCCAAAGTGTTTGAAACTTTCACTTCTCAAATTGGAGGACAAGATGTTGTGAAGGATGTTAGGAAGGATGCTAGGAAAGATGTTGATAAGGATGTGGAGAAGGATGATGAGACCAAAAGTGAAGACAATATGCAAGTCAATAGTGAAAGTAGTGAACACAAGTGGTGCTTGGTGATCTCTCCCAAAACAAACCCAATGAAAGAGGGGTAAGGAGGATGCCAAGGTATGATCCCAATGCTAATGCTTATGATGAAATTGCAAGAGGGATCTTAGGGTCAAAATTGGGGTCTTACAGAAACAACGGTCAAGAAATGAGACGTCCTCACTATGATACAATTCCTATGTGTTATGCACATTTGCTGCCTATACTGATTAATGTTGGGGAAATGGTGCCTAAACAGACCGGGCCTGTCAAACCTCACAGCATTAGACTGTTCAGTCATTTGCATTTGTAATCTTTCCTTGTTTGTTAATTGTTGTTCATTTGTAAAACTTGTCTTGTTTTTAGATGATAATAATAATGAAATAAACGTGCATGTTTAGATTAAATCCATTCGGGTTCACTCATATTTTATTTATTAGTATCAAACTATTGCTCAAGCAAATCAAAAGAGAATGATGAAAATAAAATGCACAAGAACATTACGCGTATGCTTTTGAATAAGACCGTGTTGATGATGTAAGGCATTATTCAACCATAAAACCCTCATGTTTAACCAGGGACAAGGTAGTCTTCAGTTAGTTAGAACTTGCGTTCAAAGTTTAAATATCTTATTCCTCTCAAGAGGAGGGAATCATAAATTCATAATGGTTATCCCCTACCAATAACAGGAGTGAGACACTCACAACCCTTGCAACAAATCAAACAAGCAAATATCACAGGATTTGCTCCAATACGAAAACAAAGATGAAATTGAATGAAAAAATCAAAAGCAAATGAAAAGCTCCCTAAGTCAAAAGCTTCAAAAGAAGTGACCTAGGCAAAAGTTAGGGCATCCTGGTGGACTGCAAATCCTAAAGGACCAGTCCAGGAAAAAATAAGGGAAGATACAAAACAAAATAACAAGAGGATCAATAACCAAATTCCTCAGTAAGAGCAAATCTGTGACCACAAACAAAAGCAAAAGGTAAGTGGTTGTCGCTCCAAACTCTCATGGGTTCCATAATCATCATTGTTGATATTCAAAATCCTTTTCTTAAAGAGGAACGATTATTTTAAGCTAACTGGACATAGGACTGGAGAACATCACAGAGAATGGGTGGGTTAGAATAGGTTTTGAGCCTTATATCCTTTCTTTCTGAAACCCTGAACCAGACCACATTACAACCCTCAAAAAACCTAATTGAAGCAGAGTAGTTTGAAAGCATACTATGGTAAGATTGCGTCAAGCTGAATCATAAAGATTTTCTTGTCATTTGTATTGATACTGATATATCATTGTAATCAGTGATTCATTCACTAGATATCATATTTTAAAACTTGCATAAGCATGGCATTACAATTATCGGTTTCAGAATGAGCATTTTTACCTACGAATAAGCACTTGACATCAAGAAAGCTTACATAGTGGGAAGATTGAACAGTTCTTCTAATATCCCATAGCTCATATATCTTTAGGGTACAGTTAATCTGGGGAAACCACGTCGAGATTCTACAAATCTCTCTAAATCATCCAGACAAGGGCAACGTTACTTCAAGGCTCATATTGGGGCAAGTCACCTCAAGAGCACGAGAAGTAAATCACTCCTAGGAATGGTTAATCAAGAGGGTACAATTTCAAGATGCTGGGGCAAGCCAGTTTGAGATCTTTTGATGATGAGACTACTTCATGACTTGTAACTAGGGAAATATGCAGATACTCAACATATTGGGGCAGAGGCAGGCTATGCAAGTACAAGCTTTCTCCATGTTTCAAACATAATGCAGAGGTGTGACAACAACTGTTCAACTTGAAGTAGGTGTCGGAGAATCACGTCTACATGAACATTATCATAGCCCAAAATTCCCACCTTCCTCTATATAAGCATTTGGCTTAACCACTGCATAAATCATCATCATGTATTAATCATGTCACTTCACTTACGCATTTAATTCAATAGCATAACCTGAAGCCGTGTGTGCAAATAAGAAGAATCAAAGTCCAATATTTTATTTGCACCTTCAAATCCTAAACTTGCCTGATACCTTTTTAAACCAGTTGGTTTGACACTTCCCTCAAAATCCAACCTGCTTGGCATCTTTTAAAGCCCAGTTTGATTGGTATTTTTTTCCCTAATCTTCATGATTTAGTATCTTTTGTTTCCAACCTTCATGGTTGATGAACCTTTTTTCAACCTTCAGGGTTGATGAACCTTTTTTATGACCTCCATGGTTGATGACTCTTTTGTTTCCAACCTCCATGGTTGATATCTCTTTTTCCAACCTTTACAGTTGATAATCTTTTGTTTCAAATCTTCATGATTGTCGAATCTTTTTTTCCAACCTTCATGGTTAATAGTCCCGTGTTTCCAACCTTTGTGGTTGATGAACCCTTTTTTCAACCTTCATGATTGATGGACTTTTTCCAACTTTTAGGGTTGGTAACCTTTTTCCCAACCTTTGTGGTTCTCAAGGTACATATGCTGAAAGAAGCTGCACTCAACTATTTCAGAGAAACTAAATTATTAATAATGAAGATGTCAACTTGGATGAGCCGAATAACTTGTGTGACATATTGTTGACTGAGGAGAAAGGTGTGATAGTTAAGTCCGAAGTGGATAACAGGTTTGTTCAAACAAGGGATTCTAATGGAAATGTTGAAGCAAAGTTCCAAGATATTGTGTCCATCTTAAAGAGAAAGGTTGAAGATATGAGATTTCACGTGGATGTCTACTCTACTCACATGGACAATGTGTTGTTCCATCCTGAAACAAATTTTCAGAAGTGGAAATATTTTCTTTAAAGAAATATTGATGCTGAAAGGAAGCTAGGAGAAGAAGCTCTTGATTGGAAAGAGAGCATGGAATCTGATGTACTAATGAAGACTATTATTGATGATAGTCCTATCAATAACAAGTTGACCAAGGAATTTAGAAAGGTGCATGATAGAAATAAGTTTTTGAAACTTTCATCTACAAATCTTAATTAATTAGGCAGAATTAAGATTCCCTCTAGTAACAAAGGAAAGGGGAATTGAGGAAGAAGAAGCATATGTAAATAAGAATGGACATTTCTTTTGAAACACTAGTGTATAATGAGTTTTTGTTAAGTTGTTGAAAATAGTTGTTCTTTCCATGCATTTGCCAAATTATGGAGAAAAAAAGGGAGTAATGGGTGTTTCTTAGGAAACAAGTTTTTGTTTAATACTACCCATCTGGGAAATGCCAATGTTGTGCTCTATGCTGGAGCATCGGGTATGACATATGGTCTCGGTCCTTGTATTTGTGTTAGTAGTATTCATTGCATATTATGATATCAACTACTAACTAATTGTGTGTGCATGACTAAGTATGTGAATTATTGAATACTAATTTATGTTAGTTAGTAGGATTGTATACTACTAACTAATCCCCCTGACCTTATTTATAAGCAAAAGTCTTTTAAATATTTTGGCCTTAAATATAAGCAAATGTCAACAAATCTATGTGCATTTAATGCCTTTATTCCAAAATTATCCATACATTAATTACTGAATATTATTAGTGGATTACAATTTAATTGAGGGTATACTATTAATTGTGTTATCTCTCTTACATGAAATCAAAAAAATTAAATATATTTAACTATCTTTCTTAATAAGCATGAAATTTATCTTTTTTACTTATAAATCAGGTCGGAGTAGTATGTGATAGTAGATTCATGCATGACCAGTCTGTGAATGATTGCATGATTATCTGTTTGGTTTGGAGCAATTAAATAGATTATATGTAAGTGATGAATTCTCGGAAAGTGTGTCGATAGTGTCGCAATAATAAAATATTGAATCTACAAGGATTGCTTTTTAACAAGACAAAAAGTGTGCAATGCGTAGAAAATAGTAAAAAGGGGGGGGGTCTCAGATTTTAAAGCGAAAATAACAAAGAGTTAGACAAAATTATGAAAGCAATCAAGTTGTGTAATCCCCTATTTCTCTATTGTTGATGGGTGATGCCTTACGTTAATTATCTCATCACTATAATCCCACAACGAATTAACAAAACCGCTATAACCAATCCCTTACGATATAGCTCACTAATCACTACTCAGAGATTCCTATTCCTAGTCCACTAGCGTAAGCAGGATTAGGTGATGCAACAGGGCGTTAATTCACTACCCACTACCCAAGGTTTCCTATTCATAATTAACCAGCGTAAGCATGACAATTGCCATAGGTCCAACATATAGACTAATGATCAGTATTCCCTATGTGCCCAAAATCAGATTAAAAAAGTATCTCACATAAAAAGCATTATGAACGAGAAACAATTGAATATAATTAAATATTAAAGCATTCATACAAAGTCAAATCAATATTTTGCCCAACAATATTGAAATAAGTTCATCATAACACAACCTAACCTAGATGAATTTAACTACTCTAATTTAAAATACAATACCAAAAATAATTAAAGAGAATAACATATAAGATCCCTTGAAGTATTGGCCTCCAATGGCTCCAAATGCTATCAAAAACCACTTATGATGCTCCAAAATGGTACTTTCTATGCCAAAATTCATAACCGTTGAGAAAGTGTAGAAAATCTCATTTTATAGCCTTCAGAATGGACCAAAATGCATCAGAAAAACCTAGAAAAATGAGCCATCGCGCGCGTGATGACCTGCATTGTGCGTGATGCAACCTTTATGTCTTTATCGCGCACATGATGTTGCGCATGATTATTCCAGTGGTTGCATGCTTTTGTTCCCCTTTCACCTGACTTTTCACCAAGTCCAATTTCTTCACACTTAGTTATTTTTCCTCATTCTTTGGTCTTTCTTCTTCATTTTTGCTTCTTTTTGACTTGTTTTGATCTGCTTCTTCGACCGATTTTATGCAATGACATGTTGTCATCAATAAGCATCTGAACGTTGGTGCTTCTAACTTCTGCTGCTACTGCTAGGGGTGCTTAACTATGATACATGGAAGCCATTGCTGCTTAAATGCTCTGAAGATCTAGTAGTCCTACTGGCTGTCACTTGTTCTCATGGAAAAATGATTTGTATCTTGAAGAGTTATTTTGCCATAATTTTCTAAAGGGGGAGATTGTTATTCCTAGTTGATTGGTACTTTGGATTGGCTGCATTTAGCAAAATAAAAACTTGGAGAAGTGTCCAAGTATTCAAGATTGGTCTAGCTAGCTAAAGCTGCAAAAAAGACACATGACAGACTCGGTGCTCCAACATGTTGGTACGATATCAATGCCTTATGCAACAGGCGCCAGGCTGTTGCATTTTAACAAAATCTTTTAAGAAGATTCAATTATGTTTTATTGATATTGGTTTAGCAATATGATTATAGGATTTTATGGATAGTTGTGAAGATCAGATCAAATTTAAAAGAGATTTAAATTTGAATTTATAACAAACCAAATCATATATTCTTGTTGGAGATATTCAAGGAGAAAATCAAATATCTATAAGACTCTGCATTAATTTTGGATGAAATTGAAGATATTATCCAAGGATAAAAGCCCAAAGTTATTTTTCTATATAAGGAGCTCAAACCTACATTGGAAAGCAAACACTCATGTAGAAGATCTTAGAGTGTTAGGGTTTACAAGAGTCCTTTTAATTTTTATACACCTCTATGTTTCAGTAACTTGGCATATAAGGTTTGTCTAATCGAGTTATAAATTCAACATTGTTATGTACACCTCGATGTTCCAGTAACTTGGCATAAAATGTTTGTCTAGTTGAGTTGTAATATTCAACATTCTTTCATCATTTTAAGATTGAAGTTGATCACTAGGATTTAATGGTTGTTTGCCCCTATCACCGGTGTTGTGGCAGAGAAGAAAATGAGTATGTTATGATGTTTAAGGGCAAACTCTAAATAGAAAGTCACCTGATAGTGTTAGAAAAAGGCATATGACAACACAAGGTTTGTTGTTGCTTGTAAGACTAATTGTACTAATATACTAATAAGTGATTTTTCTTTCTTGGATTGTGGACTCATCCCCCCAAACATAGGTTTAGTTTCACAAAACTAGGTAAACAATTGATTGTGCCGATTATTGCTTTTATGCTCCATTATCTAGAAATTGTTATTGTAGTGGTTCTAGTGTATCTTGCCGAACCTATTTTCGGAGCATCGTGTTCGACATTTGTCCCCTAAGGAACAAAAATTCATATAACCCTAAGTATAAATGTTTCCTAAAGAAAAAATAGGCATTACCATTAGTTCCTCATGTGGATAAATTAGTGGAGTCCTAAAGGCAGTGTGAATGTGCTCAATTGTTGGCATTCACATTGCCAAATGTGACATCCTCGTAGGTGCACATGCCAAATGTAGTCTTGATCCAGTGAATGAAAATTCTCAATGATATTGGTTGTAGTGTTCCACTTGGTGTCCATAAGATAAAAGTCCCATCATATGTGACATTCTCGTCCATTTGATGATTGAAATTTTTTAGTGAGGTTGACCGTAGTGTTCCACTAGCCGTGTCAATTTTGTTGTTGAATTGTGAAAGTTAGTAGAGGATCAATTATTAGCTCTTAATAGTTATTCCATTATCTTCAAGCGACTAAATTAAGGGCACACACGTTCAATTTATTGTCTTCTGATTTTGACATATTTCGTTAACTCTATCCTTTTGTGTGCAACTTTCTGTCGCAACACGAAAAACATCTGAGCAAATAATCACTCGAATGACAATGAATTCGCCACTGAAGTTTATTTTTATCGGAAACCATCGATAAAACCCCAAGGAAACAAAAATATGGTCATCATAATCAAATTCAGGTTCGAGAGTCGATTATGCATGGAGAAGATATTAG
Source organism: Lathyrus oleraceus (assembly GCF_024323335.1). NCBI lineage: Eukaryota > Viridiplantae > Streptophyta > Magnoliopsida > Fabales > Fabaceae > Lathyrus > Lathyrus oleraceus. The sequence goes on from NC_066583.1 coordinate 635,223,032, forward strand.
CACCCCACAATATTAGTTTTGTGAATAAAAGTGTTAGCCTTAATATAATTGAGTTTTCCTAATTATTATGATATATTTACAAAAATAAAGAAAGGGGAAAATATATTTTTTTATTAGGGTGTTTGACAAGGTGTTGAATCTTGCTCCTACATATCTTCCGATGCGATGGAGAATTCAAAGCTACGTAGTTCTGGGTGGCAAAAAGTTGTGGGTTGATTAGTTTTAATAAAAAAAATTGATCGCGTTTGGCGGAATAAACTTTGTTGATTGAGTAAACAAAAATTTGCTCGCGCTAGGGAGAAAAAAGAAAGTTTGATTGGTTGATGATATTTTGGATGGAAGATGAATATTCAAAACGATGAGGCGTACACCTCTCACTTGTTTATTCGAGGAGCAAGTGGATGTGCATACACTCATTCCCTTTTTAATTCAAGTTTTAAAAAGGTTCTTAATGGAAGACGAACATCCGAAGCAATGAGGCGTTCACCTCCTACTTGTTATTTGAGGAACTAGCGGATATGCATCCACTATTCTATTTTTAATTCAAGTTTTAAAAAGTTTCTTAACAGAAGACGAACATTCGAATCAATGAGGCGTACGTCTCCCACTTGTTTATTCGAGGAACAAATGGATATGCATCCACCTATTCCCTCTTTAATCCAAGTTTTAAATTAGATTCTTAACGAAAGACGAATATTCGAAGCGATGAGGCGTACACCTCCCACTTGTTTACTCGAGGAACAAATGGATGTGCATCCATCAATTCCCTTTTTAATCCAATTTTAATTAATGTATAATTAATGAAAGACGAGTAATAAACTTTAAACAAAGCGTACACCTTGCGTCTGATTACTCGAGGATAAAACGAATCTGCATCCGTTATCCCTATTTAACTCGAAATTTAATTAATGAAATGATGATATGGAAAAACCGTCACAAAATGACTTTTATAAATTACCTAAAATACTTTAACTATTAAAATAAAAAAATGATTTGAGATAGTTATTATTAATATTTTAAATTTGATTTTTTATTTTATCTATTAGAAACTTAATTTTTTCTTTTAAAAATAAATTAAATTTACATATTTAAAAAAGTAAAATAAAGTTAGGATTTTTTTTAAAATAACCAAATTTTTCAAAAAAAATTCTAAAATAACCAATTTTTCAAAAAAAAAAACCAATTTGATTATGGTCATCATAATCAAATTCAGGTTCGAGAGTCGATTATGCATGGAGAAGATATTAGCACCCTACAATATTAGTTTTGTGAATAAAAATGTTAGCCTTAATATAATTGAGTTTTCCTAATTATTATGATATATTTACAAAAATAAAGAAAGGGGAAAATATATTTTTTTATTACGGTGTTTGACAAGGTGTTGAATCTTGCTCCTACATATCTTCCGATGCGATGGAGAATTCAAAGCTACGTAGTTCTGGGTGACAAAAAATTGTGGGTTGATTAGTTTTAATAAAAAAAATTGATCGCGTTTGGCAGAATAAACTTTGTTGATTGAGTAAATAAATATTTGCTCGCGCTAGAGAGAAAAAAGAAAGTTTGATTGGTTGATGATATTTTGGATGGAAGATGAATATTCAAAACGATGAGGCGTACACCTCTCACTTGTTTATTCGAGGAGCAAGTGGATGTGCATACACTCATTCCCTTTTTAATTCAAGTTTTAAAAAGGTTCTTAATGGAAGACGAACATCCGAAGCAATGAGGCGTTCACCTCCTACTTGTTATTTGAGGAACTAGCGGATATGCATCCACTATTCTATTTTTAATTCAAGTTTTAAAAAGTTTCTTAACGGAAGACGAACATTCGAATCGATGAGGCGTACGTCTCCCACTTGTTTATTCGAGGAACAAATGGATATGCATCCACCTATTCCCCCTTTAATCCAAGTTTTAAATTAGATTCTTAACGAAAGACAAATATTCGAAGCGATGAGGCGTACACCTCCCACTTGTTTACTCGAGGAACAAATGGATGTGCATCCATCAATTCCCTTTTTAATCAAGTTTTAATTAATGTATAATTAATGAAAGACGAGTAATAAACTTTAAACAAAGCGTACACCTTGCGTCTGATTACTCGAGGATAAAACGAATCTGCATCCGATTATCCCTATTTAACTCGAAATTTAATTAATGAAATGATGATATGGAAAAACCGTCACAAAATGACTTTTATAAATTACCTAAAATACTTTAACTATTAAAATAAAAAAATGATTTGAGATAGTTATTATTAATATTTTAAATTTGATTTTTTATTTTATCTATTATAAACTTAATTTTTTCTTTTAAAAATAAATTAAATTTACATATTTAAAAAAGTAAAATAAAGTTAGGATTTTTTTTAAAATAACTAAATTTTTCAAAAAAAAATCTAAAATAACTAATTTTTCAAAAAAAAAAACCAATTTGATTATGGTCATCATAATCAAATTCAGGTTCGAGAGTCGATTATGCATGGAGAAGATATTAGCACCCCACAATATTAGTTTTGTGAATAAAAGTGTTAGCCTTAATATAATTGAGTTTTCCTAATTATTATGATATATTTACAAAAATAAAGAAAGGGGAAAATATATTTTTTTTATTAGGGTGTTTGACAAGGTGTTGAATCTTGCTCCTACGTATCTTCCGATGCGATGGAGAATTCAAAGCTACATAGTTCTGGGTGGCAAAAAATTGTGGGTTGATTAGTTTTAATAAAAAAATTGATCGCGTTTGGCGGAATAAACTTTGTTGATTGAGTAAACAAAAATTTGCTAGCGCTAGGGAGAAAAAAAGAAAGTTTGATTGGTTGATAATATTTTGGATGGAAGATGAGTATTCAAAACGATGAGGCGTACACCTCTCACTTGTTTATTCGAGGAGCAAGTGGATGTGCATACACTCATTCCCTTTTTAATTCAAGTTTTAAAAAGGTTCTTAATGGAAGAAGAACATCCGAAGCAATGAGGCGTTCACCTCCTACTTGTTATTTGAGGAACTAGCGGATATGCATCCACTATTCTATTTTTAATTCAAGTTTTAAAAAGTTTCTTAACGGAAGACGAACATTCGAATCGATGAGGCGTACGTCTCCCACTTTTTTATTCGAAGAACAAATGGATATGCATTCACCTATTCCCCATTTAATCCAAGTTTTAAATTAGATTCTTAACAAAAGACGAGTAATAAACTTTAAACAAAGCGTACACCTTGTGTCTAAAACGAATCTGCATCCGATTATCCTTATTTAACTCGAAATTTAATTAATGAAATGATGATATGGAAAAACCATCGCAAAATGACTTTTATATACCAATAAGAATTCAACATACAACCTTTTGATTAAGAGTCAAACACATTACCATTGCACCACAAACTCTTCATGTTAATTTGTTTCATCATATATTTAATATACTGTGTATAAATACAGTAGATTAATAAATTAGTAAAACTTATCACCAGGATATTTCTGCAAAGTTAAATAAAATAATATTAAGTAATTAAATAATAGTTACGCATTGCACCATGAAAAAATATTATATTTGGTATACTTAAAGAACTTGATGTTTTTATAATAAAATAAATTTTGGTTAAAAACTATTCAAATAGTTTATTGATGTTTTTATAATAAAATAAACATATTTGGTATACTTAAATTATCTAATATTATTAATGTACTCCTAAATTAAATATGAACTAGTATGCTACAATTTTAATTACCTTTTAATGTACTCTCAAATATGTAGTCATGGACGTTGAATATAAATATTTTATATCGATAAAATTTTAGTTTGACTTTCTATTTGAGAAAGTTGAATGGAATTGAAACTCAAATTAAACTTTTTAATAAAAAAATTGTAATTTGCCTTAATAATATTTATTTAATGGACCAAAATTTCATTTGTCTTCCTATTATTTTAAATAAAATAAGGATGCTTTTTTTATTTTAAATTTAAGGATATACTAAGAATAACTTGGTAGATGAGAAGGGAGAGATAATGATAGATTAAAAGTCTTATTAAATAAAAAGTTATTAACATAAATCAAAATGAAGTTTTCAATTTATTAAAAATAGAATAAACAAAAAAATTTCAACTAAGAATATTTTATTTGACATCAAGTTCTTTAAGTATACCAAATATAATATTTTTTCATAACTATTGTTTAATTACTTAATATTAAATTAATGTCAAATAAAATATTTTTAGTTGAATTTTTTTTCTTATTCTATTTTTAATAAATTGAAAACTTCATTTTGATTTATGTTAGTAATTTTTTTTTAATAAGACTTTTAACCTATCATTATCTCCCCCTTCTCATCTACCAAGTTATTCTTAGTATATCCTTAAATTTGAAATAAAAAAAATCATCATTATTTTATTTAAAATAATAGGAAGACAAATGAAATTTTGATCAATTAAATAAATACTATTAGGGTAAATTACAATTTTTTTATTTAAAAATTTTGATCAGTCCGTTTTTTATGGTGGTTCAAAAAAACTTCTCTTTTTCTTTCTATTTTTCTCCTCCTTTAAATTTTGATTAGATTGTAAGAGAAAATAAAAATGATGATAGGATGTGTGTTATGATATTGTGTATGAATTTGGTATAGAGAGAGAAGATTAGTTAATGAGAGAATGAAAAGGAAGAAGCCACCAATTTATTTTTACCGTGTTATTATCTTTTTCTGTTTTTCTTTTTATAATTTAAAATTTTGGTGTAAACTCAATTGATTTTAAAGTTAAATGGAAATTCATAAAATTACTGTAATTAATTTTAATTAAAAATGAATTAAATGACTTTTTTCTGAATTTTTTAATTAAAAAATTATAAATATTAATAAAATTAAATATAGTGAATAAATCATTTTTAACAACTTTTTTATTTATTTTATGAAATAAAAGAGTTTTAGATTTTTGTGATTAAAAGAAATAATGATAAAATGAAAATATTAAAATGATTATTTTTAGAATTTAATGAGATAAAATAAAAAACTATTCTCATATTTTTTTTTTGAATTTTTTTAATTTTTCTTACACAAAATTACGTCAGGGTCCTTTAAATTATTTTATTATAATATGTTTGTGTTTTTCTTAATAATTTAATCGTTTAAGTTAAATAAGGTGTGCATCATTACCCTTTCCTTTACAAATTCCATTTCAAAAAAATTAGGTGTCATTAACGTTGGTGAAACGACACTAAGGCTGTGACATGAAATGAAACAATCAACTCAAAAATGTTCTTCTTTAAAGAAAACTTGACACATAACTTTTGAAGAGAGAGAAAAAAATTGATTCCATTGTTTTCTTCCTTCATTAAAATTTTGAATTTTTTGGTGGAAAAACTCAGAATTAAATTTTAATGGAGGAAGAAAACATCTGAATCAAATTTTCTCTCTCTCTTTAAAAGCTATGAGCTATGTGTCAAAATTTCATTGAAGATGCACAATTTTAAGTAAGTTTCATTCCATGTGAGGATTGTGTCACCTTACCAACGCTAATGCCACATAATCTTTTTTGGAATAAAATTTGTAAAAAAGAGTAACATTGCATACATTAATTAACTTAAAGGATCAAGTTACTACAAGAAAAAGTTAAAGGACCAATCTATTACAATAATAATTTAAAGAATTTCTAGTGTAATTTTATCTACAAAATTTGAGCACTACACTTTTCCAAGTCTTCACATTATTCAATTATTTCTTTTATAAACACGGAAGATGATCATAAAGTTCAAATTTTCAGTCTTACTATGTTTTGATCGACTATGAAGTCTTGGGGATTAATGGTAGATTTTAATAGATTTGAGAAAAATTGATCCACTCATGTTGTTTTATATCTACACTCTTAAAAAATATTTGACTAATCTCACATTCTCCTTTGTTACATTAATTTTGACCGATATTTTAATTACTTTTAGATATAAATTTAATAAATTTATTCTAATTTATAAGGTTGTTGAATTTAATATTTCAACTCAAATTCTTCTGAATAATTTACAACCTAGTTCATTAACCACTGGAAACATATCTTAGTAAACATAATTAACCACTTTAACCTCTCATTTGTACCAAAAAAAAGTAAAAAAATAAAGACAATTAAACTAGTTATGACATAGTACACATTTTGAATGTTGTTCAATTTCCTTGAATTTCATTTTAGTTCAGCTATAGCATATAATATATAAGTCAATAATATTAACTTCAGAATTTTTGTCCATGTTAAGGTTTTTTCTTGCTGTCAATCTTCTGTTGATGGATTTGGGCATTTCGAGCAGTCACTTCTTGTTCCTTATGTTCAATGCGGAACTTAGTCAACTTCTCCTCAAACTCCTCAATGAAAGTTTTAAGTTCCAGTTTTGCAAACTTCTTCGCCTTGCACAATATGTTTCTAAAAATTATCCATAACAGAATCCTCTGGCAAGGCATGTTCATAGGTTTTAAATAAATCTAGGAGTTTTTTCATTCCCTTCTCAGTAAATGATAGCAGAGATAGACGACAAGATATATGCTCCCACTGTCTGACATCTGCGACACCACTGCACCTATTACATAGCTTTTCCACCAGCGCTTCCATTTGTCGGTCCTTCTTGATGGAAGAAATTAGAAATTGCATGAGGTTGCAGCAAGATTCACTGCCCAAGTTCTGCTTGGATATTTTGCTTATGTGTGAACTGATTTGTGAGTTGTTATACCTAACGCGACAGTAATGGTTTGTGCAGTTTATGGATTGAATGTTTGATCAAGGTTGGATGATTTGTAACTGACTTGGCCTAGGGGATGCTTGGGTAATTTGTAACTGACCTTAGGTGTGTTGTAATGATGTTCAAGTCATGTACTTGGTTATGTATTGTGTATGTGAATTGGTTTTTGGTTGTAATGAGAATGAATAAGGTTTATGTAATGGTTTTCAATGGTTTATGTAATGTAAATTGGCTTTTGAAATGAACATGATTTACATTGACTTATGTATGGTAGTGTAAAAAATAGTGGATTAATGATTTAATGATCAAGGTTCAACATAATGAAAGTGTATGGTTTAAAGTGATTTGAAAAGGAACATGAGAATGACTAAATATGTTTTTTTTTAGCTAGATGGTTGACTTTGGTCAACAGGTTGACCAAAAGTCAACAGTTGACAAAAGTCAACAGTTTATCAAAATTTCCAAATTTTGCACCTTTTCAGGTAACGACAATGGAATGTAATCTAATAGTCAATTGAATGAGATCTTTGTAATGAAGGAATCTTGGTATGAACTTGGAATGTACGATTTAGACATGGATTGTAGATGAACTATGAGCATGACTTGAGATAAGCCACTAACCATGAATCAATGGATATCACTTGTAAATGAACCATAGACCTAGCAAGGGCCAAAAAAATGATACAAAGACTATGACGTGACCCAAGATCCGCGGATCAAACACCAATTATATGAAGTGGATTTGTGACCAATAATCCTGTGGAATGAATCTAAACGAAACATGAGCAAGCTATGGGCTAGGCATGAGGTGATGATCAGATGGAAGTTGTTGGACCATAGATTTGGACTAGAACCAGTGCTCATAGGAATTCACAATATGCACATGTGAGAGCATGAAATCGATGGACCCCAAAACCCAGGAAAGCAATATGACTGGCCATGCCTTAAAGGCTATTGAGCGAATCCAGGAAAATGAGAACAAGCCATGAATGATGAAGAGTTTAGAAGAACTTATGGTTGGGAAGCCACATAAAGAATGGTAGACACGATTAGGGCTTATGAAGCTTTGATCAAGTAAAGATCCCTGAGTTTCGAGTCTATGCATTATGCTTTTCGGTTATGAATGCTAATGAAAGTTTTTTTTTTATTTTTAAAACCACCTGGACAAAATTGTGGTATGACACACCCATGTTGTTTTATTTGACTAATCTCACACTCTCTTGTTTGTCCATTAATTTTGACCGACATTTTAATTATTTTTAGATATAAATTTATTCTAATTTATAAGATTGTTGAATTTAATATTTCAACTCAAATTCTTCTGAATAATTTACAACCTAGTTCATTAACCACTTGAAACATATCTTAGTAAACATAATTAACCACTTTAACCTCTCATTTGTACCCCAAAAAAGTAAAAAAAAATAAAGACAATTAAACTAGTTATGATATAGTACACATTTTTGAATGTGGTTCAATTTCCTTAAATTTCAATTTAGTTCAGCTATAGCATATAATATATAAGTCAATAATATTTACGCAACAAACAAAATAGAAAAATAAAAAATAGTTTATTATCCATAGAAATTGCACTCTTTCTTCAACTCTGAACTAGTTTTGTTCTTCAGCTTCGTCTTCCTCAAATCCCCTTTATTATTCATCTTCCTCAAATCCCCTTTATTATTCATCTTCATCGTTATCAATGGCAATGGCTTATCTCACACTATAACATGCCTATGTAATATTAACTTTTTTTTGTCACAATATGCAATTTTTCATTTCCATGTCTTCGCATTGCCTCATTCATTTTCCTCCTTCATCTTCACAATCATCACAATTCCTAAACCCCAAATTCAAAAGATTTCCAAAACCCTACAAATTACGTTCAATCTCTTCACGAATTCAAACTCCTGAATCCGAAAATGATGAAAAGGACAAAATCCCTAACAACAACGGCCTCAATTTCCTCAACCTCTCTATAACTCTCACTGTTATCTCCGCTTCACTCCCCCAACCTTCCGCCGCTGCCGTTGCGGTAAAGGGAAAGAAACGTTTCACCAAGAAAGTAGAAGCTTTAACTGCGGAGGAGCTCAAGTTATGGATTGAAGGGCTTCCAGTTGTTTCAGAACGCATTCCTTATACAGAAATTGCTGAATTGAAGAACACTGGTAAGCTGAAACACATAGTTAAACCTTCTGATGTGGAATTGAGGAAACATGCTGCTACAGTTTTTGTTGTTTTGGAGGATTCTAGAGTTTTTAGAACAGTGTTGCCATCAATTGAAAGTGATGAAAATTTTTGGGGTTTATGGCAGGACTTGAAGGTTGATTCTATATGTGTGAATGCGTATTCGCCACCTCTTAAGACTCCGGAGATGCCTCTTCCTGTGTTGTTTAGAATTTGGATGTGTCTTCCATTTCATAAGCCTTTCGATTCGTTTGTAAATAGGTATCTTAAGCCGAAGAAGAAATCGAAGAAGGAATTGGAGTTGTGGAAAGCTAGGATGGAGTTGCAGAGGCAGAAGAAAGAGGAGGTGACGAGGAAGGCGAAGGAGATGGAGATGATAGAGAGGAATGCGAGGAATGAGAAGAGAAAGAAGGAGAGAGAAAAGAGAGAGAAAAGGAAGAAAGAGTATAGGCAAAGAATGCTTGAAGTTAAGAACAGTTCGTTTATGAATGCCAATCTTTGGTATCGAATGGCAAAGGATAAAGCTGTGATTAATGCACTTGGAGTGGTTTTTTTCCTGATTTTTTATAGGACTGTGGTGTATAGCTATAAGAAACAGAAGAAAGATTATGAGGACAGGATTAAGATTCAGAAAGCTGATGCTGAGGAGAGGAAGAAGATGAAGGCGTTGGAAGCCGAATCGGGGTGGACTGAAGCTGGTGCTGATGATGATGAAGGTGAGCCAGGGGAAGTAGATGAGAATCCTTATTTGAAAATGACAAAGCAGTTTATGAAATCGGGGGCACGAGTTCGAAGAGCGCAGAATAGAAGGGTTCCTCAGTATCTTGAGAGAGGTGCCGATGTGAAGTTTACTGATGTTGCTGGTCTTGGTAAAATACGGCTTGAACTTGAGGAGATTGTGAAGTTCTTCACTCATGGAGATATGTACCGAAGGAGAGGATTGCAAATCCCAGGTCTCATTTACCTTAACTCTCTGTTAACCATTTAACAGAATAATTTGAACTGCTTTAGCATCAGGGAAAACATATTTTTGTCAAACTTTATAGGGCAGTTTTAGGTTACTATCGCTAGCATTTTGACAATTTTGTGCTCGCAGAAATATTTGATCTCTTTTTTGTAGTTAAATAGTTTTTCATTTATGCATTGGAAATAAGAACAAAACACTCAATATTGAGTGAGTGCTTTGAACTTGACTAAATGGAGGTTAAATTGGTCACTTTATCAGGTGGCATACTTCTTTGTGGCCCTCCTGGAGTGGGAAAGACATTGCTGGCAAAAGCAGTAGCTGGTGAAGCAGGGGTTAATTTCTTCTCTATTTCTGCTTCACAATTTGTGGAAATATACGTTGGTGTTGGGGCTTCTCGTGTTCGATCACTTTACGAAGAAGCCAGGGACAATGTGTGTATATCTTTAGCTTTTCCATTACACCCTCACATTTTTTTTATTAGCTTAAAATCAAATTACAAGAGTTTGGTTCTTGTAACCTATTTCCACTAATTACTTTCTTTTTCCAATTATCATCCACACCTGTCACATTCTGTTATTACTCATTTTATTTGTTTCAAGCTGATCGGTGTCCTATCTTTTTTATTATATTATGTATACTATTATCACTTGGAATTAGCCTACTTCTCAAGCTTCATATTTGTATCTAATTAGCAAAGATTCTGTATTATACTTTCAGGCTCCATCTGTTGTCTTCATTGATGAGCTGGATGCTGTTGGAAGGAAGCGTGGCTTGATTAAAGGTTCAGGTGGACAGGAACGTGATGCTACTCTTAATCAGGTTAAGCATAACACCGCTGAACTTTCCGATTGATTTTTTAAAGTAAAATTTTGCAATTTGTTGATGTTTCCTTTTGGCTGAATGCTCCAGCTCCTGGTGTGCTTAGATGGATTTGAAGGAAGGGGAGAGGTGATCACTATTGCATCCACAAACCGACCAGACATTCTGGATCCAGCACTTGTAAGACCTGGTCGGTTTGATCGGAAAATATTTATCCCGAAACCCGGTATTATTGGGCGCATTGAAATTCTAAAGGTAGCATTCTATCGTTCTTTTACTTAAATGTTAGCTTTAATATTCAGTTTTGTTTTGTGACCCAGAAACTGTTATGAGATGTGGATTTGTGACAAATGGCTCCAAATGTAGTATGTATATTCATTTTTCCCTGATGACTCTGATAGGTCCACGCTCGTAAAAAGCCAATAGCTGAAGATGTAGACTATGAAATTGTTGGTAGTATGACTGATGGAATGGTTGGTGCAGAGCTAGCCAACATAGTTGAGGTTGCTGCTATCAATATGATGCGAGAATCAAGGACTGAGGTAATAAATCCATGATGTACAGTAACTGTATTTGCCAGATAGTTATTGTTCATTATATTTTCTTATAGGCAATAGATAATTGCTCTGATATATCTTGTATGGCATGCCACATCCAACCTTTCTTGCATAAATTATTCATTTTACTTTGCATGGGGGGAAGGATGCATGTATATATAGAAAAAGGGAAAGAGGTCAAAGGAGGAAGTAACAAGAAAAGGCTTTACTAGTTTCAGTAACATGGTAGCTGGCAGTTCTTCATTTCTTGTTTTTACTGTTGCAGATTACCACCGATGACTTATTACAAGCTGCTCAAATGGAAGAGAGAGGAATGCTAGATAGAAAAGAGAGAAGCAAAGAGAAATGGGAACAAGTAGCTATAAATGAATCTGCAATGGCTGTTGCGGCTATGAACATGCCTAATTTTGACGATATTCAATATGTATGGACACTACATGCATTTGAAATAAATTGTTAGAGTTTATTTCTCTTTATTTTTCCTTATTAATATTCATCGTCTGACTGCTAATCACAAGGAACTAAAACATTTATGCTTTTGATTGCTTTTTTGTAGATCACAATTGCACCTAGAGCTGGCAGGGAATTGGGTTATGTTCGAGCGATGCTGGATTCTTTCATGTTTAGCGACGCAATGCTCACGTATGGATTCTTTAATTAAACTTTGACACCTTTATTTTTTAAATAAATATTATCTGTATTGAGTGCCCCTCTGAATGAAGTGTTTGTCTGTTTATTTCTAGCATTAGTCGAAGATAATGTTTGCCAAGGCTCTATGTCGCCTTCACATTCATTTTACTTTATATTACTGCTTGATTATATTGCATTATAAATTGTGTTTAGTTCCTCCCATATTATTTTTTTGTAACTTGTAACTACTAATATCCTGCAGTCGACAATCCCTCATTGATCATATTACTGTTCAACTAGCACCACGTGCAGCTGATGAAATCTGGTTTGGGAAAGATCAGGTAAGAGATTCTTTCTATTAGCTAACTATAAATTCCCGACTCTAGTTTTTATTTGTAATTTTAAAGCTAGAGGTTAATACAGTTGCAGAACATACACGAAATGCAGTGAACAAAACTCAATTTTTAGATTATACATGTTTTAAGGTATTCGTTAACTAGCTTTGATGAACGGCAAGGCAAGAATACGATCTTTCTAGGATATTTTGTATCTCTATGACTGGGATTCACTTACATGTCTGAAAAGTCTTTTTGAAAAAAATGAAAATACAGCATAATGTGGACTTGTCAGAGAAATGGTTTTTTCTAAGTTCTTCATTGAATTTTTTATTACGATTTTATCGCACTGTTTTTGTAATAAATTACAACTTTGATTTCAATACCATTATGCACACATTTTATCAGTGCTGTATACTTATTTTTGTATTATTGTTGTCATATCTTTGATTATTAATTTAGTTTATGGTTTATGTTGAAATATTTTTTAACTTGATTTGCAATATTTCAGTTGAGTACGATATGGGCAGAAACTGCAGACAATGCTAGGTGTGCAGCAAGAATGTATTTGCTTGGCGGGCTTTCTGATAAATATCACGGAGTATCCAATTTCTGGGTTACAGACCGAATTAATGTATGTGCTCTGTCTCAAGTTTTATTTTCTCAATTTGTTTCTTGTTAAACATCAGAAAATTATGGTTAACCATGTCCAAATTTGTGGTTAATGAGTTTCGACAACTGCTATATCCATTAATCATCTACTACGTGCAATCCAACTTCCTATTTAAACTGCGTTAACCACTTAAAAAACTATCGCGAAAGTTATCTAAATTTGATAGTACAAAAATCATTTTTCATATTCCAATACATATATATGGCAATGATAATAATATGTGAGCAATTTTTCATTGCATGGCATTGTCAGGAAATTGATTTAGAAGCAACGAGGATTCTGAATTTGTGCTATGAACGTGCAAAAGAGGTATGTATATTATATAATTCATTGAAGGATTAAAGAACTTGATGATGAATCTTTGATTGAATTCACACTCTCACAACATTCATTGTTTCACATGAATGATTATTATTGAGTTAAAAGTGACCACTTTGTTCTGCATATCAGATCGTGCAGCAAAATAAAACTCTCATTGACGCTATGGTGAATGAACTTGTTGAGAAGAAAAACTTAACCAAAGAAGACATTGTTCATCTTGTACAGTTGCATGGCCATAAAAAACCAGTGCCTGTTAGTATACTTGACATAAGGAAAGCCAAACTTAGAGAATTGCAAGAAATGAGTAGTAAGGGAAGGGAACCATACAAATCATAGTTTTGGAATTTTTTTTCTATTTTATGCATATTTGATGTACCTTATTGTTGTATTATATTCTTTCTTTACATACCTTACAAAACCTTTTTATGGAGTAAGGAGAGTTTTTTTTAGGTCTTCAGCATTTGCTAACTAGGGGAAAGTGGAAGATAATACTAAATAGGTTGGTTAATTATTGTCAAATTAGCTAAATATATTTTCCCCCTACTAAATTATCAAGTTTCATTTTTTAATCTCATAAAAAAGTGATATTTCTGACCCTAAATATATTTTCTGTGCGCAGTTTTAGTTCATGTTAAAACAAAACTTGTTTATCATCTAAGTTGTTTTTTAGTCATGTTTACAACATTATAAGTTTCTTTACACGAATTTAGAATTTTTAAAGATGAGATGCATTACATATGAATTTTTTAAACACCTTAACTTCAAATTATATGTTGGTGCTTAAAATTACAAATGTTACACTCTAGTCTTTTAGTTTTTCAACTTTAAACGAATAGATCCTTTAAAATACAAAAAATAGACATTGAAAGAGAGAACCAAAGTGTTTAACGTTTGAAAGTTAAGGGCTCGAAGCTTATGAAGTTAATAAAAGGACTAAATGGCTAACGTTAGTAACTTAAGAAATCAAAATAAAACCATAATATACAAGGGAGTATACTGTTTAACATTTATAATCTGAATGATCAAAGGAAAACGAAAAGTATAAAAGATAGAAGTGTCTAATATTTATAATTTAAAGTACTAAAACAAATAAATAAATGAATAAAAAAAAGGATTAAAGTGTAATTGAAAATAACTTGAAAGACCAAAATACACTTGGAATTGAGAGGGAAAAAAAGAGTGTGAATGAGATTTGAATGTAAGTCCCCTTTGCTTGTGTTCAAGTTCCAATCGCCTTCATTATTAATTCAAGGAGTAAGTATTGATACATTAGGAAACAAGTAAAAATTCGCCGGCTTTCATGGATTGGAAAGAAAATTAAGGATTACAGATTTTTGTAGGAAGGAATTTTTTTAATGCATTCTATGGATTACTTACATATCACACGAAAATATTAAAATGTCTACAGTTTTTGGAGGTTCATCTCCGGACATATCAAATTCTGATCGAACGATAAAATATTTCGGAGATGCATCTTCGTTTGTTTTTTACGGAGTTACATCTCCGTAACGTATTAGAACAAAATATTTCATGTTTTGTTTTGTTTACGTGTATTCAAATGAAGATTTATAAGCGTTATGTACTATGTTATGTGGCGAAATTTAAATCATACAATTGATATGCAAATAATGGTGTACAAAAATCTAGATGGTCCAAAAATGTCATATATAAATAAAAGATCAATAAATGTAAAAAAAGTCGAGAACAACGATAAAGTAACATGATGTCAATAAAATATAACCTTTAATACTACTATTATATACTAATGCACTACTATGTATGTTAGACTACATCTCCTCTGCCTCATCGAGCTCCTCGACCATCAATCCTCCTACTCTCCGGCGTTGTCTCTGGTACATCAATGCCCCATCGTGCCTCCGTCATGATGGCATCTAGGACCTATCTCACATCATACCTATCAGGGAAGATACCTCTGTCAATGTCTGCCCACGCAATCTCCATATGCGACGACATCTAGGCAAGATATCCTTAACATGATTTAATTGTGTTTGATCCTCCTCTAGTATCTCCTGACGAGCTGTCATTGGTGGGTCTCCTGGAGTAGCTTGCACCATATACGAATGTGGCACCCTGAAGAACCACATGATGTACCCGTCCATGTAGCTCTAGTTGCTCGGGGCTAGGGTACTCCGTGCCTCCTCCGACACTAGATGACTCTCATAATCATCAAACATGTCATCCATCTGTCTACGTGTCAAAGCAGGAGGAGCAGATACAACAGGGTGTCTGGGAATGGTCTAAGTGTAGCTGAACTGCCGCATGACGCGCTCAGGAAGATAAGAAGCAATGAGACGTGATCCGCAAGTCAACCATACAAAGTATAACACTATCTCGTCAAATGGTTGTATCTCATGGTGATCAACATATCTGTTGAAGTGCATGTCCTTAACAACCAAGTAGTCAAGATACACTTTGAACGACTCAGTCGTCTGGTTCGCTCTGAGCGGGAAAAATGCAGTAGCACGTGACATATCCTTAGAGTAAGTCGGTACACTCGCCCAACTGGAGATGCACGAGAAGTGCTGGAGGATCCAAGCTTGAAGAGTTTGGAACCCACTAATCATAAGTAATTATGTTGTACATATTGAATGAAAATGACACAAAATGATTAAAAGACCAATAAATATTACCGTCAGTAGTGTGATGCTGTTGTGACCTACTTTGTCTTCCACATACAACCCTCTGATAACTTCGAGTACAAGTATACCAAAAAAATGGCCCCCAATTATACTCATGGATCCATTCAAAATCCTAGAAGTACCGTAGGTATACGACATCTGTATAAGTGACACTATTGTTCACAAGAATTATAGTGCCAACCAAATATAACAGGTATGTTGTCATAGCATGTACTTTGTGGAGCCCCACCTGCTCGTCATCACCTATAGCCTGATGTGTTCTTTGGAGCTCCTATGTATACCTTTTTCAGGTATTCAAATCTAGCATGATCCCCATGGTCCTATCCAACTCCTCCTTCGCCTCCCCTGGACCAACCCCCAAATAGTCTACCATCATCTCGAGTGCTTTGTATTTGGTAATCCTTCCATGATCTAGAAGTCCCCCCTCTGATCGAAAGATGTAGCAAACACGACACATCATTGAGTGTGATAGACATTACACCAAACAGGATATGAAATGACGAGGTCTCCGAGTGACATCTCTCTACAAATGCATTAAGCATCATGTGGTTCACCGTAATATAACTGGTCATGCACAAGTCCTTCAGGCCAGATAAGAACAAATTAGCCTAAAACCATTCCTTATTCGAATGAGACAAGTCAATTATCTTCCGTCCGTGGTTAATAAACTTCAGCGGATAACAGTCCTGAAAAAATAAAAATCAATGTCACAAACTTGTCAATTAAAATAAACGTAAATGAAAAAGAATGAATACAACTAATGCTACCTCTCCGTTCCAAATATGTCTGGCATATGGTCTAGGTATAAAGGCAGTAGTGGCAAGTCTATAGGGCCTCCACCAAATGCCTCTGGCTCAACATTTGTAGCAGTCTCACCCTTTGAAGGTGGCACTGGCTCAACATCATTAGCACTAGGAGGCGGCAGTGGTGCCTCCGATGCCACTAGTGACTCGGTTACCTCATACGCTTGAGTAGGTGAAACCCGACGCATGCGAGAGGGTGGAGGGAGCGATGCACGGGTAGGTGAAACTCGTCTCTCTACGGGAATAAGAAGATGGAAAAGTATGAGGAGAAGCACAAGCCCTAAGAGTAGATGCCTCTGCATGGCCAGAGGGGCCAGGAGCCTCTGAAACCTACTGTCTCTTCTCCCGTCGCGTTGATGCATGTTGTACAACCCTCATATGACTCAGTCTATCATTTTTATCAGCCATTATGTCTATAAGTTAAAGCAAAGAAAACAATTAGTGCAAGTAAACAACACCACAAGCAAGAAAATAAAAAAAATGAGAAAGTTACGGAGATGCATCTCCAGTTAATAGGAAACTAAAACATTGAAAAACTCCAGAGATGTATCTCCGAAATTTTCTGTAACTTAGAAGTCGCGTCAATGTCGGCAATGCAGACATGGATACAAAAAAATATTGCATTCATCATCATTTTCAACCAACTATTATGTTTTACACTATGTCTAAACTATCAACCATCTAATTTCTACTCATTTCCTAACTTAATCATCAATTTATATCCATTTACACAAAAACTCAAAAACTATTCAAAACATCAAAAAACTTACAATATTTCACTCTGCTTAAGTGTTGGATGATGTTTCTGATGTTGATTGAAGTTCCTTTGACCTTGGTTGCTTGATTTTGGATTTGGTGATGAAAACAAATTGAGAGAGTTTGAAAAGGTTTTGAGAAATATTAGAAATGAGGAAGGAGAAGGGTTCTGGCGGGAGTTAAGCTCCAAAGTGTTCGGGAGATGCATCTTCGACATTACTTCTCTCCGAAATATTTCAACGTTAACTTAGGCTAGGGTGCGTCTGGAGATGCTTCTCCGAAATCAGGGGGCATTTAAGTATTTTTGTGTGGTGGTTAAGAAACATATAAGGTGCATTAAGAAATTCTTTTGTAGGAAATGTCATGAACTATAAATCACGAACACACCAAATACGGCCCGAACATTGACACGCCGACATTGATAATAATTTTAAAAAAATGAATAAATTAAACATAATCACAAATGTCAGCACATGTGTCCGACATAAACACTGACACAAATATGTCTATTATTATAGGTGTCAGTCCTACATAGGTCAATAAAAAATAAAATCACCATTGGAGAGGAGAAGTGATAACTCATCAAGTAAGTAAGAGGTTCATCCTTAATCAAAGTGGATTTTCTTAAGCTTTAGATCATAGTTCATTAGACCATTAGTAAATCCTTTGCACCCAATATTTGATCAAAGCATATACTTCTTCAATACCAATTGTAACACACCACATAATACTACCTAAGATCGTATTACATAAAGCATTAATTTTTGTTACTGAAACTCATAAAATAAATGACACCTTAAAAATTATTATAACAATATGTAAAAAACATCAGGAATAATACATCAGGTGTTTCAAAATGAATAATTAGGTAGTGTAGCAGAAAGATAACCATCAATTATCAAGACTTTCGATCTTCGAGTCTTCTCGTAAATCCTCCATCTTCTAAGGCATACCTGAAAATAAGCAATGACATTGAGGTGAGATTACTAAATCTCAGTGATCCCTTCTATCTTATGGGTTCACTCGGCTCTACAGTGTATAATGATCTTAGACAAATTAATGTACTACACACTTGTACTCGGCTAAGATACTACCATCGAAGCATACACAACTTCACACAACTCGTGAATATATGATATATTATCCTCTATGCTCAATAAATGAAGGGAACTATGGGTTATACATTGTGTATGATATCACCATTGATATCTCAGACTGCTTCCTAAATAAGGAGAGCCGAGGAATGCCTTCATGACCATCCCTTATCTTGTAGGAGTAGACACAGTGGAATCCAAATACGGGGATTCCATATCCTATAGGAGAACAAAGACTGAGGAATGTCTTATTGGCCATTCCTTATCCTGTAGGAGCAGACACGATAGAATCCAAATACGGGGACTCCATATCCTACAGGAGAATGGAGGAAATCCCCCGTCAGAGAATTCCTTATCCTTATCGGGTCTTACTTTAAAGTACGGAAGAGATGATGTTCTACTTATTCCTTTCTCATGTCAGGAATAACAGTGGAATTACCCTATGGTAGATTATAATCCTGTATCGAACTATCGACAAGAATAGTAAACTCACCCTTCATGAGTTCATCCACTGACAGGACACCTCACTAGGGTTAACACGTAATTATTCAACCTATGGTTTATTCTCACCATTAACCATTTCACAGAATAGTTAGACACATGTTCATTACCGATTAAATTGGTGAATTATGAACAGTATAAGCCTATAAGCTCATGCCCATTCATTCACTACATTTGTATAATAGGGAGCACATCTGATTGTACAGAACAAAACACAACAGACAAATCAAGGAAAACAAAATGGAAGTTAAGGACAAAACTCCCACTATGTCATAGACCTCTAAGTTAATTGAACATTAAATGAAGCTTTCCCGAAATCTGCTTCAACCTAAGTTATACCACTTACACACCACATGGTAAGTGCACATCTGATGATCATATGGTGGGTGAAGCTACGTGAAATATACCTGAGCGCATCGCACGCTCGAAGATACAACAGAGTCACCATCAAACTTTATTTATTTCCGAAGGAAAGGGAAAACATCGATAAAACTCGGGGAAGGAGGAAACAGAGTAAGGAAGTCGGTTATGTAAGAGGAAGGTATTATCATCCCTCACATATGTTGTACTCAACAGAAACCCTTTCGATTGTTCTTTGCAAGAACGGGTGCTACTATCTAAAGATTACTCACGAAAAGGGAAAAATATTTTAATAAATAAATGTGAAAAGGGAAATAATAATTAATGTGCTCGCCAAGGATTCGATCCCTTGTGCCCACATATCCTCGTCGTGCAATAAGGAAGTCAGAGCTCTGTAGTTCGTGGTAGAAAATACGGATGCGTTAATTGTTTTTAATGAACAGTGTTAGCATTCACATTATACAATCAACTTTCTTGTATGCTCAAGCATATTTGACTTAAGAGTTTGTTTGTTTGCGTTAGAAAGGATGCGACTGGGTCACACTATAGCAGTTAAATGTTACTTATATGCTTGCACATGGAGGCTTACACTTTGTTCACAGTAGGACGGAAGTAATGCATCATTTCTGAAAAGGTTTGACAAAAGAAGATACCATATTATTGGTGTAGTCGAAACACAATCTTACGGTGAACGAAAACTGAAAGCCAATTGGAGAAGTGATTATTTCCCCTATTCTATGACCTTGCACATTGGAAGCATCGTCGAACACGAGCGTTTATCACGATCCTAGTTTAGGTCCTTCCTCAGGGCCTGGAATACTGCAATCTTTGACAAACAAGATATCCTCATCTGGAAAATCCAAACACATTGGTAGATAATCTTCTACATGTTGATGTGTCAGATAGTTTGAGATCACACTACCCTTGATAGCCTTCTGCATGACATACTGGATGTCATATTCTGTCAGAACCATTTTCCAACAAGCAACCCTTCCGATAAGAGCAGGCTTTTGAAAGATATACTTAATCGGACACTGGCTCACAATAAAACCTAGCAACTTGCCAGATCTTACCCCGAAGGCACATTTGTTGGGATTCAATCTCAATCTGAACTTTCCCAATCGTACAAACAACTTTTACAGACGATTAAGATATTCTTCCTCAATCTGGGCTTTCACAATCATATCATCAACATATACTTCAATCTCCTTCTGAATCATATCATGAAAGAGAGTCACCACTGTTGATATGTTTCACAAACATTTTTTAAACCGAAAGGCATGACCTTATAATAGAAAGTTCCCCAAGGGGTAACAAAGGTAGTTTTTTCCATGTCTTCCGGAGCCATATTTATCTGATTGTAATCGGAAAAGCCATCCATAAATGAGAACACAGAGAACAGAGTTGTATTATCCACCAACACGTCAATGTGTGGTAGCGAAAAATCATCTTTTGGGCTTGCTTTATTCAAATCCATGTATCAATACACATTCATACCTTACCATCTTTCTTTGACATAGGAACAATGTTCTCAACCCATTGAGGATAATTAGATACTGCCAAGAAACATACGTCAAACTATTTATGAACCTCTTCCTTAATCTTGATAGCCATGTCAGGTCGGGTTCTTCTCAACTTTTGGTTTACCAGAGGGCATTCTTTTTTAAGTGGCAATCTGTGCACCAAATATATGTATCCAGCTCGGGCATATCCTGATATGACCAAGCAAATACATCAACATACTCGTGCATAAGCTCAATCAACCCATTCTTAACATCTAGGGCATCGTCTATCTTGATTTCTTTTTTATTATCCTCGGTCCCGAGATTAATGATTTCCACTAATTCCTGATATGGTTGAATAAACTTTGATTCCTGTTACAGTAATCTGGCTAACTCCTCAGGGAGTTCACAAGCTTCCTCACAATCCTCGTCGACATGGTAGGTTAGATTTTCAAAGTAATAATGGGCCATAGAAGTACCTTAACAAATTTTTGATAAGTGGCACTTTAGGTTAGGCCATTCATCTATTTCTATTTTACAAAAGCTATTTATTACATTTCCCTACATTTTGGTTAATAAAAACATGGTCTATGATCATTGTCACATGGAAAAACAAACCAAACTCCCCTTTCCTCATAGTGATACTACATTCCTTCATTGCTTTGATCTTTTACATATGAACATATGTAGTCCCATTAGCACTTTTTCTATAGATGAATACCAATATTTTTTAACAATAGTTGAAAACTTTTCTCGCTTCACTTGGATATTTTTAATGAAAAATAAGGCTGAAACTAGATTGTGCATTACTAATTTTTTTCAATTTTATCACTACACAATACTA
The DNA here is from genome assembly GCF_024323335.1 of Lathyrus oleraceus. NCBI lineage: Eukaryota > Viridiplantae > Streptophyta > Magnoliopsida > Fabales > Fabaceae > Lathyrus > Lathyrus oleraceus. The sequence continues at coordinate 635,244,752 of NC_066583.1, forward strand.
AGCCAAAGTCAAATCTATAAGAAGTGAAAATGTCCTAGAGTTGCAAATGCATAATCTATTTTCCTCCTTAGGTATTTTACACCAAACCTCTTGTGTAGAAACTGTCATACCGCAAAATTTGTCCTCCCCTTTTCATCTTTTCAACTTCACCTATAACTTAAGATTCATCTGTACCCATTTATGCCTCATTCATGTAAATCATTCATTCATGTTAATACTTGCAAATAATCATCATAAATTCAAAGGTTATGACTTGCAAAGCTAGGGTTTGCTTGTGGTTCAAGCCCTAGAAGTGCGGTATGGATCCTCATATGGAATCATTTGGGATAAAACCCTCTTGATTTTGGGGACATGAATTCAAGGAGATCACAACTTGGCATTCATCTGAGCATTAAAACCCTAACTTTTGACTATGTTACTATGGGACTCTATGATTGACCTCTTAAGCATTTGTTTGATAATCTAAACCCTCGTTGTGGGTTCATACATTGGGGACTTGTTTGTGGAGCATCATGCATGATTCAGAGACCTTAATTAAAGGGGCATGCCCCATGAAACCTTAATCAGGGAGGTTTTGGTCCTAAGATGTTGTGTGGCTTGACTTTTCATCTTGTGCTATTGAAAACCCTAATTCATTGGGGAGAAATGTTTGACTATTAATTCATCCATTATCCAACATTTACACGCCTATTGCCCATGCCATTGACTTAGGTCTCTGGGTATTTGCAAATGCATAGGTCCACATGTCTTGATTTCACTTCATTCATATGGTGCAGATGGTCAAGGATGATTGATCCATTGATGTATTGGTTCCATAATAGCTTAAACATTAATCATTATTTCATTTTAATCGTGTCTCATTTGCATTACATGTGAAAACCCTAATTCATTTCTCACAATTGACTTTGATCAATTGTTGACTTTTCGGTCAACCAGTTGACCAAAGTCAACCATCCATTTCATTAACCCATTTGACATTGATCCGTTACAATTGGCTTGAATTTACATTGAGATTCATTACCCATTAATCTAGCTTTCCATTTTGATCTTTCTTCAATCAACTTTCAAATGGTAATTTAAATTGGGTATTTAAGTTTGTAAGCGATTAATATATTAAAAGTCCATTTCAAAAGTGTTTTATAACAAATTTCAAACCAATTTTTATTTAAGTTTAACTTTCCAAATGTTTCTAGTATTCCATTTTGAATTATGTTTTAGTTCAATTTGCAATTTGGAATCACATTGTGATTTTTGTTCAACTTCCGAAATCCAACTTAATCATTTATTCAAATATTCATTCAAACAAAACTTTACAATTAATAAACATTCAATAATTTCCAATTAATGCATATTTCATTCATATGTTTTTACATTCATTTTTTTCATGATTACAATTATAATCCATAATTAGATCAAATGTCTACACCTATGTAATTCACATCCATTTCAATTTAGAGTTCTACTAATATGCTACTACATTTAAAATGCTTTATAAACCAAAGTGTTATTACAAAGTAAAGGGGTTATTGCAATTCAAAGTTCCATGGAAGGGTGCTATTGAAGATCCTGTTACACAGTGCATTGATTCACATAGCCTGCTTCGAAACTCCAACTCCTTCTTCTCCTTTCCATTATCGTGCTCGGACTTACAAGCAGCCTGCAATGGCAACAATAGTGTCACTTTGCAGCATAACTAACAACAACTAACATCTAGGGAATTACTTTATTTATAGACATTGATAAATTGTGCATATTTAATTTTATTCATAGTTTATTTGTATTTATTTAGAAATGATACAATGATTAAACATGTAAAATATCTATTATTTTTTATTTTAGATACAATGTATATCACAAAATTTATTGCACATATAATTTAAATTAAAATCAATAATAAATAAAACATATTTATTTATATTTTGATGCGTGTGTATATTAAAAAAAACGGTCTCGTTTGAACGCTAGTCTGCATAAATGTTTTTGTTCTTATGATTTAATTCATGCTACTTTCATCATTAATTGTTTCCCCACCCATGTTCTCTAACTAAAAACACATATGAATTATTTTTCAAACAAGTTACTTTTTTACGAAAATGTTTTTCCTTATCAAATCCACATCTAAACTTCTTGAGAATACTATTACTAATGAGGTTGATTATTCCTTACTTGATGATACATAATAATAATATTCTTGTTGTTAGTTCTCCCATATCTTACACTAGTTATCTTTATAATCCTTTGGAAGAATCAACATCCCTAGTAGAACAACCTTTAAGAAAACCCTATCGGGTTTCTAAACCCCTATTTACTTACAAGATTTCCATTGTTTTAATGTAAATACATCTCTTATAACAATGTGTCTAGTTCTCATTTGTCTTATATTTTTGCAAACACTGTGTCTGCTTAGATTTCCCATTGGCATCCTGTTATGCACAATGAGCTCCAAGCTCTCCATATTAATATAACATGGATTATAACTGACATACCTCTAGGTAAGAAACCCATTGGATTTAAGTGGGTATACAATATTAAATGCCATACCAATGAGACTATAGAATGCTATAAAGCTCGCCTAGTTGCCAAAGGTTATATTCAAGTCAAAGGTATTGATTTCTTTGACACTTATTCTTCTGTTGCAAAATTAACATCTATTAAATTTCTTTTAGCCACTGGTATTTGCATCAACTTGATGTTCCTGGCGCTTTTTTACACGGTGATTTGGAAGAAATCTACATGCTTTACCTCTTGGAATTTCTTCTTCTAAACCAAACTAAATGTGCAAATTAACCAAATACATCTATGGTCTAAAACAATCTAGTAAACAATGGTTCTCCAAATTAACCACTACCTTAAATAGTAAGAAATATATTCAATCATCATCTTATCATTCTCTTTTCAACAAACATTTTACATGTTCTTTTATTGCCCTGCTTGTTTATGTCGATGATCTTGTTTTAGCTGGTAACGATATTATTGAAATAAACTCTATTAAATCATTTCTGGATCAGACCTTTAAATTAAAAGATCTAGGACATTTAAAATATTTTTTAGGCCTCAAAATCTCTCGATTTCAGGTTGACATTTGTTAGGTGAGAATATGGAGTAAGAAAACAGTCTAAATAGAGGGGTGGGGGTGAATAGACTAAAACAAAAAATTCTACCGATTTTCCAAAATGGATTGTCAGAGGTTTTTCAGAGTTCCGTGCAGAAGATTTTAGAGCGAAAATACGAGAATTATAATTGTATTAAAATTTGATCACGTTAACACTTAATCACTTCACAAATATCAAAAATGATTAATGATGATACACAAAGATATTCAATTTATATCAATTGTATACTTCACGAGGTGTCATTATACCACGATTCAATTTCAACGAATTCTAAACTCAACAGTTTCTCATAATCTAATCACCACTAAAGTTGGATTAGGCACCAATTCTAACAAAACATAACCTTTACGTAATAAATCACTATCAATTGAATAAACGATAAACTACTCTAAGAATTGAAAACCTAAGCATGAAATATCCGATGAAAATTAAATGTAAGAGTGAAAGAGAGAGATAAAACATCAGAATTTATAGTGCTTCAGCATTCAACCTCGTTTTTCCTACATGAACTCTTCAATGGTTTTCCATTGGAACATTCATTGTTCCTTTTTATTTTGATAAATATTGCAAGAGTTCATACAATCACTAGTCCACAATAATGCTGAAGAAAATAAATATTCTATATGGATCTTAACTTATATACAACGTAATGCCAAACTCTTATTCATAATCTTTACTCGATTAATGCTTCTTGAATCTTTCAATATCACCAATCTTCTTTAAGCCTTTGTGGGTAGAGATCATCCCTTGATTCTATTGATTCCTTGACCGATGAATTTTTGTAAGATTTGAGAAGAACTCTGCCTTATCACTAGCCTTCCACACAGTCACTGTCAATGAAATCTGGAGATAATAACCTCCTTTTTTTCATCAGAACCTTTCAGCACCAGTGACAACAATCTCAATCTTGTAAGATTGTGAACAATCTTTACCTAATCTTTAAGAACGATTAGTTTCAAGATGATATTTCCCTTAATCAATTACGAATATATCATTATCAAGATCTAAACTCAAAACAAAGGTTGAAGAATAAAGAAATTTGATTGCAAAAGTTTCTGAACTTTCAAAAGTGAGAGAGTGTTAATTTCACATAAAATCACAATGTTGATTATGAGATTTACCTTTTGAAAAGTGATGACAAGATGATTTCATATGTGCTCGAGATTAAGCAAAAAATGGATGGAAAAAGTTAGTTAGATTCGAATAAAAAACATTTCATGATTGTAACACCCCAAAATTTACCCTTCATGTTTTCCTGGAAGCATGGGATTATGTTTTACATTTCATTAGCATCATACTAGGTCATACTCATTGCATACTGCATTAGTGACATGGAAATCAGGTTTTGATTGATCACTCCTTAAATGAAGGAGCCCACACAAAGAAAGATTAAGAATTGGACTTCATTCTTTAAATATACAAGTCTCAAGGGTCTCAGGGGGTCCAAGTATCTTATTATGGTTTACAGTTCATCAATGAAGGATTCAGAGCTATCAGAGTTATTCATCTGGATTTAATCAGGAAATTAGGGTTCCATGGTTACCTACAACAGGAAATGTTTGGTTGGAATTAGAGGAGCTCATCCATGTCGTTATTGGAGAGGCATCTTGGCCTAGGAAGATTCACAATTATCTCAGAAAGATCCATTGGCAAACCGTGCAATCAGTCCCGATCAATTTTGCCCTAAAACTAGGGCTTGGCATAAAATCAGTTTATTTCTGATTCTTTGGGTGAAACTCTTTTCCATGGCCCTTCATATGTCCACAAGGGTCTACATACAAAAAATCAGCTCTTTATTTGAGCCAGAGGTGCTTCAATTGATCACTAGAATCGGGAATCAGACAGTTTGGGAAAAGTCAACTATGGGGCCAGAAAAGTTAACTCCTGACTTTTTAAGAGTGGAATCTCAAAATTCATGCCTAGGGGAGCCTACATGTGAAATTTGATCAAGTTTGGATCATGGATTCATCATTTAATCAGGAATTGGAGAAGTTACCTAATTTGGAAATGGTTGACTTTCCATTTAGGGCAAGTTTTCATGATTGTTACACTCACTTTAAGCCCATTTTCCATCAAGATAAAAGCTCCATTTGAAAATTTCTCCAACATGAAAGTTGTTCATCTTGTTCTAAGCTTTCTAGAGATATAAAGTTTGCTCCATTTGGATTAAGATTGAGAAAGTTATGCTTAGTCAAAGTGAGACATATATTTAGGACACTTAGAAAAATTTCTAAGTCCAAGATCTTCAAAGTTTGTCAAGACTTCTTGGCCAGTTTTCTTGCACTTCAAGGCATCATTTGAAAATACTTTCTTCACAACAATTGTACCTTGCCATGTCCTCTTTCACATCCTTTTGGAATCATTTCATTTGGATCCATGGTTTGAGAGATACATTCACCTAAAGTGGGCACCACGACATGACTTTCTAGGCAGATTTTAGGCCAAACTGGCCCAGCCAGTTCTGCATGATGAAACCTGAACTTGAGGCCCATTTTTCACCTTCTTCCATTCATCATTTCAACTTGTGCTCAACATGAAAGTTGCTAAGCTCCATGATATCTTGCTACTGTTTGCATTATTTCTCCAATTGGTGACTTGAGCATCAAGTTACATGGCCATAAAGTCACCATCTTGTACTGTTTTCTTACTTGCCAAGCCATGCATAAAATCAGCACACGTTTTTTCCTCATGTGGCCATGCTTTGGATATTTAATCACTTAAATTTGGCCCAAAATAACAACATTTCACATGCCATTCCTAATACACCTCACTTGGCATTATTTTGGATTATGGACAAATCACTTATTTCAAGGCCCATTTAAGCATGTGATCATCATATTTAAAGGAGGCAAACCCTAAACCTAGAAGGGAGCATTGAAATTTCGTGGCAAGGAGGCAAAGCTTCATCACATATCAGATTTCATTCCACTTCTATTTTCCACTAGGTAATCATCTCTTCCATAGCCATGAATTAATTACTATGCTTATCATCATCATGTTTTTTATGCTTGCTTACCATGCCAATCATATGCTTGTGTTAATGCTATTGATTTGTGTTGCTGAATTTTTACCTTTGCCCGTGGCCATGTTGACCTCTTGTGGTCAACTTTTCTCCATGATTAAGCCATTATTTTTACTAAAACAAGTCACCATGATGATCTACACATTTCATACTTGAATTTTGGTTTTTATTTCGTGGCATTTGGTGCACTATAGCGCTTGCAATCTTTAGTGGAAGTTTTGAAAAATCCACTGCATGTGCTGCATTTTTGTGTTGCATGGCATTAGGGTTTTGTCTTCATGAAGAAGATGATGACGTGGCGCTGCATGGACCCTTGGATCATTCATTTTTGTTTTAATCTGGGTTGTCCAAGTTTTTTTGTCTTGTAGTCACCTAAGTGACCTTGACCTATTGATACCATGTTGATATGTTTTTTTAAAATAAAATGTTATTTAGTGGTGTCACACGCTGAATTATTTGTTTTGGATCTTGGGCCCTGCGTTTTTCTCTTCACACCCTCCATTTCCAGACCCATTAACACTAACACATGTCCACTTTTATTTTCTTTTTTAATTCACATCTATTTTTCTGTTTTGATTTTAATTATTTAAAATATTTTCTTTATCCACAAAATTACCCAAAAATATTTTTCACTTTGCTTAATGCCTTATTTAATTTTATTTTATTTTTATTTTCGTATTTATTTAATATTAGTATTTTATTTTAATTATTTATTCCAAGTGGTCCATTTTAGCATACATTTTACTATTGATTTTGTTTTCATGACTTAAAATTATTTTTAGCTTTTGATTTTTGGGATGAAGGTTGACCACTGTCTCATGGTCAACCTGACCTTTTCTTGGAATTTTATTTCACATTTTTAATTTATTTTGGATTTATTTTTGACCTAGTTTGGTTGGTTGACTTTTAATTTGACTTCTGTTTATTTTAATTAATTTATGTACCAATTTTCATTATTTTGAAAATCTTTTTGGGGGATGATGATGTCCTGACCCAACCTTATTTAGTTTAATTTTTCATAATTTTCTTGACTAATTTACTATTTATTCTTGAGTTATTTCTAACCTAGTCTTGTTGGTTGACTTTTGGTTTGAGCTTTGTTTTGTTTCAGTTAATTCAATAACCAATTTTCATTATTTTTAAAATCTTTTTGGGGGATGATGATGTCCTGACCCTACCCCATTTAGTTTAATTTTTCATAATTTTCTTGATTAATTTGCTATTTATTTCATATTTTTTAAGTTGACTTCTTTATGATCGATGTTTGACTTAGGGATTGCTTATGGAAATTGAAGAGATCTTTTGATCCTCCCTTGTCCATCTCATATGCCATGCATTAGAGGCCTTTTCATCTTGATTTTATTTGGTCCTTACCTCATTTCCTGATTAAATTATTCAGTGATCCTTTGTGTGCATAGTTTCATCTGTCTGATTCATCTGTTATCTCCTATACTTGTTCCTTTCATCCATGCTTCTATTGTTTGATTGTTTAACATATTCATACTCACATGCATTGTTTAATGTTCCATTATTTCATTATTTGATTCTTTGATTTGATTATATACATGTTTATTTATCTGCTTTGTTTGATAACTGTTGCTTACTTATATGATGTATGAGGCATATATTCTTATTGTTTGATTGCCATGAACAATCCTCATTCATAACAAATGTACCCCTCTCCCATGAAGTGTATAACATTTATTTCTTTTATTCTTTATTCATCTGTTAATACAAGAATTAAAACGAACTTCCGATAATCATTTCAAAACAAGATCAAAACCTCGATCCAACGTCGAGTAATCATTTTCAAAACTTAATAGAACCAACACGTATTCATCCATCCTTTTGTAAGTCGATTGCTTCATGCATCGCCATTTCTCTTGTAAGTCGATTGCTTCAGGCATCGCCATCTACCTGTAATTCGATTACCTCAGGCATCGCCATCTACCCTTATCCGTGGCTCATCTCCTTGCTCCATCCGTCGACTCTTGTTCCGTTTAGGTAGCACCCATTAGGTAGAACCCTTTGTATGATAACATAGGTAGAATTCCCCTATTCTTTGCATGCTAACATTAGGTAGATGTTCCCATTTGTAAATCCTAACACATAGGTCCACATTGCATGACAACTATAGGGCAGAGCTTCCCCATTTTTTAGACCTTCCGTGCGTCTCCGATCTTGTGGCATGTCAATCCGTTCTACTGCAAAGAGGTAACTGTCTAAGACTCGATTTAGCGAGCTGTGACACCTACTGCTAGGACGTTGAACACATTGCCCACTTTCCTTTGACACAGCTGGTGTCCTCTTTTGTAAGTCCATGTTCAGATGGCAATCCTTAACCCATAGTTAGTCGAACTGCGACAACTCTGATTCTCATGTTCAGATGAGATACGTAGGCACGAGATGCAATGTCTTGCCGAGTTTTTGACTGACGACTAATAACTAATCCTTATTTGCTTTTGCCCGTGCTGCGATCCTTTTCTCTCACCCTCGTTGCGATCGAGACCTTCCCTTTCTCTTGCCCTAGTTGCAATCGAGACCCTTGTTCCCATAGTTAGTTGAACTACGTTTTGCTCTGATTCTCATTCCAGATGAGATACGTAGGCATAAGACGTGATGTCTTACCAAGCACACTTCTCTTTAACCCATAGGTAGCCGAGCTACGAAGACTCTGATTCTCATACTCAGATGAGATACGTAGGTAGTGGATGCGACATCCTTGCGAGTCATTTTCTTTTGACCCTCTTTTAGTAAATAATACATTAGGTAAACCTACACCCATTAGACTAGAACAACAAGAGTGGATCCCGTAAAGTACTACGGATGCGTAGGGGTGCTAATACCTTCCCTTCGTATAATCGACTCCCGAACCCAAGATTTGGTTGTGAGACCTTGTCTTTTCCTTTTTCTTTAGGTTTTCTCCGATCGTTTCCTTTCCCTCCTTTGGGATAAATTACGAACGGTGGCGACTCTTCTGTTTTCTTTTCCCCGCCGGTTGTTTTTTTCGCACCAGTTGCGACAATGATTTGATTCAAATGAGTAAGTGAAGTGGAATAAGAAGGAAAAATAATTTTGACCCATTTTCATATGATTAGAATCAAGAACAAAGTTTTATCTAAATCAAAGACCCCGTGATTCAAATCAAGTGTAAATCCTAATTCAAATCATTCTAATAGAGCTAAATGAAAAATGTTGAAAAACTGTTTGATTCAAATCAGGTGTAAGTCTTATTCGAATCAAATCAACCACAAGTGACCAAAAAATGCCTGATTTAAATCAGATGTAAATTCTGATTCAAATCAAAGTGTTTGAAAACCTTTGTTTTGCCTATGTTCAACTTGATTTGAGTTAGGATGTGTGCTTGATTCGAATCAGACTTTTCAATTTTTCATAGTTTTCAAAATACTTTTGAGATATTTCTTTCCACCTAACTTGAATCAATAAAACATATGGTTCTTATTCCACTTACTCGTGCAAATGAATAAAAGCATCATGATCAAGTTCAAATATAACTATTGATTTATGCATGCTAAAATGAATAACTTGATTTAGAGATGTGAAATCATGAAGGAGATTCAATAAACGATAATAAACGAAAGCGAAAAGACAAGTAGCAAAATAATTGTATTGAGGGTTCTCCCCTTGAATGTGTTAGGGACATGCAACATTCTCCCCCTATGGATATGCAACTTCAACATTCATATTTGTCAACGTAAATATGCTTTGGATCTTTTGTCTGACATAGGTTTACTCGATGTAAAGCCTCTCTTTTCTTTTATGCAACATAACACAAGACTACACCAAGATTCTAGAGAACCGGTCACAGATCATGCATCTTACATACAACTTGTTGGACAACTTGTCTACCTCACAAACACACAAAAATCTCTCTTACTCAGTCCAACAACTGAGTCAATTCATGCACAAATCCGCAACATCATATATTAAAGTTGCATTGAGAGTAGTCTCTTACATATAATATGTTCCACCCCTTGGCCTTTTTTACCATGCTTCTTCTCCTCTTCGAATCAAGACATTTTGTGATTCAGATTGAGCCATAAGCCTGGATACTCGACAATCAACTACATAATATGATATTTTCATCGACGATTCCATCATTTTTTGGAAATCCAAGAAACAAGCCAAGGTTTCCAAATCATCAATTGAAGTCGAATACTGTGCTATGGAAACCATAATGTACGAAATCCAGTGGCTCACCTTCCTTCTATAAGAATTCAACTTGGACTTCATATCCCCTGCTCAACAATACTATGATAACCAGTTTGCCTAACACATTGCAACCAACACATCATTCCACAAAAGAACAAACATATCGAGCTCGACTATCACCTTGTTCAAGAAAAACTTCAACTTAGATTATTTCATCTCCTTGCTATTTCCACGAAACAACAATTAGCGGACCTGCTTACAAAATCTCTTGATCCTCTTCCTCTATCTACTTATGTTTCTAAACTGGGTGTAACGGACATTTATTCACCAGTTTGAGATGGGCTATTAGTGTAAATATAAGGTATATTGTAATGCAGATAATATATACATAACAATTTATTTACTATTTCGTTATTAGGCATTAAAAACATTGTAAGCCCATTAACCTTTTATGAATTCAATTATACTATTATCTACGAGCATTTAACTTGACATCTCTCAATACTTATGCGCATTTAGCTTGATATCCCAAATTAAACCTGACACCCCCTATACTTTTATATTGTCAAAACTACCCCTGATTGAAACTTGAATGAAATTTACGTTTGAAATTTCGGGTAGAGAAAAATGAAATTTCCGATACGTACAAAATTTTCGATAGTATATTTAAAATTTTCAATATACCGGAAATTTCACAATTTCCAGTATGTTCCAAATGATTTCAGAAATTTGAAATTTACGGGTTGATACCAAAAATTTCAACCAAAAGTGAAATTTCCGGTAATTTTATTTGTATGAAAACAAATTTTGTATCCATACCGAGAATTTCAAAATTACCGGTAAGAAACAAATTATTTATAATTATCGGAAATTTTGAAATTTTTGGTATATCAAATGAGATTTTGTACCGGAAATTTTAAAATTTCCGGTATAATAATAAGCCTTAATACTGGAAATTTGGGAATTTCCGATATAAAATCCCGAAATTTTTTACTTTTACGGTAAAAAAACATATTATTTTTTAAATTTCTGGTAATTGTTTTGAAATTTTCGGTATTGTCTCAGAATTTTCAAAAGAAATGCTAAAATCTATAAATTTGAAAAATAGGTGAAGTGATTTTGCAACGACAATATTCATTTCATATTTATTATACTTATTAGAGGTGTCAAATTTAATTAAGGAGGTGGTAGGATGAAATCTGGGTACCTATATATAATTCGGCCAATGATTAAATCGGACCATCCAATGTACATTTTCCATTTGGATTCAATAGAATGAAATTTATTTTCAAACAAATTGTATTAATAGTCCCTCAAATACAAGACTCAGAGTGGCGAAGTGCTTTAGAAAGATACCGGAATGTAGAAAGATTTATTTATGATAATAGTTTTACGTTCATTGTAGATGACAGATTTCTTGACCAACAAGACAAAGCTGGATATTAATACTAGGAATAGTGAAGAGATCAGAGCACTTGACATTCTTGATTTGGTAATTATGGACAGTGCAGAAAATAGGCAAATACAGGCAACATTCATCAGAGCTGGTGGTAGAAGAAGCATTCAATCTTCCTCTTTTTCACTTGACACCTTTAAATAAACGAGGTTCGAGAGTGGAACCTATAATCCATATTACTTCTCACCAATAGGTTTAGTGAAACACAAGCATCATAGTAATAACAAATCAAAAATGGAAAACATGAGTCATACTAAGAGGAAAAACTATCATGAGATGCACAAAGAGAACCACAAACAATACTATTGATCATTGCTGATAAAGTTATGTGGGTTGCAGTGGCATTTATGCCAACTGGCTATGTTGCAGCAACATGGGTGATTTTGCCACATAGTCATGATGCAATGGCTATCTGTTGTGCTTTTAATACGTGGTGGTGGATCTCTGGGTACAATCTTCATCGATCTTACAGTGATGCTGGCTGAACACTGACTGAGGAAATTTAAGTTGAGAAATGGAAGAAAGATGAGCCAAGATGAAAATGCAGAATCTAATAAGGAAAGTGAGAATTCAGATTTTCAAAGTACTTATTTACAGGGTTATCATTCATCTTGATTAATTTGTTGGCAAAATGTTATACATCATGAACTATGTAGTTTGAATGTTGAATTGTTTCTAGTTGCTTATGCATTATTGCATTCATGGAAAGTTTTGCAAATAAGTAGAAACATGGAACGTTTCATCTTAGGAGCACAATATATATAAACTAATGCAATGCTTTAACACAGAAACAAAAATAAACAAAAGGGAAAGACAAGATTAGATCATGAATAGTTCAATACAATACAAGAACCATAATGAAGTCAAATTGATCCTAAGACTAGTAGAATTTGGAAAAAAGTTCAAATGCTAAAACCTAAACAACTCAAATTTCAGAAAAATCAGCAACATAAGAAACAGTTAAAAACCATAAAGAAACTTCAAAGTCCTAACATTATCACAATTACAAATGTGACCAAAGTAGACATAAAACATGAAGCAACCACCACCATGGAAGAAGACGATGTGGCCTGATCCAAGGTATCAGACGAATAAGGCGCATTGGAAGGAGCCATCATCGGTGACGAGGAGCCTTCAGGCGGAACCGCAATGGTGGTCGGAGTGGGAGGAGATGCTGGAATTGTATGCGGCGCCATAACTTCAACAAGCAGTTTTTGGCCATTGTTGCAATGATCATCAGTTCCACTGATAAAGTAGAAAGGTCCAGATCTGTCAAGATTAAGAGTGCTCTTTCCATTGGTAAAAGTAGTGATTGGTTTACTTGTGTCACAGTTAAAGTAATCCTCTTTTTCAACACTAAGAACTGAGTCATTCTCGTACTCAAAAACTGCATAAACAATAACAAGAAAAACATGAATAATAACAATTGATTACTAGCATAGACTTCATGAATCATATTCATAATGAAAGAAAAAGCATTATTCGTCGAGAATACCGAGAGAATCTCCGATTTGGAATCGGTTAGTTTGAGCCCATTTGGTGTAAAAATCAGCATTGTTTTGATCAGGCTGGCGCCAACCTAAATGATCACCAACATGAAATTGTCTCGCAGATTGAACAGAAGTAGCAGTAGCCAAGAAAATGAAAAAGAAAATGCGTAGAAAGGATGACATGTTTGTGGTATATGGTTCTCTCTCAGAAGTTGGATGAATAATAATGGTTGTAACATGTAAACGAGAGGAATGAATAGAATATATAGAGAGATGATAAGAGAGAAAGTGGGTGGTTATTCCTATGGTGATAAGAACAACGTGGTTTTGGGTAGTGATAGTGGCGGTTATTTAGTTCGAAGAGATTAAGGAAGTGATGTTGGAGTGGTTATTTGGTTCGAAGAGATTAAGGAAGTGATGTTCGAGTACGTGAAGAACTCGTACTGCCACCTCATTTTGCGTGCCACGTTAGTACAGTATAATTGTTTAATTTAATTAGTTAATTAATTAATCAATAATATAATAAAACATTATTTTTATTAAAAAATTAATATTTCACATTTAAAATAAAAATTCTAGCTTTCCCTCCAAAATTCAACTCTCAACTAGACTCTTAAAATTTATCATTTAATTGGATTTTTAAAATTAAATATTTGATAGACTTTTAAAAACTGTTTTTCAATTCTGAAGAAAATTTTACTTCGTATCCCTACATTTAGCCTCATACCCTTACAATTCTTAAAAAATTTAAATTCTATCTTTAATTGATTTTAATCAATTTACCATTTCATTTTTACCATTCAGTTGAAATTTTCAAAAATTACACATTTCATCCTCGCACCGGAACTTCTGAAAAAAAACTTCCGGTATGTATTTTTTTCAAACCGGAAGACTTCACAAATGACATTCGGAACACACAAAGTAATGAACCGGAAGTCTTCACGAAATAGTTCCGGTAAACAAAGTGACACATACCGGAACTCTTTGAATAAGTCTTCTGGTTTATGTATTATGTGTTCTGGAACTCTTTCAAGAAGTGTTCCGGTTTGCTTTTTTATTTTATTTTATTTTTAAAAAATTTTATTGTGCAGGAATGGAAAATCTTCCCCAAATATGTGTAGATACTTCTGATGCGTTTATAACGACCGAAAGATTTGGTACACGAGAAAAGGTGATCAGATGGATTAAAGAGGTTGGAATCGATAATAAAGTAACTGTTATTATCAGTCGTTCAGATACTGAAACAGGGAAGAGAGAGAGAGAAGTAACAAATTAATATTTGGTTGTGATAAAGGTGGGAAACACAAGAGTACTGATAGTGGTACCTAAAGTGCGTCCAAGAAATGTGGACGCCCATTTAAAATCAGGTTGACTCCGGCGAAAGATGGGTCTGGTTGGAAGATTGATGTAAAATGTGGGTTACATAATCATGGTTTACCTGATAGATTAGAAGGTCATTCCTTTATTGGTAGGTTGACCACAGATGAGAAGCAACATGTCGCTGATTTGACAAAGAGACATGTACCACTTAGACACATATTGTTTTCCTTGCAAGACCGAGATCCTGAGAATGTCACTCGGATTACGCAAGTATACAAGCATAAGAGTGTGATACAAAAAGAGATAAGAGGTCCTAGAAGTGAGATACAACATCTGTTTAAGCTTATTGAGGATGTAGGCTATGTCTATTGGAGTAGAAAAAAAGGATGACTCGAAGGTTGTGAGAGAGATATTTTGGTCCCATCCTGATTCAGTTAAGTTGTTGAATATTTTTCCGATTGTGTTAGTTATGGATAGCACCTACAAGACAAACAAATATAGACAACATTTGTTTGAAATTATTGGCATGACATCAACCGAGTTGACTTTTGTTGTTGCATTTGCGTATATGGAGTCTGAGTAGACAGAGAATTTTTGCTGGGTATTGGAGAAACTAAAAGAGTTGTTTGTGAAGAAAGACTTGTGTCCACAAGTGATTTTGACAGATAGAGATCTTGCTTTGATCAAAGCAATTGAAATTGTGTTTCCCAGGTCGATTAATTTGCTATGTAGATTTTACATTAACAAAAACGTTGGTGCCAAATGCAAACAACATGTGGTGAATGACCTGCAAAAGACGATAGACACATTGTAGATGTTTAATTGGCTGCATTGTATGGTAAAACACTAGCTGGATTCTAATGTCGTGACTGATGTCATGACATGCTGTAGAGATGTTTGTTTGACTGCATTGTATGTTAGAATATCTAGCTGTACTCTGATGTCTTGGCTGATGTCATGACATACTTGAGTAGTATACTGCAGGATTAGCTAATACATGATTTATTGAATGTCAAACTGGATGTTATGACATTCATCCCTGTCAGGAGATACTGAGGAATAGAATAATTTGTGTTCTGTTAGAACTCAGTATTTATTTTCAGTCTGGTTATCAAGGAAATACCAGACCTGACATAAGGCCTACTGTCTGAATGTCAAACTGGATGTTATGACATTCATCATTGACAGCATATACTGAACAATAGGCAGAGTGGTTTTCTGCTACACTTCAGTATGTATCTCAGTCTGTTCTTCAGGAGGATAACAGACTTGACATAAGGCTAATTGTGTAAATGTCAAATTGGATGTCTTGACATTTATTAATGTACGCTGATACTGAGGTATGGACAAATTGGTCCTGTACAGTTCAGCAAATTTGTACTGTCTGTTTTCAGGAAAAACAGACCTAGCATATGGTCCTTGATTTGGATGTCAAACTGAATGTTGTGACATTCATTCCTGACAGCGTATGCTATATTGTAGGTTGTTTAGTTTTTCTGTTTCAGCATTTTTCTCAGGCTATTCTTCAGGGATTCAACAGCTGGGAGAAAATCCAGGAAACCAACAACCAAGCTACAATTAATGAACCTAACAAATAGCCTATTTGTTAGCAACCTAGATGTGGAATTTAGGGGAACTCGCGTGACCTTAATTTCAGGAAAATACAAGTACAAGGCCCAAGTGCTGCAATATAAAAGGATGGCAATCCTTCATTCAGAACTGGGGATTTTAGGCGTGAAGATTTAGTGTGTCCATCATACTTCACTGCTGTATTTTTGTGTGTCTTGTATTAGACGTATCTTGTAAGCCAAGCTATTATCACTGAGATGATAGCATTGGTATAGGGTGTTCATTGAGTTGTAAGTGTTGTGTCACTCTAAGCTTTTAAGCGTGAGTGCTGTGTATCTTGATCAAAGCTGTTAAGCACAATCAAGAGTTATTTGAAGTGTGACTTCACAAGTGTCTTTAATAGTAATTAAAGGTTGTAATCACTGAGGTGATTGAGGGGGAGTGAGTAGGAACTCTGATCTTAGTGTAAGATTGAAATTGCATTGGGTAGGTATTAAGTGATAGGGTTAAACAGTTGGTTTAAGGTCTGAATTAATACTACTAATAGTGGATTTCCTCCCTGGCTTGGTAGCCCCCAGACGTAGATCATGTTGGACTGAACTGGGTAAACAATTACTTGTGTTATTTACTGCACTTACTTTTAAGTTCTGCATAATTCTTGTCTGCACAGAATCGGATGTCATAACAACCCGCGTGACATCGAAAGTCTGATAACTAGAATTTCAATTGGCATCAGAGCAGGCACCCTGCCTGTTAATTTCTGGGTGAGATCTAGGGAAGTTACTTTCTAGTACCATGGACAAGGATATAGGACACTCAAATAGACCACCCATGCTGGATGGTTCTAACTATGATGACTGGAAGCCTCGTATGATAGCCTTCTTAAGGTCTCTAGATAGCAAAGTCTGGAGAGCTTGTAACAAAGGATGGGAACATCCAACGAAGACAGGTGAAGATGGAGTCAGTGTGCAGATTCCTGAAGAAGAGTGGGACAAGGAGCAAGAGGCATTAGCCCTTGGAAATTCTAAGGCCTTGAATGCATTGTTCAATGGAATCAGTAAGAACATCTTCAGACTGGTGCACCACTGTGAGCTGGCTAAGGAAGTTTGGGATACCCTCAAGATAACTCATGAAGGTACCTCCAAGGTGAAGATGTCCAAACTTCAGATGCTGACCACCAAGTTTGAAAATCTGAGGATGAGACTATTCATGACTTTCACATGAATATTCTTGAGATTGCAAAAACCTCTGGTGGCTTAGGTGAGAAAATGGCTGAAGAGAAACTTGTAAGAAAGATTCTCAGGTCATTACCTAAGAGATTTGCCATGAAGGTCACTGCAATAGAAGAGGCTCAAGATATCTGCAACATGAAGGTGGATGAGCTCATTGGTTCTCTCCAAACCTTTGAAATGAGCTTGTGTGAGAATGCTGAAAAGAAGAACAAAAGCATAGCTTTTGTATCAAATACTGAAGAGAATTCAGAAGAAGGAAACATTGGGGGAAATGAAAGCATTTCAGAAGCCATAGCCATGCTTGGAAGACAGTTCAACAAGTTCATAAAGAAGGTTGATCAACAGGGTAGACCTAATGTCAAGAACTCTTCATATGACATCAGTAGAAAGTCAAAATATGAAGAAAAGGTCACTCATGGCAAGGGAATCCAGTGCCATGGATGTGAAGGTTATGGTTATATTAAAGTTGAATGCCCTACCTTCCTCAAGATGCAAAAGAAAGGGCTAGCTGTCACCTGGTCTGAAGAAGACTCTGAGAGTGAATCTGAAGGAGAATCTGCTAAACATGTCACTGCTCTGACCAGTGTCTGTGCCTCAGAGGATAACTCAAACGGAGATGAGCTTACCTTGGATGAACTTGCTGCATCATATAAAGAGTTATGTGTTAAAAGTGCAGAAGTATGTATCCAAGGAGAAAAGCAGAAGAAACTCATCAAAGAGCTGGAAGCTGAGAAACAGAAGCAGCTGAAAGTCATAGATGGTCTGAATGGTGAGATTTCTTTGCTGACGGCTAAGCTAGAACAAATGACAAAATCCATCAGAATGTTGAACAAAGGAACTGACACCTTGGAAGAGATTCTAAAGGTAGGACAGAAGTCAGGAATCATGTCTGGTTTAGGTTTTGCTAAGAAATCTCCATCTGAACTCAAAAGATCTAAGGCTGAAGTTCAGAAATTCAAGCAAAAGTCACAACCGATGTCTCAACATCAGAGAACCAGAATGAGTAACCATCAGAAGAAGAAATTTCAGAGATGGAGATGTCATTACTGTGGTAGATTTGGTCACATAAAACCCTTCTGCTACAGGTTGCATGGTTATCCCAACCAGACTACTCAAGTCAGACCTAAGCAGAAGGCGTCTAAGCTTAATGCCCCCATTAAGAAACAAAAATGGGCTGATAATCAGACACCTCAAGTCAGACCTAAGCAGCAGGCATCTAAGCTTAATCTCTCCCTTGAGAATCAACAACGTGTTGCTAAACTAGCTCACACATCTCCAAGGGCACCTACCAGACAAGACTGGTACCTTGATAGTGGTTGCTCAAGACATATGACTGGGATGAGCAACTTATTGGTGGATCTACAACCCCATGCCACCAAGTATGTGACATTTGGTGATGGTGCTAAAGGAGAAGTCAAGGGTGTTGGTAAGCTGGATTGTCCTGGAGTTCCAAAACTGAGTAATGTGTTGTTAGTAAGAGGACTAACTGCTAATCTCATCAGCATAAGCCAGCTATGTGACCAAGGATTCAATGTGAAATACACTAGGGGAGGATGTGTGGTGTTGAATGGTTGCAATCAGGAAGTAATGAGAGGAGCCAGATCCAAAGATAACTGTTATCTATGGAAATCTAAAGACTCACTCTACTCCTCCAAGTGCCCCTTAGCCAAGGGAGAGCTGGAAGTGAAGCTGGGACATGGAAGACTTGGACAACTTCATTTAAAAGGAATGAAGAAGATCATATCCAAGGGAGAAATTAGAGGAATCCCAAATCTGCCTGTGGATAAGAAAACAGACTGTGGAAAATGTCTGATTGAAAGCTGTGAGTCATTATCACCTATTGATCATCATACAAATGGTGCAGTAGCAAGGGATAAACAGATGTGCGTAACATTGTCGTCTGCAGAAACTAAGTACCTAGCTTCTGGTAGCAGGTGGTCATCACTGGTATGGATGAAACTGATGCAGACTGAGTACAATGTCACTCAGAATGTCATGACATTGGATGCTACTCAGTTTGACAATGGTAGGGGCAAAGAGGGAATGTGCTCATCTGAGAAGTTGTAGCAACTAATGATGTTAGTTAGCTACTGTTTAGTAAGTCAACTTATTAAACAATTAAGAGTGCACTTTGAGTGGTCAAAAATTAATAGACATTACTCGTGCAACAAGCGTTCCCTATTCCATCGCTTCAACTTTCAGTCTTGCAAACCCTCTCCCAAAGAAACTGTTCAACTCTCCTTCGAGATATTCAGCATGGCACACCAATCCGATTCCACCTCCTACACGATCCTGTCCGATTCCCCCAGCATTGAGTCGTGCAACCCTAACCGGGAGGACTCTGCTGCTAACGCTGCAACTTCTTCTCATGCAAGAAGACCGAAAGAAACGGTCTCCGGATTCTCCTCAGCAATCGCTCTTGAAGAACCAACCAGGGAAGGCTCGAGGTATGTGCATAATGCCATTGCATATATTGTCACGAAGATACTATCTGGTGATCAGAATGTTCCTGGGGTTTCCGTTCCCTTGAACACTATCATACCTGATAGAGTTGCATGTCAAGAAAACGCAGTCGTCTTAAGAAAGAATGTTTCTGACGATGCTGAGCAACCTGATGCTCATGAGGGTTCAAGGATTGAAAAACCCTTAGACAATGTGGGAGGTGAGAAGGTCCGTGTCACTCAAGATATCAGTGACAACCCTAATGCTAACACAGTGAATCTGGAAGAGTTCTTTGATAATGAACTGTTGACCTCAGTTGTCCCTAGCATAGCAAAAAGGGTTAGGACTAGGAGGGAGAGAAAGACTGTGATGGAGAGGCCCCCAACTAGGGAGGTTGATGTGACAACTTCTCCCAAGCAAAAGGTGACAGAGAGTCCCCTCAAAAGGAAAGGACACGGACTTGCAAAATCTTGGAGCAAAGAGGTGCCCAAGAAAATGAAGACCAAGGCTGTTGTGGTGGAGTCAGATTCAGATGTCCCATGTGATGTCACAACATCTCTCTCTAAGAAGAAGCCAACCACTAGCAAGCTGGCTGTTAGTGTCCCAGAGGTACCTATTGACAATGTGTCATTTCATTTTGCCTCTAGTGTGAACATGTGGAAGTATGTCTATCACAAGAGGCTGACCTTGGAGAGAGAACTGGCTCAGAATGCCTTGGAGTGTAAGGAGATTGTGGACCTTATTAAAGAGGCAGGGCTAATGAGAACTGTGACCCAACTCCCAAAGTGCTATGAGACCTTGGTGAAGGAGTTCATTGTCAATGTATCTGAGGAATATGCAGATGGGAAGTCCAGAGAATTCAGAAAGGTCTATGTGCGTGGCAAGTGTGTGACCTTCTCTCCTTCAGTAATCAATCTGTATTTGGGAAGAGCTGATGTAGTGCAACCAGAGCTTGAAGTGACTGACAACATAATCTGTCAAGTCATCACTGCAAATCAAGTCCGGAAGTGGCCTCTTAAAGGGAAGCTGGTGGCCAGCCAACTCAGTGTGAAGTATGCCATGCTACACAAAGTTGGAGCTGCCAACTGGGTGCCCACAAATCACAAGTCAACTGTGTCTGTGATGCTTGGAAAGTTCATCTATGTTGTTGGAACCAAGGCAAAGTTTGACTATGGTACCTACATATTTGATCAGACCATGAAACATGTTGGGAGTTTCAGTGTGAAGGGACCTATAGCATTTCCTTCTCTCATATGTGGCATTGTGCTGAATCAATTCCCAAACATCTCGACAGACAATGACTTTGTGAAAAGAAGAGAGAGTCCATTGGCCTTCAACTACAAACTGTTTCTGGGTAAGCATGTCCCTGACATTGTCATGACCTCTGGAGAAACATCCAATGTTGGCAACCAACCAGATAAAGCTGCTGTCATTGCTGTGCTCAGAGAGACTTGCAAAGAGCTGGAGGTTAGGAAGCTCGCCTTGGAAAAGCTGATTTTTCAATTGGAGATGTCTGCTGAGGATACAGATGGTGCTGCAAGGCAAAGCTCAGAGGGTGAGGAGGAGGCCAGTTCTGATGATGGCACTAATGATGAGGCTGATGAATAAATCAAGTCTGTAATTCTATCATTTATGTGTAATTCTGTTTATGTTATGTTGGTCTGTAATTTAAAGTGTTGCTTTGGCAACATTTTTGACAAAAAGGGGGAGTAACACCTGTGATGCCCCCAGGACAACAGATTGTTTTGTTAAAACAGATATTCAAGACAGATTCAAGATCCTATACTCTGCAGCTGATGTTCCACTTCTATGAGTGTGAATGTGTTTATGTGTGCTGTAATTACAGGTTTTTATTTAACTTCTGTATGTGTGCTGCTATGTGAAGTTTTTATTTAACTTCCTTCTGTGTGAGTGTGCTGCTACTCTGAGTGTATTAGCTAGGTTAATTTCCTGCTAGATGTGTGATTTCCGCTGCTATGGACTCTGTTGTGAGACCAAAGTGTTTTAGCCAAAAATTTGCCAAAGGGGGAGTTTGTAGATGTTTAATTGGCTGCATTGTATGGTAAAACACTAGCTGGATTGTAATGTCGTGACTGATGTCATGACATGCTGTGGAGATGTTTGTTTGACTGCATTGTATGTTAGAATATCTAGCTGTACTCTGATGTCTTGGCTGATGTCATGACATACTTGAGTAGTATACTGCAGGATTAGCTAATACATGATTTATTGAATGTCAAACTGGATGTTATGACATTCATCCCTGTCAGCAGATACTGAGGAATAGAACAGTTTGTGTTCTGTTAGAACTCAGTATTTATTTTCAGTCTGATTATCAAGGAAATACCAGACCTGGCATAAGGCCTACTGTCTGAATGTCAAACTGGATGTTATGACATTCATCATTGACAGCATATACTGAACAATAGGCAGAGTGGTTTTCTGCTACACTTCAGTATGTATCTCAGTCTGTTCTTCAGGAGGATAACATACCTGACATAAGGCTAATTGTGTAAATGTCAAATTGGATGTCTTGACATTTATTAATGTATGTTGATACTGAGGTATGGACAAATTGGTCCTGTACATTTCAGCAAATTTGTACCGTCTGTTTTCAGGAAAAACAGACCTAGCATATGGTCCTTGATTTGGATGTCAAACTGAATGTTGTGACATTCATTCCTGACAGCGTATGCTATATTGTAGGTTGTTTAGTTTTTCTGTTTCAGCATTTTTCTCAGGCTATTCTTCAGGGATTCAACAGCTGGGAGAAAATCCAGGAAACCAACAACCAAGCTACAATTAATGAACCTAACAAATAGCCTATTTGTTAGCAACCTAGATGTGGAATTTAGGGGAACTCGCGTGACCTTAATTTCAGGAAAATATAAGTACAAGGCCCAAGTGCTGCAATATAAAAGGATGGCAATCCTTCATTCAAAACTGGGGATTTTAGGCGTGAAGATTTAGTGTGTCCATCATACTTCACTGCTGTATTTTTGTGTGTCTTGTATTAGACGTATCTTGTAAGCCAAACTATTATCACTGAGATGATAGCATTGGTATAGGGTGTTCATTGAGTTGTAAGTGTTGTGTCACTCTAAGCTTTTAAGCGTGAGTGTTGTGTATCTTGATCAAAGCTGTTAAGCACAATCAAGAGTTATTTGAAGTGTGACTTCACAAGTGTCTTTAATAGTAATTAAAGGTTGTAATCACTGAGGTGATTGGGGGGGAGTGAGTAGGAACTCTGATCTTAGTGTAAGATTGAAATTGCATTGGGTAGGTATTAAGTGATAGGGTTAAACAGTTGGTTTAAGGTCTGAATTAATACTACTAATAGTGGATTTCCTCCCTGGCTTGGTAGCCCCCAGACGTAGGTCATGTTGGACTGAACTGGGTAAACAATTACTTGTGTTATTTACTGCACTTACTTTTAAGTTCTGCATAATTCTTGTCTGCACAGAATCGGATGTCATAACGACCTGCGTGACATCGAAAGTCTGATAACTAGAATTTCACACATTATGGATGGAAGTTGTTTAGGCCGGTGATGAGTTTGAGTATGGTCAACGGTTGCATCAACTTGAGCAAGCATGTGTTGATTATAGTGGATTTCTGAATTATGTGAAAGACACATGGTTGACTCCACATAGGCATAGATTTATTGGAGCATGGATTAATCGAGTGCTACATTTGGGTAACACAACGACTAATCGGTACGTCTTATAATGTTTTATGTGTTATTTTTATATGTGATATTTTTTCTATGTATTTTTTATGTGTTATTTTCAATATTTTTAGGGTTGAATCTGCTCATTGGAAGTTAAAGCAGATGTTAGGAAACAGTATAGGAGACATGGTCAAATGTTGGAAACCTATGAATAACAACTTGAGGTTACAACTGGGAAACATTAGAGCTTCTTTTCAAAAGAGTTTTTACGAAGTTGAGCACGCACACATAAGTCCCTTTTATGGTTATTTGCGTGGTTCCGTATCTCGAGCTGCTTTGAGACATATTATTGAAGAGTTATTGAGAGTTGATTATGTTGGAACTAAAAGGCAAATATGTGGTTGTACTCTTAGAACATCTTATGGGTTACCTTGTGCTTGTGAGTTAGGAAGATACACACTAGGTGGTATACCGATACCCATAGATGTTGTTCATGTTCATTGGAGGAAACTAACTATGGAAGTTGAGTTAGAGGTAGGTGCAGATGATGGATCGGAGGTGGATATGACTTATGCAATGGATGAATTGTATAAACGATTTAGGTCATTAGATGTTATTGGGAAAAGGGCATTAAAGAGTAGGGTATGTGAACTAGCATACCCAACAATGATTCCATTGTGTCCACCACCTGAGAAACTAAAAACCAAAGGAGGAGTGAAGAAGAAAGGGAAAAAGCCAGCAGAATATGATGTTTATAGGGACCCTTCGTATCATGAGTATATTGATAAGGCATCTCAATCTTCACAAAGGCAATCTCAACCATCACAGACTTCGAAGAAGTTAAAATTATCAAAGAAGCAACCACAATTCACTCTTCAATTTCCTAATCATATTAGGTCATACATTGAAGATGTAGTTAATGTTGAATCAGATGGTAATTGTTGATTTAGAGTCATTGCATCATTGCATGGATATGGTGAGGATGGTTGGTCAATGGTTCGCAGAGAGTTGGGGTTGGAAATAATAGACAAGGATAGGTCAACTTTGTATGACAAGTTATTTTCTAATCGATTGTCAGAAGTGAGAGAATCTTTGATGATAGAATCCTTTGGTTCACAGCCATCTGAAAAATGGTTGACTCTACCAAATATGGGTTACCTGATAGCGAATCGCTATAATGTTGTACTTGTTTATTTAGGCAATACGTGCATGACTTTCTTTCCGATGACAAGTTCACATTCACCAAATGTCTCTATTTATTGCATTCGTTTTGTTAACCAAAATCATTGGGTTCAGGTACGTATTTTGTATGACAAGTTATTTTATATGATTTAATATTTTAATTATTTCAATTAATATTTTATATGACTTAATATTTTAATTATTTCATTTTATCAGGTTAACATGAAAGAGGGGTTTCCGTTGCCACCGGTCACATTAGATTGGAGGAAATTTCATTCTCATACAACAACTTCTTGGATGTTAGGATTTGCAGGACGTCTACAACATTGGCAATTACTTACACCTATATTAGCATGAATATGTACTCAAAACATGAATATGTAATCAAAACATGAATTTTATATTATGTCTATTATATTCAGTTCTAAAACTTAATACATAAATCAATGTGAACGAGAAATATGCAAAGCTTCAAATAAATCAGCAAACTGTGGATCTTCCTCTTCGGCATTAACCTGTCTTAGATAGCGATGAATCAATGTAGATACAAGAGCCCAATCAGGATCAGATGGTCCGGCGTCATATACAAGAACTGGTACCTCTCTTGGATCGTCACGACAGGGAGGGACCAACCGTGGATGCGAAACACAATAATACCACTCCAGATAACCATCTTCTACATCAGATGGAGTGGTGGCCAGGGTAGTTTGACGGGTCACAGCGATAACTCTCTGATGGTAACTAATCCAATCAACATCAATATCCGTCGCCATCATACAATCAAGAGGCAGGGATGGAACATACTGCCTGTACCCGAACTGACGTAAACATCTGTCAGGAAAGTATGGAACAACTGTGTCACCCCACTTCAAACACCCCCCTGTAGAGACATATCTCATCAAACTGACGCCATGCTCTATGATCCTCAAATGGACGCCATATGACGTCGGCAGGTGTCAGGTCGTCCAAAATATGTCGTAAATCATCAACCTTCAGGACTCCTTGCCTATACGACCATCTCATCGCTCAAGGAAGACCATAATTATCAGCTGGTTTCCAATTATCCCCTCTTTTCCAACAGTTGGAAAGTATTCGTGAATCCAACACTGTTACAAAATACAAACATAATAAATAAAATAAATTAAGTTAACATATTTTATAAAATGAATCCAACACTTAATAAACAAAATTAAATTATATACATGTAAGAGAGTAGGATATCCACCGAGCTGTTTGCAACTGAATATGGATGCATCTCCAAGATATCTGTATATGGTAACTAGTGCAGCTGCTCCCCAACTATATCCTGAACATCTATCTAAGTCCGTAAACAGTAGGAGGTAGCGTGCCTCTACAAGTGTAAAAGTCTTATCGGCAAAAATGGTGGAACCCACCAACATCAACAGATATGCTCTGGTCGCATATCCCCAGCTGGAAGCAGCTCTATGCTGTACGAATAAATCGTATAACCACTCCAACTTATAATACGAACCACTGCAACTACGAACATGTGATTGTGCCTCACCCTGTGACACTCCTAAGTAGTCAACAGCAAGTTCAACAGCTACCTCTTCCGTGACATCCTGAGGACTCCAGAAGATACCCCTGATGGGCAAGTGAAGCAGACATGAGACAACATCCAAAGTAATGCTCATTTCACCAAACGGCATGTGAAACGAAGATGTCTCTAGATGCCATCTTTCCACAAATGCAGAGACACGATTTGTGTCTATCTTGTTCAGACTAGTTCTCTGAAGTGAAGATAAACCAGATCTAGATACCCAACTCTCCATCTGTGGTGGAAGAGCCAATGAAACCCTAGATGCCAGCTTCAGTCCATGTCCAGCAACCTTCAGCTCTTTCTTTGGACCTCTTTCCTAAAAACAATTAAAACACATATTAGAAAACACAATATAAAATATTCAACTATTATTCGTTTTTAAATATATTCTGTTTATTTACCTCACCAAACCATAAATGTCGAGCAACATGATGCTCGTACTTCACCAAAAGAGACGTATCGTACGACCCTCCTAGATATCCAGTCGGCTCAGCTGCAGATGAAGATGCGCCCCGGCCTAAAGAGCGGTCTGGAATCCTACCATCTGCACCTCGTCTTCGAACCACTACAAAAAAATATTATAAAAAAATTAATAAAAATTAAATAAATAAAAAAAACGCACCGGAACACTTCAAAGAAGAGTTCCGGTGTGGAAAAATAAAAGGTTGACTACTGGAACACTTCTTAAAAGAGTTCCGGTTTAGTTCATCCAAACCGGAAGTCTTTAAGAAAGAGTTCTGGTATACAACCAACCAAACCGGAAGACTTTCTAAAAGATTTCGGGTTCAATGCCCCCAAAAGGCAACAAACCGGAAGACTTTAGATAAGTGTTCCGGTATACACTATGTGAACCGGAAGACTTACTCTTAGTGTTCCGGTTTACAATGCCAAAAAATGCAAAAATATATGTTCCGGAAGTCTTCAAGCGCAAATGGGAAAAAATTTCATTTCTGAAAAATATACCCTATTTATATGAGGGTATTTTGATCAAAAAAATTATATGTAGGGGTACGAGATAAAGTTTTCTAGTAGGAATCAAGAAACTAAAATAACTTAAAATCAAAGTCTCATAATAGTAGAAATCATTTCAATAAATTATAATGACTTAAAATCCAAATTTTATACATGAATTCATTAAAAAATATATGAAAAAGTGCCGGTACTAAACTAGAAGGATACATCCGAAAATTGAACTTTTTATTCAAATAATTTAGTTTTTTTAAAAACAAATTTAAAATAACTCACTTTTCAGATTAATTCACAAATTATCCCACTTTAAAAAAAACATTAGGACATAGGTGTCGGATGAATTGACGCATACTCTTAATTTTAACTAGTAAAGGACCCGTGCGTTCGCACGGGTCGTGCAAGTGTAATAATTTATTTTAAAAAAATTAAAAT
The DNA here is from genome assembly GCF_024323335.1 of Lathyrus oleraceus. NCBI lineage: Eukaryota > Viridiplantae > Streptophyta > Magnoliopsida > Fabales > Fabaceae > Lathyrus > Lathyrus oleraceus. The sequence continues at coordinate 635,272,383 of NC_066583.1, forward strand.
ATAATATATTTTTTTGTTTATATATATATATATATATATATATATATATATATATATATATATATATATATATATATATATATATATATATATATATATATATATATATATATATATATATATATATATATATATATATATATATATATATATATATGGTTGGATCAACGTACACAAATTTATTGCATAAGAGTTCTAATGGAAAAATAAAATATCAACCATGAGTGATAATCTGAACTTTACAACTAGATAAACTATTAACATTTTAACTTATGTATAACAATGTACCTCCACCATAGAGTTATGCATAAATTCAGCAGTCATTCCAAGTATAGCAGCACATTCGGAATCCCATAATACAAATCGATATTTTGATTCACCATTGCTAACATATATCTCAATCTTGTACCTATAGTATTTTAAACGAAGAAAATAATATGATTAATAACAAATCCATTACCAAATTTATTTGCAATTCATCTAGATTATATGTACCTTGGTATAGGCTGTTCGACTTTTTGCCCACATGAACATTCATAAGCTTTTTTTAGGATTAGGTGCCTTCAAAGAACACCTTGTGCAGCCATAATAAAACCATCCATACTTTGAGACAGCAAATTTCAATATGGTTGCTACAGTAACACATAAAGTTTCCTAAAAGCAAATCAAAAATGATATTAATTTCAAAAAGCAAACAATATAATTGTAATAGTAAAGATAAATTCGGCTCTATAGTATTCAACTTACATGTTTGATTTTGCAGAACTGACTTAAGGACATACATTTTGCATTATGAACAAACCTTTCTACTGGCGAATACTGAGAACCACCAGACCAATTAGAAAGAGATTTTGCAGATTGAGTAGGCTTCTCCTTCTGTTCATTAGTAGGCAACCTATAGAAATAAGATTGTTTTTGAAATTAAAAATTATGTATAATAATCTGAATATAAATAAATAAATAAAATCCATACTTAGACATAAAATCTTGGATTTCAGGGTGTCGCATTACACGAAAAACCGGCGGGAATAAGAAACAATAGAGCCGCCACCGTGCGTTATTTATCCCAAAGGAGGGAAAGGAAACGCTCGAAGTAAACCTGGAAAAGACATGGTCTCGCGACCGGAGATTGATGGGATCGGGAGTCGGTTATGCGAAGGGAAGGTATTAGCGCCCCTACGCATCCGTCGTACTCGACGGGATCCATGCACAAAAGAATAGAAGAAAGGTTGCTAAAACTGCTCAAACACTGCACACACACACTGGAAGGAAACACAGGAAGGACGGAAGAAGAGGACTCGGCAGGATATCGCATCCTGGGCCTACGTAGTCTGTCAAGCACAGACATCAGAGTCGACGTAGTTCGGGAGAAAGCGAAACGTGCTTGCTAGGATGTTGCATCCTATGCATACATATCTTCTCTAACCAGAGTAAGAATCAAAGCACTAGTAGCTCGGCTAACGCACGCCAAACAAAACACAAACAGGAAACCGACTGCCAATCGCTGGACTTACGTCAGACTCCACACAAACAGGCAAACATGGAAACCGAATACCAATCGCTGGACTTACATCAGACTCCGAACCAACAAACACACACTGGAAACCAACTGCCGATCGCTGGACTTACGTCAGACTCCAACAAGCAAACAAGACACAGGAAACCAACTGCCAATCGCTGGACTTACGTCAGACTCCAAACACACACAAAGGGGTTGAAAAAGAAAAAGGGCGCCCGGAGAGATCAGCTCATCTCCTGCCTACGTACCTCATCTGGTATGAGGATCAGGGCGACGTAGTTCCCCTAAACAGGGAAAGAACTTCTATCCTAACCTGAGACAAAGGGAGATAATAAGCTACTAGGGAGACTACGACTCGAGCCTAGAAGTTGTCATGCATACGATCCCTATATTGAGGTCTCTATCCTAACTTGCACAGGAAGCAAGCTATCCTAAACAACACATCATCAAACATAAGCACAAGTAGCACACACTATATGCAAACAATTGGCTCACACAAGGCTAGGCTTTAGTCAAGGGGTCATGTCAACCTCGACAAACAAGCCAACTGGAATGGGGTGTGGTTAGCTCTTAACCCTAACATTGAGAGTTATGGTGAAGCAGATGAAATGGAGATGAGGTTTATGCCTCATAGCTCTTATCCCTGGCCTGGGAGAGCTTGAATCAAATAGAAAGTATGGGAGTTCAGAATGTAGGAACTCTTCTCCACATGACTGACACAACAAGATCTTGGGTTCTTATTCACAATGCATCAACACATAGTGTAAGCAAAGTGAATGACACAACTGAATAACAGGGGATGGATTGCACATCCCTTTTATCTGCCAATTGCCTCTTAAGAGGTCTTTACCTGCTTGGCACAAAAACTTAAACAACCACAAACATTGCCTCTTAAGGAGGGCTTCAGACAGGTGCCTGCCAAAGTAACATGACAGGTCTTCCAGACTACATGAAGATCAAGGAATTATACCTCAGTGATATGTCAACCACAAGCTAGCAAAGCAAAGTTCAAATGAACTTAAAGCAACTTAGGTACCTGTGGAAACATCTAAACCAATCAGTACAAAATCCAGACAAACAGACAACAGTCAATATCAACCAGACAAACAAAACCAATGTACAACACAAAAGCCATAAGGCAAACTCAATTGACTTATCATCAACCTACAAAACAACAAGTGTTAGCAATCAAAAGCAAACATCAACATCTAAATGATGAAGCATCATCAACCATGGCATTTGAATGCTTAACCTGAAATTCAAAGCTCACATGTAAGTATCCACCACTAGGTCAAAGCCTAGGGTCAAAGGTGAAGAAAAAAAATTAAAACAGGAGCTGAAATTCAACACAATGCAACTTCAAACACATATTTACATGTCTTAAAAAGGCTCACATCAAAATCATTAAGCAAAAACATTTCATGATCAAAAGAAGTCAAAGACAATTTCAAAGCTCATATATGATCATTAAGAATGAAAAATCCAAATCAAAACATAAATGATTCAAATAATTCTGGAAAAATTCATGAGCATTCAACACATTCAACATGATCAACATACCAAAAATCAGAAGCATCAAAGATCATTTGGCATGGAAACTAAATTGCACAAGCTAGGCAATCAAAGGTGTGACACAAATTGTCACACCATGATAACACATGCGTAAAACAGAAATGGAGTATGAGAAAAATGTCAAACTAAAACCAAAATGTCCATCAATGTGTCTAGAATCAGCATGTAAAATTTCAAGTCCATTGGATTAAAAACAAGCATTTCACAACAAGATGAATAAGGCAAGGTCACAAATAGACACATGATCACATATGATAGCACCAAATAAAATCCAGCCATGCACAACTTTTGAAATCATCATCATAAAAAACTAGACATTCTAAGGATCACTATGCAAAAAACCAGGTATTTTTTGGATCAATTTTCAATTTAATATGATTTTTACAAGTTGATGAAAAAAAATAAAAATCAAAATAATCATGGCATGGCAAATATGGAGGGAAAACCTAAAAATCATGAAGCAATTTGAACATTTGGATGCGCCAAGGATCGAACCCGGTGTGGATTCAAAATATGGCGCGCGCCAGGTGCCAAAACGCATCGTTTCATTTAATAGGTGGCAGTCAAATGCTGAAGTGGCTAAGTCAAACAAATTGTGGCCAATAAAAATGCTAGCAAGGCGCAAACACGGACCAATCACAGCGAAACCCTAAGCCACGCGTGCAGAACCAGAGATTCGTCGCTAACTGGAAAAACTGTTGCCAAAGGATGATCTTCATCTTCTTCATGAGGAAGAAGATGAACAGTGTACGAGCTTCAATAATTTTCCAGAAAACTTTTCCAGAAATTCAAAGTAATTACATCAACATGTAGCATTTTTCATGGAGATCAAAGATCAAGCAAAAGCTAAGCCTAATTCCACATATCAAGAGAGAATCGATAGAAAACATTTTGATGCATCAATCTTGAATCACACATATCTAGCTCAATAATGCACCAATTCACATGATTCTTTCACCAGAATTATCAGCAAACCTAGATCTACACAACTATACACATGGATTCGAGAATTGTGAAGGTCAAAAAACTCACCTCTTGGAGAGCAGGTTCTTGTTTTGCACGATCCAACACTTGTAATGGTCCAAATCTACTCTACAACACTTGATATGATGTTTGATGAAGCAATTGAAGCTTGAAAGGCGTTAGATCCAGCTCAAATAAGAAGCTCCATGTCAAGGTTATTGAACTTCAAGTGCTCGAATACTGCTCCAAATCTTCAAACCAATGATGAATTCACACTCAAACACACTCTCTAATCATGAATCTTCAACAAAAACAAGGTGTTATGTTGAAGAATTTTGAAATTTGATTGTGAGAAATTTTTGGAGGGAGAGAAGAATGTGAGATCTAGATCCAGAATTTTCTGCAAAACTGTTATGATTAGGAATATATACCCTTCACTAATCACATACTAATCAACATTAGGCATGGCTTAGTTCAAATTAAACATGATAAGGTGTTATGACCAAAACTTGAAATTTGGAGGGTGCATGGCCATTTCCACGTGAACAGTACCATGTAGCTCATAATTTTCACTCAAAATCACATTTCAAACACAATGGCAATGGTGGAAAGCTCTCATGATGCATCAAATTTAAATTTCCAATTTTCCCTCCAAAAAAGGCATGGAAAAGCAAGTGGTTATGTGATGAGATTTTATGTAATATGGTGCATGATTTGGAAATTAGAGGTCAAGAGAAGAATATTGCAAAAAGAACCACTCAATTTGGAGCTTTGGTTCAAAAGTTATGCTCATTTGAAGTTCCATGCACACTTAGCAATGATTTGATCATATCTCCTCAACCATTCATCAGATGCTCATGATCTTGGACTTTTTGGAAATGGGAGAGAGAGAGATCTTCAACTTTCATGTTGGACAAAATTTCATTTGAAGCTTCTTTGATGTTGGAAAGTTGAGTTGAAGTTGGTCCAAAAACTTGCCATTTTTGGAAACTTGAAATTACAGGTCACTTTCCATTTTGGGAAACTTTTGATCTGGCTTCAACATCTTCAAGGTATGAGTTTGACATGTTGAATAAACCTCTTTTAGACATGAATGAAGTGTTTCAAATCATTTCTCCACCTCCTAGCCCTCAGTTGACTTGCAGTTGACTTACAGTTGACTTTTATGGGCCCCAGATGACTTGGTCATGCACTGTGGACTTCTGAGCCTCTAGCCTTTGGTCAAGTTGCTTCAAAATGATCCTTGGGTAATGTAAGCTCTATAGAACAACCATAGGGCCTTTGTCTCATGGAAAAACCCTTGCTCTCTTGCACAGGTGGATTCTCCTGATCAGTTTTGACTGATGAAATGCAATGTACTATGCAATGTTAGTGCAATATTAATGACCTAAAAATGAAATGTATATACAAATGGGAAGTGCAAATTTGAGGTGCTACAGCTTCCCCTATTCAATCAACTGGGAACCTGAACGGATGAGAGCAACGACTGTCAGACCTTCAAGGTAAACAGGGATTGAATACCAAAGAACCGTAGAAATTTGCACTCTGCGGGGATCCAAGAAAAAACTGTTCACCAATGGCAATTTCAACTGTGATCTGATATTTATCGTTGGGGATTTTGATTTTTATCAATGAAAAGATAAAGCCAAACGTCAACGGACGAATGGGAAAAACTTAACGTTTACCGAAACCAACGGAGAGGTGACCAGACATCAACGGATGAACTGGGAAAGGACTCGACCAGACGTCAATGGACAAATGGGAAAAACTCGACGTTTACCGAAACCAACAGAGAGATGACCAGACATCAACGGGTGACTGGGAAAGGACTCGACTAGACGTCAACGGACGAACGGGAGAAGCTCGACGTTTACCGAAACCAACAGAGAGATGACCAGACATCAACGGATGACTGGGAAAGGACTCGACCAGACGTCAACGGACGAACGGGAGAAGCTCGACGTTTATCGACACCAACGGAGAGGTGACCAGACATCAACGGATGACTAGGAAGACTCAAACCATACGTCAACGGACGAACGGGAGAAGCTCGACGTTTATCGACACCAACGGAGAGATGACCAGACATCAACGGATGACTGGGAAGGGACTCGACCAGACGTCAACGGACGAACGGGAGAAGCTCGACGTTTATCGTCACCAACGGAGAGGTGACCAGACATCAACGGATGACTGGGAAGGAGATACAACCATACGTCAACGGACGAATGGGAAAAACTCAACGTTTACCAATACCAACGGAGAGGTGACCAGACATCAACGGATGAACTGGGAGAAAGGGAAACAACCATACGTCAACGGACGGACGGGAAAAACTCAACGTTTACCGACACCAACGGAGAGGTGACCAGACATCAACGGATGAACTGGGAGAAAGGGATACAACCATACGTCAACGGACGAACGGGAAAAACTCAACATTTACCGACACCAACGGAGAGGTGACCAGACATCAACGGATAAACTGGGAGAAAGGATACAATGTTTACTGACATCGAAAGATGATGCGTACAGAAGTGAAACGAGACCAGACATTTACCGATGACTGGGGTGGACTCGATGTTTACCGACACCGAAACAATGGTGTTTACCGACACCAAAGAAAGGACACACACGGGTGCTGACATGATACTTACCGGTATCACAAGGCTGACGTCTACATATGTCAAGGCAAGGCTAAACACTTGCTGGAGATCTCACTGGGGAGAATCAAGCTTTCCTCTCACCTGCGGGTGAGGAAATAAACCTCTGGGGAATTATCAATCCTGAATGCTGTCTGTCAGGGGTAACTGTAGCAAATGTGCCGTACAGATGTTGAACAATGATCCGCCTCTGCCGGGGATATGGTCCAACTAGGTTTGACATATGAATGCATATGTTTGAATTTTTCTATGGCGTAATGCTCCATGTTGAATGGAAATGCTACGCGATTTGAGGATGCAATGATCCCTACATGCATGATGCAAAATGATGAAAACTCCTGCTGGGGAGCAAATGATCGCTCTGCTGAGCACACAAATCTGATTAGGTTCTCCAACCCTGTGGGGAGACGCACTGCTGGGGGACACACCAACTTCCCGACCGTGCTGGCGAATAACATTGCTGCTGGAGAAAGGATAAATCCCACCGGGGACAACTTTCTCTGAATCCAATCCACTTGGGAACTCCGCTAGGGGAAACAACCAATGCTCCCCTCTACTGGGGATAACTGCCAATCCACGGGCAGAAGAAACTCTACTGGGGATAATTTCACCGAACATGATCCGCTTGGGGACTTCGCTGGAGAAAACCATTAACACAAACCTCCGCTGGGGAAGACTACCCACTTCAAAATTGTCGGGGAGAATATTCACAACCCGGCTGGGGAAAGGCATTCACGACCATGCTGAGGATGACAGTACTTCAAACCCGACTGCTGAGAAACGAACTACTCACTGATACCTCCGCTGGGGATACAACAAACTCCAGATTCAGTGGGGACCGACAATCTTCAGACTAGCTGGGGATAGAATAGCCTTCGAACTTGCTGCCGAGGGACACACTACCCACAAACGCTTCTGCCGGGGAAGGACAGTTATAATAGCTTTCAGACTTGCTTGGGGAAACAGCCACTTCCAAGCCTGCTGGGGAAACATCCTCAATCCTGCTGAGGAATCCCTGATCTTGACTATGCTGGGGATACAAGTCCTGAACTTGCTTCATCTGCTGGGGAAGATCCCCATCCTCTCACACTACTGGACAGTGCTGACAACATCCCTGAACAAACCGTGGCTTATCTGCTTCAGCCAGGAACCAAAGGTGATAACCTGCAACCAACAAGACATACATGCCCCAGGGGATTGCATGGACAAGATACACTCAAGTGTACTCAACATTCAAAATGATTTTCAAATGTTTTATCTTTCTGCACGTTATTGTCTGGCCTTCATGTTTTTATATGCAATGTTTATCAAAAATTCGGACGTTTTTGCAAACAAAACAGTAAAAATAAAAACAAGAGAGCAATTTATCTGAATAACGACTTTTATTGATTGAAAATGGGCCTGAAATGGCAAATACATCAGGAAGCAATTCCTAGGAAGAGGTAATTGTGTAACACCCTTCTAAAATACCCCAAATATTTAATCAAAATAACAAATATGTATCTATCAGAGTAAATATGCAATTAAGGGTGTCACACAATATTTCACACTATTCATCAAAGTAGCTTGTCATGCTCATTTATTTATCAAATAAAACAGTTGCATAATACGCAGCGGATAGAGATCAAATCGATCATTCAAAACATGCAACATACTACATGTAAACTGGTTCAACAATCATCAACAATACAATTAAAATGTTCCCTCCCGATGTTACATCTATCAGAGCATGACCCACTAAGGAGACTACACTAGACTCCAAGCATTAGTTTCTACTCAACTCATTGCTCGTTACCTGAAAAATAGTTGTAAGGGTGAGTTCCTCAATCGATATAATAAGCATTATAGAATATAATGTCATGTTAAGTAATTTAACACATTAATCGCCCTAATCGTATCACACATTCAGTAACGGCACATCAACTCAAATATCATACTCAATATCAACACAATTCATACTCATGCTCAATGCCAACACAACACACGTATAACATTGGAATACATCCATTCATATTATACACTACACATATATTATGCAATGAGACTCCATGCATGCGGTACCGACTATTCGTGAACATATAGTTCAACTTCACCGACCAAATCCAGGTACGGCTACCAAGCTCACCAGTCCCACTCATTTGAGACCTAGTGACTCACATCACTAATTCCTCACCATGGGAATTAGCTACCACCCCAAGGGCCATGCTATGCACGCTAATTCACCTAGCATGCAAACATCAAAAACAGTCCAAATGACTAACATCACTAATTCCTCACCATGGGAATTAGCTACCACCATAAAGGCCACATTATGCACGCTAATCACCTAGCAATGCAACATCACAACAATAATCCACAACGGACCGATGCTCACTCTCTAAGCCATAAAACAGTCCATTCACAACACATGCATAACATACACATTCACAACACATGTATCAACACATCATTTTAATTAACAATTTTTCCACTCTGCAACAGTGTTAACCGGTTAACGCCCTGGGTTAACCGGTTAACGCAGCACAAACACGCTTCCTGCCCAAAACTTAACAGTGTTAACCGGTTAACACCCTGGGTTAACCGGTTAACGCAGACAAAACAACAATTATTCAGAATACATAACAGTGTTAACCGGTTAACACCCTGGGTTAACCGGTTAACGCAAGACAGAAGCTGTTCCTGCGCTAACACAAGGCAGAATGCAGAATTCTCCGCATTTTCCGCCGTTGGAGGACTTCCGATTCCAATTCCGTAAAAAGCTATACGTTCGGAAATTCACAACTAACCCAAACACAGATTCAATTACAGCCTAAACACAGTTTTATCCAACATAATTTTCAGTGTTCACAATCCCGATTAGGGTCAATTCAACGGTTTATCACTACCCATTACATGCTAACCCATAATACCCATTAAACGACGATAAACCCCCCTTACCTGAGTTAATCCGGCAATCTCTAAGCTCCAAGCTTTTCTCTTCTCCAACCTTTGCCCTTGCTCTTCCTCTTTTCCCTTTCTCCACCTTCCACTTTTCAGCCGCTTCTCTGTTTCACGTAAAACTCTGTTTTCCAAAAAAATGGGATTCTTTTTCCTTACTTCACACTTATATATTTTCCAATAATTATTATTCCAAAATAATAATAATAATAATCCAATAATTCCAATTATTTAACTAAATTAATAAATATAATATTAATTTAAATCAAATAATTATCTTATTTTTATTGGGATGTTACAACTCTCCCCCACTAAAAGAGTTTTCGTCCTCGAAAACATACCTCAAGCGAATAATTCAGGATAAGATTCCTTCATCTGACTCTCAAGTTCCCAAGTCACATTGCCACCTGCTGGTCCTCCCCAAGCTACCTTCACCAAGGCAATCTCTTTACCCCGCAACTGCTTCAACTCTCGATCCTCAATCCTCATAGGTGATGTTTCAACAGTCAGGTTATCTCTCACCTGTACATCATCTATTTGGACTACATGCGACGGATCATGAATGTACCTCCTCAGCTGAGACACATGAAAAACCTCATGCAAATTCGCAAGCGACGGCGGTAAAGCGATACGATAGGCTACCTCCCCTATCCTCTCCAAAATCTGATAAGGACCAATAAATCGAGGTGTCAACTTCTTCGACTTCAAAGCTCGACCAACACCAGTTATCGGAGTGACACGAAGAAACACATGATCTCCCTCTTGAAACTCAAGTGACTTCCTCCTCTTGTCGTGATAACTCTTCTGACGACTCTGAGCAATTCTCATCTTCTCCTGAATCATCTTAATCTTTTCCGTGGTTTGTTGAACAATCTCCGGTCCAACCACAACACTCTCACCGGACTCATACCAACATAAAGGTGTCCGACATCTCCTACCATACAAAGCTTCAAACGGTGCCATACCAATGCTCGACTGAAAACTATTGTTGTAGGTAAACTCAATCAAAGGCAAATAACAATCCCAAACACCTCCCTTTTCCAAAACACAAGCCCTCAAAAAATCCTCTAGTGACTGAATCGTCCTCTCAGTCTGACCATCAGTCTGCGGATGATATGCAGAACTCAATCTCAGCTTAGTTCCCAAAGCCCTCTGCAAACCTTCCCAGAACTTCGATGTAAATCTAGGATCTCTGTCTGAAACAATACTCGACGGAATACCATGCAAACTTACAATCTTCTCAATATACAACTCAGCTAGTCTCTCTAACAGATAATCCATTCTGATCGGAATGAAATGAGCCGATTTCGTCAATCTATCTACAATCACCCAAATAGCTTCAAAATTCTTAATCGTCCTCGGTAAACCCGAAACAAAATCCATACTGATACTATCCCACTTCCACTCTGGAATAGCCAACGGTTGCATTAGCCCAGACGGCTTTTGATGCTCAATCTTTGACTTCTGACAAGTCAAACAGGAATAAACAAAACTCGCAATTTCTCTTTTCATTCCCGACCACCAAAATAACTTTTTCAAATCATGATACATCTTCGTAGCTTCAGGATGAATACTCAGGCCACTACGATGTCCTTCCTCAAGAATACTCTTCTTAAGTTCGGTAACATCCGGAATACACACCCGATTCCCAAATTTCAAAATACCATTCTCATCAACTCTGAATTCACCACCTTGACCTTGATTCACTAAAGTCAACTTATCAACCAAAAGCACATCGGATTTCTGACCCTCTCTGATCTCATCCAGAATACCACTCGTTAACTTCAACATTCCCAATTTAACACTATTGTGAGTACTCTCACACACCAAACTCAAGTCTCTAAACTGCTCAATTAATTCCAATTCTTTAACCATTAACATAGACATATGCAATGATTTCCGACTCAATGCATCAGCCACCACGTTTGCTTTACCCGGATGGTAATTCAAACCAAAGTCATAATCCTTCAGAAACTCTAACCATCTCCTCTGTCTCATATTCAGCTCTTTCTGATCAAACAAATACTTTAAACTTTTATGGTCACTGAAAACCTCAAATCTTGACCCGTACAAGTAATGCCTCCATAACTTCAGAGCAAATACCACAGCTGCCAACTCTAAATCGTGTGTCGGGTAGTTCCTTTCATGAATCCTCAGTTGTCTCGAAGCATAAGCTATAACCTGCTTATTCTGCATCAACACACCACCCAAACCCAACAATGAAGCATCACAGTAAACCTCAAATGATTCCGACGAACTCGGTAATATCAGAATAGGAGCAGTAGTCAACCTTCTCTTTAACTCTTGGAAACCTTCTTCACATTTTGAGTCCCAAACAAAAGCTTGCCCCTTTCTAGTCAACATCGTCAACGGTAATGCCAACTTAGAAAATCCCTCAATGAATTTCCTATAATAACCTGCAAGTCCAAGAAAACTCCTTATCTCAGAAACTGACTTCGGAGCTTCCCACTTAGATACCGCTTCTATCTTAGAAGGATCAACAGCAACACCACCTCTTGAAATCACATGACCAAGAAAACTAACCTCCTCTAACCAAAATTCACACTTGGACAGTTTAGCAAATAACTTCTTTTCTCGTAGAACTTCTAAAACCACTCTCAAATGCTCAGCATGCTCTTCTTCAGATTTCGAATACACCAAAATGTCATCAATAAACACCACAACAAACTTGTCTAGGTACGGATGGAAAATCCTATTCATATACTCCATGAATACTCCAGGCGCATTAGTCACACCAAAAGGCATTACAGAATACTCATAATGTCCATACCTTGTTCTGAAAGCAGTCTTCTGAATATCCTCAGTTTTCACACGTATCTGATGATATCCCGATCTCAAATCTATCTTGCTGAACACACTCGCACCAACCAACTGATCCATCAAATCATCAATCCTCGGCAAAGGATACCGATTCTTGATCGTCACTTTATTCAGTTGCCTGTAGTCCACACACAACCTCATAGTACCTTCTTTCTTCTTAACCAATAACACTGGTGCACCCCACGGTGACACACTCGGACGAATAAATTTCTTATCCAACAGATCTTCCAGCTGACTCTTCAATTCAGCTAACTCAACAGCAGACATACGGTACGGAGCCATCGATATCGGTCTAGTACCAGGTACCAAATCAATCGAGAATTCAACTTCACGCTCTGGCGGCAATTCATTCACTTCTTCAGGAAACACATCAGGAAAATCACACACCACGGCTAGATCGCCAATCACCAGTTTATCTTTAGCCTCCAAAGTCGCTAACAGCATAAACAACTCTGCCCCACCTGCTACTTCCTCATTCACCTGCCTTGTTGATAGAAACAAATCCTTACCTTCCTCAATCTCAGGAAATATCACAGTCTTATCAAAACAGTTGATAGAAACTCGGTTAAACACCAACCAGTTCATACCCAAGATAACATCAATCTGCACTAATGGAAGACACACAAGGTCTATCCCAAAGTCTCTACCAAAAATACTCAAAGGACAATTCAAACAAACTGAAGTAGTAGTCACTGAACCCTTCGCAGGAGTATCAATCACCATACTACCATGCATCTCAGATATCTCTAACTTAAGTTTCACAGCACAGTCCAAAGATATAAAGGAATGAGTAGCACCGGTGTCAATAATAGCTACAAGAGGAAAGCCATTAATATAACACGTACCTCGGATCAAACGATCGTCTGCAAAAGTCTCAGAACCCGATAAAGCAAAGACCTTGCCTCCCGACTGGTTCTCCTTCTTTGGCTTAGGACACTGTGGACTGATATGACCCACCTCTCCACAGTTGAAGCAAGTCAGAGTCTTCAACCGGCACTCTGCAGCCAAATGACCACCTTTACCACACTTGAAACACTTCTTCTCAGCACTGGTACACTCGTGGAAACGATGTCCCGCCTGACCACATCTATAACACTTAGCAGGAGCACTAGAGTCTCCCCCACTAGGCCTCTTCATCCCACTCTGTCTCTGGAAACCTTTGCCAGCTGCATACGGTTTCCCACGATCATTCTGATTCTTGCCTTTCCTATCAACCCTTTGCTGATAGCTCTCCGCTCTGGCTTTGGAATCCTGTTCAAAAATCCTGCAACAGTCCACCAAATCAGAAAACACTCTAATCCGCTGATACCCAATAGCCTGCTTGATCTCAGGACGTAACCCGTTCTCAAACTTCACACATTTTGAAAATTCTCCAGCAGCCTCATTATAGGGAGTGTAATACTTTGACAGCTCTGTGAACTTAGCAGCATACTCAGTAACAGACCTGTTACCCTGCTTCAATTCTAAGAACTCTATCTCTTTCTTTCCTCTGACATCCTCTGGAAAGTACTTCCTCAGGAATCTCTCTCTGAACACAGCCCAAGTGATCTCAGCATTCCCAGCGGTTTCCAACTCAGTGCGGGTAGCAACCCACCAATCATCAGCCTCTTCTGACAGCATATGCGTACCGAACCTGACCTTCTGGTTATCGGCACACTCAGTCACTCGGAAGATTCTCTCGATCTCCTTCAACCACTTCTGAGCGCCATCTGGATCGTATGCTCCCTTGAACATTGGAGGATTGTTCTTCTGGAACTCACTCAGTTGACAAGCAGCTCCCATTCCCACAACATTCGGATTCCCTTCAAGTACTCCAGCTAGCATACCCAGAGCCTCAGCAATCGCAGCATCGTCTCTACCTCTTCCCGCCATCTCTATTCTGAAAACCCAACAAGCTAAAACAATAAGTACTGATAGGGTTACACAACACCTATCCCGTACAGGGGAAACAGAATAATTACGACTCGACTCGACCGACTATGCTCTGATACCACTTATGTAACACCCTTCTAAAATACCCCAAATATTTAATCAAAATAACAAATATGTATCTATCAGAGTAAATATGCAATTAAGGGTGTCACACAATATTTCACACTATTCATCAAAGTAGCTTGTCATGCTCATTTATTTATCAAATAAAACAGTTGCATAATACGCAGCGGATAGAGATCAAATCGATCATTCAAAACGTGCAACATACTACATGTAAACTGGTTCAACAATCATCAACAATACAATTAAAATGTTCCCTCCCGATGTTACATCTATCAGAGCATGACCCACTAAGGAGACTACACTAGACTCCAAGCATTAGTTTCTACTCAACTCATTGCTCGTTACCTGAAAAATAGTTGTAAGGGTGAGTTCCTCAATCGATATAATAAGCATTATAGAATATAATGTCATGTTAAGTAATTTAACACATTAATCGCCCTAATCGTATCACACATTCAGTAACGGCACATCAACTCAAATATCATACTCAATATCAACACAATTCATACTCATGCTCAATGCCAACACAACACACGTATAACATTGGAATACATCCATTCATATTATACACTACACATATATTATGCAATGAGACTCCATGCATGCGGTACCGACTATTCGTGAACATATAGTTCAACTTCACCGACCAAATCCAGGTACGGCTACCAAGCTCACCAGTCCCACTCATTTGAGACCTAGTGACTCACATCACTAATTCCTCACCATGGGAATTAGCTACCACCCCAAGGGCCATGCTATGCACGCTAATTCACCTAGCATGCAAACATAAAAAACAGTCCAAATGACTAACATCACTAATGTCGTACCCCAATTTTGTCCGGGCATATTTAAATTATCATAGAATTAATTTCATGTTGATTTAGCATCATATGCATAGCATGACATACATTTGCATCATGAATAAACACCTGAAATGTCAGTCAGAATGAATTTATTTGAGAATACAGAAAAATCGGTTGAATCGTTAAAATTTGAGAAAAGACTGTATTTTTAATAAGTTGGTTTTGTGCTGACAATTTTAGTGTGACTGGTTTAATTTTTCCGAATAAAATTTGTACTCGGTTTTTTCTTTATTTTTATAATTGGTCAAATATTTTGTTGATATTTAATTAAAGAAATTAGAATAGTTTAAATATTAATTAGTTTTTTTAAATATTAGTTATTTAATTAAATATTGGTTAGATTTTTTTAAATATTAGCTAGTTTAAATTAATTATTAGTTAGTTTTTATTTATTATTTAAATGAATAACAATTAAAATATATTTGTATATTTGCATTGGATTCCCTCCTTACATTAAAAAAAACAAAAAAAGAATAAATAGAAAAATTCTCCCAACTGTCTGCTACGTTTCTCCCCACTCACTCTCCACTACTAATCACCTCACTCCACTCACTCTCTGATATCCCTCACACACTCACATAAAAACAAAAAAAGCCGTTCAAAACAAAGACCCCCTCACCTTCTTATCTCCCTCACCGAAAATCCCCTAAAGAAAAAAACCCTTCTCTCTTTCCCTCACAATTCAGACTATCTCTCTCACTCTCATCATCACTCATTCACTCTCAGCTCACACAAACACCAAGCCCTACCGCCGCCGCTCTCACTCACTATTCACTCACTCTGAATCTCTCAAAAACCCTAAAACCCTCACTCACTTTCCGCCTCCACCCTCTCTCTTTCTCTCGTTACTCTTCCCATCACTCAGAAAGGCCGCACATCTCTCACACTCCCAAAATCCCCACCGTGCGCTGCCACCACCTTCAGCATCATCCTAACCTAAATCGCTCCATCCATCTTCAAAACCCTATACCTCCACCGTCCGCCGCCATCATCATCATCGCTCACCTTAGATCATCTCTCTCACGCTCGCAACCCTTACAAAACCCCCAAACCCTCCAACAAACCCTTGCGACCTCTTTCTCCTTCGTCGCTCAGAACCAATTGAGTGTGTGTCGAATTTGCTCATGAACGCTTTAAATCATTGTGTTTGACAAGTTTGCTCCTGATATTATGTTTGCTCGGGTCGCAAGTTGTGTTTGTTGTTTAACAGGTTGCAAATTAATTTTCTTTGGTTCGTGTTGAGGCTGGAGGCTACGTTTGGATACTGCCATAGGTAAACAACAAGAAGCCTGTTTAAGTTGGCTCAACCTGGTTTTAGGAGAAGCAGATTCGGACTGGGTAACAAAGGAGGTTTCGAGCTTCGGAGAACAACTCGTATCATCCGTCGACGAGTTCACCCAGCTCAGCTTACGGTAATTTTTCTTTCGGCATTTGGATCTCCTCTGCTGGCTTCTGTTCGGTTTTTTTTCTCGAACCCATTTTTACCAAACTCCTATTATCTCTGCACTTTGATATCCATCTACCTTGCGTAAAAATGATGTGTGAATAATGTGTTAATTGCAAGTTGTAGCTGTTAGCAGTTTATGGTTCAGATTATCTCTTTGAAATCTTGTTTAAACATAGAAATATTATTTGTTTGTTTATGTGATTCTGGATGTGTGAAAATTAAAGAAAAATTATTAACAGTGTTGAATTAGAAATGCTGAGCTAAAATTCAAAATTTATGGTTGTTTATGAAGGATTCTTGGTAAGACTTGATTATCACATTCAGGAAAGCGCTTCCATGTTGATTTAATTTGTATGATTATGATTATTCATGTTTCTTTGGTACCATTACACGTTGTCTTATAATGCTATGAACATCCAGGAAATTTGGGTAGGATGTCGAATTGGATTTTTCTCCAAACATTGTGTGTTTCAGTCTACCGTTATTTGTTGTAACCATACTTGTGGATCAGCTTAAAACTTGGTTATTTTTCTATAATAATGGTGATTTTTTTTATTGATCAGAGTAACCTGTTTGTGTTTCAAGTTGAAGTTTGGTAATGAAACCATTATGGGGTTGATGACTTAGTTATTTGAATGTGTCCATACTTTGTTTTTGTACAGGTTTGAAACGTTAATCCAATAAAATTCTAAGATTTATTACTTTGTGATACATTTTTTTTATGCCATTACGATAGAATCAAATTCTTATTATTCACGGGTTTGACAATCTCATGTCGATTTTCCGCTAAACTCCAATAAATTAATCTTATAATTTCACCGTGTTATGATTTTTTACGTATGACATCAATCCTATGGTCATCACGTACAAACCGGTTTCTTTTGAGTACATTATCAATTTAGAACGGTTACTTGTTCCATTTCCTTTCAAATCAAATTAATCAAGTAATTACACTTTGTCAATTAAGTTAATTAGTTTTAATAAACCTAATCATTTGATTTAGTTAAATAATTTTAATTAATCCATTTAATCGGTTTTGAATGAACTAATTTTGCTAAAAGAAAATATGCCAACTCATTTTGTCAATAAACCACTTTTCAATTCCACTTTATAGACATTTCATAATCACTTTCAATTTCATTTCATCATACAACACAAACCAATTTCAAAAAGCACAATCATGCAATTCTCGATTTAATATCGAGCCTATTTTCAAAATAAACCCCCTTGTAAGTCGATTGCTCTTTGCATCGCCATCAACCTCACATAGCTTACTCTTGGGCTTCCTTACAATGAAACCTACTTGGTTATTGATTAATCGAGTAGATGAAATAATACACTAAATAAACTCATTTCATTCACAACTTCAAATCATTTTTCCAAACTAATTCAATTCCAAAAGAATTTTCCATTAAACATAAAATTTGGGATGAAAAGGAGATAGAAGGCATACGCCTTACTATTTCTCAATTACTCGAATAATTGGCGTACGCCATATTGCGCGAGTTCTTGTCACTCGATTAAATCTTAAGTCACACAAATTCCAATCATTTTTCAAATCAAATATAACTTCTAAAGAATTTTCTCTTTTAAAATAAACTTGGGTTGAAAAGGAGATAGGAAGCGTACGCTTCACTATTTCTCAAGCACTCGAATAATTGGCGTACGCCATATTGCGCGAGTTCTTGTCACCCGATTAAACTTCAAATCATACTATTTCAACTCATTTCTACAAATTCCAAATCCTTTTTATTCCATATTTTAGATGAAAAGAGGATAGGAGGCGTACGCCTCACTATCTTTCGATTATTCGAATAATTGGCGTACGCCACATTGCTCGAATCTTCGTCATCAAATTAAAACCTCATTCAAACCTCATTTTTCAAATCAATTACAAATCCTACAAATATTTAATTCTATATTTCAGATGAAAAGAGGATAGGAGGCGTACGCCTCACTATCTTTCGATTATTCGAATAATTGGCGTACGCCACATTGCTCGAATCTTCGTCATCAATTCAAAACCACAATCAAGTAAACTCAAATCATCTTCAAATCCAAACCTACCAATCCAAAATTCAAAATATCTTCACAAATCAAATACAACATCTAAACATATCTTTTACAATTTAAATTTCGGATGATAAAAGATGGGAGGCGTACGCCTCACAGTCTCTCGATTATTTGGATAATTGGCGTACGCCATATTGCACAAATTATCGACTTCCGACTAAAACACGTTAAATAAACTTGGATAAGGGAATAGGTGGCATACGCCTCGTTATTCCTTGAATAAGCAAGTAGGAGGCGTACGCCTCACTACCGTGCATATTCAACATCCACAAACAAACTTTCAAAATAATTCGAACGAAAAGGGACTAGAAGGCGGACGCCTTATTACTCCTCGAAAGAATTGGACAATTGGTGAACACCACATTGCTCAACCTTTCGTCGTTCTTCAAAACACCTTAACAAATCAACCTAATTTCTCGCCCCCGTGCGATCGAAACCAATCAAACCCAAACACATCAATTCAACTTGTCACCCCCGCGTGACCAAAACCCTTTCAAAAAGAACACTGTCAATCCTTTCTAATGCGCCCAACAAACCAGTGCTAGAGCCTCCCCCGAGAGTAGACATGCCAGCGTTTAGCCGTTAGAACGCCGACTTACACAGTCGTTCATCAAAACAAAACCCACCAAATATTCGTAGTAGCCCGAACTACGAATGCTCTGATTTCCTTATTGCACCATAAGGATACGTAGGCAGGAGATTGCTGTATCTTCGCGAGCACACTAATAAAAAACCTCCCATTTCCCCCTCCTGAGGTCTTCATCCACATCTATCATCAATTCTGATCACTCGAAGCAAGCAGATAAACAGTCAATTAACAGTCAAATAGCAAAATCAGACTAAAAGGTTCCCGTTGAGTACAACGGACGTGAGGGGTGCTAATACCTTCCCCTTGCGTAATCGACTCCCGAACCCGAATATGGTTGCGACGACCATTATTCTTATTTATAAAGGTTTTCTCGATATTTTCCTATTCCTTCATTGGAATAAATAAAGTTCGGTGGCGACTCTGTTTCGAACATTTTTTCCGCGTCCTATCGCGAGGGATCGCATTATCATCATTTTTGAGGTGCGACAGAATGGCGACTCTGCTGGGGACCCTGCTCCAAGCAAGAGAGAGTCTAGCCTAACTTAGTCTGATTTTGCTACGACTGTTGGAGGATATTCTTTCTTTCTGTATTATCTCTCTGTATTTTATTCTGATTACCTGTGTTGTATGTAATATGTTGATACTTTGATATGGGACTTGATGTCTGCTGTGAGACAAGCTTCATACCAGAGCTTCGAGAAAAACTTAGAACCCGGAGTTGTGTAGTATTGAACCGAGGGGCGTACGCCTATTGGGACAATACGAAGACTCCACCTGGAGTAGATCTGTTTGGAGTTCCCATCACAATATGGCTAGCCCATCATTGCGGTGGAGGTTCTAAACACGATCCGTGACTCTAGGGACCTCGCCTTAAAACCAAGTGTTGTTTTCATAATCGGCGATTATGTAGTATTGAACCGAAGGGTGTACACCCTGTTCGTACAATACGAGAATCCCACTTAGATTAGATCATTTCAGAACTCCCATCACAATGTGGCTAGCCCACCATTGCGAGGAAGTTTTGAACTTGATCAGTGAGTCTAAGTTCCTTCCTTGAAAACATAACTTTAGAACCTACCTTTAGGGAACTTCTAGTAATCAGAGAAACCCGTACTTCTTCCTGTTATCCTGACGTACCAGACGTGTGAATAATCTTGAGTCTGTATTCCTCTGCGAAAAACATGGCAAACTTCATGCATTTGCATATCATAAACATGCATTGCATATCATCTCCCAAAAACAAAATCTCACACCATGTTCTACCCTTTGTCCAGTAAACGCTGACTACTCGACACCGGTACGAGACACGCCGCAATTACAAGACGACACTCGAACAACTGGAAGCAAACCAAGTTTCGATGAGAACGGATATTGACTCCATGCAGGCAAAGATGGATCGCTTGCTGGAGACCATGTTGCTCTTGGCCCAGAAGGAGAAGGATGTTGAGACTAACGCTGAAGCCAGGAAAGTTGCTACCCAGTTTGGATCGCCATCGCTCAGTATCCCTGGAGTAACCGATCTTGGTGGTAATCCTACCCAGCCTGGAGGAGGACCGATCCCTATTCCTGTTCCCATGGTCAACAAAGAACTTGAAGGCAATCATTATGCCATTTTTATCATCTCACACTTTTGCAATTTGTTTTTGTATGGTTAAGTACTGTATGCTTTAAACATTGTTATTTGTATTTGGTTTTGTTAATGGGATGATTATGCATGCTTTGAATCAATCTTTCATATTCACTCATCTATCACATTTGCAAATCACAAACACATACTTTTCCACCTCACTTTCTTCATCGCACTATTGTTAGTAAATGTTGAAAGGAGGATGACGAAAACATAATACTCATAATTGTTGATCGTATGCTTTCGGATAAAATCCTGCTAATGATGTACAGGCATTGTTTCAAATCCCCAAACACTGGAGAGATAAGGAGTTAATCCCTAGTCAACCACTTCGAGCCTAGAAGTAGGAGTTTCTTTCGAATCTAAACAACCCTTACGCTTAACCTGGGGCAGGGTAGTGTTCAGTTAATCTGACTACATATTCAAACTACAAAGATGAAACATCTCATACAAAGATCAACCATGTGACGTTTTTCACACACATCCTGAAGTGTCGAAGGAACCATACAAATCCAAATTTTATGTCGGTTGTTCTTCAATGACCAATGACTTGGCAGTCACAATTTTCCAAAAAAATCAAAAAAAAGAGCCCGCTAAGTCAAACACCCTAAAAGGAGACTTAGGCAAAAACAGGGGCAGTCCCGATGGATTAAAGCTTCAAACAAAGCGGTCCATGCAAAAGTTAGGGATCAAAACAAGGATCAAGAGAGACAATGAAAGTCTCCAACAAAACAAATCAAGATTCAGTGACCACCATACCAAAATCGAAGGGTCACCGACATCCAAAAAAAAACGAAATAAGGTGGTTGCCATTCCAAGAGACCTTGAATCACCATCTTTATCCTTACACCTGCAAAAAACAAATGTGTGTGAATTAACTGAACGTAGGATTGGAGATCATCATGAAGAAGGGGTGGGTTAAAATAAACTTTGAGCCTTATATCCTTTTGTTTCAATAACCATGAACCAAGCCACGTTACAACCCTCAAAAGACCTAATTGAAGTAGGGTTTGTTCTGAAAGCATACTATAGCAAGGTTGAGTAAACTGACTCCTAGAGATTTGCTAATATTTTACTCTCACTGTGTCACTCACGCGCTAGCTAAATCAAACACCGCGTTTGGACTCATGGTCCACTCGCCACACACTACCACAACACTCCAAATGAATGATTGTTTTTCAAAACTCGCATAATTGTTGCATTAAAATCACCATTTCTTGAATAACAATTCTTAATTGTCAGTCAATACTTGACATCAAGAAAATTCCAACAAGGGGCAATTCAAAAGGTACTTGATCTTTGGTGCTGACACGAATCAAGACCATCTCATAAATCAGGGGCATGGCATCATTTTGATTATGTTGACTGAAGAAGTAGTTAGTATAAGGCAAATCTCCAAGCATCGGTTGATCAGGGAGGAAAAACACTTCAAAACTCAGCCCGCCCGGGGCAGGTCCCTCAAAGGCTAATCAGGGGCAAGACGAGTTGCAAGGGGCAAATTCCCTTCATATCTTCAAGTTAGTCAAGCAGATTGCATCAGACACCAGTGATTACTTGAATTCGCAAGCAAAATGTCAAAAGTTCATACCAGTACAACATCATACCTTGACAAGAATCCTTAGGGTACGTCAAAGGCATAATCATCATGCGTTGATCAAGTCGCTATGCTCAGTCACAGGCTGGCCAAACTCATCAGGAGAAAGAATCGAGATCTTCTCGAAGACAAATACACAACATATCAGCAAGAGATCAAACTTGGGGCACAAAGAGTATCCGCATCCATTGCGTGTTCATCACGTCATCAACTACCGAGTGTCGGGAAGTCAGATCCGTTCACCAATCAATAGCTCAATCCACATTGACAATTACAAAAAACCCAAAGTCCACTTGCTGGCACCTTCACAAAAACAAATACAACCAGCACTGGTTTCCAGGAAATACATTGCCTTTGAAAAGGGGGGCCAATCCCAAACAAGCCAATCATCCTTTGCATTCAAACATGCATAACATGCATCACATGCATCACTTCATACATAACACATGCATATTATTCATGTACATAACACAAATCAAAATCCAAGGTTTAGTCGTAGGCATCCAGGCTAACCCTCAGTTGAGTCATTGTTTTCCTCTGAGTGAGTCCCTACCTCGTATTGTTGGGCGTTCCCCATTGAGTTACATCTTTCAACCTTTTGTTGATAAGATATTATCCTCAGCTAAGCCAAGAAATGTTTCTCCAAACACTTACCTTGTTTCACGTTGAGCGTCCCTCAACAAGTCGTTTCCTGTAACCTTTTGTTGACAGAAATTACATCTCCCCAGAGAATATTTGTTTTGCAACCTTTTGTTGTTGATACCCCAAGTAAATCTTACCCATTAATGTTCCAACATTACCCAACAAATCAGGTTTACTGAGCTTTGACAGTAAGTCTTACTTGTCCAATATTTTTCTCACTATCATCCTTTTGGTGAAAGTCCATCGAGGAATAATATCAATCATCACCCTGTTTACAATAACCGTTATCCTTTTGGTAATGGTAAATCCTTGACATTTATGATCTTACTGTCATCCTTTTGGTGTCAAAGATCCTTGAAGTTTTGGTTCAACCTTCATCCTTTTGGTGAATGGTGACCTCTACAATTATTACAGCCTACCGTCATCCTTTTGGTGTCGGCGATCCTTGTGGTGATAAGGATCCTTGTCATGTTGGTTCAATCATCATCCTTTTGGTGATGACGTCCAGTTCAATCTAAAATCACCCTTTTGGTGATAGAGACTATGGAGTTCAGTTTAGGCTATCATCCTTTTGGTGATGGTGACATTTGAAAAATCCAACCCACTGTCATCCTTTTGGTGTCAGTAATATTTGAAGTTATTATAACTTATTATCATCCTTTTGGTGGTAACAAGTTTTGAAGTTATGATCTCACCTTCATCCTTTTGGTGATGGTGATTGTGGATTCATTATCATCCTTTTGGTGATAACGAGTTCTGTTGTGTTGTAGTGCCTTCATCCTTTTGGTGATGGTGACTATCGACTTATTATCATCCTTTTGGTGGTAACAAGTTTTGTCGTTTGACAATACCTTCATCCTTTTGGTGATGGTAATTGTTGACTTATTATCATCCTTTTGGTGATAACGAGTTTGTGTCTTGATCCTACCTTCATCCTTTTGGTGATGGCGATCAATTGTGTGTGTGACTTATTATCATCCTTTTGGTGGTAACGAGTTTTGTCGTTTGACAATACCTTCATCCTTTTGGTGATGGTGATTGTTGACCTATTATCGTCCTTTTGGCGATAAAAGTTGTGTCTTTTAATTATACCTTCATCCTTTTGGTGATGGTGATTGTTGACTTATTATCATCCTTTTGGTGATAACAAGTTTGTCTTGATCCTACCTTCATCCTTTTGGTGATGGTGATCAATTGCGTGTGTGCTTATTATCATCCTTTTGGTGGTAACAAGTTTGTCGTTTGACAATACCTTCATCCTTTTGGTGATGGTGATTGTTGACTTATTATCATCCTTTTGGTGATAACAAGTTTGTGTCGATCTTACTATCATCCTTTTGGTGATGAAGATCCTTTGAGTTGTGTGGCTTATTATCATCCTTTTGGTGGTAACAAGTCTTGTCTTTTAATTATACCTTCATCCTTTTGGTGATGGTGATTATCATCCTTTTGGTGATAACAGGTTTGTCTTGATCTTACCTTCATCCTTTTGGTGATGGCGATCAATTGCGTTGAGTGCTTATTATCGTCCTTTTGGCGATAACAAGTTGTGTTTTTAATTACACCTTCATCCTTTTGGTGATGGTGATCATTGAGTTCCGACTTATTGCCATCCTTTTGGTGGTAACAAGTTTTGTTTTTGTTATACCTTCATCCTTTTGGTGAATGGTGATCATTGAAGTTGTTTGACTTATTATCATCCTTTTGGTGATAACAAGTTTTGTTGTGGGATCTTACCTTCATCCTTTTGGTGACGGTGATCTCTGAAGTTGATGAGTCAACTATCATCCTTTTGGTGATAGCCTTAATACTCTCTGTTAATGGGAAACTTTACCAGAATGACTATCCTCTGTTTGGTGACGGACATCATCCTTTTGGTGATGGGAATTTTTGAATTGTGTCTAGCTTTCATCCTTTTGGTGATAGCGAGATTTGTTGTTGATCTTACCATCATCCTTTTTTGATGGCGATCTTTGTTGTAGCCACTATAACCATCATCCTTTTGGTGATGACAATCCTGACAATCGTGGTGAATTACTATCATCCTTTTGGTGATAGCAGTTAAATCTACTGTCATCCTTTTGGTGTCAGAAAACCAGTCCCACATTTGTCTTTACAACAGAAACGACCTGGGCAAGATTTGAGTGTTGACTCGAGGGTTGGCATTGATTTGGCATTCTACCCCTATTACCTTGGTGCTGTTAGAATCCATTGCATTTTCATTTGCATCTCTCCATTGCATTCCAAAGGACAAAATTCGGATCCTTTCGTATTTAATTACCTTCCACCACGAATGTATGATGACCATTGTCATTCTTACTTTCTAGTTCAAGATAATTAAATAGGGGCAGCTGTCGTACCCCAATTTTGTCCGGGCATATTTAAATTATCATAGAATTAATTTCATGTTGATTTAGCATCATATGCATAGCATGACATACATTTGCATCATGAATAAACACCTGAAATGTCAGTCAGAATGAATTTATTTGAGAATACAGAAAAATCGGTTGAATCGTTAAAATTTGAGAAAAGACTGTATTTTTAATAAGTTGGTTTTGTGCTGACAATTTTAGTGTGACTGGTTTAATTTTTCCGAATAAAATTTGTACTCGGTTTTTTCTTTATTTTTATAATTGGTCAAATATTTTGTTGATATTTAATTAAAGAAATTAGAATAGTTTAAATATTAATTAGTTTTTTTAAATATTAGTTATTTAATTAAATATTGGTTAGATTTTTTTAAATATTAGCTAGTTTAAATTAATTATTAGTTAGTTTTTATTTATTATTTAAATGAATAACAATTAAAATATATTTGTATATTTGCATTGGATTCCCTCCTTACATTAAAAAAAACAAAAAAAGAATAAATAGAAAAATTCTCCCAACTGTCTGCTACGTTTCTCCCCACTCACTCTCCACTACTAATCACCTCACTCCACTCACTCTCTGATATCCCTCACACACTCACATAAAAACAAAAAAAGCCGTTCAAAACAAAGACCCCCTCACCTTCTTATCTCCCTCACCGAAAATCCCCTAAAGAAAAAAACCCTTCTCTCTTTCCCTCACAATTCAGACTATCTCTCTCACTCTCATCATCACTCATTCACTCTCAGCTCACACAAACACCAAGCCCTACCGCCGCCGCTCTCACTCACTATTCACTCACTCTGAATCTCTCAAAAACCCTAAAACCCTCACTCACTTTCCGCCTCCACCCTCTCTCTTTCTCTCGTTACTCTTCCCATCACTCAGAAAGGCCGCACATCTCTCACACTCCCAAAATCCCCACCGTGCGCTGCCACCACCTTCAGCATCATCCTAACCTAAATCGCTCCATCCATCTTCAAAACCCTATACCTCCACCGTCCGCCGCCATCATCATCATCGCTCACCTTAGATCATCTCTCTCACGCTCGCAACCCTTACAAAACCCCCAAACCCTCCAACAAACCCTTGCGACCTCTTTCTCCTTCGTCGCTCAGAACCAATTGAGTGTGTGTCGAATTTGCTCATGAACGCTTTAAATCATTGTGTTTGACAAGTTTTCTCCTGATATTATGTTTGCTCGGGTCGCAAGTTGTGTTTGTTGTTTAACAGGTTGCAAATTAATTTTCTTTGGTTCGTGTTGAGGCTGGAGGCTACGTTTGGATACTGCCATAGGTAAACAACAAGAAGCCTGTTTAAGTTGGCTCAACCTGGTTTTAGGAGAAGCAGATTCGGACTGGGTAACAAAGGAGGTTTCGAGCTTCGGAGAACAACTCGTATCATCCGTCGACGAGTTCACTCAGCTCAGCTTACGGTAATTTTTCTTTCGGCATTTGGATCTCCTCTGCTGGCTTCTGTTCGGTTTTTTTTCTCGAACCCATTTTTACCAAACTCCTATTATCTCTGCACTTTGATATCCATCTACCTTGCGTAAAAATGATGTGTGAATAATGTGTTAATTGCAAGTTGTAGCTGTTAGCAGTTTATGGTTCAGATTATCTCTTTGAAATCTTGTTTAAACATAGAAATATTATTTGTTTGTTTATGTGATTCTGGATGTGTGAAAATTAAAGAAAAATTATTAACAGTGTTGAATTAGAAATGCTGAGCTAAAATTCAAAATTTATGGTTGTTTATGAAGGATTCTTGGTAAGACTTGATTATCACATTCAGGAAAGCGCTTCCATGTTGATTTAATTTGTATGATTATGATTATTCATGTTTCTTTGGTACCATTACACGTTGTCTTATAATGCTATGAACATCCAGGAAATTTGGGTAGGATGTCGAATTGGATTTTTCTCCAAACATTGTGTGTTTCAGTCTACCGTTATTTGTTGTAACCATACTTGTGGATCAGCTTAAAACTTGGTTATTTTTCTATAATAATGGTGATTTTTTTTATTGATCAGAGTAACCTGTTTGTGTTTCAAGTTGAAGTTTGGTAATGAAACCATTATGGGGTTGATGACTTAGTTATTTGAATGTGTCCATACTTTGTTTTTGTACAGGTTTGAAACGTTAATCCAATAAAATTCTAAGATTTATTACTTTGTGATACATTTTTTTTATGCCATTACGATAGAATCAAATTCTTATTATTCACGGGTTTGACAATCTCATGTCGATTTTCCGCTAAACTCCAATAAATTAATCTTATAATTTCACCGTGTTATGATTTTTTACGTATGACATCAATCCTATGGTCATCACGTACAAACCGGTTTCTTTTGAGTACATTATCAATTTAGAACGGTTACTTGTTCCATTTCCTTTCAAATCAAATTAATCAAGTAATTACACTTTGTCAATTAAGTTAATTAGTTTTAATAAACCTAATCATTTGATTTAGTTAAATAATTTTAATTAATCCATTTAATCGGTTTTGAATGAACTAATTTTGCTAAAAGAAAATATGCCAACTCATTTTGTCAATAAACCACTTTTCAATTCCACTTTATAGACATTTCATAATCACTTTCAATTTCATTTCATCATACAACACAAACCAATTTCAAAAAGCACAATCATGCAATTCTCGATTTAATATCGAGCCTATTTTCAAAATAAACCCCCTTGTAAGTCGATTGCTCTTTGCATCGCCATCAACCTCACATAGCTTACTCTTGGGCTTCCTTACAATGAAACCTACTTGGTTATTGATTAATCGAGTAGATGAAATAATACACTAAATAAACTCATTTCATTCACAACTTCAAATCATTTTTCCAAACTAATTCAATTCCAAAAGAATTTTCCATTAAACATAAAATTTGGGATGAAAAGGAGATAGAAGGCGTACGCCTTACTATTTCTCAATTACTCGAATAATTGGCGTACGCCATATTGCGCGAGTTCTTGTCACTCGATTAAATCTTAAGTCACACAAATTCCAATCATTTTTCAAATCAAATATAACTTCTAAAGAATTTTCTCTTTTAAAATAAACTTGGGTTGAAAAGGAGATAGGAAGCGTACGCTTCACTATTTCTCAAGCACTCGAATAATTGGCGTACGCCATATTGCGCGAGTTCTTGTCACCCGATTAAACTTCAAATCATACTATTTCAACTCATTTCTACAAATTCCAAATCCTTTTTATTCCATATTTTAGATGAAAAGAGGATAGGAGGCGTACGCCTCACTATCTTTCGATTATTCGAATAATTGGCGTACGCCACATTGCTCGAATCTTCGTCATCAAATTAAAACCTCATTCAAACCTCATTTTTCAAATCAATTACAAATCCTACAAATATTTAATTCTATATTTCAGATGAAAAGAGGATAGGAGGCGTACGCCTCACTATCTTTCGATTATTCGAATAATTGGCGTACGCCACATTGCTCGAATCTTCGTCATCAATTCAAAACCACAATCGAATAAACTCAAATCATACCAAATCCAAACTTACCAATCCAAAATACAAACTATCTTCGCGAATCAAATACTAACATCTAAACATATCTTTTACAATTTAAACCTCGGATGATAAAAGATGGGAGGCGTACGCCTCACAGTCTCTCGATTATTTGGATAATTGGCGTACGCCATATTGCACAAATTATCGACTTCCGACTAAAACACGCTAAATAAACTTGGATAAGAGAATGGGTGGCGTACGCCTCGTTATTCCTTGAATAAGCAAGTAGGAGGCGTACGCCTCACTACCGTGCGTATTCAACATCCACAAACAAACTTTCAAAATAATTCGAACGAAAAGGGAGTAGAAGGCGGACGCCTTATTATTCCTCGAAAGAATTGGATAATTGGTGAACACCATATTGCTCAATCTTTCGTCGTTCTCCAAAAACATCTCAAACAACTCAAACCTAACTTCTCGCCCCCGAGCGATCGAAACCAAACACCCAAACACATCAATTCAACCTGTCACCCCCGCGTGACCAAAACCCTTTCAAAAGAACACTGTCAATCCTTTCTAATGCGCACAACAAACCAGTGCTAGAGCCTCCCCCGAGAGTAGACAACGCCAGCGTTTAGCCGTTAGAACGCCGACCTACACAGTCGTTCATCAAAACAAAACCCACCAAATATTCGTAGTAGCCCGAACTACGAATGCTCTGATTTCCTTATTGCACCATAAGGATACGTAGGCAGGAGATTGCTGTATCTTCGCGAGCACACTAATAAAAAACCTCCCATTTCCCCCTCCTGAGGTCTTCATCCACATCTATCATCAATTCTGATCACTCGAAGCAAGCAGATAAACAGTCAATTAACAGTCAAATAGCAAAATCAGACTAAAAGGTTCCCGTTGAGTACAACAGACGTGAGGGGTGCTAATACCTTCCCCTTGCGTAATCGACTCCCGAACCCGAATATGGTTGCGACGACCATTATTCTTATTTATAAAGGTTTTCTCGATATTTTCCTATTCCTTCATTGGAATAAATAAAGTTCGGTGGCGACTCTGTTTCGAACATTTTTTCCGCACCTCAAAAATGATGATAATGCGATCCCTCGCGATAGGACGCGGAAAAAATGTTCGAAACAGAGTCGCCACCGAACTTTATTTATTCCAATGAAGGAATAGGAAAATATCGAGAAAACCTTTATAAATAAGAATAATGGTCGTCGCAACCATATTCGGGTTCGGGAGTCGATTACGCAAGGGGAAGGTATTAGCACCCCTCACGTCCGTTGTACTCAACGGGAACCTTTTAGTCTGATTTTGCTATTTGACTGTTAATTGACTGTTTATCTGCTTGCTTCGAGTGATCAGAATTGATGATAGATGTGGATGAAGACCTCAGGAGGGGGAAATGGGAGGTTTTTTATTAGTGTGCTCGCGAAGATACAGCAATCTCCTGCCTACGTATCCTTATGGTGCAATAAGGAAATCAGAGCATTCGTAGTTCGGGCTACTACGAATATTTGGTGGGTTTTGTTTTGATGAACGACTGTGTAGGTCGGCGTTCTAACGGCTAAACGCTGGCGTTGTCTACTCTCGGGGGAGGCTCTAGCACTGGTTTGTTGTGCGCATTAGAAAGGATTGACAGTGTTCTTTTGAAAGGGTTTTGGTCACGCTGGGGTGACAGGTTGAATTGATGTGTTTGGGTGTTTGGTTTCGATCGCTCGGGGGCGAGAAGTTAGGTTTGAGTTGTTTGAGATGTTTTTGGAGAACGACGAAAGATTGAGCAATATGGTGTTCACCAATT
Source organism: Lathyrus oleraceus (assembly GCF_024323335.1). Lineage (NCBI taxonomy): Eukaryota > Viridiplantae > Streptophyta > Magnoliopsida > Fabales > Fabaceae > Lathyrus > Lathyrus oleraceus. Next base: position 635,303,385 of record NC_066583.1, read on the forward strand.
ATCCAATTCTTTCGAGGAATAATAAGGCGTCCGCCTTCTACTCCCTTTTCGTTCGAATTATTTTGAAAGTTTGTTTGTGGATGTTGAATACGCACGGTAGTGAGGCGTACGCCTCCTACTTGCTTATTCAAGGAATAACGAGGCGTACGCCACCCATTCTCTTATCCAAGTTTATTTAGCGTGTTTTAGTCGGAAGTCGATAATTTGTGCAATATGGCGTACGCCAATTATCCAAATAATCGAGAGACTGTGAGGCGTACGCCTCCCATCTTTTATCATCCGAGGTTTAAATTGTAAAAGATATGTTTAGATGTTAGTATTTGATTCGCGAAGATAGTTTGTATTTTGGATTGGTAAGTTTGGATTTGGTATGATTTGAGTTTATTCGATTGTGGTTTTGAATTGATGACGAAGATTCGAGCAATGTGGCGTACGCCAATTATTCGAATAATCGAAAGATAGTGAGGCGTACGCCTCCTATCCTCTTTTCATCTGAAATATAGAATTAAATATTTGTAGGATTTGTAATTGATTTGAAAAATGAGGTTTGAATGAGGTTTTAATTTGATGACGAAGATTCGAGCAATGTGGCGTACGCCAATTATTCGAATAATCGAAAGATAGTGAGGCGTACGCCTCCTATCCTCTTTTCATCTAAAATATGGAATAAAAAGGATTTGGAATTTGTAGAAATGAGTTGAAATAGTATGATTTGAAGTTTAATCGGGTGACAAGAACTCGCGCAATATGGCGTACGCCAATTATTCGAGTGCTTGAGAAATAGTGAAGCGTACGCTTCCTATCTCCTTTTCAACCCAAGTTTATTTTAAAAGAGAAAATTCTTTAGAAGTTATATTTGATTTGAAAAATGATTGGAATTTGTGTGACTTAAGATTTAATCGAGTGACAAGAACTCGCGCAATATGGCGTACGCCAATTATTCGAGTAATTGAGAAATAGTAAGGCGTACGCCTTCTATCTCCTTTTCATCCCAAATTTTATGTTTAATGGAAAATTCTTTTGGAATTGAATTAGTTTGGAAAAATGATTTGAAGTTGTGAATGAAATGAGTTTATTTAGTGTATTATTTCATCTACTCGATTAATCAATAACCAAGTAGGTTTCATTGTAAGGAAGCCCAAGAGTAAGCTATGTGAGGTTGATGGCGATGCAAAGAGCAATCGACTTACAAGGGGGTTTATTTTGAAAATAGGCTCGATATTAAATCGAGAATTGCATGATTGTGCTTTTTGAAATTGGTTTGTGTTGTATGATGAAATGAAATTGAAAGTGATTATGAAATGTCTATAAAGTGGAATTGAAAAGTGGTTTATTGACAAAATGAGTTGGCATATTTTCTTTTAGCAAAATTAGTTCATTCAAAACCGATTAAATGGATTAATTAAAATTATTTAACTAAATCAAATGATTAGGTTTATTAAAACTAATTAACTTAATTGACAAAGTGTAATTACTTGATTAATTTGATTTGAAAGGAAATGGAACAAGTAACCGTTCTAAATTGATAATGTACTCAAAAGAAACCGGTTTGTACGTGATGACCATAGGATTGATGTCATACGTAAAAAATCATAACACGGTGAAATTATAAGATTAATTTATTGGAGTTTAGCGGAAAATCGACATGAGATTGTCAAACCCGTGAATAATAAGAATTTGATTCTATCGTAATGGCATAAAAAAAATGTATCACAAAGTAATAAATCTTAGAATTTTATTGGATTAACGTTTCAAACCTGTACAAAAACAAAGTATGGACACATTCAAATAACTAAGTCATCAACCCCATAATGGTTTCATTACCAAACTTCAACTTGAAACACAAACAGGTTACTCTGATCAATAAAAAAAATCACCATTATTATAGAAAAATAACCAAGTTTTAAGCTGATCCACAAGTATGGTTACAACAAATAACGGTAGACTGAAACACACAATGTTTGGAGAAAAATCCAATTCGACATCCTACCCAAATTTCCTGGATGTTCATAGCATTATAAGACAACGTGTAATGGTACCAAAGAAACATGAATAATCATAATCATACAAATTAAATCAACATGGAAGCGCTTTCCTGAATGTGATAATCAAGTCTTACCAAGAATCCTTCATAAACAACCATAAATTTTGAATTTTAGCTCAGCATTTCTAATTCAACACTGTTAATAATTTTTCTTTAATTTTCACACATCCAGAATCACATAAACAAACAAATAATATTTCTATGTTTAAACAAGATTTCAAAGAGATAATCTGAACCATAAACTGCTAACAGCTACAACTTGCAATTAACACATTATTCACACATCATTTTTACGCAAGGTAGATGGATATCAAAGTGCAGAGATAATAGGAGTTTGGTAAAAATGGGTTCGAGAAAAAAAACCGAACAGAAGCCAGCAGAGGAGATCCAAATGCCGAAAGAAAAATTACCGTAAGCTGAGCTGGGTGAACTCGTCGACGGATGATACGAGTTGTTCTCCGAAGCTCGAAACCTCCTTTGTTACCCAGTCCGAATCTGCTTCTCCTAAAACCAGGTTGAGCCAACTTAAACAGGCTTCTTGTTGTTTACCTATGGCAGTATCCAAACGTAGCCTCCAGCCTCAACACGAACCAAAGAAAATTAATTTGCAACCTGTTAAACAACAAACACAACTTGCGACCCGAGCAAACATAATATCAGGAGCAAACTTGTCAAACACAATGATTTAAAGCGTTCATGAGCAAATTCGACACACACTCAATTGGTTCTGAGCGACGAAGGAGAAAGAGGTCGCAAGGGTTTGTTGGAGGGTTTGGGGGTTTTGTAAGGGTTGCGAGCGTGAGAGAGATGATCTAAGGTGAGCGATGATGATGATGGCGGCGGACGGTGGAGGTATAGGGTTTTGAAGATGGATGGAGCGATTTAGGTTAGGATGATGCTGAAGGTGGTGGCAGCGCACGGTGGGGATTTTGGGAGTGTGAGAGATGTGCGGCCTTTCTGAGTGATGGGAAGAGTAACGAGAGAAAGAGAGAGGGTGGAGGCGGAAAGTGAGTGAGGGTTTTAGGGTTTTTGAGAGATTCAGAGTGAGTGAATAGTGAGTGAGAGCGGCGGCGGTAGGGCTTGGTGTTTGTGTGAGCTGAGAGTGAATGAGTGATGATGAGAGTGAGAGAGATAGTCTGAATTGTGAGGGAAAGAGAGAAGGGTTTTTTTCTTTAGGGGATTTTCGGTGAGGGAGATAAGAAGGTGAGGGGGTCTTTGTTTTGAACGGCTTTTTTTGTTTTTATGTGAGTGTGTGAGGGATATCAGAGAGTGAGTGGAGTGAGGTGATTAGTAGTGGAGAGTGAGTGGGGAGAAACGTAGCAGACAGTTGGGAGAATTTTTCTATTTATTCTTTTTTTGTTTTTTTTAATGTAAGGAGGGAATCCAATGCAAATATACAAATATATTTTAATTGTTATTCATTTAAATAATAAATAAAAACTAACTAATAATTAATTTAAACTAGCTAATATTTAAAAAAATCTAACCAATATTTAATTAAATAACTAATATTTAAAAAAACTAATTAATATTTAAACTATTCTAATTTCTTTAATTAAATATCAACAAAATATTTGACCAATTATAAAAATAAAGAAAAAACCGAGTACAAATTTTATTCGGAAAAATTAAACCAGTCACACTAAAATTGTCAGCACAAAACCAACTTATTAAAAATACAGTCTTTTCTCAAATTTTAACGATTCAACCGATTTTTCTGTATTCTCAAATAAATTCATTCTGACTGACATTTCAGGTGTTTATTCATGATGCAAATGTATGTCATGCTATGCATATGATGCTAAATCAACATGAAATTAATTCTATGATAATTTAAATATGCCCGGACAAAATTGGGGTACGACAGCTGCCCCTATTTAATTATCTTGAACTAGAAAGTAAGAATGACAATGGTCATCATACATTCGTGGTGGAAGGTAATTAAATACGAAAGGATCCGAATTTTGTCCTTTGGAATGCAATGGAGAGATGCAAATGAAAATGCAATGGATTCTAACAGCACCAAGGTAATAGGGGTAGAATGCCAAATCAATGCCAACCCTCGAGTCAACACTCAAATCTTGCCCAGGTCGTTTCTGTTGTAAAGACAAATGTGGGACTGGTTTTCTGACACCAAAAGGATGACAGTAGATTTAACTGCTATCACCAAAAGGATGATAGTAATTCACCACGATTGTCAGGATTGTCATCACCAAAAGGATGATGGTTATAGTGGCTACAACAAAGATCGCCATCAAAAAAGGATGATGGTAAGATCAACAACAAATCTCGCTATCACCAAAAGGATGAAAGCTAGACACAATTCAAAAATTCCCATCACCAAAAGGATGATGTCCGTCACCAAACAGAGGATAGTCATTCTGGTAAAGTTTCCCATTAACAAAGAGTATTAAGGCTATCACCAAAAGGATGATAGTTGACTCATCAACTTCAGAGATCACCGTCACCAAAAGGATGAAGGTAAGATCCCACAACAAAACTTGTTATCACCAAAAGGATGATAATAAGTCAAACAACTTCAATGATCACCATTCACCAAAAGGATGAAGGTATAACAAAAACAGAACTTGTTACCACCAAAAGGATGGCAATAAGTCGGAACTCAATGATCACCATCACCAAAAGGATGAAGGTGTAATTAAAAACACAACTTGTTATCGCCAAAAGAACGATAATAAGCACTCAACGCAATTGATCGCCATCACCAAAAGGATGAAGGTAAGATCAAGACAAACCTGTTATCACCAAAAGGATGATAATCACCATCACCAAAAGGATGAAGGTATAATTAAAAGACAAGACTTGTTACCACCAAAAGGATGATAATAAGCCACACAACTCAAAGGATCTTCATCACCAAAAGGATGATAGTAAGATCGACACAAACTTGTTATCACCAAAAGGATGATAATAAGTCAACAATCACCATCACCAAAAGGATGAAGGTATTGTCAAACGACAAACTTGTTACCACCAAAAGGATGATAATAAGCACACACGCAATTGATCACCATCACCAAAAGGATGAAGGTAGGATCAAGACAAACTTGTTATCACCAAAAGGATGATAATAAGTCAACAATCACCATCACCAAAAGGATGAAGGTATAATTAAAAGACACAACTTTTATCGCCAAAAGGACGATAATAGGTCAACAATCACCATCACCAAAAGGATGAAGGTATTGTCAAACGACAAAACTCGTTACCACCAAAAGGATGATAATAAGTCACACACACAATTGATCGCCATCACCAAAAGGATGAAGGTAGGATCAAGACACAAACTCGTTATCACCAAAAGGATGATAATAAGTCAACAATTACCATCACCAAAAGGATGAAGGTATTGTCAAACGACAAAACTTGTTACCACCAAAAGGATGATAATAAGTCGATAGTCACCATCACCAAAAGGATGAAGGCACTACAACACAACAGAACTCGTTATCACCAAAAGGATGATAATGAATCCACAATCACCATCACCAAAAGGATGAAGGTGAGATCATAACTTCAAAACTTGTTACCACCAAAAGGATGATAATAAGTTATAATAACTTCAAATATTACTGACACCAAAAGGATGACAGTGGGTTGGATTTTTCAAATGTCACCATCACCAAAAGGATGATAGCCTAAACTGAACTCCATAGTCTCTATCACCAAAAGGGTGATTTTAGATTGAACTGGACGTCATCACCAAAAGGATGATGATTGAACCAACATGACAAGGATCCTTATCACCACAAGGATCGCCGACACCAAAAGGATGACGGTAGGCTGTAATAATTGTAGAGGTCACCATTCACCAAAAGGATGAAGGTTGAACCAAAACTTCAAGGATCTTTGACACCAAAAGGATGACAGTAAGATCATAAATGTCAAGGATTTACCATTACCAAAAGGATAACGGTTATTGTAAACAGGGTGATGATTGATATTATTCCTCGATGGACTTTCACCAAAAGGATGATAGTGAGAAAAATATTGGACAAGTAAGACTTACTGTCAAAGCTCAGTAAACCTGATTTGTTGGGTAATGTTGGAACATTAATGGGTAAGATTTACTTGGGGTATCAACAACAAAAGGTTGCAAAACAAATATTCTCTGGGGAGATGTAATTTCTGTCAACAAAAGGTTACAGGAAACGACTTGTTGAGGGACGCTCAACGTGAAACAAGGTAAGTGTTTGGAGAAACATTTCTTGGCTTAGCTGAGGATAATATCTTATCAACAAAAGGTTGAAAGATGTAACTCAATGGGGAACGCCCAACAATACGAGGTAGGGACTCACTCAGAGGAAAACAATGACTCAACTGAGGGTTGGCCTGGATGCCTACGACTAAACCTTGGATTTTGATTTGTGTTATGTACATGAATAATATGCATGTGTTATGTATGAAGTGATGCATGTGATGCATGTTATGCATGTTTGAATGCAAAGGATGATTGGCTTGTTTGGGATTGGCCCCCCTTTTCAAAGGCAATGTATTTCCTGGAAACCAGTGCTGGTTGTATTTGTTTTTGTGAAGGTGCCAGCAAGTGGACTTTGGGTTTTTCTGGTAACTGTCAACGTGGGTTGAGCTATTGATTGGTGGGAGGATCTGACTTCCCGACACTCGGTAGTTGATGATGTGATGAACACGCAACGGATGTGGATACTCCTGGTGCCCCAAGTTTGATCTCTTGCTGATATGTTGTGTATTTGTCTTCGAGAAGATCTCAGTTCTTCTTCTGAAGTGTTTGGCCAGCCTGTAACTGAGCATAGCGACGTGATCAACGCATGATGAATGTGCTTTTGACGTGTTGCAAGGTTTTTTGTCAAGGTATGATGTTGTATTGGTATGAACTTTCGATGTTTTTGTTATGAATTCAAGCAGTTACTAGTGTCTGACGCAATCTGCTTGACTGACTTGAAGATATGAAGGGAATTTTGCCCCTTGCAACTTGTCTTGCCCCAGACTGTAGGGTGTTCACAGGAACTCTCCTTGAAAGGAAACCTTGGGAGTGGTTATCCGATGACATGGTCTGAGTCTGCTTTTCCAGTTCCAATGTCTGACTCTTGCAATGGTTTGTCCTTGATTAGCCTTTGAAGGACTTGCCTCAGACGGACTGAGTATTGAAGTGTTTTTCCTCCCTGATCAACCGATGCTTGGAGATTTATCTTGCACTGACTGCTTCTTAGGTCAATAATAATCAAAATGATGCCATGCCCCTGATTCATAGGATTATGAGATGGTCTTGATTCGTGTCAGCACCAACGATCAAGTACCTCTTGGATTGCCCCTTGTTGGAATTTACTCGATGTCAAGTACTGACTGACAATTAAGAATTGTTATTCAAGAAATGGTGATTTTAATGCAACAGTTATGCAAGTTTTGAAAAACAATCATTCATTTGGAGTGTTATGGTAATGTGTGGCGAGTGGATCACGAGTCCAAACGCGGTGCTGATTTAGCTAGCGTGTGAGTGATATAGTGAGAAAAGAATATTAGCAAATCTTTCGGAGTCAGTTTACTCAACCTTGCTATAGTATGCTTTCAGAACAAACCTTACTTCAATTAGGTCTTTTGAAGGTTGTAACGTGGCTTGGTTCGTGGTTATTGAAACAAAAGGATATAAGGCTCAAAGTTTATTTTAACCCACCCTTTCTTCATGATGATCTCCAATCCTATGTTCAGTTAATTCACACATATTCGTCTTTTGCAGGTGTAAGGATAAAGATGGCGGTTCAAGGTTTCTTGGAATGGCAGCCACCTTATTTTTTTTGGATGTCGGTGACCCTTTGATTTTGGTATGGTGGTCACTGAATTTTGTTTTTTTGTTGGAGACTTTCATTGTCTCTTTCGATTTTTGTTTTGATCCCTAACTTTTGCATGGACCGCTTTGTTTGAAGCTTCAATCCATCGGGATTGCCCCTGTTTTTGCCTAAGTTTCCTTTTAGGGTGTTGGACTTAGCGGGCTTTTTTTTACTCTTTTTTTTTGAACTTGTGACTGCCAAGTCACTGGTCATTGAAGAACAACCGACATAAAGTTTGGATTTGTATGGTTCCTTCGACACTTCAAGATGTGTGCAAAGAATATCATGTGATTGATCCTTGTATGGGATATTTCATCTTTGTAATTTGAATGTGTAGTCAAATCAACTGAACACTACCCTGCCCCAGGTTAAGCGTAAGGGTTGTTTAGATCCAAAAGAAACTCCTACTTCTAGGCTCGAAGTGGTTGACTAGGGATTAACTCCTTATCTCTCCAGTGTTTGGGGATTTGAAACAATGCCTGTACATCATCAGTAGGATTTTATCCGAAAGCATACGAGCAACAATTATGAGTATTTTGTTTTTCGTCATCCTCCTTCCAACATTTACTAACAAGTGTGATAAAGGAGGTGAAGTGGAAAAGTATGTGTTTGTGATTTGCAAATGTGATTAGATGAGTGAATATGAAAGATTGATTCAAAGCATGCATAATCATCACATTAATAAAACCAAATACAAATAACAATGTTTTAAAGCAATACAGTACTTAAACAAACAAGATCAAATTACAAGAATGCAAAATGGTAAAAATGGCATAATGATTGCCTTCATTCGAAGCAAAAGGACTTCATCTCTTGATTGCTCTGCTTGTTCAGGCTGGTGGGAAGCATTATCTTCGAGCTTCACTTGACTCTGCATGCGCCGGCATGGGGTTCGTTGCAACGTTTGGCCTCACTGGCGTGAATGTAAGTGCCTTATTATCAATCAGGTCCTGGACCTTGTGCTTGAAAGCCTTACAGTTCTCTATTGTGTGCCCTGGGGCACCCATGTGATACTCACAGTGAGCATTGGCATCGTAGCCTGGAGGATATGGTGGAGTTATAGGTGCTATCTCCTTTAGAACAACCGATCCATCCTTTAGCAGGTAGGGAAGGATCTTGCTGTATGACACTGGCAAATGATCGAAATGTCTTTCTGGCCTCCTTGCCCTTTGCTGGTTAGGCTGACGTTGTGGAGCACGTTGTTATTGATTTTGATGTGGCTGTTGGTAAGCCGGCTGTTGATAAGGTTGTTGATATGGTTGATGATATGGTGTCGGGACGACAGCGGCAACCTGATCGTAAGGCATAGGAGCACACGGACGTGCCTTATATCCTCCTCCTCTCATTATGGCGTTGGTCTGACCCTCTGGCTTCTTTGGGAGGTTAGGATAAGGCTTCTTCATCCCACTTGAAGCATTAGCAGCATAAGGTAGTTTTCCCTTCTTGATCTGGCTTTCAATTCGTTCTCCCACGGAGACAACCTCAGCAAAAGTTGGGAAACTGGATCCTACCATTTTCTCCATGTATTGGGTGTGCAGGGTTCCCATAAACATATCCATTAGTTCTTTGTCAAGAAGAGGAGGTTGAACACGAGTTGCAAGCTCTCTCCACCGCTGAGCGTATTCCTTAAATGACTCGTTGTTGCGTTGATTCATGTCTTGCAGTTGTGTGCGATTGGGTGCTAGATCAGTATTGTACTGATAATGCCTGAGGAAAGCTTCAGCAAGGTCTCTCCATGACTGGACCTGACCTCTCTCCAGTTGCATGTACCACTCCAAGGATGCCCCACTGAGACTATCTTGGAAGTAATGAATCAGGAGTTGATCATTACTGATGTGGGCAGCCATTTTGCGGCAATAAGCTCTAAGGTGAGTCCTCGGGCAGCTGATCCCTTTGTATTTGTCAAAGTCCGGGACTTTGAATTTTTGGGGAACCACGAGTCCTGGTACCAAGCACATATCAACAGCGTCCAAACCGGGAGTAGTATGAACCTCCAAGGACTTGAATTTCTCTTCCAGAGCATGGAGTCTCTCAACAGCTGGGTCCGGGAGATCTCCAACAGCAGGTTTGGCAGGTTGTGGCATGAAGAAGGCGTCATATGGATCTTCATCACCCATCAAGGATCCATGGCGAGCAGATGTAGCAGAATGCTCGTGGGGGTTCATGTTGACCATGGGAACAGGAATAGGGATGGGTCCTCCTCTAGGATGATTGGGGTTACCATCAAGGTCAATTACTCCAGGGATGCTAAGTGATGGCGATCCAAACTCGGCAGCAACTTTCCTGGCTTCAGCGTTAGTCTCAGCATCCTTCTCCTTCTGGGCCAGGAGCAACATGGTCTCAAGCAAGCGATCCATCTTTGCCTGCATGGAGTCAATATCTGTCCTCATCGAAACCTGGTTTGCTTCCAACTGTTCAAGTGTCATCTTGTAATTGCGGCGTGTCTCGTACCGGTGTCGAGTAGTCAGCGTTTACTGGACAAAGGGTAGAATATGGTGTAAGTTTTTGTTCCTGGAAGATGAGATGCAATGCATGTTGATGATATGCAAATGCATGAATTTTGCCATGATTTTTCACATAGGAATACAGACTCAAAATTATTCACACGTCGGGTACGTCAGGATAACAGGAAGAAGTACGGGTTTTTCTGATTACTAGAAATTCCCAAGGGTAGGTTCTAAAGTTATGTTTTCAAGGAAGGAACTTAGACTCACTGATCAAGTTCAAAACTTCCTCGCAATGGTGGGCTAGCCACATCGTGATGGAAGTTCTGAAATGATCTAATCTAAGTGGGATTCTCGTATTGTACGAACAGGGTGTACACCCTTCGGTTCAATACTACATAATCACCGATTATGAAAACAAAACTTGGTTTTAAGGCGAGGTCCCTAGAGTCACGGATCGTGTTTAGAACCTCCACCGCAATGATGGGCTAGCCATATTGTGATGGGAACTCCAAACAGATCTACTCTAGGTGGAGTCTTCGTATTGTCCCAATAGGCGTACGCCCCTCGGTTCAATACTACACAACTCCGGGTTCTAAGTTTTTCTCGAAGCTCAGGTGTGAAGCTTATCTCACAACATATACCCAGTCTCATATCAAAGTATCAAGATAAAATACATACAAGCAACAAGCAATCCGAATAAAATACAGAGAAATAAAGATGGAAAGAAAGAATATCTTCCAACAGTCATAGCAAAATCAGACTAAGTTAGGCTAGACTCTCTCTTGCTTGGAGCAGGGTCCCCAGCAGAGTCGCTAGTCTGTCGCACCTCAAAAATGATGATAATGCGATCCCTCGCGATAGGACGCGGAAAAAATGTTCGAAACAGAGTCGCCACCGAACTTTATTTATTCCAATGAAGGAATAGGAAAATATCGAGAAAACCTTTATAAATAAGAATAATGGTCGTCGCAACCATATTCGGGTTCGGGAGTCGATTACGCAAGGGGAAGGTATTAGCACCCCTCACGTCCGTTGTACTCAACGGGAACCTTTTAGTCTGATTTTGCTATTTGACTGTTAATTGACTGTTTATCTGCTTGCTTCGAGTGATCAGAATTGATGATAGATATGGATGAAGACCTCATGAGGGAAATGGGAGGTTTTTTATTAGTGTGCTCGCGAAGATACAGCAATCTCCTGCCTACGTATCCTTATGGTGCAATAAGGAAATCAGAGCATTCGTAGTTCGGGCTACTACGAATATTTGGTGGGTTTTGTTTTGATGAACGACTGTGTAGGTCGGCGTTCTAACGGCTAAACGCTGGCGTTGTCTACTCTCGGGGGAGGCTCTAGCACTGGTTTGTTGTGCGCATTAGAAAGGATTGACAGTGTTCTTTTGAAAGGGTTTTGGTCACGCAGGGGTGACAGGTTGAATTGATGTGTTTGGGTGTTTGGTTTCGATCGCTCGGGGGCGAGAAGTTAGGTTTGAGTTGTTTGAGATGTTTTTGGAGAACGACGAAAGATTGAGCAATATGGTGTTCACCAATTATCCAATTCTTTCGAGGAATAATAAGGCGTCCGCCTTCTACTCCCTTTTCGTTCGAATTATTTTGAAAGTTTGTTTGTGGATGTTGAATACGCACGGTAGTGAGGCGTACGCCTCCTACTTGCTTATTCAAGGAATAACGAGGCGTACGCCACCCATTCCCTTATCCAAGTTTATTTAGCGTGTTTTAGTCGGAAGTCGATAATTTGTGCAATATGGCGTACGCCAATTATCCAAATAATCGAGAGACTGTGAGGCGTACGCCTCCCATCTTTTATCATCCGAGGTTTAAATTGTAAAAGATATGTTTAGATGTTAGTATTTGATTCGCGAAGATAGTTTGTATTTTGGATTGGTAAGTTTGGATTTGGTATGATTTGAGTTTATTCGATTGTGGTTTTGAATTGATGACGAAGATTCGAGCAATGTGGCGTACGCCAATTATTCGAATAATCGAAAGATAGTGAGGCGTACGCCTCCTATCCTCTTTTCATCTGAAATATAGAATTAAATATTTGTAGGATTTGTAATTGATTTGAAAAATGAGGTTTGAATGAGGTTTTAATTTGATGACGAAGATTCGAGCAATGTGGCGTACGCCAATTATTCGAATAATCGAAAGATAGTGAGGCGTACGCCTCCTATCCTCTTTTCATCTAAAATATGGAATAAAAAGGATTTGGAATTTGTAGAAATGAGTTGAAATAGTATGATTTGAAGTTTAATCGGGTGACAAGAACTCGCGCAATATGGCGTACGCCAATTATTCGAGTGCTTGAGAAATAGTGAAGCGTACGCTTCCTATCTCCTTTTCAACCCAAGTTTATTTTAAAAGAGAAAATTCTTTAGAAGTTATATTTGATTTGAAAAATGATTGGAATTTGTGTGACTTAAGATTTAATCGAGTGACAAGAACTCGCGCAATATGGCGTACGCCAATTATTCGAGTAATTGAGAAATAGTAAGGCGTACGCCTTCTATCTCCTTTTCATCCCAAATTTTATGTTTAATGGAAAATTCTTTTGGAATTGAATTAGTTTGGAAAAATGATTTGAAGTTGTGAATGAAATGAGTTTATTTAGTGTATTATTTCATCTACTCGATTAATCAATAACCAAGTAGGTTTCATTGTAAGGAAGCCCAAGAGTAAGCTATGTGAGGTTGATGGCGATGCAAAGAGCAATCGACTTACAAGGGGGTTTATTTTGAAAATAGGCTCGATATTAAATCGAGAATTGCATGATTGTGCTTTTTGAAATTGGTTTGTGTTGTATGATGAAATGAAATTGAAAGTGATTATGAAATGTCTATAAAGTGGAATTGAAAAGTGGTTTATTGACAAAATGAGTTGGCATATTTTCTTTTAGCAAAATTAGTTCATTCAAAACCGATTAAATGGATTAATTAAAATTATTTAACTAAATCAAATGATTAGGTTTATTAAAACTAATTAACTTAATTGACAAAGTGTAATTACTTGATTAATTTGATTTGAAAGGAAATGGAACAAGTAACCGTTCTAAATTGATAATGTACTCAAAAGAAACCGGTTTGTACGTGATGACCATAGGATTGATGTCATACGTAAAAAATCATAACACGGTGAAATTATAAGATTAATTTATTGGAGTTTAGCGGAAAATCGGCATGAGATTGTCAAACCCGTGAATAATAAGAATTTGATTCTATCGTAATGGCATAAAAAAAATGTATCACAAAGTAATAAATCTGAGAATTTTATTGGATTAACGTTTCAAACCTGTACAAAAACAAAGTATGGACACATTCAAATAACTAAGTCATCAACCCCATAATGGTTTCATTACCAAACTTCAACTTGAAACACAAACAGGTTACTCTGATCAATAAAAAAAATCACCATTATTATAGAAAAATAACCAAGTTTTAAGCTGATCCACAAGTATGGTTACAACAAATAACGGTAGACTGAAACACACAATGTTTGGAGAAAAATCCAATTCGACATCCTACCCAAATTTCCTGGATGTTCATAGCATTATAAGACAACGTGTAATGGTACCAAAGAAACATGAATAATCATAATCATACAAATTAAATCAACATGGAAGCGCTTTCCTGAATGTGATAATCAAGTCTTACCAAGAATCCTTCATAAACAACCATAAATTTTGAATTTTAGCTCAGCATTTCTAATTCAACACTGTTAATAATTTTTCTTTAATTTTCACACATCCAGAATCACATAAACAAACAAATAATATTTCTATGTTTAAACAAGATTTCAAAGAGATAATCTGAACCATAAACTGCTAACAGCTACAACTTGCAATTAACACATTATTCACACATCATTTTTACGCAAGGTAGATGGATATCAAAGTGCAGAGATAATAGGAGTTTGGTAAAAATGGGTTCGAGAAAAAAAACCGAACAGAAGCCAGCAGAGGAGATCCAAATGCCGAAAGAAAAATTACCGTAAGCTGAGCTGGGTGAACTCGTCGACGGATGATACGAGTTGTTCTCCGAAGCTCGAAACCTCCTTTGTTACCCAGTCCGAATCTGCTTCTCCTAAAACCAGGTTGAGCCAACTTAAACAGGCTTCTTGTTGTTTACCTATGGCAGTATCCAAACGTAGCCTCCAGCCTCAACACGAACCAAAGAAAATTAATTTGCAACCTGTTAAACAACAAACACAACTTGCGACCCGAGCAAACATAATATCAGGAGCAAACTTGTCAAACACAATGATTTAAAGCGTTCATGAGCAAATTCGACACACACTCAATTGGTTCTGAGCGACGAAGGAGAAAGAGGTCGCAAGGGTTTGTTGGAGGGTTTGGGGGTTTTGTAAGGGTTGCGAGCGTGAGAGAGATGATCTAAGGTGAGCGATGATGATGATGGCGGCGGACGGTGGAGGTATAGGGTTTTGAAGATGGATGGAGCGATTTAGGTTAGGATGATGCTGAAGGTGGTGGCAGCGCACGGTGGGGATTTTGGGAGTGTGAGAGATGTGCGGCCTTTCTGAGTGATGGGAAGAGTAACGAGAGAAAGAGAGAGGGTGGAGGCGGAAAGTGAGTGAGGGTTTTAGGGTTTTTGAGAGATTCAGAGTGAGTGAATAGTGAGTGAGAGCGGCGGCGGTAGGGCTTGGTGTTTGTGTGAGCTGAGAGTGAATGAGTGATGATGAGAGTGAGAGAGATAGTCTGAATTGTGAGGGAAAGAGAGAAGGGTTTTTTTCTTTAGGGGATTTTCGGTGAGGGAGATAAGAAGGTGAGGGGGTCTTTGTTTTGAACGGCTTTTTTTGTTTTTATGTGAGTGTGTGAGGGATATCAGAGAGTGAGTGGAGTGAGGTGATTAGTAGTGGAGAGTGAGTGGGGAGAAACGTAGCAGACAGTTGGGAGAATTTTTCTATTTATTCTTTTTTTGTTTTTTTTAATGTAAGGAGGGAATCCAATGCAAATATACAAATATATTTTAATTGTTATTCATTTAAATAATAAATAAAAACTAACTAATAATTAATTTAAACTAGCTAATATTTAAAAAAATCTAACCAATATTTAATTAAATAACTAATATTTAAAAAAACTAATTAATATTTAAACTATTCTAATTTCTTTAATTAAATATCAACAAAATATTTGACCAATTATAAAAATAAAGAAAAAACCGAGTACAAATTTTATTCGGAAAAATTAAACCAGTCACACTAAAATTGTCAGCACAAAACCAACTTATTAAAAATACAGTCTTTTCTCAAATTTTAATGATTCAACCGATTTTTCTGTATTCTCAAATAAATTCATTCTGACTGACATTTCAGGTGTTTATTCATGATGCAAATGTATGTCATGCTATGCATATGATGCTAAATCAACATGAAATTAATTCTATGATAATTTAAATATGCCCGGACAAAATTGGGGTACGACAACTAATTCCTCACCATGGGAATTAGCTACCACCATAAAGGCCACATTATGCACGCTAATCACCTAGCAATGCAACATCACAACGATAATCCACAACGGACCGATGCTCACTCTCTAAGCCATAAAACAGTCCATTCACAACACATGCATAACATACACATTCACAACACATGTATCAACACATCATTTTAATTAACAATTTTTCCACTCTGCAACAGTGTTAACCGGTTAACGCCCTGGATTAACCGGTTAACGCAGCACAAACACGCTTCCTGCCCAAAACTTAACAGTGTTAACCGGTTAACACCCTGGGTTAACCGGTTAACGCAGACAAAACAACAATTATTCAGAATACATAACAGTGTTAACCGGTTAACACCCTGGGTTAACCGGTTAACGCAAGACAGAAGTTGTTCCTGCGCTAACACAAGGCAGAATGCAGAATTCTCCGCATTTTCCGCCGTTGGAGGACTTCCGGACCTCCGATTCCAATTCCGTAAAAAGCTATACGTTCGGAAATTCACAACTAACCCAAACACAGATTCAATTACAGCCTAAACACAGTTTTATCCAACATAATTTTCAGTGTTCACAATCCCGATTAGGGTCAATTCAACGGTTTATCACTACCCATTACATGCTAACCCATAATACCCATTAAACGACGATAAACCCCTCTTACCTGAGTTAATCCGGCAATCTCTAAGCTCCAAGCTTTTCTCTTCTCCAACCTTTGCCCTTGCTCTTCCTCTTTGCCCTTTCTCCACCTTCCACTTTTCAGCCGCTTCTCTGTTTCACGTAAAACTCTGTTTTCCAAAAAAATGGGATTCTTTTTCCTTACTTCACACTTATATATTTTCCAATAATTATTATTCCAAAATAATAATAATAATAATCCAATAATTCCAATTATTTAACTAAATTAATAAATATAATATTAATTTAAATCAAATAATTATCTTATTTTTATTGGGATGTTACAAATTGCGCACAAAAGGAAAAATCTATCCTAATGGCAATGTGAATACGGCATCCACTATTTCCCAATTCTGTTATGACTCACAGATCATCAATTTCTCCCCAAATTCCTTGCTTTCTGAGAAGAATGACTGGACCGATCCTATCCTTCGAGATAGTAGACAATGAAGCGCGATGAAGTACAGATAACTCAGACTGTAGTCTTCGCTTTAATCCCTCTTTTGCCTGGATCGTCCTTTCAGGTTTTCAATCCACCGGGATATCCATTTTTGCCTAAGCCGCCCTTGCGGGTTTTCGACTTACCGGGTGTACATATTTTTCATTCTTTTTATCCCTAACTTTTGCCTGAACCTTTTTTCCTCTTTTTTTTTTTGGTTCGCCGGGATGCCCTTTTTTGCCTAGACTATTTTATTCTTTTCGTCCAGCGGGTGAATTTATGCGAAGTATTTTTTGACTACATCTGAGTTAACAGGGGACGGAAAAACTTCACCATCCATAGTTGTAAGCATCAAGGCTCCACCGGAGAAAACCTTTTTAACAACATATGGACCTTCGTAATTAGGAGTCCATTTGCCCCTGTTATCTGTACTGGGAGGAAGGATCCTCTTCAACACTAAATCACCAGTCTGATAGCTTCGAGGACGCACTTTCTGATCAAAGGCCTTCTTCATCCTTCTCTGATACAACTGCCCATGGCACACAGCTGCTAACCGCCTCTCTTCGATAAGGCTAAACTCATTAAACCTTGTTCGAATCCACTCGGCTTCGTCAAGTTTTACATCCAACAGGACTCTCAGAGAAGGAATCTCCACTTCAACAGGTAGGACTGCCTCCATACCATATACTAGGGAGTAAGGGGTTGCCCCGGTCGACGTACGTACTGAGGTACGGTACCCATGCAAAGCGAAAGGCAGCATTTCATGCCAATCCTTGTACGTCACGACCATCTTCTGCACAATCTTCTTAATATTCTTGTTTGCCGCCTCTACAGCACCATTCATCTTCGGTCTGTAAGGGGAAGAATTGTGATGTTCAATCTTAAAATCTTTACAAAGCTCTTTCATCATCTTGTTATTGAGATTCGAACCATTATCAGTGATGATTCTCTCAGGAACCCCATAACGACAGATGATTTCCTTCTTAATGAACCGGGCAACCACTTGTTTGGTAACGTTGGCATAGGAAGCTGCTTCCACCCATTTGGTGAAGTAATCAATCGCAACCAGGATGAAGCGATGCCCATTAGAAGCAGTAGGCTCAATCTTCCCAATCATATCAATACCCCACATCGCGAACGACCAAGGCGAATTCATGACATTCAGAGGGCTTGGTGGTACATGCACCTTATCAGCATAGATCTGACATTTATGGCACTTCCGAGTGTATTTGAAACAATCGGATTCCATAGTCATCCAGTAATAACCGGCTCTCAACAATTTCTTGGACATTGCATGACCACCAACATGGGTACCAAAAGATCCTTCATGCACTTCTTGCATCAACATGTCTGCTTCGTGTCTATCCACGCATTTGAGCAGCACCATGTCAAAGTTCCTCTTGTACAACACGTCATCCTGATTCAAATAAAAGCTTCCAGCTAGCCTTCTCAGGGTTTTCTTGTCATTCTTTGATGCTCCTTCAGGATACTCCTGACTCTTGAGGAAGTTCTTGATATCATAGTACCACGGCTTCTTATCAACAACAGACTCGGCTACAAACACATACGCAGGCCTCTCGAGTCGATTCACCGCAACATGTGGTACATGATTCCACCAATGAACTTTGATCATAGAGGACAAAGTAGCCAAGGCATCAACCATCGGATTCTCATCTCGGGGGACATGATACAACTTCACCTTTTTGAAGAAAGTCAGGATCCTTCTGGTGTAATCTCTGTAAGGAATCAAATGCGGCTGGTGAGTATTCCAATCTCCATTGACCTGGTTAATCACTAGAGCGGAATCTCCATAAATGTCCAGAGTTTTGATCCTCAAATCGATGGCTTCTTCAATCCCCATGATACAAGCTTCATACTCATCCTCGTTGTTGGTTACATCAAAAGTCAATCTGGCAGAAAAAGGTATATGAACACCTTTTGGATTGATAAGCACTGCCCCAACACCGTTGCCATTCACATTCACAGCCCCATCAAACATCAGTGTCCACTTGTCATCAGGATCCGGTCCTTCCTCGACAAGAGTCTCTTCACAATCTTTCATCTTCAGATACATGATGTCTTCATCAGGGAATTCAAACATCATCGGCTGATAATCATCGATAGGTTGCTCGGCAAGGTAGTCTGACAGAATACTACCTTTGATGGCCTTCTATGACGTGTATTGGATATCATACTCTGTTAAGATCATCTGCCAACCAGCAACACACCCGGTGAGAGCTGGCTTCTCAAAGATGTATTTCACTGGATCCATCTTAGAAATCAATAAGGTAGTATGGTTCAGCATATACTGCCTCAGTCGGCGAGCAGCCCAGGCCAAAGCACAACAACTTTTCTCGAGCTGCGAATATTTTATTTCACAGTCGGTAAACTTTTTGCTAAGGTAGTATATAGCATGCTCTTTTCGACCAGACTCGTCATGCTGTCCCAATACACACCCCATTGAGTTCTCAGTCACTGACAGGTACATTATCAGAGGTCTCCCAGGAACTGGAGGTATAAGGATTGGAGGTTTCTGTAAATACTCTTTTATCTTGTCAAAAGCTTTTAGACAGTCATCATTCCACCTGATTGCTTGATTCTTCCTTAGCAATTTGAATATCGGTTCACACGTGGCAGTTAGGTGAGATACGAACCGTGCAATGTAATTCAATCTCCCTAAAAACCCACGAACCTGCTTTTCAGTTTTCGGTTCAGGCATCTCTTGTATAGCTTTTACTTTTGCTGGATCAACCTCAATCCCTTTCTCACTGACAATGAAACCCAACAGCTTACCGAATCTCACCCCAAACGTACACTTGTTCGGATTCAGCCTCAGTTTGAATTTTCTCAGCCTTTCAAACAACTTCTGCAAATTTACCAGGTGCTCCTCTTCTGTCTGCGACTTCGCAATCATATCATCCACGTACACTTCAATCTCTTTGTGCATCATGTCATGAAAGAGAGTCGTCATAGCCCTCTGATAGGTAGCACCGACATTCTTCAGCCCAAACGGCATCACCTTATAGCAGAACGTGCCCCAAGGTGTAATGAATGTCGTCTTTTCCATGTCATCTGGCGGCATCTTAATCTGATTATAACCAGAGAAACCATCCATGAAAGAGAAAACCGAGGATTGAGCCGTATTATCAACCAATACATCAATGTGAGGTAATGGGAAGTCATCTTTCGGACTGGCTCTGTTTAAATCCCGGTAATCGACACACATTCTGACTTTGCCATCCTTCTTCGGCACGGGAACGATGTTGGCCACCCACGGGGGATAAGTAGTAACTGACAGAAAACCCGCATCCAACTGCTTCTGAACCTCTTCCTTGATCTTGACAGCCATATCAGGACTAGTTCTGCGTAGCTTCTGCTTGACTGAAGGACAATCTTCTCTAAGAGGTAGTCTATGCACCATAATATCTGTATCCAACCCAGGCATATCTTGATACGACCAGGCGAATATCTCCACATATTCTCTCAGCATCTCAATCAGCCCTCTCTTGACATCTTCCTTCAAAGCAGCCCTGATTTTGATCTCTCTTCTGGCGTCCTCAGTACCCATGTTGATAATCTCCAACTCCTCCTGATGAGGTTGGATGACCCTTTCCTCCTGCTTCAATAATCTGACCAGTTCTTTGGGGAGTTCACAGTCTTCCTCACTCTCCTCTTCAGCTTGGTAGATGGGATTATTGAAATCATACTGAGCCATAACAGAACTGTTTATAGTGGAGTCCGTAAGATCACTTCTGCATGTTTAATGCTTTATTTTAGAAAAGAGTTCAAGAAAGTCACAAAAACAAAAAAACATTGCCATTTTTATTGTTTTAAAATGAAAAACAAAAACAGAAAGACAGGGATCACAAAATTGTTTGCAAAACGTCCTTTATTAATGATATCATTGAAAATCATGATGAGGCCCTACAATGAACCACTACGCCTTGGGCAGAACGTGGGGTTTTGTGCAAAATGAAAAACAAAAGAAAATTACTCTGTTTGAAGAGTAACTTGGACCACTTCTTCTGCTGTCCAATTGTTGATCGACTCCCCTGGAGCACACAGGCGAACCCAGTTGTCCACATCGTAGTCACTGTCCCCGTCTTCACTACTGGCTGCAAAGACGTCACCATGATTCATCAGCCCAGCGCTGGTGAAGGTACTCGGCCCTTTCTGATCTTGAATACCCTGCTCCGCCTGCAGAGGTTGATAGCTAATACCGAACTTGTCTTCTTTGACGGGCAGGTCCACCATCTTGCCCCAGCCTTCTGCATTGCCCGAGTTGACAACCTCCATAGCCTGCTTGTATGATGCAATTGAGGCACCTGGCTTCTTCTGCTCAGCAAAAGCCACCCTCTCAAGAGCAACGGTCTCGAATGCCTGGCACAGAGTTTCATGGATCTCACCATCCACCTCCACATACTTGAAAGAGGATAGGTGACTCACCAGAATGTCCTCCTCACCGCACACAGTCACAATCTGACCGTTCCAAACATACTTCAGCTTTTGATGGAGAGTTGACGAAACTGCCCCAGCCCCATGTATCCAGGGACGTCCCAATAAGCAACTATATGCTGGTTGGATATCCATCACATAGAAGATAATATCAAATACCTCTGGGCCAATCTTTACTGGCAACGTGACTTCACCAAAAACAGACCGTTTGGATCCATCAAATGCACGGACAATGAGATCGCTTGGAGTGAGGACAACCCCTTTAACGTCAATCTTGCTCAGAGTCTTGGGCAACACATTCAAAGACGAGCCAGTATCCACCAACACATGTGACAATACTGCGCCTTTGCACTCCATGGTGATATGCAGGGCTTTGTTATGGTTACGACCTTCAGGCGTCAGATCCAAGTCTGTGAACCCCAAACCATGCCTTGTGCTCACATTAACAATAACACCCTCCAACTGGTTGACAGAGATCTCCTGAGGCACGTAAGCCAAATTCAACATTTTCAACAAGGCGTTACGGTGTGCCTCAGAGCACAATAGCAATGAGAGTATAGAAATTTTGGACGGAGTTTGATTCAGCTGATCTACAATCTTGTAGTCACTCTTCTTAATAATCTTCATAAACTCCTCCACATCTTTCTCAAATGAGCCCCCAGGCGCCTCCTTCTGTACAGGTTCTTCCTCAACCGCAGCTTGCTTACCCTTTGCTTTAGCGAGAGCCTCATCATTGTTGTCTCTCAAAGGCTGCGGTGCAAACAAACGACCACTCCTGGTAAACCCTCCAGGTCCCCCTACATTGTCCACGACTGGACCAACAGTCACTGGAACTCTACTTGGCAAACCAATAGTCACTAGAGCTTGATTAACCAATCTGATCTGACTTTCTGACCTTCGGTTGTTGCGGTAAGCATTATCATACTTCCACGGCACAACCCTACTATTCTCAACAACCCTTCTTCCAGAAGTAACGATAGTAGTGGGAGCACTGACAGTTACTGGAGCAGAAATGGTAACAGGAGTACCAACGGTCACTGGTGCATTAACAGTTCTCTGGCCACGTCTAGAACTCTCAGCCGGTTTGAAATAAATGGTGACAGTTGACACCATCCCACGATCTTTCACGGCCCTAGCAAACTGCAAACAGCCCTCATCCATCAAACCCTGGATACCATTCTTCAATTGTATACAACCATTCTCTGAATCAACACAGTCTAAACAGCCCTTACCATAGTCCGAGAACACTCCCCCATTCAATAGACGCTCTTTCACAACAAACAGCGACGTCTGGACCTCATTAACATCAACTACCAAATCCAAGGCCTCTCCTTCTTCCACATTATTCACCCTAGGCCCACCATGCTGAGGCATAGGGTTGTTCACAACATTCGACACAGGGGCAAAATTGATTGTTTTGGCGTCAATTAAGTCCTGGACCTTATGATGAAAAGCCCGACAATTCTCAATATGGTGCCCTGGTGCACCAGAATGGAAGTCACAACGAACGTTGGCATCATACCCAGCAGGTATCTTCGTCAATGGAGCCATTGTACACAATTCAACAAATCCCAGTCTGAGCAATTCGGGCAACAACTCAGCATATGTCATAGGTAACGGGTCGAACCGACGATCCGGCATCCTCTGTCTCGGCTGAAAAGGACGTTGTTGTTGTTGGTGGTGGTGGTGTGGCGGTGGTCCTCTTTGTTGTTGCTGTTGTCGTGATTGAGGTGCTGGAATGGTTACAGCAGCAACCTGGCGGTATTGCCCTCTGTTCATATTTCTTCTACCGTGCACGACATTAGTTTCACCCTCCCTCCTTCGGGGTGCCCCAGCAAATGGCTTCTTTGAAGATGAAGAACCAGCATCTTGAATCTTCCCCGCTTTAATGAGGCTCTCGGTTCTCTCTCCACAAATCACAACATCAGAGAAACTACCGAATGGGCAACTTCCCATCCGGTCCATGAACACTCCTTATAATGTTCCGATGAACATATCGGTCAACTCCCTCTCCAGCATAGGGGGTTGCACTCTTGCGGCCAATTCACGCCATCTCTGGGCGTACTCCTTGAAACTCTCTCCAGACTTCTGACATAGGCTCTATAACTGCGTTCGGCTCGGAGCCATATCCATATTGTGTTTGTATTGCCTCAAAAAGGCTTCACCCAAATCCCTCCAACTTCTGATGGACTCCCTCTTCAATTCCATGTACCAATCCAAGGAAGCTCCAGACAAGCTATCCTGGAAAAAGTACATCCACATTTTCTCATCGTCAGTGTATGCGGAGATTTTTCTGTAATAAGCCTGCACATGGGTGTGAGGACAAGAAGTGCCATTGTATTTGTCAAAGGAAGGCGCTTTGAACTTATAAAGAATCCTCAATCCATCAACCAAGCCCATATTTGTAACAACAAACCCCAAAGAGTTTTGACACTCCATGGCTCTGATCTTCTCAGCTAGGGCATCAACCTTTCTGTCCCTCTCTTCAACCCTTACAACTTCTTCTTCATCACTGAGCAGGGTGAACATGTCTTCTTGCCTGTCAACCAGCAGAGCAGGATGGCGCACTGGAGCACGGGTCATTTTGGCATTAACAGTCTCTGCAGCAAGAGGCTGTCCATTGATTCTGATTCCCCTCAATTCATCACCCACATCATAATCATTGACAGGGACGGTAGCAGCAGCATTATCATTACCGGGGATACCCACTGGCGAAGCACGGCTGGGCGGCAGAATCACAGCTTCCTGTCTCTGGGCTAAGGCACGCAGCTCCTCTTTCCCTTGTACAACTCCTTGCATCATGGTCATGAATTGGGCCATGTTAGCCCTCATCTCAGCCAACTCAGCTTGCACTTGGTCCATGTTCCTCTGTTGATTCAGTCTGGTTGCGTAGCGGTGCGGACGTTGATCAGCAATCTTGCCTAACACAGGAACCAGAGTGAGAAGTCTCGTTCAAGAACACCTGTAACGCAAAATGATATGTGTATGATGCTAATGATGCGTATGATGCACATGATATGTTCATTTCTCAGGCATTCGAGAGCCTAATTCATCTTTCAAGAAATGGCAACCTGCAACAATGAACAACAAAGAAGCAACCTACCCAGAATAATGAGCACAAGGTAAAAACATCAACAATCTCATCTATAGACATGAGCAACTAGGATCATACAACAATATTCAAACAAAGATCCAAATGATCAGAGTACAACATTGAATCCCATCCAACAAGCCTGGAGGTGATTCTCAACATAAACAACAAATACAAGCTAAGAAGGGTGCCCTCCCGGAATGAGAGTCTTCAGATACTGACACTGGTCCATCAACAGGTCACATTCTGAACACTCAGGCAGAGGAGTGAGCTTCTCCTTCAATTGTCTTCTGAGCTCCACAACTTCTCCTCCAAGCTGGCTCTCTGATGCACGTCTCAAGTCTACCTCCTTCTTCAATTGGATGTCTTTGTCCCTAATCTGCTTTTCCAGGTCTCTTATCTTCTTCTGATAATTAGCTTCAGCTTTCTGCAACCTCAAGTACTCACGGTGTTCTTCATTCAACAATGTCTCTAACTCCTCATAAGACCTCTTCTTGCTCTTCAATCTACTAGCATCCTCACCTTGCATGCCTTTGAGTTGATGAGCCAAGTTCAACTTATCAGCTTTGGCTTTGTAAAGCTCCATCTGGGTATCTTGTTCCTTCTCTTTCAACCGACGATTCTCCATCAAGGCTTGCTTGTACTGCTCAGCAGGCACATTCTCAGCAAGGGTCAAAGGTGGTTGCTCTTGCAATGGCTCCATCCTATCGTAGGGTAACAACAAAGTCTCAACTCTATTCCTGACCCAATCAATGTAATCAGGCATAGCAACTGCAAACTTCTTCCCTAACACAGCTCCATCCTTGACACCAATGGTCTTCCAAGCTCTTCCTACTTGCTCCAATCTAGCAGGGTCACTCCGCTTCTCAAAATACACACTTTCAGCTATCTCAGCATCTAGTGGTCTTCCATTCATCACAAACCCCAACTGGCGAAGAGAAAGAACCGGATTGTAATTGATGCAACCCTTAGTCCCTATGAGTGGCACATTACGAAACTCTCCACAACTCATGATGACATTACGCACATCCATCCGGTAAGATTGCCACCTGATATCATAGGAGGTAAGAGACATAATCCTCTGAGTCCACTTATGAGTGCTTTGAGCATCCACAAAAGGTCCACTGGTTGGCAACAAGGACAAGAACCATCTGAGCAATAAAAGGAGACAACATCTGATAGCTCCACCTTTACCATGCCTGCTGTGTATAGCATAATAAGTGTCAGCTAACAAGGTAGGAACTGGGCTTCCTCCAAGGAAAATAGTGACAGCAGCAAAGTCCACAAAGTTAGGCATACTCGGGAACAACACAACTCCATAGATCATGATAGCTAACTGGGCATGAAAAGCTTCCCAATTTCCCTTCTTTGCTTCGTCTTTAGCCATCCTCGCTAAGTACTTCAAAGGCAACCCCACCACATCACCACTAGACTTCCAATTGTCACTCATTTCCTTGATACTCAAATAAAGAGCTCTGGCAACAACTCTGAAATCCACCTCCTTTGGCACATCTAAGAAAGGCACCTGATATCTGATCGGGACATTCATCAGAATGGAGTACTCCTCAAGAGTGGGCGCTAACTGATAATCCTGGAAAGTGAAACAACGGAGCTCTGGGTCATAGAACTGTAGGAGGGTCTGCAACGGTACTAGATCTACCACCATCTTCAACAGTGTCAACAAATCCCCATACTGATCAACAAACACCTTCTGATTACCGCCGGTCACAAAGTTGCTCAACTCTATCAAAGACGTCAATGGATCACGGTGAAAACTGTAGGTGCAAGTCTTCCTCTTCATCTCTGGGACGGCTGTCATCTCTCACAGTGAACAAACTCCTGAATGAACCTGGGAAATGATATGCATGAGGAGATTAGCTTTTTTTCTTTTCTATTTTCTTTCCTTTTTTTTATTGCATTATTTTTTTGAAAATAAACATGCTATGATGCAAATGATGCAAACATGACTGGTTGGCTGTGTATTACGGAGCACAGGTTCAAAGCTTCGGCTTGAATTCGGAACCACAAAGTCATCTGGAACCCATTCTGTAGAACCAAGTCACCAACAGGAACCAAGAGTCACCAACAGATCAATAGTCACAAACTGTACCTGTAATATGATTCATTCCCTTCCCACTCTCGGGTGTCATCTAGGCCAGGGTAAGGTCAAGAGAAACGCAGGATAAACAACCCTTTCATAGAATATCATCATGTACACACCAGCTGTATGCACCGATAATACCCCATCAGGATCTGAACTGCTCGTGATATCATGTTCCGCTAAGTGGCGCAATACCACCCGCTTCCCAAGAATCACTCTATTCCTAGGTGTCCTAGAGTTCACTCATAGCCTGGGTATTGGGCCTTTTACCTCTTGTAACTCCCACCCCACAGAGAGACAAATAGCCAGCACAATGAAAGTATGATGCATGCAAACATAAATGCAAACATACACAAATAAATGCAATAAATGAAACAGTAAAGCAACCAAACCCTATCCTAGAGAGCGCTAGGAGTGACTCACATAGGGAAGATGGACCAGCAAGAGGTCAACTTCTCGGGAGAGTCCCCAGCAGAGTCACCAGCTGTCGCATTACGCGAAAAACCGGCGGGAAAAAGAAACAATAGAGCCGCCACCGTGCGTCATTTATCCCAAAGGAGGGAAAGGAAACGCTCGAAGTAAACCTGGAAAAGACATGGTCTCGCGACCGGAGATTGATGGGATCGGGAGTCGATTATGCGAAGGGAAGGTATTAGCACCCCTACGCATCCGTCGTACTCGACGGGATCCACGCACAAAAGAATAGAAGAAAGGTTGCTAAAACTGCTCAAACACTGCACACACACACTGGAAGGAAACACGGGAAGGACGGAAGAAAAGGACTCGGCAGGATATCGCATCCTGGGCCTACGTAGTCTGTCAAGCACAGACATCAGAGTCGACGTAGTTCGGGAGAAAGCAGAACGTGCTCGCTAGGATGTCACATCCTATGCATACGTATCTTCTCTAACCAGAGTAAGAATCAGAGCACTCGTAGCTCGGCTAACGCACGCTAAACAAAACACAAACAGGAAACCGACTGCCAATCACTGGACTTACGTCAGACTCCACACAAACAGGCAAACATGGAAACCGAATGCCAATCGCTGGACTTACATCAGACTCCGAACCAACAAACACACACTGGAAACCAACTGTCGATCGCTGGACTTACGTCAGACTCCAACAAGCAAACAAGACACAGGAAACCAACTGCCAATCGCTGGACTTACGTCAGACTCCAAACACACACAAAAGGGTTGAAAAAGAAAAAGGGCGCCCGGAGAGATCAGCTCATCTCCTGCCTACGTACCTCATCTGGTATGAGGATCAGGGCGACGTAGTTCCCCTAAACAGGGAAATAAATTCTATCCTAACCAGAGACAAAGGGAGATAACAAGCTACTAGGGAGACTACGACTCGAGCCTAGAAGTTGTCATGCATACGATCCCTATGTTGAGGTCTCTATCCTAACTTGCACAGGAAGCAAGCTATCCTAAACAGCACATCATCAAACATAAGCACAAGTAGCGCACACTATATGCAAACAATTGGCTCACACAAGGCTAGGCTTTAGTCAAGGGGTCATGTCAACCTCGACAAACAAGCCAACTGGAATGGGGTGTGGTTAGCTCTTAACCCTAACATTGAGAGTTAGGGTGAAGCAGATGAAATGGAGATGAGGTTTATGCCTCATAGCTATTATCCCTGGCCTGGGAGAGCTTGAATCAAATAGAAAGTGTGGGAGTTCAGAATGTAGGAACTCTTCTCCACATGACTGACACAACAAGATCTTGGGTTCTTATTCACAATGCATCAACACATAGTATGAGCAAAGTGAATGACACAACTGAATAACAGGGGATGGATTGCACATCCCTTTTATCTGCCAATTGCCTCTTAAGAGGTCTTTACCTGCTTGGCACAAAAATTAAACAACCACAAACATTGCCTCTTAAGGAGGGCTTCAGACAGGTGCCTGCCAAAGTAACATGACAGGTCTTCCAGACTACATGAAGATCAAGGAATTATACCTCAGTGGTATGTCAACCACAAGCTAGCAAAGCAAAGTTCAAATGAACTTAAAGCAACTTAGGTACCTGTGGAAACATCTAAACCAATCAGTACAAAATCCAGACAAACAGACAACAGTCAATATCAACCAGACAGACAAAACCAATGTACAACACAAAAGCCATAAGGCAAACTCAAATGACTTATCATCAACCTACAAAACAACAAGTGTTAGCAATCAAAAGCAAACATCAACATCTAAATGATGAAGCATCATCAACCATGGCATTTGAATGCTTAACCTGAAATTCAAAGCTCACATGTAAGTATACACCACTAGGTCAAAGCCTAGGGTCAAAGGTGAAGAAAAAAAAATTAAAACAGGAGCTGAAATTCAACACAATGCAACTTCAAACACATATTGACATGTCTTAAAAAGGCTCACATCAAAATCATTAAGCAAAAACATTTCATGATCAAAAGAAGTCAAAGACAATTTCAAAGCTCATATATGATCATTAAGAATGAAAAATCCAAATCAAAACAGAAATGATTTAAATAATTCTGGAAAAATTCATGAGCATTCAACATATTCAACATGATCAACATACCAAAAATCAGAAGCATCAAAGATCATTTGGCATGGAAACTAAATTGCACAAGCTAGGCAATCAAAGGTGTGACACAAATTGTCACACCATGATAACACATGCGTAAAACAGAAATGGAGCATGAGAAAAATGTCAAACCAAAACCAAAATGTCCATCAATGTGTCTAGAATCAGCATGTAAAATTTCAAGTCCATTGGATTAAAAACAAGCATTTCACAACAAGATGAATAAGGCAAGGTCATAAATAGACACATGATCACATATGATAGCACCAAATAAAATCCAGCCATGCACAACTTTTGAAATCATCATCATAAAAAACTAGACATTCTAAGGATCACTATGCAAAAAACCAGGTATTTTTTGGATCAATTTTCAATTTAATATGATTTTTACAAGTTGATGAAAAAAAATAAAAAGCAAAATAATCATGGCATGGCAAATATGGAGGGAAAGCCTAAAAATCATGAAGCAATTTGAACATTTGGATGCGCCAAGGATCGAACCCGGTGTGGATTCAAAATGTGGCGCGCGCCAGGTGCCAAAATGCACCGTTTCATTTAATAGGTGGCAGTCAAATGCTGAAGTGGCTAAGTCAAACAAATTGTGGCCAATAAAAATTCTAGCAAGGCGCAAACACGGACCAATCACAGCGAAACCCTAAGCCACGCGTGCAGAACCAGAGATCTGTCGCTAACTGGAAAAACCGTTTCCAAAGGATGATCTTCATCTTCTTCATGAGGAAGAAGATGAACAGTGTACGAGCTTCAACAATTTTCCAGAAAACTTTTCCAGAAATTCAAAGTAATTACATCAACATGTAGCATTTTTCATGGAGATCAAAGATCAAGCAAAAGCTAAGCCTAATTCCACATATCAAGAGAGAATCGATAGAAAACATTTTGATGCATCAATCTTGAATCACACATATCTATCTCAATAATGCACCAATTCACATGATTCTTTCACCAGAATTATCAGCAAACCTAGATCTACACAACTATACACATGGATTCGAGAATTGTGAAGGTCAAAAAACTCACCTCTTGGAGAGCAGGTTCTTGTTTTGCACGATCCAGCACTTGTAATGGTCCAAATCTACTCTACAACACTTGATATGATGTTTGATGAAGCAATTGAAGCTTGAAAGGCGTTAGATCCAGCTCAAATCAGAAGCTCCATGTCAAGGTTATTGAACTTCAAATGCTCGAATACTGCTCCAAATCTTCAAGCCAATGATGAATTCACACTCAAACACACTCTCTGATCATGAATCTTCAACAAAAACAAGGTGTTATGTTGAAGAATTTTGAAATTTGATTGTGAGAAATTTTTGGAGGGAGAGAAGAATGTGAGATCTAGATCCAGAATTTTCTGCAAAACTGTTATGATTAGGAATATATACCCTTCACTAATCACATACTAATCAACATTAGGCATGGCTTAGTTCAAATTAAACATGATAAGGTGTTATGACCAAAACTTGAAATTTGGAGGGTGCATGGCCATTTCCACGTGAACAGTACCATGTAGCTCATAATTTTCACTCAAAATCACATTTCAAACACAATGGCAATGGTGGAAAGCTCTCATGATGCATCAAATTTAAATTTCCAATTTTCCCTCCAAAAAAGGCATGGAAAAGCAAGTGGTTATGTGATAAGATTTTATGTAATGTGGTGCATGATTTGGAAATTAGAGGTCAAGAGAAGAATATTGCAAAAAGAACCACTCAATTTGGAGCTTTGGTTCAAAAGTTATGCTCATTTGAAGTTCCATGCACACTTAGCAATGATTTGATCATATCTCCTCAACCATTCATCAGATGCTCATGATCTTGGACTTTTTGGAAATGGGAGAGAGAGATCTTCAACTTTCATGTTGGAAAAAATTTCATTTGAAGCTTCTTTGATGTTGGAAATTTGAGTTGAAGTTGGTCCAAAAACTTGCCATTTTTGGAAACTTGAAATTACAGGTCACTTTCCATTTTGGGAAACTTTTGATCTGGCTTCAACATCTTCAAGGTATGAGTTTGACATGTTGAATAAACCTCTTTTAGACATGAATGAAGTGTTTTAAATCATTTCTCCACCTCCTAGCCCTCAGTTGACTTGCAGTTGACTTTTATGGGCCCCAAATGACTTGGTCATGCACTGTGGACTTCTGAGCCTCTAGCCTTTGGTCAAGTTGCTTCAAAATGATCCTTGGGTAATGTAAGCTCTCTAGAACAACCATGGGGCCTTTGTCTCATGGAAAAACCCTTGCTCTCTTGCACAGGTGGATTCTCCTGATCAGTTTTGACTGATGAAATGCAATGTACTATGCAATGTTAGTGCAATATTAATGACCTAAAAATGAAATGTATATACAAATGGGAAGTGCAAATTTGAGGTGCTACACAGGGATGTCTTCATTTATCAACAATTTGGAACCACTCCATGCATTTGACACTGTAAATTGTATAATTAATATAAAAATTATTGAACGTATAATGAAAAATACAGTGGCGTAAGATCAAAATACCTAACACTTCACGTCACAACAATGTACCACGTGATTCGCGATGATAATTACTCTATTCGTTGATAACTCTGCATTCGAGATTTCATTTACTTCGTCACGATCTAGGAACCTTGGTGTTATACGATCTCCGCTTATCGTTCAAAGGCTCTTCACCATATGGAGGATGTGTTCCGGTAGAAAAACTATTAAGGAATCTTTATATATTGAAGGTATCTTCAAAGTTGTTACGATTGAGATCTCGCTGATGATAGATAGTTGAGGCGTTTCAGAATTCAAAGGCTAATAAAGTGTCCTCATGGTGATATCATAAATAACTGTCTCCACATCTCAGCGATTTTGGCACGAATATGAGTTTGGATCGAGGATGATCCATTCTTGGAATTTTCACAGAAGTTATGAGTCAATTCCCACCGATAACGACATTGTTTCGTTCCTGAACCAGAATTAGATTTAAGTTGGTGATGAGGAATCCTGAACTGATGGTGATGGTCATCGATACGGTGACGCGGGGTGGACCTGCAAAGTTAGCACTCCAACGCTCAAGTTAGTTTAAAATTCAAGATAAGTGTAGTGAAAGAGTGAAAATCAGAAAATATACCTTACATTTTGCATGATATGACTTTTTTACCTTGCATCATTTGGGGTGGATTGATATTAATTTGGACTTTATAATTTTATATATATATATATATATATATATATATATATATATATATATATATATATATATATATATATATATATATATATATATATATATATATATATATATATATATATTATAATTAATTAATATAGAGTTGATTTTTTAAATTATAACTATAATTTAAGAAAGAGGATGAGCAGATGGATTGGAGAGATAATTCTCTTGAAGAGATCATAAAGTGTAATTAATACAATAGAATCAAATGTAAAAATAATAAAAATACTAATAACAATATGTAAATAACATATGATATATCATTATAATAAAGATAATAAATTACACTTATCAGGTAATAAATTGGTTCGACATCAAAATGGAGAATTTATCCAATATTTTGTAAAGGGTTGGAGTGAGTTATATATTCCACTAGTAAAGGACCCGTGCGTTCGCACGGGTTGCGCAAGTGCAATAAGCGTTTTTTTTAATGTAATGGATGTTAAATGATCAATAAATGGGTTCAAAAAATTTCCACAAATAACTTTTTCCAGTTTGGGACATAATAAAGTAAAACATTATTAATTTATAGTAATATAATTTGCTTAATTTTTTTGTATACTATATTAAGGAAATAATCAAAAAATATAATACAAAAATATTTTTACAATTTATTGATATATTGATATATAATAGACATTCCATTGTTAATGTTATGAATAAACATTCCATTTATCATTGAGATTTTGGACATAAGAAATAAAAATATATTTATTTAGTAATGGATGAAATTTTCCAATCTGTTACTAATTTGAGGTATAAAAGCGCAAATATTAACCTTCATAATAAATGATTATTTAACCAAAATACATAAACCATGTAAAAGAAATACCAGAACCTCATTTGTTTTAAAATATAGTAATGAATACTAACAAATGTTGAAATTAATTGCAATTGATACAGTAAGGTTTAATGCAACAAAAGATATTGAAACAAAAGGTTCACAATTTTAGTTATAATTGTGAGAAATAAGTCCAGCAACAAAAATGATTTAACTTCGTACAATTCTTTGGTCCTTAAAAAACTGGGTTTATACAAAACCTGCCCGCAACCTTTTAGGAAGTGATGATTCAAAACCTGCCCGCAACCTTAAAAAACTACAATAATAACTAATTTGATTTCAGGATATTGATTTCATTTTGGAATGATAAGATTGCAACAACAATAAAATAACGGTAATATTTTTTAGTAGTGTAAATAGGTATTTTATTTTATCACATTTTTCACTCACATCTAGTCTAAATTTGACCAATTTATTTTATTTAATTTTAATTTTTTTTGTGTACACATTTCATTTGAAAATGAACCTCAATCAACATAACACATGCTCCAATTTTATGCAAAATGATGGAAGTCCTCTTTGTATCCCAAATCAACAAAACACCCCATATTTTGGAAATCCACCTCTTATTCCAAATCCACACCATAATTCAAGATTTCAAAATTCTCTTTTTATCCCAAATCCATAAAATAATTCACCCATTGGAAATTACTCATATCATACATCACCTTACCCAATGAAAAACTCTCTTTTAATGTATTTTGATATATTTGAATCAATTTTTTAATTATATTTTATATAATATATAGTGGGATTTAGTGGGGCCCATTTTCTTAGTCCACTTTAATTATTTACAATCATTTTCTTGTACAACTAAATGTATAAAGAATTGATATTCTTATTGATTTATTACAAATCATGCATAACATTAATTATCTTACGGCTGAATTATTTTAATACTCCACTGACCTAGCCAATAGAAAGGAGGCAGTGGACATAATTATTCATTTCAACCCCCAACTATATTTTGGCAAATAAATAATTTAAATATGTTGAGTTATAATACTATATATGATGACGTGAGATTGGTAAAAAGTATAGTTGCATGCTTAACTTAATCATTTCAAACAAACAATGTAGATTTTCCATTACCAATCAAAAGACAATTCACTGTATATGATAATTATACCTTGTTTTTTTTATAAATCCTTAATTCAGTTGAATGCAAGATTCAAACATTGCTCCAACATTTCTAAACTACCTGCAATTTTAACATATGTATTAGACTTTAAAAAAAATGTAAAAAAATGTGTTTTTATGTGTTTTCTATAATTAGTTTTGAAGGATTTCATAATAAATTTTTATGTAATTGTTTTTTTTAATTTCTAACACCATTAGGCATGCTGAAACCAAACATGACATGCAATAATCTATTTATAATTTAGTCGTATACACATATTTCATAAGATGACAACGTATTTTGTTATCGATCTAAAATACTTATTAACATTTGAAGATATGATACTCATATAAATTTTGTAGTTGAAAGAACACACAAAACACAATGTTCAACATAACAACATAGGATTTTGAATAATCTCACACACATGAATTAAATACTCATTATCATCCTTTAAACCATACATGAAATATAAATGTCAATTGTAATCCCACAAAATAAACACTTCAAAAAAGTAAGAACACATCCTACAACCAAAACATATCATGTTCTTAACAACTTCATACTTAAACTCATTCTGGTGCTAAAAAGTTCATAAAATATATTTCAATATCAAATTTCTGAAAATTCTAATTAAGAAGATGGTTCTATCTTTAATTTCTTGGATGGTTTGGTGCCTGATAATTGCGTAGCGCCAGACGCTTCAAAATCAACTTCTTCACCCTTGTCAGCAATTACAACATCCTTAGCCGGAGTCATTAGAATGATTGATTCTGGATCATTTTCACCAGATGCAGATAATGTTTGCTTGCAATATAAAAAATTAATTGTCATATATAAAATGAATTATAATAATACAATATTTATCATAGAAAATTATTATGTTAACAAATGAAGATACTTACTGCGGAAGTTTCCAAATTTTCTTTGTTAGGGACCAACTTTGCATATTCAGTTTTAGACTGATTTTGCACATTGAAACATTGAATATTTATTATACTTGTCAAATGTGTAAATAATACATGAATTAAGTGAATATTATACGTCTTCTACTATGTAGTCATTTTCAATCTCTTTAACAAAGACTTCATCATCACAAAACTTCCAAACAGACGCTTGGGAAAACGTTGGCTGCACCTTAACTCTAAAAGCCATTTTCTTATTCAACAGCATTTCAAGCTCATCAGGATAAACCATTGGATCATCTTCTCCATTCTAATGAAAAAATAAAATATCAACCATGAGTGATAATCTGAACTTTACAACTCGATAAACTATTAACATTTTAACTTATGTATAACAATGTACCTCCACCATAGAGTTATGCATAAATTCAGCAGTCATTCCAAGTATAGCAGCACATTCGGAATCCCAGAATACAAATCGATATTTTGATTCACCATTGCTAACATATATCTCAATCTTGTACCTATAGTATTTTAAACAAAGAAAATAATATGATTAATAACAAATCCATTACCAAATTTATTTGCAATTCATCTAGATTATATGTACCTTGGTATAAGCTGTTCGACTTTTTGCCCACATGAACATTCATAAGCTTTTTCAGGATTAGGTGCCTTTGAAGAACACCTTGTGCAACCATAATAAAATCATCCATACTTTGAGACAGCAAATTTCAATGTGGTTGCTACAGTAACACATAAAGTTTCCTAAAAGCAAATAAAAAATGATATTAATTTCAAAAAGCAAACAATATAATTGTAATAGTAAAGATAAATTCGGCTCTATAGTATTCAACTTACATGTTTGATTTTGCAGAACTGACTTAAGGACATACATTTCGCATTATGAACAAACCTTTCTACTGGCGAATACTGAGAACCACCAGACCAATTAGAAAGAGATTTTGCAGATTGAGTAGGCTTCTCCTTCTGTTCATTAGTAGGCAACCTATAGAAATAAGATTGTTTTTGAAATTAAAAATTATGTATAATAATCTGAATATAAATAAATAAATAAAATCCATACTTAGACATAAAATCTTGAATTTCAGGGATGTCTTCATTTATCAACAATTTGGAACCACTCCATGCATTTGACACTGTAAATTGTATAATTAATATAAAAATTATTGAACGTATAATGAAAAATACAAATCAGCTATGTATTTATAAAGTCTGATAGTGTAATACCTTGGCCATCTTTTACCATTGCATGAGTGAGCAGAATTACAATAGCTCCATTATTTTTAGGATCATTGTAGTAAGCCAAAATTTTTGATCCATAGATTTCCCATAAATTGCAATTTATGCAATTACCCATATTTTACAATATAAATAAACAATATTATATGATGGGATTCAGTGATGCAAAATATATAAATTTATCAAACACATAAGTTATGAAAACAATACGCATTACTTCAAATCTTTCAGCACAACAGAAACAACAACTTTCTTCCCCGGAGTGTTTGATTGGATATGGTTTATCTCACTAACAGCACCAATAATATCTACATTAAAGTAAGATTCATTATTGAATGTGTTTGCAAATATATAAGTTATATAAGTTATAATAGAATTTAAATTACCTTCCAGTCTACCGGTTTTGCATTTGCCTTGAAGTATCTCACCAAAATCTTTAAAGAAATATCCTTTAGGTGGAATATTTTGAAGTTCGATTGCCTTCATTGTGGTACCACCAAGAAACACAAATTTTTTTTTAATGATCACATACCTTTCACTGAAAATCATTTTTATAGACACTGCCATTGTTTATAATGCAGGTCATATTCTCCTTAATGACCTCTTTCCATTTCAGTAAATGGTCATGACGAATAAGGACCTAAATCCGATCACCCTAACAAAATGAAAATAATCTTCTTTTTATATGTTATACAAAAAAGAATTTTGTTGTAATTACTAACTATCATACAAAAATCTATACTTAAAAAAAGAAAAGTAATTTACCAAGGAATCCATAACAATCATCTCCAAATGTTCAATACCCTTATTATTCACAACACTCCAAACATCCATTTTTCGAACAGCAAGACGCCAAGTTTCTTTTGAGTCATTGATGTCTTTCACAGAATCAACCTTTCTACTCAATTTCACTGAAAAAAAATTCAAAAATTAATGTAACTGCAAATTTAGATGACTATAAAATTACAAACATAATAACCTGGAAAAAAAAAGAGTATATAAATTTGATAGAGGTGTGTGGCAAAATGCTGAAAAGGATCCAACCTTTGATGTTACACATATATAACATCGTTTTGATTGTATAATTATATGTTATTAAATTATAACTTTAAATTAAAAATAGAGATTAATTACTATACACTGTCAGTGTAAAAAGTTTTACACCGTCGATTCATCACCATCACCCGTTTGTATTACTTTATAGATTTTTAAAATAAAAGTCAAACTTCTTTTAATATCCAACGTCTATAATTAACTGATGGTGTAAAATCCTTTTACACTGACAGTGTATTTCAATTAATCTCTTAAAAATAACTATTTAATATAGTTGATTAATATTAATTGAGTAATTTAATATTATTGTTAATTTACCTACCAATTAATTATTATTATTGTTATTATTATTATTGATATTTACCCGCCATATATGATAAGAATATTTTTAAAATTTAAATAGTATATTTATTATTTGATTTGATTTAATTGAGATCCAAACTCTATAAATTAAAATCGGTTACTTATTATGAACAATAATATAGGGTCATTCCAATGTCAATCTATTATTAATTGAATTTTACATAATTTTGCAATAACACGCTGGCATATTGAATCTTATACCGCTGTTATCTTTGCACTAACATATTTTATCCTTTCAACAGAATAATTATAGTAAATACGTACATTCTGTATACCGAATTATAATAAAAATGTATTAAAATCAAAAGCAATAAAACTGTTTACAGTAAATAAAAATATAGTCTAATAAATGCTAATGACACAACATATATTTAAAATTTTATTTGATATATTTTTATATAATAAATAAATTAGTAATAAGTAAATGAATAATCAAATAGAATAGAATTTTAAGATGTTATTCTATATTTTACCATTGCATGAGTTGAAATAAATGCTGACACAACATATATTTAAAATTTTATTTGATATATTTTTATATAATAAATAAATTAGTAATAAGTAAATGAATAATCAAATAGAATAGAATTTTAAGATGTTATTCTATATTTTACCATTGCATGAGTTGAAATAAATGCTAATAACACAACATATATTTTAAGATTTTATTTACTGTAAATAGTTTTATTGCTTTTGATTTTAATACATTTTTATTATAATTCGGTATACAGAATGTACGTATTTACTATAATTATTCTGTTGAAAGGATAAAATATGTTAGTGCAAAGATAACAGCGGTATAAGATTCAATATGCCAGCGTGTTATTGCAAAATTACATCTATGTAAAATTCAATTAATAATAGATTGACATTGGAATGACCCTATATTATTGTTCATAATAAGTAACCGATTTTAATTTACAGAGTTTGGATCTCAATTAAATCAAATAATAAATATACTATTTAAATTTTAAAAATATTCTTATCATATATGGCGGGTAAATTAACAATAATATTAATATACTCAATTAATATTAATCAACTATATTAAATAGTTATTTTTAATTTTAAAGTTATAATTTAATAACATATAATTATACAATTAAATATTTGGCAAAATCAAGTAACGATAATATTTGGCAACAACAATAAAATAACGGTAATATTTTTTAAATAACGGTAATATTTTTTAGAACTGCAACAATAAAAACTACAATAATAATTAATTTGATTTCAGAATATTGATTTAATTTTGGAATGATAAGATTGCAACAACAATAAAATAACGGTAATAGTTTTTAATAGTATAAATAGAGTTTAGTACGAAATTACTTATAGGAACATGAAAGTAGTTGTATTATGGATTGTAATTAGGGTAATTAAGTAATTATGGTGGTAATTAACTTTTATATATTAAAAGTAGATTATTATTATTATTAAATGTTATTGTTATATATTACCGTAAGAACATGTGAAAGACAAATAAATTTTATTAATTTTTTTTGACATCTTTTTCATTTCATTTATTTTTTCAGGTGGTAGATCTACTAATAAGAAGATGAAAAAATTTAAATAATATTTATAATTTAGTAATGACTTATTTTATTTATTTTTAATTAAATTTTCTTTTTTCTGTTATGTAATTTTTTTATATATATATATATATATATATATATATATATATATATATATATTATATATATATATATATATATATATATATATATATATATATATATATATATATATATATATATATATATATATATAAAAGTGTAAATAAACATTCAAATTGAGAGATAAAATAGTTAGAGAGAATCCTATGAAATATGTGGTTATGTTTATTTTAGAAAAATATTCTATTATTTATTTTAATTTAATGTCTTTTATCATCATTATTATAATTATTCTATTATTTAGAGATATAAATGATGAATAATAAGAGGTGATCAATACATTGAATACTAAAAACATCATTAGACAAAATATTGAATAGTCATTCATTGTAATATATATTGAATGGACAGACATCGAATATTGTAAATATCAGGACATTGAATATGGTAAATATCAGAAATTGAAAATTGGAATTTTTTAAAAATTGGAATTTTTTTATTAATGGTAGTATAGATATTTCATATTTTTTTATTTTTTTATTTTTATGTATATCTTTGTTTATGAAATAAATTGAAATAAATGCAATTTAGATATTCCATTATCAAATCAGAATGATTAATGATTATATTTTGAAAGAAAAGATTTTGAGCGTTTTTAATATTAATTATTATATTATATTATTATTATTTTTCATTCTTTAGAATTATTTTTAATATTATTAATATTATAATAATAATTATTAATATTATTATATAATAATATAATAAATAAAATTTTAAAATATCCATTACCACTATGTCGCCCATTGAAAGGGCGGAAGACATAAAAAAAACACTTCAGAAGACGAAATTGTATGTTTGTAAATTTTTTTATTTTAAATTAATTACTAATATTATTTATAATATATTAATTAATATATTTTATTATATATTAATAATAAAATATATCAATTAATATATTATTAATAATAAATATATATTAATAATTAAATGAAGATATTATTAATATATAATTAATATAGAATCAATTAATTATTAAATATAATTAATATGTAATGTATAAATGAATAATTAGGCATTAATATATTATTATTAATTAATATATCATAAATAATAATTATATATTAATAATAAAATATATTAATTAATATGTTATTAATAATAAATATATATTAATAATTAAATGAAGATATTATTAACATATACTCCCTCCATTTTTTATTATATGATGTTTTATAGAAAAAAATTGTGCCGAAATATAAGTGGTTTTGTAATTTTAATTTTCCAAGATTTCTCGTAGAGTGGTATGAAATTTCTTAGTTTGAGAGAGAGAGTAAAATAAAGAAGAAGGGATAAAAAAAATACATATAATTATTTTATTCAAGAGAGAAAATAATAAAATGAATTTAATTTATTTTTTAAAAATTGGATTTTTTTTATTAATGGTAGTATAGATATTTCATATTTTTTTTATTTTTTTATTTTTATGTATATCTTTGTTTATGAAATAAATTGAAATAAATGCAATTTAGATATTCTATTATCAAATCAGAATGATTAATGATTATATTTTGAAAGAAAAGATTTTGAGTGTTTTTAATATCAATTATTATATTATATTATTATTATTTTTCATTCTTTAGAATTAGTTTTAATATTATTAATATTATATTAATTATTATTAATATTATTATATAATAATATAATAAATAAAATTTTAAAATATCCATTACCACTATATCGATTCATATATTTTTTCATATGTATTTTTTTCAATCTATTATCTTTATATATTATTATTATTATTATTATTATTATTATTATATTATCCTATTATTATTATTATTATTATTATTATTAAATGTTATTGTTATATATTACCGTAAGAACATGTGAAAGACAAATAAATTTTATTAATTTTTTTGACATCTTTTTCATTTCATTTATTTTTTCAGGTGGTAGATCTACTAATAAGAAGATGAAAAAATTTAAATAATATTTATAATTTAGTAATGACTTATTTTATTTATTTTTAATTAAATTTTCTTTTTTCTATTATGTAATTTTTATATATATATATATATATATATATATATATATATATATATATATATATATATATATATAATTTAGATATTCCATTATCAAATCAGAATGATTAATGATTATATTTTGAAAGAAAAGAAATGGAAAAAATAACAAAAAGGGTTGGGGGTGGGATTCAAACCCCAGTCCTTATAGGCACGGCAAAGAGGAATAGTAACACACAACCATCCGGCGAGGCATATATGTTATATATATATATATATATATATATATATATATATATATATATATATATATATATATATATATATATATATATATATATATATATATATATATATATATATATATATATATATATATATATATATATATATATATATATATATATATATATATATATATATATATATATATATATATATATTGATTGATTTTGGAATGAAATTGTTTTAATTTGTTACGAAGAAATTTATATATATTTGTTAAATTTTAGATATAATATTAATTATTTTAAATCACATCAATCTGATCTCAATCTATAAAATTTATTTCTACAATAATTAAATTGTTTCTCTAAACCATAATATTTTCAAATAATTAGAATAATAATAATAATTTAATAAAGTTTATCCGTGCATCACACGGGTAGACGTCTTGTATAAATAATAATCTTTTAGTTTTAAAATATTTTTAAAAACAAATATTTTTAAATTTAAAGAAATTAATATATATCTATTTTAAATTTTAATCATATATAATTTATATTCTAATTCAGTTTTTTTATAGGAAAAAAGAATTGATTAAATAAAAATAAAATATTTGAATTAACTTGAACGGATTGAAAATGCTCCCACTCAATTTACTATTTTAACCTCCTTATTTGTCACCCTATCTCTCATATCATCACCACATTAACCGTCCATTAACACATTATTAAAAACTATTTTTTATTTTTTATTTGTTAATTAATAATTAAGTTATAAACAAAATATGGTTAACCCTACTACATGAGTTTATGTTACTTGCTAAATTAAAAACTTGCATCCTTGACCACATTTGTTTTGATAATGCAATAATCACGTTAAAAATTTAAGCAGTTAGTTAACAGAGAAATAAATAGAAATATTATGACAAAATTCTTTATAAGACTTCTTCAATCAGAATGGTAAATATCAGGACATTGAATATGATAAATATTAGAAATTGAAAATTGGAATTTTTTAAAAATTGGAATTTTTTTATTAATGGTAGTATAGAAATTTCATATTTTTTTTATTTTTTTATTTTTATGTATATCTTTGTTTATGAAATAAATTGAAATAAATGCAATTTAGATATTCTATTATCAAATCAGAATGATTAATGATTATATTTTGAAAGAAAAGATTTCGAGTGTTTTTAATATTAATTATTATATTATATTATTATTATTTTTCATTCTTTAGAATTATTTTTAATATTATTAATATTATAATAATTATTATTAATATTATTATATAATAATATAATAAATAAAATTTTAAAATACCCATTACCACTATGTCGCCCATTGAAAGGGCGGAAGACATTAAAAAAACACTTCAGAAGGCGAAATTGTATGTTTGTAATTTTTTTTTATTTTAAATTAATTACTAATATTATTTATAATATATTAATTAATATATTTTATTATATATTAATAATAAAATGTATCAATTAATATATTATTAATAATAAATATATATTAATAATTAAATGAAGATATTATTAATATATAATTAATATAGAATCAATTAATTATTAAATATAATTAATATATAATGTATAAATGAATAATTAGGCATTAATATATTATTATTAATTAATATATCATAAATAATTATTATATATTAATAATAAAATATATTATTAAGTAATTAGGGTAATTAAATAGAGTTTAGTACGAAATTACTTATAGGAACATGAAAGTAACTGTATTATGGATTGTAATTAGGGTAATTAAGTAATTATGGTGGTAATTAACTTTTATATATTAAAAGTAGAAGAGGGGACGCCAATTGAATTGACTACAACATATGGTGTTCTCAATCCAATTGACGCGTAGAAAACCAGAGGAGACGTCAATTGGTCTGTCTCCTCTGTGTATTGTGTAAAATTTTTTTTATAAATAAAGGTGTTGTGTGATTCATTTTTTCACATCCCTTTTCATTATATTACAAACATGGGCAACTACAGATGGAGTTGGTTCGTTGGTTAGATGGAAACATACATGAAGGCGGAAAAAATAGAATTATTGAGAGACTCGATGTCGTACGTGGATGGTTGCGAGTAAAAAATGATAAGGATGTTAGGGACATGATGTTTGAACCAAATGATATCAGTTTGATTGTTCTAATCAATTAGAAATGTTATTTTTAAATGTTGTGGTTAAATATTTTTATCTGTTTTGATATATGCAGTTTGAGTTGTTTTTTTAGACTTGTTCGATTTAAGTGTGTTTAAGTTAGAGTGATGTTTGTTGTTAACCTTGTTGTAACAAAATGTTATTAATATATAAAAATCAAAGGTTACAAAAGTTGAAATGAGATACTAAATTATGATGCAGAGGTTGCTATGAGATTGGAACAATTTTTTCTTATTGTGTCCGGGTTGACGACATATACTACATAATTTTATCATTTTATCAGCTATATCAATTTCTGGTCTAATACGCGTGTTGTTTGACTGTCCTTTTTTCTTTAAAACAATAATATGTTATTTTGACATTAATAACATTTAAATCGTGTTATATTGTTCACAAATACAATGATTAATATTTTTTAAATAAAAAATAAAAAATAAGATTTTGTAAGATTTTTTTTATAAAATAAAAATAATTATTTTTTAATACTAATATAATATTGTATTATTAAATAATTTCATGATTTTATTAACCATGCAAATGTATTTTATTAAGCACTTATTTTATTTATGATTTATTAACTATTTGTATTAACTTCATTAACCAATAAATTATAGAACATTAACCATTTTCGGACATTAAATTATAAACTCAATTAATTAATATTTTACATTCTATTAAACTATTTTTTTAGGTTTAAATAGTCTTTTGGTTCATGTAAGTTGATGAGTTTTTTATTTTAGTCCCTAAATCTTCTGTTTTTTATATGGATACCCTACATATTACTTTCTTGTTGGTGTTAGTATCTGACATCAAAGTTCGGTTAAAAAAACTATGTGGCTAACGTTACTGACTTGACATTTGCTTTTTAATTTTTATTCAGACACTTTTCATTACACGTGGAAATACAACATGAAT
Organism: Lathyrus oleraceus; assembly: GCF_024323335.1. NCBI lineage: Eukaryota > Viridiplantae > Streptophyta > Magnoliopsida > Fabales > Fabaceae > Lathyrus > Lathyrus oleraceus. Next base: position 635,348,236 of record NC_066583.1, read on the forward strand.
GTTATTAAAATGAGGGATGAAATCTAAAATTGATTTCATTTTGCAACATCTCTCTCTCTCCATTATTGTTATTTTATTCTTCCTCTACACATTCATCCATTCATCCATGGCTTCTTCCTCAGCTGGTGCCTCTATTTCGTTGCAAATTTCAGTATGTGGTTGCAATAGATCAATGAGATTATTCATCTCAAACTCACTTGAAAATCCTAAACGGAGATAGTAAAAATGTCAAAATTCCGGGTTAATGACAAGTTGCAAGTTGTTTCATATGGGATGATGAACTTGAACGGAACACTTCAAGTGAACCCATAAATTCAAGTGGAAGCAATTGCTAAGAGGTTGTGAAGGATTTATGTTGCATTTTTAAAGAGCTCGAGGCTAGGGAAAAAAAGAAGATGAATATGAAGTTGGAAAACGAAAGGAGAAAAGTCAATTTGTTCAAGTTTTTGTTGATTGTGTCATGAGGTTTGTTCATTTCTTACCAGAAATGGTGGTGATTCTCATCTGAAAGTGTCTGTATTTTTTTACGTCCCTGTAACAAGCACTCTTTATGAATCTTGTCATTGGTTCCACCTGTAATTCTTATTTAATGAATGAATATGATGTGCTAATTTTGGTCCATATATGTTTGTGATTTTATTGTTTTTCATCTTTGTTTCTTAATGAACTAAAATAAGATATGAGGTAAAAATGCATAACAATGATGCATCATAAAGCCAAAAAGGAAATGTATTACTAAATCATGATGATAGTTAATGTATCTAAAATACATAAAGCCAAAAGGCATCATAACGGAAATACATCATAACAAGGCCATGTCTCCAATTTGTACATGACTCAAATTACAACATAACAAAAATACATCATACCAAGATCACGTCTCCAATTTGTTCATGACTCAAAATACAATCTAACATAAATATATAAAGCAAAAAAAGGCATAACAAATATATATCATAAAAAGGGCATGTCTCCAATTGTTCAAGCAACATCAAGATTAAATCATATGAAAGCCCACTAATGTCTACAATGTCAACGGTTATGTTGGGTCACTTCATCCTCCCTTGAGCTTTTTGTATTTAAGAACCCTTGTTTTATCACTTCTCCTCAATTCCAATTTCCTTGCCACTTTTTGTTTGACTTGCTTTTTCTACAAAGATACAATCATAAAACAAGCATTATAATACATGCAATAAACCAAATTAAAACTAATAAACTAAATTAGTTTAAGTAACCCAACTGGTTTAGAATTGGTTGGAGTTGCAGACACAACTACCTGAGGAACAAGTTCAACAGTTGGAACAAACATAGACAAAATATAATTAGGTTGTGAACATCTTATACCAGAGTCATGTGCAGCTTGAGCATTTGGAACAAATGCATTTTAAACATTGGGAACAAGTGCAATTTAGGAAGTAACATCGTTCACATTTGGTTAAGGTTGTGTTGCCTCAAATGCTACTGCAATACTTGCAACAAGCATTTCAAATTCAGGATCAACTTCAGTTTGAGATGTAAAACGGTGTTGTTCTTGGGTTGCACCTCCATAACCACTAGGTTTGGATTGTTCTTGTGTTGTATTCCCTGATGCAACTCATGTTGCATTTTTCCTTGGTTTTATTTGCACATATAAATCATAGAATTAATATGACACAAAGGCATTAACACTAATACAAAGTATGGAGATAAGTAAATATCTTTATTTTTTTTTGAGCTTCAGGGTCAACCACAAGACTGCTATAACTTCTTGCATTATGGACATGTATACCATAATTTGTGCAACAATAACTTGTTTGTGTACTTCCCTTGTTAGGGTCTTCATCAGGTCCCCTTCTCCTCAATTTCTTTGGCTTTTCAGACCCTCTTTTGTATGTTGGAGGTAACATTTCTTCAATGCCAACCTCTTGCCACATGTCTTGTTCATTAATTGGGCTTACATTTAAATCATAACATGTCACATAGGTTTTCTTAGAGTAGTAATCATCCAAAAAAATCTTTAATGCATTGGTTCATAAAATGTAATGCATATATTGCATGTCTTCAAGGTATGCCTAACAATTCCCAGAAATTACAAGTGCATGTTCTTTTGAAGTGTTCGCTATGAAATTATGTCTAGTATGAACATGTTCAACTTGCCATATTGTTTCACCAGACCAATTTGGAATCCAATTACCAACACGTTCTACTTGTTTATCTAACCTAAGTCTAGGTCTAGGCATTATCATATGTTGCCACCTGTCAATTCTTTCTCTTAAGCTAGCATTCATATTCATGATGTAGTTTCTTATCCATTCACACATGTTTTATCCATAGCCACTAATATTGTGATATTAAATGTTTCATATACATTATTCATAATTACTTCACATTTGGGATAGAAAGAAAATGCATGATTACACCATGCTTTGATAGGTATTTGGGAAGTCACTCTCAAACATTCACATTTATCCCCTTCAATTCTTTTATCATGTCATCCCATGCTTAAATATATTTTGCATTTGTTGCTAACATCATCAAATCCCTAATCTGCGTGCCTCCTTCAAACTTCTTTTTGAAATTGGCATATAAATGCCTAAGACATAATATGTGCTCCACCCGCTCGAACATTTCTTTAAACACTGAGATTAAACCCTGCAAATTCCATTTCAAAAAAATAAAAAGGTATCAGGGATGAAATCCAAAAGTCAAACATGTATCAGGGATGAAATCCAAAAGTCAAACATGTATTAGGGGTGAGATAAAAAAAACAGGAATGAAATGTACCTTTTGTTGGTCAAAGATGAAAATCCATCTTTTTTCTTTGTCAATGTCCTCCAGAAGCAAGGTAAGGAACCATCTCTATAACTCATTTGTTTAAGTTTCACAAACACCAAAAGCTAGAGGATAATATTGATCATTGGGATCTCTCCCAACATCAATAAGCAAGGTTCATCCATATTTTGTCTTAAGATGACATCCATCAACACCAATAAATTGTCTGCAATATGTGGTGAACCCTTTCTTAATTCCATCAAAGCAAAAGTAAAAACTCCCAAACCTTGGTTGTATTGTTGCTTCAACCCTTGTCAGATTAATTTTTCAATTGTTTCCTGAATTTACCCTCATTAATTCTTCTAAATATCTCCATAACATGTTATATTGTTTGGCTGCATCACCTTCAACCAAAGCTTTTGCAATTTACTTTGCGTTCCATTCCCTGTTCATAGTTATACCAAGATAGTAATTACTTCTAATCTCAAAAACAATATCACAAATCTTGATTCCATCAAAAGATGCTATCCTAGCCTCCACATTCTTATCAATCCAAGTAGGAACTAGGAACATTAAATTTGGCCATAACAATTGAAAAAAAATGTTCCAAAAATTGGGTATTTGGGAGAAGATTTGTCAAATTTGAAGCAACGTTCTGTTTATGGAGACATTGAACTTTGTAACAGTGAAAGTGGAAACTATGTAATCGTTTGTCTTAATATTTTGTAATATGTCAATTGCATAGTGTGGTAAAGGCAATTATTAAAAAAATGAGTGATTATAGGTTGTGGTTAGATCCATATGGTGTAAAATATTTGGTTAATCTTGATGGTGAAACTCAGATTTAAGTCTGGTTTGTAAAGAAATGTAATGTTAAGAAGAAACTGTTTTGTTAAATTTGAAACAATGTTCTTGTTTATTGAGACATTGTTTGTCATGAAATTTTGTAATATAGAGATCATAGTCACATATTTCCTTTTTCCTAAATTATAATTCACTTTTGTTAAAAATATTTATCCTAAATTATAAATCATTTTATAATTATAATGCAATATTATAAGTCACTCTACTATTTATTACTCTTCCTTCTTCCAATTATTTTAATTTATATTTCTTATTTAATTATTAAATGATAATTTTGTAAAATCATTCATAATTTTTTTTTTTATATAAAACTACATGCACTCAAAATACGCGCACTCAAAATACACTCAAAGCGTCCTATAATTTAGGACGGAGGTAATAATCCACTACCCTAACCAGGTAACTGCAAATTGGTTGGTGAGTACCAGTTCACAATACTTTTTTTGATCCAGTTCTCGAAAATTCTTTCTGAATTCACATAAAACAAAGAACGTTGGTTTAGTTTTAAAACCACCCTCTCAGTGTCATGCTTGTTAAATTCTCATGCAGAACTCAAGTGAGTTTTATTTTGTGTATCATTTTGTTTTGCATAACAATGTATTTACAACGTACAGAGTATTACGAATTCAAATAACGTATAATGAACCCAAATAATATACCATTAACCGAAATAATGTATTGACTATGTATACCCCTCACATATCAGTTTTTTAAGAGTTTTACACCGTGTACCCGAATTCGTACAAAGTACTGGAGTGAACTGCAAATTGTGTGACTATGATAAAGAAAACCGTTAAAATATGAGTGATTATAGGTTGTTTTTAGATGCATATAGTGTAAAAAGGTTGGTTATTCTTGACGGTGAAACTCAATTTTAGTCTAGTTTTTAAAGGAATGTAGTGGTAAGTAAGAAATGTAATTAACAACATAATAGCATATTAAGACATTATGTAACTCAGAGGCCTTGTCTTTCTATTGATTTGCCAATCATATATATACACCGTAAGTATCTATATCTCTATGGTATACAATTATAACTATTCTATAAATAAAGTTTTTGATACTAATAACAATGATATTCTTATAATAACAATAATATTCTAATAATAATATTCTAATACAACCCCGTAGACGAAACGAGAGGCTAACAAATATTGAGACTATCACGAAAATCATTAAAGAGTTACAACATAAGTCCTTTGGTGAAAATGTCAGCAATTTGGGAATGTGAAGGGACATGTAAGACTCGTACTTGACCACAGGGAACGTTTTCACGCAAAAAAATTATATTCATCTCGATGTGTTTGGTGCGCTGATGTTGAACTTGGTTATCAGAAAGATAGACAACACTCACATTATCACAATAGATTAAAGTGGGTGTTGCGACTAGAAAATGAAGTTCCAATAATAAGTTTCTAATCCAAAAAGATTCAGATACTACATTAGGGACTCCGTGATACTCAACTTTTGCACTGGACCGAGAGAGTGTGTGATGGCGTTTGGCAAACCATGATATTAAATTTTCACCAAGATAGACACAGTAACCAGAGGTGGATCACCTGGTGTATGGGCAACCAACCCAATCTGCATCAGTGTAAGTAACCGATTTGCTGAAAGAGGATGGATATAGGTGAAGGTCAATTAATAGTGTTGTGAATATACCAAATTATACACTTCAGTGTTGACATTTGTTGCATTTTAGGGTCATGCGTAAATAGGCATACTTATTGTACTACATAAGAGATATTGGATCTTGTTAAAGTTAAATATTGAAATGCTCTTGCAATACTCCGATATTCAGTTGGATCATGATATGGATTCCCAAAATATCCACTGAGTTTTGTCTTGGTGTAGACTATGGTAGGTGATGGCTTGCAAGAGGACATGTCTGCTAGTTCTATAATTTTCTCTTCATATTTCCTTTAAGGTAAGAAAAGTCCACATGTATGTTTAGTGACAGATATTCCCAAAAAATAATTCAGAGGGCCCAAATCCTTCATGGAGAATTTAGAGTTAAGTTTAGACATAATATACTCACGAAGAGAATCGGAGAAAGCAATGATAATTATGTCATCCACATATAAAAGAATATAAGCAGTATCACTACCGTGATGATAAATGAATAAAGAGGGATAAGAGATGTTGTGAGAGAAACCCAATGTGGCAACATAGTTTGTGAATCTTTGATACCAGGCACAAGGTGCTTGTTTGAGATCATAGAGAGACTTTTTGAGGAGACATACATGCTCAAGATATTGTGGATCATGAAATTAAGAAAGTTAGTGCAAATACGCGGTTTCGTCAAGATTTCTGTGCAAAAAAGGCATTCTTGACATCTAGTTGATAAAGAAACAATGACTTGGATAATACAATGCTAAGTACCATGCGAATAATGGTCGGTTTGAAGACAGGGCTGAAAGTTTCACCATAATCGACACCTGATTGTTGGTTAGCAACATTATCTATAAGACGAGTTTTGTATCGCTCAAAGAGCCATCAAATTTTTTCTTATACCTGAAAATCCACAAACATCTAATAACATAAGCATTAGAGGTACGAGGAACTAATTTCCATATCTTATTTTCAATAAGAACATCATATTTGTCTTTCATATCCATTTTCCAATTATGATCATTTAATGCATCAATGGGATTTTCAGGTAAATGAGAGATAGATTGGTGGATGGATGTATGTAGGTTGAAAAGTTTAAGATGTTTGACAATTCCATGTTGAGCTCGAGTTGTCATTTGAGGTGAATGAGGTGCATGAGGGGAAATGGGTGTATGTGCAGGTGAAAAGGAAGTGGTTGGTGTTGTTTGTGTAAATGAGGTCGCTGTTTGGGAAATGAGAGGGTGTTTGAGTTGTGGGTGTAGATTGTTGGGTTGCGGGGGTTGTTGAGGGGGGAAAGGTTGTTTGGCTTGTGGTTTGAAGGGGAGGAGTATGTTAGGATGGTGGTGATGGTGGTTGAGTGACTTTAATGTTGGGAGAGGAGGTTGGTGGATGCGTGGTGTATACTTATGAGGTAAGAAGTGGGTTTATGTCGTCATCTAAGAAGTTATAGTTAGTTGTTGTATGAGCATTCATGGTGGAAAAGAGGAACGTATTTTCCTCAAATATAACATGCCGAGAAATAACATCTATGATTAGAGATATATCCTAGAAATACACATGGTGTGGATCGAGGCTGGAGTTTATTTCTAGTGGTGAAAGGAGTTAAGGGATAACAAAGACATCCAAAGAGTCGGAGGTGTAAATAAGAAGGGTCTTTTTGGTAGATAATTTTGGTGGGTGATTGGAGAGTGAGTTTTTTATTTAGAAGTATGTTATGTAGGTAAGTTGTCATTTGAAGAACATGGTGCTAGAAAACTTGTGGAATAGAAGCATGGGCAAAGAGGGTTCTGATTATGTTATTGTTGTACACATTTTTCTTTCGGTGTTTCCATTTTGATGGGAGGTGTGAGGCCAAGAGAATTTAAAAGACATTCCATTCGGTTCACAAAATGTATGAAAGAGAGCATTATAGTATTCTTTTCCATTGTCACATTGAAAATATTTTATTTCAAGTTCAAATTGTGCTTTAATGTGAGCACAAAATTGTTAAAATATGGAATGTACTTGTGATTTGTTTGAGATTGGAAAAGTACATAAAAATCAATAAAATCATCAAGAAATAACACATAGTAATGATGCCCTCCAGAAATTAATACCGTAGAAGTAGAAAGATCATTGTGGACAATGTCAAAAGTCATACATGTAAATGACAAGGAATTATTAAAAGGCAGTTTTATTTGTTTCCTAAGTGGACAAGAGAGACAAAAGAAATCATTTTGAAACTTATTACATGATTTCCTAAATGACTATGTCATAACTCGGTAGATGAAGCGGTAAAAGCATATGGTGGTGATCCTGTTGTGTTTTGTCTTGTGGGAATGGGTTAAAGGTCACTGGGACTGTTGTGTTTTGTCTTGTGGGAAAGTGTTCTTGTCTGAAAATCCCTCATAGAAAAACCGAAAGAGTCAAATTCAACTAATATATCATTATGAATTGTAAATTTTCTGACATAAACAAGATTTTTAATAAGTTTCGATGCATGTAAAATATTGTTTAAGGTTAGGGAATTGGATAAAGATGCATGTCCATAACCTATAACAGGAATATGATGACCATTTCTAACTATAATATTATTACTCATATTAAAATAATCTATTGCCCGTCATATGAAAAGTTACTTCGATGTCCATATACCATCATCACTAGAAGGGGAAATGGACAAAGTATGCATAGCAGTCTGAATGTTTGTCAGAGCATAGTTGGGCTTACCGAGACCCATGGCCAAGTATGCCAGATTATTTATGTGGCACACCTACTATCGGGATATGGACATTGTGGAGTTGCCCATGGTTTCCATGGATATGCCCATGACTGATGTTAATAGGAGGAAACCACTGTTGTTGTTGTAGCTGAGAGCGACCTTCACCTCGATCGTTATGTCTTTCCCTGCCATGACCGCCACGACCATTGTTTCGACCACCGCGAGTATTGTTGTTGCATCCGATGTTAATGTTGTTATGGTAATCACCTGCTGAGGCTAAAGCCTTATCTTGAGAGAATAGGAAAGTATAGTTTTCAGCCGAACTCACTACCTTCTTGGCCTTGGTTGTTTCCTCTAGGATGATCATGGATCGAACTTTATAAAAAGGGGAAGAGATTCTTTGTGACAGATTTGCGATCCGAGCGTGGCGTTTGCATCCGTAAGGACAGAGATGAGTTGATTGGATAGTGATTTTAGATGTTTATAGTACTTTTATTTCTTTTTGAAAGAATGAAGTTGTCCTTAAGACATGTTCTAAACCATCATCTCCTTCAATAAGTTCTTCTGCGGACGCCAACAATGTTGCAATGAAGAGCAGTCAAGTTCCACTTAAAGGTTGTTCCAACAATATTTTGGGTTTTCAGTTCTATATAATTTTTTTAGCTCAAGAAGTTCAAAAAATGTAGCAGGATGCTTCAATTAGTCAATAGCTTTAAAGGTAAGTTTCATTTCAGAATAATAAAAGAAAACATAGATACTCAAAACTTGGTATGAGAAGAAATATGGATTCTATTTTCAGAACTTTTTCCTCACCCCTTAATATCAATATTAGTTTAGATGTAAGTATTCCATGTTGTGGCTAAATAGTATATAAATAGTATATAAGGTGCCTTACAAAATCTAAAAATCAGATAGTAACAATCATCTTTCAGGCACCATTTGTAACTTTTAATGAATAATAATGTGTGGATCTATATAGTACAAATTGAAGTTTCATTAGCTTGCATTGGGTAAAAAAACAGATAATAACATATTTGAAAGTGTATATTTAAATTGAATAAAAAAAATACAATATTGTGTCTACTTTTCCATATCAAGAAACATGGCTAATCAGTCAATAATAAACCAAAATTTGGTGATGTTGAGTAAATGTGATTTTGTAAATCAAGGTATTCAATTCGCTGTGATTTTAGTTACAAAACATCCGTTGCTGGCATGTAGGTAAAGTTTTTGTTTATGGATAATTTTTCCATTAAGGATTTTGTGCAACAACTCTATGGTTTTAATGGTGATAGATTTGTTTCAGCCTATACGTGGAAATATAGTTTTAATGGTAACAATACGGAGAGTTATGGTTACAATTCTATAAAAATGAAATACTAAAATAATTTGAAATCAAATTCTTAAACTTGAGGTGATTATTTCCTAAAGGACTAATCCATTTTGAAAATTTAAAAGGTAAGTTAATAAACCAAATATAAAAAAATCTCTTTCATGATTTTTTTTTCATGCCAAATATAACTATTAAATTTAATATCCAAAACTTGAATAATAGATTAAATAAAATATTATAAAAATAAACATCATAATTTTGAATGGATGTAAAAAAAGGATTTTTAATAAATCTGAAAGAAAAAACAGAAACACCATAATTTAGTGGCAGTAAAAAAGTTTTTATTTTAAGATAAATTCTTTAGCATTCATTAGTGTTGATTGGGTATCAATATCATTAATATAAATATATTTAATTTTTTATTTTAAATATAATAATATTATATATAATATGATATTAAATATCAATACTTCATTAGATGAATGTAAGAATACCCATCTAAATTCAAATATACAAGAGATTTCACCTTATTTAAAATATCTTCAACATTATACAATACACCAAAACTAAGTCATAAACTAAAATAATATACCCCAAGACTTGTCACACATATATCATCAAAGCAATTTTGTAAAAAAATAATCTTACATACTTAAAAGAAGCATTGCCGGATCCATAAAAAAATTCTGGTGGGAAAAAAAAATATTTATATATTTTGATTAAATAAATTTTTTATGAATATTTTAATATAAAAATACATATAAATTATCAAAAATTTTTTCATATTCTAACAATGTTTAATGACTTTTTATATAGAAGTAACTCAATATTATTTAACTACTCTGGTATTCATAATAAATAAATAAAAAATCAACTAGTGTAGATGCTATCAAACAAACATAGATACTTTTTAATAAAAACATCCACAAACAAAAAAGTAATTCTACAAACTTTTTATTGTTAAAGAAATTAAAGACCAAAATAAAATAGACTAAAATAAACTTGTTGAAGAAATAGAAGACAACAATTATAATTTTACATATTGTTTGTTAAAATTAAATTAAAATTTTAAATTTTAAATATTAAAGGGAAAGTGATATAAAGTGAAATAGAAAAAAAAACTATAATAAAAAGAGAAGATATGTAAAAATTAAGGAGAGAGTGTGTGAAGATTTATAAAGGACATTTTTCATTGGTTTTTGATGATTTTTAGATGGCAGAATACATGTGATATGTACTGCCTGATATATCTTAATCATACAAATGTCTCAATTTTGAACATTCTAAAATTTAAAATGACAATTAATATATTATAAATAAACTAATGAATTTAATTAATTTTAAAAGAGACTAGAAAATTAATAATGTAATATTATTGAATAAAATTGTTAACATTTTGTGGGGGCTTGAGCCCCAATCCAACATAGATGGATCCGCCTCTGAATAGAAGTTAAGACCAAATCCCTCACAGGTAAGCAACAAAGTCATTTACCCAAAAATCTAGTATATTTGTATTGTTTTTTTTAGTAAAATGTGTATACTTAATATCAGATTAAATAGGTTGTGTTGTAGTTTTTCAATGGTGTTTAAGATTGAAGTTACGTGGAAGACAGGTTGCATTGAGTTTTTCAATGGTGTTTAGGATTTAAGTTATGTAGAAGAAGTTGAAGGATAAAGCAATGCAAAATAAGTGATGTGAAGATAGTCACACAAAAAAAATATCATTACTATGCAACCATTCATGAACATTAAAATGCAGAGGAAATTTAAAAGATCTAACAACTAACATTTTCTCTCTTTCAAATGAATCAAAGAGCCAATAGAGGTTTGTATTCAGAAAGAATGACGCAATTGCTAAGATTGCAACAAAACAATTCAAGTATTGTGAAATTATCAGATTCAACAAATCTAAAATCATTTTAATACTTAAACTTGGAATCTCGGTGCAACTGAAAATTTAAAAATTATTTGTTGGATGTGAATATGAGAGTAGAAAAACGATCTAAAAGGGTGAATAGATCAAAATAGAATTCAAGCGTCGTTTTAAAAAGTTATCAAAATGTTTTCAAAAAATTATGAGTGGAAGGTTTGATGTGACAATATAAAAATTATACTATTTGAAATTCTCACGTTAATAATATATCGCTTCACAAACATCAAAAATGAATATGATGAAACACCAAATATTCAATTGATTCAATTGTTTAATCCACGAGGTGTGTTTACATAATGATTTAATGTAAAGATTTTCAATGTCAATTGTTTATCATAATTTTAGTCACCCGTTCAACTCAACAAGGTATCCAATTCCAACAAAACATAATGCTTACGTAATAAATAGCTATCAATTGAATAAACCATAAACTGCATTAGAATTGAAATGTCTAAACATGCAAATACTATGAAATTAAATACAAGAGTAAGAGAGATAACACTGAGATTTATAGTGTTTCGGTGTTTGTCCCCGCTTTGTCTACATGCACTATTCAATGGTTTACCATTGGAACATGTATAATTCCTTTATATTTGACAAATATTTCCAAAAGTTCATACAATCACCAATCCACAATACAACTGAGAAAATTTAAATTTCCTATATGGATCTTGACTTATATACAACACAATTGTCAAACTCTTATACGTAATCTTTACTCGATTAACGCTTCTTGAATCTTTCAATATCACCAATATGCTCCAAGTTTGTGTGTAGCAATCAACGCCTTGATCCTACCGATTCCTTGAGCGATGAATTGTTCAAAGATTTGAGAAGAAATTTGCCTTATATGTAGTATTTCACACAGTCACTACTAAGACAATTTTGGAGAGAAGAACCTACTTCTTTTCAATGAAATTTGTCACCACCATTGGCAATCACCTCAATCTTGCAAACAACCTGAAAATATCAACAAAATCTTCAAGAACAGTTAGTTTCAATAACACACCTCCTTCAATCAATTACAAACTCTCGTTATCAAGATCTGAATCAAATGGAAGTTTAAGATGCAAAAGTTTCGTTGCAAGACTTTAAACTTTCAAAACAGAGGAAATTTATTTTTCACTAAATCAAAATTTTGAATATGATATGATGTTGTTTGAAAAATGATGAATAAAATGTTTTATATGTGCTTGAGATTAAGCACTAAAAGTGGTTGAAAAATTCAGTTAGATTCGAATCAAGAAGAATTCATTATTTGAATCAAATGAACAAGTGAACTGGAATAACAAAAAAATAGAGTTTTGAACCATTTTACATCCTCGTGTAAGATTTCCTTTTTAACTCCCAAAATATCCTCATCCTTTGTTGAAGGAGTATGATCTTCTTTGAAACTTTCGTCGTCGATCAACTTTTTTGTTATCAAACCTGCAGAACAAATGTCTTTCCCCATCTTTTGGTGTGAGGACTCATCAAAAGCAACATGAATAGATTCTTCTAATGCAAAAAAACTTTTAACGAAATGAGAATTTAATGAAAAAAATACTTTAATGCAACTAAAGTATTAGTTTGTTGCAAATGAAAATTAACTTTAATGCATTTGCAAAATTATTTTAATGCATGTGAAAATTTGTTTTGATGCTAATAAAAAATATTTGAATGATTACGATGCAATGAAAATAATTATATATATATATATATATATATATATATATATATATATATATATATATATATATATATATATATATATATATATATATAATGCAATTACACGAGGATAAAGGAGAATGAAACAATCATACCAATTACAACGATCTAGGACTAATATGATTTGATACTTCTTCCTTCACTTGTCTTGAGAATCCATAGAGATTCTTAGACACTCCTGCATAAAACAAAAATAGATAGAACTAGGTATCTAGTTTTAGTTGGGTCCTTTGGGGTTAGTTGAGGTACACTTAGAAATCCATGTCATTTTTGTATTGGGAACTAGAACATTCCTAACATGACAAAGAGGCCTAATGTCGCTCTTATCTCCACAATAATGGCAAATAGCTTTAGATGAAATGTTTATTCTATTTGTTTTAGTGACATAAGGGTTTTTCTTAAAAATCTTCCCTCTTTCACTCGAAGAACTAGAACAAGTACAAGATAGTAAAGTAGCATGTGTTAGTTGTCCTTTAAGAGTTTCAATTTCAATTTTTAAAATTGGAAATTCAACACATTCCGCAACTTCTATCTTTTCAATCAAAGTATCTGAAATATTACAACGCTCATCCATTACAGATGTATGTGTTTCCTTAAGAGATTCTAAAGCACGATTAAGATGATTTATCTCCTATTCAAGTTTTAAAATCATTTCTTTTTGGAGAAAATGTCTCTTAAAAACTTTTAAAGAATATGCATACATGTCATTGAATGCATTCGACAATTCACTATAAGAATACTAATTTTTGGAATCAGACTTATATACCTCTGAAGTGTCACCTTTCTTACATGTCATCAAGCAAAATTTGGCACACTCATCATCTGAACTCGAGCAAGAATTTAAGGAGGAGACCTCATCCTCTTCTTCCTACGTAATGTAGGCTCTAAAATCTTTGAAACTTTTCCCTTTCATCTTGTAGAAATCCTTGTCTTTACTTTTATGATATTTGGTGAGACTTGGACATGTGGTTCTATAGTGTCTCAATTTCCCACATTTGTAACACGTGATATCATCATCACCTTTCTTGTGATATTGGTGGATGAGTATTTCTGAAATTTACTAGACCTTCGTCGGTATGCTTGAGCTTGTTTGTCTTTAGGTATTTATTGTAGCGTCTGACAAATAAACATATTTCTTCCTTTTAGTAGACTTCTTCATCAGAGTTTTCATTTTCTTCCTTTGATTTATTACCTTTAGAAGATGAAGCTTTCAAATAAAGATCTTGTTTCTCTTCTTTACTTTTCTCTTTCTTTTCGACTTTATTTCGCTATCAGCGAGTCGTTTCAGCTTATTCCCATGCTCAGCTAGCTTTCAAAAAAGTTTTGTAATATTGAAAGTACTAAGATCATTTGATTCTTTTATAGTAGTGACCTTTGGTTGTCACTCCCTGCACATAGATCTCAATATTTTGTTAGTACAATCTTTACTAGAAAAGGTTTTACCCAAATTATGCAGTTTGTCGATTAAATAGAGCAATCTAGTTTGCATAGAATCCACGGATTCTCTGGGTTCCATACGAAATAGTTAAAACTCATTTGTAAACATATTGATTTTTATAATCTTTGATGTCATCCGTTCACCCATAGAGAGTTTATAGATTGTTCCACATACGCACTCATATGATTGAAATCGAATAGAACACTTTAGCGCTTAAAGCATAAATAAGTATGTCCCTCCCTTTCAAATCATATTAACCATTTTTGGTTTCAACATCATCCCAATATTTTAGATGTTTAGCAACGTTGTCATCGTCCTTGGGAATAAATGGTCCCTCAGTGACGGCACGCCACTGGCTTTTGTCAACCGATAAAAAGTGTACATACATATTCACTTTCCAATAAGTATAATTTTTGCCTTTGAAAACATGTTATATATTATAGGCTCTCTTAGGATCGCCATCTTCTGCCATATTCACAACTTTTGGATGTCGATTACACACAATAAAAAAAACCAGGCTCTAATACCAATTGTTGGATGTGAATATGGGAGTAGAAAAACGGTTTATAGGGGGTGAATAGATCCAAATAAAATGCAATCGTCATTTTAAAAAGTTATCAGAGTGTTTTCAAAAAATTGCGAGCAGAAGGTTCGATATGAAAATTATACTATTAAAATTTTTGATCATGTTAACACTAGATCGCTTCACAAACACCAAAGGTAAATATGAAAAAAATATTAGGTATTCAATTTATTCGATTGTGTAACCACGAGGTGTGTTTACATAGTGATTCAATGTAAATATTTCTAACATCAATTGTTTATCGGAATTTTAATCACCAATTCAACTTAACAAGGTATGCAATTCCAACAAAACCTAATGTTTATGTAATAAATCGCTATCAATTGAATCAACAATAAACTACACTAGAATTGAAAAATCAAAGCATGCAAATATTGTGAAAATAAATGCAAGAGTAAGAGAGAGAGAGAGAGAGAGAGAGAGAGAGAGAGAGAGAGAGAGAGAGAGATGTGTCATACCCTAAATTTTACCCTAAGTTTTTTCACTTGCATCAGCATAGCATAATCTATCCATTTTATCGTGTATTTCATCAGTTAAAAGCACTCATCATGATTTAGATGAAAATTCAGGAGCTCTGACACTTTATCTGGTTTTGATGACATTCATTGAGTCATCTGTTGATTAAGAAGTCAAAAGATTTGATTTCTCAGTCTCAGTGCACGGTTTAGATCCATTGCATCGTGTTTCAGGGGTTTAGAAGGTGACAATCAAGAGTATTATCGTCATCTGAATCTTCATAGGTTTTTGTTCGTATTTGAGAATCAGAAGTAAATGGTCCAAGAGAGATTCATTTGCATTTGATTGTCTGATCATGGTTATTCAGTCGGCGATTCAGTTTATTCACAAGACACTTGCATTTTATACTTATTACAACATGTATTTTGTTTCGTATAAGACTTAAAATGACGCTCGAAATAATTTTTCGAATCTACAAACAGATCAATTGAATCATTTCTCAATTGTACATCAAATTAGCGTGGGGAAATTTTAAAATTGAACTTGGAGACGTCTGTTTTATTAATCTACGTTCCGCGTAGTTTAACGTAGTTTGCTTGTTTTAATTTTTCGACTACTTTTTCAGTCACATTTTACTCAATCTGAGCCTTTAACCAAACAATTTTTATTTCAAAATTTTATCAAAACCTGTATATTTCCGAGAAGTTTATTTTGTGTCGATCATTTAAGTGAATTCAATTTATTTTTTGGACATTTTACGCCCGATTTTTGTTATTATTATTTTTTTTCCGATTATTTTTATGTTTTAGCCAATTTAGTTAGTAAAACTAATTAAAATTATTTGTGTGTTAAATTCAATTTTATTTTTATTATTTTTATTTTAATTAGTGAAGTTTAATTTTTATTATCATTTAATTTAAGAATTAGAAAGAATATAAAATATCTTCAAATTTCTCCTTTAAGAAGGAGTCACTTGGCGCATGGTTGTGGAAGGTTCGTGGCATGTGATCGACCCACATGAATCAGACAGAACTTCTTTAAGTATCATTTCTTCTTCTTCTTTAAATTACATGATACTTGATGTAAAAAAGAACAGAACAAAACACATTCTTCCTCCTCAAGAAAGACTAAGATTATTTTCTCCAAAACTTCATCCATTCATCACTTACCACATAAACCTCTTATCTCTCTTTCACTCAACTCCACTCATGACAACCATAACCTCCGTTTAATACCAACAACACAAAGCCATCATTTAAAAAAAAAAGAACACACAACAACCCCTGATTCAATAACCAAAGAAGAAGAAATTCAGCTGGAGCATGTCATCGAATACTTGGTGTGCGACGGCAAAGCGGAAATACTGAAAACAATTTTCCGTCAATTTTCGACCCAATACGGAGCATCATCAATAACAGTATGACAACAACAATACAAAAAAAGGAAATCAAAGGAGAAGAAATGGAACATCAGGTTCGCTTAAGACGTATAACTGTTATTGCTCAGATCATCACCATCACCGGCGAACAACATAACTATCTGCGACCGGATACCACGGCTCTGCTTCGCACTGTGGCGCTCACATCCAAATCGAGCCAAAATGCAAGAGAAGGGTTAACCTGACACATAGGTTGTGGTCTCCGCCGCAGTTAGTCGTGCGCTTATTGAAGAAGAAGAAGAACCGTATTTTTCTTGACGAGAACACGAAACTATTTTTGCAAGAAGCACGGTCCCGAGCCACAAGAACTGTAATCATCACCGTATTCACTTTGATTTTCTTTTCCATCGCGTTTGCGGAGCTTTCAGATGGGGTCGTAGTCGTGCACGGTATTGAAAAAAGAAGAACGTTACACTGCAGTACGTTGGTTTTTCTTTTCCATATTTTACTGTTACTGTAGCTTTCCATTTCATGTGCAATGGTTTTCTTTGTTTTGCTTTCATTTCATACAGTTTTTTATAATTTAGTTTTATATTAAAAGAATTAATATAATATATAATATAAAATTAATATTTTAGAAAACTAGTACTAATTAAAAGCAAATCTAAAATTAACAAAATAATTAATGACTAATTAGGATTTTAGGAAGTAATTAGAAAGTTTTAGATTTTTAATGTTTTTCTTAAAATTTAGCTTCGTTTTCTTTCTTTTTAGAATTAGAATTTAAAAAGGGATTAAAAAAAATTAGGGACTAATTAGAAAATTAGAAATTAATTAGAAAATTATAACATAAAAAAAATATCAAAAATAAAATCTTGTAAATAAAACTAGGTATTTCATCCTTGTACAAAACTATCAATTTGTAAATAAATCGATTTTACACAAAACAAACTTTTTCATCAACCCTCGTACATAATCAAACATTTCACATATCACATCAAAAAAAATTCAAGATCAATTTTAAAATCAAAATTGAATTAAACACTTGATCCAACGTTAAGTTGCTTTGCATTTTCAAAAGTTTCTTTTCCATAATAAATTGGAATGAAAAAGAAGGTGATTGGGTTTAGACCTCTTCCCTTACCGAGTGTTTGGATACTGTTGTAGAGCTCTATATCTGAACATTTGTTTTCCATTATAAAAAACATGTTAATTATTAGAATTAAGTTTGGTTCTCCTATAGAAGAAAAAGGTTGGTTGGGTATCGACCTTCTCTTTTCCGATTATTTGGACATTGTTGTAGAGCTCCCTGTCTAAATAATCGTCTTTCGTTAATAAACCATGACTTTATTCGTCACACATTCTTTCATAATACTTGAGAAGAAAAATGAATGATTGGGTTTAGACCTTCCTCGGTTTCCGATTATTTGAACATTGTTGTAGAGTTTCCTGTTTGAATAATCGTCTTCAATTCTAAAACATATTCAAACAAATCAAACTTGTATTTTCTCGCCCCCGCCACATCCAAATTATTTTCATAAGTCAGCTTCTGACACTTGATCCAACGTCAAGTCGTCCCCCTGTTTTTTAAATCTTTTCAGAATAAAAATGGAAGAAACTGATTAAATTTAGACTTTCTCTGCTTCGAATGTTAGGATACTGCTGTAGAGCTCAATGTTCAAACATTCGTCTTCCATATTAACATACAGTAATTACCAGAATTAGGTCATTTCTCTTATAGAAGAAAAAGATTGATTAGGTATCGACCTTCTCTTTCCCGATTATTTGGACACTGCTGTAGAGCTCTTTGTCTGATTAATCGTCTTCCGTTAATAAACTTTGATCTAATTTGCCACACATTTTCATAAACAAACTTTAGGATGAAAAAAGAGTGATTGGGCTTAGGCCACTTCCTTTTCGAGCATCTGAGTACTGCGGTAGAGCTCTCTGCTTGGATGCTTGTCTCCTCTTAAAATCAACTCAAACTCATCAAACTTGTTTTCCGCCCTTGTGCGACTCCGAAAACGTTTTCAGAAAAGAGTATGCAATATCCATTTTGACGCGAAACAAACAAAGACTTCAGCCTCCAAGAGCGAGCAACAAGTAAAGGTTTAATCGCTCAAATGTGATCCAAGCATCACTCTCTTTAAAAGCAATCCACCCAATAGTTCTCTTTGAGTAGAACTACGTATGCCTTGAGTTCTTCATAGCACCTGAAGATACGTAGGAGCAGGATTGCGAAATCTTGTCAGGCACATTAATATTAAAAACCCTAAGTCTTTCCTTTCTTTCTTTCTCTTTACTTACCCGATAAGTAGAAGATCGCAAACGATATCAGTCAGTGTGCTCATGAACATGTCCACTAATTCTCGATCAGTCATAGGGGGTTTGACTCTGCCAGCCAAATCTCTCCATTTTTGAGCATATTCTTTGAAGCCTTCTTTAGATCCCATAGTCATATTCTGCAACTGTAGCCGAGTAGGCGCTAGTTCAGAATTATACTGGTAATGCCTGTAGAAAGTTGTCGCCAAATCAGTCCAGGTGCGGATGTTAGAGCTCTCGAGCTGATAATATCATTCTATCTGTGTGCCAGACAGACTCTCTTGGAAGAAATGGACCCATAGTTTCCTATCAGTGGTATACGGCTGAATCTTTCTCACATAAGCTCTCAGATGCATCTGAGGACAAGACGCACCATCGTACTTAGTGAAAGCGGGGACCTTGAATTTGCGCGGAATGACCACATCAGAGACCAGACCTAAGCTTTTGAAATCCAGATCGGGCGCCTTCTGACCCTCCATAGCTAGCATGCGTTCTTCCAGCAACTTATACTTGTCATCTTTTGGAGAGTACTGTTCATTCTCATAATCTTCATCGTCGCCCTCAGGGTTGAAGGGATCAGCATTCTCCTCTTCCGAATCATTCTCTGTCTCCTCCTCTTGATCCTTCGGAATTCTAATCTTGACTCCTGCGGCCTGTCCTTTAAGCCTTCTTCCCGGGTTAATGTAACTCACAGCTTTCTTGTCTTTTTTCTTCTCGAGCAAGAGAGCCTTCAGTTCCTCCTGCCCCTTGGATAGGTTCAAGAACATCTCCTGGAATTGAGCATTCTGAGCTTGGAGATCTTTGACAGTTTGTTCGAGGGCATTTTTCTGTTTACAGGAAAACCGTGAGAACATTGATCCCTTTAGAGTACCTGTTATGCGATGTTATGTTATGCTATGCAATGTAGGAAATGTTTTCAATGTTCAAAGTCCTTGAAATGGTTAGTACAATGCCATGATGTTATGATGTTATGATGTTATGATGTTATGATGTTATGATGTTATGATGTTATGATGTTAAGTAAATAACAAGCACAACAGGCGCTTCTCTTTTAGTCATTTCTTCTCCTTAGACTTACTCTTCTTCAACCCTAGATGGGGTTCATGGTTTTTAGGTCTATCACCTTTCACAACAGGCGCTTCAAAACTTTGGTTAGTGCGAATGGAACTATTGTCCAAAACTTCTCCATAAACCTTAGCTTTGGTGTTATCTTTCTCAACTTTGGCGCTATCAAGTAAGCGCTCTTCCAACTTATTGGCCGGAGGTGGCTTTGATGTGTTCTCTTGAACACAACTGGTGATCAAGTTAACCAAACAACAAGAATCCCTCAATGAATGATTTTTCAAACATTTTGCTAGTATAAACTTGATCTTCTCTTCTCCTTCATCAAAAGTCAACTTCCCTCTCTTGACATCTATGATGGACCATGTCGTAGATAATAATGGCCTACCTAAGATTATCAGGATTTGGAAATCCTCATTAATGTCCAATATCACAAAGTCTACTGACACATAGTACTCTCCAACTTAATCGATCTATCTGCAAGTTGCAAATATAAATTATTCGGTTTCATCTCCGCCATGTCTAACTTCTTACACACAGATAAAGGCATCAAGCTAACGCTAGCCCCTAAATCACAAAGTGCTCTCTCAAAGTCCACGATGCTTATTTGACAAGGGATAAAGAAACTTCTGGGATCTTTAAGCTTGGGTATTACCATATTTTGAATCACAACACTACTATCAAGAGTCATAGCCATAATTTCATGATCCTCTAACTTACTTTTATTGGAAAGAATCTATTTTAAGAACCTAGCATAAGAGGGAATTTGAGTCAGTGCCTCGGTGAAAGACACATTGAGGCAAATCTTTTTAATAAGTTCAACAAACCTTTTGAGTTGGGACTCCACTTTGCCTTTTACAAGCCTTTGTGGGAAATGGACGATAGGTTTGTAGGGAGGATGAGCAACATAGGGTGCTTCCTTCTCAACCTCTTCAACAACCTCATTTTCAGGTGGTATTGGAACTATCTCTTCAACCTATTCTTCTTCTCTATCACTAGAACTACCCACTTGTTTACCACTACGAGTTATCACAATATTCAAATGTCCCTTGGGATTTTGCTCGGGTTTCCCCAGAAATGACTCGGAAGGGACAAAGGTAGAAGCTTGTTATAGAGAAAATTGGGAGATTTGAGTCTCCAACATTTTGTTATGGGTGTCAACATTGTCAATCTTAGTGGTCAACTGCCTAAGCGTCTCACTGGTGAGGTGGTTTTGATTTCTAAATTCATCGTTTTGATGAGTTTGCATTATCACTAAGTTTTCCATCAAAATTTCTAAGTTGGATTTATTAGGCTCAATTGGCGTAACTTTTTGAAAACCCAGTGGTCCCATAGATTACCGAGGGTTATTGTTCCTATAAGAGAAATTAGGATGGTCTCACCATCCTGAGTTATAGGTGTTAGAATACAGATTATTCCACTGGTTGTTGTTCACAAAATTGGAATTTTATTGGGTGGATCCTCCGGCAAGGATCATATGGCAATCTCTATTAGCATGCCCATTAATTCCACATATCTCACAGTAGAGAGTGATGGGGGCAACAGAAGCAACAAGGGAAGGAGTAACAAGTGTGGAAGGTGTTAAATTATCTATCTTTTGGTAAATGACGTCCACTTTTGTGTTCATATAATCAAACACATTATTCTCATAAACACCAACGGTCTTAGGGGTATATTTAGCGGCGACTTATTGCACACTTCCCCATAAGTGGTAATTTTTAGCCATATCTTCTATCAATCTATAGGCTACATCTTGAGGACTATTCATGAGAGTTCCGCCAGAAGTCGCGTCTAAGGTCATCCTTATGGAGTAAAGGATATCGTTATAAAAAGTGTAGATAATCATCCACTTCTCAAGCCCATAAAAATACCATTGTCTTAACAAATCTTTATAACGCTCCCACGAGTAAAACTATCATTCCCCCTCTTCTTGCCTAAAATTATTAATCGCATTCCTAACTTGAGTCGTTATTCTTGGTGAAAGTACCGCGCAAGAAAGGCCGCTTTCAACTGAGTCCAAAAAGTAATTGAATTGGCGGGAAAAGATTGGAGCCAAACCCACGCACAATCTTTCATAGAAAAAGGGAATAAATAGAGGCGGATAGCATTTTGGTCAACACCATTAGACTTAACAGTAGCACAATAATCAACAAATATATAAAGATGAAGGTTCGGGTTTTCATACGGTAACCCGGAAAATTGATTTTCTTGCACCATACCAATCAAATAAGGTTTCAATTCAAAATTATTTATCGCAATTGGCGGGTGCACAATACTAAAATGTGGTTCCTTTTCAGTAGGAATCGCATAATACTTAAAAGGTTTGGTGTCAACTATTGGAACAACCATGGCTTGCTGTCTAAGATTTCGGCGTCTCTCATATAAGAAATGCTCAATTTTATTCACAGGTTCAACTAAATTCCTAGCATAACGAGTTCTTCGCATAGATGAGCAACGAGAACTACAACAAAATAAATAGGAAATAAATCTCTAGTATATATGGTGAATAAATGGTAATTCAATATCAAACACAACTCGTCCCCGACAACAGCGCCAAAAACTTGACACACCGCAAGTGCACGGCTATGCAAAGTAGTACAAGATTATCGGACCACAAGGACCAATGGTTTAAGTATCGAACTTTATTCTATCGATGTATATCTAGAGGAATCAATAATTTGAGATTTAGTAAAAACAACTTAAATAAAAAGCACTTATAGAAAAACAACTTAATTAAAAATCACTTAAATCACAATGGAGACAAACAGGACTTAGGGTCATGGTTCTCACTCTGACACATTTGTACGATCTGAGTCACTTCTATTATGTGAGTCTTGACACAATTTATAGAAAATAGATAAATATGGACAACACCTGCTTTCATCAATGTGTTGCCCTATCAATGATGAATAATTTGTTGGCGTTCGCTCGAATGTATTATTTGTCAGAGATTCGTTATTTTTTCTCAGCTATAAAAATTAGAACTTTCTCAAATTCATCCAAGCGCTTTCGCTGTATTTGACTTGTTTGTTTTAAAATATGCGCTCCGATACCGATACATATCCTTTCAGATTACGACCGGTATTTGAGAATACTTTACTTTCGTACAATGGTTCGAGTGCATGAACTCAGGTATTAAAATAAATTTGGACAAAAAACTCTCATAATCGACTTGGACAAAAAACTCTCATAATCGACTTATGGCAGATAATACAAACGGTCATAAGATGATCCCCATAACCCCTAGTCCCTGATGGACTATTCACTCATGGTGAGGAAAAACACACTCAACTCGATATTCATAATCAAGTTCATGATAAACAATTGAGTTAAACAAGCAACTGTAATGAAAACAAATAAGAAAACCTGAATTGATAAACTTTAATCTAATGCTCCAATGGAGACTTGAGTATAAAGAAAAATAGAATACGTAGAAACTTAACTTAAATCCCCTAAACACACAACTAACTGTGAGTTTTATAGAAAAACCCAAATTGGGATCAATATCTCATTGTTCAGTAGCCATTACATCAGAATATCTCACATCTAAACATGCTAAATTCCAAAAACATGTGAAATCGGTCTAAAAATGAAAGAATCAAAACATGTCTTGCCCTCTTGCTACGGGTGGCTGTAACAAGCCTATGCTTTTTGTACTGGACCATCAAAGGGAGAAAGCCCTATGGCATTGCTATTATGGCCCGTAGAAGCCCTCTATATTTTGTATGAGGAAACTTTTGAGGTTTTTTCGCACTTTGCTCGTTTTCAATCTTTTTTCACCTTGAACACTTATTGAATCCTGAAAACAGTAAAAACACACAACCAAAGCATAAAATACGATAAACGAAAACAAATTGGAGAAAAAGTGATAAAAATGCTAAGGTAAAACGATTAGTAAAGACGGTACGAAAACCACTTATCAAACTCCTTCAAACTTAGATTGTTGCTTGTCGTCAAGCAACAAAGCTTGCTTATACAAAATTTCAGATAAAGCGGTTCACTACATGAAAAAACATACAAAAATGAAGCTAACGGTACTCGTACGTGAGTTTTTGTTCCGATCGACTAAGTCTAGTTCTATGGATAATCACTTGACACCAAAGGTATTCGCAAGAATACTAACCGCAGTAAGACCACAAACATAAGTCCTCCTTTTCAGACACCTCTCCAGCTATACTTTGTGCTTAAATTTCTTTTTCTATTTTTCCTCCCATTTCATTCGGACAATTAAATTAAGGCAATTGGAATTATTTTTGTCGTCACATGCAAAAGACCGGTCGGGAATTTTTGTTTAGACATCATTTTTTATTTTTTTATTTTTTTTGATGAAATTAGACACTTTTGTGCGTTTATTTGTCTACTTTGACACAACGTTTGAGATTCAACCACCGTTAAACTAAATAGTTGAATGAAGATTATCCAACTTAAAAGGTGTTGTTTTCTTTTACCGTATTTTCATCATTTTCATGTTAAAATTATTTATTTTTCAACCAATTATAAATATATGCGAGTCTAAATTATGTTATTAAGCTAAATTATTTATTTCAATTAAAATTAGAGTATTTTATTTTGTTATGCTGATTATATTTTTTATATTATAGAACTTTTATAATAATAATATCTACCATAAAATCTTATTATTTCAAAGACTTGTTTTTATAAGTTGTCTTATTCTAATTTTTTTATTGTTTATGCAGTTAAGTACTAGTCAGTTTTTAGTGTTGAAAAATGGGATTACTTTAAATGCGACACAAAGCGAACAAATCACTACTTTTAGCAATGGAAAGAGCACTCTTAATCTTACGGATCTGGACTTTTCTACTTTATCAGTGGAACTGATCATCATTGCAACAATGGCCAAAAACTGCTTGTTGAAGTTATGGCGCCGCATACAATTCCAGCATTGCGGTTCCGCCTGAAGGCTCGTCATCGCCGATGATTACAATAAACCTGATTCTGATTCTGGATAATTTGTCTGCAGAATCTGTGCTGGATGCAATGCTGAGATTGGCCATGGGTGATTTTTAAGGTTCATGGGAGGTGTCTGCCATCCACAATTTCT
This sequence comes from Lathyrus oleraceus, assembly GCF_024323335.1. Classification (NCBI taxonomy): domain Eukaryota; kingdom Viridiplantae; phylum Streptophyta; class Magnoliopsida; order Fabales; family Fabaceae; genus Lathyrus; species Lathyrus oleraceus. The sequence goes on from NC_066583.1 coordinate 635,373,440, forward strand.
GCTGCCATGCTTGCCGATTGCCAATCACTGATTATGAGGTTAGAGTTTCTTTATGTTTTCTTGCTAGACAAAACTGAGTTTAATCAAAACAAGTTGAAGCTTTTGTATTGTATTGAAATATTCATGATCTAATCTTGTCTTTCCCTTTTATTTACATTTGTTTCTGTGTTGAAGCATTGCATTAGTCTATATATTATGCACTCCAAAGACGGAACCTTTGGATGTTTCTACTTAATCGCAGAATTTTCCATTAATTCCATGACGCATAAGCAACCAGAAACAATTCAGCATTCAAACTATAATTAATGCTAAACATTTCGCCCAAAATTTCGTTTGCAAAATGACTTTGATATTAATGAACAAATTTTCTACACATAGTACCTAATTTTTTTCAGTTTAGGAGCCGAAAAATTAATCAATATGAATGATAACCTTGTAAATAAGAGCTTTGAAAATCTGAATTCTCGCTTTCCTTATCTGAGTCTGCATTTTCATTTCCACTTTCCTTTTTTCCCTTTCTCAACTTAAATTTCCTTAGCCAGTGTTCAACCAACATCACCGTAAGACCGATGAAGATTGTTCCTAAAGAGCCGCCACCAAGTGCTAATAGCACAACAGATAGCCATTGCATCCCATGATTATGTGGCAAAATCACCCATGTTGCTGCGACATAGCCAGTTGCCATAAATGCCACAGCAATCCACATAACTTTGTGAGCAATGATCAATAGTATTGTTTGTGGTTTTCTTCGAAACGGAATGATACTAACAAGAACAATGACTACAGATAAAGAGGTGAAGAGTGCTATGTTATTGCTTATTGCAAATACTTTAAAAGCTGTTGTTTTACCCACCATTGATTTTCCTTTCATTGGTCCTTCTTGGTACACACCACCAGGTGGAGTAATACCAGCAGCAAAAGTTACAGTAGCAATCAAAATAGCCACTAATACTATGGTGTTTCTTGCATTAAGTAATGCCTCTTTGTGCATCTCGTGGTAGTTTTTCCTCTTAGTATGGTTCATGTTTTCCATTTTTCCTTTGTTATTATGATGATGTTTGTGTTTCACTAAATTAGTTGGTGAAAAGTAATATGGATTGTAGGTGTCATTTATTGGAAGCTGAGGTGACCTAGGTTCAGTGCTTTTGCTAACTGGTGGAGGGCTTAGACAATCATAAGATACCATTTCATTTAGTATTTCCATTTCGGTTGGTATATAACGTCGCGATGGAGAAAACCTAGATGGAGGTGAGGGAGAATAGGCCTTGTCAAGTTCAAGTGAAAAAGAGGAAGATTGAATGCTTCTTCTACCACCAGCTCTGATGAATGTTGCTTGTATTTGCCTATTTTCTGCACTGTCCATAGCTTGATCAAGAATGTCAAGAGCTGTGATCCCTTCACTATTTCTAGTATTTATATCCAGCTTTGTCTTGTTGATCAAGAAATCTGCCATCTACAATTAACATAAAACCGTAAACTTTCGGAAAAATCTTTATCATTACTTTTCGTTAGTTACATCGATCCAGTTTAATGCAACCTCCTGAAACTGCAAAATATATTCATAACTCAGGTCAATTTCTTACCTTATGGCGACCGCCTGAAACTGCAAGATGTAAGGCAGTGTTGCCATATCTATCTTGACAGTGCAACAGATTTGTGCCATTGGCAATTTGGACCAAGAAAACCAAAGCATCATAGCATCCATATCTCACAGCTATATGAAACACTGTCTCTTCTTCTCTTGTGAGACAGTGAAATGAAGCAGAACTTCCCGACACAAAATCATTGAGGACTGAGACTTTCCCATTCATCACTGCAAGATGCAATGGTGTATAACCATTGTTGTTGTATTGTAAAGCAAGATTTGAATCGCGTTTTAGTAGGATCCATACAATCTCTCTGTGTCCTTTATTACAAGCATGATGCAATGCCGAATTCCCATTCTCGTCGATAAGTTGAGTAAGATCTGGCCACTTGTTCAACAACTCTCTAACAACATCTGCATACACAATCAACAGTTTAGGTAGGTGATAGCTTACGTCAACCATATATAGATACACAGACAAACAGATAGATAGATAGACCGACATAGTAAACATAGTGAAGAAAAGTCTTTATGCGTACCTGAGTGCCCTCTTGATGCAGCAATATGAAAACAAGCTTGATCAAAACCTGCTACTTCTAGCCCCACATTCTCATATAGATTCACCAAGAGATTCACCAAGTCAAGATGACCATGGAAGCAAGCTACAAAGAAAGCACTTTTGCCACTAGGATTAACCTTGCAAGCAGCCATGGGATTGACTTCAAGCAGCAACATTAAAACCTGAACATTCTCTTGTGTACAAGCCTCATGAATTGGAGTCTCCATATTTTTATTCTCAGCAGAAACCATGTCAGGGCATAATCTAATAATCTCAGACACAATTTCAATGCAACCATACTTGGAAGCAAGGTGTAATGGAGTGCTTAAGGTATCATCTGTTCTCTGGTTGAGGATTCCTTCTCTCTCTTTAACTAAGTTTGAAAATGTTGTCATGTCATTTTTCTTAATAGCATCAAAAAACTCTTGATCCATATTGAATTAAAAGGCTTTTTAGAGAGTGAGGGAATAATTAGTTAAGCTTTGTGAATGTGATCCATAATTATAGTACTAAAGTTTTGAGGAAATGTTTGAGAAATTATAGTAGTGACAAAGATCATGGTATTGACTTTTGAACGTGTGTTTTGGAGTTCAGATGAAATTGTTATGTATCAACGCCTTAACTTTCAAGGAAAATTCCTCAAGAGTTTTCTATATATCAAAAGTCAATCTGTATCCACATCATCATTTTCAGTGTTGCTAAGAAGCTTCCTAGTACCAACATAGATTGGTTTGAAAGATAGATGATCATGCATCTTAATCAAGTGGTCCAAGGGTTCAATTTCTAGATCCTATACACGTACAAAATATAGTTGGAAAGGGACTATCCACCTTCACTCTTTTTAGATTTTTATGCAAAAATTATTCAATGTGAACAATAATAATATTTCATCAGGATCAGACTCATCTCACATCGACGACCAGAATTCAACACAACCTTTTAGCATATAAGTCAACTCTTTATTAACATAGTCAACCTTCATTGACTAAAAATAGAAATTTCATGTTCTACGGATCAAGTCAATCAATCATTTTAGCCTTCAAAAATATAAAACTTTTAAGAATTAAAAATATTTTATATTTTAATATTTTTTTAAATTACAATTAATAAAATATTATTTAACGTTTCAATAAAATAACCCGAGATAAATCTTCTTGTATCCGGACATAGATAGATCTTCTTGTTTCCGAACATTAAACATAATTTTTCTCTAAGGAAGAGATGAGTTTGTTGATGGATGAATAATATAGATGGAGGTCAAAGTCAATGATACCATGAACATATTGAATAATCAGTTTCAAGGTAATGTGAATTGTGTTTTTGGATCAGGCATAAATAAAAACGTATATTAAACGATATAGAAAATATCGGGTCTAGTATATGTGAAGTATTGCAATGCTCCAACAAGACTACGATATTCAGTTGGATCATGATAGGGATTGCCTAAAGAACCATTGATTCCCACATTTATGTCCACCAGTGTTGATGATGGCTTGCAAGAGAACATACTAGTGCATTCTATAGTTTATGCTACATATTTCTTTTGAGCAAGAAAAAATTCTCTGGAATGTCTAGCAAAATATATATCCAAAAAATAATTGATAGGAGTCATATTCTACAGGGAGAGTTTGAAACTAAGTTGTGCCATAATAAACTCACGAAGAGTGTCGGATGAGGCAGCAAGAATAATGTCATCCACGTATAAAAGATTATAGGTGATGGCATGATCATGATGATATATAAATAAAGCTTGATTAGAAAGCATTGTACGAGAATCTCATTGTAGCTACATAATTAGTAAAACATTGGTACTAGGTATGATGTGTTTGTTTGAGTCTAGAGAGATATTTCTTCAGATAATACATCTGATATATTCATAAAATCAGTTACCGGTGACAAATTCAAATATTATTTGAATTTGTTACATGTTTCTCAATGTTAAGTAGGATGTATATCTCCCCAGTTTTTAGGATGAATCGTTATGCATGGAGTCTTCATAGGGGTTTGATATTCGTCAATGTGGAGATTGTTGAATATGACTCGTATTAGTGAGATATTTGTGGATTGTTGAGATACTTATGGGTTGTTGAAAGTATAACTCATATTGTTTAGATAATTATGGGTTGTTGAGATAAATGTAGGTTGTTGAGAGTATAACTCATATTGTTGAGATCATTATGGTTATATATAATGGTTTATTGAGGGAAATAATGGATTAGGGTTTTAGATACTTTTGTGTGTTTCTCTATAGTCTGATATGTATTTGCGTTATTGTTCTAACAATTGTTGACATGAGCCTTGATCCATACTAGGTTCCTCCACCGAGCCAATCAGGACTCTGATACAATTTGTTGGAGAATCCAGGGAGCGAGGCCCGGAAGTGTCAATGAGACAAACGTTCATGGTTATAAAATATTTTGACACCGGATATCTACCCAAAATCTTAAGATAATGGGATATGAGTCACCTTTCTTATAAACTTAATATTTCCTCCATTTCTGATTGATGTGAGACCTTACCACTCACATTTGAAATCCAACAATATGGGTGGTTTGACATCCAAGAAGAGAGGAATGTATTGTTCTGATAATTGCTTTCAAACTTCTAGAAGTGGAGCTAAATGGTGATTGTATCTGGGTTTTAGTAGTTTTATAGGCAATGCTAATAACACTCATGTTGAGTTATTGGCTATTTTTCTTGGTGTTAAGCTTGCTAAGTCTATTGGTCGTCGTGTTGTGTGTTGCTAGCACAAAGTTAAATTTAAAATATTAAAGTTAACACAAAGTTAAAGTATCAAACACAACAATTCATGATTGTCTTTTTTTTCTTCTTCCAAAAAAAGATTAAATTATTATAGTGTATTTATTGCTACATAAGGTGCTTCAAAACATTGAGAATTAGAGTAAAAAAACACAATCTCAACTAAAGCCATAAGCAAAAGTTGATTATATTGCAATATGACGTGTGTTGTGAGGAAGAGTAAGATGACCCTCCTCCACAAACGAAGCAACGCAATCATCAAACATTTCTTCAACAGATTTAAACTTGAATCCAAGACTCTCAATCTTTCCTGTGTTTAATTCATAATGTGGCCTATCTAGTTTCTTGAACCTGAAAACCAAATAAATTATACTAAGATACTCACATTATTTTCTTAGTAATACTATATTAAAACCGATTCAAACTGCACCGGGAATATGAGTAGCATTAACCAACCTTTTAGGAATCGGAAAACCGGGATAACGAGTTGCTAGCATGGAAACCAATTCATCATTTTCCATTATTGTAGAACTACAAAGATATCTACCATGAGAGGCTTTGTTCTCATAAAGAAGGATGTGGCAAAGTGCAACATCATCAATATGAACATATCCCATTCTTCCATGCCATTGAAATTTCTCAGTTTCTCCTGTATTACTTAATTAGCAATACTAATCATAATTAAAGAAATACTAATCAAATTAAGAGGTTTGTGTATGTATATGTATGTACCTTTGAACAAGCCTAGAACATCAGAAGCAGTGGAACATAAATCTTGTGGCAAACTAGGTCCAATGATGAATGATGGAAGAATAGTGACCAAGTCTATTCCATTCTCTTTGCAATATTCCCAAGCTGCTTTTTCTGCCATTATCTTCGACATCGGGTACCATGCCTTAATTCAATACATGTATGTCACAATAAGTTCGATAATAACTTAATATTACATTCTGTCTATATGTAGATCAGATGCATCACTAAATATGTACCTTGAGTTTCTCGCATAATTCCAAGGAGCTCCAAGAAGACTCGTCAAGTGGTATGTTTGAATCAAAACCATCTCTTACTCTAACAGCAGAAGACGATGAAGCCAACACCACTCGAACTAGGGTTGGATTCTTCCGACAAGAACGCAACACATTTAGCGTTCCTTGGACCGCAGGTTCCAAGATTTCCGACTGTTTTTTTTTACAAAATCGATAGCCATATTAGACCTTATCTAATTCGTATGATTCTAATATTTTAAAAATCACTCATAGTATGGAATTTGAGAACTTGCAAGACGGACTATCGCAGTGTCTAAAATTTATCAAGTTAAACTGAGATGATGGCTCTGATTGCCATATTTTTCATGCAAATAACATACCTTGGGATCATCTGATATATGATTGAGTACAGGAGAAGCAATGTGGAAGACACCTTTGCATCCCATGATAGCATTGTCAAAACTGTTTTCTTCCATTAAATCAGCTTGGACTAGTTTGAGTCTTTCTGTTGCTCCTTCCAACTTCCATAGATGTTCAACTTTCTTCTTCTTCCCTGCACATACTCACACATGTTAATCTACTTAAATGCAACATGATATAAATAATCAGTTTGTAGCTCAAAAAAAAGTTCCAATAATTGAAATGATATGTGATGAAAATAAACCCAAATCTCTAACTGTTCCAATGACATGATATCCAGACAAAAGAAGTCTCTTAATAAGCCAAGAAGCCAAGAATCCTGAAGCTCCTGTGACACATACTTTGTCTCCACTTTTATGTTCCATGTCAAAAGTTTATGTGATTAAGGCAAGAACAATGGCTTTGTTTATTTATATACAAATTTTTGCATGGTTCCTCTTCAATCCTCACAAGGATGAGATGATGAAACTAACATAACTTAAAGTTATGGTGTAGGAGACATGACCTACTTACCTCTTCTTGCAATAGTTCCATTTCATCAATGTCAGTTTTTGGGTAGAGATAATTATACATCAAAAGCATTTTCACATGTTGTCATCAGATGCGCCCATGGCCTAATGGATAAGGCGCTTGACTTCTAATCAAGCGATTGTGGGTTCGAGTCCCACTGGGCGTGTTTTTGTTTCTTTTTTGGAGAAAAGAATATTTCACTCTGCATTTAAAAAGTTATATACGAGAGACAGATTATTAATTTTGTTTTATATTAATATTTTATTTAGATGGACAGACTAGACAAATCAATAAAGTAGGATTATTTTAACTTTCGCATGTAAAATAATATCTTATTATTTTTCTTATCTTATGGAAATTATTTATTATATTTATTTAGAATTTTATTTTTATTCTTTTCTTTTTATTATAAAGAAAGCAACAACGAGAAAAATTAAATTCTTGGAAATTGAATTTTTATAAGGTATGCTAAACAAATATTAAATAAAGAATAAGAACAAATAGAAAAAAATACTTTAAGTTTATGAATAAGCAAGACTCTTAATTTAGTAAATTAATCAACACTAGCATTCCTATCTACAATCACATTGTTTGTGGGAGGGTGTCAAGACACAAGTCTAGGGGTTGATATCTAATTAGAATCATAAAAAGTCTGATTGGTAGAGTGTAAAAGAGTAGTTATTTGGATAAGAATATTTCAGAGAGCAAATGTTGTCTTTGAAGGATTCTTCGTTATGAGATTTCCAAATCATCCAACAACAAATGACAAACAAAAGGTCATGATTGGTGATCACATTAATTTTCGTCCAATTATATATTTCATCCTCATAAAAATATATGTAAGATGGAAAGCTCAAAATTATTCTAAACTTGTATGGTCTTAAGGCAATCTCTAAAAGTGTATAAAATGGTTTCATTAGTTGCGTCACATCTATAATAATAGATTTTTCAATCTGAGTCGTATTTTTCATGGTTTCCTTCACATTTCCACCGCCACCTCTCTTAACAGCTTTAGTTATTTTCTCATCTTCCTTAACAATTTTCATAATATCTTTTTCTTTTTTCAAAGGTGGAATTACGACCTCAACATCATTGGCAACTTCAACGATATTGACGGTTTTATTAACAACTGTATTACCATTGTCAGCTTTCTTAGCAGCTTTTTTTACAAAAGTTTCAGCAACCTCTATCACCATACCCTTAATCGTCTCGTTTGCAGTTTCCTCACTAAAATAACAACAATTACTGATTATTTTTAGCCATAGATTAAAAATGAATTAATGGTCAAGATGCGGAGTAAATTTTAATAACTTACTCGTGGATTAAGAATAATCTTCCAAACAAACACAATTGTTTCAAACCATAATTTGTAAATAAAGACTATAGTGAAAAGAAAAAAAGCGTTCCTTTTCAATGAAACACTTATGATGTTAAGTTTCAATTGCATTAATAGAGCGGAAAATAACATAAATTGGCAATTGGAATACTCATTACAAATGTTAATCTCAAATAAAATACAATTTCTTATCATAAAACTGAAGGAGAAGGGCGATCCAAAACGCAACGGAATTTAAAATTTCTCATTTAGTGATCCTCACGAATGGGCATGATCAGTGATAGAATTGTTACCTCTTGTGGAGATTGTAACCTTTGATGCAGATCTACGGAGCGATCACGAACGTTGAACGATGACAACGCCTCTACTCAATCCACACGAACGGATTCCTTCAATCTCAATGTTAGCTGCTACGCATGAAGGCTTTGAGTGAGTGAGAGAGAGAGAGAGAAATGAAATTGCAACTGCACAAATGCTTCTACACAAGGGTTCTATTTATAGAACCACTTGTGTGGACTGCAAGCTAAAAAGCCCACTCAAGTGTATGTGGCTCATATCTTATAATATGCCAAAATCACTTAAGCGCGTGATACCTTATCATATTTCGTATTCTACTTAAGTACACCGTACCTTATGATGTTCTACAATTCACTTAAGGGCACCGTACATTACGGTATTCCTTAGTTACTCTATCTCTCATCAATCCGTCCTTTTGTGTGTGACCTTGTAGGTTTTCGCGGCATTGACAATTATATTAAATCACGTATTTAACATAATAAACAGTGAGCGGTATCTAGCAACACATCACTGCTACCCAAGACACGAAAATGTCATGTGATCTGACAAATCCTTTTGTGATAATACTTATATGTACAATTACCCTTTTTCCCTTATGTCTATATTGAACACAAGGCATAGACCGTGTCATCCTTGTCCAGTTCAATATTGGGCCCATAGACATTTATCCTGTTACGCAGGATGGGCAAATTCCATCTAGGTCACTCATGTCCCTTAGCACGCTTCGTGGAGTACCCATCAACTGTCTTTATGGTCATCCAGTTACGGACAATGTTTGATCAGCAATAAGGCATTCGACTCCACATCTAGGGTCCATAGTGGTTTCAGGTCGAAGGGTGGTATACACCATTATCACCATGAGAATAACTTATGACACTTTGCATAACATTCTATATAGTATTCTCATAGCGGGTCAATCTAGTATAAATATTACTCTTAATATTCATACCTATGTTTAAGACTTGATAACTCCTTATCCATGATCCATGAGATGTGATCATCAGTCTATATACATAATAGTCTTAATGCTTTAATGTTATCTCACTTCAAAATAAAGCTCGACTATGGATACTTTAAGAATAATGTCCTTATGTTTAATGTGATCTCAGGATTAAGTCACACTTGATACATTAAACGGACTATCTATTCTAGGGACTTTATTAGACAAACATAATAAAGAAAAAGCCTTTTATTATTAATAAATAATTCGATACAAGTACCAAAAGTATTGACCTCTAGGGCTTACACCAACAAAAACAACATAAACTAGGAAATCATAATACTCATTACAAATGTTAATATGAAATAAAACTCATTCTTACCTCATGCTTGACAAAGAATCATCTGAAATATATTCATAGCAACGCTTTCTCGGACCGCACGTGCTTATATTCCCTTGAGTGTGTACTTTCTTCTAAGCGGTAAAAATTTGTGAACGAGAAACAAGAAACCCTAATTTATTGCTACATATATATCGTTTCAGTTGTTTTATGCTGGGGAAATGGTACAAATCAGTATATTAAGTGGACACAAAAACAATTATTTAAGAGGATTTCTTAATGCACCATATATGCTTCTATTAGTTGGAAGTTTCGACGTCAGGCTTGAGTCAATGAGCGAAAGAAGAGAAAATATCTTTGAAGACGCTCTGGACTTCGACATAAAAACATTGTTTGAGAAATCCAATCGAAGTGATCCTTGTGTAAAAGGGAATTATTGTATGAGACTTAGAAATACTTCTAAGTTTAGAATGGTAATTCGACTGAGACAACATTAAGGTTGCGTTCGACATAAATGTTTGAATTTAAAGAAAGAGAGAGATGATCAATTTACTCAAAGAGTAAGTTATTTAACTTACACCAAATAACAACATCTAAATTGAATCTAATCTAATGGTTAATTAAGTAAAATTAAAGGTTTTGTTAAAATTTTGTAAGACGTTAAATTAGCTGCATCTCGTTGACATATCAAATAATTTTTTATTAATGTTAAATTTTATATAGATGATTTGTGTGATAATAGTTTTCAATCCAATGATGGATTTTGTTATACGGATGCGTGGTGAAGAGTTATCGGATGTGTCATATTACTAATTTTGACACTTTGGTGTCATTTGATCCTGATATATATATATATATATATATATATATATATATATATATATATATAAGAAAATTCTATGTTCTGGAAAACAATCTTGAACAATCATGTCGCAAGACCCCCAAATCAACAATGGATCTTGGAGGAAAATCCCTAACAAAGAGTTTTTCCGGATGAAGCCCCCTATAATTCTCAACCCGATATTATCGGTTACCGACAACCTAATCGGAATTATTAAAACCTCGTCTATATGGCACCCCGATAAAAGATGATTATGTGTGATTTATCAATGTGTATGCATAGGTTAGAGGTTGAAGGTGAAGAGCAATCAAAGTATGAGTTTATAGTTTCGTCGACTTGGAATGATGCATGAATGATGTATTTATAGTTGTGAAAGTTTGGTGGCAAAAGAAAGAAATTCGGAATAACAGGAATTTAAAATTTGACCCAAGATTAACTGAATGTGTCGACACAAAGCACGAGTGTGTCGATACATAGGCGTAAGTTTTACAGCACGTTCTTACCTATGCAAGTTACGTGTCGACCTCTGGATGACAGAAAAATTCAAGGAGCAAAAATACTGACATGTGTCGACCTGAACTGGTATGTGTCGACACATATACTAAAAGTTTCAGTATGTGCCGATCTGTAAGGTGTATGTGTCGACCTGTGAGTAACAAAAAATATTTCCTTGATTTCTGGTACTTTATGTGTCGACCTGAGTCATGCATGTGTCGACACATACACATGACTTTTGTGCAAAAACTGCGTTTTCATGGTTTGGTCAATTTCAAAGTGGTTTTTGATGATTCCTAAGACCTCTAATGCAAGGGAGTGCCACAAGACATAAGGATGTCATCCAATATACCGAAATGTTGAGCTTTCTTAGTTTTGACATCATGCAAAACAAACATCTGATGAAGAGGTTGCACTCACACTGCTTTCTCCTCTCCTTACCTCTGTCCCTCCCTCTCTCTACGAGCTTTTTGTGATGCAGATTGGGCGTCTGGTCCAGATGACAGAAGAAACACCTCAGGTACTGCCATTTTCTTTAGTTCTAACTTGAATAGTTGGTGGTCCAAAAAACAACCTGCTGTTATAAAGTAGACTTAGATACAATAAAATCTATTAATACTGACAAGCGACATAAGAGTAATATAAATGCACCATTCAAGCCTCTTAGTACAAATAAGTGATTAATAGAAAATAATCAAGAACAAACATAGCAAGGTCGTCGCCGTTGTTGTTCTCAATCCCCCATCAATCTTCATTTCTTCCTTAAATCAAGTAAGTTTCCTTCTTCTCCAGGCTTGCATGCTGAAAATGTTGTTTTTAGAATACTGATTTACCTTCGTTTTGTATTTTGTTCCGGTGAGTGTTGGTGTTTGGCGGTGGCTTGGCCATTCCCAAACGCCGGTTGTTAGGGTTTTCTTTGTTGGACTTGTGTTTTTGAATAAGAAAGTTAGTGTTTTGCATTTTATCCTTTCTGACAACCACTCTGGCGCCATCGTTCAGGCGGTGAATATACTCTATAAATAGAGGACTTTTGGGCTTCTCATCAGCAAAAGAAAAACATGATTAAAAAGTTAAAATGGCCAATAAATGTACAGTAGGTATCACTTTTAGACTCTTTATCTTGGTAGTCGTTCCAATTCCTCGGGAACTAGATCGTTCTGCTGCTTTTTAGATACGCAACACTAAAAAAAATATAGCTAAATCTCTATAAGTAGTTGTGCAAGGCAGCCTGTATTTATTTATGTGTGACGGGTAAGGGACTCATACTAAGCATCTAACTCCTATTAAGCATTTAACCCCTTACTAAGTGTTGAAAGTATTTTTGGTGAGTATTTTGTTTATCGTTTCCACAGGGATTGAAGAGATATTACCGCCGTTATACATTTTATATTGTCTTAAGCGAGAGTTTTGTTTGGTCTTGGTTTGGTAAAACTAACATCCACAATTGTTTGTAGCAAAGAGTAAAGTTTATGAAAGATTAAGGTTTTAAAGGACATATCAAGACTAGATTTCATCAACCTATTTTACATGTATTCGATTAATCAAGCTTGTGAATTCATTAATAATCAACATAACCACGTATCGCTCATCTATACCGCTAGTATCCAAGACGGTGTTGCGATTTTTACTGTGTTGTTTAATCGATGATTTCTCAACCTATTAAATGGATTCGTGACGTATGTCTTGTAGTTCGAGTAATCGTCACTCTGAACTAATTTAATGCAAAAAACAGTAAAATGCTCAAATCTGTCAGTATCAATGTTGGTAAAACAAATAAATAGATCAGTCGGTTTCAATCGAACGATTCAAATTTGTCTAGGCCCAACATAGACCTAACATGAGCAATAATTTTTTTTAAGTTTAGAGTATCATTCTTGTATGCCGTGTTGAATCATTTGATATCCTCAAATCCAAATACCATCACATCACACACATATATCAAAAATCCCCTTTAATCACCTTTTGCCTCCTAACTCTCCCTCTCTCCCTCAAAACCCATGATGACTACTGACCCTTTCACAATCTTCCTCTATCTCCACCAACATCACTATTTCACCAAAATTCATTCCATTCTCATTCCCATCACATAGCAACCACACGCTTCTAACCTAAATCCAAATGCTCAACCCTTCTATCCACAAAACACAAACAACTCGCATTACCAATAACAACACAAGTTTGTATCGAAAAGCACAAAGAAAATTTATTATATTAGCATGTAAGTATTGATTATTTTAAGATTTTTTTCCATCCTCTTTTTTATTTTTTTATTTCACATGTAAAAGATTATGTGTACCATTGATCAAGAAAAGACAAGTATAGACATACACTGCATCATGCAGAAGACCATAATACCTTGGGAACTTCACAATAGATGTCTAAATTGCAAGACTCTGAATATCATGAGAGAATTCACTCACATCTATATAGAAGAAAACATGTGGCAGATAAACTAGCCCTTCTGTGCCATGAGGTGATGGACATTCATTGGTTGTTCCTCATTTCATTAAAAAAGGGTTACTTAGAGATATCTTGAAATCAATAAACTATATATTGCTTGACTTATTTAAGGATTTGGGAATAAGTTAGTAATGATGAGAGGTATGTTTTCTTTTAACTTATTTATTTTCTATCTTGTCTATTTTGGTTTGCTAATTTTTTTTGGGTTAGGTATATTTTAGATTTTTTTTAAAAATAATCATATTTTTAAATTAAATACTAAAATAATTATTTTTTAAAAAAAATGCGAAAATAACTACCTTTTCAAACAGATGTGTCAATTGATTTGACGCGTCCATTTAATATTAAGAGGAGACTTCAGTTCCCTTGGCGCATGCTCCTAAAGCATTGCATGGAGACGCCAGGGTTGCTGGCGCATGTGTCTATGCATTGGTGTATGCGCCAATGCATCTAGCAGATACACCTTAGTTCTTTTTTTAGTTCATATATATATATATATAATAGGGATGTCGTCATTGGGAAAATTTTATTAAGACTTTTTGCTGCAAATGCCCCTTTCCTGAAATCTTTTTCCCAATATACCCTAGTCTGAAAAAAATTCTCAATCTACCCCCTTTTTCCTAGTAAACTCGTCACTCCAATGGACGAGGGCCTGAAGGCCCAATTCGTGTAGTTAGGGCTCGGCCAATGAATGACCGAGGGCATGAAGAAGCAATTTTTTTTATTTTTTAATATTATAAATAATTTATTAAATAGTAATAATAATTAATATAATTGATTTTTAATTATTAATTCTATATTTAGATAATATAATTGATTTATTTAAAAATAATAATAATTTTTTTATAAAAAAATATTTAAAATAAAATGTAAATAATAATAGTTTTTCATGATAATAAAAAAATTGTGATATTATTATTTTTAAAATATTAATAATAAAAATGATTAACTTTTAGAATATTAATAATAGAAATAATTGGTTTTTTTAAGAATTACAATGGAAGAAATACATTTTATTGATATAATGGAAGCAATACATTTTATTTATAGTGACCGTCTGTTCCACATCTTGTGCCAACTTTTTTGCGTTTTCCCTTGCCCAAGTCTTCTTGTCTTTGTCTTGCGGGAGACGGAGATGAGTCGGAACACAATTCATCAAGGGCGTCTTGTTATTGTTGATGTTGTTGACTTTGATGTTGTTGTGATGTGTTTGGAGGCATATCCATAACGTCAAGTTCTTGAACGCCAAAAGAAGGCATACTCATTAAATGGTCATCGGTGAGATCAAAGTTGGATAGTGAATGTGTGGTTTGTGTGTAGGTTTCGGGTCGGGTGTGTTGGATAAGAGGATAATACACATCATTAGGGTTGTATGTGGGAGTGGGATGTGCGTATGTGGTGTTAGAAGGTTGGGGTTGAGAATGAGGGTTTGAGTATTCAAAGTTGGGTTGAGGAATTAGAGTGTATTGTATGGGTAGGCGTATGATGGTTTGTTGTTGATATTGTTGGTTGTAAAAGTAGTTTGTTTGAGGGAATGGAGTTTGAGGATTATGGTGTTGGGTTGAGGTGAAATAAATGGTGTGTTGTTGGATGGTCTGGATGTGTTGGTATGTTTGTTGAGCTGAGGATGATGGTTGGTTATGTTGTTGTGGGGGTGATGTTGTGTGTTGGGTTGAAGAAGCTACACGTTGACGGGGATCATTCAAAAATTATGTTGGAGCAACGTGCATAAAAGGAATTGATAAAAACCAATTCATGTATTCTCTACCCGGCTTAGAAGGAATTCTTGATTCTTCATGCTCTCGGCCATTCATTGGCCGAGCCCTAACTACACGATTTGGGCCTTCAGCCCTCGTCCATTGGAGTGACGAGTTTACTAGAAAAAATGGGTAGATTGGAAAAAAAAATTCAGACTAGGATATATTGGGAAAAAGATTTCAGGAAAAGGGTATATTGGAAAAAAGATTTCAGAAAAGGGGCAGGGCAGGAAAAAAAGTCTTTTAATTGGTTGGAATCCACCTCAAAATGGATATGTCAAGTTGGATAGTTATGGATACTGTAAGGAGAATGAGATAGTCAATTGTGGTGGTACCGTTTGACAGACCAGTACTATCCTACCCCTAACTACATGACTTCTCCAACACTCTTCTTATAATATATCCTATTACTATATATTATCTATTACTTGTAGGGTTCTGTGCTTATTTTATACTTCTTTGTTTTATAAATTATTTCTTCATTCTTCTTGGATACACAACTTGAGATCAACTTCCATTATGGGTATGTCTACAATTTCTTGTTCCTTTTTTTCCTACACTTCATATCATTTTGTATCGCTTTCTTCAACATTCTTTTAATCATTCTTATACGTTTTTGGTCAATAACTTTTGAGTTTCTTTACTCAACTGTTTTACATGAATGAAATATTTGAGTTAATAAAATGTGTGGATGCAACCAGGTAATGAAGATCACTGCAAAAAGATGGTAGAATCTTATATACTCATTAGTGATGATGAACTTGATATTTCTTACAATGTTTCGCCAGATAGACAGCATAGTGGAAACATCTCTCTTGCAAAATATTTTGCAGGACAAAAAGGAAAGGACTTAGACCACAATCCTGCACAAAACAATAAAAATTTGGATTTTTGTAAAGATGTGTTATTTCATTCAAATACCAAGAGGAAACGGAGTTATAATGTTGTTATGAGTGAGTCTGAAAGTGTTCATAATGATGATGAGGTTGGTAAGGTCACTGACAGTCAAATGCCAAGGCACCACGGTTTAAAGAGAATAAGAAAAAATGATAGTATAATAGAAGTTGGACATAAGAAGGAAGAAATAAGAGGCAAAAGGGTGAGCATCATGCCAAAATATCTAGAAGATTACATCATAACAAATTATGTTAAGAGGAGCTGAGTTGGCATGCCCTTATTAGCAAACAGTAGTACATTAGAAATGGAGTCATGTTCATATATATTTTGCTGTCTTTGTTGATGTGTATTTTGAAATTATTTGGTCCACTGTGGTAAACTGTTGATTATATTTATCATTGTCGTTGGATATGTAGGTTATACAGTATGGAATGCATTTCATAAGGTGTCTGTTTTTTTTTTGTCAAAATAAAAGCTCTCTCATTTTTTTGTTCTTAATGTCTAGCTATGTACAAAATATTTTGACATAACCAAATCTATAAACTGACACCGGTGGCTTCATAGTGGTTTGGTTGGACTCTTTAACACTAGATGTCGGTGTTTTTTAGTAGTCTAGTGAAAAAATTGTACAGGTTATATACTTAGATGTCGGTGCTTCTAATAGCTTGTTAGTGTTAAAAATTTAAACTTAATTAGATTGATAATCCCAAGACTTAATAATTGGTTTCACGATGATCTTTTTTTAGTTGTTTTAGTTTCACGATGATCTTTTTAGTTTCACGTTGATCTTTTATTTAATAATTGTTTGTATTTAATCCTTAAATTAAGGTAGGTAAAATTCGAAGACTCATTTCTTTAAAATAGAAAAGTAAAATTTAAAAAAAACCGAGATGCATTTTCTTAAAACTGGAGAGGCCAAATCTAAAGATGTATCTCCGTAAAAATATACAGAAAAATGCATAAAATACATAAAAGCTCCTAAACACCAACAAATGTGTATGCGTGTCTATACAAACTATCTATTTTTAATGTAACTACAAACTAATGCATTTTAAACAACTTGTGTTACCTAATACATGCATCACAATTCAAAAATAAAAATAAAATGAAAAAACTTACCAATTAAGAGTTGTTGTACGGAAGCTTGAATGAAGTGAATGAAATGCGTTCGGATTGATTAGAATGAGATATAAGTAGTGATGAAGCTTGAGAAATGGCCTATTCGATTCTTGCCCATAAGCTCTTTGAAGTGTTTTTGAAAGTGTAGCAAATGAAGAAGGAAGAGAAAAAGTTCTAGCGCGAGGTATATGAATTAAAACTCCTCCGAAGACGCATCTCTGTAAAACTCACTGAGCGTAAAATAGTGAGTTTTGAAATAAGAGTTATTACAGAGATGCATCTCCAGACATACTTTCGAGAAAAATGTGGTGGCTCATTCACTGAAGCGTTTGGTATGTGTAATTTGAGTGCGTCCGGAGATGCATCTCCATAATTTAGGGGATTTGTGACTTTTCACGGTTGTGAACTAGCATCTCATGTGGTGGATAAAGTAATTCCCTTATTACAATTGATTTTTTTTATCTAAGTTCACTTTAATGTTCAAACAAGGACTTTGGATTGATTGGGTTGTTCCTATCAAAAAGTGGTAATACCACAATTGTCCATAAAATTTGGAGATGCATCTCCGGACACACCATTTCTGCACACGTCAACTCAAATTTCCGAGACACCCTTATTTTATTAAAATTTAGTCCATAAATGCATCTTAGTATCTGTTGCACCCCAAAATTTGCCATATTAATTTCAATCACATATGACTTATGCTTCACATTCATCTATTAGGTCAATAACCTCACAATCATGCATACAAGGTATGGGATCACATATTTTCTTGTGATTTGGGGTTTCCATTCAAAATAAGAAGAGTTGTCATCATCATGATGATCATCTTCATCAAAGCACAAGGATCAACATGTCCTCAGTGTTAGGGTTTCACCAATTGGTTCATCAGGTGATTCTATGGAACTATATTTTGACTTCATCAAGGCATCAAGCCATTTTTTATTGAAGTTATAGTCTTCAATCACCTTTTTGTATTCATCTTACCTTTTATGCATCACTAATCCCTTTGAAAATGCAAAGATATGTCTTGTTGTTTGATTTCTTGTACAAGTTAGGAGTGTTGGATCAAGGAGTTCAAGTGGTTGATTGATTAGGCTTCTGTGGATTCCTCAGTACCTCAAGATTTCTATTCACTCAAAGTGGTTAAAGAGTTTCCCCATCATCAAGGATCAATTTCAAGATTGCATCAATTTGAGTTCGTCAAGTTCCATTTTGTCAGGATCCCTAAATTAGGGTTTTGGTCAAAGTTGACTGAATGTTGACTTTTGACCTAAAACATGATCTCATGGCTTGAAAAATGATTCAAGGGTCTCAAATACTTCTTTGTGGTCCATTCATATGCCTCATTTAGTCAAATAAGTTTGATCAATTGATGGTGGAAGGATTGTGATTCAATTGCTAAAAAGTCAACAGGTGCTCAAAGTCAAAACTTGACTTTTGAGATTTTTGGTCAACCAAGATCTTCTCAAGTCAAATATCATGAAAATATGGATGATGGATGGATTTGATCAAAATTAATCATGAAAATCAAGAAGTTTATGGAAAAATTAGTCATTTTGAGAAACTTAGAATTTTTCAAAGTACTAAAAATCATGTTAAAGTAGCCAACTTTCCAAGATTGTAACTTCTTCCTCAAGTCTCCAAAATTGTCAAACAAGCCCTACAAGTCAAGATAATATATGGAACAACAATATATTAATAGGGTGGAACTTGTAATCATAGCTTAAATGGTTGAAAATTGATGATAAAGTGAGACACTAATTAGGGAAATTGCCAAATACTTAGAAAATTTTCTAAGTGTTTTGACCTTAC
The DNA here is from genome assembly GCF_024323335.1 of Lathyrus oleraceus. Lineage (NCBI taxonomy): Eukaryota > Viridiplantae > Streptophyta > Magnoliopsida > Fabales > Fabaceae > Lathyrus > Lathyrus oleraceus. The sequence goes on from NC_066583.1 coordinate 635,392,557, forward strand.
CAAGTGCATGACTCTATGGCCAGTTTGTGACCAATTCAAGCAACCATTTTTCATGACCAAGATGTACTTAAATAGGGAATTTCCTACTTCAACATTATAGAAGTAATTGAATCAAAAGCTCATAAGAATGAAGAGATATGAAGTGTTAAATTTGATGCCTCGAAGTTGTTAGAATTACAAAATACATAGAAATTTTCCAAGTGTTTTTCAGTCACAATATTCAATTTTATGAGGATTTTTTCTCCATGATCCAATTTGATTCAAACCAAATTCCAAACATGAAACTTGTATAAAATGATCTCATCTTTCTAAAGAGTCCAAGAACATGAATTTCTCTTGCTTGAGATGCAAGTTTTGAAAAGGGGAAGTTGCTATGTCATAACTATTTTTGAGGTTCAAAACCATGTCACTTTCCATGCCCAACACCTACGCCAACCATGTGATCTTCATTTGCAGGCTATGTTACTTCTAAATCTTAGCATAATTAACGAATTACACAAGTCCATGATGCATTACCCAAGTGTTCCAAGCATTGTTCAAGTTTCATTCCTCTTTTGAACAAAAGTTGCCACTTCCATTTTGAAAAAAGTCCACTTTAAACATGAACATTGCTTGGAGCCTTGTAAAAGAGGATTATGGCCTGATTACACTCCATCTCAAGGCTGCTAAACATGTTTACTTGCTACCTAATCTCTGCAGCCACTCTAGAAATACACCATGCTCATTCTTGAAACCATACATTTCATGTACTTCACACTTGAAATCCAACCAAACTTTTTTTGATAGGAAGCTCAATTCAAACTGATTCCTTCACACACAAACCATAAATCATGCCTATAAATAGCAGACCATGCCTCTGAAATGAAACACACAAGAATTCCCAAACTCACCATTGCAGAAAAACTCACTTTCTACTTCAAAGTCCAAATCTTCAAAATCATCATTTCCCCCAAGTTTCTTGTAAACTATCCATTCAAACACCTTCCATATAACATATAGAAGCTACTGTAGACAGAAAATCGCATCTGTAATCACCAAATCATCATATCCAAATCTCACATTTTCACGCTTGCAACTAGAGTTGGCCAGAACAGTTGAGGAGGTTTTAAGGCAAACTCTCAATTGCATTACATTCCTGGATCATCAAGGGTGCTAAAGGGATCATTTACCACCATTAAAAGTGCTTGAAATGGAATCTCCATCTTCACCTACAAGGTACATTCTTTGCAACTTCGAATTCACTCATACATGCATTATTTTGAATGGTTCTTGAAACAAACATGTAGTCCATAATGTGAGGAGTGAAATCCTTCATCCGATTGATCAAATCCATCCATCATCATATTTTAATTATATTTGACTTGAGAAGATCATGGTTGACCAATCCAGATTTTTTGTCAACCTCTTGTTTCCACAAATTCTAACGATATCATAATAGAGATGAGTGCCACGTGGAGCATAGTTCTATGACCTAGATAATTAGATAGAGTACCTAGGAAGCCTCCCTGATTGTCCCTGGTGATGCCTCCCTCAACTCCTAAATTATTTTGAATAGACTCGTTTGTGTTTATTTTCATTCATCCCAAATTTGGTTTTCTCCAATTCATTGTAACGACATCTCTATTAAAAATAACAACATGATTATAATCTTTAAATAACTATAAGGTCTTATGATTAGAATAGATAAACCTCTAGAAAGGTTTATCATGTGAATCCATGTTCTTCCAAGACCACAAACAATGAAGAGCAATAACCCAACAACTTTTTCAAATCATGCCATTATTCCAACCCATGTGAAGTTGTATATTCTTAGGGGGAGATTGTTACATGTCCCTGACACACGGAGGAATAGCATCTCCAAAATGTATAAAAATGATTATTTAATGTAAAACGTAAAACATGAATAAAAGAATGTTGAAGAATGCGATACATGGTGATATGAAGTAGAGAAAAAAAGGAAGTTGTAGATATACGCATAATGGAAGTTGATCTCAAATCGTGTATCCAAGAAGAATGAAGAAATTATTTATAAAACAAAGAAAAAATAAATAAGGACAAAACCCATTATTGAGACTGTAATTCCTTGTGCCAAAACAGGTTGCTCGATAAAAAGAAGGTTGTGTCGAAATAGTCTAGTATAGAGTAGTTGTCGAAACTTCGAAGTAGGTTGCTCGACAGTATTTTCGACTTAGATTTATTTTTGTAATTTTTGGGCTTTTTTATTTTGGATTTTGGCTTAAAGAGAAAGAAAACTAAAATATAAATAGGGAGTAACCCCTATTGTTGAATACACTTCTACTTGCAGTTGCAAATAAACAAATCACAGTTTGTGAGCAGAGAAAAATTCGACAGAAAATCGTTTCAGGGCAGAGGTGGATGAGTTAAAGCCAAGATAGCTCAACTTGAAAAAGAGAAGACAAATTTTCAAGATAACCTCGATTCAACAAACGGGGAGAATATGAGGCTTAAAAGAAAAATTGAAGAAAATAAAAAGGCCTCGGAGAAAAGTAACAAGAAGGCTAAAAGAGAAAAAAAAAGTTTAAAAGAGGTGTTCCAACAAGGTTTAACTAGTGCCAACTGAATTCTTGCTTCACTTTGTAACCAGTTGAGAAAGAAAGAGGATAGGTGTATCACCTGAGAAAGTTTTCCTTCCAACAAAAGGGAGAAGAACGAAGAGTATTTGAGGCTAAAATTCAAAGGCTGGAAGGATGCTTGAGAGATGTTGTGACTAGGCTTGAGCAATAACGTCATCTAAAAGAGGAAGCCCTTAGTGCTTGTAGTGTCGATCCTGAGGTCATACGTGAAAGAAGTGAAGAGCTATCTGATGCTAGAGGGCCAGTGGGTCATTGGAGGACTCGGTATGATGATCTGAGGATTCAGTATGATGAATTGATGGCTCATATTGGAGAGTTGAATGAGAAGATTGACAAGCATGAAGATGCTATCCATACTCAAGAAGCAGGAAGTAGGAGCATCCATGCAAAGTTCACTAGTCTTGTTGAGTTCTATAACTATCTGATCGTTGGCATCCCCTAGAAACTGAGGTTAGTCGTGGATGACATGAAGGAGGATAACACTCCTACTGCAGTGCGTCATTTTGTCCTCCTGTGTGACAAAGTGGTGCAAAAGTTTAAGACGGAGCTAAAGGCACTCAAACCCTTAGAGTAAAACCCACTTAAGTCTTGTTGGATTTCTTGCTTTTGATTATTGTATTTGAAACAGATATTAGTACTCGTACCAGACTTGATTATGTTTCTTTTAAAGGCTTTGTATTTAACCTTATGACCTAATGAAAGCAATTATTATTCATATACTTGTCTTTCAATTTCTTATACAAATTTATAAAAATTATAAGAGAAAAGGGGTGATGCATTGACAATGTAAATTTATTTTACACTGTCAACCAATGATGACCATGCATCCCGCCAAGTCAGACTGAAAATTTTAAAATACTGGTATGACATGGCGAAATGATATATTTTTATTGGATGACAGTGTAAAACTATTTTACACTGTCAGTGCATCACCATTAAACCCAAATTATAATCCCTTAAAACAAAAGAAAACATAAAATATTTTTGCATCCCACATGCATTGCAATCATCTCTAAAGCATAAACTCATATTCATCTCTCATGATCTTTATAAGCAAGTTGTTTCCTTGACACTCGTATGCAACACGATCCAACACTCGCCGAAAGATGGAGCAATTGGAACAGAGTTAGACTATGATGAATGAAGAGATTGATTCCATTAATAGCAAGATGGATCACATATTGGAGTTAATGATGGCTCATAATAGAAGAGAAGAGGAATGTCGTGTCTCTATACCTATCAGTACTATTAAGGGTCATCCATATACTCTCCCAAAGGTGCCAACGCCAAATCCTATGATCTGAGAAATGCCTGTTGATTTTACTTCGCAAATTGATGGAGCTATTGGTCAACCTTCCATGGTGCATATCACTGCAATAACTGATGGAGATAATGTTTCAGTTTAACCTATTGCTCAAGATGACAAAGAGTTACAGAATGAGTATGAGATGCAAAACCATCCTGAAGCTCTCCCTGTATTCAATCTTGCTGCTCAGGAATCTGAGGCCTTGAAGATGTGTCATGAACTATCTGAGTAGATAAAGAACATGCGAGTACCTAATGCTACTAGCCTGAGCGCTTTTGAAATTTGTCTTGTGCCTGATGTGATCATCCCTACTAAATTCAAAGTCCTTGAATTTTATAAGTATAAGGGTTCGACTTGCCCTAATAACCACCTGAAGATGTATTGTCGTAAAATGGAGGCTCATATACGTGATGACAAGCTGATGATGTACTGCTTTCAGGATAGCCTTACTGAAGCATCCTTAGATTGCTACATGTAGTTGGAAATGGGTAGTGTTGAATCTTGGGATGATTTGGCTGCAGCTTTTGTCAAGCAATATAAGTATAACGCTGATCTTGCTCCCAATCGTACTTAACTTCAAAGTGTGAGCGAAAAATAAGGAGAGAATTTTAAAGAGTATGCACAAAGGTGGAGGGAATTGGCTACTAGAGTGCAACCACCACTAATGGATAAGGAGCTTAATGATATTTTTGTGGGTACCTTGTCGTCTAAATACTATAAAAGTCTTCCAAGGTATAGTGTATTTTTAAGAATCCTCTATTTTCTGTTGTCCGCGATTTGATAACATTGTGGTATTATTTAGAGGTATATCTATTTAAAGAAAATTATCGATTGTATAGACATTATTGGCATACTTATTTGGCACATTTCTTTTTCATGATGAAAACTGCATAAACCATAATCTAAAATATGTTTGAAATATTATGCAGGAAATTTACATGTGTCTCAATTGGCTAAAGAAGCTTGATCCATTGATAATTGAAGATTTGGAATTCATCTGATGAAAAGTCAACTACTCAAAGTCAAAGTTTGACTTTTGAGATTTTTGGTCAATTATGGACTTCTTAAGTCAAGAATTATGAAAATATGATGGATGAATGCATTTGATCAAGCCTAATCAAGAAAACCAATGAAAGATCCAAATTAGGGTTTTGAAAATATTTCTAAGTACTAAATTCTCAAGTTCATGGAGGTGACTTTTCAAGGTCATATCTTCCTCCTAAAGTATCCTAAAATTATAAACAAGGACTCTTTTGAAAGATCACATGGAATACTTCGATGTGATGAAAATATTTGAGGTGAAAAAGGATCCTTAAAGTGTTTGAAATTGATGGCGAAAGTTAGTGTTTCAAGTTGTTGAAAAATCTCAATACTTAGAAAAATTTCTAAGTGTTTTGACCTTACCAAGTGCATGACTTTATGACCAATTTGTGATCAATTCAAGCCATCATTTTTCATGCCCAAGGGACGTATTTAAATATGAAATTACATACTTAGTTATTGTAGAAAGAATGATCCAAAAATCTCATGGAAATTGGAAGATATGAAGTGTTAAAGTTGAGGTCTCAAAGTTGTGAAAATGGCCAAACACTTGAATTTTTTTTCGAAGTGTCAAACAATCTCAACATCCAATTTCATTAGCAAAGTATACACAAGTAATCATGTCATGTACTCAAGCAAGATCAAGACAAAAGATGTAACAAGCAATCAAGTATAAGCACGTCTTTAACAAAGTCGAGCATCAAAACCAAACCAATATCAAGTGTATGTCAGAAGAACATGAATCCAAACAATCAAAAGTATGAAAAATCAACATAGGAGATGTATGTGAACATGTATGTGTGATCATGTGAACATAATGAATATGTGAACATATATATGAGTGTGTGATCATGTGAACATAGTGAATATGTCAAATATGTGAACATATATGAGTGTCTGATCATGTGAACATAATGAATATGTCAAGTATGTGAAAGTGAACATGTATATGTGTATATGTGTAAATGTATGATCATGTATGTCATGTTAACATATTAAATATGTCAAGTATGTGTATATGTGTAAGTGTATGATCATGTATGTGATGTGAACATAATGAACATGTCAAGTATGTGAAAGTGAACATGTATATGTGTACATGTGTGTAAAAAAGAAGTAATGACAAGGGAAGATAAAAACATGGACCATTTAGACATGGTGAGATCAAGATTAAACCCTAATGTGGATCAATATGCATACAAGTCAAGGATGAACAAAGAGATCATGTCAAAACAAGTTTCAATCTTAAACCCTAAAAAGGAAGTCAAGCATGCATCAAAGAGTCAATGATCAAAGTCCACGAAATAAGCATAAAAACATGCCAATCTCAATAACCCTAAGGTCACTACATCCATCAAGACAAATCAACAAGGTATTTAGAAATGGTTTATCAATTAACACAACTTTCAAAGAACATATCTCAATTAAATTCAAGTTGATACCCTAATTTAAACATCAAAGGTAATCAATCACCAAACACACTTAAGTCAACCATTCATTAAGGTAAAAGGCATCAAAGACAAGGTAAGACATGACACTAGACATCACAAGAGGAAACATTAGTTTGGCTTGAGATGGTCTAAAATGTTCTGACCAAGTCAATGTGCAAGTGATAAAAATGGAGATTTTCAACCACTTAAGCCATGCTTATAAATTCCAACCAATTACTATAGTGTTGTTCCATAAATTATCTTGAATTTTAGCCATTGTTTGGCAATTTTGGAGGCTTGAGGAAGAAGTTACAATCTTGGAAAGTTGGTAGCTTGAACATGAAACCTTGATACTTAGAAAATTTTCAAATTCTTCAAAATGACTAATTTTCCAAGTTTTTCTTGATTTTCATGATTCTACTTGATCAACCCCATCCAAATTCCATATTTTCTTGAAAATTGACTTGACATGACCATTGTAACAACCCATTTTTTTAGTATTTATTTCTTATATTATTATTTTAATTTATTTTAATTTATTTTATTTATTTTATTTATTTGGGGTGTTAATTAATTAATTGGTTGTTAGGTAGTATAATAATTGATTGAATTAATTGACTTGGTGTCTATATTGTGTTGGTTTAATTTATTTGAACTAAATAGAGATATTATAATACTATGTCTTATTGGGCCTAATTATTAAATTAGAAGTATCATTTCTTAAGCCCAAATATAATACTAGGATAGTAAGAGGTGAGGAGAGTGGGAGGTAACACTCATTTGGTCATTTCAAGGCAACAGAGAAAGAAAAGAGGAAAAGTAAGGAGAAGAGAGGAAGAACAAGGGAGAAACTAGGGTTTCCAGAAAATTGAAGAGGTAAGGGGGAGAATAATTAGCCTATATATGTGAATAGTATATTTGTTATGAATGTGTATATGTACCATTGGTGGATAATTCATAGAGTTGAATTATGGTGATATGTGGAATGTTAAGATGGTAGAGATGATCTTAATTGTATATATTATTGGTATTTGTACATTCATTCATGGCATGGTCGGCTTTATGGTGGAAGCGGTGAAACTGTGGGTTCACATGGTAATAGACGTTGATCCTTGAATGGAAATAGACGTAGAAGACGTTGATCCTTAATTGGAAATAGGCGTAGTGACTTTGATCTTGTCCGGATCGGAAGCGTGGCTTTGATTCTAGATATTGAATCGGAAAGCGGTGAAACATTGGGTTCACATTGCGGTACCACATGCATAGAGTCACATGTCTTGCATTGAGTCACATTAGAGTTATGTGATAATTGAATGTATGCATTGATGTGATTGTGATGCGTGTATGAGATATGGAAATGGAGTTTGGTGATGTTTGGATACATAACTTGGTAAAATATGTGATTATGTGATAATTATAGTTACGTGTATATTTGGGAATATAGCATTGGATTTTAATATTATACTCCTTGAGTTTTGATGTATGTTTGAAACATGTGAAATAAATATTAGTTAGTATTATTTACATGGTTATACAAGGTGTGATGAATTCCTTTAATTGTTGATTTAATCATTGTGCTTTATTATACTTCTTCATAATGATTCGAATTCTCACCCTTCTGTTTGAATGTTGCCTTTACATGGGCATCGTGCAGATACTCAAGAATAGTATTGCTGAAATAAGTGGAAGGTAGCTCACTCGAGATTTAGCCGGAGAGTTTCCGTGTTTTGATTTAGAGACTAGGTAGCGAGTCAATGCTCTGGTCATGTAACACTGGGTAGATTAGTAGTATTAAACTCATATCTTATTTGGATATGTATTATGTTATTACTTGTGAACATGTTTAATTGCAATTTGCTGTTTTGAGAGCCCATAGTGCTAAATATTTTGGATATGGTTTTATTTTATCTTAAGGAGATTATTGAGAGATGATCATGGTATGAGACATGAATCATTTTATGAAATACATGAGTATTCATTATTTTCCGCTGCGAACGCATATTCTTGTATACTCGTGATATTTGAAATGTGTTATTTTAAATGACCAGGGATATTGTATATTGATGATGAATGATGTTGGTTTTTGAAAGCTTTTAGTATTCGAAAACGTCGATGTGACGCCCTTTTGTTTATATGCGTGCTTATTTACTCTAATTATATGTTAAGTATTTTGGGTAGAAAAAGGGGTGTTACAACCATGGTTGATCAAAAATCCTAAAAGTCAAACTTTCACTTTTGGTTAATCAGTTGACTTTTTGCAGTTGAATCAAGTGGCTTATAACCAGTTGAAATCTTGTGATCATGGAGTGATGATGAACATTTTGAGACACCTTAGAGACCATGAAATGATATCCTTAAGTTGTTGTGTTATATATACATACAAGGGTGAAGCTTAACCTAAAAATAACTGAGTTTGACGATTATCCTTCTGAGCGTGTAGACACTTGACCACACACATGACGTTTATCCCCCTTGAAGTGCCTCCGCGTTGTCGAATTTGGTAACGCTAGAAATCTATTATCCCACGTTCGCAATTGGTCCTGGTAACCCACTGCCTATTCACAACTGATTAAAAAACACGTTGACACTTCCTCTAGTTGATTTAGGAAATATTCTAAGTTTCTAGTTGATTGGTGACCTTGTCAAAGCTTAGTGAGCCTTGTCGAAGTCAGCTATATTGTCGAACCCTTTTCGAGACTTTTGACGTGTTTATAGGAAATAATTATTCTTCTCTTGCAAATATGTTCTTGTGATACTTCTAAATAACTCCTTGATATTGCAAATATGTTCTTGTGATTCTTCTAAACAACCCCTTTATATGTCAATTGAAGCTCCTTTTGCTTTACTTGGTTATTCTTATTTGGGATAATAAATGTTTTTCAACACTTATTTATTTATCTCAACGTAAGTGCACGTTGACTTTTTCTTAGCTGGAATTTCGATGCTAACAACTTCTTAAAAAATTATTTAAAATCAATTAAATGATAATTAAAAACTATCCGGTGACAACTACAATGATTCACCACTACACTACTTATGACTTATTATTCCAGAGTCACCAATCAACTCGACACATATTAGGTTTATGGAACCTCTTCCTTTCTTCCTCTTCTCTTTTATATATATATATATATATATATATATATATATATATATATATATATATATATATATATATATATATATAACCTAATTTTAAAAATAATATTATAATTTCATTATTATTATTCATTATTTTTTATTTCGTAATAATTTATATTAGATTTTATCACATTTCAAACTAGTAATATTGAATAATAAAAATAAAATAATAATATAATTTTAATAATATAAAAGTATTTATGAATTGAATGAGATGGTAAAATAAAATATTTTAATGTTTTAAGATTTTTTAATTATAAATATACATTTTTTAGTATAATTTTAAAAAAAATATATTAGAAAGTTTGATTGCAGATTATTTTAATAGAGAAAATAGAATAAATAGCTGATTGATTAATACATTAGAAAAATTTAAAATTCTATATAAGTTAATAATCCTCCTTAATTGATTAGTAGGCGTTACATTTTTGTTTAATTGATTAAAAAGACACTTTGTTTCATTTGGATATAGATGATTGATCTAAAGTAAGGTTTGTTTTTGCACGCTGACATAGAAAAAATGAATAAGAAGTAAATTAATGTTTAGAAAAGTGGCTTTGCATTTGAGTGGAGTAAGGGAATGATAGGTTGCAGGTTTCTCTTCAGGTTCCTAACCCTAATTTCAATTTCACTCTCTTCATTCTCCTACATGTTTTGTTATCTTTAAATCATAAACTATTTCTCATACTCTTTTGATTTCTTGCAGAGTCGATCGAGTTCTCAGGCTCACCAACGCACATGTTTCATCAAACCCTAAATCACACTTTCAGGTTCCCACCTTTTTATTGCATCAACTCATTTCATTTTCAACCCCTTTCTAATCACTCTTGTCAAATTAAATACTAGTTCACAATTGTGAAAATGCAACTAATGATGAAAATTGGATATTCACTACTTTTTTTGTATTACTTGTAATAAATTTGCTTATTTGTTTTTGAGTCTTGAAGTGATTTATCTGTTTTAGAACTTTTTTTTTTTTTGGAACAGGGACATAGAACTTATTATAGCTTAAGCTGTGATTTTATAATGGGTAGTAGGAAAAAGAAAGTTTGTATTCATGACAATAGCAATCAGCAGAAAACCATGAAATCTATCTGGAGACCTATTGCCAATAATGCTAGTTCTTGTGAAGGTTTGTCTTTTTGTCTCATGCAGTATTAGCGAACCCATTTCTGGGTGGTGCTAATAACTTCGCTTTGTGTTCATCATGTTATACAGTTGAGTCGGTAGATGGAGTTCAAGAAGTGGGTTGTGGCACATCTAGCGCTATCTCAAATGAGCATCTCCTGAACAAGGTAGCTGCCAATGAAAATACAGAATCAGGTACTGGTTCCGACCAATTGCAGGGTAATGTTGAAAACAAAGTGCTAGAAGAAGGTTTATCTCTCTCCACTGAAAAGCATTCAATTTCTGTAAAGGCAAGATTGTATATTTTCACTTCCTCCTTTTTTTTTTATCTTTATCAATTGATAATTTATATTTTATGAAGTTATCAATCTATTTGTCCTTTTATGTGCTGGTGATCACCACATATGTTTTATTTCGTCCATTTTCTTTATGTTTAAGTTTCTTGAATTGTTAGTTGTTCAATCTATATTGAATATTACTATAGTCTGTTGGTTTGTTGTTAGATGGCAGGACTCTATAGAAAATAAATTAGACTTGAGGGCTTCTAAGAATTCTCGCATGAAACACCATGCTGCAGATTGTTTTCTCGTTTTTTCTTTCTTTCTGATTCTGATAATAGCTTTTATTGTTTATTGTCTGAATTCTTCTTCCATTTTCTCCACAGTTTAGGATGGAAATAATTGATATCACCTGTTGATTTTTAGAAAGCTTTGACTGTACCATCTATCTGTCTCGGTTCTGAAATCTAGTTCTTCCTTTTTTTTCCTTAAAAAAAACTATATGTTCATTTGGTTCTCTTTCTGATAATGCATTGAACGGACATCAGCTTCAGCTCTTTCATTTTGTATTTGTTGTGCAGGTTGGTGCTTCTCTATTTCGTTTTATTAAAGGAAAAGGGTAAAAACTAGTTTTTGATTTGTTTGGCATTGATAACAATACTGCTTAGCCAACTGGAATTAGATAAATTTCATTTAAAAGAGTGGATAAGAGTGAATGAGTACGACACGGGTGAAAGTGACAGAGAATTGTAACTAGGGATGCACAATAATCGTTATAGGTAGGCAGAGAAGGAAAAATAGTAATGCCTATCAGGAATAGTACATAATTTAGGCTTGAGATTCACATTGTCAACATCATATCGATACAATAACACAAAATCTTGTTGCTATTATTATCATCAAAGAGAGTTAGAAAATAGTTCTTAATTCTTATGATATAAGATTATATACTTGTCACTCATACTTAATGATGTTTCAGGGGATACACACAAAAGAAGATAGAAGAGGAAACAAAGGTTAAGATAATATTTCCTTCTTCAAAAGAAGATGAGTTTGTTAGTAAGTTTTTGGGTTCACCTAATCTACCGTTTATCTTCAATGTGTCAGCTTTGAAATAATTATTTTCTATTTTTATAGATTGACTTATTTCTAGGCAATGTATGACTAAATCCATCCCTTCACACCCAACACAATGAAAGTGTCGGCAGCTAGGGGCAGACCGCAATGATAGCATATTAAAATTCTGATTGAGCCTAACTCAACTTTACAAAACTGACTTGTAAGGTGAGGGCTCCTCAAACTTCATAAACACTACACATTCATATCTCTAGGCAATCTGAGACTAGATTCACCCTTTCACATCCAACACAATTAAAGTGTTGGAGGCTGCAATGAAGACAACCCAAATGCCACAATGCGGTGGCTAGGGGTGGACCGCAATGAAGGTGGAACTTCCAACAATTATAGAACATAGATTAGGCTGACTCTTATATTGGCCGAGCAAGAGAAGCAGAACTTCCATATAAAGTAAAAGCTCTCCCCTCTCAACAGCTTGGCAATTTAGAGCAAGATCTTTTTCTTCATCATTATGACTCTCGTAAGAGTGGATAACGAAATCCAATATCTAATTGATTAATGTTGAAGTTTAGAGTTTTAGATAAAGGCGGGAAAAGAAAAAAAAAAGAATCTGAATTGCTTTTGATGGTTTAATGTGATTTGATACAAAAGACCAAGTTAGTCTAGAATAAGAGCAAGATATGACATTTTTCATATCATCTAACTGGTATAATTTTCTTTTGCAGCCATTGAAGGCATTTCAATAGGTAGTGTGACTTCAGCTTCAGAAAAGATTCAGGCTATAATTGATGAGGTCAGTTGTCTGTCCATGCAATCTCTCGATCTCAAGAAATTTATGGCTATAATGACCTTTTTCCAATTTGTTTCTTTTATAGTGTATTATGTTGGTGGTGGTGACTTGGGTTGATATTACTTTACATTCACAAACTAAGGTTAACATGTTTTCTTGTGTTTGATATCAGACAGTTAGGAGTCGAAATCTTGATTATTCCCACTTCATATCCCTTCCACTGGCCATCCATCCCGAGTTAGTTTCTAAACTAATCAATTTTCAAAACACTATTTTGGGAAATGACGATTCTTGCATAAATGAGAATGTTGATGCTGACTCCAATGAGGGTGAGGATACTACTGATAACAAAGAAGGGGATCAACTGTCAAAAGAAATTGCCGATGTTGCAGTTGAACTTAAAGTTGCTGATGACAGTAAATCAGTTAAAGTTAATCATACTAGCATACCACTAGTCAGTTACGCACCCAAAGCATCCAAGGCTTCCCCTTCATCTGGTATGGGAACAATCTGTTTTTCAATGTTTTAAATGCGTAAAAGATTGTGAAATGATCTCCATTGTGCAATCAACTCAGCAGTATTATACTCTTCAGTGAGTGTTGGTCTGTGTTTCATTACATTTTTCTGTTCATTAAAATTTATCATTTTGTGTGCCTAAACTAAGAATCCTAGTTAATCATTTTTGAAAGCAATGTATATTACGAAGACATGCTTATATTACTCGTTAACTAGTCATATTTGCATAGCTTACGAGATTGCCTTTTCCTGTTGAAACCCATCAAGGATTATAGATATTAATTCTTCTTGTTGTAATCTCATTCTTCTATGTGCTATTTTTTAATATGAAATATGACTGTTTTTTTTCCACTCTTACAGACTTGGGGATTGACAAATCTATATTCATTAAGCCCAAGACATTTCACCTTACAGTACTAATGCTTAAGCTGTGGAATAAAGACAGAGTTAAGACAGCAACAGAGGTCTTGCAGGTAAGTTTTATTAAATTCAACATAATAATAGAGTTTGTAAGTTAAATTCTTTCTTCATAATTATGTTTATATCCGTGCAGAGTATTTCCTCAAAAGTTATGGAAGCATTGGATAATCGTCCTGTGTCAATTGGATTAAAGGGACTGGTAAGAATCTATTTTTGAACTCCACTAGATCAAAACAGGACTCAAGTATAAGACGTTTTAAGTCTGGTGCATTCATTAAATGTATGGAATGAAATGACTAAATACATGTTGATTTCTGCCAAGTGTTTTTTTTGTTGCATTTAAAATTGTAATATATTCGGTCTCAAAGTCCTAGCTCAACTGACAAAAACCAATGTTGTTGCTGGACACCTTGTCCCGGGTCCGAACCCGAGATCTCGGAGTTGTGTGTGTGAGTTTATAGTGGTTATTAGTTATTACCACTTCGTCTACTAATATATTCACAATTCAAAAGTTTTCCCTTTTCAAACTCGCAGACAAAATGTTACATTAACTTCTGCATTGCATTGTGAGATGTTGTTCATCACTTCATCCTAATAATTATATTAGAGTGGGATGTCACTGAAAGATTCACACTAGTGGTGTATGTTGGATAAAAACTTGCGTTCTTATACCATCAAATTCGACCTTATGCAATTTGTTTGATATTTTTAATAAGGCTAACATATGTTTAATCTTGCAGGAATGCATGAAAGGTTCAATGGCCAAAGCTCGTGTCTTGTATGCTCCGGTGGAAGAAATTGGCAGCGAGGGTCGTCTTTTACGTGCCTGTCGTATCCATATATGAATAGTTCCTTGTGGTTTAATAAAATTTGTTTTTTTGTTCTATAAATCAAAATAATTATGGATCAGTGACCAGGCCTGGTTTTAATTATACATTAGGCTCAAAATATTGTTTTTTTCTGAACTTATTCAGAAGTCATAACTGATGCATATATTGAAGCTGGACTAGTCTTGGAGAATGACGCCAAACAAACACTGAAGGTAAATTATATTTAGCCGATTCATTGGGCTTATATGCGTATTTTGGAAAAAAGATAATTGAGAGTAACCTACCTTCGATATTGTCTTCTTTGAGGCCCTGATAGGAAACCTTACCAGTTACCACCAAAATATAGCCATAGTCTCTCTGCTGTGTAATTTATTCGTAGGCTTGGTAGTTTCAGGGATCAACGGGTTTTTTCTTGTGTTGCAGATGCACGCCACTGTGATGAATTCAAGGCATAGGAAAAGGTTCTGCTACCCTTTTTATCTTTTCTTGTAGACTTCAAGTACTCCTTAATTTTTGCAGCTCAACAATCTCCCTTGCTCTTTGAAACTTTGTTAGATTATTTCAGTTTAAATAGCTGATATAAGCTGCCGGTGTTCAGGACAAAGTGGAAGAGAAATAATGTTGACTCTTTCGATGCACGGGGCATATTCGAGAAGTATGGAACAGAGGACTGGGGGCAGTATCTTATTCGTGAAGCTCATCTTTCGAAGAGATTTTCATTTGATGAAAAGGGATACTATCATTGCTGTGCTTCGATACCTTTTCCTGAAAGTATGCACAGGTAGAGTGATTGATATCTTGCTCATTATTGCCTCCATTTCTCCTCTGTGGAATAAGGAATTACAGGAGTTGCTTCTCAGAATCTTTCTTGTCTAAAAGCTAGTGTAAATGCTTGTCGACGCCAACTTGGATGGCATAACTAGAAAAAAGTGGTGCATGGGATTTTGGTCGATATTCTGTGTATAATGCTTTGCTTGACATTTGACATGGTTTCTTGTAGAGCTCGGCCCGACTTGCCAATTGTTGTCCATGCCTGTCTATTTTTTTCTTCATAAATGTGGTTAACTAGTTATTCTAATGTGTGAAATGTCAAATGTTATTTTTCATCGAACTTCACTGATATGGCACGATTTGGTGATATTTTATTGATTGGTCTGAGTTCTTTGTCGTCGCCAAATCTCTGTTATCGCGATACAAATTTTCGGCCATTGGATGGAGACCAAATAACTTCTATTTGATTTCACTGGATTATGTTTAAATTATGAACTCAAAATGAGTTGTTTGATCTTCACCCAACAGCTGGATTATGTTTAAATAGAAAATGTATAGGTTTTTTTATAAGTCTATTTAGTCTAAAGAAAACTTTATCTCGTACCCATATAATTGTACCCACACCCCTACAAATAATTTTTTTTGACCAAAATACCCTCATATAAATAGGGTATATTTTTCAGAAATAGAAATTTTTTTCATTTGCGCTTGAAGACTTTCGGAACACACATTTTTGGATTTTTTGTCATTGTAAATCGGAATACTAAGAGTAAGTCTTCCGATTCACATATTGTATATCGGAACACTTATCTAAAGTTTTCTGTTTCGCTACATTTTGGGGGCATTGAACCGAAAGTCTTTTAGAAAGTCTTCCGGTTTGGTTGGCTGTATACAAAAACTCTTTTTTAAAGACTTCCGATTTGGATGAATTAAATCGGAATCAGGTTTTTTTATTTATTTAATTTTTTTTTTTAATTTTTAATAATTTTTTTATAATATTTTTTTATAGTGGTTCGAAGACGAGGTGTAGATGGTAGGATTCCAGACCGCACTTTATGCCAGGGCGCATCTTCATCTGCAGCTGAGCCGGTTGGATATCCAGGAGGATCATACGATACGTCTCTTTTGGTGAAGTATGAGCATCATGTTGCTCGACATTTATGGTTTGGTAAGGTAAATAAACGGGATATATTTGAAAATGAATAATAGTTGAATATTTTATATTGTGTTTTATAATATGTGTTTTAATTGTTTTTAGAAAAGAGGTCCAAAGAAAGAGTTAAAGGTTGCTGGACATGGACTGAAGCTGACATCTAGGGTTCCATTGACTCTTCCACCATAGATGAAGAGTTGGGTATCTAGATCTGATTTATCTTCACTTCAGAGAACTAGTCTGAACAAGATAGACACAAATCTTGTCTCTGCATTTGTGGAAACATGACATCTAGAAACATCTTCATTTCATATGCCGTTTGGTGAAATGATCATTATTTTGGATGGTGTCTCATGTCTGCTTCACTTGCCCATCAAGGGTATCTTCTGGAGTCCTCAGGATGTCACGGAAGAGATAGCTGTTGAATTTGATGTTGACTACTTAGGAGTGTCACAGGGTGAGACACAATCACATGTTCGTAGCTGCAGGGGTTCGTATTATAAATTGGAGTGGTTATACGATTTATTTGGACAACAGAGCTGCTTCCAGCTGGGCATATGCGACCAGAGCATATCTGTTGATGTTGGTGGGTTACACCATTTTTGCTGATAAGACCTTTACACTTGTAGAGGCACGATACCTCCTACTGTAGAGGCACGATACCTCCTACTGTAGAGGCACGATACCTCCTACTGTTTACAGATATAGATAGATGTTCAGGATATAGTTGGGGAGCAGCTGCACTAGTTACCCTATATAGATATCTTGGAGATGCGTCCATGTTTAGTTGCAAACAGTCGGTGAATATCTTACTCTCCTACAAGTATATAATTTAATTTTGTTTATTAAGTGTTGGATTCATTTTATAAAATATGTTAACTTAATTTATTTTATTTACTATGTTTGTATTTTGTAACAGTGTTGGATTCACGAGTACTTTTCAATTGTTGGAAAAAGAGGGGAGAATTGGAAACCAACTGATAATTGTGGTCTTCCTCGAGCGATGAGATAATCGTATAGGTAAGGAGTCCTGAATGTTGATGATTTACGATCTATTTTGGACGAGCTGATACCTGTCGACGTCATATGGCGTCTATTTGAGGATCATATAACTGATGCCATGCTCTATGATCCTCAAATGGACGCCATATGACGTCGACAGGTGTCAACTCGTCCAAAATAGGTCGTAAATCATCAACCTTCAGGACTTCTTGCCTATACGACCATCTCATCGCTCGAGGAAGACCACAATTATCAGCTGGTTTCCAATTCTCCCCTCTTTTTCCAACAGTTGGAAAGTACTCGTGAATCCAACACTGTTACAAAATGCAAAATAAAATAAGTTAAGTTAACATATTTTATAAAATGAATTCAACACTTAATAAATTAAATTATATATCTGTAGGAGAATAGGATAACCACCGAGTTGTTTGCAACTGAACATGGACGCATTTCCAAGATATCTGTATAGAGTAACTAGTGCAGCTGCTCCCCAATTTTATCCTAAACATCTATCTAAGTCCGTAAACAGTAGGAGGTATCGTGCCTCTACAAGTGTAAAGGTCTTATCGACAAAAATGGTGGAACCCACCAACATCAACAGATATGCTCTGGTTGCATATGCCCAGCTGGAAGCAGCTCTATGCTGTACGAATAAATCGTATAACCACTCCAACTTTTAATACGAACCCCTGCAGCTACGAACATGTGATTGTGCCTCATCCTGTGACACTCCTAAGTAGTTAACAACTACATCTTCCGTGACATCCTGAGGACTCTGGAAGATACCCCTGATGGACAAGTGAAGTAGACATGAGACATCATCCAAAGTAATGCTCATTTCACCAAACGGCATGTGAAATGAAGATGTCTTTAGATGCCATCTTTCCACAAATGCAAAGACAAGATTTGTGTCTATCTTGTTTAGACTAGTTCTCTGAAGTGAAGATAAACCAGATCTAGATACCCAACTCTCCATCTGTGGTGGAAGAGTCAATGTCAGCTTCAGTCCATGTCCAGCAATCTTTAACTCTTTCTTTGGACCTCTTTCCTAAAACACAATATAAAATATTCAGTTATTATTCATTTTTAAATATATCCCGTTTATTTAGCTCACCAAACCATAAATGCCGAGCAATATGATGCTCGTATTTCACCAAAAGAGACGTATCGTACGGCCCTCATGGATATCCAATCGGCTCAGCTGCAGATGAAGATGCGCCCCGGTCTAAAGTGCGATTTGGAATCCTACCATCTGCACCTCGTCTTCGAACCACTACAAAAAAATATTATAAAAAAATTATTAAAAGTTAAAAATAAAAAAAATCAGCACGAAACACTTCAAAGAAGAGTTCCGGTGTGGAAAAAATAAAAGGTTGATTACCGGAACACTTCTTAAAAGAGTTTCGATTTAGTTCATCCAAACCGGAAGTCTTTAAGAAAGACTTTCGGTATACAGCCAACCAAACCGGAAGACTTTCTAAAAGATTTCCGATTCAATGCCCCCAAAATGCAGCGAACCGGAAGACTTTAAATAAGTGTTCCGGTATACAATATGCGAACTATAAGACTTACTCTTAGTGTTCCGGTTTACAATGCCAAAAAATTTAAAAATGTGTGTTCCGGAAGTCTTCAAGCGTAAATGGGAAAAACTTTCATTTTTGAAAAATATACCCTATTTATATAAGGGTATTTTGGTTCAAAAAAATTGTTTGTAGGGGTACGAGGTAAAGTTTTCAAATCATGGTGGTCTATTTAAAAAAATATAATATAATTATGTTATGTTTTGTAATTTATATTAAAATTCATAATTAAAATTTGATTATCTTGAAATTTTATAAAAATAAGATGAAAATGATTTGTTAAATGTCATAAGTTGTTTTCATAAGATCTTTTAAGTAAATAATCACTAAATTTATGTTAATAGTTAAGTTAAAATAAGTCAATCGATCTTTAGTTTGGTAGTCAATTTAAATATTATTTGAATTGTTTATTTATATATATTTAAAATAAATAATTTTTTATATAGGCTAACAAGTTAATTATGTAATGAAAAATGTCAGATTCAAATCTAAAAATAAATTTATGAGAGATTACAGGTTAGAATTAAACTTTAGTTTTTTTGGCAGACTTAGATTTATTAAAGTCTAATTCGACCTAATTTATTTTGATCCCCATTGGAGACTTATGAGAGATTACATGTTAGAATTAAACTTTAGTTTTTTTTTGGACTTAGACTTATTAAAGTCTAATTCGACCTATTATGCTTAACTTTATATAAAATAGAGGTGACTCATTCATTAAAATATTGGATGAGTGTAATTTAAATGTGTTTGAAAATACATCTCTAAAATTTAGGGATAATTATAACTTTTCACAATAATAAAAAAACACTATGTGAGATTTAGAGAGCAATCCCCCCTTTCTTTTTGTCTAGTAGAATAATTTTTTTTTTTTTATGATTCTATTTTTTTTTAAAGTGAGGGTCAAAATTCAAAGAAACAAAAATTATAAGAGCATAAGTTTAGGAACAAAATTTTATCTAATATCCTACCCTTATAATTTATTAAAAATATCAATTTTATCTTGGTATATTCTTAATTAATTTGCCATTTTATTTTTTACTTTTTATTTGAGACTTCTGAAAAATTGCACACATACATATGTGTATCGAAAAACTTTAAAAATGAGTTATGGTAAGTATTATTAATTGTTTACCAGGTCACTTTTAATAAAATATTTATTTTGTATTTTATTTACCGTTCAAAGAACTTGGAAAAAGTGTTTCGGTTTCGGTTTAAATTTTAGTGTACCAGAACACTTGTCAAATGTATTCTGGTTTGCATGTTGTTGTGTATCAGAGGCTTTGTGCCGAGATATCCAATATTCAATTTTTGTGTACCAGAACACTTGATGTGAAAATATGTTTGCATTTTTACATTTTTTATTGCAGGCATGAAAATTCTTCTACAAATATACGATAAAAACTAAATATGTGTAAATATCTCTGATGCATTCTCAACTACACGAAGATTCGATACATGAGAAGAAGTGATAAGGTGGATTAAAGAGGTTGAAATTATAAATAAAGTACTACCTTTGTTTCTTTATATAAGAGACAACTAACTTTTTGGGTTCATTGAATAATCAATATATCTAGTCTATAAACCGATCAAATGCATTGGTTATTCAATGAACCTAAAAAATGAGTTATCTCTTATATAAAGGAACAAATGTAGTAACTCTTATTATCACTCCTTCAGATACCGAAACAGACAAGAAATGGTGATGCAAGAAAGTAATACTTGATTGTGATAAAAGTGGAAAATGCACGGATAGAGATAGTCGAACACAAAATGTGATTAAGAAATGTGGATGTCCATTCAAAATTAGGTTGACTCCGGGAAAGATGGGTCTTGATGGAAGGTTAATGTAAAATGTGGACCTCATAATCATAGTTGATCTGATAGATTAGAAAGTCATTTCTTTTGTTGCTAGGTTGAGTACATATGAGAAACATCATGCTGTTAATTTGACAAAGAGACATGTTCCACCTAAACACATATTGTTTTCTTTGCAAGAGCGATATCCATAGAATGTTACTCGGATCACGCAAATATATAAGCAAGAGTCAGTTACAAAAAGAGATAAAGGGTCCTAGAAGTGAGATACAACATTTATTTAAGCTATAGAGGGTGAAAATCATGTTTAATGGAGTAGAAAAAGAGATGATTCAGAAGTTGTGAGAGATATTTTTTGGGCCCGTCCAGATTCAGTTAAGTTGATGAGTATTTTTCCTATTGTGTTAGTTATGGGCAACACTTACAAGACAAACAAATATAGACAACCTCTGTTTGAAACTATTGATATGACATCAATCGAGCTGATATTTGGTGTTGCATTTACTTATATGGAATATGAGCAGACAAAGAACTTTTGTTGGATGTTGGATAAGCTGAAACAATTATTTGTGAAGAAAGATTTGTGTCCACAAGTGATTTTGACTGATAGAGACTTTGCTTTGATGAAAACAATTAAAGTTTTGTTTCCTAGAATAATTAATTTTCTATGTCGATGTCACATAAACAAAAGTGTGTTGAATTGTAATCCATTGTGTCGAAGCAAGTTGCTCGATAGAAACAAGGATGTGTCGAAACATCTAATTGTCGAAGTGTTGAGGAGTTAACCTTGACATGAATCTTTACTTAGGCCCAAATTTGTAGTATTAACAGAATTAGATATTTTGAACTTTGCTTGAGGAGTAAGCAAACCCAACTCTATAAATATAGAGTAACCCTTATTGATTGTAACACAACACACACTTGTAATTACAAAGAATAAAATTCTCAATTTGAGAGCAAAGAGAAACGATGTAGAAATTTATTCTTCTTCTTCCTTGTTCGAAAACCCTAATCTATCTTTCTTTCCCAATTCAGTTTTGTTTCTTTTCATTACCATTGTGCATCGAAATCTTGCAACCAAGATTGGTTGACTCACTCGAGTGAAGAGTGAAGAACAAGAGAAGTAATCAATCAGAAAGATTAATTCTTGTTCATCAAGATTTGACTCAGAATTCTCCATAGGTTTTGGTGAATTTCTTGAAGCGAAATAGGTGAATTTCCAACGAAATATTGGCTCAGAATGCAAACAATACGCGATGAATGACATGCAAAAGCCAATAGACAGATTATAGATGAAAGTTGTATTAGCTAGTGATGAGGTTGAGTATGATCAACTGTTACAACAACTTATGCATGTGTACATTGTATTAAATTTTTTGATTAAGTGAAAGACACATAATTGACTCCTCATAAACATAGATTTGTTGGAGCTTGAATTAATCGAGTGCTACATTTGGTTAACACCACGACTAATATGTATGTTTATTAGTATTTTAACTTTGTATTTTTATATGTGACCGATATGATTTAATTTTTTGTTTATTTTAGGATTGAGTTTGCTCATTAGAAGTTAAAGCAGATGTTGGGGAACAATATATGTGACATGATCAAATGTTTGGAGGCTATGAATAATAACTTGGAGTTATAATTAGGAAACATTAGAGATTCTTTTCAAAAAAGTTTTTATGAAGTTGAGCACGCGCACACAAGTCCATTTTATGGTAATATGTATGAATCAATGTCTCAAGTTGCATTGAGACACATTGCTGAAGAGTTACTGAGGGTTGATTATGTGGGAAACAATTGGAAAATATGTGGTTATACTCTTAAATCCTCTTATAGGTTACGTTGTACTTATGAGTTATGAAGATACACACTTGGTGGTATATCCATACTAATAGACACTATTCATGTTTATTGGACGAAACTAAACAAAAAAGTTGAGTCGGAGGTAAATGTTGATGATTGATCTGAGGTGGATATGACTAATACAATATATGGATTGTGGATAAGATTTAGATCACTAGATACAGTAGGAAAAAGAATATTAAAAAGTAGAGTTTGTGAACATATTTATCGTCCCATGACTTAAAAAGTAGAGTTTATGAAATTATATGATATAAATATTGGATTTAATTGAAATACACTGACAGTGTAAAAAGATTTTACACTGTCAGTTAATCATATCCGTTGGATGTTGAAACAAGTTTGACTTTTATTTTAAAAATCTATAAAGTAATGCAAACGGATGAAATGATAAATCGATTATTTAAAATATTTTATAATGATAGTGCATAGTAATTAATCTCATAAATAAAATAGAAATATTAATCTTTAAATTTAATATATTATATAGATTATAGAATGACTATTAAATTAATCTGAACCCGAAATTTAGAAAAATAGGGCTGAACAAGAATCGAAAGTAGTAGTAGAAGTAATAACTAACGCGGGATAAGGATAGGGTTTTGAACACAACAACAACAACGTACTTCAAACTCTGATGTTGTTTGTTAACGAAAATTTGATTAATTAATGAACTGCGATGTTGCGTGGAAGCGCTGCGATGGCGAAACTCACCCCCCTTTTCTCCATTCTCACCCATCGCCCATTTCTCTCTTTTTCCAATTCTCATTCTTACTCTCTCAAACACACCATAAACCACCGTCCTATTCCCTTCACTACCTCCGCCATCAACACTTCACCTCCAACACCCAATGGAGGAACTATCAAGCTTTCAACCAAAGAAAGACGAAAGGCCGCTAGAGAATCACCCGAGGGAATTTTGCAAAAAAAGCTCAACGATTGCTCTAAATCCGGTGATGTTCTTCAAGCACTTCATCTCTACGACGAAGCTCGTAAATCAGGTGTTCTCTTCAATCTCGAGCATTACAATAAATTATTATACCTTTGTACTGTCCAAACTAGTGATGGTGCTGCTGATTTGGGTCTTCAAAGAGGGTTTGAGATTTTTCAGCAGATGTTGAATGATAAAATTAAACCGAATGAAGCTACTTTCACTAATGCTGCTAGGGTTGCTGCTGCTAAGGAAGATCCTGAAATGGCTTTTGAGTTGTTGAGGCAAATGAAGAGTGTTGAGATTGCGCCTAAGTTGAGATCTTATGGTCCTGCTCTTTATGGATTTTGTAAGAGAGGGGATGCGGCGAAAGCTTATGAAGTTGATGCTGATATGATTGAGTCGGGTGTTATGGCGGAGGAGCCTGAGCTTTGTGCGCTTTTGGAAGTTAGCGTTAAAACGGGGAATGAAGATAAGGTGTATGAGATATTGCATCGGTTGCGTGCGGTGGTTAGACAGGTGTCTGAGTCGACTTTGAAGGTTGTGGAGGATTGGTTTAAGTCTGAGTATGCGGAGAAGATTGGGAAGAGGGAATGGGATGATGAGAAAATAAGAGAAGGGTTTGTGAGGGGAGGTGGGGGATGGCATGGTGAGGGGTGGCTTGGAAGTGGGCAATGGAAGGTTGTTCACACTCATGTGGATGAGGATGGAATGTGTCTTTCATGTAATGAGAAGCTCGTGAGCATTGATATTGATACAAAAGAGACCAAAAACTTTGCTGCCTCATTGACTAAATTGGCTTGCGAAAAAGAACATAAGGCCAACTTTAATCATTTTCAGGTAAATTTGGTTATGGAGGACTCTTGTCTTATTTGCGGACTTCATTTGACTAGTGGTTATACTTTCGATTTCAAGTTTCTGTTTTCAGTTAGGTTATATATAGAAGAGTTAGTATAGGTATATGATGAACTGATGTAGAAGTTTACCTTTTGCAGAAATGGCTTGAGAAGAATGGTCCATTCGATGCCGTTGTTGATGGTGCAAATGTAGGACTTGCCAACGTTCCCGATTTCAACTTTTCTCAGGTGAGTCTGAAATTTGTTGACTTTATTAGCGCATACAGAAGCAGCTACTTAATGGTTCTTTTCCCTTTGCTGTAGCTTAATAATGTCGTTCGACAGTTGCGTCAACTGAGTCCTTCAAAGAGGTTGCCACTTATAATTTTGCATGTAAATCGAGTAACTAGTGGTCCTGCTCGGAATGCAACTTACAAGAGACTTATAGAAAATTGGAAAAGTAGTGGTGTTCTTTATGCTACTCCCCATGGTTCCAATGATGACTGGTAATGAAGTGCTTCCATGATATAAGTTAGATTGAGTTTCCTAATGCAATTTTTTTCCTTCTTATTTTTACATTTCGAACATCGATAGGAATATAGATTCTTCATTATGTGTATATCTGTGTACTGCACATCCCTCCAGCAACTTAGCTGTACTAAAACGTTGAATTGTTTATTGCAGGTACTGGTTATATGCTGCTGTTAGTTGTAACTGCTTACTTTTGACAAATGATGAGATGAGGGATCACTTGTTCCAACTATTGGGTTCTAGTTTTTTCCCAAGGTGGAAAGAAAAGCACCAGGTATTCTTAATTATAGCACATTACTTAGAATCAGTTCTCAAGAATATTTAGCCTTTCTTGATACTGACGTACTGTTTTGCTTGTTGTCTTCTATTAATGATATTTAGATACTTGACTCCAATAAAGAAAGGTAGATGATGCCTTTTTTGATTTTGCAGGTTCGAGTATCAGCCTCAAGTCGTGGAGTTTCCCTTATTCTACCTCCTCGATATTCAATAGTTATTCAGGTTAGACGATAGCCCAACTGTTTTTATTTTGTTCCATTGGATTTAGAAGAGCACATTTCCTCTTTCAACCAAGCAAATGATATTGCGGTTACCCATTTTCCCTTCACATCAGCTTGCTCAATGAATTGAGTTCATATTTTTGTCCAATTCTGAGGGGTGAGGGGTTTGTATGTAAGATTTTGAAACTTTATTATATATGCTAAATATATTCACGAAAGATGAGTAAGTTTTTGGGAAATATATCTGCAGGAATCGGCCAATGGAAGTTGGCATGTGCCAACCGTATCCAGTGATGATCCTGATATCCAAAGGAAATGGCTGTGTGTCACTAGATCCAGTAAAAACTCATGACATAATCTATGGACAGCAACCTCCACGTCTGATGACGTTTGAGGAGGAAGAGGGAGTGTTTTGATCTTCTTGCTTTGTTTTCAGTAGTATCCAAAAAAATTCTCACCTGGAAACGCAGTTGCGTGCAGCTGCGATCATTGCAAGGTGAACACAAGTGCTGCCACCATTTCATTCTCTTATTTTTTTGAGTATATGTTTTTTTTAATAATTTTTTATGTTGCTCAGCTACCCTAAATAAAAACATTTTCCATCCTTTTTGATATATATAGATTTTGCTTAATAACTGATATGAGCTATCAATTAAGATTTTTCTTATTCTTTTGGCTCAGGCAAGTTTAAGCAAGATGAGGCAAAGGCCTAGGAGGGAGAGTATCTAAAATCAAACTATCTCGTATATATTGCCCGTGGTTGATTGCAGGTTCAAAACCCGCCGAGTCCAGTCCAATTTGTTATCGCTTCCGTCTACCTTCATAGACCTCCATTATTTCATTAAGAATAAAAAACGAATAATAGCATTTTTGTACTAAACTATGTAAAACGTGTTCACATATTAAATTCACAAATTTTTTCGGCCTATTTAAGTTTGTTGTTGAGCATCATGCATGACTACTAAACATTTCATTTGATCGTGGCGTGAAGCCATTTAATCATCGAAAATTTAGGACATCTTTTCTTGGCAGTTGTATTTGGATTTCGGTTTGAACTAAGCAAAAAAGCGGCGCATTATAAGCTTGGCATTATAGAAAGGATAATCTAATTAGTTAAGTTAGTTATATATATTCCTGCTTTAACCTTTCCTGTATAAAGAACCTTTGTATCATTCACAAATCAATTAATGAATTTATTCAGTATTTCTTGAAGATATATAAATTTTGAAAGAGAAAGAGATATATTATCTTCAAGATTACAACTTCTAGTTACAACTGTCAAATATTATTATCTTCAAGATTTGTAATAAAAGTTTTTCTCAGGAAGACTCTGCAGACTCATCATCGCCCTTTTCATATTTCCATTCATGTCCTTTCCATTCTGGTAATTGTTGAACCACAACCTACATTTAATGGAACGAAAAATCAATATATTGCTCAATACAACATAAAACAAACATAAAACTATCAGAACAAAAGATCAATATTACTAACCACCCCTGTGGAATCTGCTTCACCAACAACTGTTTGACATGCTAATCTCCAATTCTTTGGTTTCTAAGATGAAAACAAACAAAATATCAGAACTGTAATTTTACCTGTCACGAGTTAACATTCAGTCATTTATTTACCCTTTTTAATTTTTCCTTCTCTTTCTCGGTGCGAGGATTCAGAAGCTCCTTGCCTTCAAGAACCTAATAGCAATTCAAAAATACAATCAATATTGCACACACTTACAAGGTACCTTTTTGCTAGAAATGTTGAAGAAGTTTATAAGTCACAGCTAACCTCAACCATACATGTTGCACAAGTTCCACCTCCTCCACAGTTTAACAAAATTCTACCCTGAAAAACTTAACAAGAGAATAATTAGCATGTAATCATTAGTGATTAACATTGAAATTGTTAAAAGTTGTTGAGATTTACATAAGGGCCATAGAGTTCAATATTAGAATTCAACATTATGTTCCTAAGCTTCTGGCCACCGGTAGCAGAACGAAAATGCACATCTGGTGTTCCATCTGGTAGCAACACTGACTAACCCACAAAACATTGATTAGATTAGAGATATATTATTAACAACTCGGAAGATAAAAAGACGACAGAGACATTTCATATGCCGAGGCTGAGGCGCATAGTGTAGGTGATTTTTGCTGTAAAAATGAACTTACACTGACAAATGCAAAGCCGACAGAGGGTGGTTCTTTGTTAGATTCTGTGATTTCTGAATTCTTCTGATCAGGGACAGTGCCAACTGCTCTAATTTTGATTGTTCTGTTGGGTCTGAATCTATGAGAGGGATGAGAGAGAGGTGTGAATGCATTAGGGGCTAGTTTGAGTTGGAGGAGTGACATGTGTGAATATATCTTGTTCAACTTCAAATTAAGGTTGTTTGTAGTGAACTAATGTTGTTAAGGATGTTGTTGTATGGAATTTGAGTGTCTTGGTAGACTCAGCTGAAAACTAATGGACACAGTAAGGTTATCCTACGTGGAACATTCTCTATCTGATATTTGCAGGATAAGGTTATCTCTTGTAAGGTTATATACACTATATGCTTGCCGTAATATTTCTGTAATTTGGACCATTGTATTTATGAGTTGTGAACACTGTAAATTCTATTTTTTTCCACTACCAACAAGACAGGGAGGAATATATTGGTTTGTAGTCGGAAACATAAGCATACTTAACGAACTTCGTGATCAAACATCGTATTCTATTGTTTTCGATTATTATTTCTTTATACTTAATAACACAACCAATGTATGACCTATGATTCATGGGTTTCTGCTCACTCATTTTGAATTCCACAACCTTTGCTGTTTTTGTTTGAGAATGACTGGTGCTTTTTGTGGCTCATAGCTATTCATACCTACTCGTAGTACTTGTTTGTTTTACTTTTACGATTGTTTCTCCACATTCTACCCTGCCACTTGAGCCGTCTTCAAATTTTTGGAACTTTTTAACCCTAACAAGTTTGGAACAAGTTTAAAGCGGTGAGATCAACCCACCACCCTAATACCTTTCTTGGATATGCTATTTTATACCATATAACCACATTCCCATTTTCAAAACTCTAAGTACATTTCATCTACCCTTTTAATTTCTAAGTGTCTCTTTAATATAACTTTATCATCAATCAACGATTTTTTTTTCTTAAAATAACCACTATTTAAAAAAATAATACCAAAATAACACACTTTTTAAATTAATTATCAATATAATCACTTTTCAAACAAAAAAAAAAAATTATCCGCGTAAAGCAGTCGCCATATTAAATGATGCATGCGTGTAGTAATTGTACTAAGGCGTCATATTTAGTGGTTTCTGCATGCATGTCAAGTCAATGCAATTGACACATGCTTTGGGATGTTGCACTATGACGCCATTGCATGTGCCGCATGCATGCACGGATGCATGTGTCACTCCATGTGGCTACTGCTTTTGTTTTAACCTCTATAAATACAACATCACCTACCATTGTTTTTCACACATCTTCTTACCATCTCCTTCCATTTTCCTTCAAATTCCTTCATTTTTTCTTCAAAATATCTTCATATATGTGCCCTTATATTCACAAGAGAAATGTTGATTTAATTTATTCAGCAGTAAAGTCTCTGATGAAAATCCGACCTATGAAATATAGAGACGCTCGAACATCTTAACATGCCATTGATCAGTTGGTTAGATGGAAACATTGTAGAGAGTAAAAAGATCAGAAGAATTCAAAGACTTGATACCACGTTCAACCAAAATAGAGAAGTTCGTTTCTGGGTGAATGTTAAAACTGACAGAGATGTTCACATGATGATGTATAGTTCTCACAAAATTGTTTTGATGGTTGTAATCGCATAGTTATGTTGTTTAGTTGTTGTATTTGTTTGTGAGGTTGCTTAGTTATTGTAGTTGTTTGTGTTGTTGTTTAAATTATTGTTTTGTTGTTGTTTTCAAGTTACTGTAACTGAATGTTATGATATTTATGAAATGAAAGTCTTTTTAATATAAAGGAAAATGGTTACATTTAAAATTATGTTGATGTGCTTGGTCCAACACTGGGACAATTTGTACGATTATGTCCGAGCTGGTGACATGAACTACATAATCTCACTATTTTATTCGTCGTATCCATTTTGGTTAGAATACGAGTGTTGTTTGGATGGCCCTTTTCCTTTCTTCACATTATTTCATTGTGCCAGAGTACGTCCCCTTTATATGCTGACCAATAATTCTCTTTTGCTACCACCGAAAAAGTTAATATTGTAAATATTGCATAGGTTTATGACTTTGTAAACAGAGGATAGTAAGTTGGAAGGATCATGTTGAACCTTTGAACATGCCGCTATGACATGAAAGCAGGGCATACGAAAGGCTTGAAACTTTCTGCAGTCGCACCAACATCTATCTAGTTCCACTCAATAATGTCCCCTCGGCCTCCCTTCATTATAATCCATTGACTCAACAACATTGAACCAACCTTTAGTACGGTTAAACATTGTGACCACATGTGTGTTAGCTTTGGCAGATTTCTCCTTAATGAATTTCATTGAAGCATCATTGAACAACTGTCCTGATTGTAAAACTGAACTCCATTTGGAACTTTTGATCTTAAACAACGCCCCTAGCCTAAAATAGGTTGCTCGTACTAAAGAGGTTATTGGTAGATTTCAGATGCCTTTGAAGACAAAGATAATTAATTTCACGAGATTTGTTGTCATATGGCCCAATCGTTGACCGTTGTCGTATACCCTAGTCCATTTCTCAAATGGAATATTGTCGATCCACCTTACTGCATATGCATTTGACAATCTGATGTCTTCACGATAGCGTTTGAAGGAAGGTTCTGTTAATGCATACCCTACGTTGACAACCTTCTTCAGTAACGTTTTATCTTTGATCTCCCACATGAAATTTTGAGAGATATGTCTAATGCAGTAGACATGCGTCGAAGGAGGATCCTGCCAGCCATTATCAATATTTTTATAGGCACTCATAATTGATGGATATCTGTCTGAGATCAAAGATAAGTTAGACTGAGGAGCAACATGTAATCAGAGAGTTTTTAGGAAAAAACTCCATCCACCAGCAGTCTCCCCTTTAACCAGTGCAAAGGCGATTGGAAAAATGTTTTTGTTGCCATCTTGTGCCACTGCCATGAGCAGCGTTCCTTTATATTTCCCGTACAACCATGTTCGATCAATTTGTATAATAGGTTTACAGAAAGCAAAACCTTTGATGCATGGTTCATACGCCCAAAAGAGTCGGTGGAATATGCCATTTCCACTAACCCAAGTCCCGTCTAGGGTATATGCCGGCAAGGTTTCCAAATTGGCAATAGTCCCTAGAGCATAATGCTTAAGTGCCATCAAGTATTTTGAAAGTTCTTTGCACGACTCCTCTTAATTTCTGAACATTGTTTCAAATGCCTTAGTCCTAGCTATCCATGTCTTCCTGTATAATGGAGTATATTTGTATTGTGTAACGATATGCGAGATTATTGTACTCACCTTTAACGACGAATTGTCGTTAATGACAACCAAAATTCAAAACCTTTATCAAAGATTGATCAAGTCACCAACAATGCCGCTTCAATTCACCTGTTGTTGCTACTTCTTTGCACGACCTCCTTGTCTCAAGGCTCTCACCCAAATGAATTAATCCCAAGCGCACACTTGTTGAACCCAAGATTTTCCAACACAATCCACTGTTTCACGCTACTCCCTTGCACGACACACCTAGTCCCAATGCTTTCACTCGATCAGATCCGAATTGCACAATCTTGTCCAAAGCCTTCAAACCCTAAAGATATTGAAGGAAAACCCCACCTCGATTTTCTTATTTGAATCCCTCAAAGATCTCAACCCAATATTCTTGGTACAACAAACCTAATTGAATGCTATCTATTATAATCTAGATGACACCCAATAAAAAAATGATTATGTGTAGTTTGATTGTGTATATGCATAGATTGAATTGAAGATGATGAGATGCTTTAAAATTCTGGATTCATGTAGGTTTTACTCACTCTAGAAATCTTACTATATAATGATGCATGTATGAAGTATTTATATGCATGGGTGAATGAAGGCAAAAAGGAAAGCAAATAACTTGGAGAAAATATGAATTTTTCAAAATTTTATCGTATAGGTCGACCTGAAGATCTATGCGTCGACCTGTTCACGGTCATGAGTCGACCCATAACAACAATCGTTGATGACTATAGTCGATGGATATGAGTAAAGTTTTTGAAACACTAGGATGAGTCACATTCTGTGTTCTCTACTTTCTGCTCACCAGTGCTAACAGAAATAAACTGCAAAATAGTCAGAGTCAAAAGTGGTTATGGTGGTGAATTTGAAAATAAACATTTTGAAAATCTTTTTGATGTAAATGGAATTTCCCATGATTTATCATGTCCTAGAACTCCATAGCAAAATATGGTTGTAGAAAGGAAGAATAGGACTTTACGAGAAATGGCTCGCACCATGATCCAAGAAACTGACATGGCTAAGCATTTCTGAGCAGAAGTAGTTAACACAACATGTTATATTCAGAACAGGATTTCTATCAGACCTATTCTGGGTAAGACTCCTTATGAATTGTGGAAGAATAGAAAGCCCCACATTTCTTACTTTCACCCTTTTTGGATGTGAATGTTTTATGTTGAACACTAAAGAGAATCTTGACAAGTTTGACTCTAAATCACAAAAGTGTTTATTGTTAGGATATTATGAATGTTCTAAAGGCTATTTAATATTTAACACTAAAACAGGAATTATTGAATAATCAATTCATGCTAGATTCAATGATAAGCTTGACCCTGAAAAGTCAAAGCTAGTTGAGAAATTTGCAGATTTGAAGATCAATCTTTTAGAATCCAAGAAAAATGACTGGAGAAAAAGACTCAGAACGCAAAGCTAAGGAAACTGAAGTGACTCAACCAGAAGTTGTCGTTAGTCTAACTCATCAAAAGAAGAATAGACCAAGAACTTCTCATTCAAAAGAATTGATTCTGGGAGATAAAAATGCTCTAGTCAGAACTAGATCTTCATTCAAACCTTCTGAAGAGACTCTTAGGAAGACCATTGATGAGATAAAAGCTGATAATGCTTTGGTAAAAGAACGTCTGGACAAACAGGAAATGATGTTCCAGCTGATTTTATTCAGACTTCCTCCGCCTCCTCCTCAAAACCCTTAGCATTTTGTTAAAAATTCTTTTTTGCTTTAAGTGTTTTTTTTCTCTTTCTTTCTGACTGTACCTTTCTGCCTTTTGGCATTATTCAATGAAAATTCGTCTTTGTTTCTTTCTTATCCTTATTCTTATTTATTTTATTTGTCAATGTCTCTTTTATTTATGAAAAAGGGGGATAAACATATCTAAGGGGAAGATTCATAATTAAGTTTGATATACCTAAATTCCTAACTAAGAAGCCAAACATTGTTTTAATGTTTCGGCTAGCAACTTCTTCGAAGAATAGTTTGTTAACTATTTTGCAGGGTTAAGTTAAAAATCTAGAATGGTTAAGTTTAAACAGTCAGAAGCTCTTGTAAAGTTTCTAAGATCAGAATGTAAGTTACCAGTTTCTGAAGAAATGGTCTACTATTTGAGTTTGAAAAACTTTCATGCTGATGATTAAGAATCAGATGATTCTCTGAATTTGGAACATTGGGTACGTGGCTCAAGTTTTGAAGAATTGAAGATAAACAAATTTGAACCATTAGTTATTCAAATAGAATTTCAAAGGTAATAGATTTAAGTTGAAGATAAACAACTCTGATGCATTAAGTTGGATAATAGATTTAACAAAGGAGGTGGACCACCTACGTTGCAGATTCAAGGATAGTCTTGCCATCGGATTGGAAGTTTGTTACCCCTAGAAGGATACCCACCCAAGTTTGCACAACTTTATATTTTTGACACTGATAATGAAGTCCTAAACATAATGCAAGGTTTAAGGTAACCAATTATACACTTTATTTTTCGTTGCCCCTATACATGCTCCCCTTTAGGAAAAATATACATTTTAAATTACTTTCTATTGTCCATTATAGGAACGCAAAAGACTTTGATCCAAACATTGTACAACAGTTGTCACATATGCTCTACGAACATAACCCTCATGCTAAAAGCTTTCAAATGGCCAAACATTGGTTGTTTAATTCAGATACACAACACTTGAAGTTGCGTCCCATTTCGGATAGAAAAATTGATGGTAGAATTTACAATGTATCGACAGTTTCAGAAGTTGCTGCTTTAGTGGTTGGTGATCTGGACACCGCATGGCAAAGGGATATAATCATGCAAACTAAAGGAGGACAATTGTGGAGAATTAATGAGCTCCATGCAAGCTACATGGCATTTCAATATCCTTTAATTTTCCCCTACGGAGAATATGGTTATAGGCCTAACATTGCTCATAGAGACTTAGACATCTTCCAAGGCATCAAAAGAAATATACTTACAATAAGAGAGTGGCTTTCATTTCTCATTCAAAATAGATCATATGAGGCAAAGACTTTATTATCATCAAGAAGACTTTTTCAACAATTGTTGGTTGACGGCTACACGATGATTGAGTCGGAAAGATTACAATGGATTCGTCAAAATCAACTAAAGCTAAGGGTTTCCAAGTACAGAAGTCTCAATGAGGGGGGTGATCAAGGTAATACATCCGGATCAACCACATGAAAGAGAGTTGTCTTACCTTCTACCTATGTAGGTGGGAGGAGGTTTATGGATCAGTTGTACTATGATGGTATGGCTATTTGTGGCAATGTCGGGTTCCCTGATTTGTTTATAACTTTCACTTGCAATCCTAATTGGCCTGAAATCCAAAGATTACTAAGACCATTTTATCTAAAACCACAATATCGTCCTGATGTGATATCAAGGATATTTAAGATGAAGTTTGATCAGCTACTACCTGATTTGAATAAGAAGGGTGTCTTAGGAAAGGTGGTTGCATGTAAGTTCTTATTTCTCTACTTTACATTTTAATTTGTTTTCATTTACTTAAAGTAACTTAATATTTTCTTACACTTTTGTAGATATGTACACCATTGAGTTCCAAAAGAGGGGGTTGTCGCGTGCATATATATTGCTACTTTTGCATCCTTCTAACAAGTATCCAATACCAGAAGATATTGACAATATAATTAGTGTTGAAGTGCCCGGTCCTTTGAAGGATCCAAAATTGTACAACTCGGTTAAAATTCATATGGTTCATGGGCCTTGCAGTTTGGAAAATCGAAGTTCACCCTGCATGAAAGGTGGCAAATGCTCTAAGTACTACCCAAAGAAGTTTCAGGCTACAACTTTAGTTAATTAAGATGGTTATCCGGTGTATAGGAGAAGAGACAATGGACACAAAATTGAAAAAAATGGAATCATCATTCACATTGGTCATGTAGTTCCTCAGAATACAGGTTTACTGTTGAAGTATGAAACATACATCAACATGGAAAGTGCAATCAAAGTACTTTTATCAAATACTTATTCAAGTATATCAACGAAGGTTCTGATAGAATTTCAGCTATTATTCATTCTTCTAATGATAGTGTTATTGGTGAGAATAAGAACCTTGATGAAATCAAGCAATACCTAGATTATCGTTACATCTCCCCAAGTGAGGCATGTTGGAGGAGTTTTTCATATTCTATACACGGTAGGAAACCAGCCGTAGAGAGATTATTTTTTCACATGGAGGGAGAGAATTTTGTTTACTACAAAGACTTTGAGCAAATTGGAAATGCTTTACTCAAACCAAGTGTTACATAATCTATGTTTACAGCTTGGTTTGAGGCAAACAAAATCTATGATGAAGCTAATTTGTTGACATATGGTGACTTTGTCTCTAAATTTGTTTATCATAAATGAAGCAAAAGTTGGAGGTCTAGGAAAAGAGGTTATACTATTGGTCATCTAATTTGGGTGCCTCAAAGCACATGTGAACTATTTTATTTAAGAATGATGTTGACTGTCAAGAAAGGACCAATAAGTTATGAAGACATAAAGAAAATTGATGGTTTTCAACATCAAACTTTTAGAGAAGCGTGCTTTGTTATGGGTTTTCTACAAAATGATGGAGAATTTATTGAGGCTTTACAAGAGGCACATGTTTGGGGGTCTGGAGTTTATTTAAGAAAGTTATTTGTTACCATGTTGTTATCCTCATTAATGAATAGACCTGAGCATGTTTGGAATAAGACATGGCAGTACTTATCTGATGGCATCCTTTATGAAAAACGTGTTTTGACCAGAAATCAAGGTACAATTTTTATGCAAATTTATTTTCCCCGCAGGTTATATTATGGAACTCCTAATTTTTGTTACATTTGTTTTTCCTTTTTCTATCATAGGATTAACACTTACTGATGACTAAATAAAACAACTCACCCTAATTGCAATAGAAACACAGTTACAAAAGAATAACAAAAGTTTGAATGACTTCAAATCGATGACGTATCCAAAGGACTTTGTACTTCCTTTTGTTGGAAATAACTTGGTTTATAAAGAGAGGCAGTACAAACCAATTACTCAAGAAAAAATATTTCAATGATTTGTACTCCTCTCTAACAGGTAAATTTTCCATTTATCGACATATTTAAAGACATGTCTAATTTCAATAATGTCGACTGCAAAATATTTAAAACTGTATATATTTCACCATGCCCTTTTAATTTTATATTTCATCATCATTTATTGCCTGATGGATTGCTTCATATATTCTTATATACAATTGTGTATAAACTACTTACTTAATATTTTGTCACTACAACTATAATTGTAGGAGAACAGAAACACATTTATGCTGAAACCATTGAAGTTGTAGAAAGACAAAATGGTGGAGTGTTTTTTTTATATGGCTATGGTAGAACAGGTAAAACCTTTATGTGGAACACTTTGGCAGCATCAGTTCGTTCTAAAAAAAATTGTCTTGCCTGTTGCCTCGAGTGGGACTGTAAGTTTGTTGTTACCAGGTGGAAGAACAACTCATTCTATGTTTAAGATTATTGTCCCTACATTAGAATCTTTGATTTGCAACATAGACAAAAAGGAAGATCTTGCTGAGCTTTTAAAGTTGACAAATCCTATTATATGGGATGAGGCACCAATGGCAAACAAGTTTTGCTTTGAGGCTCTTGATAAATTTTTGAAAGACATTATTAGTGAAATCCCTCAAACTTCTAAGAAACTGTTTTGAGGCAAAGTAGTGGTTTTTGGTGGTGACTTTAGACAAATTCTACTTGTCGTCCCAAGAGGTAGTAGATCTGATATTATTCATACAAGAATCAATGCTTCTTACATTTGGGATGATTGTAGAGTCCTCAAGCTTATAAAAAACATGCGCCTTCAAAGTGGTACAAGTACTTCTAACAAAGAGGAAGTGCACCTTTTTCAAAGTGGATATTGAAAATTGGAGATGGTAAAATGAATGAGCCTAACGATGGTTATGTTGACCTTTCAATACCTGAAGAGTTTCTAATTGATAACTTTTCACATCCTATTGAGGCTATTATTGAGAGTATCTATCTCAATCTCATTCATAAATATCATGATCCAAATTATCTATAAAGTTGTGCTATATTAGCTTCAACTATTGAGGTTGTAGATGTCATTAATTAATACATCACAAATCTTCTATCGGGTACTAAACATGTTGTTTCCTTATTTAATTTATAATACTTCATTGTACTTTGCATTAATTTTGTTTTTACTTTCCTATGTTGTTTAAATTTTATAGGAGACGAAAATGAATACTTTAGTAGTGATTCTATTGATAGATCTGCAGCTACAGATTTTGATGCTTTTGAGCACTTGACTCCTGAATTTCTTAATGCTCTTAAAACTTCTGGTTTGCCAAATCATTCAATCAAGTTGAAGATCAGTGTCACTATTATGTTGATGCGGAACTTAGATCAATCTAAAGGCTTATGCAATGGTACAAGATTAACTGTAACAATGTTTGCTAATCATGTCATTGAGGCTAAGATCATTTCAGAAAAGAATTTAGGTAACATCATTTATATTTCTAAAATGTCTTTGTCCCCTTCACAATCACCATGGTCATTCAAATTGGTGAGAAGACAATTCTTCATTATTGTTTCTTTTGCTATGACAATTAACAAATCTCAAGGACAATCTTTAGACAATGTTGGTTTATACCTTCCAAATGATGTTTTTAGTCATAATTAATTGTATCTTGCAATGTCTAGAATTAAGACTAAAGAAAGTCTTAAAATATTGATTCAAGACAAAAACAAAATTACAACTTCAACTACCATTTCAAAGAGATTTTTCACAATATTTAATAGGTATAACATGTTAATTCTTCTATATCATATTTTTTTCTATGTAAATTTTGGTTGTTTATTTATTTGGGTCTGCAATACATGTTGATTTTGCACTATTTTTGTATCATAATTTTATCATATATTTAAAACAGAAGAATTGTTTTTCTTAAATGCAATGCTATTGTTTTGGCTATAAATTTTTATTTCATTTTTCTTATTTATACTTTCTATATTCATTTGAGCATTTTATAAACTAAATCATATTTACTAATCTCTATACTAAGTAGTTATTTTCACCCCGTGCTCCCCGCACGGGTATTTTATTAGTTTCCGCTCTCGGGTATTTTACTAGTTTATTTAGTAACCTTATTTTAAACTAATTACAGGGCAGAGCCATCTACAAGACTATAGAGCCAATACATAAATACAAGTCCAAAATTTGTGATATTTTTTCACTTCATGCATTGCACGTAGCAATTCTCTCGCGTACGCACAGCACGTCGGCATTTGCGTCCGTATGTTTGACTATTTTCTGTCTTATACAAATGTTCTTTGATAAAATTTATTAAAAAATAATAGTTACATTTTAAACCTGGTTCATACGTTTGAAACATATCAGCATATAAAAAATTCTCAAGAAAATCTATGCGTATATATTTGTTGGAAGAATTTTAAGCCCCACCATGACCATAATAATTTTAATCAATAATGATATAATAATGCAAGTGCACTACTTAGCAATTTCTAATATATATATATATATACAGCTCATAGTGCTATATTTCTCTTATCATTTCACTCACTAGAAACTTGTGGAGGTCATGGCTCGCATATTATTTGGAAGTTTTGTTGATTCTTTCAGTGTGACCTCCAGGAAGGCGTATATTGCTGAGTTCATCTCAACTTTGATCTTTGTTTATGCTGGTGTTGGTTCAGCCATAGCCTATGGTAATCCTTTTTTTTTTCTGAATTAAACCTAGTCATTAACATATGGCCATGCATGCCATTTTTGGCTAACTATCGCACATGATAAAAAAATTTATCACGGTTAAACTGTTACTAAATAGGGTGTTATAAGATATTACAGTTAAATCGTGGTTGAATAGAGTATCTATTTGTTTTATCATAGTTGAATTTCAGCTGACTTATTACACTGAGCTTAATCTGAGATGACTCTCTATATGTAAGATATGTTATTGAAGAAAATGACTCCTAAATGGTAAACTGAACACTTTGCAGGTAAGTTGACATCAGATGCAGCTCTTGATCCTTCTGGGTTATTAGCTATTGCTATTTGCCATGGTTTTGCTCTATTTGTTGCTGTTTCTGTTGGAGCCAACGTTTCTGGTGGCCATGTAAACCCTGCTGTGACCTTTGGAATGGCTCTTGGAGGACAGATCACAATCGTCAATGGAATCTTCTACTGGATTGCACAGCTTCTTGGCTCCATAGTCGCATGCTTCCTCCTCAAGTTTGCTACAGGTGGCTTGGTAAGTTTGTTTATCATTTTTACTTGCACCACAAGCTTTTGCTATTCCGATAACTATTATGTGTTTTTGTTGTCAGAAAATTCCTGTCCATAGTATTGCATCTGGTGTTGGAGCTAGTGAAGTAGTTGTTACAGAGATTATGATAACATTTGGATTGGTGTACACAGTGTATGCAACAGCAGCTGATCCTAAGAAAGGTTCAATAGGGACAATTGCACCCATTGCTATTGGTTTCATTGTTGGTGCAAATATCTTAGCTGCAGGACCATTCTCTGGTGGATCAATGAATCCAGCACGTTCTTTTGGGCCAGCAGTTGTTAGTGGTGACTACCATAACAACTGGATTTATTGGGTTGGACCCCTTGCTGGTGGTGGTTTGGCTGGTCTCATCTATACCCATCTCTTCAATATTTGTCCCTTAAACGACCATGTAACTTTGGTTAAATGATTTTTTATTTGACTGAGGTTGTTTTCTTGCTTTCATCAGCTTTATCCTCTTGTTTTTGCTTTTAATGTAAAACATTTGGGGACATTATTTGTTTGAAGATATAGAACTATACACCTAAGACTATTTAAGAATCCTATTCTTTGGGATTGTGTTTTTTCCTTAGTGATTGGTGTAGTATTGTTTTGCTTTGCAAATTTGGGTAGTATATTCTTAGGCCATGTGGTGTTGCCAATATATATATATATATATATATATCACTCACTTCATGTAAGGGTGTTGTCAAAATTTCTAACAAATTGGATCACTCCAACCCTAATAAAGGTGGGTAGAGTTTTTATGGGCACCACAATTTCAAGAGAAATTCATAACTTAATGTGACTGATCACTACAAGAAATTGAAGAACCATCAGTTAATTCTAAAATAGTCTTTTTGTTGATTTGGGTTCACACTTTAATTAATTTTAGATATAAATAAATGGTTTGTTTTGTTGCATTAGCTATTAATCTTGAAAAATTATAACTTATTCTTACACCAAAATTGTATTCACTATTCACTGTAGTATATTAAGTAAATATACAATGAACAATATTTTATTATAAAAAAAATTATTATTTTTTTTAATTTTTCGATTAAGAAGGACCGATATAATTTTATGTAATTAATCAATTTTATTAACTTATTAACTAATATTTTATATTTTATTAATCAATTTTATTTTATTATTAAAAAAATATTTTTAATACCTAGGCATTTATTAATCAAGTAATAAACAATATTAACCAACATGTTACACATCATTAACTAACTTTGTCCGTGCACTTGTAATGTACTAGTCATGGTTATTGTTCACGTTCATGTCATTGTTCATGGTCAATGTTTATATTATTGTTCACGTCATTGTTCATTTCACTATTTATTATTCATGTCATTGTTCATCGTATTTGTGAACAGTGAACAAGGTGTAGGTGTAAAAAGTGTTAGAAAATTGATTGTAAATAAAATGGATCGGGACTGGAATCGTGAATGAATTACTTTTCCTATAGTATTTCAAGCACTCTCGAATGTCATATAGTTTTTATGTAGGAATACCTAGGATAATCCATCATTCTCAAGTTTGCACAAGATAGATGAAAACTCGAATGTAGCAAAGAGTGTATGAAATTTATTCTAGAGGATATGCATTTTTGGTATTTTTTTTTGAATTCAGAATGCTCAATTTATAGGTCAAACTGATGTTGTTTCATAAGGGTGTGACCCTTGATGAGACACACACTTTCAGCAACATGTTTTGTTAAATGTTGCACTATTTCGCCTACAACAGCATTTTTCAAAGGTTGCATTATTTCGCCTACAACAACAGTTTTCAAAGGCCGTACTATTTCGCATTCTGCAACACTTCACAAATTGTTGCCTATTTTTGAATTCAAAATACAAACTGCATACTGCAATACTTCACAAGTGTTTCATATTTCTGAATTCAAAAATTAACCTTCAGTTGCATATTTTCTTGTCATTTTGAAACACACTCAAAATTATTAATTATTAATAATTTACAACAATCTCCCCTTGCTCTAATAATGACAATACCAATTCCAGAAAAATAGAGGAAAAGAATGTTAATACAGTTAAGTATCTTTCGATTTGAACTTAACTTTAGTAAGGATAACATAGGGTTTAATCGGAATGCTAGGTAGTTATGCTTTGAACCGTTATCCCTTGTTATTATATCGGTGTTACCTTACACGCATTATTTAATGGTTATTCACCTACATATCTTGCCTAACACTATTTATGGTCGTGTGCTTTTCCTGTTTTCGTGAATTTTTCATGAGAGAAACTTCAACTCTCACTTTGAGACGACACCATCTCGAAATTCATATAGGTGAAGTTCATTTTGTATCTATTTCTTGAGATACATATCCTCGATATAGAACTTCATTAAGAGTTTGAAAAAACTCAACCCTCAATATGTATAGTCAACATTGTCACAGAATGTTGCACAAACATTCAAATCAACAACTTGTTGTTACCCAATGAATCTTAAATTAAGGTTTGTTAACTTTATATTAGGTAGATACCATTGTCGAAGTCCTTATTCAATGAGTTCCAGTCACATACCTCTCAATGTAGTCTTTACTAAGTCTCTAGTCAGTGACTTAGTAAATAGAAAATAGATAATCTAAATTATAGTTTGTTTGTATATATGTCAGTGAAATGATCTCATCCTTAATTTTCTCATGAAAGAATGTCTAAGACCTATGTGCATAAACTTTCCATTATATACTTCACTGAACGCTCTATCTAGGGTGACTTGACTATCACAATTTATCAACACTTTCGAAATATTTTCCTTAGCTAATGGAATCTCCAAAAGAAGGTTCCCTCAACCATTCTGCTTCTTGTCCAGCAGAAGCAAGAGCCATAAACTTTGATTCCATGGTCGAGAGAGTGATGCATATTTGTTTCTTACTCTTCCAAGAAATTTCACCTCCAACTAATATAAATATTCACCCAGTTATAGATTGATAATCTCCAACACTCGATATCCAACTCGTATTAGTGTATCTTTTTAATATGGCAGGAAACCTACCATAATGGAGACCAAAATTGTTGTTTTTCAAAAGATAAACAAAATTCTTTGTGATTTCCTTTTCCAATGCTCACCATTTGGATTTCTAGTAAATCTACTCATTTTACTAACTGGAAATGCTATGTTTTGTCTAGTAAGTTGCATCAAACACTTTAGATAACTAAGTCCACTTGCATATTTCAATTGAGCCACAAATCTTCCATCATTCTTTTAAAGTTTGACACTATGGTGAAATAGAGTACTCACTTCCTTGAAATGTAAGTCTTTGAACTTATTAAGTACCTTCTCAATATAGTGTGTTTAACTAAGTTCATAACTTCCACTATTACACTTTATTTTGATCCCTAAATTGTGTCAACTAGTCAAAAAATATTTTATCTTGAATGTGAAAATTAGAAAACTATTTATGTCTAAGATTCCATTCATCTAGTTAATAATGATCAACATGTAATCAACTTAGAGAGAAAAATAATATCACAATATTCTTACACAACTTTGTGTAAAAACACTTGTTACAAGAATTAGATGAAGAAACATTTGGACTGGTGTACACAGTGTATGCAACAACGGTTGATCCTAAGAAAGAGTCAATAGGGACAATTGCATCCATTGCTATTGGTTTCATTGTTGGTGCAAATATCTTAGCTGCATGATCGTTTTGTTAAGTCATTAGAAGGAACATCAACATTGGACTAAGAGCAACACATAAGTGAGAGAGACGCCATATATCCACCTAAAACCTTAAGGTGATAGGTGTGTGGGTTCTCCCACTTATAAATGCTCAAGTCTCCATATTTATAACCAATGTGGGACTTCAACTCACACTTGACTTGTTATTTTTAACACTCGCCCTCAAGTGTGGGTCCATAATGCTTTCTCTCAAGTGGATACTCTTTTGTCCACATACACTTGTACCGTCATTGACACCTCATCTTGGGCATTTCGATTTCAACGGGACACCTCTTCTTGGGCATTTCGATATAAGTAAACCAGTCACTTTATTCGAACCAAAGACTCATGATATCATTTGTTAGTGCGAAATAGAATCTCAAATCATTTTAAGTATCTTAGTATTCTTCTTGCAACCTTCATATGCGACACTCTTGGTTCACCCCGTGTATATGCTT
Organism: Lathyrus oleraceus; assembly: GCF_024323335.1. NCBI lineage: Eukaryota > Viridiplantae > Streptophyta > Magnoliopsida > Fabales > Fabaceae > Lathyrus > Lathyrus oleraceus. Next base: position 635,436,043 of record NC_066583.1, read on the forward strand.
ACTAGTTCGACTGAGAAACCTATATCAGGTTGACTATTGCACGCATATCTCAGAGATCCGATAATTTGTTTGAACAAAGTTGAATCGACTTTGTCTTTCTCTCCATGCTTCTCCAACTTCAAGTTTGGTTCGGCAGGTGAAGATGCAGGAGTCGAATCATCCATCCAGAATCTCTTGAGTATCACTTTGACATACTTTTTTTGCTGTAGCACCATATCTTGCTTCGACATTTGAAATTTCATGCATAAAAAATAAGACAAGTTTCCCAGATACGACATTTCAAATTCCTTCTTCATCAGCTCTTTGAACTTTGACAAGTTCTCCAAACTACTTCTAGTTACTAACAAGCCATCGACATATAAGCAGATGATTGTTATGTCTTGTGCCAGAACCTGAACATAGACACCATATTCTGATTTTCATTTGACGAATCCCAATTCGGTCAAATATAAGTCGATCTTTTTGTTTCATGCCTCAGAAGTCTGCTTGAGACCATAAAACACTTTGTGCAACTTATACACTTTCATTGCTTCCTCCTAAATCACAAATCCAAGAGGCTGTGTGAATCAGTGAATCCAACACGTTCTTTTGGACCAGCTGTTGTTAGTGGTGACTACCATAACCGCTGGATTTATTGGGTTGGACCTCTTGCTGGTGGTGGTTTGGCTGGTCTCATGTATACCCATCTCTTCAATATTTGTCCCTCAAACGACCATGCAACTTTGGTTAGATGAAGGAAAGAAAACTCATTATATTCTTCTCAGCATTATCCTCTTGTTTTTGCTTTTGATGTAAAACATTTGGGGACACTGGTTGTTTGAAGATATAGAACTATACATCTAACAATAATATTTATTTTTAAGAATTCTATTCTCTGGGATTGTGTTTTTTCTTTAATGATTGGTGTAGTATTGCTTTGCTTTGCGAATTTGGGTCGTATATTCTTAGGTTGTTGTGTTGCCAATATATCTGCGACACTCACTCCACGTAAAAGTTTAATTTTTTTATTAATATTAATAGACACAAAAATTTGTTATAATAAAAGTTCAATAAATAAAAAGTATTATGATAATTCAATACATAAAAAAAAATCAACTAAAAACTAAAATAAGTTTAATTAAATTTATTTTTATTAGTATATAATATATTTATATATTTTTTAATTATTATAATATTTTTAAAAAAAATTGGACGCATTTTTCAAACTAATTGGAGCTTCGGATTAATTGAGGGGACCCTTTCTAACCCTTATAAAATGTGAGTAGAGTTTATAAGGGAACCACAATTTCAAGACAAATTGATAAGTCAATATGAATGATAGCTATAAGAAATCTAAGGAACTATCTATTAAGTCAAATGGGATATATAACTCACTCCAACCCTTTACAAAATATTGGATAAATTCTCCATTTTGATGTCGAACCAATTTATTACCTGATAAGTGTAATTTATTATCTTTATTATAATGATATATCATATGTTATTTACATATTGTTATTAGTATTTTTATTATTTTTACATTTGATTCTATTGTATTAATTACACTTTATGATCTCTTCAAGAGAATTATCTCTCCAATCCATCTTCTCATCCTCTTTCTTAAATTATAGTTATAATTTAAAAAATCAACTCTATATTAATAATATATATATATATATATATATATATATATATATATATATATATATATATATATATATATATATATATATATATATATATATATATATATATATATATATATATATATATATATATATTATAAAGTCCAAATTAATATCAATCCACCCCAAATGATGCAAGGTAAAAAAGTCATATCATGCAAAATGTAATGTATATTTTCTGATTTTCACTCTTTCACTACACTTATCTTGAATTTTAAACTAACTTGAGCGTTGGAGTGCTAACTTTGCAGGTCCACCCCGCGTCACCGTATCGATGACCATCACCATCAGTTCAGGATTCCTCATTACCAACTTAAATCTAATTCTGGTTCAGGAACGAAACAATGTCGTTATCGGTGGGAATTAACTCATAACTTCCGTGAAAATTCCAGGAATGGATCATCCTCGATCCAAACTCATATTCGTGCCAAAATCGTTGAGAGATGGAGACAATTATTTATGATATCACCACGAGGACACTTTATTAGCCTTTGAATTCTGAAACGCCTCAACTATCTATCATCAGCGAGATCTCAATCGTAACAACTTTGAAGATACCTTCAATATATAAAGATTCCTTAATAGTTTTTCTACCGGAACACATCCTCCATATGGTGAAGAGCCTTTGAACGATAAGCGGAGATCGTATAACACCAAGGTTCCTAGATCGTGACGAAGTAAATGAAATCTCAAATGCAGAGTTATCAACGAATAGAGCAATTATCATCGCGAATCACGTGGTACATTGTTGTGACGTGAAGTGTTAGGTATTTTGATCTTACGCCACTGTATTTTATTAGTTCCACGGAGATCCACGCGGTCGTCAAGAGGATAATGATCACTCATTAGAAGGTCTCTTTTAGATTACAAGTTGACGTTGAATACATAGACAAAGATCTACGTGCATAAAGACATTCGGGGAACGAGGAAATTCTAAGAATCTTGAATACATACCTACTAGTGATCATGGTAGTTTCCACTGTTGACGAAAGCACTTACGAGACACCTTGTATGCAATAGACTCCCGTGATAACTTTCGATCTAGCGCACCCGAACTACTAGATCTTTGTCGATTGGAGCCAATTACGCATGTTAGCAAAGATTCTTTAACCTTCAGTAACTTGATAGCTCACTCTTGCGGAACAATAAAGATTGCACACTCGACAATGAAAAATGTGTGGGAGGGGAGCACATGATACTCCTAATAACATTGAAGCGAGACACCATTTAAGACGCCTTCGGTCGAAATTTGTATTTAACTTAATGCTCGACTTTTCCAATCCACATGGATACAACTTGGGTCTAATACTCGGGACTATGACTGGACTTTTCACCCAAGTAGTTTTTTCCTTCCATTTTATGAAATAGGTCAAAGTTGTTAATGGTTAGTCATTTTATATATGCTTGAGAAAAGAAACTTGATGTTGGATCAAGCATTTGATTCATGGTTATGAAAAATGGTTTGGTTTTGAGAAATAGCTTAACATTGGATCAAACATTTGACTCGCGTTGCAAAATAGTTTGAAAATGATTTGAAATGGTTTGAATTGATGGTTAAAGACGATGGATATGAATGGCAATGCAACGGGTACGAACTGGATCGCAAGGAGTGCGAGTTCAGGCGTAGTGACGTGACCTCAAGCATAAGGCGTAATCAAACACCACAAGTATCGAATCGGATATACATACAAGCATTCAATATGATAAGAGGATATACGAGCATACACAATAGTTAGATCACACATCCACAACAAATGAATCGAGAAAGTAAAGTGAAATGAAAACATGCACGAACTAACATCATGACGCAAAGACGCGAAATCAAAGTCGCGTATGCAAAGACGTGCAAAGCAACAACAAGAAATTAAATTTGATATAAACATAACGATGTTGGAATTTTGCATACTAGAAAAAATTGAAATAGAAAATTTCTAACGTGTAACCGGTCATCGCAAGTTGATCGAGAAGCAACGAGATAATAAAACCAATTAAAATCATAAATTGCAAATCGAAATGTGAATTGGTACATAGAACGGGTGTGGATTGTCACTATGCGAACCATCATCCGCACATACGATAATCGAAATGCAATAATAACCAATTATAGAATCGCACATAAACAAATAAAATTAACCCCTTAGCTTGCTACACTTAACGTGATCATTGCAAGATGGATCAAAACCGTGTGAATACCAAACATAATAAATTGAAACGCAAAGCAAAAGAATGAAAATTAATGTGCCCGTATTATAACATAATGCAACCAAACAGGCATAATGCAACGCTACATTGCAAACACAAACCAATAACGACATGTCATCAATATAACAAATGAAAAAACAGCGGCATAACGACATATTAATGATGTCAATTCCACATATTTACCTGATTTAAACACAACCAAACAAAGAGCAACCAAAAACAAATATGTTTTCCATTATTCTTAGCAGTATTATTACATCAGCTCAGTCGTAACCGGAAATAAAACAAACTAGCACAAAATGTAAACCGACATCGGGAATGCGAAACAGAAACAAACACAACCAAACAGAAATTAGAATGAGTAAAAAAGGAAAACAAAAATCAATCGACGAAAATGTGAGTTCATTGAGTTGTATTGCTCTGAGTTGTGAGGTTGTGAAACATTGAAGCTTGAGTTGGTGTTGTGGTTGTTGAGTTTTTTTTGCCAAAAAAAAAGAAGTTAACGACGGATGTATGTTTGGTTTCAGAGTTACTCATAGGTGGTGAACTTGTCGGCAAGGTGAAAGCGAGGGGAGGTAACACAATGGTCGTGAGGAGGGGTTTCAGATGGGTAAGGTGACATCATTTCTGGTGAGCAGTGGAGGGAAGGTTGTTGTTTGGTGGTGATGGCAGATGCGTATGGGTGCTGGGGAAATGAAGATGTTCGAAAGAGATCTTGTGGTGCTCCTGCTAACATATTTTGTTGTGTGGGTGTATAAAGGCTAGCTTGGTCGGATTGGTTGGTAGGCGATTCTGGCGGACCAATGGTGAGGGAGAAGAATGATGAGAGGGATGTTGGGCAGAAGATAATGAATAGTGGAAAAAATATAGAGGTGTTCTGAGTTTCTATCTTTTTAATCATTTGTTCTTTTAATTTTTCACACTTCTTTGTCTCAGAAAGAAAGACGTTTGAGTCCCACAAATTGAGAGGTTTTTGTTGGAAAATATATTATTTCCGGTTTTATTATTGCCTTTAATACTACCTTTATTTTCTTTATTCTCCATTAAGGAGAAAATCAACTGTAATAATTATATCTTCAATATATAAACCAGCCTAAGACTGACGAATAAAATATAACAACTTTTACCTATTTTTTCCAATATGGTATCAAGAGCACTGGGTTAGGGGTTACCGTAAAGCTTTCCTCAACCTATTATCATTGAGTTAAGAGCATTGGGTTAGGGGTTACCATAAAACTTTTTTCAACCTATTTTTGTTAGGTTAGGGATTACCATAAATCTTTCCTCAACCTATTTTTGTTAGGTTAAGGGTTACCATAAAGTTTTCCTCAATATATTTTTGTTCAACCCGCTTTCTTACCCGACCCGATTCACATACTCGTTTAGCCTCCTATGGGGAATAACAACAACAGATGGCCTTCCCCATCACATGCCTACTGTAACACCCCGATTAAAATAAGAGAATTATTTAATTGAGTTAATATTATTTTATTAATTTAATTAAATAAAGTTGATTTATTTGGGAATTATTATTATTATTATAGATGTTACTTATTTTAATAATAATTAAATAAATAAAATAAATGGAATATGAAGAGTGGAAGGGTAAAAGTGGAAATTGGATAAAAGAGGCCAAAGTGAGGATTCAGGTTGTTTTTCACGTGTTTTGCCTCAGAGTCAGAGAAAGGGGGAAGAAACGCTGAAGAGAAAGAGAAGGAAGAGGAAAAGGCCAAAGATTGCTCAGAGCTTCCTTCAATCCAAAGAGGTAAGGGGTCTGAACCTTATTAAACAATAATATGCTGAAATGGTGAAATATTGGATGAACGAAATTAGGATTTTAATCGAAGGAATTCGTAGAAATTATATGCAATGATGTTAGGACTTGTGAAATCGAATAGGGGACTATTTGTATTAGATGATATGAGTGATTTTGTGTGAAAATTGGACTGTGGAAGGATGAATTTGGATAGATCTCGTAGCAGAGAAAGCCATTGCAGATCTGGAAATCTGGTTTCTGGTCATACGCGTATGGCACTAGGCAATACGCGTATGAGATGGCTGGTACGCGTATGGCACTAGGCAATACGCGTATGGATGAGGAAGATGATGTTTTGAACGTGTTTTGGTCTCTGTTGGTACGCGTATGGAAAAGTGATACACGTAGCATACGCGTATGGACATGGGCAATACGCGTATGAAATTGGTCAGGCGTGGGCAATACGCGTATGGGCATAGGCAATACGCGTATGGGCAGAATTGTGGTCTTTCCTGGGCTGTTGTTGAGCAGTTTTTATTGTTTAGGCTGAGCGAGGTAACTTAGCTGATGCATGGTATACGAGGGATCATTTCCCGTTGCTTTGAGTGGTATAGATATTAGTAGAGTGTGATAATACTGTGTTTGATTATGTGACACGATGTGATATGCTTTTGTGATAGAATGTGTTAATGATGATGATAACATGACTATATGATGCTGTTGTTGCTATGTTGATTATGATGCATGCTTGGTGTGCATGCATTCATGAAAGGCCGATGCCTAGTGATGAACGGACTGAGTTCCAATGATGTTGTTGACTCCGGGCTTGTTGAGAGGCTTAGTTCCTTGCGGGGAACTCGGATTCTATGGTGATGAATCTGGGAGTGGTGATCCTGTAGTTGGTCACAAAATGGGTATACCGAGTCGTGTTGAGTCATGCATGGGTGTGTGCATTGCATTTGATATGTTGTTTTGTTGATGTTCATGAATATGTTGATTATGATGATTATGATGAGCTGTGTTGGCATATGTGAAATATATTTATGTTTATATTTCTGCCTTTATATTATTATTTAATAATGTAATTCTCACCCCTTCTGCATGTGTTTATGTTCATCTATGATGAGCAATGTGCAGATAAAGAGGAGTAGCTATTGTTGAGGTTTGAAGAATAAGTGTAGAGTTATTCTACAGAGTCGAGTCAAATGCTCTGGTCATGTGACACCGGGGTTATGGGATTCGATAGATAATTGATTATTATTTACGTTGTTTATGATGACTAACATGTTGAGATGTTTTGTTGAGATAATGTTGAACCATTATTAAGAATTGTTATATGATGAATGATAATATTAATGTTGTTGTCCGCTGCGAAGTTTTAATAAAATAATAATATGTTTTATGTTGTGATGCGATAACTGTTATGTTGTAAGAAATGTAGACTCTTCTACATGTTGTACTCTGATAATATATTTAAATATGTCGTTTGGGTAGAAGGGTGTTACATTAGTGGTATCAGAGCATGGTCAGTCCAGTCGAGTCATAATGTGATGTTTTCCCTGTTGGTCGATTAGTGTAAATGACACCGTCGATATTTAACGGTTGTAGTTGTGTCGTGCAGAGTATGGCTGGAGAAAATGACCGTGCGATTGCTGAGGCTTTGGCTGCTATGGCGCAGGCTATGCAGGCGCAGCAGAATCCGCCGGTCGACGAGTTTAAGAATTTGGGAAAGTTTCTGAAGAATAACCCTCCTACATTCAAGGGGCGCTATGATCCAGATGGTGCTCAGATTTGGCTGAAGGAAATTGAGAAGATTTTCCGGGTGATGACGTGTACTGAAGCACAGAAGGTGCAGTTTGGTACGCATATGTTATCTGAAGAGGCTGAAAACTGGTGGGATAACACTCGACAGAGGATTGAAGTACCAGGTGCTGAGATGACTTGGGAAAGGTTCAAGACGGCCTTTCTGGAGAAATATTTTCCTGCTGATGTGCGATGTAAGAAGGAGATGGAATTTCTGGGACTGAAGCAGGGTAACATGTCTGTTGCTGATTACGCTTCGAAGTTTGAGGAGCTGGTACAGTATTGTCCTCATTATAATAATGCTGATGCTGAGGAATCCAAGTGTGTCAAGTTTGAGAACGGGTTGCGTCCCGAGATCAAACAAGGCATTGGTTACCAGGAGATTCGTAGGTTTCCTACACTGGTTAACAAGTGCAGGATATTTGATGAAGATAGCAAGGCTAGGACTGCTCACTACAAGAGTCTTAGTGAGAAGAAGAATAAGGATCGTGGTAGTCCTTATGCATCTCCGAATGGTAAAGGCAAGCAGAAAGTGGTAGATGCGAAGAAGCCAAGTGGGGGAGGATCTCCCGTAGCTGGTAAATGTTTCAAGTGTGGCGAGCCAGGCCACCGTGCTGATAACTGTACCAAGAAAGTGCTGAGATGTTTCCGATGCGGTCAGGCTGGTCATAGAGTTACGGAATGTAAGGATGCTGGTCCGACATGTTTTAATTGTGGCGAGAAAGGCCATATCAGTTCGCAGTGCTCGAAACCGAAGAAGGCGGCTACTGCAGCTCATACTACTGGTAGGGTGTTTGCTCTGAGTGGGGCTGAAGCTCCTAAAGAAGATAATCGGATTAAAGGTACTTGCTTGATTAATAATGTTGAATTGCTTGCTATTGTTGACACTGGTGCTACCCATTCGTTTATTTCATATGAGTGTGCGACCAGGATTGGTGTGATTATGTCGTCCCTAGGCGGAAGTATGGTGATAGATACTCCTGCTAATGGTTCTGTGAAGACTTCTGTGGTATGTCGAGGTTGTCAGTTGACGATCTTTGAGAGAGAGTTCGTAGTTGATTTGGTGTGCTTACCCTTGCACCAAATTGATATTATTCTGGGAATGAATTGGCTAGAATTCTATGGCGTGTTTATCAACTGCTATAGGAAGACGGTGCGGTTTTCTGAAGTTGGTGAGAATGATGAGGCAAGATTTCTATCTGCTAGGCAGGTGGGGGAAATTGTGAAAGATGAAGCTCAGATATTCACTTTATTTGCGTCTCTGCAAGCGGATAAGAAAGTGGTGAGTGTAGATTTGCCTGTTGTCTGTGAATTTCAGGATGTGTTTCCGGAGGATGTAAGTGAATTACCTCCAGAACGGGAAGTCGAATTTGCCATTGACTTAGTACCAGGTACGAGTCCAGTGTCGATGTCTCCTTATAGAATGTCGGCAACTGAATTAGTTGAATTGAAGAAGCAACTTGAAGAATTGCTTGAGAAGAAGTTTGTGCGTCCAAGTGTTTCTCCTTGGGGTTCACCAGTATTGTTAGTGAAGAAGAAGGAAGGTACGATGAGGTTGTGTGTCGATTATCGGCAGTTGAATAAGGTGACTATCAAGAATCGGTATCCATTGCCGAGGATTGATGATTTGATGGACCAGTTGGTTGGAGCGCATGTTTTCAGTAAGATTGATTTGCGGTCGGGTTATCATCAGATCCGAGTGAAGTCAGATGATATTGCGAAGACTGCTTTTCGTACGAGGTATGGTCATTATGAATACACTGTGATGCCGTTCGGTGTGTCTAATGCTCCAGGTGTGTTTATGGAATATATGAATCGTATATTTCATCCGTACCTTGATAATTTTGTTGTGGTGTTCATAGATGATATATTGATATATTCTAAGACGGAAGAAGAGCATGCAGGACATCTGAGAATTGTTTTACAGGTGTTAAGAGAAAAGAAATTATATGCAAAGTTATCTAAATGTGATTTCTGGTTGAAGGAAGTGAGTTTCCTTGGCCATGTGATTTCGAGTGGTGGGATTTCTGTTGATCCGGCTAAAGTTGATGCTGTATTACAGTGGGAGACTCCGAAGTCTGCTACTGAGATACGCAGTTTTCTGGGGTTAGCTGGTTATTATCGCAGATTTATTGAGGGCTTCTCTAAGTTGGCATTGCCGTTGACGCAGTTGACTAAGAAGGGTCAAGTGTATGTGTGGGATGCAGCTTGTGAAGCGAGTTTTGTTGAGTTGAAGAGGCGGTTGACCAGTGCTCCAGTGTTGATCTTGCCTAATCCTGGTGAGTCCTTCGTTGTCTATTGTGATGCTTCTTTGATGGGTCTTGGTGGTGTTTTGATGCAGAATGGTAAAGTTGTAGCTTATGCTTCTAGACAGTTGAAAGTTCATGAGAGGAATTATCCTATGCATGATCTAGAACTTGCAGCTGTTGTATTTGTGTTGAAAATGTGGAGGCATTATCTGTATGGTTCCAGATTCGAAGTGTTCAGTGATCACAAGAGTCTGAAGTATCTGTTTGATCAGAAAGAGTTAAATATGAGGCAGAGAAGGTGGTTAGAATTACTGAAGGATTTTGACTTTGAATTGAGTTATCATCCCGGTAAGGCTAATGTAGTTGCAGATGCGCTGAGTAGAAAGTCTCTACATATGTCTATGATGATGGTTCGAGAGCTTGAGTTAATTGAACAGTTCCGTGATATGAGTTTGGGTTGTGAAGTTTCCGCTGATAGTGTAAAGTTGGGTATGCTGAAGTTGACTAGTGGAATTCTGGAAGATATTCGGAATGGTCAGCAAGTTGATGTCGCTCTAGTTGATCATATTGCTATGGTTAACCAGGGTAATGGTGGTAATTTTGAGATTGATGAGAATGGCATCCTGCGATTTAAAGGTAGAGTTTGTGTTCCTGAGGTGTCTGAATTGAAGAAGAGTATTCTTGAAGAGGGCCACAGGAGTGGATTGAGTATCCATCCAGGTGCAACTAAAATGTATCAGGATTTGAAGAAGTTGTTTTGGTGGGCTGGTATGAAAAGAGATGTTGCTAAGTTTGTGTATGCTTGTTTGACTTGTCAGAAGTCAAAGATTGAACATCAGAAACCGGCAGGTATGATGCAACCTTTGAAGATTCCTGAATGGAAGTGGGATAGCATTTCCATGGATTTTGTGACGGGATTGCCGAGGACGGTGAAAGGTAATGATTCTATTTGGGTGATTGTGGATCGGTTGACTAAGTCGGCGCATTTCTTGCCGATGGAGATTAATCACTCTTTAGAGAAGTTGGCAGAGTTGTATATCGAGGAGATAGTGAGGCTGCATGGTATTCCATCCAGTATTGTGTCTGATAGAGATCCCAGATTTACTTCTAGATTTTGGGAAAGTTTGCAGAAAGCGTTGGGAACTAAGTTGAGGTTGAGTTCAGCTTATCATCCTCAGACTGATGGTCAGACCGAAAGAACTATCCAATCCTTGGAGGATTTGTTGAGAGCTTGTGTGTTGGAGCAAAGTGGTTCTTGGGATAGTTATTTGCCGTTGGTGGAGTTTACTTATAATAATAGTTTTCATGCTAGTATCGGTATGGCTCCATATGAAGCATTGTATGGTAGGAGGTGTAGAACTCCATTGTGTTGGTATGAATCAGGTGAGAGTGTTGTACTCGGACCTGAGATTGTGCAGCAGACGACTGAAAGGGTTAAGATGATTCAGGAGAAAATGAAGATTTCTCAGAGTCGTCAGAAGAGTTATCATGATAACAGGAGAAAGGCACTTGAGTTCCAAGAGGGAGATCATGTGTTCTTGAGAGTTACTCCGACGACAGGTGTGGGTAGAGCTTTAAAGTCTAAAAAGCTTACTCCGAGGTTTGTGGGTCCGTATCAGATTTTGAAGAGGGTCGGGGAAGTGGCGTATCGGATAGCTTTACCGCCGTCGCTTTCTAATCTGCATGATGTGTTTCATGTATCTCAGTTGAGAAAATATATTGCGGATCCTTCGCATGTTGTTCAGTTGGATGATATCCAGGTGAGGGATAATTTGACCGTTGAGGTGTTGCCAATTCGGATAGATGACCGAGAAGAGAAGACCCTGAGAGGTAAGAAGATTGCTCTAGTGAAAGTTGTTTGGGGAGGTCCAGCTGGTGAGAGCTTGACTTGGGAGCGTGAAGATCAGATGAAGGAGTCGTATCCGGCTCTATTTGCTTGAGGTATGTTTTCGAGGACGAAAACTCTTTTAGTGGAGGAGAGTTGTAACACCCCGATTAAAATAAGAGAATTATTTAATTGAGTTAATATTATTTTATTAATTTAATTAAATAAAGTTGATTTATTTGGGAATTATTATTATTATTATAGATGTTACTTATTTTAATAATAATTAAATAAATAAAATAAATGGAATATGAAGAGTGGAAGGGTAAAAGTGGAAATTGGATAAAAGAGGCCAAAGTGAGGATTCAGGTTGTTTTTCACGTGTTTTGCCTCAGAGTCAGAGAAAGGGGGAAGAAACGCTGAAGAGAAAGAGAAGGAAGAGGAAAAGGCCAAAGATTGCTCAGAGCTTCCTTCAATCCAAAGAGGTAAGGGGTCTGAACCTTATTAAACAATAATATGCTGAAATGGTGAAATATTGGATGAACGAAATTAGGATTTTAATCGAAGGAATTCGTAGAAATTATATGCAATGATGTTAGGACTTGTGAAATCGAATAGGGGACTATTTGTATTAGATGATATGAGTGATTTTGTGTGAAAATTGGACTGTGGAAGGATGAATTTGGATAGATCTCGTAGCAGAGAAAGCCATTGCAGATCTGGAAATCTGGTTTCTGGTCATACGCGTATGGCACTAGGCAATACGCGTATGAGATGGCTGGTACGCGTATGGCACTAGGCAATACGCGTATGGATGAGGAAGATGATGTTTTGAACGTGTTTTGGTCTCTGTTGGTACGCGTATGGAAAAGTGATACGCGTAGCATACGCGTATGGACATGGGCAATACGCGTATGAAATTGGTCAGGCGTGGGCAATACGCGTATGAAATTGGTCAGGCGTGGGCAATACGCGTATGGGCATAGGCAATACGCGTATGGGCATAGGCAATACGCGTATGGGCAGAATTGTGGTCTTTCCTGGGCTGTTGTTGAGCAGTTTTTATTGTTTAGGCTGAGCGAGGTAACTTAGCTGATGCATGGTATACGAGGGATCATTTCCCGTTGCTTTGAGTGGTATAGATATTAGTAGAGTGTGATAATACTGTGTTTGATTATGTGACACGATGTGATATGCTTTTGTGATAGAATGTGTTAATGATGATGATAACATGACTATATGATGCTGTTGTTGCTATGTTGATTATGATGCATGCTTGGTGTGCATGCATTCATGAAAGGCCGATGCCTAGTGATGAACGGACTGAGTTCCAATGATGTTGTTGACTCCGGGCTTGTTGAGAGGCTTAGTTCCTTGCGGGGAACTCGGATTCTATGGTGATGAATCTGGGAGTGGTGATCCTGTAGTTGGTCACAAAATGGGTATACCGAGTCGTGTTGAGTCATGCATGGGTGTGTGCATTGCATTTGATATGTTGTTTTGTTGATGTTCATGAATATGTTGATTATGATGATTATGATGAGCTGTGTTGGCATATGTGAAATATATTTATGTTTATATTTCTGCCTTTATATTATTATTTAATAATGTAATTCTCACCCCTTCTGCATGTGTTTATGTTCATCTATGATGAGCAATGTGCAGATAAAGAGGAGTAGCTATTGTTGAGGTTTGAAGAATAAGTGTAGAGTTATTCTACAGAGTCGAGTCAAATGCTCTGGTCATGTGACACCGGGGTTATGGGATTCGATAGATAATTGATTATTATTTACGTTGTTTATGATGACTAACATGTTGAGATGTTTTGTTGAGATAATGTTGAACCATTATTAAGAATTGTTATATGATGAATGATAATATTAATGTTGTTGTCCGCTGCGAAGTTTTAATAAAATAATAATATGTTTTATGTTGTGATGCGATAACTGTTATGTTGTAAGAAATGTAGACTCTTCTACATGTTGTACTCTGATAATATATTTAAATATGTCGTTTGGGTAGAAGGGTGTTACACCTACACTGGATCCAACCATGGAGAACAACCGCAACCTAAGTCGGGCATCGGCTGCGGAAACGGCGGTGGCAGTGGAAACGGCGGTGGTCGCGGAAACGGCGTACGAGAGGAACCGTCGGTGGTCATAAACAATAACAATAATGACGGCAACAATGGAAACATGAACACCATTATTTTTTGTGATAGTTATTTCAACATAGGCGGTAATGATCAAAAGGGTTCCTCATACTCCCTCAAGGTCAATATCCCTAAAATGAATGGGAATAACTAAAATGAATGTGTCAAATCGTTCGGTTGGTATTGGATAGCAAAGGAAAACTTGGTTTCTTAACAGGAGCAATAGCTGAACCGACAACAGGAGACCCTCGTTACAAACAATGGAAGTCGAAAAACTCCTTGATTATTGCGTGGATGGTAAGTTCTATGGAAATTGGAATAGGTAAGCCTTACATGTTTTTACCTTCCGCAAAGGATGTGTGGGAACCTGTTAAGGAAACATACTCTGATATTCAAAACTCCTCTCAAATTTTTGGTTTAAAATCAAAGTTATGGCATGCGAAACAAGGTGACAGGAGTGTAACAACTTATTACAATGAGTTGTTAACACTGTGGCAAGAGTTAGATCTCTATTATGATGACAATTGGAGGTGTACAGAAGACAATGTTTTATTTCTCAAGAGGCAAGAAAATGATCGTGTATTCATGTTTCTCGTTGGGCTCAATAAAGACCTTGATGAGGTAAGAGGTGGAGTTTTAGGAAAAGTACCATTGCCAACTCTCCGTGAAACTTTTGCAAAAATAAGAAGGGAAGGCACGACAAGGAATTATGATGGGAAAGACACCACAAAATTTTGAATCTGAAGGCTCAGCTCTGGCTACTAGGAACCTTGACGAGGGAAGAAGATCAGACAAAGTTCCTTGGTGTGATCACTACAAACGCGAATGGCATACACATGAAACTTGTTGGAAGCTCAAAGGCAAACCTCCTAATTGGAAGAAGAAAGTGGTCGTGCATTTCAGGTTAATAATTCTGATCAAGGGCAGCAACCTCCTCCGTCTCAGTTTCCACTCACTATGGAGCCAGTAGACAGACTGTACAAACTCTTCGAGTCTCCAACCCCTTCTTGCTCTATAGCAAAAAAAAGGTAATTATGCATTTCTTAGTGTCAGTCTCAGTCATACTTGGATAGTAGATTCAGGTGCCTCTGATCACATTACAGGTGAATCTACTTTGTTCTCTTCATATAGTCCATGTGCAGGTAATCAAAAAATAAAAATTATAGATGGCTCTTTTTCAGCCATTGCAGGTAAAGGGTCGGTTATGTTGTTTCCAATGTTAACTCTTAAAAATGTCCTTCGTGTTCCAAATTTATCTTGTAATTTAATGTCCGTCAGTAAATTAGCCAAAGATATAAATTGTCAAACTAATTTTTTCCGATCTCATGGTGTCTTTCAGGATTTGAACTCGGGGAAGATGATTGGCAGTGCTAAGGAGAATGGAGGACTCTACTACCTTGACATTAGATTTGCATCACAACTACCTTAAAAAACAATAAGTTCCTGCTTTGAGTCTTTTTCTGTTTTGATTAATAAAGATGACAACATTATGGTATGGAATTTAAGATTAGGTCATCCTAGTTTTTGTTACTTAAAACACTTGTTTCCTAAGATGTTTCACAATAAAAACTTTTCTTTGCTTAAATGTGAAGCATGTGAGTTTACAAAGCATCATCGTTCCCAGTTTTCAATACAGCCTTATAAACCATCAAAACTTTTTTCTATTATTCATAGTGATGTTTGAGGCCCTAACATACAAGTACACTCTCTCTAAAAAAATGGTTTATCACATTTATAGATGACCATACAAGAGTATGTTAGGTGTACTTGTTAAAGGGGAAATCAGATGTTTGTTAGGCGGTAAAGAATTTTTTTTTCAATGGTGTAGAACCAATTTCAAACAAATGTCCAAGTCTTTAGAAGTGATAACGGCAAAGAATATTTTAACATTATCCTGAGTGATTTTTTTCTAAAAAATGGGATTGTACATCAAAGTTCATGTCCTAATACTCCTTAATAAAATGGAGTGGCCGAAAGGAAAAATAGACATTTACTAGGGGTTGCTAAAGCTCTACTTTTTTCAAATAAAGTACCAAATTATTTGTGGGGCAAAGCTGTTTTAACAGTTGCGTATTTAATTAACAGGGTGCCCTCCAAAATTCTCAATTTCAAACTCCTATTAATGTCTTCAAAGAATGTTTTCCTAGTACTCGTGTTTTAACTGATTTGACTTTAAAAATCTTTGGTTGCACAACATTTGTTCATGAACATAAAAATGTTGGAAAACTTGAGTCACGTGCTATAAAATGTCTTTGTTGGATACTCCCCAACCCAAAAAGGATATAAATGTTTTGATCCAAAAAATAAGAAAATGTTTGTCACTATGGATGTTACATTCTTTGAAAATAAACCTTTCTTTCATGACACTCATCTTCAAGGGGGGAGATAAACGAAGACTCGTTTCAAATCGAGGACATGAGTTTTTTAAATAACGTATCTTTGCCAATATCGCAAAATTCTGAGATTTTTACACCCGCACCAACATAAAATGGCCATGATTCTATATCTAATCCTACTCCTGTTATGAGTAAGGAACCTTGTGAATCTGAGCCTACATTTTCTCTTGTTGAAAACAATGAGAATCCTGAAAACGATGATAATGATGATCCAATTGAAATGGCACAAAATAATGAGTCACTTCAACAAAATAAATTTGAATTAGGAAACAGGACTTGGAAAGGAAAGGTTTTTGTGAAAAAACACCATAAAGGAAATGACCAGTCCACATCTCAATACTGCCAGGAATCTGAATCGGGGAATGATTAATTTCCTAACATAAGAAATAGTAAGTCTATCTCTGTTTCTAAGAGTCATATTTTGTATCCTAATATAGATGATCTTGTTGCCATTAGAAAACTTGTCAGATCTTGCATTAAACATCTCATATCCAATTTTATATCATATTCAAATTTGTCTTCATTTATGTTTGCCGTCACTTCAAAATTGTCTAGTATAGAAATTCCAAAAAGTGTACAGGTTTCTCTAGAAATTCCAAAGTGGAGGGAAGATGTACTTGAGGAGATGAAAGCTCTTGAAAAGAACAAAACTTGGAGTGTCACGTCACTACCAGATAGCAAGAAGACAGTTGGATGCAAATGGGTGTTTACTGTGAAGTATAATTCAGATGGGTCAATTGAAAGGTACAAGGCTCTCTTGGTGGCTAAAGGCTTTACTCAGACCTATGGTATAGATTACTCAGAGACATTTGCTCATGTTGCAAAATTGAACACTGTCAGAATTCTTTTGTCTCTTGCTGCTAAGATGGATTGGCCTTTGCATCAGTTAGATGTTAAGAATGCATTTCTTAATGGTGATCTAGAAGAAGAAGTATATATGGATATTCCTCTTGGCTTTGAAAACAAATTTGGATCAAATGTGTACAAACTAAATAAGTACTTGTGTGGATTAAAGCAGTCCCCTAGAGCTTGGTTTGAAAAATTCACTCAGTCCATGAAGAAACAAGGGTACATCCAAGGACAGGCTGATCACACCTTGTTCAAAAAATTCTCTCACGATGGGAAAGTTGTTGTCCTGATTGTTTATGTTAATTATATTGTCCTTACTGGAGACGATATAGTGGAAATGACAAGAGTAAAAGAGAAATTGGCAGTAGACTTTGAAATCAAGAACCTGGGATTCATGAGATATTTTTTAGGTATGGAGGTTGCTCGGTCAAAAAGTGGTATTGTGGTTTCACAACAGAAATACATTATAGACTTGTTAAAAGAAACAGGAATGAGTGGATGTCGCCCTGCAGATACCCCTATGGATCCTAATGCTAAACTTTGGGGAGAAGGTAATGTTTCTGTTGATACTGGGAGATATCAGAGATTGGTCGGGAAACTGATTTATTTGTCACACACCTGACCTGATATTGCTTTCTCAGTTAGTATAGTGAGTCAGTTTATGCATTCTCCTTTCGAGGAACATCTTGAGACAGTCTATATGATACTGGGATATATGAAGGGAAATCCTGGAAAAGGATTATTTTTTAAGAAGACTAGTGAAAGAAATGTGTCTATCTTCATCGATGCTGATTGGGCAGGTTCAGTCACAAATAGAAGATCAACCTCTGGATATTGTACCTATGTTTGGGGTAATCTTGTGACGTGGAGGAGAAAGAAACAAGGAGTTGTAGGAAGGAGTAGTGCAGAGGCCGAGTTTAGAGCTATGTCTCAAGGTATTTGTAAAGGATTATGGATCCTTAGAGTCCTAGAAGAACTTAAGATGAAAACTGAGCTTCCATTGAAATTTTCTTCTGATAGTAAAGTTGTTATTAGCATAGCTCATAATCCAGTTCAACGTGACAGAACCAAGCATATTGAGATTGATCGACACTTCATAAAGGAGAAGTTAGATGCGGGAATCATATGTCTATCCTTCGTGACTTCAAGTCAACAAACTGCGGATATCCTGACCAAAAGTTTGGCAAGGCCTACTTTTGAGAATTGGATAGACAAGTTGGGCATGATAGATATCTATGCACCAACTTGAGGGGGGGGGGGTGTTGGAAAATATATTTCTTCCGATTTTATTATTGCCTTTAATACTACCTTTATTTTTCTTTATTCTCCATTAAGGATAAAATCAATTGTAATAATTATATCTTCACTATATAAATTAGCCTAAAACTGACGAATAAAATATAACAACTTTTACCTATTTTTTCCAATAGTTTTTTTCAAGTTGTAGTGTACCGTGGGTCATTTTTGAGTAGGTCTGTGTGTGAAACTCAAAGAAGGTGTTGTGTTTTCTATTTTTGTGTGGATCTTCTCCCTCATAAAATCAACAAACATTGAGTATATATATGGTAACTAGTAGGGTTTTAAGTTTAATGAAAAAACAAAAATGCCCTTAGTGTTTATTCTATAAACAAAAATAGTCAAAAACAAATTAAATTGAATAAAATTAAACTATTCTAAATAATCAAAATTAAATAGAAAAAAAACATAGATAATCTTATTTAATTATTTAGAACATTTTGACAAAGAAATAAAAATAAAAGAACTCAAAATGAGTAAAAATTGGACGCAAAAATGCTTGAAAAATGAAAATGAATGGAGTAAAATGATCATCGGAAAATAAACCTCTGAAAAACAGACAGGTTTTGATCAAATTCCGAAGTAAAAATGGTCAGTTGAAAATGCTCAAACTGATCAAAATGAGACCGAAAAAGGAGTCGGAAAATTAAAATAAACATGTCACGTTAAACTATGTGAACCGTAGATTAATAAAACTGACGTCTGCAAGCTCGATCTCAAAACTTTTCACCTGTTAATTTTGCGTACATTTGAAAATTGATTCAATCAGTTTGTTTGTAGATTTGAAAATCTATTTTGGTTGACTTTTTAAGCGTTATGTGAGATGAAATGCATGTCATGCTATGGAGGTGGTGCAAATGTCATGATGAATGTACAGATTCAATGATTTCAGGTCAAAATTGGGGTGTGACAGTTGCCCTTATTTAAGTATCTTCGAAAATAAAATATGAAGAAAGACATTCTTCATATGATCACAGTGGGAGATAGTTATATACTAAAGGACCCGAATTTTGTCCTTAGATGCAGATGAAATGATATAAGATTATATGAGATGCTATGAATGCATGGATGCCTATTTTTTTGTTTTGATTTTCTAGGGATATGATGTGATGTGAGATGAATCCTACCATGAGGTTTTACGATGGATGAAGATAGAAAGGTGGACATATGGGGAATGATGGAAATATATGGTAACGATGGCCCACAGGAAATGATAATGAGGGTGAAGACTCGCTGAGGGTAAGAAATATGTCGGAAAAAAGATAGTGGGGAATATGTCAGACGGAGATAGTGGGGAATATGTCAGACGGTTCTGTACTTTAAAAGATAAATCGTCAGATAGTGTTGGACTTTTAAAATGATTGCCAGACATCGATGGACTTGAAAATGAAATGGAAGACGACGTTGTGCTTCAAAATAAAATGACAGACATCGTTGGACTTAAAATGTACTTCTAGATGGCACTGAACTTTGAAAATTACCTGCCAGACAGTGTTGGACTTTAAGATGAACTACCAGACGGTGTTGGTCTCGAAAAAGAAATTCCAGGCAACGTTGGACTTTAAAATGAAATTCCATATGGCATTGGACTAACACGAAATACTAGTTGGCGTTGGACTAAAAGATAAACTGCCAGACAACATTATACTTTAACTTAAAATGCCAGACGACGCTGGACTAATAAAATGAAATGTCAAATGGCGTTGGACTTTAAACAAAATGCCAGACGGTGTACTAATATATATTTCCTTCAAACAGAGATTTCCATATGGCGTTGGATTTTATGCCAACGAAAATTGGAATGGTTTAAGGGCGCCAAATGAAAATTGGACCTGGAAGATGCCTACGAAAACTGGAATATGTTTTACGAGCGCCAAATAACAATTGGACATAAGAGAATGCCTGCAAAAATAGGACAATGGTTTATGGGTGCCAAATAAAATTTGGACTTAAAGGGATATTTGCGAAAATAGAAATATGGTTTATGGGCGCCATAAACAAATTGGACTTAGAGAATGCTTGTCAAACCAGAATATGGTTTAAGGGCGTCAAATGAAAATTGGACTTAGAAGATGCATGCAAAAACCTAAATATGGGTTTAAGGGCGTCAGAAACAAACTGGACTTAGAGAATGCATGCGAAAATCAGAATATAGTTTAAAGGCGCCAAATGAAAATTGGACTTAGAAGGTGCCTCCGAAAATCGAAATATGGTTTAAGGGCGCCAGAAAAAAACTGGACTTAGAGAATGCTTGCGAAAACTAGAATATGGTTTAAGGGTGCCAGAAACAAACTAGACTTAAAGAATGCCTGCAAAAACCGGAAAATCGTTTTGGACTTAAAAGATGCCTGTGAAGACCAAAATATGGTTTAAGAGCGCTAAATAAAATTGGACTTTGGGGTCAAGGGATATAGAATCAACCAATGAAACTTGGGCCAATGAAAAATGAACACGAAGCACACTTATGGCTATGCTTGATTTAACTTTCCTTTTATGTATGATATATGAATAACCATAATATGGAAGTGTTGACATTATGCAGACTAGGAGTTTACATAGGTTGTTTATGGAGGTTCTGATTCCTCAACACCGAGAACTCAACCAAGTAAATTTTGATAGATGCATTCAAAGGAGAATTCTATCAAGCTTGACATTTACAACTATCCAAGGGGATCCTCTCGGAGGACCGATAAGTTTCTAGCATGATTTCCTGACACTCGTCTTGAACTAAATAGTTGTTGACATGTGGCAGAGTTTGCTTTAGCAACCTGAAAGCATGAAGATGACTTGCCCATTTGTGGCTCATTTTGCCCCATCTTTGGGTCTTTGAATATATTTCCCTTAAAAGGAGTTTGGAAGTAACTTGTCATAACCTTGATGTGGCTTGCCCCAATATTCTGAACTTTGAAGCAGACTGCCCTTGACTAACCAATTATTGGAATGATAGACTTCTGATTGAATTTTATTTGAAGGGTTGGACCCATTGAGATCTTTGTGGTAGCTCGCCCTAGTCTGAATCTTGAAGTGATTTGCTTTTGATTAGTTGACTCTCGGGGTTGTTGGCTCGGATTGACTAATTATCTAAGAGATTTGCCCTTGACTGGACTTCTCTCACCTAATCAAGTTCCTCAATTGACTCCACATTATTGGGATTCCCTTGATGCTAAATGCTGACTTGCAAATAAAATTGTTCATTCAAAAATGGTAATTTCACTGCAGTGTTTATGCAAAATTTTGAAATCAAAATTTATTGATATTAATTTGGTGAAATACAGTGAACGGGTCAATGATCAGAACACAATGTTGATCTAGCCATTAGTTAAGTGAAAGTTGATGTAATCAATACAAATGATTAGCAAATATCTTGTGGAGTCAGGTTAACGCAACCTTCTCATAGTATGCTTTCAATAGAAACTTTGCCTCAATTAGGTCTTTTAAGGGTTGTAACGTGGTCTGATTCCCAATTTTTGAACAAAAGGATATGAGGCTCAACATTTAATTTTAACCCACCCATTCTTCATGACCTAGAGTCCCATATTCATATAATTTAACACATGAATTCGACTTCCAAGAGGGTTTGAAGGTGTAAGGGTAAAGATGAGGATTCACGGTGATATTTTATTGAAATGGTAGTCATGTAGTTTTATTTTATTTGTTTTTGTTGAGGATTTGATGACCTATTTTTATTGATTTGTATCCCTAGTTTTGCCTAGACCACTGCTTTGAAGCTTTCGGTCGAGATGCCCTGATTTTTCCTAAGTCGTCCTGTAAGACTCCAATTTTGACGCTAAGATCCCTCATGCAATTTCATCATAAACATTAGCATTGGGATCATACCTTAGCATCCTCCTTACCCCTTTTTCATTGGGTTTGTTTTGGGAGAGATCACCAAGCACTTTGTGATTGTATCATACTTGTATATTATCATTTTACTAACCAAAATACAAAAAAAATATGTCTTTGTATTTGCCTAACTCTTTTGTAGGTAGGGTATGATCACCATTGATCTATCAAGTTCATATCTAGGGTTTGAGACCCTCGTGACAAAGAGCACAACCATTGAATTGATCCAATAATGGTTATAAGCATCATATATGAGTTCCATTGATTCCTACATGGTATATTGATCAAGTGTTCTTCAAGAGTTTGGAAGTGATTTGCCTTGGAAACCCTAGTTTGACTAGGTATCTTAAGTAACTTCTCCAACAAGCTATCACACCAATTGATCAAATTTATCAAGGGACACTTCAAAATTCATCATATTATACATATATGATCTACCATGAGCCAAGAAAGTCCAAATAATTGAAGGTTAGCAAGTTTGTTGATGGTGGTTGGCCAGATGAATTCATCTGATCAAAACTGGATCTCCCTAGACCCTATCTCCTACAATTTTCACCATATGAAAATTATTCCAAGAGAAACGTTACTCTAAATGAAATTCCAAACAACTTTCATGTTGAGACCTAGATCTAGTTTTTCTTGGAAAAGCATTTTCTATGTTGAAACATTATAGGTCATTTTGTCTAAACCCTAATTTGAAAATCAACTTCCCAAGGCCATAACTTGCTCATTTTTTATGATATGAAAGATTTGCAAGTTTCAAAATCAAATTCAATATGTCTACTTCAACTTTTATGTTTAGAGTGAGAGCTAATTCAACATTTATGAGCATGGGATATGAGGTTACATTATAGGTCATTTTTGACCTATACCATTGAACAAGTGATTTTTCCAAACTTCAAAAATTCATAACTCTATCATTCTAAATCCAAATGACATGAAATTGGTGACGGTTTTGAAGGTCTTTGAAAGATCTACAACTTTGATGAAGACACTTTTCTCATTTGAAGCTCACATAAAAGTTAAGTAAGGTGGAATATTGAGGCATATGGCTTGACACTTAGAAAAAATTTCAACATGTTGAAATTTCCAAACTTCTACCTCAAAATTCTCCATGTTCCAAGCTTCAAATTAAAAATTGTTCAAAATTAAACTTGTTCCCCTTGATCCAAGCTTTCCAAAGAACCCAAGTTCATGCATTTTGGATGAGGTTTACAAGGTCTTCGCATGGCTTTAACAGGGCTGCATCATTGGAAAGAATCAATTGCACAAACTTCAGTTCACAATGCCTTGCCATTCAAGCTTCATTCAGACTTCATTTGGAATCATTTTGGACCTTTTTGTATTACATCATGGGCTTGTACATGCCCATGCACTCGTGCCATCAACATTGCTAATTTTGGATAGATTTTTAAAGTGTGCAAATATCATTCATTCATGTTATAAATACATGACCTTTGTGCTCATTTGAAACACACTTTGCGCGTCAGCTTTGTCCCCCATTGAAACCCTCTCATTCTAAAGGAAAACCTGAGAAATTTCAATTTGAAATTTGAGTTTGAATCTCAACTGTTGGAGATTCAAGAACTCCAGGATCCAAAGCCTTGCAACCTCTCTAATCACTTCCTGCTAGCTTCTCAAGTGTGATCAGATCGTGTTTGGAGCAAGAAACATCAAGAACTGCATAACATTGAAGGTAATTTTCAGAAAACTTCATCTCTTCGATTCTCACTCAATTCTACTCAATTCTCTTGGATCTTTGGTTGTCTGAAGTCCTACCAATGTAGTCAAGAAGATTGAGTTGCTTAGAGGTCAAATCGAAGCAACTCAGTTGACACACCTCAAAATTCAACTCCCTATATCTTTCTATATGTGTGGAGTTAGTTAAAATTGAGGTCAGATTCGTGCTCTACGTCATTTTTTCTTTCAGATCATGTCCTTCTTTTTCATTTATGTGATGGTGATGACTGAACCAGTCCAGTGAGCCTCGCCTGAGAAGGTGACCGGAGGTCCAGCGCCGGTGGTGCATTGGACAGGTTCTGAGCCACATGATCATTTCAAAATGTTTTAATCTCACGCGTCCATTGTGATTACCATCCCTGCAGCGCACTGACTCGTGTGTTTGGTGGAACGCGCGCTTTAGGCCACTTGATCTGCCACCTCAATTAATGAGGGAGATCAAGTGGCTCACGTTTTTTGTTATTTTCTGATTTTCTTTTATTCCTTTTATTTTCATTAATTCATATTAATTTTAATATTGATCCAAAAAATATGAGAGTTTCACCAAAAAATTTCAAATAATTTCCTCTTTCATATTCTGAATTAAAATTATTTTTTGGATCATTATTAATATTTTTCATGATTTAATTGATTTTGTGATTATTTTTAATGGTTTAAAAATACTTTTAAGTCTTTAAAAATTCTGAAATTTTTTCTTCAAGGTCCTTTGACCTTGTTTGGCCTATGATAAATCTCACGGTCATTTCTTTGGTGTTTTGATGAGGTTTTAGGAATTTGACAAACTATATTTAATTTAAATGCCTTATTTTGGTATTTTTAATTTGAATAAATGCCAATTAATTGTGTTGACCAATTGTGATTGATTTGTTTAAATTTGACTCTTGTTGTTGGGCCTTGGTCAAGGTTGATTTGACTTTGTCAAGTTAATATCATTGGATTTAGGGGATTGATGGAATGTACATTCCATCTCCCAAAATGAATGGATGATATTAATTTGGTAAAAGTCCTCCTTTGATCAATTTGAGTTTTGATCCATTCCCCCTCCCTCTTCATCTCATTCCCCTTCTTGATGCATCCATCTCATTTGGCCTATGATATCTCAAAGTCCTAAGGCTAGTTGATTGAAAAATCAACATAAGTATGGATGAGATTAGGCCACCTCTTTTGCATATTCTTTTTGTGTGTGATATGTTTCACGAGCATAATCCATTATAATATGTCTCAAACATGCATTAACACCAAAGTTCTATTGCCCAGCCTCAAATAGTTGTGACTTCTACATAAGTCCAATTACGATTGCTTAACATAGCGCTAAATTTGTGACATAAAAAGGCATAACATTCTAGTTAGTGAGATTGTAAGTCTCCCCTCTTTCATGGTATTGTGTGGAAACTTGGCCTTTTTTCTTTCCTTTGGAAGATGTCTTGGCTCAAGGATCCATGCTTGTGATAAGTGTAGGAGAATTGCCATCCAAGGCGCAGCGGAATTTAAAAATTTCTCCATTTAGTGATCCTTACGAATGGGCATGATCAGTGATAGAATCGTTACCTCTTGTGGCGATTCAAACCTTTGGTGCAGATCTCTGATAATGATCAAAACCTTTGATACAAATCCACGGGGCGATCACGAACGTTGAACGATGACAACGTCTCTACTCAGTCCACACGAACGGATTCCTTCAATCGCAGTGCTAGCTGTTATGAATGAAGGCTTTGAGTGAGAGAGAGAGATACGAAATTCCAACTCTTCAGTTGTGTTTTCTGTCTCAGTGAGTTTTTTTTTTGCTTCTACCCAAGGGGTTCTATTTATAGAACCACTTATGTGGGCTTCAAGCCAAAAAGCCCACTTAAGTGCATTTTGGCCCATATCTCATAATATGCCAAAATCACTTAAGTACTTGGTACCTTACCATATTTCGTATTCTACTTAAGTACACCGTACCTTACGATGTTCCTTAATTATTCTATCTCTCATCAATTCGTCCTTTGTGTGTGTGACCCTATAGGTTTTCGCGACGTTGGCAATTATATTAAATCACGCATTTAACATAATAAACAGTGAGCGGTATCTAGCAACACATCACTGCTACCCAAGTCACGAAAATGTCATGTGATCTGACAAAACCTCTTGTGATAATAATTATGTGTATAATTACCCCTTTGCCCTTATGTCTATATTGAACACAAGGTATAGACCGTGCCACCCTTGTCCAGTTCAATATTGGGCCCATAGACATTTACCCTGTTACGCAGGATTGGCAAATTCCATCTAGGACACTCATGTCCCTCAGCATGCTTCGTGGAGTACCCATCAACTGTCTTTATGGTTATCCAGTTACGGACAACGTTGGATCAGCAACAAAGCACTCGACTCTACATCTAGGATCCATAGTGGTTTCAGGTCGAAGAGTGGTATACACTATTATCACCATGAGAATAACTTATGACACTTTGCATAACTTTCTATATAGTATTCTCATAGCGGGTCAATCCGGTATAAATATTACTCCTAATATTCATACCTATGTTTAAGACTTGATAACTCTTTATCCATGATCCATGAGATGTGATCATCAGTCTACAAACATAATAGTCTTAATGCTTTAATGTTATCCCACTTCACATTAAAGCTCAACTACGGATACTTTAAGAATAGTGCCCTTATGTTTAATGTGTTCTCATGATTAAGTCACACTTAATACATTAAATGGACTATCTATTCTAGGGACTTTATTAATCAACCATAATAAATAAAATGCCTTTTTATTATAAATAATTCGATACAAGTACCAAAAGTATTGGCCTCTAGGGCTTACACCAACAATAAGTGGGTTGAGTGTTCTCCAAAGAATGACTTAAAAATGAGAAGCAAAAGCAAAATAATACTAACTTCTAAATAATTAACAACTAACTTTTAATTTCAAGCCATTTACTTTAATGTCATTTAATTTTAGTCCTTATTCATTTGTCATTATTCATACCATTCTAATTGTTTATGTTAATTTTCATTTTGTCCATTTGGACCATATTGTGTGATATATCTTGTTTGTGTATAATTTGCTTGTTTGTGTGGTCTTTGACCATTAATGTACATAATAACAACAAAAACCCTAAAAAACTTGTGTGGACTATTGGCTTGATCTTGGACAAATGGGCTTAGAACTTAGGCAACATTCATATGCTAAAGGGTTTGGCTAATGCCAACTTTCTGTGAAAACAAGTGCTTGCAATTTGAAACTTCATCTGATACATCATTGAAGACACATTTGAGTTCATCTGCAACATGATCATTGTGAAACTGTTACTTTGAACCTGTGACTTGTGGAATTCATCTGTTATATGGGCTAATTTGAAGAAGATCATGGAGTGGCTAAGCTCGAATGTGGCTATCTTTATTTGATGCCTTTGATCTTCAAGATTGATATAATTGTGCATTTGTGTGTTGCTTAATTCTAAATGTCCAAGGGAATCTGGGTTTCTATTGACATTCTTGTCTATTGGATTGCTACCCATTGGTCAGATCTTTTCAACTCTTAACTTTTAATTTTGTGCATAGGATTAGTCTCTTCATCTTCTCCCCATTTCTTTAATTTCAAAATCTTTCCTTCCTTTTAAAACCTTCTTTGATTGAACTTATTTTGTTTTAAACTTTGACCACTTTGCAAAAAGATAGAAACTTTGGCCTTATGCCATTTCATTTTCAAACATCTTTTCTTAAATCAAATTTGTAAATAAACTTAACTATACTTGAATTAAACTTTCAAAAAGCCAAAAAAGAACTAACTCATTCAAACCATTTTTAGGCCTTTGTGCCTTTCAAACTTAAATTTTTGTTAAAAGCAATGCATCCACTTTGAAATTTGTATCACGAACTACGAGAATTTTGATCCCTCATTTTTATGTTGGTACGTAGGCACAAGTCCGAAGGTCTTGTCAAACACAAAAATATAATTAATGAATTCTTTTCTCACCCCCCCCCCCCCCCATTCTATTTGTTTGTAAACATCATTTTGTACCAAATACATATGCACACGAAAAGGGCTCCCTAGGAGTACGTATGACACTTTGGATGCTAACACCTTCCCTATGTGTAACCAACCCCCTTACCTGTAATCTCTGACATTTTATTACCTTTGATTTGAAAACTTCTTACTTTTGGGTTTTGTTCGTACTTTTCCCCTTTCCCTTGGAAACAATAAAAGCACGGTGGCGACTCTTGTTATTTATCTCTAGTTTATCTATAGCTTGATGATCATGAATTTACCGTTACATGTCCTTTGTGGTTTTCGACTTAGCGGACTTCTATTTTTTAACTATTTTCACATAAATTCATTATTTTGGTGAAAAGGTTATGACTACCATATTATTGGTCATTGAGAAACAACCACTATAATTCTCTTAGCTTTTCACGACTTCTTCGACACTTTAAGAAGTGTGCAAAGTGTGTGGTTGATCCTCACGTGGGGTGTTTTCTCTTGAAATTTAAATGCAAAGTCAGATTGATTGAACAAAACTATCATGCCCTTGGTTAAGATTAAGGGGGTCCGATTCTGAAAGAAGAATAAACTTCTAGGCTTAAAATGGTTGACTAGGGATTAAATCCTTATCTCTTCGGTGTTTGGGGATTTGAAACAATGCCTTACATCATCGAAAAAAAATTCTTTGAAAGCATACCACGAGAATTTCAAGTATTTCTTTTCATAATTCTCCCTCTAATCTTTGCTTAAACAAAATTTTGATAAAGATAAGTGAAATGGAAATATCTTTTTTCGTTTTTGGCATAAATAAAAAATGAGTGAATATGACATGATTAATTCAGAGAATGCATAATCAATTTATTAATATTACCATTTAAAAGAAAACAACAATGTTTAACAGCAAATAAACATCCAAAATGCAATGAAAATATAAATGAAATGCTGAAACAACCAAATGTTTGCCAGCTTTAGGGAATTAAGCTTCCTCGTCTGATTCGCGAAATGACTTCTCAAGCTTGATTCACATTTCACTCTCCATGTCCTAAAATGGGGTTGTTTCCAACATTCAGACCGACATCTTTGAAGGTCAAAATCTTGTTGTTAACCAACTCTTGCACGCTATGCTTTAAAGCAACATAACCCTTCAATTCATGTCTTGGAGATCCCTCATGGAAGAGGAAATGAGCATTCGAATTGTACCCTGGCGGGTAAGGATCAGGCCAAGGTCCCAGAGGCCTATGGACTACTAGACCCTTCAGAAGCATGGAATGATATAGCTCATTATAAGTTATGTGGATTGGATTGAAGGTGGCTCTATTTCTCTTCCCCTTATGTCGGTTAGGAGCATTTTTGCGTGGAGCTTAAACTCTCGACTATTGACAAGATGATTCTACATGTGCTTGTTGATATGCAAGAGCAACTTGAGCAGGTTGATATATCGGTGCAGGTTGTCGATTGAAAGTTGGTGCAACAACTGCTATGTAAGGTTGCTCAACACATAAAACTGGATAAACAGGTTACTAGTAAGCAAATTATTATTGTCTCTTCCTTTGACAGGGTCTTCTTCTATTGACAGACACATCATTCGTCTCTCTCTCTCTCTCACTCTTCTAAAAATTTCCAGGGGTCTTCTTTGAATTGTTAGAATTTCTGGCAGCAATTATAATCTTATCGTTCTTCATACCATGTTCAATCCTGGTATCCACAACCACAAGTTCAGAGAAGCCTAAAGGCGTGGTACCTACCCTCCTCTCATAGAAAGAAGGTTGCACCGTGTGCATGAACACTTCAACGAGCTCTTTCTCGAAAAGAGGTGTTTCAACCTGAGAGGCCAAGTCCCTTTATCGTTCTGTGTACTCCTTGAAAGACTCTTTGTCTTTTTAGGACATGTTTTGTAATTGCCTTCTATCTTGCGCCATTTCCATGTTATACTTGTAATGTTTGATAAAGGCATCATATAGATCTTGAAAGCACAACTATAAATTGGGAGACACCATTATTTGTAATGTACGCAACAATTCAGTTAGAATTCAAATAAATATCCTATTCTCCCAAAACCCCAACTCTCTCTCTCTCTCTCTCTCTCTCTCTCTCTCTCTCTCTCTCTCTCTCTCTCTCTCTCTCTCTCTCTCTCTCTCTCTCTCTCTCTCTCTCTCCAAATTATTCCCCTTTAAACTCTTTGTGCGGCATAATCATTTTGCTATCAAAGTGTGTTGAATCACTCAAATGAATAGTGAAAACGAGAGATACGATCAATAATTTTTTTTTGATTTTTATTCATCAAAATTGACTCAGATTATGTTCAAAATTAAACTTTAATTTTGTTTGTTAATTAATCATCCGAATTTAAGGAAAATAGACTCTAATAATCTAAAGTTCTATAAAAAAATTAAATAAAAATTGACTAAAAATTATTTTAGCATAACTTGAATTTGGATTATCTTAAATGATTGTTTTTAAGTGAAGTTCATTAACCCTTTGAACTCAATCACTTAATTGTATAAGCTTATTATAAAAAAATTATTCTTTTATGAGATTAATTGTTATACATTGTTAGTGTAAAAAGTTTTACATTGTCAATGCATCATAATCATCAATTTGCATTACTTTTTAAATCTACTTTTAATATATAAAAGTTGATTACCACCATAATTACTTAATTACCCTAATTACAATCCATAATACAACTACTTTCATGTTCCTATAAGTAATTTCGTACTAAACTCTATTTATACTACTAAAAAATATTATCGTTATTTTATTGTTGTTGCAATCTTATCATTCCAAAATGAAATCAATATTCTGAAATCAAATTAATTATTATTGTAGTTTTTTTGCCAAATATTATCGTTACTTGATTTTCTTTAAATGACAAAATGAATATTTAATTGTATAATTATATGTTATTAAATTATAACTTTAGAATTAAAAATAACTATTTAATATAGTTGATTAATATTATTATTGTTATTATTATTGTTATTATTATTATTGATATTTACCCGCCATATATGATAAGAATATTTTTAAAATTTAAATAGTATATTTATTATTTGATTTGATTTAATTGAGATCCAAACTCTATAAATTAAAATCGGTTACTTATTAAGAATAATAATATAGGGTCATTCCAATGTCAATCTATTATTAATTGAATTTTACATAGATGTAATTTTGCAATAACACGCTGGCATATTGAATCTTATACCGCTGTTATCTTTGCACTAACATATTTTATCCTTTCAATAGAATAATTATAGTAAATACGTACATTCTGTATACCGAATTATAATAAAAATGTATTAAAATCAAAAGCAATAAAATTGTTTACAGTAAATAAAAATATAGAATAACATCTTAAAATTCTATTCTATTTGATTATTCATTTACTTATTACTAACTTATTTATTATATAAAAATATATCAAATAAAATTTTAAATATATGTTGTGTCATTAACATTTATTTCAACTTTTGATTTATTATTGATTTTTTATTTCAATGAATTTTTCTTTAAATATTATCGTTACTTGATTTTCTTTAAATGACAAAATGAATATTTAATTGTATAATTATATGTTATCAAATTATAACTTTAAAATTAAAAATAACTATTTAATATAGTTGATTAATATTAATTGAGTAATTTAATATTATTGTTAATTTACCTACCAATTAATTATTATTATTGTTATTATTATTATTGATATTTACCTGCTATATATGATAAGAATATTTTTAAAATTTAAATAGTATATTTATTATTTGATTTGATTTGATTTAATTGAGATCCAAACTCTATAAATTAAAATCGGTTACTTATTATGAACAATAATATAGGGTCATTCCAATGTCAATCTATTATTAATTGAATTTTACATAGATGTAATTTTGCAATAACACGCTGGCATATTAAATCTTATACCGCTGTTATCTTTGCACTAACATATTTTATCCTTTCAACAGAATAATTATAGTAAATACGTACATTCTGTATACCGAATTATAATAAAAATGTATTAAAATCAAAAGCAATAAAACTGTTTACAGTAAATAAAAATATAGAATAACATCTTAAAATTATATTCTATTTGATTATTCATTTACTTATTACTAATTTATTTATTATATAAAAATATATCAAATAAAATTTTAAATATATGTTGTGTCATTAGCATTTATTTCAACTTTTGATTTATTATTGATTTTTTATTTCAATGAATTTTTCTTTAAATATTTATGATCATGAAGAAATTAGACTATATTTTTATTTACTGTAAACAGTTTTATTGCTTTTGATTTTAATACATTTTTATTATAATTCAGTATACAGAATGTACGTATTTACTATAATTATTCTGTTGAAAGGATAAAATATGTTAGTGCAAAGATAACAGCGGTATAAGATTCAATATGTCAGCGTGTTATTGCAAAATTACATCTATGTAAAATTCAATTAATAATAGATTGACATTGGAATGACCCTATATTATTGTTCATAATAAGTAACCGATTTTAACTTATAGAGTTTGGATCTCAATTAAATCAAATCAAATCAAATAATAAATATACTATTTAAATTTTAAAAATATTCTTATCATATATGGCGGGTAAATATCAATAATAATAATAACAATAATAATAATTAATTGGTAGGTAAATTAACAATAATATTAAATTACTCAATTAATATTAATCAACTATATTAAATAGTTATTTTTAATTTAAAGTTATAATTTAATAACATATAATTATACAATCAAAACGATGTTATATATGTGTAACATCAAAGGTTGGATCCTTTTCAGCATTTTGCCACACACCTCTATCAAATTTATATACTTTTTTTTTCCAGGTTATTAGGTTTGTAATTTTATAGTCATCTAAATTTGCAGTTACATTAATTTTTGAATTTTTTTCAGTGAAAATGAGTAGAAAGGTTGATTCTGTGAAAGACATCAATGACTCAAAAGAAACTTGGCGTCTTGCTGTTCGAATAATGGATGTTTGGAATGTTGTGAATAATAAGGGTATTGAACATTTGGAGATGATTGTTATGGATTCCTTGGTAAATTGCTTTTCTTTTTTTAAGTATAGATTTTTGTATGATAGTTAGTAATTACAACAAAATGCTTTTTTGTATAACATATAAAAAGAAGATTATTTTCATTTTGTTAGGGTGATCGGATTCAGGTCCTTATTCGTCATGACCATTTACTGAAATGGAAAGAGGTCATTAAGGAGAATATGACCTGCATTATAAACAATGGCAGTGTCTATAACAATGATTTTCAGTGGAAGGTATGTGATCATTAAAAAAAAATTGTGTTTCTTGGTGGTACCACAATGAAGGCAATCGAACTTCAAAATATTCCACCTAAAGGATATTTCTTTAAAGATTTTGGTGAGATACTTCAAGGCAAATGCAAAACCGATAAACTGGAAGGTAATTTAAATTCTATTATAACTTATATAACTTATATATTTGCAAACACATTCAATAATGAACCTTACTTTAATGTAGATATTATTGGTGCTGTTAGTGAGATAAACCATATCCAATCCAACACTCCGGGGAAGAAAGTTGTTGTTTCTGTTGTGCTGAAAGATTTGAAGTAATGCGCATTGTTTTCATAACTTATGTGTTTGATAAATTTATATATTTTGCATCACTGAATCCCATCATATAATATTGTTTATTTATATTGCAAAATAGGGGTAATTGCATAAATTGCAATTTATGGGAAATCTATGGATCAAAAATTTTGGCTTACTACAATGATCCTAAAAACAATTGAGCTATTGTAATTCTGCTCACTCATGCAATGGTAAAAGATGGCCAAGGTATTACACTATTAGACTTTATAAATACATAGCTGATTTGTATTTTTCATTATACGTTCAATAATTTTTATATTAATTATACAATTTACAGTGTCAAATGCATGGAGTGGTTCCAAATTGTTGATAAATGAAGACATCCCTGAAATTCAAGATTTTATGTCTAAGTATGGATTTTATTTATTTATTTATATTCAGATTATTATACATAATTTTTAATTTCAAAAACAATCTTATTTCTATAGGTTGCCTACTAATGAACAGAAGGAGAAGCCTACTCAATCTGCAAAATCTCTTTCTAATTGGTTTGGTGGTTCTCAGTATTCGCCAGTAGAAAGGTTTGTTCATAATGCGAAATGTATGTCCTTAAGTCAGTTCTGCAAAATCAAACATGTAAGTTGAATACTATAGAGCCGAATTTATCTTTACTATTACAATTATATTGTTTGCTTTTTGAAATTAATATCATTTTTGATTTGCTTTTAGGAAACTTTATGTGTTACTGTAGCAACCACATTGAAATTTGCTGTCTCAAAGTATGGATGGTTTTATTATGGCTGCACAAGGTATTCTTCGAAGGCACCTAATCCTGAAAAAGTTTATGAATGTTC
The DNA here is from genome assembly GCF_024323335.1 of Lathyrus oleraceus. Lineage (NCBI taxonomy): Eukaryota > Viridiplantae > Streptophyta > Magnoliopsida > Fabales > Fabaceae > Lathyrus > Lathyrus oleraceus. The sequence continues at coordinate 635,470,245 of NC_066583.1, forward strand.
ATGTGGGCAAAAAGTCGAACAACCTATACCAAGGTACATATAATCTAGATGAATTGCAAATAAATTTGGTAATGGATTTGTTATTAATCATATTATTTTCTTCGTTTAAAATACTATAGGTACAAGATTGAGATATATGTTAGCAATGGTGAATCAAAATATCGATTTGTATTCTGGGATTCCGAATGTGCTGCTATACTTGGAATGACTGCTGAATTTATGCATAACTCTATGGTGGAGGTACATTGTTATACATAAGTTAAAATGTTAATAGTTTATCGAGTTGTAAAGTTCAGATTATTACTCATGGTTGATATTTTATTTTTCATTAGAATGGAGAAGATGATCCAATGGTTTATCCTGATGAGCTTGAAATGCTGTTGAATAAGAAAATGGCTTTTAGAGTTAAGGTGCAGCCAACGTTTTCCCAAGCGTCTGTTTGGAAGCTTTGTGATGATGAAGTCTTTGTTAAAGAGATTGAAAATGACTACATAGCAGAAGACGTATAATATTCACTTAATTCATGTATTATTTAAACATTTAACAAGTATAATAAATATTCGATGTTTCAATGTGCAGAATCAGTCTAAAACTGAATATGCAAAGTTGGTCCCTAACAAAGAAAAATTGGAAACTTCCGCAGTAAGTATCTTCATTTGTTAACATAATAATTTTCTATGATAAATATTGTATTATTATAATTCATTTTATATCTGACAATTAATTTTTTATATTGCAAGCAAACATTATCTGCATCTGGTGAAAATGATCCAGAATCAATCATTCTAATGACTCCGGCTAAGGATGTTGTAATTGCTGACAAGGGTGAAGAAGTTGATTTTGAAGCGTCTGGCGCTACGCAATTATCAGGCACCAAACCATCCAAGAAATTAAGGATAAAACCATCTTCTTAATTAGAATTTTCGGAAATTTGATATTGAAATATATTTTATGAACTTTTTAGCACCAGAATGAGTTTAAGTATGAAGTTGTTAAGAACATGATATGTTTTGGTTGTAGGATGTGTTCTTACTTTTTTGAAGTGTTTATTTTGTGGGATTACAATTGACATTTATATTTTATGTATGGTTTAAAGGATGGTAATGAGTATTTAATTCATGTGTGTGAAATTATTCAAAATCCTATGTTGTTATGTTGAACATTGTGTTTTGTGTGTTCTTTCAACTACAAAATTTATATGAGTATCATATCTTCAAATGTTAATAAGTATTTTAGATTGATAACAAAATACGTTGTCATCTTATGAAATATGTGTATACGACTAAATTATAAATAGATTATTGCATGTCATGTTTGGTTTCAGCATGCCTAATGGTGTTAGAAATTAAAAAAACAATTACATAAAAATTTATTATGAAATCCTTCAAAACTAATTATAGAAAACACATAGAAACACATTTTTTTTACAATTTTTTTCAAAGTTTAATACATATGTTAAAATTGCAGGTAGTTCAGAAATGTTGGAGCAATGTTTGAATCTTGCATTCAACTGAATTAAGGATTTATAAAAAAAACAAGGTATAATTATCATATACAGTGAATTGTCTTTTGATTGGTAATGGAAAATCTACATTGTTTGTTTGAAATGATTAAGTTAAGCATGCTGTCATACGGTGAACTGACTTTGTGTGTTTTTGCTTTGGAAAGCAAATGTCGCGGTTAGCAAGAGTCGCCACCGACTTTTCTTTTATCCAATAAGGAAAGGTGGAAAAGAACAGGAAAGACCTTAATTTAGATTTTGGGTTCGGGAGGTACATTATACAAAGGGAAGGTGTTAGCACCCTTTGTATCCATGGTTATCCATGGGCTCTTAATTGCTTGATCACTTATGTTTGTCTGGAAAAAGTGGTTGTGAATTGTTTAGAAAATGTTTTGAAAAGAGAATTTAACTTTGTAATGATTCCTGCATGAATGTATACAAAGTGGTTATCTCGTTTAGTTTAGAAAGTTGTTTTGAAAAATATAACTTGACAATGATTCTAGTACGAATGTATGCCAAGTGGTGATTTTCTAATGGAGGTTTTGAAAAGTGTGAGGTGTGAAAAGTAGTTTTAGTTGTGAGTAAGCAATTAAGAGTTATACCTACCCAAGGTCTTTATGGACATTTCCTATCCTTATGAGGGTAAAACTGTCCTTACCATTGAGAAGTAAGTAGTTTTATCCTTTGGATGTAAAAAGGGTCATCGTAGGGTCATCGATTGGTCATTGAAGGCAACATTTGTAAGGATACCTTAGCATTCGAAGGGACGATCATCATTTAACCGTAGGCTACACTGAAGGGTCATCGAGGGACAAAATCATATATTCGAAGGCAACATCCGAGGGACTATGATTTATTTTATGATGATGTAATCGAAGGGTCTTTGCTAAGTATATCCCCACATTCGCGGGACATGACCGTAATGCCGTAATCGGAGGGTAACAAAGAGAGGTCCAAGATCACTTATTCAAAGGCAAAGTTTTACAATTAATTATATAGCCGTAATCAATTAGGTAATTAGGTCCACATTAACATCGATGAAATCAATACATTAAAATCAACTAGAGAATTTAGGATGAATCTCCACATTAAAATTAAGTAATTCAGAATCCATCTCCATAGGGATATCCCACACATAAGGTGGAATACCTAGCCGGCCGTTTCCTCGGGAATATGTAAGCCTTTACACAATTCAGCACACGGGTTAGAGCATCGAGATAAAGTACAATTGAAAATTGCACCACAAAATAAACACAACAGTCATAAAGTCAGGCCAAATAAAGCAGAATTATAATGAAGCTTGATTAGACAAACATAAGGCAGAACAGAAAAGAAACAAAACAGCCACTGTCTCGTTCGCTCCTGCTTCGCCTAGCGAAGGCTTAGCGAGTGCTCGCTACAAGCTCGCTTAGCGATGTGCTAGCGAGCGGCTGCTGGTTTTGAATTTGATAGCAGCATGGTCTCCGGAACCCTGAACTTTGTGGCATCGAATTACAGGAATAGCATGGACAAACATTCAGGATATTCAAGCATATTTAAATTCGCATGTGAAATCAAATTACATATCCGAAAATTTAATCATGATGCCTTATGTATGTAGAGATTATCGATTAAAAGCATAAAACATACGCAAACCTGTTTGCAACCGAGCTGCGATGTTGAAGGGACTGACCACTCTTGGTATCGGATGGAATTGGGCGGCGGTAGCTTCGGAGCGGAGGAGCGGAGGAGCGGCCTTCAGGGTTTCTTTACTCGGAACTCTCTAAGGTAGCCTCCAGGGTTTCTGTGCCAGGGTTTCTGTCCGTCTTCCTCTCTGTCTTCCTCCCCTTTTTCTGACTGAAGCTTGGCTATTTATAATGCTCTTGTTGTGACCTAATGGGCTCAGAGTGAAGCCAGAAAATTCTGATGTTCGCAAGCTTCGCTAGGCGAGGGAGTTGCTCGCCTAGCGAGCAAGCTAGTTTGGGCTTTTTCTGGATTTGGTGCTTCGCTGGGGCGAGTGTCATGACGAAGGGTTCGCTAGGCGAAGGAATTGCTCGCCTAGCGAGCGAGTTAGTTTGGGCCATTTTGGATTGAGTCCGTTGTGAGCTGGGCTTTTGTTCCTTTAAGATCAGTGCCTTGCAGAATAAGTCGGAGTGCCTTGAAAAATGCCTTGTAATATCAACGGGCAAATTTTGGGGTATGACAGCTGCCCCTATTCAATATTCTTGAACCGAGAGAATTAGGATGGCAAGTATGCCATTCGTGGTCTGTAGGTGGAAGATTATTGAACACTAGAATGCCCCAAAAATTTGCACTTGTCAATTAGTCTTGATGGAGATGGGCTTAAAGATGCCATCCAGGAAGTTTGATGATGAGAGCTTCAGATTATGTCGTACGTTAGACGATATCTGAAGACATGGGTGTCATACCGGGTCGTACGTTAGACCGTATAGTGAGTCGCCCATTAGGCTGTCGACTTCACTGGGGAGTCGGAGTGTGTTATACGCTGCTGGGGATAAGGGATCAGAATGGATCATACGCTAGACCGCATCTGAATAGAAGAGTGAGTTGTTCATTAAGCGGATGACTTCGCTGAGGATGAAAAATCAGAATGGATCGTACGCTTGATCGTCTCTGAGTTGCAAAATGAGACCTCCATTAAGCGGGTGATTTCACTGGGGATAGAAGATCAGACCGGATCGTATGCTAGATCGTATCTGAGTTGAAGATCCAAATGGGTCTTATGCTAGACCGTATTGGAGTTGCAGGATGAGTCGTCCGTTAGGCTGTGTTTGATGATGAAAGGGGGTAGTCATATGCTAGACTACACTTCAGAAATGTACCGTACACTAGGTAGCATCTGAGGAGACGAAGGTCTAACTGGGTCGTACATTAGACCGTATCTGAGCAGAATGAGTCGTCCATTAGGCTGAATCTGATGATAAAAAGGGGGTAGTCATATGCTAGACTACACTTCAGAAATGTACCGTACACTAGGTAGCATCTGAGGAGATGAAGGTCTAACTGGGTCGTACATTAGACCGTATCTGAGCAGAATGAGTCGTCCATTAGGCTGAATCTGATGATAAAAAGGGGGTAGTCATATGCTAGACTACACTTCAGAAATGTACCGTACACTAGGTAGCATCTGAGGAGATGAAGGTCTAACTGGGTCGTACATTAGACCGTATCTGAGTTGTTGAAGGTCAGAATGGATCATACATTAGATCGTCTCTGAGTTGAAGGAGTCATATGTTGAGCTGAATCAGAATAAACCATACGCTAGGCTATATCTGATAGTATTTGTATATGGTGTATTTGCAATAAATGTCTGGGATGGGCTTATAGATGACATCGTTAGGAGGATGTCAGAATGAATGTTGACACGGAGTATATCTGAAAGATGTAGTTGAATCTTGAATGCAATTGATAAAGATGTCCGTCTGAATGGACCTTTGTTTTGACTGTATCAGGAGGATAATTAACCTGAAAAATAAAGTTAGCTTCATGCTATGTCATGATGCATGAGATGTTTTATGCTCATGAAAATAAATGCGGACAATGCATGCATGCGTATGTTGTGAAATGGTGTAATGAATGAATTATGCGTCTGAAATAAATGCGAGCATTGTATGCCTGTATGTGATGTGAAATGATGTAATGAATGCACTATGCGTCTGAAACGTTCTTCCAGGGGACTCTACTGGGGAAATAAATCTCAGTCTTCTGGTCGGAGATATTTGTATTGATGATATTTTCTTAGCTGGGATACTTGATTTCTGTCTGACGATGGAAACACTCAACAGAGCCTGGCTGGGGATGGAAGAGATGACCAGTCTGTTTGGTGATGCCAACCTCTTCTGGGAAATAGCTGGTTTTGCTGGGGAATAATGCCAATCCCTTCTGGGGAATAACAGACTTGCCGGGGGAACAGAATTGGTAACGGATTCATTGGAAGCATGGTTAGACCTTCTCCTCGATCCTGAAGTCTTGTAGTAATCGCTATTTCTATTTTATGCATGCATTTTTGGTACACATTGATCATATTCAAATGCACATATCAATTCAAATTAAGTCAATGGACGTTTATGCAAACAAAACAGAAAAAGTAAAACAAAAGCATCTTTTTGGAAATAAAATTGTATTGATTTTAAAGAGGGCCTATAAACAGGCAATTTGTATACACGGAGACAGAAATCCTAGTAAGAGGAAATTGTCGAGGACATAAAGAAAAGCTATGAAGGAAAAGCCCTGTTGATTTTAATTCTGCTACTGTCATTATGTCTTCAAGCATCTCATCTCCTGCTGCCGGATAGAAGTGATTAGCTTGTTCAGTCCTTTGAACTTGGGTGAAGCTGACTGGGAACAGGACATAGTCATACGCTTTAGTCCCTAATTTTTGCCTGGACCGCCTTTTCAGGTTTTCAGTCCACCAGGATACCCTTTTTTGCCCAAGCCGCCTTTTCAGGTTTTCGACTTGTCGGGTGTACATTTTTATATGTTTATCCCTAATTTTTGCCCGAACCCTTTTGGTTCGCCGGGATGCCTTTACTTTTGCCTAGATACGTCGACCTAGCGGGTCTCTTTTATGCGTAGTATTTTTTAACTATGTCCGCGTTCACAGGATGCGGGAAATCTTCGTCGTCCATTGTAGCAAGTATCATGGCTCCACCAGAGAATACCTTCTTAACTACAAATGGCCCTTCGTATGTGGGAGTCCATTTACCTCTGGGATCACCTTGCGGTAGAATGATACGCTTGATCACCAAGTCGCCAATTTGATATACCTGTCTCTTGACCTCTTTGTTAAATGCCTGGGTCATGCGCTTCTGATATATCTGCCCATGACAAACAGCCGCAAGTCTCTTTTCATCAATCAAATTTATCTGATCGAGTCGAGTCTGAATCCATTCATCTTCATCTAAGTCTGCATCTTTCATAATTCTTAGAGAGGGCATCTGAATTTCCACTGGTAAAACGGCTTCCGTTCCATAGACTAAAGAGAAGGGAGTTGCCCCTGTCGAGGTGCGCACTGAAGTGCGACAACCATGGAGAGCAAAGGGTAACATCTCATACCAGTCTTTGTATGTTACTGCTATCTTTTGTATGAGCTTCTGGACATTGTTAGCAGCCTCCACGGCGCCGTTCATCCTTGGCCGATACGGAGAAGAGTTATGGTTTTTTATTTTGAACTGCGTGCAGAGTTCAGTTTAGTACCATTATCAGTGATAACTCTTTCAGGAGACAACAGGTTTCTCGAATAGACATTTGATAGAATCCATCTTAGAAGTCAATAAAGTGGTATGATTCAACATATACTGTCTTAGTCGGCGAGCAGCCCAAGCCAAAGCACAACAAGCTTTCTCGAGCTATGAGTATCTTATTTCACAGTCGGTACCTTTTGCTAAGGCAGTATATGGCATGCTCTTTTCGACCAGACTCGTCATGTTTCCCCAACACACACCTCATTGAATTTTCTAACATGGTCAAATACATGATTAGAGGTCTTCCTTCAACTGGTAGCATCAGAATTGGAGGTTCTTGGAGATACTTCTTGATTTTGTCAAAAGCTTCTGGGCATTCATCATTCCATACCATCTCTTGATTTTTCTCAGTAATTTGAAGATGGGTTTGCAGGTAGCAGTCAAGTGTGGGATGGATCGGGCGACGTGGTCCAGATTCACAATTTTCGATCGATGCCTCATGCGGCTGAATAGTCCTCTCTTCTTGCAGTAGTCTGGCAAGTTCTCAGGTACTTCACAATCTTCCTCACTTCCATCCTCGGCTTGGTAGATCGGATTTTCAAAGTCATAATGAACAGTAGCAGAGTTATTACCAACAGGATCCAGAGTGGATATGGATCGGCAAATTGTTACGTGAGTGTGTGCAAGAAAACATAGCTTTGTTTAAAAGATGACAGGAAAGATAAAGAGCGCAATATTTGAATGCAAAAAAATCCATTGATTCATTGAATGTGAATATGCTTATGAAAATGACAAAACATTTAACCAAATTTGATACATTAGATGAGCAATAACAATTATTCCTGACTAAAGGAAATCGGGATAGTGTCTTCAGCCTTCCCATTATTGAGTCCGTCACCAATTGTTGGGAAAATCCAGCTATCCAGGTTGCAATCGCTATCAGCATCTTCTACAGCATTAACAGTCTCGTCTTGATTAGGCAGAGGAGCAGTGATGACAATAGGAGTCTCCGGAGGATCAGAGGTAGCCGCCTGTATCTTTCCACTTCGAATTCCGCTTTCAACATGTTCACCTGTTAATATAAGTTCAGTGAAACCCGATGAGGAACTTCTCAATAGATGGCTGTAGAATGGGCCAGTCAGTGTGCTCATGAACATGTCCACTAATTCTTGATCAGTCATAGGGGGTTTGACTCTGCCAGCCAAATCTCTCCATTTCTGAGCATATTCTTTGAAGCTTTCTTTAGATCCCATAGTCATATTCTGCAACTGTAGCTGAGTAGGTGCCAACTCAGAATTATACTGGTAATGCTTGTAGAAAGTTGTCGCTAAATCAGTCCAGGTGCGGATGTCAGAGCTCTCGAGCTGATAGTACCATTCTAACTGTGTGCCAGACAGACTCTCTTGGAAGAAATGGATCCATAGCTTCCTATCAGTGGTATGCGGCTGAATCTTTCTCACATAAGCTCTCAGATGCATCTGAGGACAAGATGCCCCATCATACTTAGTGAAAGCGGGGACCTTGAATTTGCGGGGAATGACCACATCAGAGACCAGACCTAAGCTTTCGAAATCCAGACCGGGTGCCTTCTGACCTTCCATAGCTAGCATACGTTCTTCCAGCAACTTGTACTTATCATCTCTTGGAGGGTACTGTTCATTCTCATAATCTTCATCTTCATCCTCAGGGTTGAAGGGATCAACATTCTCATTTTCTGAATCTGTCTCTGTTTCCTCTTCTTGATCCTTCGGAATTCTAATCTCGACTCCTGCGGCCTGTCGTTTGAGCCTTCTTCCCGGGTTAATGTAACTCACAGGTTTCTTGTCTTCCTTTTTCTCGAGCAAGAGAGCCTTCAGTTCCTCCTGCCCCTTGGATAAGTTCAAGATCATCTCCTGGAGTTGAGCATTCTGAGCATGGAGATCCTTGACACACTTGGATTCCTCAGCATCAGCATCATTATAATGAGGACAATACTGCACCAGCTCCTCAAACTTCGAAGCGTAATCAGCAACAGACATGTTACCCTACTTCAGTTCTAGAAATTCCATCTCCTTCTTACATCGCACATCAGCAGGAAAATATTTCTCCAGAAAGACCGTCTTGAACCTTTCCCAAGTCATCTCAGCACCTGGTACTTCAATTCTCTGGCGAGTGTTATCCCACCAGTTTTCAGCCTCTTCAGATAACATATGCGTACCAAACTGCACCTTCTGTGCTTCAGTACACGTCATCACCCGGAAAATCTTCTCAATTTCCCTCAGCCAAATCTGAGCACCATCTGGATCATAGCGCCCTTTGAATGTAGGAGGGTTATTCTTCAGAAACCTTCCCAAATTCTTAAACTCGTCGACCGGCGGATTCTGCTGCGCCTGCATAGCCTGCGCCATAGCAGCCAAAGCCTCAGCAATCGCACGGTCATTTTCTCCAGCCATACTCTGCACAACACAACCACCACCGTTAAATATCGACAGTGTCATTTACACTAATCGACCAACAGGGAAAACATCACATTATGACTCGACTGGACTGACTATGCTCTGATACCACTAATGTAACACCCTTCTACCCAAACGACATATTTAAATAAATTATCAGAGTACAACATGTAGAAGAGTTTACATTTCTTACAACATAACACTTATCGCATCACAACATATAACATATTATTTATTTTATTAAAACTTCGCAGCGGACAACAACACAAATATTATCATTCATCATATAACAATTCATAATAATGTTTCAACATTATCTCAACAAAGCATCTCAACATATTAGTCATCATAAACAACGTAAATAATAACCAATTATCTATCGAATCCCATAACCCCGGTGTCACATGACCAGAGCATTTGACTCGACTCTGTAGAATAACTCTACACTTATTCTTCAAACCTCAACAATAGCTACTCCTCTTTATCTGCACATTGCTCATCATAGATGAACATAAACACATGCAGAAGGGGTGAGAATTACATTATTAAATAATAATATAACGACAGAAATATAAACATAAATATATTTCACATATGCCAACACAGCTCATCATAATCATCATAATCAACATACTCATGAACATCAACAAAACAACATATCAAATGCAATGCACACACCCATGCATGACTCAACACGACTCGGTATACCCATTTTGTGACCAACTACAGGATCACCACTCCCAGATTCATCACCATAGAATCCGAGTTCCCCGCAAGGAACCAAGCCTCTCCACAAGCCCGGAGTCAACAACATCATTGGAACTCAGTCCGTTCATCACTAGGCATCGGCCTTTCATGAATGCATGCACACCAAACATGCATCATAATCAACATAGCAACAACAGCATCATATAGTCATGTTATCATCATCATTAATAGCATGACATACAACTCAACAAAACAACAACAACATTACAACGATATCACATCTGGGAGTTTAAAACGCGAAAGCTGTCCGTCAAACTGATATGGCGAACGCCATTAGGCTAATGGCGAACGCCATTAACGTTAAACGCTCTTATTCTGGAAAAACTGTCCGTCAAACTGATATGGCGAACGCCATTAGGCTAATGGCGAACGCCATTAGCGTTAAACGCTCTTATTCTGGAAAAAAAGCCCAAATGGCGAACGCCAAAGGCATAATGGCGAACGTCATTTGGCTGTTATGTGCATAAATAAGATTTTAAGTGCGGAAACAGTGGACGCGCGGGCTTCTAAGCATATAACTCAACAAAACTCACAGATCGGAGAATTTCCATCAAAACCCCAAACTTTCCCAATCTCCCTAAAATCCCCAAAATCCATCAACAATCCAACATATATCATGAATTTGCTCGCATATTATCGTTTAATAAGGTTCAGACCCCTTACCTCTTTGGATTGAAGGAAGTTCTGAGCAATCTTTGGCCTTTTCCTCTTCCTTCTCTTTCTCTTCAGCGGTTCTCCCTTTCTCTGACTCTGAGGCAAAATACGTGAAAAAACTCTGAGTTCTCACCTTGGCCTCTTTTATCCACTTCCACTTTTACCCTTCCACTCTTCATATTCCATTTATTTTATTTATTTAATTATTATTAAAATAAATAACATCTATAATAATAATAATAATTCCCAATATTATTTAATAATTCATTTTACCTTCAAATAATCATATTAAAATAATATTTAAATTAATCTAACAATATTCTGGGTGTTACAACTCTCCCCCACTTTAGAAGTTTTCGTCCTCGAAAACATACCTCAAGCAAATAGAGCCGGATACGACTCCTTCATCTGATCTTCACGCTCCCAAGTCAAGCTCTCACCAGCTGGACCTCCCCAAACAACTTTCACTAGTCAACTTCAGCATACCCAACTTTACACTATCAGCGGAAACTTCACAACCCAAACTCATATCACAGAACTGTTCAATTAACTCAAGCTCCCGAACCATCATCATAGACATATGTAGAGACTTTCTACTCAGCGCATCTGCAACTACATTAGCCTTACCGGGATGATAACTCAATTCAAAGTCAAAATCCTTCAGTAATTCTAACCACCTTCTCTGCCTCATATTTAACTCTTTCTGATCAAACAGATACTTCAGACTCTTGTGATCACTGAACACTTCGAATCTGGAACCATACAGATAATGCCTCCACATTTTCAACACAAATACAACAGCTGCAAGTTCTAGATCATGCGTAGGATAATTCCTCTCATGAACTTTCAACTGTCTAGAAGCATAAGCTACAACTTTACCATTCTGCATCAAAACACCACCAAGACCCATCAAAGAAGCATCACAATAAACAACGAAGGACTCACCAGGATTAGGCAAGATCAACACTGGAGCACTGGTCAACCGCCTCTTCAACTCAACAAAACTCGCTTCACAAGCTGCATCCCACACATACACTTGACCCTTCTTAGTCAACTGCGTCAACGACAATGCCAACTTAGAGAAGCCCTCAATAAATCTGCGATAATAACCAGCTAACCCCAGAAAACTGCGTATCTCAGTAGCAGACTTCGGAGTCTCCCACTGTAATACAGCATCAACTTTAGCAGGATCAACAGAAATCCCACCACTCGAAATCACATGGCCAAGGAAACTCACTTCCTTCAACCAGAACTCACATTTAGATAACTTTGCATATAATTTCTTTTCTCTTAACACCTGCAAAACAATTCTCAGATGTCCTGCATGCTCTTCTTCCGTCTTAGAATATATCAATATATCATCTATGAACACCACAACAAAATTATCAAGGTACGAATGAAATATACGATTCATATATTCCATAAACACACCTGGAGCATTAGACACACCGAACGGCATCACAGTGTATTCATAATGACCATACCTCGTACGGAAAGCAGTCTTCGCAATATCATCTGACTTCACTCGGATCTGATGATAACCCGACCGCAAATCAATCTTACTGAAAACATGAGCTCCAACCAACTGGTCCATCAAATCATCAATCCTCGGCAATGGATACCGATTCTTGATAGTCACCTTATTCAACTGCCGATAATCGACACACAACCTCATCGTACCTTCTTTCTTCTTCACTAATAATACTGGTGCACCCCAAGGAGAAACACTTGGACGCACAAACTTCTTCTCAAGCAATTCTTCAAGTTGCTTCTTCAATTCAACTAATTCAGTTGCCGACATTCTATAAGGAGACGTCGACACTGGACTCGTACCTGGTACTAAGTCAATGGCAAATTCGACTTCACGTTCTGGAGGTAAATCACTTACATCCTCCGGAAACACATCCTGAAATTCACAGACAACAGGCAAATCTACACTCACCACTTTCTTATCCGCTTGCAGAGACGCAAATAAAGCGAATATCTGAGCTTCGTCTTTCACAAAATCCCCCACCTGCCTAGCAGATAGAAATCTTGCCTCATCATTCTCACCAACTTCAGAAAACCGCACCGTCTTCCTATAGCAGTTGATAAACACGCCATAGAATTCTAGCCAATTCATTCCCAGAATAATATCAATTTGGTGCAAGGGTAAGCACACCAAATCAATCACGAACTCTCTCTCAAAGATCGTCAAATGACAACCTCGACAGACAACAGAAGTCTTCACAGAACCATTAGCAGGAGTATCTATCACCATACTTCCGCCTAGGGACGACATAATCACACCAATCCTGGTCGCACACTCATACGAAATAAACGAATGAGTAGCACCAGTGTCAACAATAGCAAGCAATTCAACATTATTAATCAAGCAAGTACCTTTAATCAGATTATCTTCTTTAGGAGCTTCAGCCCCACTCAGGGCAAACACCCTACCAGTAGTATGAGCTGCAGTAGCCGCCTTCTTCGGTTTCGAGCACTGCGAACTGATATGGCCTTTCTCGCCACAATTAAAACATGTCGGACCAGCATCCTTACATTCAGTAACTCTATGACCAGCCTGACCGCATCGGAAACATCTCAGCACTTTCTTGGTACAGCTATCAGCACGGTGGCCTGGCTCGCCACACTTGAAACATTTACCAGCTATGGGAGATCCTCCCCCACTTGGCTTCTTCTCATCTACTACTTTCTGCTTACCTTTACCATTCGGAGATGCATAAGGACTACCACGATCCTTATTCTTCTTCTCACTAAGACTCTTGTAATGAGCAGTCCTAGCCTTGCTATCTTCATCAAATATCCTGCACTTATTAACCAGTGTAGGAAACCTACGAATCTCCTGGTAACCAATGCCTTGTTTGATCTCGGGACGCAACCCGTTCTCAAACTTGACACACTTGGATTCCTCAGCATCAGCATCATTATAATGAGGACAATACTGCACCAGCTCCTCAAACTTCGAAGCGTAATCAGCAACAGACATGTTACCCTACTTCAGTTCTAGAAATTCCATCTCCTTCTTACATCGCACATCAGCAGGAAAATATTTCTCCAGAAAGACCGTCTTGAACCTTTCCCAAGTCATCTCAGCACCTGGTACTTCAATTCTCTGGCGAGTGTTATCCCACCAGTTTTCAGCCTCTTCAGATAACATATGCGTACCAAACTGCACCTTCTGTGCTTCAGTACACGTCATCACCCGGAAAATCTTCTCAATTTCCCTCAGCCAAATCTGAGCACCATCTGGATCATAGCGCCCTTTGAATGTAGGAGGGTTATTCTTCAGAAACCTTCCCAAATTCTTAAACTCGTCGACCGGCGGATTCTGCTGCGCCTGCATAGCCTGCGCCATAGCAGCCAAAGCCTCAGCAATCGCACGGTCATTTTCTCCAGCCATACTCTGCACAACACAACCACCACCGTTAAATATCGACAGTGTCATTTACACTAATCGACCAACAGGGAAAACATCACATTATGACTCGACTGGACTGACTATGCTCTGATACCACTAATGTAACACCCTTCTACCCAAACGACATATTTAAATAAATTATCAGAGTACAACATGTAGAAGAGTTTACATTTCTTACAACATAACACTTATCGCATCACAACATATAACATATTATTTATTTTATTAAAACTTCGCAGCGGACAACAACACAAATATTATCATTCATCATATAACAATTCATAATAATGTTTCAACATTATCTCAACAAAGCATCTCAACATATTAGTCATCATAAACAACGTAAATAATAACCAATTATCTATCGAATCCCATAACCCCGGTGTCACATGACCAGAGCATTTGACTCGACTCTGTAGAATAACTCTACACTTATTCTTCAAACCTCAACAATAGCTACTCCTCTTTATCTGCACATTGCTCATCATAGATGAACATAAACACATGCAGAAGGGGTGAGAATTACATTATTAAATAATAATATAACGACAGAAATATAAACATAAATATATTTCACATATGCCAACACAGCTCATCATAATCATCATAATCAACATACTCATGAACATCAACAAAACAACATATCAAATGCAATGCACACACCCATGCATGACTCAACACGACTCGGTATACCCATTTTGTGACCAACTACAGGATCACCACTCCCAGATTCATCACCATAGAATCCGAGTTCCCCGCAAGGAACCAAGCCTCTCCACAAGCCCGGAGTCAACAACATCATTGGAACTCAGTCCGTTCATCACTAGGCATCGGCCTTTCATGAATGCATGCACACCAAACATGCATCATAATCAACATAGCAACAACAGCATCATATAGTCATGTTATCATCATCATTAATAGCATGACATACAACTCAATAAAACAACAACAACATTACAACGATATCACATCTGGGAGTTTAAAACGCGAAAGCTGTCCGTCAAACTGATATGGCGAACGCCATTAGGCTAATGGCGAACGCCATTAACGTTAAACGCTCTTATTCTGGAAAAACTGTCCGTCAAACTGATATGGCGAACGCCATTAGGCTAATGGCGAACGCCATTAGCGTTAAACGCTCTTATTCTGGAAAAAAAGCCCAAATGGCGAACGCCAAAGGCATAATGGCGAACGTCATTTGGCTGTTATGTGCATAAATAAGATTTTAAGTGCGGAAACAGTGGACGCGCGGGCTTCTAAGCATATAACTCAACAAAACTCACAGATCGGAGAATTTCCATCAAAACCCCAAACTTTCCCAATCTCCCTAAAATCCCCAAAATCCATCAACAATCCAACATATATCATGAATTTGCTCGCATATTATCGTTTAATAAGGTTCAGACCCCTTACCTCTTTGGATTGAAGGAAGTTCTGAGCAATCTTTGGCCTTTTCCTCTTCCTTCTCTTTCTCTTCAGCGGTTCTCCCTTTCTCTGACTCTGAGGCAAAATACGTGAAAAAACTCTGAGTTCTCACCTTGGCCTCTTTTATCCACTTCCACTTTTACCCTTCCACTCTTCATATTCCATTTATTTTATTTATTTAATTATTATTAAAATAAATAACATCTATAATAATAATAATAATTCCCAATATTATTTAATAATTCATTTTACCTTCAAATAATCATATTAAAATAATATTTAAATTAATCTAACAATATTCTGGGTGTTACAACTCTCCCCCACTTTAGAAGTTTTCGTCCTCGAAAACATACCTCAAGCAAATAGAGCCGGATACGACTCCTTCATCTGATCTTCACGCTCCCAAGTCAAGCTCTCACCAGCTGGACCTCCCCAAACAACTTTCACTAGTCAACTTCAGCATACCCAACTTTACACTATCAGCGGAAACTTCACAACCCAAACTCATATCACAGAACTGTTCAATTAACTCAAGCTCCCGAACCATCATCATAGACATATGTAGAGACTTTCTACTCAGCGCATCTGCAACTACATTAGCCTTACCGGGATGATAACTCAATTCAAAGTCAAAATCCTTCAGTAATTCTAACCACCTTCTCTGCCTCATATTTAACTCTTTCTGATCAAACAGATACTTCAGACTCTTGTGATCACTGAACACTTCGAATCTGGAACCATACAGATAATGCCTCCACATTTTCAACACAAATACAACAGCTGCAAGTTCTAGATCATGCGTAGGATAATTCCTCTCATGAACTTTCAACTGTCTAGAAGCATAAGCTACAACTTTACCATTCTGCATCAAAACACCACCAAGACCCATCAAAGAAGCATCACAATAAACAACGAAGGACTCACCAGGATTAGGCAAGATCAACACTGGAGCACTGGTCAACCGCCTCTTCAACTCAACAAAACTCGCTTCACAAGCTGCATCCCACACATACACTTGACCCTTCTTAGTCAACTGCGTCAACGACAATGCCAACTTAGAGAAGCCCTCAATAAATCTGCGATAATAACCAGCTAACCCCAGAAAACTGCGTATCTCAGTAGCAGACTTCGGAGTCTCCCACTGTAATACAGCATCAACTTTAGCAGGATCAACAGAAATCCCACCACTCGAAATCACATGGCCAAGGAAACTCACTTCCTTCAACCAGAACTCACATTTAGATAACTTTGCATATAATTTCTTTTCTCTTAACACCTGCAAAACAATTCTCAGATGTCCTGCATGCTCTTCTTCCGTCTTAGAATATATCAATATATCATCTATGAACACCACAACAAAATTATCAAGGTACGGATGAAATATACGATTCATATATTCCATAAACACACCTGGAGCATTAGACACACCGAACGGCATCACAGTGTATTCATAATGACCATACCTCGTACGGAAAGCAGTCTTCGCAATATCATCTGACTTCACTCGGATCTGATGATAACCCGACCGCAAATCAATCTTACTGAAAACATGAGCTCCAACCAACTGGTCCATCAAATCATCAATCCTCGGCAATGGATACCGATTCTTGATAGTCACCTTATTCAACTGCCGATAATCGACACACAACCTCATCGTACCTTCTTTCTTCTTCACTAATAATACTGGTGCACCCCAAGGAGAAACACTTGGACGCACAAACTTCTTCTCAAGCAATTCTTCAAGTTGCTTCTTCAATTCAACTAATTCAGTTGCCGACATTCTATAAGGAGACATCGACACTGGACTCGTACCTGGTACTAAGTCAATGGCAAATTCGACTTCACGTTCTGGAGGTAAATCACTTACATCCTCCGGAAACACATCCTGAAATTCACAGACAACAGGCAAATCTACACTCACCACTTTCTTATCCGCTTGCAGAGACGCAAATAAAGCGAATATCTGAGCTTCGTCTTTCACAAAATCCCCCACCTGCCTAGCAGATAGAAATCTTGCCTCATCATTCTCACCAACTTCAGAAAACCGCACCGTCTTCCTATAGCAGTTGATAAACACGCCATAGAATTCTAGCCAATTCATTCCCAGAATAATATCAATTTGGTGCAAGGGTAAGCACACCAAATCAATCACGAACTCTCTCTCAAAGATCGTCAAATGACAACCTCGACAGACAACAGAAGTCTTCACAGAACCATTAGCAGGAGTATCTATCACCATACTTCCGCCTAGGGACGACATAATCACACCAATCCTGGTCGCACACTCATACGAAATAAACGAATGAGTAGCACCAGTGTCAACAATAGCAAGCAATTCAACATTATTAATCAAGCAAGTACCTTTAATCAGATTATCTTCTTTAGGAGCTTCAGCCCCACTCAGGGCAAACACCCTACCAGTAGTATGAGCTGCAGTAGCCGCCTTCTTCGGTTTCGAGCACTGCGAACTGATATGGCCTTTCTCGCCACAATTAAAACATGTCGGACCAGCATCCTTACATTCAGTAACTCTATGACCAGCCTGACCGCATCGGAAACATCTCAGCACTTTCTTGGTACAGCTATCAGCACGGTGGCCTGGCTCGCCACACTTGAAACATTTACCAGCTATGGGAGATCCTCCCCCACTTGGCTTCTTCTCATCTACTACTTTCTGCTTACCTTTACCATTCGGAGATGCATAAGGACTACCACGATCCTTATTCTTCTTCTCACTAAGACTCTTGTAATGAGCAGTCCTAGCCTTGCTATCTTCATCAAATATCCTGCACTTATTAACCAGTGTAGGAAACCTACGAATCTCCTGGTAACCAATGCCTTGTTTGATCTCGGGACGCAACCCGTTCTCAAACTTGACACACTTGGATTCCTCAGCATCAGCATCATTATAATGAGGACAATACTGCACCAGCTCCTCAAACTTCGAAGCGTAATCAGCAACAGACATGTTACCCTACTTCAGTTCTAGAAATTCCATCTCCTTCTTACATCGCACATCAGCAGGAAAATATTTCTCCAGAAAGACCGTCTTGAACCTTTCCCAAGTCATCTCAGCACCTGGTACTTCAATTCTCTGGCGAGTGTTATCCCACCAGTTTTCAGCCTCTTCAGATAACATATGCGTACCAAACTGCACCTTCTGTGCTTCAGTACACGTCATCACCCGGAAAATCTTCTCAATTTCCCTCAGCCAAATCTGAGCACCATCTGGATCATAGCGCCCTTTGAATGTAGGAGGGTTATTCTTCAGAAACCTTCCCAAATTCTTAAACTCGTCGACCGGCGGATTCTGCTGCGCCTGCATAGCCTGCGCCATAGCAGCCAAAGCCTCAGCAATCGCACGGTCATTTTCTCCAGCCATACTCTGCACAACACAACCACCACCGTTAAATATCGACAGTGTCATTTACACTAATCGACCAACAGGGAAAACATCACATTATGACTCGACTGGACTGACTATGCTCTGATACCACTAATGTAACACCCTTCTACCCAAACGACATATTTAAATAAATTATCAGAGTACAACATGTAGAAGAGTTTACATTTCTTACAACATAACACTTATCGCATCACAACATATAACATATTATTTATTTTATTAAAACTTCGCAGCGGACAACAACACAAATATTATCATTCATCATATAACAATTCATAATAATGTTTCAACATTATCTCAACAAAGCATCTCAACATATTAGTCATCATAAACAACGTAAATAATAACCAATTATCTATCGAATCCCATAACCCCGGTGTCACATGACCAGAGCATTTGACTCGACTCTGTAGAATAACTCTACACTTATTCTTCAAACCTCAACAATAGCTACTCCTCTTTATCTGCACATTGCTCATCATAGATGAACATAAACACATGCAGAAGGGGTGAGAATTACATTATTAAATAATAATATAACGACAGAAATATAAACATAAATATATTTCACATATGCCAACACAGCTCATCATAATCATCATAATCAACATACTCATGAACATCAACAAAACAACATATCAAATGCAATGCACACACCCATGCATGACTCAACACGACTCGGTATACCCATTTTGTGACCAACTACAGGATCACCACTCCCAGATTCATCACCATAGAATCCGAGTTCCCCGCAAGGAACCAAGCCTCTCCACAAGCCCGGAGTCAACAACATCATTGGAACTCAGTCCGTTCATCACTAGGCATCGGCCTTTCATGAATGCATGCACACCAAACATGCATCATAATCAACATAGCAACAACAGCATCATATAGTCATGTTATCATCATCATTAATAGCATGACATACAACTCAACAAAACAACAACAACATTACAACGATATCACATCTGGGAGTTTAAAACGCGAAAGCTGTCCGTCAAACTGATATGGCGAACGCCATTAGGCTAATGGCGAACGCCATTAACGTTAAACGCTCTTATTCTGGAAAAACTGTCCGTCAAACTGATATGGCGAACGCCATTAGGCTAATGGCGAACGCCATTAGCGTTAAACGCTCTTATTCTGGAAAAAAAGCCCAAATGGCGAACGCCAAAGGCATAATGGCGAACGTCATTTGGCTGTTATGTGCATAAATAAGATTTTAAGTGCGGAAACAGTGGACGCGCGGGCTTCTAAGCATATAACTCAACAAAACTCACAGATCGGAGAATTTCCATCAAAACCCCAAACTTTCCCAATCTCCCTAAAATCCCCAAAATCCATCAACAATCCAACATATATCATGAATTTGCTCGCATATTATCGTTTAATAAGGTTCAGACCCCTTACCTCTTTGGATTGAAGGAAGTTCTGAGCAATCTTTGGCCTTTTCCTCTTCCTTCTCTTTCTCTTCAGCGGTTCTCCCTTTCTCTGACTCTGAGGCAAAATACGTGAAAAAACTCTGAGTTCTCACCTTGGCCTCTTTTATCCACTTCCACTTTTACCCTTCCACTCTTCATATTCCATTTATTTTATTTATTTAATTATTATTAAAATAAATAACATCTATAATAATAATAATAATTCCCAATATTATTTAATAATTCATTTTACCTTCAAATAATCATATTAAAATAATATTTAAATTAATCTAACAATATTCTGGGTGTTACAACTCTCCCCCACTTTAGAAGTTTTCGTCCTCGAAAACATACCTCAAGCAAATAGAGCCGGATACGACTCCTTCATCTGATCTTCACGCTCCCAAGTCAAGCTCTCACCAGCTGGACCTCCCCAAACAACTTTCACTAGTCAACTTCAGCATACCCAACTTTACACTATCAGCGGAAACTTCACAACCCAAACTCATATCACAGAACTGTTCAATTAACTCAAGCTCCCGAACCATCATCATAGACATATGTAGAGACTTTCTACTCAGCGCATCTGCAACTACATTAGCCTTACCGGGATGATAACTCAATTCAAAGTCAAAATCCTTCAGTAATTCTAACCACCTTCTCTGCCTCATATTTAACTCTTTCTGATCAAACAGATACTTCAGACTCTTGTGATCACTGAACACTTCGAATCTGGAACCATACAGATAATGCCTCCACATTTTCAACACAAATACAACAGCTGCAAGTTCTAGATCATGCGTAGGATAATTCCTCTCATGAACTTTCAACTGTCTAGAAGCATAAGCTACAACTTTACCATTCTGCATCAAAACACCACCAAGACCCATCAAAGAAGCATCACAATAAACAACGAAGGACTCACCAGGATTAGGCAAGATCAACACTGGAGCACTGGTCAACCGCCTCTTCAACTCAACAAAACTCGCTTCACAAGCTGCATCCCACACATACACTTGACCCTTCTTAGTCAACTGCGTCAACGACAATGCCAACTTAGAGAAGCCCTCAATAAATCTGCGATAATAACCAGCTAACCCCAGAAAACTGCGTATCTCAGTAGCAGACTTCGGAGTCTCCCACTGTAATACAGCATCAACTTTAGCAGGATCAACAGAAATCCCACCACTCGAAATCACATGGCCAAGGAAACTCACTTCCTTCAACCAGAACTCACATTTAGATAACTTTGCATATAATTTCTTTTCTCTTAACACCTGCAAAACAATTCTCAGATGTCCTGCATGCTCTTCTTCCGTCTTAGAATATATCAATATATCATCTATGAACACCACAACAAAATTATCAAGGTACGGATGAAATATACGATTCATATATTCCATAAACACACCTGGAGCATTAGACACACCGAACGGCATCACAGTGTATTCATAATGACCATACCTCGTACGGAAAGCAGTCTTCGCAATATCATCTGACTTCACTCGGATCTGATGATAACCCGACCGCAAATCAATCTTACTGAAAACATGAGCTCCAACCAACTGGTCCATCAAATCATCAATCCTCGGCAATGGATACCGATTCTTGATAGTCACCTTATTCAACTGCCGATAATCGACACACAACCTCATCGTACCTTCTTTCTTCTTCACTAATAATACTGGTGCACCCCAAGGAGAAACACTTGGACGCACAAACTTCTTCTCAAGCAATTCTTCAAGTTGCTTCTTCAATTCAACTAATTCAGTTGCCGACATTCTATAAGGAGACATCGACACTGGACTCGTACCTGGTACTAAGTCAATGGCAAATTCGACTTCACGTTCTGGAGGTAAATCACTTACATCCTCCGGAAACACATCCTGAAATTCACAGACAACAGGCAAATCTACACTCACCACTTTCTTATCCGCTTGCAGAGACGCAAATAAAGCGAATATCTGAGCTTCGTCTTTCACAAAATCCCCCACCTGCCTAGCAGATAGAAATCTTGCCTCATCATTCTCACCAACTTCAGAAAACCGCACCGTCTTCCTATAGCAGTTGATAAACACGCCATAGAATTCTAGCCAATTCATTCCCAGAATAATATCAATTTGGTGCAAGGGTAAGCACACCAAATCAATCACGAACTCTCTCTCAAAGATCGTCAAATGACAACCTCGACAGACAACAGAAGTCTTCACAGAACCATTAGCAGGAGTATCTATCACCATACTTCCGCCTAGGGACGACATAATCACACCAATCCTGGTCGCACACTCATACGAAATAAACGAATGAGTAGCACCAGTGTCAACAATAGCAAGCAATTCAACATTATTAATCAAGCAAGTACCTTTAATCAGATTATCTTCTTTAGGAGCTTCAGCCCCACTCAGGGCAAACACCCTACCAGTAGTATGAGCTGCAGTAGCCGCCTTCTTCGGTTTCGAGCACTGCGAACTGATATGGCCTTTCTCGCCACAATTAAAACATGTCGGACCAGCATCCTTACATTCAGTAACTCTATGACCAGCCTGACCGCATCGGAAACATCTCAGCACTTTCTTGGTACAGCTATCAGCACGGTGGCCTGGCTCGCCACACTTGAAACATTTACCAGCTATGGGAGATCCTCCCCCACTTGGCTTCTTCTCATCTACTACTTTCTGCTTACCTTTACCATTCGGAGATGCATAAGGACTACCACGATCCTTATTCTTCTTCTCACTAAGACTCTTGTAATGAGCAGTCCTAGCCTTGCTATCTTCATCAAATATCCTGCACTTATTAACCAGTGTAGGAAACCTACGAATCTCCTGGTAACCAATGCCTTGTTTGATCTCGGGACGCAACCCGTTCTCAAACTTGACACACTTGGATTCCTCAGCATCAGCATCATTATAATGAGGACAATACTGCACCAGCTCCTCAAACTTCGAAGCGTAATCAGCAACAGACATGTTACCCTACTTCAGTTCTAGAAATTCCATCTCCTTCTTACATCGCACATCAGCAGGAAAATATTTCTCCAGAAAGACCGTCTTGAACCTTTCCCAAGTCATCTCAGCACCTGGTACTTCAATTCTCTGGCGAGTGTTATCCCACCAGTTTTCAGCCTCTTCAGATAACATATGCGTACCAAACTGCACCTTCTGTGCTTCAGTACACGTCATCACCCGGAAAATCTTCTCAATTTCCCTCAGCCAAATCTGAGCACCATCTGGATCATAGCGCCCTTTGAATGTAGGAGGGTTATTCTTCAGAAACCTTCCCAAATTCTTAAACTCGTCGACCGGCGGATTCTGCTGCGCCTGCATAGCCTGCGCCATAGCAGCCAAAGCCTCAGCAATCGCACGGTCATTTTCTCCAGCCATACTCTGCACAACACAACCACCACCGTTAAATATCGACAGTGTCATTTACACTAATCGACCAACAGGGAAAACATCACATTATGACTCGACTGGACTGACTATGCTCTGATACCACTAATGTAACACCCTTCTACCCAAACGACATATTTAAATAAATTATCAGAGTACAACATGTAGAAGAGTTTACATTTCTTACAACATAACACTTATCGCATCACAACATATAACATATTATTTATTTTATTAAAACTTCGCAGCGGACAACAACACAAATATTATCATTCATCATATAACAATTCATAATAATGTTTCAACATTATCTCAACAAAGCATCTCAACATATTAGTCATCATAAACAACGTAAATAATAACCAATTATCTATCGAATCCCATAACCCCGGTGTCACATGACCAGAGCATTTGACTCGACTCTGTAGAATAACTCTACACTTATTCTTCAAACCTCAACAATAGCTACTCCTCTTTATCTGCACATTGCTCATCATAGATGAACATAAACACATGCAGAAGGGGTGAGAATTACATTATTAAATAATAATATAACGACAGAAATATAAACATAAATATATTTCACATATGCCAACACAGCTCATCATAATCATCATAATCAACATACTCATGAACATCAACAAAACAACATATCAAATGCAATGCACACACCCATGCATGACTCAACACGACTCGGTATACCCATTTTGTGACCAACTACAGGATCACCACTCCCAGATTCATCACCATAGAATCCGAGTTCCCCGCAAGGAACCAAGCCTCTCCACAAGCCCGGAGTCAACAACATCATTGGAACTCAGTCCGTTCATCACTAGGCATCGGCCTTTCATGAATGCATGCACACCAAACATGCATCATAATCAACATAGCAACAACAGCATCATATAGTCATGTTATCATCATCATTAATAGCATGACATACAACTCAACAAAACAACAACAACATTACAACGATATCACATCTGGGAGTTTAAAACGCGAAAGCTGTCCGTCAAACTGATATGGCGAACGCCATTAGGCTAATGGCGAACGCCATTAACGTTAAACGCTCTTATTCTGGAAAAACTGTCCGTCAAACTGATATGGCGAACGCCATTAGGCTAATGGCGAACGCCATTAGCGTTAAACGCTCTTATTCTGGAAAAAAAGCCCAAATGGCGAACGCCAAAGGCATAATGGCGAACGTCATTTGGCTGTTATGTGCATAAATAAGATTTTAAGTGCGGAAACAGTGGACGCGCGGGCTTCTAAGCATATAACTCAACAAAACTCACAGATCGGAGAATTTCCATCAAAACCCCAAACTTTCCCAATCTCCCTAAAATCCCCAAAATCCATCAACAATCCAACATATATCATGAATTTGCTCGCATATTATCGTTTAATAAGGTTCAGACCCCTTACCTCTTTGGATTGAAGGAAGTTCTGAGCAATCTTTGGCCTTTTCCTCTTCCTTCTCTTTCTCTTCAGCGGTTCTCCCTTTCTCTGACTCTGAGGCAAAATACGTGAAAAAACTCTGAGTTCTCACCTTGGCCTCTTTTATCCACTTCCACTTTTACCCTTCCACTCTTCATATTCCATTTATTTTATTTATTTAATTATTATTAAAATAAATAACATCTATAATAATAATAATAATTCCCAATATTATTTAATAATTCATTTTACCTTCAAATAATCATATTAAAATAATATTTAAATTAATCTAACAATATTCTGGGTGTTACAACTCTCCCCCACTTTAGAAGTTTTCGTCCTCGAAAACATACCTCAAGCAAATAGAGCCGGATACGACTCCTTCATCTGATCTTCACGCTCCCAAGTCAAGCTCTCACCAGCTGGACCTCCCCAAACAACTTTCACTAGTCAACTTCAGCATACCCAACTTTACACTATCAGCGGAAACTTCACAACCCAAACTCATATCACAGAACTGTTCAATTAACTCAAGCTCCCGAACCATCATCATAGACATATGTAGAGACTTTCTACTCAGCGCATCTGCAACTACATTAGCCTTACCGGGATGATAACTCAATTCAAAGTCAAAATCCTTCAGTAATTCTAACCACCTTCTCTGCCTCATATTTAACTCTTTCTGATCAAACAGATACTTCAGACTCTTGTGATCACTGAACACTTCGAATCTGGAACCATACAGATAATGCCTCCATATTTTCAACACAAATACAACAGCTGCAAGTTCTAGATCATGCGTAGGATAATTCCTCTCATGAACTTTCAACTGTCTAGAAGCATAAGCTACAACTTTACCATTCTGCATCAAAACACCACCAAGACCCATCAAAGAAGCATCACAATAAACAACGAAGGACTCACCAGGATTAGGCAAGATCAACACTGGAGCACTGGTCAACCGCCTCTTCAACTCAACAAAACTCGCTTCACAAGCTGCATCCCACACATACACTTGACCCTTCTTAGTCAACTGCGTCAACGACAATGCCAACTTAGAGAAGCCCTCAATAAATCTGCGATAATAACCAGCTAACCCCAGAAAACTGCGTATCTCAGTAGCAGACTTCGGAGTCTCCCACTGTAATACAGCATCAACTTTAGCAGGATCAACAGAAATCCCACCACTCGAAATCACATGGCCAAGGAAACTCACTTCCTTCAACCAGAACTCACATTTAGATAACTTTGCATATAATTTCTTTTCTCTTAACACCTGCAAAACAATTCTCAGATGTCCTGCATGCTCTTCTTCCGTCTTAGAATATATCAATATATCATCTATGAACACCACAACAAAATTATCAAGGTACGGATGAAATATACGATTCATATATTCCATAAACACACCTGGAGCATTAGACACACCGAACGGCATCACAGTGTATTCATAATGACCATACCTCGTACGGAAAGCAGTCTTCGCAATATCATCTGACTTCACTCGGATCTGATGATAACCCGACCGCAAATCAATCTTACTGAAAACATGAGCTCCAACCAACTGGTCCATCAAATCATCAATCCTCGGCAATGGATACCGATTCTTGATAGTCACCTTATTCAACTGCCGATAATCGACACACAACCTCATCGTACCTTCTTTCTTCTTCACTAATAATACTGGTGCACCCCAAGGAGAAACACTTGGACGCACAAACTTCTTCTCAAGCAATTCTTCAAGTTGCTTCTTCAATTCAACTAATTCAGTTGCCGACATTCTATAAGGAGACATCGACACTGGACTCGTACCTGGTACTAAGTCAATGGCAAATTCGACTTCACGTTCTGGAGGTAAATCACTTACATCCTCCGGAAACACATCCTGAAATTCACAGACAACAGGCAAATCTACACTCACCACTTTCTTATCCGCTTGCAGAGACGCAAATAAAGCGAATATCTGAGCTTCGTCTTTCACAAAATCCCCCACCTGCCTAGCAGATAGAAATCTTGCCTCATCATTCTCACCAACTTCAGAAAACCGCACCGTCTTCCTATAGCAGTTGATAAACACGCCATAGAATTCTAGCCAATTCATTCCCAGAATAATATCAATTTGGTGCAAGGGTAAGCACACCAAATCAATCACGAACTCTCTCTCAAAGATCGTCAAATGACAACCTCGACAGACAACAGAAGTCTTCACAGAACCATTAGCAGGAGTATCTATCACCATACTTCCGCCTAGGGACGACATAATCACACCAATCCTGGTCGCACACTCATACGAAATAAACGAATGAGTAGCACCAGTGTCAACAATAGCAAGCAATTCAACATTATTAATCAAGCAAGTACCTTTAATCAGATTATCTTCTTTAGGAGCTTCAGCCCCACTCAGGGCAAACACCCTACCAGTAGTATGAGCTGCAGTAGCCGCCTTCTTCGGTTTCGAGCACTGCGAACTGATATGGCCTTTCTCGCCACAATTAAAACATGTCGGACCAGCATCCTTACATTCAGTAACTCTATGACCAGCCTGACCGCATCGGAAACATCTCAGCACTTTCTTGGTACAGCTATCAGCACGGTGGCCTGGCTCGCCACACTTGAAACATTTACCAGCTATGGGAGATCCTCCCCCACTTGGCTTCTTCTCATCTACTACTTTCTGCTTACCTTTACCATTCGGAGATGCATAAGGACTACCACGATCCTTATTCTTCTTCTCACTAAGACTCTTGTAATGAGCAGTCCTAGCCTTGCTATCTTCATCAAATATCCTGCACTTATTAACCAGTGTAGGAAACCTACGAATCTCCTGGTAACCAATGCCTTGTTTGATCTCGGGACGCAACCCGTTCTCAAACTTGACACACTTGGATTCCTCAGCATCAGCATCATTATAATGAGGACAATACTGCACCAGCTCCTCAAACTTCGAAGCGTAATCAGCAACAGACATGTTACCCTACTTCAGTTCTAGAAATTCCATCTCCTTCTTACATCGCACATCAGCAGGAAAATATTTCTCCAGAAAGACCGTCTTGAACCTTTCCCAAGTCATCTCAGCACCTGGTACTTCAATTCTCTGGCGAGTGTTATCCCACCAGTTTTCAGCCTCTTCAGATAACATATGCGTACCAAACTGCACCTTCTGTGCTTCAGTACACGTCATCACCCGGAAAATCTTCTCAATTTCCCTCAGCCAAATCTGAGCACCATCTGGATCATAGCGCCCTTTGAATGTAGGAGGGTTATTCTTCAGAAACCTTCCCAAATTCTTAAACTCGTCGACCGGCGGATTCTGCTGCGCCTGCATAGCCTGCGCCATAGCAGCCAAAGCCTCAGCAATCGCACGGTCATTTTCTCCAGCCATACTCTGCACAACACAACCACCACCGTTAAATATCGACAGTGTCATTTACACTAATCGACCAACAGGGAAAACATCACATTATGACTCGACTGGACTGACTATGCTCTGATACCACTAATGTAACACCCTTCTACCCAAACGACATATTTAAATAAATTATCAGAGTACAACATGTAGAAGAGTTTACATTTCTTACAACATAACACTTATCGCATCACAACATATAACATATTATTTATTTTATTAAAACTTCGCAGCGGACAACAACACAAATATTATCATTCATCATATAACAATTCATAATAATGTTTCAACATTATCTCAACAAAGCATCTCAACATATTAGTCATCATAAACAACGTAAATAATAACCAATTATCTATCGAATCCCATAACCCCGGTGTCACATGACCAGAGCATTTGACTCGACTCTGTAGAATAACTCTACACTTATTCTTCAAACCTCAACAATAGCTACTCCTCTTTATCTGCACATTGCTCATCATAGATGAACATAAACACATGCAGAAGGGGTGAGAATTACATTATTAAATAATAATATAACGACAGAAATATAAACATAAATATATTTCACATATGCCAACACAGCTCATCATAATCATCATAATCAACATACTCATGAACATCAACAAAACAACATATCAAATGCAATGCACACACCCATGCATGACTCAACACGACTCGGTATACCCATTTTGTGACCAACTACAGGATCACCACTCCCAGATTCATCACCATAGAATCCGAGTTCCCCGCAAGGAACCAAGCCTCTCCACAAGCCCGGAGTCAACAACATCATTGGAACTCAGTCCGTTCATCACTAGGCATCGGCCTTTCATGAATGCATGCACACCAAACATGCATCATAATCAACATAGCAACAACAGCATCATATAGTCATGTTATCATCATCATTAATAGCATGACATACAACTCAACAAAACAACAACAACATTACAACGATATCACATCTGGGAGTTTAAAACGCGAAAGCTGTCCGTCAAACTGATATGGCGAACGCCATTAGGCTAATGGCGAACGCCATTAACGTTAAACGCTCTTATTCTGGAAAAACTGTCCGTCAAACTGATATGGCGAACGCCATTAGGCTAATGGCGAACGCCATTAGCGTTAAACGCTCTTATTCTGGAAAAAAAGCCCAAATGGCGAACGCCAAAGGCATAATGGCGAACGTCATTTGGCTGTTATGTGCATAAATAAGATTTTAAGTGCGGAAACAGTGGACGCGCGGGCTTCTAAGCATATAACTCAACAAAACTCACAGATCGGAGAATTTCCATCAAAACCCCAAACTTTCCCAATCTCCCTAAAATCCCAAAATCCATCAACAATCCAACATATATCATGAATTTGCTCGCATATTATCGTTTAATAAGGTTCAGACCCCTTACCTCTTTGGATTGAAGGAAGTTCTGAGCAATCTTTGGCCTTTTCCTCTTCCTTCTCTTTCTCTTCAGCGGTTCTCCCTTTCTCTGACTCTGAGGCAAAATACGTGAAAAAACTCTGAGTTCTCACTTGGCCTCTTTTATCCACTTCCACTTTTACCCTTCCACTCTTCATATTCCATTTATTTATTTATTAATTATTATTAAAATAAATAACATCTATAATAATAATAATAATTCCCAATATTATTTAATAATTCATTTTACCTTCAAATAATCATATTAAAATAATATTTAAATAATCTAACAATATTCTGGGTGTTACAACTCTCCCCCACTTTAGAAGTTTTCGTCCTCGAAAACATACCTCAAGCAAATAGAGCCGGATACGACTCCTTCATCTGATCTTCACGCTCCCAAGTCAAGCTCTCACCAGCTGGACCTCCCCAAACAACTTTCACTAGTCAACTTCAGCATACCCAACTTTACACTATCAGCGGAAACTTCACAACCCAAACTCATATCACAGAACTGTTCAATTAACTCAAGCTCCCGAACCATCATCATAGACATATGTAGAGACTTTCTACTCAGCGCATCTGCAACTACATTAGCCTTACCGGGATGATAACTCAATTCAAAGTCAAAATCCTTCAGTAATTCTAACCACCTTCTCTGCCTCATATTTAACTCTTTCTGATCAAACAGATACTTCAGACTCTTGTGATCACTGAACACTTCGAATCTGGAACCATACAGATAATGCCTCCATATTTTCAACACAAATACAACAGCTGCAAGTTCTAGATCATGCGTAGGATAATTCCTCTCATGAACTTTCAACTGTCTAGAAGCATAAGCTACAACTTTACCATTCTGCATCAAAACACCACCAAGACCCATCAAAGAAGCATCACAATAAACAACGAAGGACTCACCAGGATTAGGCAAGATCAACACTGGAGCACTGGTCAACCGCCTCTTCAACTCAACAAAACTCGCTTCACAAGCTGCATCCCACACATACACTTGACCCTTCTTAGTCAATTGCGTCAACGACAATGCCAACTTAGAGAAGCCCTCAATAAATCTGCGATAATAACCAGCTAACCCCAGAAAACTGCGTATCTCAGTAGCAGACTTCGGAGTCTCCCACTGTAATACAGCATCAACTTTAGCAGGATCAACAGAAATCCCACCACTCGAAATCACATGGCCAAGGAAACTCACTTCCTTCAACCAGAACTCACATTTAGATAACTTTGCATATAATTTCTTTTCTCTTAACACCTGCAAAACAATTCTCAGATGTCCTGCATGCTCTTCTTCCGTCTTAGAATATATCAATATATCATCTATCAAAATTATCAAGGTACGGATGAAATATACGATTCATATATTCCATAAACACACCTGGAGCATTGAACGGCATCACAGTGTATTCATAAGGACCATACCTCGTACGGAAAGCAGTCTTCGCAATATCATCTGACTTCACTCGGATCTGATGATAACCCGACCGCGCCGCTTGCAGAGACACTAGATCCGGATAGTGTAGGATCTTTCACTCAAGCATAAAGTACCCAAGCAATCCCTTAAAAGTAAATCAGACAATTTGAATAAGTGATCTTGTTTTTAAGGTGACCTCTCTTTTTAAGTATTCCCCAGCAGAGTCGCCAGTTCTGCCATACGGTGAACTGACTTTGTGTGTTTTTGCTTTGGAAAGCAAATGTCGCGGTTAACAAGAGTTGCCACCGACTTTTCTTTTATCCAATAAGGAAAGGTGGAAAAGAACAGGAAAGACCTTAATTTAGATTTTGGGTTCGGGAGGTACATTATACAAAGGGAAGGTGTTAGCACCCTTTGTATCCATGGTTATCCATGGGCTCTTAATTGCTTGATCACTTATGTTTGTCTGGAAAAAGTGGTTGTGAATTGTTTAGAAAATGTTTTGAAAAGAGAATTTAACTTTGTAATGATTCCTGCATGAATGTATACAAAGTGGTTATCTCGTTTAGTTTAGAAAGTTGTTTAGAAAAATATAACTTGACAATGATTCTAGTACGAATGTATGCCAAGTGGTGATTTTCTAATGGAGGTTTTGAAAAGTGTGAGGTGTGAAAAGTAGTTTTAGTTGTGAGTAAGCAATTAAGAGTTATACCTACTGTCATACGGTGAACTGACTTGGAGTATTTTGCTTTTTATCGCAATGTCGCGGATAGCAAGAGTCGCCACCGACTTTTCTTTTATCCAATAAGGAAAGGTGGAAAAGAACAGGAAAGACCTCAATAGATTTTGGGTTCGGGAGGTACATTATACAAAGGGAAGGTGTTAGCACCCTTTGTATCCATGGTTATCCATGGGCTCTTAATTACTGGATCACTTATATTTTTGTCTGAAAAGTGTCGGTGAATTGCTTAAAAAATGTTTGAAAGAGAGTTTAACTTTGTAATGATTCTCGTACGAATGTATACAAAGTATTTATCTCATTTGATTTGAAAATGGTTTAGAAAAATATAACTCGGTAATGATTCTAGTATGAATGTATACCAAGTGGTGATTTTCTAGGATTTGTAAAGTGTAAAGTGTGAGGGGTGGAAAATGTTTTAGGTTATGATCCAGTAATTGAGAGTTATACCTTCCTGAGGTCGTTATGGGCATTTCCTATCCTTATGAGGGTAAAACTGTCCTTACTATTGAGAAGTAAGTAATCTTACCCTTTGGATGTTTAAGGGTCACCGTAGAGTCATCGATAGGTCATTGAAGGCAACAGTTGTAAGGATACCTTAGCATTCGAAGGGACGATCATCATTTAACCGTAGGCTACACCGAAGGGTCATCGAGGGACAAAATGGTATTTTCGAAGGCAACATCCGAGGGACCATGATTTATTTTATGATGATTTAATCGAAGGGCCATTGCTAAGTGTATCCCCACATTCGCGGGACATGACCATTATACCGTAATGCCGAAATCGTGGGGTAACCAAGAGAGGTCCAAGATCACATGTTCAAAAGGCAAAGCTTTACAATTAATTAGATAGCCGTAGTCGATTAGGTAATTAGGTCCATATTAAAATCAATACATTAAAAATAATACATTAAAATTAATACATTAAAATTAATTAAGCAATTTAGGGCAGCTCTTCACAAGGGTATCCCACAAATAAAGTGGAAGACTTAAACAGCAATCCCTTCCTGGGGTGTGAACCTTTGCAAAATTCAGCAAACGGGTTAGCATACCAAGTAAGGGTGCAATCGAGGATTACACCGCAAAAGAAATACAACAGCAAAAATGTCATGCAAAATAATGTATGATGATAAGGGAACAGATCAGAGAAGCATAGCACAGAACAAACGAAATATAAGCTACTGTCCCGTTCGCCTCTGTCTCGCCTAGCGAAGGCCTAGCGAATATTCGCTACGGGCTCGCTTAGCGATGTGCTAGCGAGCGGCTGCGGGTTTTGAATTTCAGAACAGTATAATCTCGGCATGCGGCAAGTCTTATGGTATTCAATTACAGAAATAATATGGTCAAACATTCAGGATAGGCTGGCATACTTAAACTCACATGCAAAACCTCAAATATGTTTATGAATTCAATTATGATATCACATGCAAGTTAAGAACATAAAACGATATCACATGCAAATTAAGAAAATGAAGCGATAATAGTAATGCAAACCTGTTTGCAATCAAATTGCAACCTTGAGTTGGCGAGCCGGATTGAGTTGAGCGGTGCCGCCGGCTTTTCCTTCAGGGTTTCCTTTAGGGTTACTCGGAATAAGTTAAACAGTAGTCCTGAACACTCCACCACAAGCCGGTAGGATTTGTTCTTGGATTCTTCAACTAAACAACAAATTAAAACGAAAGAAATAAACTAGATCCTAACGTAAGGTTAGATCCGGTAAAAAGGTACACAATAGTTTCCGTTGTAGAAACTATTGTGCGAAAAGAATTAACTAAATGCTAAAAAGGAAATAGGAAATTGCAAGGGAAATAGTGTAGAACTCGTAGGAAAAACAATGCCTAAGCTGATGGAAAAGAAAATATGCAAAAGTGAAAACGGCAAAGGAAAAAGTGTGGAAAAGCTTCCGGGCCTCTTTTAGGTTTTCTTGTGGCTATTTATATTGGTACCATTAAGTAACTACTTGCTGCCAAGAGGTCTTCAACGTGGCTAATTTCATGGCGTGGATATAGGGCCCAACATTCCTCAACGTCTCTTCAAGTCTCTGAGGCGTTACTTGCGCCCAAAAAGTAGGGGAGGGGTGTGACGCTCGTCACACCATGTGTGACGTCCGTCACAAGGCTGTTTTGCGTGACGCTCGTCACGCCCTCTGTGACGTCCGTCACAAGCACAACATTTGTGTCTTGCGCTTTGGGCTGGGCTTTGCTATTTGGTTCGCTTTCTCTCCTTTTTGCACCTCTTTTCCTCCATTTTCACTTGTGCTTCCAAATAAGCCACCTGAGACAAATAGGAAGAAAATACCGCGTAATATCTAACAACATAAAGTGAACTGAAATAAATAATGATAAAATTTAATTGAATCAAGTCCTAAAATATGATATAATTTCATGTTATCACTAGGCGAGCGTGTAGCGAACAGGCCAGTTTGGGTCATTCGTGAGCTGGGCCTTCGTTCCTTTAAGATCAGTGTCATAAAATGAGTCAGAATGCCCCTGCAAAATGTCTTGAACTATTAATGGGCAAATTTTGGGGTATGACAGCTGCCCCTGTTCAATATTCTTGAACCGAGAGAGTCAGAATGGTATGTACGCCATTCGTGGTCTGGAGGTGGAAGATTATTGAACACTTAGAACGCCCCAAAAATTTGCACTTGTCAATTAGTTAGTCTTGATGGAGATGGGCTTAAAGATGCCATCTAGGAAGTTTGATGATGAGAGCTTCAGAGTGCGTCGTACGTTAGAAGATATCTGAGGTCAC
Source organism: Lathyrus oleraceus (assembly GCF_024323335.1). Lineage (NCBI taxonomy): Eukaryota > Viridiplantae > Streptophyta > Magnoliopsida > Fabales > Fabaceae > Lathyrus > Lathyrus oleraceus. The sequence goes on from NC_066583.1 coordinate 635,505,044, forward strand.
GGGTGTCACTGGGTCATACGCTAGACCGTATAGTGGTCATTCATTAGGCCGTCGACTTCGTTGGGGATTTAGAATGGGTCATACACCGCTGGGGATAACAGATCAGAATGGATCATACGCTAGATCGTATCTGAGTTGCAGAATGGGCCGTCTGTTAGGCTGTATCTGACGAAAGGTAGTCGTACGCTGGACTACACCTCGGGATGTACCGTCCGCTAGGTAGTATCTGAGGAATGAAGATCCGAATGGGTCGTACGCTAGACCGTGTCGGACTTGTAGGGGAGTAATATGTTGTGCCGAATCAAAATGAGATAAGAATCTGAATGAGTCATATGTAACACCCCGATTTAAAATAAGAGAATTATTTAATTAAGTTAATATTATGTTATTAATTTAATTAAATAAAGTTGAAATTTTGGGAATTATTATTATTATTATAGATGTTATTTATTTTAATAATAATTAAATAAATAAAATAAATGGAATATGAAGAGTGGAAGGGTAAAGGTGGAATTGGATATAAGAGGCCAAAAGGAGAACTCAGTTGGTTTTCACGTGTTTTGCTTCAGAGTCAGAAAAAGAGAAAGAACTGCAGAAGAGAAAGGGAAGGAAGAGGAAAAGGCCAAAGAGTGCTCAGAGTTTCCTTCAATCCAAAGAGGTAAGGGGTCTGAATCTTATTAAACGTTAATATGCGAGCAATTTCGCGATATCTGTTGGATCGTTGATAGATTTTGGGAATTTTAGGGAGATTGGGAAAGTTGGGTTTTTGAGGGAAATTGTCCGATCTGTGAGTTTTGTGACGTTATATGTATTGTAATCGAAGTATGTTGTGTATATATAACTGTTGAATGTTGATTTTGGATTGTTAGCCGTGTGGTGTGAGTTATAGCGAGCAAAGAGGCAAAGCTGCGCTGGTTTTCGTAGCAGGGGAGTTCTGTTCGCGCGCGTTCGCGGCGCGAAGCTTAGTTCGCGGCGCGAACTGAGCAGGATTCAGAGGAGTTCTGTAATTCACTGTTCGCGACGCGATCCTTCGTTCGCGGCGCGAACTGAAGCGAAATTGATTATTCGCGACGCGAACCTATGTTGGCGGCGCGAACTGATAAATCCAGAATCTGATGTTAATGAGTTTGGAGTACGTTGAGTTGCGAGACTCTTAGTAGGTCGCTGTAATTGTATTATAACAATTAATAGTGATTATATGATGGTGTATGAGGTGTTTATGATGATTACATGTTGAATGTACATGTTTAATAATAAATGTGTTATGTAATGATGTGAAATCGATGAAATGTTGTTGTGGTTTGTGGAGTTGTATATCATGTTATTAATGATGATGATAACATGACTATATGATGTTGTTGTTGCTATGATGATTATTATGCATGTTGATGTGCATGCATTCATGAAAGGCCGATGCCTAGTGATGAACGGACTGAGTTCCAATGATGTTGTTGACTCCGGGCTTGTTGAGAGGCTTGGTTCCTTACGGGGAACTCGGATTCTATGGTGATGAATCTGGGAGTGGTGATCCTGTAGTGGTCACAAAATGGGTATACCGAGTCGTGTTGAGTCATGCATGGGTGTGTGCATTGCAATTGATGTGTTGTTTTGTTGATGTTCATGAATTGTGATTATAATGATGATGATTGATGATGAACTGTGTTGACATGTGTGCAATATGTTTATATTATATTCTGTCGTTATATTATTGTTTAATAATGAAATTATCACCCCTTCTGCATGTGTTTATGTTCATCCATGATGAACAATGTGCAGATAAAGAGGAGTAGCTAGTGTTGAGGTTGAAGAATAAGTGTAGAGTTATTCTACAGAGTCGAGTCAAATGCTCTGGTCATGTGACACCGGGGTTATGGGATTCGATAGATATTATGTTATTATTTCCGTTGTTCATGATGGTTAACATGTTCAGATCTTTTGTTGAGATAAATGTTGAAACATTTTATGAATTGTTAAATGATGAATTATAATAATTGTGTGTTGTCCGCTGCGAAGTTTTATTAAAATGAAAAATAATTTTTATATTGTGATATGATAATTGTTATGTGTTATGAAATGTAAACTCTTCTACATGTTGTACTCTGATAAATAATTTAAATATGTCGTTTGGGTAGAAGGGTGTTACATTAGTGGTATCAGAGCCTGGTTAGTCCAGTCGAGTCATAATGTGATGTTTCCCTGTTGGTCGATTAGTGTAGATGACACTGTCGATATTTAACGGTTGTAGTTGTGTTGTGCAGAGTATGGCTGGAGAGAATGACCGTGCGATTGCTGAGGCTTTGACTGCTATGGCACAGGCTATGCAGGCGCAGCAGAATCCACCGGTCGACGAGTTTAGGAATTTGGGAAGGTTTCTGAAGAATAACCCTCCTACATTCAAAGGACGCTATGATCCAGATGGTGCTCAGATTTGGCTGAAGGAAATTGAGAAGATTTTCCGAGTGATGACGTGTACTGAAGCACAGAAGGTGCAGTTTGGTACGCATATGTTATCTGAAGAGGCTGAAAACTGGTGGGATAACACTCGCCAGAGAATTGCAGTACCAGGTGCTGAGATGACTTGGGAAAGGTTCAAGACGGCCTTTCTGGAGAAATATTTTCCTGCTGATGTGCGATGTAAGAAGGAGATGGAATTTCTAGAACTGAAGCAGCGTAACATGTCTGTTGCTGATTACGCTTCGAAGTTTGAGGAGCTGGTGCAGTATTGCCCTCATTATAATGGTGCTGATGCTGAGGAATCCAAGTGTGTCAAGTTTGAGAACGGGTTGCGTCCCGAGATCAAACAAGGCATTGGTTACCAGGAGATTCGTAGGTTTCCTACACTGGTTAATAAGTGCAGGATATTTGATGAAGATAGCAAGGCTAGGACTGCTCATTACAAGAGTCTTAGTGAGAAGAAGAATAAGGATCGTGGTAGTCCTTATGCATCTCCGAATGGTAAAGGTAAGCAGAAAGTGGTAGATGAGAAGAAGCCAAGTGGGGGAGGATCTCCCATAGCTGGTAAATGTTTCAAGTGTGGCGAGCCAGGCCACCGTGCTGATAGCTGTACCAAGAAAGTGCTGAGATGTTTCCGATGCGGTCAGGCTGGTCATAGAGTTACTGAATGTAAGGATGCTGGTCCGACATGTTTTAATTGTGGCGAGAAAGGCCATATCAGTTCGCAGTGCTCGAAACCGAAGAAGGCGGCTACTGCAGCTCATACTACTGGTAGGGTGTTTGCTCTGAGTGGGGCTGAAGCTCCTAAAGAAGATAATCTGATTAAAGGTACTTGCTTGATTAATAATGTTGAATTGCTTGCTATTGTTGACACTGGTTCTACTCATTCGTTCATTTCGTATGAGTGTGCGACCAGGATTGGTGTGATTATGTCGTCCCTAGGCGGAAGTATGGTGATAGATACTCCTGCTAATGGTTCTGTGAAGACTTCTGTTGTCTGTCGAGGTTGTCATTTGACGATCTTTGAGAGAGAGTTCGTGGTTGATTTGGTGTGCTTACCCTTGCACCAAATTGATATTATTCTGGGAATGAATTGGCTAGAATTCTATGGCGTGTCTATCAACTGCTATAGAAAGACGGTGCGGTTTTCTGAAGTTGGTGAGAATGATGAGGCAAGATTTCTATCTGCTAGGCAGGTGGGGGAATTTGTGAAAGATGGAGCCCAGATATTCGCTTTATTTGCGTCTCCGCAAGCGGATAAGAAAGTGGTGAGTGTAGATTTGCCTGTTGTCTGTGAATTTCAGGATGTGTTTCCGGAGGATGTAAGTGAATTACCTCCCGAACGTGAAGTCGAATTTGCCATTGAATTAGTACCAGGTACGAGTCCAGTGTCGATGTCTCCTTATAGAATGTCGGCAACTGAATTAGTTGAATTGAAGAAGCAACTTGAAGAATTGCTTGAGAAGAAGTTTGTGCGTCCAAGTGTTTCTCCTTGGGGTGCACCAGTATTGTTAGTGAAGAAGAAAGAAGGTACGATGAGGTTGTGTGTCGATTATCGGCAGTTGAATAAGGTGACTATCAAGAATCGGTATCCATTGCCGAGGATTGATGATTTGATGGACCAGTTGGTTGGAGCTCATGTTTTCAGTAAGATTGATTTGCGATCGGGTTATCATCAGATCCGAGTGAAGTCAGATGATATTGCGAAGACTGCTTTCCGTACGAGGTATGGTCATTATGAATACACTGTGATGCCGTTCGGTGTGTCTAATGCTCCAGGTGTGTTTATGGAATATATGAATCGTATATTTCATCCGTACCTTGATAATTTTGTTGTGGTGTTCATAGATGATATATTGATATATTCTAAGACGGAAGAAGAGCATGCAGGACATCTGAGAATTGTTTTGCAGGTGTTAAGAGAAAAGAAGTTATATGCCAAGTTATCTAAATGTGAGTTCTGGTTGAAGGAAGTGAGTTTCCTTGGCCATGTGATTTCGAGTGGTGGGATTTCTGTCGATCCTGCTAAAGTTGATGCTGTATTACAGTGGGAGACTCCGAAGTCTGCTACTGAGATACGCAGTTTTCTGGGGTTAGCTGGTTATTATCGCAGATTTATTGAGGACTTCTCTAAGTTGGCATTGCCGTTGACGCAGTTGACTAAGAAGGGTCAAGTGTATGTGTGGGATGCAGCTTGTGAAGCGAGTTTTGTTGAGTTGAAGAGGCGGTTGACTAGTGTTCCAGTGTTGATCTTACCTAATCCTGGTGAGTCCTTCGTTGTTTATTGTGATGCTTCTTTGATGGGTCTTGGTGGTGTTTTGATGCAGAATGGTAAAGTTGTAGCTTATGCTTCTAGACAGTTGAAAGTTCATGAGAGGAATTATCCTACGCATGATCTAGAACTTGCAGCTGTTGTATTTGTGTTGAAAATGTGGAGGCATTATCTGTATGGTTCCAGATTCGAAGTGTTCAGTGATCACAAGAGTCTGAAGTATCTGTTTGATGAGAAAGAGTTAAATATGAGGCAGAGAAGGTGGTTAGAATTACTGAAGGATTTCGACTTTGAATTGAGTTATCATCCCGGTAAGGCTAATGTAGTTGCAGATGCACTGAGTAGAAAGTCTCTACATATGTCTATGATGATGGTTCGGGAGCTTGAGTTAATTGAACAGTTCCGTGATATGAGTTTGGGTTGTGAAGTTTCCGCTGATAGCGTAAAGTTGGGTATGCTGAAGTTGACTAGTGGAATTCTGGAGGATATTCGGAATGGTCAGCAAGTTGATGTCGCTCTAGTTGATCATATTACTATGGTTAACCAGGGTAATGGTGGTAATTTTGAGATTGATGGGAATGGCATCCTGCGATTTAAAGGTAGAGTTTGTGTTCCTGAGTTGTCTGAATTGAAAAAGAGTATTCTTGAAGAAGGCCATAGGAGTGGATTGAGTATCCATCCAGGTGCGACTAAAATGTATCAAGATTTGAAGAAGTTGTTTTGGTGGGCTGGTATGAAAAGAGATGTTGCTAAGTTTGTGTATGCATGTTTGACTTGTCAGAAGTCAAAGATTGAACATCAGAAACCGACAGGTATGATGCAACCTTTGAAGATTCCTGAATGGAAGTGGGATAGCATTTCCATGGATTTTGTGACGGGATTGCCGAGGACGGTGAAAGGTAATGATTCTATTTGGGTGATTGTGGATCGATTGACTAAGTCGGCGCATTTCTTGCCGATGAAGATTAATCACTCTTTAGAGAAGTTGGCAGAGTTGTATATTGAGGAGATAGTGAGGCTGCATGGTATTCCATCCAGTATTGTGTCTGATAGAGATCCCAGATTTACTTCTAGATTTTGGGAAAGTTTGCAGAAAGCGTTGGGGACTAAGTTGAGGTTGAGTTCAGCTTATCATCCTCAGACTGACGGTCAGACTGAAAGAACTATCCAATCCTTGGAGGATTTGTTGAGAGCTTGTGTGTTGGAGCAGAGTGGTTCTTGGGATAGTTATTTGCCGTTGGTGGAGTTTACTTATAATAACAGTTTTCATGCTAGTATCGGTATGGCTCCATACGAAGCATTGTATGGTAAGAGATGTAGAACTCCATTGTGTTGGTATGAATCAGGTGAGAGTGTTGTAATCGGACCTGAGATTGTGCAGCAGACGACTGAAAAGGTTAAGATGATTCAGGAGAAGATGAAGATTTCTCAGAGTCGTCAGAAGAGTTATCATGATAAGAGGAGAAAGGCACTTGAATTCCAAGAGGGAGATCATGTGTTCTTGAGAGTTACTCCGACGACAGGTGTGGGTAGAGCTTTAAAGTCTAGAAAGCTTACTCCGAGGTTTGTGGGTCCGTATCAGATTTTGAAGAGGGTTGGGGAAGTGGCGTATCGGATAGCTTTACCGCCGTCGCTTTCTAATCTGCATGATGTGTTTCATGTATCTCAGTTGAGAAAATATATTGCGGATCCTTCGCATGTTGTTCAGTTGGATGATATCCAGGTGAGGGATAATTTGACCGTTGAGGTGTTGCCAATTCGGATAGATGACCGAGAAGAGAAGACCCTGAGAGGTAAGAAGATTGCTCTAGTGAAAGTTGTTTGGGGAGGTCCAGCTGGTGAGAGTTTGACTTGGGAGCGTGAAGATCAGATGAAGGAGTCGTATCCGGCTCTATTTACTTGAGGTATGTTTTCGAGGACGAAAACTTCTAAAGTGGGGGAGAGTTGTAACACCCCGATTTAAAATAAGAGAATTATTTAATTAAGTTAATATTATGTTATTAATTTAATTAAATAAAGTTGAAATTTTGGGAATTATTATTATTATTATAGATGTTATTTATTTTAATAATAATTAAATAAATAAAATAAATGGAATATGAAGAGTGGAAGGGTAAAGGTGGAATTGGATATAAGAGGCCAAAAGGAGAACTCAGTTGGTTTTCACGTGTTTTGCTTCAGAGTCAGAAAAAGAGAAAGAACTGCAGAAGAGAAAGGGAAGGAAGAGGAAAAGGCCAAAGAGTGCTCAGAGTTTCCTTCAATCCAAAGAGGTAAGGGGTCTGAATCTTATTAAACGTTAATATGCGAGCAATTTCGCGATATCTGTTGGATCGTTGATAGATTTTGGGAATTTTAGGGAGATTGGGAAAGTTGGGGTTTTTGAGGGAAATTGTCCGATCTGTGAGTTTTGTGACGTTATATGTATTGTAATCGAAGTATGTTGTGTATATATAACTGTTGAATGTTGATTTTGGATTGTTAGCCGTGTGGTGTGAGTTATAGCGAGCAAAGAGGCAAAGCTGCGCTGGTTTTCGTAGCAGGGGAGTTCTGTTCGCGCGCGTTCGCGGCGCGAAGCTCAGTTCGCGGCGCGAACTGAGCAGGATTCAGAGGAGTTCTGTAATTCACTGTTCGCGACGCGATCCTTCGTTCGCGGCGCGAACTGAAGCGAAATTGATTATTCGCGACGCGAACCTATGTTGGCGGCGCGAACTGATAAATCCAGAATCTGATGTTAATGAGTTTGGAGTACGTTGAGTTGCGAGACTCTTAGTAGGTCGCTGTAATTGTATTATAACAATTAATAGTGATTATATGATGGTGTATGAGGTGTTTATGATGATTACATGTTGAATGTACATGTTTAATAATAAATGTGTTATGTAATGATGTGAAATCGATGAAATGTTGTTGTGGTTTGTGGAGTTGTATATCATGTTATTAATGATGATGATAACATGACTATATGATGTTGTTGTTGCTATGATGATTATTATGCATGTTGATGTGCATGCATTCATGAAAGGCCGATGCCTAGTGATGAACGGACTGAGTTCCAATGATGTTGTTGACTCCGGGCTTGTTGAGAGGCTTGGTTCCTTACGGGGAACTCGGATTCTATGGTGATGAATCTGGGAGTGGTGATCCTGTAGTGGTCACAAAATGGGTATACCGAGTCGTGTTGAGTCATGCATGGGTGTGTGCATTGCAATTGATGTGTTGTTTTGTTGATGTTCATGAATTGTGATTATAATGATGATGATTGATGATGAACTGTGTTGACATGTGTGCAATATGTTTATATTATATTCTGTCGTTATATTATTGTTTAATAATGAAATTCTCACCCCTTCTGCATGTGTTTATGTTCATCCATGATGAACAATGTGCAGATAAAGAGGAGTAGCTAGTGTTGAGGTTGAAGAATAAGTGTAGAGTTATTCTACAGAGTCGAGTCAAATGCTCTGGTCATGTGACACCGGGGTTATGGGATTCGATAGATATTATGTTATTATTTCCGTTGTTCATGATGGTTAACATGTTGAGATCTTTTGTTGAGATAAATGTTGAAACATTTTATGAATTGTTAAATGATGAATTATAATAATTGTGTGTTGTCCGCTGCGAAGTTTTATTAAAATGAAAAATAAATTTTATATTGTGATATGATAATTGTTATGTGTTATGAAATGTAAACTCTTCTACATGTTGTACTCTGATAAATAATTTAAATATGTCGTTTGGGTAGAAGGGTGTTACATCATACACTGCTGGGGATAAAGGATCAGAATGGATCGTACGCTAGATCGTGTCTGAGTTGCAGAACGAGCCGTCCGTTAGGCTGTATCTGATTATAAAAGGGGTAGTCGTACACTAGACTACAATTCAGAAATGTACCTGTCACTAGGTAGCATCTGAGCAGATGAAGGTCTAACTTGGTCGTACATTAAACCGTATCTGAGCGGTTGAAGGTCTAACTTGGTCGTACATTAGACTGTATCTGAGCGGTTGAAGGTCTAACTTGGTCGTACATTAGACTGTATCTGAGCGGTTGAAGGTCTAACTTGGTCGTATATTAGACTGTATTTGAGCAGCATCTGGTCTAACTTGGTCGTACATTAGACTGTATTTGAGCCGCATCTGGTCTAACTTGGTCGTACATTAGACTGTATTTGAGCAGCATCTGGTCTAACTTGGTCGTACATTAGACTGTATTTGAGCAGCATCTGGTCTAACTTGGTCATACATTAGACTGTATTTGCAGAATCTGACTTGAAGGTCTAACTTGGTCGTACATTAGACTGTATTTGCAGAATCTGACTTGAAGGTCTAACTTGGTCGTACATTAGACTGTCACTGAGCAGAATCTGAGGATTTGAAGGTCTAACTTGGTCGTACATTAGACTGTCACTAAGCAGAATCTGAGGATTTGAAGGTCTAACTTGGTCGTACATTAGACTATATCTGGGCAGAATCCGACTTGAAGGTCTAACTTGGTCGTACATTAGACTGTATTTGAGTGGTATTTGAAGATTTGAAGGTCTAACTTGGTCGTACATTAGACTGTATCTGAGTTATTGAAGGTCAGAATGGATCGTACGCTAGATCGTATCTGAGTTGAAGGAGTCATGTGTTGAGATGAATCAGGATGGACCGTACGCTAGGCTATATCTGATAGTATTTGTGTATGCTGTATTTGCAATGAACATTTGGGATGGGCTTATAGATGCCATCGTTAGGAGTATGTCAGAATGGATGTTGACATGGAGCAGATCTGAAAGATGTATCTGAAGAAGAAAGTAGTCGTACGCTAGACTACACCTCGGAATATACCGTATGCTAGGCAGTGTCTGAGGGTTATAGTTGAATTTTGAATGTAATTGATAAAGATGTCCGTCTGAATGGACCTTTGTTTTGACTGTGTCAGGAGGATGATTAACCTGAAAAATAAAGTTAGCTTCATGCCATGTCATGATGCATGAGATGCAAATGTTGTATGTATGCGTGTGCTGTGAAATGATGTAATGAGTGAATTATGTGTCTGGAATAAATGAGAGCATTGTATGATGTAATGTATATGATGCGGAATGAAAATTGTATGTAGGTATGTGATGTGAAATGGTGTAATGAATGCACTATGCGTCTGAAACGTTCTTCCAGAGGACTCTACTGGGGAAATAAATCTCAGTCTTCTGGTCGGAGATATTCGTATTGATGACCCTTCCTCAGCTGGGGTATTTGATTTCTGTCTGATGGTAGAAACATTCGACAGAGCCTGGCTGAGGGTAGAAGAGATGACCAGTATGTCTGGTGATGCCGACCTCTGCTGGGCAATAGCTGGTTCTTGTTGGGGAATAGAATTAGCAACGGATTCATTGGAAAGCATGGTTAGACCTTCTCCTCGATCCTGAAGTCGTGTAGTAATTGCTATTACTATTCTAGGCATGCATTTTTGGTAAACATTGATCATATTCAAATGCATATATCAATTCAAGTTAAATCAATGGACGTTTATGCAAACAAAACAGAAAAGTAAAATAACAACATTTTTCGAAATGAAATTGTATTGATTTTGAAAGAGGGCCTATAAACAGGCAAGTGAGTACAAGGAGACAGAAATCCTGGTAAGAGGAAATTGTCAAGAAAACAAAGAGAAAGCTATGCAGAAAAAGTCCTATTGATTTTAATTCCACTACTGTCATCATGTCTTCAAGCATCTCATCTCCTGCTGTCGGATAGAGGTGATTGGCTTGTTCAGTCCCTTGAACTTGGTTGAATCTGACAGAGAACAGGGCATAATCTTACGCTTTAATCCCTAATTTTTGCCTGGACCGCCTTTTCAGGTTTTCAGTCCACCAGGATACCCCTTTTTGCCCAAGCCGCCTTGTCAGGTTTTCGACTTGCCGGGTGTACGTTTTTATATGTTTATCCCTAATTTTTGCCCGAACCCTTTTGGTTCGCCGGGATGCCCTTACTTTTGCCTAGGTACGTCGACCTAGCGGGTCTCTTTTATGCGTAGTATTTTTTTTTAACTATGTCCGCGTTCACAGGATGCGGGAAGTCTTCGCCATCCATTGTAGCAAGTATCATGGCTCCACCAGAGAATATCTTCTTAACCATAAATGGCCCTTCGCATGTGGGAGTCCATTTACCTCTGGGATCACCCTGCGGTCGAATGATACGCTTGATCACCAAGTCGCCAATTTGATATACCTGTCTCTTGACCTTTTTGTTAAATGCCTGGATCATGCGCTTCTGATATATCTGCCTATGACAAACAGCCGCAAGTCTCTTCTCATCAATCAAATTTATTTGATCGAGTCGAGTCTGAATCCATTCATCCTCATCTAAGCCTGCATCTTTCATAATTCTTAGAGAGGGAATCTGAACTTCCACTGGTAAAACGGCTTCCATTCCATAGACTAAAGAGAACGGGGTTGCCCCCTGTCGAAGTGCGCACTGAAGTGCGATAACCATAAAGAGCAAAGGGTAACATCTCATGCCAGTCTTTGTATGTTACTGTCATTTCTTGCATGACCTTCTTGATATTGTTAGCAGTCTCCACGGCGCCGTTCATCTTTGGCCGGTACGGAGAGGAGTTATGGTGTTTTATTTTGAACTGCGTGCAGAGTTCAGTTTAGTACCATTATCGTGATAACTCTCTCAGGAGACAGCAGGTTTCTCGAATGTATATTTGATAAGATCCATCTTAGAAATCAATAAAGTGGTGTGATTCAACATATACTGTCTTAGTCGGCGAGCAGCCTAAGCCAAAGCACAGCAAGCTTTCTCGAGTTGTGAGTATCTTGTTTCACAGTCGGTACCTTTTGCTAAGGCAGTGTATGGCATGCTCTTTTCGACCAGACTCGTCATGTTGCCCCAGCACCCCCTATTGAATTTTCTAACACGGTCAAATACATGATTAGAGGTCTTCCTTCAACTGGTGGCATCGGAACTGGAGGTTCTTGGAGATATTTCCTGATTTTGTTATTCGTCATTCCATACCATCTCTTGATTTTTCCTTTTTAGTAATTTGAAGATGGGTTTGCAGGTAGCAGTCAAGTGTGGAATGAATCGGGCAATGTAATTCAAGTGTCCCAAGAAACCTCTGACTTCTTTCTTGTCTATTTCAGTACCCAGATTTACAATTTCAATTGATGCCTCATGCGGCTGTATGGTCTTTTCTTCTTGTAGTACCAGTCTGGCAAGTTCTCCAGGGACTTCACAATCTTCCTCACTTCCATCCTCGGCTTGGTAGATCGGATTTTCAAAGTCATAATGAACAGTAGCAGAGTCATTACCAACAGGATCCAGAGTGGATATGGATCGGCAAATTGTTACGTGAGTGTGTGCAAGAAAACATAGCTTGTTTGAAAAATGACAGGAAAGATAAAGAGCGCAATATTTGAATGCAAAAAGTCCATTGATTTATTGAATATGAATATGCTTATGAAAATGACAAACCCTTAAAATTAGCTATTATGCCCCGGGTATAGACACAATGCTTTGAAACACAAAAATAGCAACAACAATTACTCCTGACTAAAGGAAATCGGGATAGTGTCTTCAGCCTTCCAATTATTGAGTCCGTCATCAATTATTGGGAAAATCCAGCTATCCAAGTCATAATCGTTATCAGTATCTTCCACAACATTGACAGTCTCGTCATGATTAGGCAGAGGGGCAGTGATGCCATTAGGAGTCTCCGGAGGATCAAAGGTAGTCGCCTGTATCTTCCCACTTCGAATGCCACTTTCAACATGTTCACCTGTTAATATAAGTTCAGTGAAACCCAATGAGGAACTCCTCAATAGATGGTTGTAGAATGGGCCAGTCAGTGTGCTCATGAACATGTCCACCAATTCTCGATCGGTCATAGGGGGTTTGACTCTGCCAGCCAAATCTCTCCATTTTTGAGCATATTCTTTGAAGCTTTCTTTAGATCCCATAGTCATATTCTGCAACTGTAGCCGAGTAGGTGCTAGTTCAGAGTTATACTGGTTGTGCTTGTAGAAGGTTGTCGCTAAGTCAGTCCAGGTGTGGATGTCAGAGCTCTCGAGCTGATAGTACCATTCTAACTGTGTGCCAGACAGACTCTCTTGGAAGAAATGGATCCATAGTTTCCTGTTAGTGGTATACGGCTGAATCTTTCTCACATAAGCTCTCAGATGCATCTGAGGGCAAGATGCCCCATCGTATATAGTGAAAGTGAGGATCTTGAATTTGCGAGGAATGACCACATCAGAGACCAGACCCAAGCTTTCGAAATCCAGACCGGGCGCCTTCTGACCCTCCATAGCTAGCATACGTTCTTCCAACAACTTGTATTTGTCATCTTTTGGAGAGTATTGTTCATTCTCGTAATCTTCATCGTCATCCTCAGGGTTGAAAGGATCAGCATTCTCATCTTCTGAATCTGTCTCTGTTTCCTCTTCTTGATCCTTCGGAATTCGAATCTCGACTCTGGTGGCCTGTCGTTTGAGCCTTCTTCCCGGGTTAATGTAACTCACCGGTTTCTTGTCTTCCTTTTGCTCGAGCAAGAGAGCTTTCAGTTCCTCCTGCCCCTTGGATAAGTTCAAGATCATCTCCTGGAGTTGAGCATTCTGAGCATGGAGATCCTTGACAGTTTGTTCGAGGTCCATTTTTCTGTTTGGAGGAAAACCGTGAGAACACTGATCCCTTTAGAGTACCTGTTATGCAATGTTATGTTATGCTATGCAATGTATGAAATGTTTTCAAGGACTTTTGGAATTTAACTTTACGTAAACCAACAAAAAAAGAAACCTTTTTTTTTTTTTTTCCTGACCCTCCATAGCTAGCATACGTTCTTCCAACAACTTGTATTTGTCATCTTTTGGAGAGTATTGTTCATTCTCGTAATCTTCATCGTCATCCTCAGGGTTGAAAGGATCAGCATTCTCATCTTCTGAATCTGTCTCTGTTTCCTCTTCTTGATCCTTCGGAATTCGAATCTCGACTCTGGTGGCCTGTCGTTTGAGCCTTCTTCCCGGGTTAATGTAACTCACCGGTTTCTTGTCTTCCTTTTGCTCGAGCAAGAGAGCTTTCAGTTCCTCCTGCCCCTTGGATAAGTTCAAGATCATCTCCTGGAGTTGAGCATTCTGAGCATGGAGATCCTTGACAGTTTGTTCGAGGTCCATTTTTCTGTTTGGAGGAAAACCGTGAGAACACTGATCCCTTTAGAGTACCTGTTATGCAATGTTATGTTATGCTATGCAATGTATGAAATGTTTTCAAGGACTTTTGGAATTTAACTTTACGTAAACCAACAAAAAAAGAAACCTTTTTTTTTTTTTTTACAAAACAGAGCAAAGTTAAATCCCTAAGTCCTCGAAATGGTTAGTACAATGCCATGATGTTATGATGTTATGATGTTAAGTAAACAACAAGCACAAGCAAGTCACACAACCATCATTCCTAAGTTTTAAGGCTTGCATGAGTTCCATAGGTAAGTACCCTCCCCACTGAAGTTTGGTTGGTTCAACCTGTCCTAGAATAGTAACCGGGTTCTAGAAGGACCTCAAATCACCGACCTTTCTTTAAGTCCGCTTCAGTACAACACCAAGTGGTTGACCGAAGCTTCCCTAAAGTCCAATCTCAAAGAGTGTAGTATCGAGTCTCAACCAACCCCAGTCGGAACCGAAGTCAGTTATCTCACTACTTTCTAATGGCCAGGATGAGTCAATTAGGGTTCTAAAGGTCTGGTTAATGCTTTAATGACACCACGCGGAAGCCAAATTTTTCCTCAAGTAACATGAGGAACATCAGGACAACCAAAGTGTCACATTAACCGTAGCCATCATTTTAACCATTCCAGTATACGCCGGATAGTCGCGATGATCTATTGCTACTTACCTAAGGTACACTAGATCCGGGTGTAGGATCTTTCACTCAAAAATACCCAAGCAATCCCTTAAAAGTAAATCAGACAATTTGGAATAAGTGATCTTGTTTTTAAGGTAACCTCTCTTTTTAAAGTGTCCCCAGCAGAGTCGCCAGTTCTGTCATACGGTGAACTGACTTGGAGTATTTTGCTTTTTATCGCAATGTCGCGGATAGCAAGAGTCGCCACCGACTTTTCTTTTATCCAATAAGGAAAGGTGGAAAAGAACAGGAAAGACCTCAATAGATTTTGGGTTCGGGAGGTACATTATACAAAGGGAAGGTGTTAGCACCCTTTGTATCCATGGTTATCCATGGGCTCTTAATTACTGGATCACTTATATTTTTGTCTGAGAAGTGTCGGTGAATTGCTTAAAAAATGTTTGAAAGAGAGTTTAACTTTGTAATGATTCTCGTACGAATGTATACAAAGTATTTATCTCATTTGATTTTGAAAATGGTTTAGAAAAATATAACTCGGTAATGATTCTAGTATGAATGTATACCAAGTGGTGATTTTCTAGGATTTGTAAAGTGTAAAGTGTGAGGGGTGGAAAATGTTTTAGGTTATGATCCAGTAATTGAGAGTTATACCTTCCTGAGGTCGTTATGGGCATTTCCTATCCTTATGAGGGTAAAACTGTCCTTACTATTGAGAAGTAAGTAATCTTACCCTTTGGATGTTTAAGGGTCACCGTAGGGTCATCGATAGGTCATTGAAGGCAACAGTTGTAAGGATACCTTAGCATTCGAAGGGACGATCATCATTTAACCGTAGGCTACACCGAAGGGTCATCGAGGGACAAAATGGTATTTTCGAAGGCAACATCCGAGGGACCATGATTTATTTTATGATGATTTAATCGAAGGGCCATTGCTAAGTGTATCCCCACATTCGCGGGACATGACCATTATACCGTAATGCCGAAATCGTGGGGTAACCAAGAGAGGTCCAAGATCACATGTTCAAAAGGCAAAGCTTTACAATTAATTAGATAGCCGTAGTCGATTAGGTAATTAGGTCCATATTAAAATCAATACATTAAAAATAATACATTAAAATTAATACATTAAAATTAATTAAGCAATTTAGGGCAGCTCTTCACAAGGGTATCCCACAAATAAAGTGGAAGACTTAAACAGCAATCCTTTCCTGGGGTGTGAACCTTTGCAAAATTCAGCAAACGGGTTAGCATACCAAATCAGGGTGCAATCGAGGATTACACCGCAAAAGAAATACAACAGCAAAAATGTCATGCAAAATAATGTATGATGATAAGGGAACAGATCAGAGAAGCATAGCACAGAACAAACAAAATATAAGCTACTGTCCCGTTCGCCTCTGTCTCGCCTAGCGAAGGCCTAGCGAATATTCGCTACGGGCTCGCTTAGCGATGTGCTAGCGAGCGGCTGCGGGTTTTGAATTTCAGAACAGTATAATCTCGGCATGCGGCAAGTCTTATGGTATTCAATTACAGAAATAATATGGTCAAACATTCAGGATAGGCTGGCATACTTAAACTCACATGCAAAACCTCAAATATGTTTATGAATTCAATTATGATATCACATGCAAGTTAAGAACATAAAGCGATATCACATGCAAATTAAGAAAATGAAGCGATAATAGTAATGCAAACCTGTTTGCAATCGAATTGCAACCTTGAGTTGGCGAGCCGGATTGAGTTGAGCGGTGCCGCCGGCTTTTCCTTCAGGGTTTCCTTTAGGGTTACTCGGAATAAGTTAAACAGTAGTCCTGAACACTCCACCACAAGCCGGTAGGATTTGTTCTTGGATTCTTCAACTAAACAACAAATTAAAACGAAAGAAATAAACTAGATCCTAACGTAAGGTTAGATCCGGTAAAAAGGTACACAATAGTTTCCGTTGTAGAAACTATTGTGCGAAAAGAATTAACTAAATGCTAAAAAGGAAATAGGAAATTGCAAGGGAAATAGTGTAGAACTCGTAGGAAAAACAATGTCTAAGCTGATGGAAAAGAAAATATGCAAAAGTGAAAACGGCAAAGGAAAAAGTGTGGAAAAGCTTCCGGGCCTCTTTTAGGTTTTCTTGTGGCTATTTATATTGGTACCATTAAGTAACTACTTGCTGCCAAGAGGTCTTCAACGTGGCTAATTTCATGGCGTGGATATAGGGCCCAACATTCCTCAACGTCTCTTCAAGTCTCTGAGGCGTTACTTGCGCCCAAAAAGTAGGGGAGGGGTGTGACGCTCGTCACACCATGTGTGACGTCCGTCACAAGGCTGTTTTGCGTGACGCTCGTCACGCCCTCTGTGACGTCCGTCACAAGCACAACATTTGTGTCTTGCGCTTTGGGCTGGGCTTTGCTATTTGGTTCGCTTTCTCTCCTTTTTGCACCTCTTTTCCTCCATTTTCACTTGTGCTTCCAAATAAGCCACCTGAGACAAATAGGAAGAAAATACCGCGTAATATCTAACAACATAAAGTGAACTGAAATAAATAATGATAAAATTTAATTGAATCAAGTCCTAAAATATGATATAATTTCATGTTATCACTAGGCGAGCGTGTAGCGAACAGGCCAGTTTGGGTCATTCGTGAGCTGGGCCTTCGTTCCTTTAAGATCAGTGTCATAAAATGAGTCGGAATGCCCCTGCAAAATGTCTTGAACTATTAATGGGCAAATTTTGGGGTATGACAGCTACCCAAGGTCTTTATGGACATTTCCTATCCTTATGAGGGTAAAACTGTCCTTACCATTGAGAAGTAAGTAGTTTTATCCTTTGGATGTAAAAAGGGTCATCGTAGGGTCATCGATTGGTCATTGAAGGCAACATTTGTAAGGATACCTTAGCATTCGAAGGGACGATCATCATTTAACCGTAGGCTACACCGAAGGGTCATCGAGGGACAAAATCATATATTCGAAGGCAACATCCGAGGGACTATGATTTATTTTATGATGATGTAATCGAAGGGTCTTTGCTAAGTATATCTCCACATTCGCGGGACATGACCGTAATGCCGTAATCGGAGGGTAACAAAGAGAGGTCCAAGATCACTTATTCAAAGGCAAAGTTTTACAATTAATTATATAGCCGTAATCAATTAGGTAATTAGGTCCACATTAACATCGATGAAATCAATACATTAAAATCAACTAGAGAATTTAGGATGAATCTCCACATTAAAATTAAGTAATTCAGAATCCATCTCCATAGGGATATCCCACACATAAGGTGGAATACCTAGCCGGCCGTTTCCTCGGGAATATGTAAGCCTTTACACAATTCAGCACACGGGTTAGAGCATCGAGATAAAGTACAATTGAAAATTGCACCACAAAATAAACACAACAGTCATAAAGTCAGGCCAAATAAAGCAGAATTATAATGAAGCTTGATTAGACAAACATAAGGCAGAACAGAAAAGAAACAAAACAGCCACTGTCTCGTTCGCTCCTGCTTCGCCTAGCGAAGGCTTAGCGAGTGCTCGCTACAAGCTCGCTTAGCGATGTGCTAGCGAGCGGCTGCTGGTTTTGAATTTGATAGCAGCATGGTCTCCGGAACCCTGAACTTTGTGGCATCGAATTACAGGAATAGCATGGACAAACATTCAGGATATTCAAGCATATTTAAATTCGCATGTGAAATCAAATTACATATCTGAAAATTTAATCATGATGCCTTATGTATGTAGAGATTATCGATTAAAAGCATAAAACATACGCAAACCTGTTTGCAACCGAGCTGCGATGTTGAAGGGACTGACCACTCTTGGTATCGGATGGAATTGGGCGGCGATAGCTTCGGAGCGTAGGAGCGGCCTTCAGGGTTTCTTTACTCGGAACTCTCTAAGGTAGCCTCCAGGGTTTCTGTCCGTCTTCCTCTCTGTCTTCCTCCCCTTTTTCTGACTGAAGCTTGGCTATTTATAATGCTCTTGTTGTGACCTAATGGGCTCAGAGTGAAGCCAGAAAATTCTGATGTTCGCAAGCTTCGCTAGGCGAGGGAGTTGCTCGCCTAGCGAGCAAGCTAGTTTGGGCTTTTTCTGGATTTGGTGCTTCGCTGGGGCGAGTGTCATGACGAAGGGTTCGCTAGGCGAAGGAATTGCTCGCCTAGCGAGCGAGTTAGTTTGGGCCATTTTGGATTGAGTCCGTTGTGAGCTGGGCTTTTGTTCCTTTAAGATCAGTGCCTTGCAGAATAAGTCGGAGTGCCTTGAAAAATGCCTTGTAATATCAACGAGCAAATTTTGGGGTATGACACATGCAACTATACTTTTTACCAATCTCACGTCATCATATATAGTATTATAACTCAATATATTTAAATTATTTATTTGCCAAAATATAGTTGGGGGTTGAAATGAATAATTATGTCCACTGCCTCCTTTCTATTGGCTAGGTCAATGAAGTATTAAAATAATTCAGCCGTAAGATAATTAATGTTATGCATGATTTGTAATAAATCAATAAGAATATCAATTCTTTATACATTTAGTTGTACAAGAAAATGATTGTAAATAATTAAAGTGGGCTAAGAAAATGGGCCCCACTAAATCCCACTATATATTATATAAAATATAATTAAAAAATTGATTCAAATATATCAAAATACATTAAAAGAGAGTTTTTCATTGGGTAAGGTGATGTATGATATGAGTAATTTCCAATGGGTGAATTATTTTATGGATTTGGGATAAAAAGAGAATTTTGAAATCTTGAATTATGGTGTGGATTTGGAATAAGAGGTGGATTTCCAAAATATGGGGTGTTTTGTTGATTTGGGATACAAAGAGGACTTCCATCATTTTGCATAAAATTGGAGCATGTGTTATGTTGATTGAGGTTCATTTTCAAATGAAATGTGTACACATAAAAATTAAAATTAAATAAAATAAATTGGTCAAATTTAGACTAGATGTGAGTGAAAAATGTGATAAAATAAATTACCTATTTATACTACTAAAAAATATTACCGTTATTTTATTGTTGTTGCAATCTTATCATTCCAAAATGAAATCAATATCCTGAAATCAAATTAGTTATTATTGTAGTTTTTTAAGGTTGCGGACAGGTTTCGAATCATCACTTCCTAAAAGGTTGCGGACAGGTTTTGTATAAACCCAGTTTTTTAAGGACCAAAGAATTGTACGAAGTTAAATCATTTTTGTTGTTGGACTTATTTCTCACAATTTTAACTAAAATTGTGAACCTTTTGTTTCAATATCTTTTGTTGCATTAAACCTTACTGTATCAATTGCAATTAATTTCAACATTTGGTAGTATTCATTACTATATTTTAAAACAAATGAGGTTCTGGTATTTCTTTTACATGGTTTATGTATTTTGGTTAAATAATCATTTATTATGAAGATTAATATTTACGCTTTTATACCTCAAATTAGTAACAGATTGGAAAATTTCATCCATTACTAAATAAATATATTTTTATTTCTTATGTCCAAAATCTCAATGATAAATGGAATGTTTATTCATAACATTAACAATGGAATGTTTATTATATATCAATATATCAATAAATTGTAAAAATATTTTTGTATTATATTTTTTTATTATTTCCTTAATATAGTATACAAAAAAATTAAGCAAATTATATTACTATAAATTAATAATGTTTTACTTTATTATGTCCCAAACTGGAAAAAGTTATATGTGGAAATTTTTTGAACCCATTTATTGATCATTTAACATCCATTACATTAAAAAAAACTCTTATGCAATAAATTTGTGTACGTTGATCCAACCATATATATATATATATATATATATATATATATATATATATATATATATATATATATATATATATATATATAATATATATATAATATATATATATATATATATATATATATATATATATATATATATATATATATATATATATATATATATATATATATATATATATATATATATATATATATATATATATATATATATATATATATAAACAAAAAATATATTATATTTTAATTTTTTTAAAATAAATTATTGCACTTGCGCGACCCGTGCGAACACACGGGTCCTTTACTAGTTAAGAATAATGTTAATAAACAAAACTACATTTCATTAATATGGATCCACTTAAAAATCATAGCTTATTAATTTTGGTGCAAAAATTCTCAATAGACAAATGCAATCAAAATTAAAGAATGCAAAGAGCGATTGCTTGCCTAAGCGTGTGACATTTACGTCCACCATATACATGTTGTTAAAATGAGCAAATTATTTAAATGCGCATCATTACAAACTAGGTTTTGTTAAAATAATATTTGTATAACGAATTTATCAAATATCTAGTGATGCGACAAATTAACTTGGCTAATATCATATTTAAGTTGAGTTTTGAAAGTAAGAGTCATTTTGGTACATATATCATATCAGTCATTAATCATCTAATCTCTAGAAACAACTACTAATTTAGTTTTGCACTAGTGAAACATGCAATATCTTGTATACCATAAGAAAAAAATTAATTAAAATTATTAAAATGGAGAAATAAATATAAGATAATATTTAAGTCAATTAACTATAATGATGCATAAATTCCCAATAGTTTAACACAATTTTATTTAAAGAATAAAAAAAATGATTATCTTCTCAACATGTCATCTTTATGTTCGTCGTACTCATGTTGTTAGGATATTCAAACTAATTAAATAATTTGTATCACAAACCACATAATGTTAACGTAAGATTAATTTTAAAAATGTCTTGATGTAACAATTATTCGAGATGTCATTCGTATACGCGAAACACTTTTTGTTCACATTACACATCGTTCATATGTCCATTAAGATCTATAAACTACACTACATTTTAAGTTATTGCAAAAGTGACACATAAAACTTCATATGTATTATAGTAACAAAATTAATCAAATTTTTTGAAACACCCCAGTGAGCTATCAGTTGTCTACGATTTGCACTCGTTATACGCTTGTATATGTTGTTGCTCAAACCGATCATGCACGCCTCTTTTCTCGAAGTGGAGCCAAATGGTAGTCCTTAATCAGTAGGCTTTTTCCCTAGAAATAGCAGTGGTTCAGAGACTTTTCCCTATAGACTTATCTAATATTGGATACCAACGAGTCGAAGTTTATACGTCCTCCAACCAACTTTACTTTGCTATTACATTGCATATGTATCATAAATAGACAATCATGCATATCAAACATCCATTTTGCAACTGATTTATCTCCCCAATGGAATATTTCAGTTTATCCCTAGCAGATCAAACCAGCCGGTTTATCTATTGCTCTCTACAAATTCCATTTTCTTGGACAAATTTTTGATTACTCTTGTATTTACTCCTTTTTTTCCTTGAACATCCTAATTATTTTGATAAATTAATAATATTTTAATTAATATTTTAATTTTAATTATATATATATATATATATATATATATATATATATATATATATATATATATATATATATATATATAGAGAGAGAGAGAGAGAGAGAGAGAGAGAGAGAGAGAGAGAGAGAGAGAGATTTTTTTAAAATAACCAGTTTTTTCAAAAAAAATAATTGAAAATAACCAATAATTCAAAAAAAATACCAAAATAACCAGATTTACAAGAGGATGCGCCAGATGAATTGGCGCACCCCTAAGCATTAAGAGGAGGTGCCAATGGCATTGGTGCATGCATTGGGCTCCTCATGAGGAGGCGCCAATGCTATTGGCGCATGCATTGCCCCTCATAAGGAGGTGTCAATGCTCCTGGCGCCTAGGTGTTCCTTGTAGTGTGGGGAGAGAATTGATATATAATTATATTCAATGTAAATACTAGTTCTATATATATGGTGTTTTTTGGTATGATTATGTGATGTGGATGAATCTTTGTTTTGTTTGTGACTGTTATTATTATTTTTGGTTGTGATGTGAATCGATTACGATTGGAGATGAATGATTATGTGAAATAAATTTTAAGATGATATACTTGATAATGTGATAGTACATGGTTGTATGATTGTCTAAGTGGAGAGATTTGCCTAAGTGACGGGATTTGCATTTGTATCATCATGACATGACATGTGCATTTCTGTGTGATGCCTTAGTGGTAAGTTATCTTCCCCATATTTATGGGATGAATTCTGTGTTATGCTTTAGTGGCAGATTATCTTCCCCATTTTTATGGGTTGAATTTTGTGTGGTGCCTTAGTGGCGCACTGATTATATTCAGATCATTTTGATTTATGAGCATGCATATTCACACATAAAGATATTTGTGAAATGAGGATTTTTGTGGATTTGATTTCGCTTAGGTTGTTATGTTTTGTATGATTTGTTTTATAATACTGTGTTGTATGTTTTGTTTGATTTGATATAGATGATGAAAGATTGACCCCTTAGAATTAACATTTTAGGTACAATGAATTTGAAGATATGATATGGGCTCGCTAAGATGTTGTACATGATCGCGAGAACAAAAATCAAGTTTTTTTTCATCATAAATGTAATTTAATTTAAATTCAAAGAAATACTTGAGTTTGATTCTTTATCTTAGTAAGATTTAAATGGGAAATATGGAGTGAATTTTAACTCCATTAAGACATGAATTTAGTAAATTCTCTTTTAAATGAAATTAATATTATAAGATCTTTTATAAAAAAAAGTTGTATTTTCTAAAGTAAATTTAAATTTTTAAGAAATGTCTTGGATCAAAATCCGGGACGTTACAATGACAAAACAAGTTTTATATTTGCTTGAGATTAAGCACTAAAAATGGTTGAAAAAGTTAGTTAGATTCGAATAAAGAGCATTTCATGATTTGAATCAAATGAACAAATAGTGAGAAATAAGATCTCATGATAAAATCATATGATTTGACTATGATTTTAGTCACACATGCTCATGACTTAAATCACGTGTTAAGCCTGATTCGAATCAGACATGACAGTGGTAAATAAGAAGTTTGTGATTCGAATTACGTATAAAATCTGATTCGAAACACAGAGTAGCATGATTTGAATCAGGTGTTTTGTGATTCGAATCACAAACACCCAATTTTTCTTATTTTGTCACTATTCGATTCGAATCATGGATTGTGAGTGATTTGAATCACATACAAGAAATCTCAAATTTTCAAGTTTTTCAAAATAGTTTGAGATTTCACTTCCTACATGAATTGAGTTGATATCACCTAAGGTTATTGTTTCACTAACTCGGACAGTTGACTTAAACCATCTTGATCAAAACTCAAATATAACAAT
This sequence comes from Lathyrus oleraceus, assembly GCF_024323335.1. NCBI lineage: Eukaryota > Viridiplantae > Streptophyta > Magnoliopsida > Fabales > Fabaceae > Lathyrus > Lathyrus oleraceus. Next base: position 635,528,891 of record NC_066583.1, read on the forward strand.
TGGTTTACGTATGCTAAAAAAAGAATTGATTCAAACTTGATTCAGAGATGATGCACAATTTTGAAGGAGACTCAATAAACGAAATTAATTTATAATAAAAGCGATAAGACAAGCAACAAAACCATCGTATTAGGGTACTCACCCTAAATGTATTAGGAACATGCAACTACATTTATAAAAGAAACTAGTGTACTTTTTAAAAGAAATTGTAAAAATAAAGTAATGTAATTTATCGATTTGTGAAATTCATCATGGTGTTTGATGATTGTGGAAAAGTTTCTTTAAATTTGGTAGATTCAAAGTCCATCATAGGTTTGGTGTTTATGTTTGAAGATTGAAGGAGAGGTCTTGGTGTGATACTTATACAACGATCTAACATAATGGAAAATCCTTCAAGGTGTGAAGGGACTAGATGTACCATTCGTTTATAAGGGGAACTAGGATAATTCCTTATGTTCATGTATTTTCCTTCACTTTAATTTTTTTACATTTTATAGTGATAAGAATATATCATTTTAATACCCAAAGAAAATTAAGTACATAGAGCAAAATTGAGAAAAAACGGGAAAACTTAATTCACCCCCTTTTAGGTTTCATCTCATACTCACAATGGACTTGGAGCAAGTTAAGGTAACTTGCTCCTAGATCCTGGTAGATATCGCTTCCTCAAAATCATTCTTAGCGGATGGTGGTAGCACCAACAAATCTCCATGTTTCGTAGGTGGAAACTATGATTTCTGGAAAATTTATATACAAAGGTTCTTAGAAGCACAAGGGGATGAATTATGAAATGTTGTCAATAATGGACTCTACATTCCTATAACGAACATAAATAAGGTAGAACAACTAAAGGTAGAAAGTTCTTGGAACAATGACGAAAAAAAGAAAATATTGTTTGATAAGAGGGCAAAAAATATTATTGTATCTGCACTAGAAATTGACAAATTCTTCCGAGTATCTTATTTCAAAACAGTCAAGGAAATTTGAGAAAGATTGAAAGTAACACAAGAAGGAACCAAAGAATTCAAAATATCAAAATTGAACACTTTATCTCAAGAATATGAAATTGTTCATAATGATACCCCATGAAAGTATTCCAAAATAAATTACCTATTTATACTACTAAAAAATATTACCGTTATTTTATTGTTGTTACAATCTTATCATTCCAAAATGAAATCAATATCCTGAAATCAAATTAGTTATTATTGTAGTTTTTTAAGGTTGCGGGCAGGTTTTGAATCACCACTTCCTAAAAGGTTGCGGGCAGGTTTTGTATAAACCCAGTTTTTTAAGGACCAAAGAATTGTACGAAGTTAAATCATTTTTGTTGCTGGACTTATTTCTCACAATTTTAACTAATATTGTGAACCTTTTGTTTCAATATCTTTTGTTGCATTAAACCATAATGTATCAATTGCAATTAATTTCAACATTTGGTAGTATTCATTACTATATTTTAAAACAAATGAGGTTCTGGTATTTCTTTTACATGGTTTATGTATTTTGGTTAAATAATCATTTATTATGAAGGTTAATATTTGCGCTTTTATACCTCAAATTAGTAACAGATTGAAAAATTTCATCCATTACTAAATAAATATATTTTTATTTCTTATGTCTAAAATCTCAATGATAAATGGAGTGTTTATTCATAACATTAACAATGGAATGTTTATTATATATCAATATATCAATAAATTGTAAAAACATTTTTTGATTATTTCCTTAATATAGTATACAAAAAAAATTAAGCAAATTATACTACTATAAATTAATAATGTTTTACTTTATTATGTCCCAAACTGGAAAAAGTTATTTGTGAAAATTTTTTGAACCCATTTATTGATCATTTAACATCCATTACATTTAAAAAAAACTCTTATGCAATAAATTTGTGTACGTTGATCCAACCATATATATATATATATATATATATATATATATATATATATATATATATATATATATATATATATATATATATATATATATATATATATATAAACAAAAAAATATATTATATTTTAATTTTTTAAAAATAAATTATTGCACTTGCGCGACCCGTGCGAACGCACGGGTCCTTTACTAGTGTTTAAAATAAAAGTCAAATCTTTTAAATAAATCAATGGCTGTGGTGTAAAAGTTTTTTTACACTGTCGATGTATATTAATTAAATTTATTTTTTATTGTTAAATTTCTATGTCAATAGTACATATATTCATGATAATTATTACTAAGATACTATTTTTTTCTGAAAATATTTACTACCATAATTCTTTCTAGTAAAAAGAATATATATTTATGAAAATATAGTATAAAAGTTGTTACTATTTCTTATTGGAGAGAATAACGTAAATTATAATCCAATAATTATTTTTGGGCTGTATGTATACTAAGTTTGGGCCTCAAGTTAATTGAGCCAAGACCAGGCCCCATTGAAAATTTAATGACATAAAAACTTAAAATCGCTAGAAGGAGGGGTTGAACCTCCGACCTTGTGGTTAACAGCCACACGCTCTAACCAACTGAGCTATTCCAGCTTCTTGTATATTAGGGAAGTTTAATATATGTTATTACATTTCCTAACAGACATAAACTATACAATAAGGACTATTCCGGCTTCTTGTTAGTTAGAACAATTCAATTTATTAATATTATTATTATTTGTGAAAGAGACATATATTATACAATAAAGTCTAGGTGAGAGTAATGTAATTTATAAATCACTGCATTGTTTTGAATAAGAAAATACCTTTTAGAAAAACTGCCATTATATTTGTGAGTAACGTTACCGTATGCGATTAGCCCAAAAGTTTTTTCTAATGTGATATTAAAGTTAAAGATAAATCACAAAAAATATCATTAATTATGATTGAAATATTGAAGCAAAATTGAATAATTAATTTTAAAAACACAATAATTCCTTTCTAAGTCCGACCACGTTTTGGTTAAATATATAATTTTTGTGTTAAACATAAGTGTATGTTCGACCGAGTCGAAGTAGTGTGCGTTCGACAAAGTCGAAAAGAGTCTGTATTAACTGTATTTCACAGAAAGTCGAATACAACTTGTTGAAATTAGTTAGTTAAAGATTATTTAGTGTGCACGTAATCTCATCTATAAATAGGGAGATATCATACTATTATAAGAAAGTTGAATAAGAGAAACTCAATGAGAATAAATATAGAGAGAAAATTCTGCAGAATTTGATCCATCTTCTTCCCCTTTCTCTCAAAACCCTAATTTATCTTTTCTTCCCAAATTCACTTTCACGAATTTTCTTTTTATTGTACGGCGAAATCATCTTACAACCAATGAGTGGTTGGATCACTCAAGTGAAGAGTGAGGAATGATCAATCAAAAAGATTGATTCTCATTCATCAAGATTGATTCGGATTATCTCCAAGATTGAGGTTAATTTTAACACCTGGTATCTATAGCTCTGATTGTTATTCTTGGGAGGCATAACACAATGACTTCTCATTCGAACGGTCATTTTCCAACAAATCTTCCAATATTGAATGATAATAATTATGAAAATTAGTGTAAGCAAATGAAGATTGTTTTTTGTAAACAAAATATTTGGGATCTTGTGAAGAGTGGAGTAACACCAATTGAAGAGAATGCTACAGATGAACAATAGTCTTCGCACAAATATTAGAAGAAGAACGAACACAGGTCAAAAACAAGAATTAAAAATGCAATAAAATGGAAGGGACACCCGAGTCGTATCACAAGGACTCCTTGATACCAATTTGTTGGAACAAAAGTGTTTTCAAGAAAGATAAGAGAAGAAGAGAGAAAATAGATAAATTGAATCTAAAACCTTGTATTAAGTGAAGTTGTTATTTTTATTTTACATCATACAATGTCTTTATATAGACAACTAAAGCCCAAACCAAAAACTACACAAATAAACACAAGTCCATACAAAATGCAAAGTACAAAATTACAATTTACATTTCGACATAACACATATATGTTGTATTCGACTCTATCGAATACAGATGACTCCTGAACCACGATTAGCTACTTCGACACAGTCGAATGCTAACTTTCGACAGAATATTGAATTATAACTTCTAACATACACCACATTAGTCTATTTTCCATAATATTTTCTATTGTGGGTGCTAGTCCAATACTCTCTTTAATATTACAATTTTTAATCTTATCATGTCTAGTCTTATCACACACCCAACATAACATCCTCATTTATGATACAATTACTTTATTCTCGTGTCCATTCTTAATTGTCCAATATTATGTCCCTTATAACATCGCATGTCTTACCATGATCTGATAAAAAAATTCCTTCAGCCTGAGCGGTACTTTTTTGTCACATAAAATTCCTATAGCCTTCTCCATTTCAGCCACCATGCTTGAATTCAATGATGTATATCACTTATATTTGGCCATCGTTTTGAATTACAGGTACAAAATATTTAAACTAAATAACTTGTGGAATGATATGGTCTATAACTTTCACCTATAGCTAAAAACACTTCTCTTTTTACTAAACTTACATTCTATGTATTTCTAAAGTCCGTCTCTAAGTCTCCAACCTCTCATTTATATTTTTCTTTAATATGACTATATCATTTGCAAAAAATATATGCATCTCGGTGCGATCTCTTAGATGTGTCCCGCAAATACATAAAAAGTTAGAGTATAAAGGTTGGAGTTTAGGATTGAACCATGATGCAAATTTATTGTAATGCAAAAATTGTCGGTCTCAATCTTATGTCACCACACTAATCGATACTCCTTCATACATATCTTTGATAACATAAATATATGCAATTCTAACCCTTTTTTTCATATTATTTTTCACAAAATCTCTCTAAACACTCTATCATACGCTTTTCCAAATCAATAAAAATTTAATACAAATTTTGTTCAATAATCCGATACTGATCTATTAGAACTTAACATATTAAATTCAATAATAATATTTTATTAATTTTTTAACTGGAATAAGAGAATAAAAAATAATTGAAAATTTAAAAATAAAATAAAAGTGTGTATGTATATTTGAAATTTTTACAAAAATAACCCACTTTTTCAAGAAAATTCCAAAAATACCCATGGTTTCAAAAAAAATCCCAAACTACTCCACTTTTAGGAGGAGTCGCCAATTGAATTGGAGACTCCTCTTAAAAATTGAATGGAGGCGTCAATTGGATTGGCTAGGGCAGGTGCCCTAGCCAATTGGATTGGCGCCCCTGTGTAGTACTTAAGAGGAGGCGCCAATTCAATTGGAGCCTCAGTGTAAAATACAATCTTTGTGTTATAAATAGATGTTTTGTGTGAGTCATTGTTCCACATCTCAGTTAATCATTTGGCAATCATGTTTGATGTTCGTCGCCGATACGGAAAGGTGATTTATGCGAGAGACAAACCTCAGATGCTGATGCTGTTCTGGAACATCACTATGTTCGATCAATTGAAGAGGGAGCTGGTTCGTTGGTTAGATGGGAAAATATCAAAAGGGGGAAAAATTAGAAGTATTGAGAGACTCGACAGTATCTTTGGCTGGGTGCGAATGAAGATTGATAAGGATGTTAGGGAAATGATGTTCGGTCGAGATGACATCAATTTGATTGTTGTAATCAGTTAGAAATATTTATGTTTTCAGATAGCTTATTTTGTACTGATGTTTGTTGTGAACCTCGTTGTAACAAAAAGTTAATGATATATAATGATTGAAGGTTAGAGAAATACAACGTTACAAAAAGCTTAAGACCCATATGATGCTCCTCGATTGGGACAGTTGTTCTTGTTGTGTCCTAGTTGACGACAGATACTACATAATCTTATCATTTTATCTGTGGAATCCATCTCTGTCCTGATACGTGTGCTGTTTGGCCTTCCTTTTTTCTTTCTACGCATCTCGTCATTGTGCCAAACTATATCACCTTCATATGGAGGCCAGTATTCCTCCATTGGTAGTACCGAGAAGCTTTGATTATATACATTCATAACGGTGACGGTCTTGTACACATCAGATAAATGGTTGTAAGCGTCTTGACGAGTATAAGTGCATGCTGCAATGACATGGGAGCAAGGAATGCGGAAGGCCTGAAATTTTCCACAATCGCACCAACTTCTGTTTAGTCTAACAACATATGCTAAATTTGGTCTCCCCTCGTTGTGATCCATTATTTCCTGGACGCTAAAATTTTGCCTATGACGGTCAAAGACTGTTACAACGTGTATGCTAGCTTTGATGCTCTCCTCTTTCACGATCTTCATGCAACACTCACTGAATACTTGCCCGAACATTATTGGCAGATTTCAAATTCCTTTGAATACCCCGTTCATGCATTCCACAAGGTTTGTTGTCATGTGGCCCCATCGACAACCTCTGTCAAATGCCCTTGTCCACTGCTCTACTGGTATGTTATTTAGCCATCTCCCTGCGTCTTCATTAGACAGTCTAATTTCATCATGATAATATTGAAATGACGACTGAGTTAAAGCATACCCAGCATTCACCACCTTCTTGTAAAGATTCTTATCTTTTATAGCACGCATGAAGTTTTGTGCAATGTGTTTGATGCAATAGACATGGGTAGAAGGAGGATCATGCCATCCGTTGTCATGGTTGTTGTAGGCACTCTCAATGGCAGCATGTCTATCAGAAATCAAATAGAGATTGGCTTATGGAGCCACGTGCGTTATGAGATGTCGAAGAAAGAAACCCCATCCGCCAACCGTTTCACCTTCAACAAGAGAAAAGGCAATGGGAAATACATTATTGTTGCCGTCTTGTGCAACCTCCATGAGCAAAGTACCCTTGTATTTTTCGTATAACCAAGTGCCATCAATTTGAATAATAGGTTTGCAGAATGCGAAACCTTTGATGCACGGGTCAAATGCCCAAAAGAGACGGTGAAATATTTTATTACCTATAGCACAAGTTCCGTCTGGCATCATCATTGGCAATGTCTCCATAATTGCCATAGTTCCTGGGACATATATTTTTAGTACCCATAAAAATCGTGGCAATTCCTTGTATGAATCCTCCCAGTTGCTGAAAACTTGTTCAACAACCTTTGTCCTCGCAATCCAGACTTTCTTGTAAGATGGAGTATAATTATATGTTGTTATGATATGGGATATAATTATACTCACCTTCACGAATGGGTCTTTATTAACCAACGGAAGAATGTCTTGACATATCAGCGGTGCGCTTAGTTTGCGGTGATCTTGTTCAACGTTAGTTGTAATGCAACTGTGAGGTGGGTCTATTGAAGCGATCTCCCAATAGTCGTTTTTCTTTTTGTAAGATGCAGCCAAATGAAACTTACAAAGCATGTTACGACATTCGATAACATACCTTCTAGAATCATTGTGTTTCACTGTAAAATCAGCAGAGTTGTTCATGTGGAATTTTTGATAGCTAGAACACATTCTTCTTTGGTACGAAACATGTCTCCCACCTTTAATTCGCCTTCTGATCTCGAATACGGATTATAGAAAACACTGTTGGATGTTTCATCGTCGTGCAGATCCATATTTGTCATATGTTGAGGCGGATTGTAGACATGACTAGGAGGTATTGGTGGTGGTTGATCATCATCTTCAATGTCGTTGTTCAGCATGTGATCAACCTGTATCTCGGTCTCCTCTTCTTCTTCATCAACGACATCCACTTCTGCTTCCACTTCTGCAACAACTTCTTGTAATTTCATATACACCAACCCCCCGACAAAATATATATCCTCACAATGGGCGAATCACATAGAGGAACGGTTGCAAACATCGCAACATATGTAAGTTTTTTCTTTTGTTAACTTTTTATCTTTCATCTTCACCAACCCCCTTTTATTTTAACATACCAACTTAGTCAAGTTTTTTGTTCTTTATTTTATAGGATGTATCAAGGTTCCGGACTCGGGTCCACGAATATGTCCATATGGACCCGATGATTCAACCTTATGTTGAACTTGCCGGTTTTGGTCATATAAGCAAGATTTTGTCTTGGTCCGTAGATAACAAATTCATTCTAGCTTTATGCGAAAGATGGAGACCAGAGACGCACACATTTTGGTTCCCAACCGGTGAGTGTACCGTGACGTTAGAAGACGTCTACATGCTTTTGGAACTGCCCATTGAAGGTACGGCTGTTAATGGTAAAACCAACTATGCAAATTCAATTTGCATGGATCTCTTGGAGACCGATTTGTTAGATGATAACGCAAGAGATCAAGGTATACTACTTTCATGCCTTAAGTCGTACTATAATAGTTTATACTTAGATGAGCATTCTACCGAAGATGCTCGGATAATAAAAACTAGGTGTTACATTATGCTGTTAATTGGCTCATTTTTATTTCCCGAATGTAGTGATTCTAGCATGCATATTATGTATTTACCTTTACTTAGACATGTAGATAGAATATGAAGTTATAGTTGGGGATCTGGTTGTCTAGCCTATCTCTATAGCTCCTTGTGCAAAAGCTCACACAAAGACACATCTACATTTTCTGGATGTGTTGTTTTGCTACAAGCATGGGGTTGGTCAAGACTACCGTCCTTAACACCCGTCAACAACAACCCTTTCACATTTTCGTATGCACAAAAGTAAGTTGTTTAAATTGTTATATCTTTACTTACTTCTTTAAAGATTATTATCTCTAACTAATATTTTTTGACTTTTTCGTGTAGATGGTCTAAACGTGGTATGAGTTACAACAGATGTCCAAGACACTATATTACTCAGTATCGCAACCTGTTGGATCACCTTCGACCGACAGACGTAAGGAAAATAACTTAATAATTTCGTTATATTTTGTTAATTTCTTTTACCTATATTATAATCCTATCTTCTTTCACATTTCAGTTCATTTGGCGTCCATACCTTAATTTGGATCATAATCATCAGGTCAATGCTGAAGAAACGGCCGTATAGACTGCTTGCACACCGATAATATGGTTCACAACTGTGGAGATGCACAACAGTGATCGTGTGAAGTTGCAGTTCGGTATGCCCCAAAACATCCCAGATCCCCCAGCTAGCCTAGGAGAATGGCATATGCGCAAAGTTAACGACCAATGGAATTTCAATCCATGGCAAAGCTTCACAAGATCGGAGTGTCGCAAATGGAAGCACCATCATGACCATGTGTTAACTGACGCAGTCATGCCAACTGAAGAAAAACCAAGTCGTACTTATATGGCTTGGTACAGATCGATTGTTTTTCAGTTCATCGCCGAGGATATGTACTTGTACGACCCACGCCAGATGACTTACACACCTAACACCTCAACATCAAACCCCAAACAACAGTGTCAGACCGGATACACACAACCACCTGTCCGTCAAACGTTCCGTTCAACCAACACACAAACATACAACCAAAACATACCATACACCCAACCCCAATACCAAAAGCATACCCCATACCAGCACCAACAAGCCATCAACTTTAGACTCAACATCGCTTTGCACCCACCCCATTACCTTATCAAAGTCGCCTAAGCCAGAACACCCAACGATCATTCAACACCAACCGCCCCTCCTCCTACCATAGCCAAGAAGCCCAAACCTCACAAAACCAAAACATCCAACAACCCTATCTCTACCAAACACCCCAACAACCTTTCCAACCTTTCCTCGACGCATCGTTCACACCCATGTCTCCCTTCAACCGTCTCGGTCGCTTATCAATGAGTCAACCACAACCCAACTTCTCTGGCATGGGTCATGAGCTCAGCTACGGTGGTACACCATTGATGCATACTGAAGACTATGTCGTCTTGTCTGACTACCTCAACAGGCCTTCTCCTGTAGCTGGAAGTGACACTCCTAGCTCCTCAGATGCTCAAACACCGGTACCGAATCATCAACGTGGGTTAGGGCCACGGGTTAGGGTAGCTAAAGGATGTGGGACCGGAGGTCGGTTAGGTGATCCCGGTCATCACCATTAGGTTTCTTTGTGTAAACGACAAATTTTATTAATATCAATTGGTCTTATATCAAATTTATCTATCACGTATACCATTTACAAAAAAAATTGCATTTTACACTGAGGCTCCAATTGAATTGGCGCCTCCTCTTAAGTACTACACAGGGGCGCCAATCTAATTGACGACTCCTCCTAAAAATGAGATAGTTTTGGAATTTTTTTGAAATCAGGGATATTTTGAAAATTTTCTTAAAAAAATGGGTTATTTTTGTAAAAGATTCTGTATATTTATATATTTTAATTTTTTTTCTTGTGTTTAACTTGTGGCATGAGTTTGCAAGACCCACAAAAATAAAATAGAAAAAAAAGATGGAGTGAGGAAGTTGTCTTAAAGGCTAAAACCCTTGAGATAGAAAAAGGGCAAAATGGCCCAAATTTTAAACGTTCGTCACTTTCGCTTCTTCCCCTCTCTTCCTCTCTTCTATAAACCAACTACTACTCTCTCAACCCTCGTCGCATCTTCTTCTTCAAAACGACGCCGTAACGTCAACGTTCCTCTTCTTCATCTTCGCCACAAAACCACCATCCCAATGGAAGTTGAAGAGACCAAATCCCTCGGTAACCCTGGCTTCAACAAGAGAAGAGCTGAGGGAACTGACAAAACTGATTTCCCCAAAAAGAATCTTCAACTCAAAGTTCGAAAACTCAATCCTATCAACACTATTTCATATGTACAGGTATTATTGGGTTGAATTGCTTCTATTTTCCTCTATCTGTTTTGTTTTTAACTAGCTATGGAAATTTAAAAATTGTTTTTTTTCTTGCTTGTGATTTTGAGTTTAGGTTTTGGGTACTGGAATGGATACTCAAGATACATCACCTGCTGTCATGCTTTTCTTTGACAAACAAAGGTTTATATTTAATGCTGGGGAGGTAAGTGTGTCTGCAACCTTATTGTCTTGTCGTTTTTGTATGTTATTATGAAAGTTCTGTTTGGATAAATAACTTAATTAAGTGGTTTCATCGTAGACATTTATCATGTAAGTTCTTATGGATAAGCTATGAGTGTGTCTGAATTATCTTATTTGAGCTTATCTACTAGCATAAGCTTTGTGACAATGTTTGGGAGAATTTATGAAAATTACTTATGGAAATAGCTTATATTAAAACAATTTAATGTAATTTTATATTTTTTTGCTATTGAAATAGCTTATATATAAGCGCTTATCATGATAAGTACTTGTGCTACAAGATGCAAATAAGCTGTTTATTCTAACAGAGCCTATATTTCTACAACAAAAGAGAAAATTAGTAATGGCATAAGAGTTCGGGTCTCTTTGGATTGACTTATTTAAGCTTATCTACTGCCATAAGTTTTGACACTGTTCGAGAGACTTTATCAAAAATAGCTTATGACATTTTTTTATATATTTTTTTGATTTTTTTTTTTATAAATTCTTCTAGGTAGTTAGTAAAAACAATTTATAACATATATAAAAACAATTTAACTCTATTTTATCTTTTGTTGTAAAAACAATTTATGCGAGTTTAATTCATAAGCAATTATTTTGTTAAGAACTTCACTTGTGCTATAAGCTGCAAATAAGTTTATCCAAACAGGCACTTGGTTGTTGTTGTTGTTGTTGTTGTTGTTGTTGTTGTTGTTGTTGTTGTATATCTATAAGCCATCCTTTAGAGTTTTAGGAAAGAAGTTGAAAATAGCTTATTGACCGTGTCATAAAGATGTTCCAATAAGCTCTCACTGATAGTCTCCCAATTGCTTATAAGTTATGACACTATATAAACTTAAGTCAATCTAAATGGACTCCAAAAACTTAATGTATTGGCTTATAAGATTTATTAACCTTATATCATATTTCAATTCAGGGACTACAAAGATTTTGCACCGAGCATAGGATTAAGTTATCAAAGGTATCATGTATCTGAAACTTATAACACTCTTTGGTTCCAGTGCGAGTTTTATTTATAATTGACTCGTCATGAGCTGATAGTTTTTTACAGTTTTTAGTTTCACACTCTTGCTAATTTTCATCTTTCTTCAGATAGATCACATATTTCTTTCTCGAGTCTGTTCGGAGACTGCCGGTGGGCTCCCAGGTTTACTGCTTACTTTGGCTGGCATGGGAGAAGAGGGCATGTCTGTAAGTACTAGGCTGACTTTGTATAGTCTTCCAGATCTATCAAATTTATTTTATATAATTTATTTTATAATTTGTAGGTCAACATATGGGGCCCTTCAGAACTTAAGTATTTAGTAGATGCCATGAGATCTTTTATTCCCAATGCTGCCATGGTTCACACAAAAAGTTTTGGACCCACCTTCGGCACCAATGAGTCCCCTGTGCAGTATCAAAGTAACCCCATTGTTCTTGTTGACGATGAGGTGGTGAGAATATCAGCAATTATCCTTCAACCAAAAGGCCCTTCACAAACCAAAAGTCATAGCATAGACACAGTTGATTCCCCCAATGTCAAAAAGATTCCAGCTGCTAAGCCCGGTGATATGTCTGTAGTATATGTTTGCGAGCTACCTGAGATTAAGGGAAAATTTGATCTGGAGAAAGCTAAGGCACTTGGTCTCAGACCTGGGCCAAAGTACCGTGAACTGCAACTTGGAAATTCTGTGAAATCTGATCATCAAAATGTTATGGTAAGCCTCAAAACTGTAACACGTTGTATGCCCAAACCAGGGTGGTAGCAAATTTACAATTAGATTTCAGTCGCAATTACGTGTGATTTAGTTTATGTTTTGTTTGATGTTGAGCTTCCATTCATACAACTTATTTGACCGTTTTCCAACCACAATAGGTTCATCCAAGTGATGTCATGGGTCCTTCTATTCCTGGTCCTATTGTACTTGTTGTAGATTGCCCAACAGAATCTCACTTGGAAGCATTATTGTCTGCAAAATCACTAGCTACTTATGGTGACCAAGTGGGAAACATGTCAAAGAGTGTTGCATGCGTAATTCACTTAACTCCTGAATTTGTTGTAAGTTGTTCAAATTACCAAAAATGGATGAAGACATTTGGTTCTGCACAGCATATCATGGCTGGACATGAAAAGTAAGGTGTTTGTCTCTCTGGAGAGTTCTTTTTATGTTTCTCCTAGTTGTTTTTTATTAATGTTACTTATGGTTGCCCGTGCTGTATGCAGGAAGAATATAGAGGTCCCGATTTTGAAAGCTAGTGCAAGAATCGCAACACGACTTAATTACTTATGTCCTCAGTTCTTTCCAGCTCCGGGATTTTGGTCTAGCCCAAATCAGAATTGCTCAAAACCTGGCTTTCTTGCTTCAAGTGAGGTTTGTTACAATGAGCTGAAAAGGGAAATTTGTTTTCATGGATAATGGTATAGTTAAGACATAGTCTCATAGATGTATCTAATGAAGTGTTCGATTTGTTTCTTTTGCAGGATACTTTTTCAGCACTTTCTAATGTCATTTATGCTGAAAATCTTCTCAAGGTATGGAAGATCGACCGGCTTGAGTGTTAGGTTGTTTGTTTTCAAAGAAGTCAATAAATTTTTTGGAATTTGAAAAACTTGTGATTTTCACTCAAATGTTGATGACAATTATTGTTAAGTGCTCACAGCTTAAAGCATTATGATTATGATTTATGCCTTTTTCTGCAAAATAAGCTTAATTAACAACCATGTGATTTTCAAATTAACAATAATAACGGTGTTCTCGTCGAAATGAAGAGTGGTTTTCTCATGAACCTTGTATGATTAAAAAATAATAAATAATTCAAGCAAACATGCTCTAAGTACTTTTATAACACTTTCTTTTCTTAGGTTTTCCTGTGTTTTTGCAATTAAATTATCTTCCACCTGATCCACTTTTACCACTAGAGCTTCTATTACGTTTCTATCATGACTTTTTTTGGGAGATTTTTCATCGTATTTCCCCTGATATTTTCTGCTTAAACTATCTCCCGTCTAAATTTGTCACCTTAGGACTATTATTTCCCTTGTCCGTTCTTTGTCTCTTGCTTTTGCCATGTTGATGTATTGATAAATGTATTGCTCTATGTTGTACAGTTTACTTTGCGTCCCTATGTTAATCTTGGGTTGGATAGATCTTGTATTCCAACTAAAGTGTCTTCCTCAGAGATTATTGATGAGTTGCTGTTAGAGATTCCAGAGGTTGTGGAAGCAGCTCAGCATGTCAGTCAGCTCTGGCAAGATTCCAGTCAGACAACAGAGGATTTAATTCCCGGGTCTGATCACAAGATGTTGGTTGAGGAGCCGTGGTTGTGTGAAGATGGTATGGCTCCTGCTTGCTTGGAAAATATAAGAAGAGATGACTTGGAGATAGTGCTTCTTGGAACTGGTTCATCCCAGCCATCCAAGTATCGAAACGTGACCTCAATATATATAAATCTTTTCTCGAAAGGTGGTTTGCTCTTGGATTGTGGCGAAGGATCCCTAGGACAGCTCAAAAGAAGGTAAGTACATCCAATTCTTAAATTGATTATTATTGTACCACACTTGTTTTCCTCTTTAAATCCGAACTGTTGGTTGATGTATTCCCTTGGAAACAGATATGGTGTAAGTGGTGCTGATGATGTTGTGAGATCTTTAAGCTGCATTTGGATTTCTCATATTCACGCCGATCACCACACTGGGTTGGCTAGGATTCTCGCTCTCCGCCGTGATTTGCTAAGAGGAGTTCCTCACAAACCGGTGCTTGTTGTAGGACCAAGGAAACTCAAGAGATATTTAGATGCATACCAAAGACTAGAAGATTTAGATATGATGTTTCTTGACTGCAAGCATACCACAGAAGCATCATTGGATGATTTTGAGAATGACTTGCAAGAAACAGTTAATTCTCAGGATCCGAGCAATAACAGTGCGAAAATAAATGCATCAAAAGTTGATTCAACTTTATTTGCTAAAGGGTCTCGTATGCAAAGCTACTTGAAAATACCAGGTAGTCCTGTTGACAAAGATGCAGTTTACCCCCTCCTAAGGAAATTGAAGCGTGTAATCCGAGAAGCCGGTCTTAACGCCTTGATTAGTTTTCCTGTTGTACATTGCCCACAGTCATATGGTGTTGTTCTACAAGCAGAAGAGAGGACTAATAGTATTGGAAAAGTGATACCTGGTTGGAAGATTGTATACTCCGGTGACACCAGGCCCTGTCCAGAGCTAATAGAAGCATCTCGAAATGCAACAGTTCTTATACACGAGGTAAGTTTTCTTTTTAAATCTCTGCATCAATTCCTTCTGCCGTGAATGATGGGTGTGTTTGCATAAACATCTTAAATAAACGCTTAAAAATAAGTTGTTAATTATTGCAGGCAACTTTTGAGGAGGGTATGGTAGAGGAGGCTATAGCGAAAAACCACAGCACCACTAATGAAGCCATAGAAATGGGCGAAAGTGCTAATGTATATCGAATCATACTAACTCACTTCAGCCAAAGATATCCAAAAATTCCTGTATTTGATAAAGCACACATGGATAAAACATGTGTTGCATTTGACATGATGAGCATCAATATAGCAGATTTGCCAGTGCTTCCCAAGGTTCTTCCATATCTGAAATTGCTGTTCAGAAATGACATGATAGTTGATGAATCAGATGATGTTGTAGATGTTGCCGCATCAGCTTCTTGATTAAATGATCAATTTATTATTTATTCTTGTTTTGCATCTTTATCCTGGATTTGCTCATGCAACTTCCCCCAAACATAGAGCTTGTAATTTATTTTTTGGGGAGGGGAATAGTTTAGTCATTTCAGTTATTGGTTAATGTATCAAAATAATTTTGGTTGTTAAAGTGAAGCTATCGTTATATTGAGTTTTTTAGGCACTATTTAGGGTTTAGGTACTCTAGTGAATCACCATTTTAGACATTGAAATTGTAAGTTATGAACAATTTAATTATTCAAATTTAAGAAATGACAACTCAGGCCCCATTTATTTTTTGAGGGCAAAAATGTGTTCATTTTAACTTGTTAATTAAAGGATATGAAACTCTTGGAGTAAACAAGTGTGATCAAGAGAAAATGAAATGTGTTCATTTTATTGTTTTTTAAAATGATTATAAAAATAAAATAATTTATATAAAAAATATAATTTATTTTTTTAAATTTTAATTTTTTTAGAATGAAATGATATTGATGTAAAATTGTGTGATTAACAATTTTATTATTTTATTAAACAACTTTATACGATCATTAGTCAATTTTGTTTTACTATTAAAAATTATTTTTAATATTTGAATTAGAAATTTTTTTAAATAATCAATTTTTTTAAAAGAAAATAAAAAATAATCAATTTTAAAAAAAATATCAAAATAACCAAGTTTGGTAGAGGATGCGCCAAATGAATTGGCGCACCCCCATACCACTAAGAGGAGGCGCCACTAGCATTGGCGCACATGCATTGGGCCTCATGAGGAGGCGCCAATGCTAGTGACGCCTGCATTGACCATCATGAGGAGGTGCCAATGCCTCTGGCGCCTTAGTGGCTTTTGCATGGTGAGTGTATGCGCCGATTCATCTGGCGCATACACCCCCTCATATTATTTTTATATTTATTTAGTTTTTTAATTTTTTTAATTTTTAATTTTTAATATTTAATATTTATTATTTAATACATAAGAAATAATAATGAAAATAAATAAATTTATTAAATATGTAATAATTGGTTACATTGGATAGACAAAAAACTAATGACCCGTCCGATTATAACGTCCCCCGGTTCCACATCCCGGTGCGTTAGTTTGTCTCCGAGGTCTTCCACGATTTTCTTAAGGTGTTTGTGGTCTTTGGGTGCTGACCTGATCGAGCGATAACTGGTTGGAAGTTCCGGCGGAAGTTCCAGCAGTATTTGACAGATGTGTCATCATTTGCTCCCAATATCCGATGGGGCTCTGGCCAACGACGCTTCTGTAATGGAGTTCGGTGCCCATGTCATTGTAGTTAGGGCTTGGGGTTGAGTGAATTGGGGATGGTATAGTTGCCCAAATTGGGCCATTGAGTCATTTTGAAAACGAAGCAATGGTTTTTGGAGTGTACTATAGTTAAACAGTGGTTGAGTGTTCATTGGTGGGGGGGGGGGGGGGGGGGGGGGGGTTACGATGAAGTGACTCATATGAATCATCTGGGATGTAGATGGTTGTGGATGCGGGGTTTGGTTCTTGGTTTTGTGTTTGGGTGGTTGGTATGAACGGGGTGTGACGTTGGATGGTTGGTTGTTGGGTGGTTGGTATGAACGGGTTGCGATGTTGGGTGTTTGATTGTTGTATGTATGTGGTCGGTTGATGTTGTGTGGTTGGTTGTTGGGTTTGGGTGAGTTCACATTGGTGTTGGGTGGTGAATTGATGTGGGGCATACGATGACGAAGCAAGTTGGCGTGGATCCATCAAATATTGGGGCTCAGATACAAATTGCTGAGTTGTTACAAACCTAAACCATGCCATATATTGTTGAGTAGGTCTTGCACATTGGATGACTGGTTCGTTCAAGATGTGTTGTCGTCGATTCCTCCATTGACGACACATGTCTTTTGCAAAGTCTCTCTAGTCAGAATAATCCCACTGTGCATCGACCCTTTTTTGATGTCAATTCCCCAAACATGTGGGAGATTCTGGAATCTGTTGTAGCATTCCGAACTGCAGTTTGACCCGATCACTTTGGTGCATTTCCACCGTAGTGAATCGGATAATCGGTGTCTTCGCTGTCCAAACTGCAACATCGTCATGGTTCACATCATGATTCAGACCTAGATATGGCCTCTAAACAAAGTGTAAAACAATACCAAATGGTTAGATGGAGAATAATTTGAGAAGTATTTTTAAATTAAAATATAGTTCGGTAGGATTATTAGATCGTCATGTCCAATGTGGTCCAATAGATTTCGATAGACTACAATAACGTGTTTCAGACACCTATTGTAGTTCATTCCCCTTATTGACCACCTAAGATAATAAAAAAAAGTGAAAAATATTATTTACTGTTAATTATAATAATAAATATAATTAACTAAATGGTGAAGGGTAAAGTGTTAGACTTACTTGGTTGCAAATGGGAACACGAATGAGCGCTCATTTATCGGGGCGAGCGACGGCATTCTCGATCACCCCCAAGCTTGAAGCAAATAAGCACATGAAAAAAAGTACATGTATTCTTTTTTGCAGTTCTACACATTGCACTATATAGATGGGCCAACATAGTTGAACCCCAACTATAAGTGTTTACCTTATTAATGTTGCGTAATAAAGGTAAATACATTATATTCACAGAATTACCTGTACTTTCTGGAAATAAAAAATTACCAAATAAAATCATAATATAACACCGAGCTTTTATTATTTTCTCATACTCGGTTGAATCGTCGGACAATACTATACTGGCATAATATTGTTTTAGGTATTTTAAATTTATACCTTGCCCCCTTGCTTGACCGGATGTGTCTCCCTCAGTTTCGTCGTCTAACAAATGGGCGTCCAATAATTCATTGAATATATTGTTGTCTTGGTTAACTCGCCCATTCACTGCCTTTTCGTCTATACGGAGATCCAATAACATGTACACGTCCTCAAGTGTGACAGTACACTCACCAACCAGAAGGTGAAATGTGTGGGTCTCGGGTCTCCACCTCCCCAACAAATCCAGAATGGACTTGTAGTCCACCGAGTACGAAACAATGTTTAGTAGATTTCCAAATCCACATCCTCTAATATGTGGTTCTATTAAAGGATCGTGGGGTACATATTCATGTACACGACATCTAAACCGCTTCGGATCCTAATAACAAAAAAATAAGAAAATACAATTAGAAGAAGAAATACATACTCAACAAACACACATCTATAAGAAGTATTCCAAAAATAGAAACTAAAAAGAGAGAGATAACAAAGGTATAACACAAAGAAGATATCTATTAGAAATAATCCAAAAATAGAAACAAAAAAGAGAGAGACAACAAAGGTATAACACAAAGAAGATATCTATTAGAAGTATTCCAAAAATAGAAACTAAAAAGAGAGAGATTACAAAGGTATAACACAAAGAAGATATAGTAATCCAAAAATAGAAACTAAAAAGAGAGAGATAACAAAGGTATAACACAAAAAAGATATCTATTAGAAGTAATCCAAGAATAGAAACTCAAAAGAGAGACATAACAAAAGTATAACACAAAAAAGATATCTATAAGTAGTAGTCCAAAAATAGAAACTAAAAGAGAGAGATAACATAAAAATGCCGAGATATTCTCGATTGTGCCTCTGTGTTCATCGCCCATAGTCAACAAAGACATGATTTGAATTTGCAAAGCTTGAGTTTGGTAGTTGAAAGAAGTGTGGTAGAAGAAAATACTTGAGTATTGATGAAGATGATTTGATATTGTTGATATGAGAGACTATTTATAGATGAATGAGTGAGTAGGTTTGAAACCTAAAAAGAGTGTGATTGGTTGCATGGAAAGGCAAGAGGAGACAAGAGAATGACAAAATTCAGAATGGAAGAGAAAGCTAGCATGTGAGGAATCTTCTTGACGCATGTGAAGAAAGCACATGCAAGGGAAGAGGAACCCTTCCTCTTAATGCCTACATGTGATTTCTCACATGCAAGGAAGAGGCGCCCTTCCTCTTGGCGCCTTAGTGTAGGGCAATTGGAAGGGGCACCCATCCTAGTGGCGCCTAAGACTAGTTTTGTGAAGAGGCGCCCAACCCTCAGACGCTCAAAATGGAGTTCAGTGTTGCAATCTGGACAGTTGTTCAGTGATGCTTCAATGAAATTCATCAGACATGAAGCTGCCAAAGCAAACACACACGTGGTTACGGTATTTGACCGAACTAAAGGTTGGTTTAGTGTTGCCGAGTCCACGGATCACAATGAGGGCATGCCGATGAGACAGTACATGGTCGAACTAGATAGAGGTTGGTGCGACTGCGGAAGGTTCCAAGCCTTTCGTACCCCCTGCTCCCATGTCATTGCGTCATGCTCAAAGGTTCGAAGGGATCCATCCTACTTGCTATATGAAGTTTACAAAGTCGTCAGCCTTTCAAATGTTTATAAAATTAGTTTTTCGGTAGTGGCAAAAGAGGATTATTGGCCAATATATCAAGGGGACATCGTCTGGCACAACGAAGTTATGCGAAAGAAGAAAAAGAGTCGCCCTAACAGCACCCGGATTCGAACCGAAATGGATACGGCGAACAAAATGGTTAGACTATGTAGTTCATGTCGTCAACCAGGTCACAATCGTAATAACTGTCCTAGTGTTGGAATGAGCACAACCAGATAAATTCAGATGTACCTCTGTTGCTATATATGAAAAACTAAATTTATTTCATAGTACCTCTGTTGCAATATATGGAAAACTAAATTTACTTCATAGTAAACGTCTGTGACGAAAAGACAGTTGTTCATAAAAAATAACACAAACAATTTAAACGACTAGAATACAAAAACTATGCGATTACAATCATCAAAATAATTTTGAACATGTAATGTATCATCCTACGAGCGTCTTGGTCGGTCTTAATATCCACCCATTCACGCACTTCCCCGTGTTGATTGAACGTGGACACAAACCATTGTATTCTTCTAATTCGTTCACCCTCTCCAATTTCTCCCTCTAACCAACTGTACAACGTCCGATTAAAACGTTCAAACGTATCTGTGTTCCAAAGTCGAACCTGTATCGGAGCGGCAACGACAGAAAATATTACATCAACATTTCGTTTCTGAATGTAGGCAGACATTGTTGAAACAGAGAGAATTGAAATTGATGGTTAAACTAGACAATTTATGGTATTAGGAGATGAATTTGAGTGAAAATAATTGTATGCAATGCGTGGTATTTATAGAGACGGAACATCTATTGGACAAAACACGTGGGCGCCAGATGAATTGGCGCCCACATGACCATCACATGCAGGCGCCAAATGAATTGGCGCCCACCATGCAAAAGCCACTAAGACGTTAGAGGTATTGGCGCCTCCTCATGAGACCCAATGCAGACGCCACTAGCATTGACACCTCCTCATGAGGCCCAATGCATGTGCGTCAATGCTAGTGGCGCCTCCTCTTAGTGGTATGTGGTGCGTCAATTCATCTGGCGCATCATCTACCAAACTTGGTTATTTTGATATTTTTTTTGAAAAATTGATTATTTTCGATTTTTTTTTTGAAAAAAGTGGTTATTTTGAAAAAAAAATCTCTGAATTATATTAATCAAGTTGATCACTTTAAATAACTTTTTATTTTTTATTAATTGACTTTATTTTATCACTAAAACTTATTTTTAATATCTCGACGTTTATTAACCAACTTTATCACTTCACTATTCGATTTTTTTTACATTTTATCAATTTTATTTTATTATTAAAAATTATTTTTAATATCTTGATATTTATTAACCAATTTTATCACTTATCGATAATAAGTAGAATTAACCAAATTTTAAAAAAATAAAAATAAAATATTTTACAAAATAAGCAGGGTCCCCATTTATATAGTGTGCCATTTATTTAAAATTAAAAAAAAAGTTCAATATTAGTAATGTTTAGCGATAGTTGCGGTGGTGAAATGAAATGGTCCAATATACTACCATGAAATTGTACGGTTCTCTAACATTCATCAAACAAACACACTCTTCAATCCTTAACCACTCCGTTACAGTTATTATTCTCTCCATCTCATCCATCATCTTAATCATCTTTCATCATTTCCAACAATAACTAATTCATACAGCAACCATGATGGACATGAGCCCCGCTGGGAAAGATGGACAATCTCCTCCCAGTTCAAAGAAAACTTCAAAAAAACCTAAATGTCTGTCTTGTTTCATTTGTTTTTGTCCCATGATGTTTTTTTTGTATGATTATTGCTCATAGTTTTTATTTTTTAATTGTAGATTCAAAATTCTCACAGCAAGAACTTCCTGCATGGAAACCGATTCTAACACCTGGATGGGTATTATAACATAACATGCATGCAAACAACATAGTATTATAAGAATTCATGTTTCTTAGAATATGCATGAATGCAACAACAATTATTAATTAGTGTTTTTGTCTTTGTAATAATTTTCATAGGTCATTGCTGCATTTACTGTCATTGGAGTCATCTTTATCCCTGTTGGTCTTGCTTCATTGTTCTCATCAGAAAGGGTAGTGGAAGCTGTATTCAGATACGATGACACGTGTCTTCCTTCCTCTGATGCTGGAAATCCAGTTGCATTTATTAAAAATGATGCTACTAACAAGACATGCACTCATAAATGGATCGTTAGTAAATTTTCACTTTTCTATTTCACAATAGTTTCATTTTCTTTAATACATTATGTTCCGGTTGAACTCAAGTCCGCGACACCGCCGCCGCTTTGAGTTTGAGAACCCTCATGGCTTTGTCCTTTAGAAAAGACGGTTCGTTGAGTTCAAGTGTATGAATGCTGTATATAAATTATCCTTAGCCTCGATTTCAAATAGTCTAGAATACCTTAATTGAAATTTTTAGTTGTAAACTTTTTACAGGTTGAACACAAAATGCAAGCTCCTATCTTTATCTACTATCAGCTTGATAATTACTTTCAAAATCATCGCAGGTATGCGCAATTTCACCGTCGTTGATTTCTGATAGCGATAACGATTTGTTTTGCTCCGATTATGATTTCGGATGATTGATTCTTGTAGATATGTTAAGAGTAGAAACGACAAGCAATTGTGGAGTAAGGATGCTGGAGGGGAAACAAACAACTGTTATCCGGAAGACAAAACAGAAGAAAATGAGCCAATTGTTCCTTGTGGTCTCATTGCATGGAGTTTGTTCAATGACACCTACAAATTTTCAATGAAGAACAAGAACTTAACTGTCAACAAAAAAAACATAGCATGGAAAAGTGACAAAGGTTCTAAATTTGGCCATGATGTTTATCCTAAAAACTTTCAGGGTGGCGGAGAGTTGATAGGAGGTGCGAAACTCGACGAAAGCATACCGGTAAAGTCATGTTTGAATAAAATATCGTTATCTGTTTCTTGAGAAATAAGTAATCTATGTGTTGTGGCGTGTATCAGTTGAGTGATCAAGAGGATCTCATTGTTTGGATGAGAACAGCGGCGCTACCGACTTTCAGAAAACTATACGGGAAGATAGAGTCTGATCTTGAAGCAAATGATGAGATAGATATATTAATCGAGAACAATTATAACACATACGAGTTTGGAGGTAAAAAGAGGATGGTTCTCTCAACCACAACTTGGATTGGTGGGAAAAATCCTTTCATAGGGATGGCATACCTTTTTATTGGTGGCATTTCCTTGTTATGTGCCATAGGTTTCATTCTTCTGTATGTGATCAAGCCAAGGTAAGGGATATATTGTGTTCATCTTATATAGCTTTATGATTCTACATTTCTATAACACTAACTTTTGAATACACACGCACTTTTGTATTTGTCGAAGTCACGAGTGCTTCAGAATGGTTCATATTATAACTATTTGTGATTTGTTATGCATATGCATATAATATCAACGATTGATACTACTCTTTTATAGGAGTCTTATCAGATACGAGATAAATATTTTGGTTATTTCTAATTTGCGCTTACGAGCTAACATTGCTATATTGCTCGATGTGCAGACCTCTTGGAGATCCATCCTACTTGTCTTGGAACAGAAATCCAGGGATCTTAAAATAATGTACTATGACTCTCAACTTTTTTTCTTGTGAGACTTTATTATCTTCTTTTGTCACCAAATCTTTGCGGCAAAGGCTCATTTTGGAACTGTTTATTTTGTTCTTGACTAGGTGACCAACATGGAACATGAGTGTATATAAACCTTTATATAAGTATGTTACAAGTTTTGATCTGAAAAAAAGATGCCAATATTATATAGAGAAGATATTTATAGAAAAAAGATCGGCGAAATGTCGACCAGATTTTTTGACGAGTTAAACGGAATAGATTGTGGATTGAGGTCATGCAATATTTTTTTGAAAAAGAATTTGTTCTTTTTATCCATTTGATTTATATTTTTCTCAAAACATAACCTTTCAAATGTATGATGAGTGTTTGGCCTTTCTCTTAAAGAAAAAGATTTTTACACTCACACCCCTAAAAAAATAGTTGTGAGAAGATTAGAGGCAAAATAAAGAAACTTAAAAAAGAAAGAAAGGTTAAGAAACATGATGCGTTATGCAATGTAATACAAAAATTAAACTCAACCAATACAATTCATTTAGATCTAACAATGTATTCGGTTTTCACTGAGTAATCAATCTTGACAGTTAATTTAATTTCAGACGATTTAAATTACAGAAATAAAATGAGTTATACACGGGATCTTGACTGCAAATTTAAAGTCGAAGTTGAGAAGGAAAGGTTCGTGATGCATTTAATGCGCAAAATTCAATTCCTCTAACAACTATGCTTCTTATTTCTTTAATACACATTATAGACCTCACCTATTGTAATAAACCAAGTTATAGCAAATATCTACCACCATTATATTTCATAACCCCATTACACCAAACTTCATAACTCATAAGCCACAACCCATCAACATCATCATGAAATGAACTTTCTTTAGAAGAAAACACAAATTAAGAAGAAAAATCAATGGACTCTCCCAACTCAACTGATTTTGCTTTCACATCTTTTACCACAGTTCATAACAACAAGAAAAGTAACATCACAAGAAGTCATTCTACAAAGGAAACACCTTTCTCAAAACTCTCATGTCCTACTTTCTCTCGCAGCCTTCAAAACTCTCCCATTTCGTCTCCTCATCATCACTATTTTCCCACTAAGCTCTCCGATTCCGACTCTCCACAAACAGCCTACCACTGCGCTTCTTCTGTCCTACGAAATGATGGACAAATCACGTCCGTAGCATTATCATCGAGTGGCTTACTCTACACAGGTTCCGATTCCAATGTTGTAAGGGTATGGAAGCTGCCTGAGTTCACTGAATGCGGACAGTTGAAGACTAAAGCTTCAAAGGTTGTCGCGGTCGAGGTTTCTAATGATACTGTTTATGCAGCTTATGGCGATGGCAAGATTCGAGTATGGACAACAATTTGGGATGATAGTACTAAGGTTTTGAAACATGTTCGGTCTGCTACCATTCCTAAGACACTCGGCTATGTTCGTAGCTACATTGCAGGGAAAGACAAGACAGTAAGTGTACCTTAATTGAGTTTTCTGTAACTTTGAATATTTTTTCTCGAAAAGTACTTTTAACATGATTTTTTTCGGTTGCTGTCATCGTTTAGCAGATGAAGCATAAGAGACTAATAACATCGATGGCAGTAAACTCGGCCGAGGACATTCTATACACTGCATCACTTGACAAAACAGTAAAAGTATGGAGAATCTCAGACCTGAAATGCATAGAGACAATCAAAGCACACGCTGAACCAATCAACGCGATGATTGTATCCGACGATGGAGTTCTCTACACTGCTTCAGACGACGCCACAGTTCGAGTCTGGCGTAGAAACTTTTGCAGCCATGATCAACCACATTCTCTGACAGTAACACTTCATGCAAAATACTCACCTGTGAAAGCCTTAACACTAACCAACGACGGAGGAGTATTATACGGCGGATGCACCGACGGTTACATACATTATTGGCTAAAGGGTTGGTTTGCAGGACAATTGCAATATAGCGGATCGATTCAAGGACACACACATGCTGTTTTGTGTTTGGCTAGTGTTGGAAAGTATGTAGTTAGTGGCTCGGCCGATTCGACTAGCAGGGTTTGGAGTAGAGAAGAAGATGGACAACATGTTTGTTTGGCTGTTTTGGTTGGTCATAGAGGACCTATTAGGTGTGTGACAGCATTTTTAGGAGGATGTTTTGTTGATGATGATGATAAGGAAGATTGTTGCATTGTTTGTAGTGGAAGCCTTGATGATGGTGTCTTGAAGCTTTGGCGTGTTACTCATACTAAGAATTTCAATTTGTTTGTCCCAACCTTGGAACAAGTTTTTTCATAATAATATTTTTGTAATTTGTACCCTAGTATCTAAATATAACTTATGTGCTAGAAACCCTAATATTTTATCGATAATACATAGAAATAACAATTGTTCTATACTAGTCGACGTTAAGGACAATTTGTTGTAAGATTTGGTTTACAACCTTTACAAGTGGACCAGCATAAACAACTAACTATGTAACATGGCTAACATTTATATGTAACAAAAATGAAGCAAATTATCCATAAGTTAGAGTTAAGAGGATTTTTTATTATACTAATGATTCCAATTTACATGATTACGAGGAATAAAGCATGTATACCAGAAACTCGACACCGATATTACATGTCAATATCGATAATAATTTGAAAAAAATAAATAAATTAGATGCAACCATAATGTCAATTTTGGATACTGTTCGACAGACATATCTTTTTTTAAAGGTGTCGGTGATAGCAAGAGATCTTCTACTGCATACCATTTTGTTGTCCACCATTACCAATACTAGAATGTCTCCTCTTTAGGAGCAGGTGAAGACCATAACATAGCAAACGTAAAACACAAAGAATTGCTATGGAGACCAAAGCTGATAGGAGATAGCCTACAATGGAATTGGAACGCTTGCATCCAAACAGAGCCCCTAGACATACCATGGGAGGAGGAGGGGAGGAGGTTTCAGAACTACGCTATACTTTTATATCTATGATTTCTCACATACTTTTCAATTTATACATTCTTGTATTGTATAGAATTTATTTAAAAAATACTTTTTATTTTATGTCTTCAAACATTATTTTTAACTAAAAATGTGTATATGCTCCTTAGTCTATTCTTGCCGTCAATTAGGATTGTTATATGTTCCTTGTTTGTAACATAAGGAATAACTTGAAGCTCTATGTGCCTTTTAAGGTATTCATAGAACCTCTCCAAT
Source organism: Lathyrus oleraceus (assembly GCF_024323335.1). Lineage (NCBI taxonomy): Eukaryota > Viridiplantae > Streptophyta > Magnoliopsida > Fabales > Fabaceae > Lathyrus > Lathyrus oleraceus. Next base: position 635,555,709 of record NC_066583.1, read on the forward strand.
ATTGTTCCTTTTAAATACAAATACAAATACAAGTTTAAAACATATATTATATGAAAAAGTCCAACAATGTCTATTAGTATACCTTTAATAGTGCATTAAAAAAAAGAATATGTATTCGATACATAGGCTTCTATTAGAAGCAAATTTAAGGAATACTTAGAGAACTTGATTATATATTAGGAAAGTAGTACAAAGCAAATTTAAGGAATAAAAAACCTATAATTTATTTTCGTAATTCACCACGAGTTTATGCAATTTTTTTTAGTAAGAATTACACTCTCTATTGGATGATTTCATAAAAGGTAATTGTTTTCTATTGTTTGATTGATAATTTTGATCCAAACGAATTGTTAGAGTTTGAAATGGAAAATACTTCAGAAATATTTTGTTGGAACTCTAAATGTGATCGGAGTAAATAATTTAAATTGATTAATTCTAATGACTACTAATACAACTAATAAGAGTTTTTTTTTCTTTTAACTTGTTTCTTTGCATCTATTCTTCTAATAATCATCTACCTTTGACTCTTGTAGACAATAAATTTGAGAACTTGATAGTTAGTATTAGAACATGTATTTCAATCTATTACTTTTTAAAGGAAGAAAAAGATAATCATGCAAAATAGAAATATTATAAATAGTTAACAAAGTAAATTCAAACAAATCAGCCCGTCTAGCTCAGTTGGTAGAGCGCAAGGCTCTTAACCTTGTGGTCGTGGGTTCGAGCCCCACGGTGGGCGATTAACCATTCTTTTGAATTTTTATTATACCTTTATATATTCTTTGGTTTATTCCAAGAATTTATATAACTAATTTTAAAAAAACACTGCCATCAATTTCTCAATAATATTGAGTTATGTGTTAAATCTATTTTTTTCCCAGAAAAATATAGAAAGTAAGCTTCTATATAGTTCGATTTTCATGTAAGAAGATGGGAATATGTATTCCCATAAAAGTTGTTATATTTTATTTTTTGAAAAAATATAATTACTAATTTTCTTTAAAATATTAAATTATGTATGAACCACTTTTTTTTATAATTCTGAAAAATAATTTAGTATTTTTTAATTCTATATTTTAGAATTTTTTTCTAATCACAACTAAAACATATTACATGAATTTAACTTATTTTAAAGAAAAAAATTTAGTAATTCAAATAAAAAGTTGCTATATCTATATTAAATAATTGTGATTGATTAAAAAAGGATTATTTTTATATTTATTACAATAAATATTCCCATGGATGATATAACTTTCATAATTTATATGGCTGGATTCTCATGTACAAGATGGAAATGTGCATTCCTATGAAACACCCCCCAAAAAATATCTTATCACACCAAAATAGGTTATGTAAACTTTTTTTAAAGAAAATATTTAACAATTCAGAGAAAATTTTAACATATTTTAATTTAAATATACAATTAGTTCAAAAAGGAATATATATATATATATATATATATATATATATATATATATATATATATATATATATATATATATATATATATATATATATATATATATATATATATATATATATATATATATATATATATATATATATATTTTGCAAGAAACGTTCTCATGAAGGATACAATTCCCTTTTTTTTATATATAATCTCGTGTATTGAAAATAAAAAGTGGAACTAAAGGATGGGAGGGCCAATCCCATAAAGAAGCCCCAAAGAGATCACAAGAATTAAGAAAATCTAAAATTAAAACACTAAATCCATCTTAATTGCAATTGGAGGTGTGTTCCACCAAATAAATTCCCTAAGAGAGATATCAATGTTGCATGGATTTAGCGAGGGAAATGCAATTACATGTAAAGTTTTTAAGGGACACTATTAGGATGGTTGATAGTCAAAGTATCGATTTTTGAATCAATTTTAATTCATAACTAAGTTCAGTTTCTGCTATGAGCATTCTCAATGGCTAGAAAGATGCCCATAAACTCAACATATAGAGAAATTTGAATGCCAAGATTGGTGGAAAAAAAACATGTGCGATCTCCTTTGCTATTTGTGAACAAAACTGCACAAGTTTGAAGGTGTGAAAAACACGAGAAATAAGGGGTTTGAATTGAGTTTTACAAATAATTTTCCCCCCAAAATAAGAACACCCCTAACAAGTTAATAACAAAGAAATAAAAACACAAGTATTTTTTATCCTGGTTCACTTGAAACTCAAAGCTACTCCAGTCCATCCGCCAAGGGGATTTTGCCTTATACACAAGGACTTAATTCACTATAATCAACAGATTACAATAATCACAAAGAATAACTTTCTTTGTTTTCTCAAGGATCCAACTATACCCTAGTCTTCTTAAGGACTCACAAAGAGCAACCTTCTTTGTCTTCTCAAGGATAACCTCCTCAAGGAATCAAACAAACAATTTGAATAATGTTTTGTGTTTTACAAGATGCTTATATACAAGCAAATTTTACACAAATGAATAACAAATACTTAAAGAAAAAAAAACTATGTACAAACAATTGATAGTTTTTCACAAAGAAAATAGACTTGTCAAAATATTGTGTCACCGACGTTTTCTTCAAGTCTCTAAGTCTCACTTATATAGCATAAGAAAAAGACTGTTGGAGAAGAAAATGGGAAAAGCTCATAGAGCGGATGTCCACTGTTGGATGAGAGAGGAGTGATATTGCGTATTGTCCTTCATCCACAAAATCAGTGACAAGTGTGATGTATAGTACTGTCCTTACCCATGAAATCAGGTAGTGGAAAGGGTGTTTGATTTGTACTATATACTATTTGATCACGTTCTCATTTGATCTTATCTTCAAGTTCACTGGCTTCTGATGAAAGTTGATGAAGCATGAAATGAAGAAACATAAAGTTGGATTCAAAAACTTTAGAATCTTTGGTCATAACCTTGACAACGTCAGTAGTCTGGCTTGAGATCTTCAGTATCTTCAGAATCTTCAGAGTCTTCAGAATCTTTAGTCATAACCTTGATAACTTCAATTGTCTGGCTTGAGATCTTTAGAATCTTCAGCTACATAACATAACTTAAGAAGCTTGTCATTCTTCAGAAGTTTATTGATTAGAGTCACATCCAGAAGCATAAGCTGAGAGAACATTGCAACAACAACATAGTGTCGCCTCAGAAGCTTCTCAAGAGTGAATCAGCATAGAAGCGGAAAGAATATTGCAACAACAATAATGAACATCTTTCAGAACTTCTAATAGCTAGCGCATAAGCGGATTTGGAACACATCGTTCAGAAACTGATGGCGTTGCACATCATATATTCAGAATCAGAACTGGCTGTCAAAGTTACCCAATAATTAACCATTAGGGTACCAAAATTGTTCTTACACAAATACAATATTGTTATCATCAAAACCCAAGGTATAAATGCAAAACCAAATCTTATTCTAACAAAGTTGACATTTCAAGATTATCAATTGTTGAGCCATCATTGTTGCATCTAGTCCATAAGTCTGATGGATGGCACCGTATAACTTCCTTAATTTGAGGGACTTTGGGGTAATGGGTTTGCATCTGGAAGGCTTTAGGGATCATGAAGTCTAGGATAACAAGGCCAATTATAAGGGAAAATGAGTTTCATGTGAGTGATGTTAAGGCAATGATGTTGGAGATGATTGTATTGTGGGATATGTGAGTATTTCTGAATCTTGACCGATTCATGCAGTGCCAAATGGTTATGTAAGTGGGAATTATTGTTGCATTAATAACTAAAACAGATTAAGGGCTCTAACCTCTTTTGTATATATCAAGAGTAGATACAAAGGAAGTAAAATCAATGACATGGTTGAAGGTATTTTCTAATCGTGTCCACATTTTCACTACAAAAAGGCAAGGGATAAAAAGGAGTTTGACATTCTCAGTTGATGTCTTGTAAAGAGAACACATTGATGGAAGGTAACATCCTCTAGGTGATATATTTTCATATGTTGGCATCTTTTTGTGAAGGATTCTCCATATTAAAGTGGAGTGAGTTAGAGGAATTGTGGGGTTTTATATGTACCTTGTCCAAACAACACGTTGATGAGGACTATAGATGAAAATATAAGCATATTAAAGGGAAAACATGCCTAAAGTTGAGTGGTTCTAAACCAGTTTTTCATCTTTAGCTTCCAAAGGAATGCATATGTTATTAATGCGGCCAAAAAGTGTAGGAAACTAGTTCTACAAAGCTAGATGTATAACCCAATTAGATTGAAGATGCAATCTTCCACTTTGGATTGTATCTTTTGAGTTATATGTCGAGGGAATTGTACAAATCCATCATACCTCCAACATCAGACCATATGTGAGTCCAAAAGTTGATTCTACGTCCATTTCCAATTATACAACTTGAGTTTGACAATGTGGTCTAGGTTTGAAGCCTGATCCCATTCCAAATGGATGAGTAAATATGACATTTGATGCAAGAGTTATCCACAATTACCCTGTTTTATTAGAATACTGCCCATTGATTATTGGAGTTGAACATTTCCCAACAAAGCTTAAGCATTGAAGCATCATTGATATGAGTAGGTAACCTAAGACACAAACCACCATCAGTGATATGAAAGTAGATTATTTTCCAAGCTATTTTGACCAATTTCTTGATGTGCAAGTCATCACTCAAAGTAGGAGTGACAATTAAATTAATCAAGTTAAAATTCATCTAATCCATCCACTATAAAAATATTAGTTAATTGATTGAATCCAATTCATCCTTTTAAAATAATGAATTAATCCGATCCATCTAACAAATTTTAAAAACCCATTGGATTGTTTAATTTTTATTTTAAATCTAATAGGTAGGTTTATAATCAAATTAAAATATTTATATAAATTAAAATTATTTTTTAAATTTCTCTCTCTTCTCTCTCTCTCTCTCTCTCTCTCTCTCTCTCTCTCTCTCTCTCTCTCTCTCTCTCTCTCTCTCTCTCTCTCTCTCTCTCTCTCTCTCTCTCTCTCTCTCTCTCTCTCTCTCTCTCTCTCTCTCTCTCTCTCTCTCTCTCTCTATATATATATATATATATATATATATATATATATAATATATATATATATATATATATATATATATATATATATATATATAATATATATATATATATATATATATATATATATATATATATATATATATATATATATATATATATATATATATATATATATATGCGCGCGCGTTTGTGTGTTTTACAATAAAGTGTTACTCTCTTAACTGTTTTGAAAGCCTTTTTTTACAATAAAGCAGTTTTTTTAGCTTCAACTGAACTTCATTAAAATGAGTTTTTATCTGATTCGTGTGATTTGTATAGGCCCCCCGGATGAGATTTATAGATGAGGGGATTTCTTAATGCACCTTATATATTATTAGGGTACCACATGAAAGTATAAAATGCCCATAGATTTCAGATATGCATCTCCAGACGCACCCCGAACACACGCGACCTAGGCTAATTCAGAGTCACGCTCTAGGAGTGTGGATTTTTTGATCCGGAGATGCATCTTCGGAATCTGCCCGTAGATGCATCTTCGGAATCTGCCCGTAGATGCATCTTTGTAGCATACTGAAATAGAAACAGAAGCAGAAAATTAGAAAGTTATATTTTGACAAAATAGAATTACCATTCATAACATAAAATCAACATTATATAAATGATGTTAACATAAAATTAGACATTAGACTTCAATATCTAGGTGGATGCTTCAGCATCTTCATAATATCTTTGATCGATCTTGAAATCGTTGCTTCCATCTCGATTGAAACTTTTGTTTTAAAACGGAAAAATGTATTCCATATAGCCCTTACTTCTCCATCTGTCTTGAGCTTCACAAAGTCGTGTTCTCATTTTTCGAGGTACAACAGTATGCCATAAATTGGTTGATATATGTTTCCCATAGAGTAAGATCAACTTCACTTTTGTTAGAACAAGATTTATTCATCCCCTTAAAAGGTTTTGATGTAACAAAGTATTTGAAGAACAAAAGGATTTGCTAACATTTTGTTTAAGTGTGCAAGATCACAAGCATAAGAACTAATCTTGATTGTTAGAATATGTGGAAAAGTAATGTAAAGTTTGATTCTGGTTGATCATAATCTGAACTAGTTCATCACCTATGAAGGCATCAGACTCTGGGCTCATGACCCAACTTCTGATGACAACTCAGACTCTGAAGGTATGAAGAGCAGTTGATCTGTATGCTGATTTGAAGCAGTCTTATCTAATCAAAGCCCCAAATTTCTGGACAAAGTTAACTAGGGTTTTAGCTTTGCAAGGCTCAAGAAAAGTGGACGTGACGTCTTCAGACCATGCTACCTTTTGGTAGATACCTAGTATGATGAAATATACTGAGAACAATGCTATTATTCAGTGGATAAAGCTTCAGACCATAAGCAATTCTCCAACGTCTCTCTTAACATACTTCTTCATTAAGGTTGTTGATGTTCAAACCTTTAACGACTATTTTTCTGATCTCAATAAAAGGAAGGTGAAGATTCAAAGGAAGGTTACAATATCACAACCTGTAGAAAGATCTTAGCATAACTCTGAGCTGTTATTTGTAACTGTTATAGCATATGATCTTAAGATTTCTTATCTTAGATATATCTTAGAAATCTTAGAAATTTTGAAAATCTTTGTGATTGTTGCACAACTGTTATACTTTTGATTGTGTATCAAAGTGTAATGGTTATCTTGTCTACTAAATAATTTGTTTAAAGAAGAAGAAGTCTCTCGCATGCGTGCTTGAGCAAGAAAGTCTTGAGCCGATGGTTTAAGTAGGAAGTCTCATTTTAGGTAGATTGAGCAAGGAAGTCTTGAACTAGACGGTTTAAGTAGGAAGTCTTGAGTAATGGCTTAAGCAAGGAAGTCTCAGTCGGGGGTGTTTGAGCAGGAAGTCTTGAGCATTTGTAATCCATTTGGTTATAGTGGAAAGCTCTTGTTGAGGCAAAATGATTGAACTACTCTCAATTGAGGAGAGAAACCAGGATAATTTTTGTGTTTTGCTTGTATTTACTTCTGAACTTTATTTTCTGCGGCTATTGTATATATGTTGTTAACAAATTTTGAACATAGTTTAGACTTTGAATCCTTGAGTTCAGAAGCGGGACAATTTTTTGCATACACATTTCAATCCCCCCATTTCTTGTGTATCTTTCTCGCCTTCAATTTCCACTTCAGATAAAGAGACAATAATAGTTAATATAATAGGTTTAGTAATATGATTTTTTTTAGAGAAAACAAGGTAATGTAAAGATATTGACATCTCATATGATAAAATAATGTTGACACACGCCTTTCGTCTGCCCCATGCAACCTAAGTCTTTACTACTTGGCGGAGTACACCAATAACATTCGCATAAGAAGAAAAGGTGTGGTAAAGTAATTGAAAATGATAAAACTCTTAGGATTAGAAATCAAATTAATGTTGATTTATTATCCGTATAACCGGTTAACATGGAAATCCCAGTGTAATTAATTGATAATGGGTTTGAAATCGAACTTATGCGTTGTTATTTTCGGCATGTCTATCATGGTTATAGTGGTCCCACCATTAAGAAATAGATTCAAGGGGTTGTCACAGATTTTAAAAGGTAAGTCATTGAGTATAGGTTCACCATTATAAATCATTGGTGTTCTTGTATGGTTTGTTTCCACATACTAAAATATCGATTATGGGTAACAACATGGATTTTGTCCCCTTATAAATGAAATAAATACTTAGCATGAATGTTAAGTGCATTGAAATCTATAAAACATTGGGCCAACAACAATTAATACCTTGCTATCTTGGATAACCCTTTCAAAGTGTTTTGTCCACTCCGCTCCTTAACAATCCACAGATCAACCATGCAAATGGTGATCTTCCAAACATTGTTACCTACCTTCAAATCGCAAATCATAATAGGTGGTCTTGACATGGTGTGATGTTGATCTAAAAATTCACATAAGGCAAAAAAAGGTAAATATGTAAAACGATTTATGATGTTCGCAAAAAATATCGTTCAAACTTCAAAGAAATAAAACATGTGTAGAAAATTTGTAGCTTTCACACATAAAACTCGAATTTGTCCCATGTTTACGAAACCAGAATCAGGAAGCAACATTGTAACATGTTTTTTTTACCTCTAGAAGAGTAACAAAAAGCTAAAAATAATCAACTTCTAAGCGAAAAAGCATATAGAGTAAGAAAGAGTAAGAATAGCAAACAAACATTGCATTAGAAAAAAAATATCAACAGTCGACGAAATAATGGACCAGAAATCATAAAAGGGCTAACAGTAAATCGATTGCCAACATAAAGCTCGAATATGAGGTCTGTTATCGAAACCACAAACAAATAACATCACCATAACACAAACGTTTTGAAAGCTTTAATTTGAGGTATGTTTTCGAAACGAGAAACAAAAAGCAAGATTCAAACATAAATGTTTTGTAACAAATATTTTTTGAAACATACATTTTGTTCAAACAATTTTTTTTTGAAACATAATTTTTTTTAACCAAAAGAAGCAAATCGTTGATGGATAACTTAAAATCAGAAGAAGTATATGTTCTTTGAAATAAGTGACTACCTTAGATAATGTTGCAAGAAAGATGAATGAGTAGAGAGGATGAGAGTGTTATGTGTATAAAGGATGAATGAGTAGAGAGGATGACAATGTTGGGAGAACCGAGGAGAAAGGATATCATATTACAAATGTGAAGAAAAGAGAGGGAAGAATGATAAAAGGGAAATAAGAAAAAAAATGGATTAATAGGAAAGAAGTAAAAAATGGACCAATAGAAAAGTGAAATATGGCATCACAAAGCTTTATGGTTGAATGTATAATTATGTAATTATTTACCGTGAAAATTGGTAAACAACCGCTGATATTCCAAATCGAAAATATTTTGGTTACTTGCAGGATCGATCAGATTGATCCTAGGACATGTGCTAATTATTTTTAGGGTGAAGTATGAGGAATGATAAACACTTCAACAAGGTTCATACTCAAATAACTTGTTAGAGAATATAAAAGAAAGATAACGCAACTAAAGCAAGGAAAGTACTAGAAAGTAAATAGCGAAGAAGATAAATTTCTGAAAAGAAAAAAAAAGATTAATTAAATTGCTTTGAATAAAAACATGGCGCGACAACAAACATACATTTTCTCAATTTACACTTTCTTTACACACGGGTACTCTGGGTAATTTGATGAATTTGTACAATCTTGAACACACCTCATCCTAACACTAAGACTTCCTATTTATACCAATCAAAATAACCGCTTCTAACAACCTATTCACCAGATTGAGACAAGTGGCACTTTGCATGTGCGCGACTGCCCATCATGCCCCACGTATGCTCATCAGTTTAGATAAGAACAAATAATTCCCTCCCTTATTTGAATTCAAATCCTTTTTCGAACTGCCGTTAGTGATGCTTTTGTTTCCCCACTGCTGGAAACATTTCTAAGTCCACAAAACACCTTTACCCTTGTATCAAGGTATCTTCGAATGAAATTTCAAACTGTATAATTTTGTCCAAACATTTAATTTCTTCACAGGAACTTATTTCCTTATTTAATTCCCTTAATCCATATCAGGCGTCGAAATTGGAGCTGACAAATTGCCCCCCAAAAATGTCATTTTCGACACCTCGAAGAAAAAGGCATTTTTTGAGACTATGGTTCGACGCCCTTGAACAATTCTTTCATAACTTTGGTGCCACTAATGCTCCAACGTTGCAAAAACTATTCATCTTTTCCCACCTGGCATATGATGTCAGAATCATCATTACCCTTTTCCAACATGTCTTTTCAGCCCATGCGTGAATCTTTTTAATCATCACGTTTCCTAGACCCTAGGAGATCATGGGAATTAGGCCTTAATTACCATCGCCCCACTATGCAATCCTAGAGAGACACGTGTTCCACTTGTTTGTCAACCATTAATTCTTATTTGAACCGTTTTTTCTCCCACAAAACCCTATAAAAAACACATTCCTCACTAATTCTACTTTTTTTACGCTTTCTGAAACTCTCAAGTCCTCCAACTCTTCATCTTTTGGGGTTTTGCTTGAAGTAGCCATTTTTGTTAAAGGTCTGAAGAGAGAAAATATGGGTTTTTTGAGGTTGTTAATTCTACTTTTTTTACGCTTTCTGAAACTCTCAAGTCCTCCAACTCTTCATCTTCTTCAAAACAACCTCAAAAAACCCATATTTTCTCTCTTCAGACCTTTAACAAAAATGGCTACTTCAAGCAAAACCCCAAAAGAAACAACCAAAGTTGTCAAGGTTTCTATTAAACACACGAGGGCCCCCAAAAAGATCTCAGACCTCCCTCATTTTGTCACACTTCCTGGTCCAATGATGATGGGTAACCAACAATACATTCCTGAACCAAGGACTAAAGAACAACAAATAATTTATGAATCTCAAGTACTCATTCCAATAACTGTTTCTGGAAAAAATCATGCTTTGTTTGGACCTTTACCTAATATGAATATTGAACCTAGTAGACTTAGGGACTTTTTCCCCACTTATCATAAATGAAAACCAATAGGTCAAGAAAAAAGACTTAGGGCTGAAAGAACTATTACTGCCGAGGAATCCCAATCTTTAGTAGATGAAATTATAGACTTAAGGTTTATGAACAATATATTTAAAGTATTTCGAGCGACCCCCTCATTTAAAGATCCAACTGACTATCTAAATTGGTTAAACATGATAGAAAAAACTAAATCTCAAACCTGGAAGAACATGGGAATTTATGACTTAATCATGTTGTCAAAGGTAGAACTGGATTACAGTTCGACCTTACTAGTTTCCTCATTGTACTTCTGGGACAATACTCACTATACCTTCCACCTCCCTTGTGGAATGGTAACACCCACTCTTTTCGACATAACCACTATCACAGGGCTAAAACCAACTGGGAATACTTATGACCCAGATGTAGAATCTGATGACTCCATAGCCTTCTCCACCTCTAGGGCTGCCTACTCGACCCACATGCCACACTATCATGACAAAGATACCGACACCGTCTCTGACATAGAACACATCGCCTTCTTGGCTTTATGGTTATCCCACTGCGTCTTCTGCTCGAAGTCACTCTAGGTTGCTAAGAAGTATCTCACTCTGGCAAACCAACTTCATTCTGGTCATGACGTCTGTCTGAGCGAAATGATCCTGGCCAGCCTTTACGAATCATTGAGTGATGGAGTTACTCAACTCAAGAATCTTAGAGAGAAAGGAAATCTTCTCCTTTCTGGTCCTTTCTGGTTGCTGCAACTCTAGCTAAATACCACCTTTGAGGCAAGTCTTCCTAACAAAAGCCTCGTTGACAAAGAAGATGAGGAATCCAGAAATAGGAGGGTCGAAGGAATCCGTTTGGCTCAATTAACCTCAAGTGACGAAGGAAAATCCCTTCGACCAACATTCATGAGCTATGTCATGATGTTTGCAAAACGTCATGAGTTTACGTCGAACATGGTCCCTTTCTCTACTAGGAAATATGGTCCAGAATGGTTCACAAGACCTTTCCCATCTCCCACCAAAAACCAGGACACAAAGTCTCTTTTAATATGGGAAGCTTTTCTAACTCCAAAACTAATAACCCTTAGGTTAAATTCGTCGAAGAGTAAGGTTACCCTGATTGCTTATCAACCCAACCTCGTGGCTCGATAATTTGGGTTGATTCAGGTTCTCCCAATATTCCTTTATGATAGAAAAAGCACCCCACTTCTCTATAGCTCAAATCACAACGAAACCACCACTATCAAACAAATAGCTCGATATACTGACAGGACACACCTTACTCCAATTAGCATTGAGCCAAGTTTTCTTTGTACTCCAGAATTTGGGAAATGGTGGTCCCAATACTACGCTGAAGAATTTTATGATGCTCCTTCATTCACTCAACACTTTAACAAATCTTTCCTCTTTGTGCAGGAAAAAAAATCAAGAAAGGTACTTACACACACATCAAAGAAATCCAGGCATTCCAAAACTACTTTGAAACTGCCTATAGGTCCGATGATCTTAGTCGAACCATCTGTGAGGCAGCTGTCACGCTAAAGGAAATTTTTTCAAAGAAAATGGAGAATTTAAAAATTCCTTCCCACGTTCCTCCTGAGAAACGATACGAAATGGATTTCAAAATGTTTCTTTTTAAATTTCCTCGACTCCCAAATGCTAATTTTGGAGTGGGTCTTGCCCCTTCATTCCCAGACTGGTTTATCTGTAGGGATTCTATAAAAATCCTTCGACAACAATCACAGAAAAAAGCCCAGCAGATGGTTGCGACTAAGCACACTTTAGACAGTTTCAAAGGTCATCTTCATATAGGGATCGAAAATGTTCGCATCAAATCAGATATATATGAAGGTGTAAAGTGGGAGGCTTTTTGAACCATATATCTCTATTAGGATATTTACTCTTGACTCTTAATAACTTTTTTGTTCTTTTCTTTTAGCTACCAGAGTTCCACCCCAAAAACCAACGGTCAAGAAGTCAGTTGAAGCAAAGGATGAGGGAAGTAGCATATGACTATAAAGGTACACCTTTACTTTGCCCATTACTTTTGTTATTCATAATGATAATACTAACACTTAGATTTTTTCATTAAATGTGCTTAAAAACCTCCCCATACTCCTCAAAAAATCAAAACAAAAGCAGGTGGAGTCCCTGTGGTGATAGAGTCAGACGAAGAGGATCTATCTCCTGTCCTAGATCTGACTCTTAGGAAAAGGAAGAAGCAGGCAAAGGTTGTTGAAGCCTCCAGTTAGCCTCAGGCAAAAATTGCCAGAGTTATAAAATGACCTACCGCCCTTTCCATTCTGGAGCCTACTTCTGAAGAACTGTCGAAGATAGAAGCATCACAAGTTGAAAGCAATAACTCTAACCCTGGAGTAGAAGGGGATAAGGTAAAATCATACATGCCTTTGTTTCTTTCAATTTATTATCCTCTAATACTTTGACTAACTTATCTTTCGATTTTTGCTTTCAGGGCGCTACCACACAAACGGCGGCCAAATCTCTATCTGTACCATTCCTTCTTAATAGTGTTGGCAAACCCACCTACCATCCAACATCTGCAAGAGGTTCAGAGAAAAGATCAATGAGCGAAATTAACCAACCAATTGATGAGGAGCATGAGACTTCGCCACCAAAATTCACCATACAACATTCCCATACCAGTGGTTCTGATCATGAGATCGACTTAAGTAGGGAAGCCCAAACTGAAGTCAACAATGATGCTATGGCGGTGGATGAAAAAGTCCATGACTCTGAAGGTGGCTCGCCTAATGTCAACGGTACAAACATTACTGCTTTGGGAGGTGATGATGCCCAAGATGAGGAGTTGAGAGAAGATGAAGAAGAATACCAACCATTATTCCATGATGGCCCTGTTAGTGAGGAAGACGAAGACCTCGAAGAAGAGGATACCAATGATGAAAGGAACAATGATGATAGCGTCGAGACGAACGAAGGACAACCCTAAAGCCCAACTACTGCTACTCCAACAACTAATGTCATTCTTGAAGGTATCAAAGCTTTGACAAGAACAACTGGGGGGTCTTTCTTCAGAAGAACTAGCGGCTCTAAAGCAAAATCAACCTCTCGAGTATCTGAAAGCTATGCTGAGTAGAAGGGAAGTTCGTCTGAAAAAAGTCTTAAGCACTTCTACAACATCCGAGGATCAACCTTCGAGCAAACCTGTGGATGAGGCTCTCTCGAAAATCAAAGAAAAAATATTTAAGGGTGATCTATTCCTATTCCTGTTGGCTGATCCTTCTGCCCCTTATCTTTGAAGACTCTCCTTAACCAAGTCAATTTATTGGAAGCTTCTCCTGAGGTTGCCAATGTCATCTTGGAACTGGTAATTATGATCGAACAAATTGTTATTAATCATAAGCTTTTAGCCCAAATCCCTAAGGAAATTGAGAAAAAGGTTGGTGCTGAAGCAGTTGCTTGGGATGCGGCTACTGAATCGACTAACAAAGTAATGGAGCTGGAGCAAACTAAAGCAAAAAACAAGGCAGAGATCAAAAGCCATGACTGTGACATTGCCTCTTGGGAAGCTCAAATAAAGGAACTGCAGGCCAAGATCTCTAGAGCCAAAAAGCGCAAAAATGAGCTTTTGAAGTTTGATGACACTTCCATGGCTAAGGAGCTAGATTTTGGTCTGGAGTATGTTGAAAAGGCGAGAACGTTAGAAGAAGAGCTCATAACTCTTCGGTCGAAAAGATCACTATGTGAGAAACATATGAAGCTTCAAAAAGCAAAATATCTCCATCTGAAGGCTCATCTTTCCTTTTAACTTTAGTCTATTTTCCATTTATCTCTTCACGACTTTTGGTTTCAATTGTACTGATTTTTGACCCCTTGGGCAATTGTAATGAACTTAAGCCATGTTGGCAACATTTTTATTACCATGTTGGCTTCGACCAATTCACATGCAATTATTTGTTTATTATTTTTATCTCTTGGAGTGCTGGCTTATATTTCTTTAAATATTTTCCATTCACCCTTAAGATTCTTTTATCTTTGTTAAGCTCCTCGATCTCATAAGCACCGTTAGAGAATACTTGAAAATTTTGAAAAGGAGCTTCCCATTTGGGGGACCATTTCCCTAAGGCCCTATCTTTTCGATCCATTGGAAGGATCACTTTCCAAACCAAGTCTTCAGGCAGAAACATCTTAACTTTAACCTTCTTATTCTAAGATTTCTCTACTCTCTTCTTCTGCCTTTTCAATAATTCCAAGGCATTGAGTCTCTCCTCATCTAGATCAACTAACTCATCAAGCATCGTATTCCAATATGATTATGATGGAATTTCATGATGCCTCTGAATTATTGTTGATTGTAGGTAAATCTAGACTGATAAAACTACATCATGACCAAAAGTCAGTCAAAATGGAGTCGAATTAGTGGCTTCTTTGGGAGAGGTTCGACATGCCCACAAAACCTTATCTAAAGTCTTGTGCCAATTTATGGGCCTCTTACCCACATGTTTCTTATCAAACTAATTACCACCTTGTTAGCTGCTTCAACCTGACCATTAGTCTGAGCATAATATGGTGTAAAAGTTAATAATTTGAAACCCATTTCCTTAGAAAATTCTAGCATTTTTCGAACAGTAAATACTGATCCCTGATCTGTTGTAATGGTCTATAGGACTCCAAATCTATAAATAATATGTTTCTCGATAAATTCAATCACATCTTCTTGGTCTACATTTGGCAAAGGTATAACTTCGATCCATTTTGTAAAGTAATCAATACCAACCAAAATATAACTCTGACTTTTAGATGATGGTGGTCGAATTTCTCCAACCAAATCTAAATCCTAACCTCTAAAAGGCCACGATTTGACTATAGAATGCAGTTCACTTGCAGGGACATGTTGTATGCTTGCATGTACTTGACACTTGTAACACCTCAAAATTTGCCCTCCTCTTCTTGGGACTAGTTTCACTTTGCATTCCATGTTTTAGGACATTAGGCATTTGCATTTTTGCATATCATTTGAAAACATAAAAAGATCATCCTCCAAAGTCTTTTTCAGAAGATGGAGAAGTTACATGGTTCGAGCCTGGGGGTTTCCATGGATTGATGATCAACCATCTGAGGGGTTTGTGCTTCAATTAGGGTTTTCTTGGTTCTTCAAGGAGGTTGAGCATTATCTTGTGTGAAAGGGTATATTACCATCATCATGGTTATGTCATTCTCAAGGGCTTCATTGTTCACTCTCAGGTTCCTCTGGATTAGGGTTTTGACCTCTGGTCAACCCTAATCAATACTGACTTTCTTCCAGCCAGGGCTTTTCAAGGAGAAGAGGTATTCTATTAAGATGAAGATCACATGAGTATTATGTTGAGCTTACAAGAGCTATGGGTTCATTTCTGAGCTATTTCCTCAAGTGGTGGAGGCTCAAGCTGATCAGAGCATGTCTAGGTCATCGGAGGACCTATACAGTCAACTGTGCAAGAGCTGAGGGCTTTGAGGTGGAGAAATGAGTTTCAACACTTCATTCATGTTCAAAAGAGGTTCATTCATCATTACAAACGTATATCTTGAATATTTTGAAGTCAAATCAAAAGTTTCCAAAAATGGAAAGTGACCTGTAATTGAAAGTTTCCAAAAATGCCAAGTTTTTGGTTCACATTCAACTTGACTTTCCAATATCAAAGAAGCTTCAAATGGATTTTTTTGAACATGAAAGTTGAATATATTTCTCTCCTCTTTCCAAAAAGTCCAAGATCATGAGCATCTCATGAATGGTTGAAGAATTATGATCAAATGATTGCCAAGGGTGCATAGAAGTTCAACATAGCATAATTTTTGATCCAAAACTCCAAATGGAGTCACTCTTTTTGCAAAATGCTTCTCATGACCTATATTTTCCAAATCCATCATTGCATTGCATGAAATAATATCACATGATCATTTGGCCATGCATGAGTATTTTGGAGGGAAATTGTCTAATTCAAATTTGGTGCATCATACATACAAAATTCCAAGCCAATCTTGCTCATAAGCTGATTTTAAGTGGATTTGAGTCCTCATATGGTACTGTTCACGTGTGAAATTCTCCATGCACCACACATTTTGCAATTTGGTCATACACCTCCTTTCTCATTAACTTTTCATTAGCTAAGCCTAATTGTCATTAGCAAAGTAATTAACATGTCATATATAAGCTTAATTGTAACAAAATTGCTCAGTTTTACACATTCTAGATCTAGAAATTGGTTTTCCCTCCATTTTTGCTCTCATCTCAAACTTCAAATTTCTTCACATAATCCATTGATTTAATTGCACAATCGTGTTCATTGAGCCCCATGGAGTAGGATCAAGCTATTGGATTGAAGATTTGAACCAAGAATCAAGCTATACAAGCATATGAAGATGGACATGGAAGCTTCAATCTGAGCTAGATTCAGGCCGTGGCAAGCATCAATTCGTGCATAAAGCTTCATAACAAGATAAGAGGAGCAGATCTGGACACTTTTTAGGCCTTGAATCCACTGTTTCAACTCACTGTTCTTCAAGAAGGTCAGAAATCGAATCTCACTATTTGCTGCTCTATTGCCATGTTTAGGTAGAACTTTCAATGTTGATGATCATGATATAAATAGAATTTGAAATGGTGAAGTATTGCATGAGATATGTTGGATTAAAGTTTTGCCATGCATTATGTTTTGCTTCGATTTGCATTATTCATGGAGTTATAGGCTTAGCAAATGTTAGATTCTTGTTCCTGGCTTCGAGACGGTTTCAATGATGTATAATATGCAAAATTCTGGAAAAAATTTGTTGGAGGTCACTGTAGCACCGCCGGTTCCATTGAGGAAGACGGTGGAAACCACCGTCAACCACCGGCCATGAACAGTGCTGAATAGCCTCTGGCTCGTGCGTTAGGGTTCCCTGTTTGGACGCTAGCAACCTCCTGCTCCTGCATTCGATATCGTGCCAAGGACATTTTATTTTTCACCTTTGATTTCCTTCATTAGTCCAAAACGGCTGCGTTTTGCTAGCGCGCCTTGAAGCCTTGAGGCGCCAGTTCGATTCCTGGCGAGTGAGGTCTCTGATTCTCCATTTGAATTATATGCTGAGCTCACTTTGACATTGCATGTCTTGGTTCGATTCTCTCTGATGCACATTTCCATTTCATTTTCAAATAGCATTTTCCATGTTTTCACATGTATTTTCATTTTATTCATGCAAATTCAAAAAATCATAAAAAATAGAAAATGATTCCAAATAAATCCAAACTTTTTTCCACATGTTCATTTGAATGTCTATTATTTTGTGGTTGTGATTTCATGATTTTTACATTGCTGGAATTTGAAATATGCTTGATTGTTTGAACATATATGCAAATCTACCATGCTTCATTCGATTGATTGTGAAATGCTCATACATTGTCCAATTGCTTTGAAATTTGATATGCTGAGTCCTAACATGTTGCCTGATTTTTGAGCTTTTGTTTGGCATTTTTAGCATATTCCATCTCTGTTTGGGACACATGGATGTATGGTGTGACAATGTGTGTCACACATTTTGATGTTGCTCTTGTTCATTTTCATATACATGTCAATTGAGCTTTTCTGATTCCAATTTTTTTCATGATGTTTGTGTTTAACATGTTGTGTGCACATAAACATTTTCATGATCATTGGACTCATTTCTGTTTTAATGTGGATTTTTTATGTTCGATATCCAATTGTGTGCATTGTGATTGCCTTTGCCTTACCTTGTTCATTAGAAGGCTTTGCCTTATGATTTGAGTTTGGCCCTTTTTAGGACATGTTCTTGCTTGATTGAATGTGCCTCATGTTGAATATCAACTTTTGTTTTGACTTTTTGCTTTGCCTTTGACCTTAGTCTTGGTACTAGTGGTTTGTACTCACCTTTTGAGCTTTGTATTTCAGGTTCAAGCAATTAGCTCTAATGATTGATGTTGATCTCATGACTTGAGATGCAAATTACTTTGTACACTAACCTTGGTTGTGTTGTAGGTCCAGTGGGGATGAACTCACTTGAGTTGTTTACACATAGGACTTGCCTTGTGTACATATTGGTTGTAACACTGTTGTTGACTGTTTGGTTTGTGTGAATACTATATTGACTTGTTTGACTTTCACACAGGTACATTAGTCGCTTTTAGCTCATTGCTTGAGCTTTGCTTTGCTTGTGGTTGACATACCACTTAGGTAACCTCTCTAACTCCATGTAGTCTGGAAGCCCTGTCGTTTTCTTTTGGCAGGCATTTGGCTGAAGTCCTCCTTAAGAGGCAATGTTTGTGATTGTTTATATTTGTGCTAAAGACCTCCTTGTTGAGGCATGGTTACATGTTAAGACCTCCTAAGTGAAGAGGCAATTGGCAGATAGAAGGGATTTGCAATCAATCCCTTGCTATTCAGTTGAGTCTTTCATTATGCTCGCACTACGTGCTGATGCTCTTGAATAAACACCCAAAATCTTGTATAGAGTCAGTCAGGTGGAATAGGGTCCCTCATTCTGGACCCCCACACCTTCTTTGTCTTGAGCTCACCCAGGCCAGGGTTAAGAGCCTGAGGTCTCATCCTCAGTACCATTTTGATCTGCTCACCCTGACGTTCAATGTCAGTGGTTAAGAGCTCCAGATTACCATTTTATTCAGGCTTGTTTGTCGAGGTTGACATGACCCCTTGACTAAAGCCCACCCTTGTGTGAAGCCTCTTGTTTGTATATAGAGTGTGATGATTGCTTTTGATATGTTTATCTGCTTTCCACTTCTCATCTCCTTTTCTGTAGGAGTCGTATGGTTAACTTCCAAGGAAGTTGAACGTATGTAGAGATAGACTTGAGTTGACTCACTTCCTGTGTGAGTCAAACTCTTGTTAGAGACCTCAACCTAGGGTTATAATTTGCATGACGACTATTAGGCTCGAGTCAGTCTCCCTTTTAGTTCGTTATTCCCTTGGTCTCTGGTTAGGAGAGTTTCTCCCCTGTTAAGGGGAACTACGTCGCCCTGATCCTCATACCAGATGAGGTACGTAGGTAGGAGATCGTGCGAGATCTCTCCGGGCACCCTTTTCTTTTTCTGTGTGTGTTTGCTTGGAAGCTATTAGGTCCGAGTTCCAGACTCCCTATTAGTTTGTGCGTTCAACCCCTTTTGTTCTTTTGACGTCTCAGCGTCTTCTTGGTGTTTGTGTGACAGCTATTAGGCTCGAGTTCCAGACTCCCTTTTAGTTTGTCAGTTGGAGAACCTTTGGTGTTCGCTGGTTAGCGATTGTTTATTTTGGAGTCGGATGTAAGACCAGCTATTGGCATTCCGTTTCCTGTTGTTTGTTTGTTTTATGGAGTCGAATATAAGCCCAGCTATTGGCATTCCGTTTCCTTGTTGAGTTTCTTTTGACGTCTCAGCGTCTCTGTGTTGTGTTTTGTTTCGGCGTGCGTTAGCCGAACTACGACAACTCTGATTCTCATTCCAGATGAGATACGTAGGCATAGGATGCGATATCCTAGCGAGCCTGTTCCCCATTTCCCCGAACTACGTCGACTCTGATGTTTGTTTCTGACAAACTACGTAGGCCCAGGATGTGACATCCTGCCGAGTCCCCTTCCTCCGTCTTCTTTCACCTGTGTTATTATTCCAGTGTGTGTGCATTCTTTGAGCAGTTATTTAGCAACCTTTTCCAATTCTTTTGAGCGTGGATCCCGTCGAGTACGACGGACGTGAGGGGTGCTAATACCTCCCCCTTGCGTAACCGACTCCCGTACCTTACAATCTCTGGTCGTAAGACCATTCCTTTCCCTTTTTCAGGTTTACTTCGAGCGTTTTCTTTCCCTCCTTTGGGATAAATAACGCACGGTGGTGGCTCTGTGTTTTTTCCGCCGGTTGTTTTTCACGTTGCGACAGCTGGCGACTCTGCTGGGGACTGAAGTTGACCTCTTGCTGGTCCATCTTCCCTAAGCGAGTCAATCCTAGCGCTCTCTAGGATAGTTTGGTTCTTTTGCTGCTTTATTTATTGCATTTATGATTATTATACTGTGTATATATTTGCATATATGTTTGCATGCATCATATTATTACTGTGCTGGATTCTGGACAGGTTTGGTTCCTTTGATTTGGGGTGGGTGTTCTGAGTGGGGCTAAAACCCAGGCCCGAGTATACACCTAGGATTAGCGTGGTCTCACGTTCCTCACATGTTGGTTGGGCATGTTGTTGTGACGTGACATACCACAAGCCGGACGAGGTTCATCTGAGAGAGCTCTTCCGGGTGGAGTATTCCACTTTGGTTGGGTTACCTCTTCTGAGCTGTTGACTTAGGTGACCTTTCTTTCTCGGATCTTTGGTTTAGACGATCTTATGAGAGCTGCAACGGCACACCCGAAAGGGCAAACCCGTTGAGTATCTTGTCCGATTGTCGAGACCATTATCCGCCTTAGGATGACCTTGTTAGAATTCACCTGTGAGGGGAGGGTTTGATTCCTACAGATGCATGTTCTGTTGGTGACTCTCGGATGGTGACTTTGGTCCAGTCGGATTTATGGATATTTATTTCTGAGACGCCGGAGTTCTGTCCGTGGTATTTATCAGTGGGGATCCGTTTATTTCAGGATTCCCTGGGTTGGTACAGATGATTTTGTTGTTATCAGTTCAGTGGTTTTCCAGTGATGATGGTGATGTATCCTCAGGTTCCGTTTATTTCGGAACTCTCAAGTTGGATTTGTGGTTACTTAGTCCCTCAGATGGTTGTGATCCGTTCAGAGACCGGGGCTTTGGTACAGTTGATGATCAGAGGACTTGGAGGATGGCACTGTGACTTGCATTCATGCCTCTGCATCATTCCCATTTTGCATTTATCTGCATCTAACTCATGTCTATCCATACTCAGGGTACATTCTCGATTGAGATTCTGGTTAAGAGACATCCTGATATATGAGAATGTTATTGTCAAATTATTATCTGTCTCGATGAAGCCAGAATCAAAGGACAGAATGTTCCTCATACGGATAGACATTGCATTCATGCGTGAGTCATAATAACCTGTCTTCTGTTTTGCAGGTGTCAGTTTCTAACATGTTTGATTGAATCAGGAATCATTGCCCATGCACGTAGAATCATTCCCTTGCACGTAGCTCATCCGCACAGATACCCTATCAGAGCAACAAACCCAAACTGATGGATCCACCCAATGCTGACATTCTCGAGCTGAAAGAGAAGATGAGTGAGTTGATCAGTGTCATGCGAGAGTTCGCCTTGGAACAGAAAGCAATCACCGAGAAGGTGGGGAGGATTGAAAACTGGTTGAAAATGGGGAAAATCCAGGGAGATGCTCCGTCGTCTGGAGTAAAGAAGCCATTCGGTAATGGTCAGCGCAAGAATGAGGGTGAATCGAATGATGTGCATGCCCAAAGAGGACATGGTAGGAATCATTACTACCAGCACACTGCTGCAGTAACGATTCCTGCTGGTAATCAATCGGTACAACAGCAACAGCAGCCACCTCAACAGAGAGCACAGAGAGTTGGGTACCAAGTGGGAGGAAGGATGGCAAATCGTCAGTTTGATAGGCCACCCATGACGTATGCTCTTCTGTTGAAGAAGTTGAAGGATCTCGAGATGGTACAGTTGAGGATGTTAGCTCCGTTGAGACCAGATCAGAGGCCCGTAAACTATGATGAGAATGCCAAGTGTGAGTTCCATTCTGGTGCTCCCGGGCATAATGTGGAGGGTTGTAAAGCTTTTAAGCATGCCGTCCAAGACTTGGTGGATTCCAAAGCCATCAATTTTATACTGCCACTGAATGTTAATGCTAATCCCATGTCGGCGCATGGTCAGATGATGGTGGGTGTAATTTCTGAGGATAAAGGTAAAATCTAGGTGACAGATGAGGATCAGTTGAAGACCCTACTGGCTGTGGGTGAAGAGACTGACAGTGACTGTGAGCTTGACTCCTAGATAAAACCGTGTGTACCAGGGATGGAGTCCAGAACTGGAAGGCCGAAAAGATCATCACTGTCACTCTATGTGAAGAGTAATATTTCTTATTTTTCAATTCTGTCTGCATGAAAGGCATACGTTTTGCCCGAAACGTAATGGTCCATTGTAAGGGCCACCTCATGTGTTTCATTGTGCAACATTTTGCATCATTAATAAATGGATGTTTTTCACATTGAAAGCGGTGTTCCCTGTTTTTCATTTATTTTTGCAGTTTAAAACAAAAATCAAAATGGCAATGTTTATTTTCATTTTTCCTTCCTTTTGATTGGCTTCGTTCCGACTTTCGTATGCTCTGGATCTCATTGCTAACAATCCTGTTACACCCTCATATGACTTCGACAATCCGATCTATCATGCCGAAGAAGAAGGCGAAGAAGATTGTGAACTGCCGGAGGAATTAGCCAGATTGTTGAAACAAGAGGAGAAGGTGATTCGACCGCATGAGGAACGAGTTGAGCTTGTTAGCCTGTGTACCGAGGAGGTCAGAAAGGAAGTAAAGGTTGGGGCCGCTTTGGAGGTGAATGTCAAGAACAGAATGGTAGCCTTGTTGAAAGAGTATGTTGATATCTTCGCCTGGTCCTATCAGGATATGCCAGGGTTGGATACCGATATCGTTGTGCACAAGTTACCATTGAGAGCAGATTGTCCTCCAGTGAAGCAGAAGTTGCGCAGAACTCGACCTGAGATGGCCATGAAAATTAAAGAGGAAGTACAGAAGCAGTTGGATGTTGGTTTCCTGGCTGTCACTAATTATCCGCCTTGGGTTTCGAATATTGTGTCGATGCCGAAGAAGGATGGAAAGGTGAGGATGTGTGTGGATTACCGGGATTTGAACAGAGCTAGCCCGAAGGATGATTTCCCATTACCTCACATCGATGTGTTGGTAGACAATACAGCTCAATTCTCGGTGTTTTCCTTCATGGATGGCTTTTCTGGCTATAATCAAATCAAAATATCGCCAGATGATATGGAGAAAACAACGTTCATCACACCGTGGGGCACTTTCTGCTATAAGGTGATGCCATTCGGTCTCAAGAACGCTGGTGCCACGTATCAGAGGGCTATGGTGACTTTGTTTCATGATATGATTCATCATGAAATTGAATGCTATGTTGATGACATGATAGCAAAGTCCCAAACAGAAGAGGGGCATCTGGTAGATCTGGCCAAGTTGTTTGACCGTTTGAGACAATTCAGACTGAGGTTGAATCCGAATAAATGCACTTTCGGAGTGCGGTCCGGTAAATTGCTGGGGTTTATTGTGAACGAAAGAGGAATCGAGGTTGATCCCGCTAAAGTAAAAGCAATACGAGAAATGCCTGAACCGAGAACAGAGAAGGAGGTTCGTGGTTTCTTAGATAGATTGAACTACACTTCACGGTTCATATCTCACCTAACAGCCACGTGTGAACCCATATTCAAGTTATTAAGAAAAGATCAAACGGTCAGGTGGAATAATGATTGCCGAGCGACATTTGAAAAAATAAAAGAATATTTGCAGGAGCCTCCGATTCTGATGCCTCCTGTGGAGGGACGACCGTTAATTCTGTACTTGACGGTCCTCGAGGGGTCTATGGGGTGTGTACTGTGGCAGCATGGCGAGTCTGGTCGAAAAGAGCATGCAATTTACTACCTTAGCAAAAAGTTTACCGACTGTGAAACAAGATATTCACTGCTCGAGAAAACTTGTTGTGCTTTGGTATGGGCTGCTCGCCGACTAAGACAGTATATGCTGGTTCATACCACTTTGTTGATTTCCAAGATGGATCCAATCGAGTATATATTTGAGAAGCCAGCATTGACCAGACGGGTTGCGAGATGGCAAATGATTTTGACCGAATACGATATTCAGTATACCTCTCAGAAGGCGATAAAGGGGAGTGTATTGTCTGATTACCTCGCCCAGCAACCCATTGAGGATTATCAACCGATGAAGTTTGAGTTCCCTGATGAGGACATCATGTTTCTCAGATCGAAAGATTGTGAGGAACCTATCCCGGAGGAGGGGCATGTGTAACACCCCGATTAAAATAAGAGAATTATTTAATTGAGTTAATAGTATTTTATTAATTTAATTAAATAAAGTTGAATTATTGGATTATTATTATTATTATTTAAGTTGTGTATGAAGACTAAATTATTGATATGTTTTGTTGAAACATTTTTATAAATCGTTAATTGTGTTGTTGTCCGCTGCGAAGTTTTATTAAAATAAATGAAATATTTTTATGTTGTAAAGTGATGAGTGTTAAGTTGAATGAAATGTAAACTCTTCTACATGTTGTACTCTGATAAATTCTTTAAATATGTCGTTTGGGTAGAAGGGTGTTACATTAGTGGTATCAGAGCATGGTCAGTCCAGTCGAGTCATAATGTGATGTTTTCCCTGTTGGTCGATTAGTGTAAATGACACTGTCGATATTTAACGGTGGTGGTTGTGTTGTGCAGAGTATGGCTGGAGAAAATGACCGTGCGATTGCTGAGGCTTTGGCTGCTATGGCGCAGGCTATGCAGGCGCAGCAGAATCCGCCGGTCGATGAGTTTAAGAATTTGGGAAGGTTTCTGAAGAATAACCCTCCTACATTCAAAGGGCGCTACGATCCAGATGGTGCTCAGATTTGGCTGAAGGAAATTGAGAAGATTTTCCGGGTGATGACGTGTACTGAAGCACAGCAGGTGCAGTTTGGTACGCATATGTTATCTGAAGAGGCTGAAAACTGGTGGGATAATACTCGCCAGAGAATTGAAGTACCAGGTGCTGAGATGACTTGGGTAAGGTTCAAGACGGCCTTTCTGGAGAAATATTTTCCTGCTGATGTGCGATGTAAGAAGGAGATGGAATTTCTAGAACTGAAGCAGGGTAACATGTCTGTTGCTGATTACGCTTCGAAGTTTGAGGAGCTGGTGCAGTATTGTCCTCATTATAATGCTGCTGATGCTGAGGAATCCAAGTGTGTCAAGTTTGAGAACGGGTTGCGTCCCGAGATCAAACAAGGTATTGGTTACCAGGAGATTCGTAGGTTTCCTACACTGGTTAATAAGTGCCGGATATTTGATGAAGATAGCAAGGCTAGAACTGCTCATTACAAGAGTCTTAGTGAGAAGAAGAATAAGGA
Source organism: Lathyrus oleraceus (assembly GCF_024323335.1). NCBI lineage: Eukaryota > Viridiplantae > Streptophyta > Magnoliopsida > Fabales > Fabaceae > Lathyrus > Lathyrus oleraceus. The sequence continues at coordinate 635,581,303 of NC_066583.1, forward strand.
TCGTGGTAGTCCTTATGCATCTCCGAATGGTAAAGGTAAGCAGAAAGTAGTAGATGAGAAGAAGCCAAGTGGGGGAGGATCTCCCATAGCTGGTAAATGTTTCAAGTGTGGCGAGCCAGGCCACCGTGCTGATAGCTGTACCAAGAGAGTGCTGAGATGTTTCCGATGCGGTCAGACTGGTCATAGAGTTACTGAATGTAAGGATGCTGGTCCGACGTGTTTTAATTGTGGCGAGAAAGGCCATATCAGTTCGCAGTGCTCGAAACCGAAGAAGGCGGCTACTGCAGCTCATACTACTGGTAGGGTGTTTGCTCTGAGTGGGGCTGAAGCTCCTAAAGAAGATAATCTGATTAAAGGTACTTGCTTGATTAATAATGTTGAATTGCTTGCTATTGTTGACACTGGTGCTACTCATTCGTTCATTTCGTATGAGTGTGCGACCAGGATTGGTGTGATTATGTCGTCCCTAGGCGGAAGTATGGTGATAGATACTCCTGCTAATGGTTCTGTGAAGACTTCTGTTGTTTGTCGAGGTTGTCATCTGACGATCTTCGAGAGAGAGTTCGTGGTTGATTTGGTGTGCTTACCCTTGCACCAAATTGATATTATTCTAGGAATGAATTGGCTAGGATTCTATGGCGTGTTCATCGACTGCTATAGGAAGACGGTGCGGTTCTCTGAAGTTGGTGAGAATGATGAGGCAAGATTTCTATCTGCTAGGCAGATAGGGGATTTTGTGAAAGATGAAGCTCAGGTATTCGCTTTATTTGCGTCTCTACAAGCGGATAAGAAAGTAGTGAGTGTAGATTTGCCTGTTGTCTGTTTCCGGAGGATGTAAGTGATTTACCTCCAGAACGTGAAGTCGAATTTGCCATTGACTTAGTACCAGGTACGAGTCCAGTGTCGATGTCTCCTTATAGAATGTCGGCAACTGAATTAGTTGAACTGAAGAAGCAACTTGAAGAATTGCTTGAGAAGAAGTTTGTGCGTCCAAGTGTTTCTCCTTGGGGTGCACCAGTATTGTTAGTGAAGAAGAAAGAAGGTACGATGAGGTTGTGTGTCGATTATCGGCAGTTGAATAAGGTGACTATCAAGAATCGGTATCCATTGCCGAGGATTGATGATTTGATGGACCAGTTGGTTGGAGCTCATGTTTTCAGTAAGATTGATTTGCGATCGGGTTATCATCAGATCCGAGTGAAGTCAGATGATATTGCGAAGACTGCTTTCCGTACGAGGTATGGTCATTATGAATACACTGTGATGCCGTTCGGTGTATCTAATGCTCCAGGTGTGTTTATGGAATATATGAATCGTATATTCCATCCGTACCTTGATGATTTTGTTGTGGTGTTCATAGATGATATATTGATATATTCTAAGACGGAAGAAGAGCATGCAGGACATCTGAGAATTGTTTTGCAGGTGTTAAGAGAAAAGAAATTATATGCAAAGTTATCTAAATGTGAGTTCTGGTTGAAGGAAGTGAGTTTCCTTGGCCATGTGATTTCGAGTGGTGGGATCTCTGTTGATCCTGCTAAAGTTGATGCTGTATTACAGTGGGAGACTCCGAAGTCTGCTACTGAGATACGCAGTTTTCTGGGGTTAGCTGGTTATTATCGCAGATTTATTGAAGGCTTCTCTAAGTTGGCATTGCCGTTGACGCAGTTGACTAAGAAGGGTCAAGTGTATGTGTGGGATGCAGCTTGTGAAGCGAGTTTTGTTGAGTTGAAGAGGCGGTTGACCAGTGCTCCAGTGTTGATCTTGCCTAATCCTGGTGAGTCCTTCGTTGTTTATTGTGATGCTTCTTTGATGGGTCTTGGTGGTGTTTTGATGCAGAATGGTAAAGTTATAGCTTATGCTTCTAGACAGTTGAGAGTTCATGAGAGGAATTATCCTACGCATGATCTAGAGCTTGCAGCTGTTGTATTTGTGTTGAAAATGTGGAGGCATTATCTGTATGGTTCCAGATTCGAAGTGTTCAGTGATCACAAGAGTCTGAAGTATCTGTTTGATCAGAAAGAGTTAAATATGAGGCAGAGAAGGTGGTTAGAACTACTGAAGGATTTTGACTTCGAATTGAGTTATCATCCCGGTAAGGCTAATGTAGTTGCAGATGCGCTGAGTAGAAAGTCTCTACATATGTCTATGATGATGGTTCGGGAGCTTGAGTTAATTGAACAGTTCCGTGATATGAGTTTGGGTTGTGAAGTTTCCGCTGATAGTGTAAAGTTGGGTATGCTGAAGTTGACTAGTGGAATTCTGGAAGATATTCGGAATGGTCAGCAAGTTGATGTCGCTCTAGTTGATCATATTACTATGGTTAACCAGGGTAATGGTGGTAATTTTGAGATTGATGAGAATGGCATCCTGCGATTTAAAGGTAGAGTTTGTGTTCCCGAGGTGTCTGAATTGAAAAAGAGTATTCTTGAAGAGGGCCATAGGAGTGGATTGAGTATCCATCCAGGTGCAACTAAAATGTATCAAGATTTGAAGAAGTTGTTTTGGTGGGCGGGTATGAAAAGAGATGTTGCTAAGTTTGTGTATGCCTGTTTGACTTGTCAGAAGTCAAAGATTGAACATCAGAAACCGACAGGTATGATGCAACCTTTGAAGATTCCTGAATGGAAGTGGGATAGCATTTCCATGGATTTTGTGACGGGACTGCCGAGGACGGTGAAAGGTAATGATTCTATTTGGGTGATTGTGGATCGATTGACTAAGTCGGCGCATTTCTTGCCGATGAAGATTAATCACTCTTTAGAGAAGTTGGCAGAGTTGTATATTGAGGAGATAGTGAGGCTGCATGGTATTCCATCCAGTATTGTGTCTGATAGAGATCCCAGATTTACTTCTAGATTTTGGGAAAGTTTGCAGAAAGCGTTGGGGACTAAGTTGAGGTTGAGTTCAGCTTATCATCCTCAGACTGACGGTCAGACTGAAAGAACTATCCAATCCTTGGAGGATTTGTTGAGAGCTTGTGTGTTGGAGCAGAGTGGTTCTTGGGATAGTTATTTGCCGTTGGTGGAGTTTACTTATAATAATAGTTTTCATGCTAGTATCGGTATGGCTCCATATGAAGCATTGTATGGTAGGAGGTGTAGAACTCCATTGTGTTGGTATGAGTCAGGTGAGAGTGTTGTACTCGGACCTGAGATTGTGCAGCAGACGACTGAAAAGGTTAAGATGATTCAGGAGAAGATGAAGATTTCTCAGAGTCGTCAGAAGAGTTATCATGATAAGAGGAGAAAAGCACTTGAGTTCCAAGAGGGAGATCATGTGTTCTTGAGAGTTACTCCGACGACAGGTGTGGGTAGAGCTTTAAAGTCTAAAAAGCTTACTCCGAGGTTTGTGGGTCCGTATCAGATTTTGAAGAGGGTTGGGGAAGTGGCGTATCGGATAGCTTTACCACCGTCGCTTTCTAATCTGCATGACGTGTTTCATGTATCTCAGTTAAGAAAGTATATTGCGGATCCGTCGCATGTTGTTCAGTTGGATGATATCCAGGTGAGGGATAATTTGACCGTTGAGGTGTTGCCAATTCGGATAGATGACCGAGAAGAGAAGACCCTGAGAGGTAAGAAAATTGCTCTAGTGAAAGTTGTTTGGGGAGGTCCAGCTGGTGAGAGCTTGACTTGGGAGCGTGAAGATCAGATGAAGGAGTCGTATCCGGCTCTATTTGCTTGAGGTATGTTTTCGAGGACGAAAACTTCTAAAGTGGGGGAGAGTTGTAACACCCCGATTAAAATAAGAGAATTATTTAATTGAGTTAATAGTATTTTATTAATTTAATTAAATAAAGTTGAATTATTGGATTATTATTATTATTATTTAAGTTGTGTATGAAGACTAAATTATTGATATGTTTTGTTGAAACATTTTTATAAATCGTTAATTGTGTTGTTGTCCGCTGCGAAGTTTTATTAAAATAAATGAAATATTTTTATGTTGTAAAGTGATGAGTGTTAAGTTGAATGAAATGTAAACTCTTCTACATGTTGTACTCTGATAAATTCTTTAAATATGTCGTTTGGGTAGAAGGGTGTTACAGCATGACCCTGAATCCGAATGGATTCTGATGTTTGATGGGGCCGTTAACGTGAATGGTAGTGGAGTTGGTGTTGTTTTGGTTACGCCGAAGGGATCCCACATTCCTTTTGCTGCCCGGCTAATGTTTGAATGCACCAACAATGTGGCTGAATACGAAGCTTGTATATTGGGGATCGAAGAGGCGATTGATTTGCGGATCAAAAACCTTGTTATCTATGGAGATTCAGCTTTGGTTGTGAATCAGGTTAACGGAAAATGGTATACGCATCAATCTCATTTAGTTCCATACCGAGACTATACGAGGAGATTGTTGACGTTCTTCACCAAGGTGAAATTACACCATGTGCCGAGAGAAGAGAATCCTTTGGCAGATGCTTTGGCTACTCTGGCCGCCTTGATTAAGGTGCAGTGGTGGAATCAGTTCCCTAGTGTTTAGGTGGGACGTCTGGATAGACCTACTTATGTGTTTGCTGTCGACACAGCGCCTGATGATGAGAAGCCGTGGTATTACGATATCAAACGCTATCTGGAAACCCAAGAGTATCCTGAGGGAGCATCCAAGAAGGACCGAAAGACTCTGAGGAGGTTGGCCATGGTGTTCTATCTGAACAAGGATGAGGTTTTGTACAAGCGAAATTTTGATTGGGTTTTGCTCAAATGTGTCGACGACAGAGAAGCAAGCCAATTGATGAAAGAAGTACACGAGGGGTCGTTTGGTACCCATGCCAGTGGGAATGCGATGGTGAAAAAGTTGTTATGGGCTGGTTATTATTGGATGACAATGGAGGCCCAGTGTTTCAACTTCGTGCGGAAGTGTTATAAATGCCAGATTTATGCTGATAAGGTGCACGTGCCTCCAAATCCGTTGAGTTTGATGTCATCTCCGTGGCCGTTTGCTATGTGGGGCATTGACATGATCGGAAAGATTGAGCCTACGGCTTCGAATGGGCATCGGTTCATATTAGTGGCTATCGATTACTTCACTAAGTGGGTGGAAGCAGCCTCTTATGCAAATGTGGCGAAGCAGGTCGTTGCCAGGTTCTTGAAAAGAGACATCATTTGCAGATATGGGGTTCCCGAAAGAATCATTACTGATAATGGTTCTAATCTTAACAATAAGATGATGGCAGAGCTGTGCCGGGAGTTCAAAATCGAGCATCACAATTCTTCTCCTTATCGTCCGAAGATAAATGAGGCGGTTGAGGCGGCTAATAAGAATATTAAGAAGATTGTGCAGAAGATGGTCGTGACCTATAAAGATTGGCACGAGATGTTGCCGTTTGCATTGCATGGATATCGTACCTCAGTGTGTACATCTACTAGGGCAACGTCTTTCTCGCTTGTGTATGGAATGGAAGTCGTGCTACCGGTTGAGGTTCAGATTCCGTCGTTGAGAGTCCTGATGGACGTGAAATTAGACGAAGCTGAATGGGTAAGGACTCGGTACAAAGAGTTGAGCCTGATTGAGGAAAAGAGGCTGGCAACCATTTGTCATGGGCAGTTATACCAGCAGCGAATGAAGCGTGCTTTTGACCGAAAGGTGCGACCTGGTGTGTATCACGTGGAAGATATGGTGCTGAAAAGGATCCTACCTCCTCAAAACGATCATAGGGGCAAATGGACACCTAATTATGAATGTTCATTCGTGGTCAAGAAGGTTTTCTATGGCGGAGCCTTGTTGTTGACAACCATGGATGGTGAGGATTTTCCATCCCCTGTGAATGCGGACGCAGTTAAAAAATACTTCGTATAAGAGACCCGCTGGACGAAAAGAATAAAATAGTCCAGGCAAAAAAGGGCATCCCGGTGAACCGAAAAAAAAATGAAAAGGTTCGGGCAAAAATTAGGGATAAAAAGAAAAAAACTTTACACCCGGCAAGTCGAAAACCCCACAAGGGTGGCTTGGGCAAAAAAGGGTATCCCGGTGGACTGAAAACCCGAAAGGACGGTCCAGGCAAAAGAGGGATTGAAACGAACAACTGCGTCTAGCATGATCGTTTGTGTTTTGGTTAAGACACATGGATAATCCCCAGCCGGGATCAGTCGGAAGCGTCTTGTTCAGAAGGCAGAAAGCACGAAGAGTCTTGAGGACATATGGGGTGTAACCGAGTTGGAACTCGATGAGATTACGGTTTCACATTGCCATTAGGATAGATTTTTCCTTTTGTGCGCAATTACCTCTTTTCAGGAATTGCTTCCTGTGTATTGCTCGATTTTGAGCCACCTTTTTCAATCAATAAAATGCATATTCAGTCAAATAATTTTGTTTTTGTTTTCATTACCGCTTTGATTGCAAAAACCTCCAGTTATTTTTGATAAAGAATATTTGCATTTTGAGATATATGGGTCCCTTCCAATGCATGTTTATAGGATTGAAAGCTTGAAATATTATTCGGAAGGTTGAGTGACCCAAGGGTTGAAATTTCGGCATGCCTGGGGCACGTTTTTATCTGACGATCTCTTTTGCAGGTGCTGTTAGATATTTTCACTCACTTGCATGTTGTGATGTGAAGCCTTTTTGACAAAGGATCCCCGTGGAGTCCAATCAGGGACAAGGGATTGAAGAATGGTGAAAAGACGGCGAGAGAATTGCGACGATCCTTGAATGTTAATCAAGAAGACTCTTCAAATTCTGAGGACTGGAGAGTTGGCCCGAATCTGAGGAGATCGATTGTCTCGGAGTAGGGAGAAGTCGAGAATACAAGGTGATGAATCAGAAATATCCAGACGAGTCGTGGAGCTCTCAAAAGTGGAAAGCTAACACTGGAGTTAGATGGTGAATACCAGGGTTCGACGAGTCGATAGGTGTTCTGTGCCAGATATTCCTTATTTCCCCTAGCAGGATCAGGATTGTTATCTCCCCAGCGGGTTCGAGATCGTTGTTGCCTCAGCAGCCAGGCCTGAAGGTGGTTGTTTCCCCTAGCAGGGTTGAGATTGTTACATCCCCAGCAAGTCGGAAGGTTGCTGTTTCCCCAGCGGAGGTTTGCGTCGGTAGCTGTTCCCTAGCGAAGTCCCCAAGCAGATCAGGTTGAGTGGAGGTCATCCCTGGTGAGGGTTGTCCTTTCCCCAGCAGCAGTGTTATTCCCCAACAGGGTGGAGATTGGAGCGATAACGAGTTCCTCAGCAGAGTTCCTCGAGCTTCCCAGTAGAGTCCCTTGAGGGGGATACTTTTTTATGCATTCATCATTTAGGAAAGCATAGCATATTGCCCTAATTGCGTAGCATTTCCATGGTTATGGAGCATTACGCTGAAAAAAATCATCATGCATCAGCATTGCAAGCATAAACTAGTCTCAAGCCGTGGTTACCGTTTGAGAATTGGTTTAGCTGGTTGGTGAAGACGTTACTCAAGCCGTGGTTACCGTTTAAGAATTGGTTTAGCTGGTTGGTGAAGACGTTACTCAAGTCGTGGTTACCGTTTGAGAATTGGTTTAGTTGGTTGGAAAATCAGCATCAGCATTGCAAGAATCAGCTAGCCTCAAGCCGTGGTTACCGTTTGATGATTGGTTTCGCCGGATGGTGAAGATGTTACTCCGAGGAGTTCGACATCATGATTCTGAATCAACAGTATTCCCCAGTAGTGCGATATGGGAGGAAGAGTTTTTGTCGGGCGGAGATGGAAATGAAAATCAAAGAAGTTTTGGGGTCCAAGAAAAAGAAAAAGATCAATCAACGAAGTACCGGGGTTAAAAAAAAAAAGAGACGAAAAAAGAAGTCAGAAAGTTCTGGGGTTCAAGAAAAGCAAAAAATATAATAATCCCCAGCTGAGCGCAAATTGGTCGTTCACAGTGGATTAAGTAGGGATGCGATGCTCATGGCTTATTACCCCCAGCATAGGTCGTTGGCCCGCGTGCCGCCTCATTTATCACTTTTCCTTATTGTCGCATCCGCGAAAAACAACCGGCGGGCTAAAACAAAAACAACACAGAGCCGCCACTGCGCGTTATTTATCCCAAGATAGGGAAAGGAAACGCTCAGAGAAACCTGGAAAAAGCATGGTCTCGCGACCAAAGAGAAAGGGTAAGGGAGTCGGTTACGCAAGGGGAAGGTATTAGCACCCCTCACGTCCGTCGTACTCGACGGGATCCACGCTCTAAGAAAAGAAAAGGTTGCTAAAACATCACACACACACACACCGAAGACAACACAGGTGGGGTTAAGGGGAAGAGAGCTCGATAGGACATCGCATCCTATGCCTACGTATCTCGTCTGGAACGAGAATCAGAGCTACCGTAGTTCGGCTCACGCACGCCAAACAAGACACACCGGCAAACATGGAGCCTGAATGCCAATCACTGGACTTACATCAGCATCCGAACCAAAACACACAAAACGGCAAACGTGGAGCCCGACCACCAATCACTGGACTTACGTCGGCATCCGAACCAAACACAAGATAACAAGCAAACACACACAAAAAAGAAAAAAAAGTGCCCGGAGAGACCTCGCACGGTCTCCTGCCTACATACCTCGTCTGGAACGAGGATCAGGGCGATGTAGTTCCCCCGAAAGGGAAAGAAAATTCTAGCCAGAAACCAAGGGAAGACACACTACCAGGGAGCTGTACTCGAGCCTAGTGTTGTCATGCATCATTGCCCTACGTTGAGGTTTCTACCTACTTGCACAACTGCAAGCTAATCCTATCCAGGAAGAAAGCAAGCATACAAGCATACAAGCAAACAGAGCAAACAAATATTCACAAAGCACACACTATAACCAGTCAAGTGGGCTCAAACAATGGGTTTGACTGCCGAAGCAAGTCATCTGTACATGGGTAGTATTCGCTCTTAACCTTGCCATTGCGAGGCTAAGGTGAAGCAGATGAAAGGTGAGTGAAGATTAGACTTCACAGCTCTTATCCCTGACCAGGGAGAGCTTCAGACAAAGGAGCGTGGGTCCAGAATGGAGGGACCCTTCTACGCTCAAGGACTCTGACTCGATTGTGCAACAGCACAGGATCTTGGGTTTGTGTCCCAATGCATCAACACACAGCCGTGTGAGCAGAGGGACGACTCACAGAATAGTGGGGGATAGATTGCATATCCCTTTGATCCACCAATTGCCTCATAGAGGTCTTTACCTGCTTGGCACAAATGTAAACAACCACAAACATCGCCTCTTAAGGAGGACTTCAGACAGTTGCCTGGCCAAGTAACAGGCCAGGTCTTCCAGACTACATGAAGAATAGAAGTCCTACCTCAAGTGGTTTAAAAACCAAGCAGCAGCAAGCAAGTTCTTAAAGAACTGTAAGCGACTAAATGTACCTGAAATCAATCAAGTATCATCAGTACTCAGACAAACCAACAATAAACAGCAAATGCTAATCTATACAGACAACACAAGTTAATGTACACAAGTGCAAGCTATAAGCTCAAGCTCAAGCATCAATCCCTACAAAACAAAGTCAAGTTAGTTTATAAACATCAACCAAACTCAATTCAAATTGCCTTGAAGCAATCTCCTTAAGCATTGTGCATTTCATCCTGAAAATCCACACCAAATGTGAGAAACTAGACCACTAGGCCAAGCCTAGGGTCCAAAAGGGAGAAAAACAATCTAAACAGCAAGCCAAACCAATCCAAAATCAAATTAAAACCATTCAAAAGCAAATGTAATTGGTTTCATGCTTATACCATTCACCAATATCAATTCATGTACAATATACCACAAACTAGGTCAAATACAACACCAAAAGTCCAAACAGAACGACTTCAATCAAAGGCATACCAAAACAATTCCAAAAATCCTCAAATAATTCACACCTAAACAGGACACAATCAACAAGTAGCATGTCAATTTTCAGCTCAATTGGACAAAAGAAAGTAGGTCAATGAAAATCAAGAAATCCAGACACAATTATTCAAGCCAATTCATAGCACCAACACATGCATTCACTTCAAAAATTCACAAAACAGTGACAACATATTAGAAATGAATGGGACCAAAACTATGATGTCCTATAATGTGTCTACAATCAACATATCAAATTTCATCTTCATCCAAAACCATATGAGAATTTCACAAACAATATACAAACATGTGTCACACAATGTTACCAAATGAGCATACAGTGAAGAAAATTATCAATCAATTTGAAAATGCCATAGAAAAATCCAGAACAATTCACATGTTATCTCAACAAATCAATGATTATTCATGCAAAATTTGAACTCGATCAAACAATCATAGGTCATGCAAATAAATTCATGAAGTTGACCTAGCTAGGTGTGACACAAATTGTCACACCTAGATTCAAAAAATCATATCTCAATCACCAGGTATCCAAAAATCATAAACTTTACATGGAAATCACCATCAACATGTCCAGAATGAGCACAAAAAATTTCAATCATTTCTTTAAATGTATGAGCATTTCATGATGAAAATGGCAAAACATGCAAAAAATATACACAAGTCAAAGATCAATAGGCCAAGTCAACATTTCTCCATGCACAACTTATGGTATCATGCCTATAAAAAACTAGAGAGAATTTGGGATCCAACAAAAAAACTCTCACTAATTTTGGACTAATAATTAATTTTCTATGATTTTTTTAAATGTTAAATGAATTATTGAATAATTATTGAATGTGTTAATTTAATTAAATGGATTTAGTGGCAATTTCGTAATTCTCGCTAGCCATGCCAAAACGCAGGCGTTTCACTTATTCAGTGTCACACGCTGATTGGCCAAAAGCGGAGGGAAACAACAATTCAAAATTGGCCTGGCAGTGAAATGAATCAAACAAGAACTTTCCAGAATTCTCGTTCATGGCCGCGCGCTTCTACTGTTCTTCGTCTTCAAATCCAGAATTGGTTTCGCTCATTTTTTCACCAAAACTCACAAACGGATATCCATTGGAAAGGTCTAAGCACGAGGATTCCAAATATGCTAACGATTTTGCCTAACTCTCACTACATCTCACGGATCGAGCAATTAAAGTTTTGCATTCAAATCTTAAAATCAACATATCTCTTCCTACCGTTCACTAAATCAAAAACTACCTACATCATGATCATCTACATGGAAGGCACTTCAAAATGCATATCACAATTCACAAAATGATGAGATTCGAAATCACACCTTAAGTTGAAGACAGTGTTGGATCTTTGAGCTTTGGCGCGTATTTCTTCAAAACAGATACAACATGATGATAGGGAAGTTGACTGGAGTGCTCAGGTTAGCTCGAAGTTGCTTCTAGTGGAAGAAATTGCAAATTGCCATTGATGAGCCAAGGATGAACAATTGAGATTCGTGATGATTATGGTGATGATTCTTCAAAACAGTACAAGAGCATGATCCATGGAAGAGGAAGCAAGAAGAATCACTCGAATTGATGAAGAATTGAAGGAGTTTGGTTGAATTTGGTTCTTGAAGCTTCTTGATGAATTTGGAGAATTGGAGGGAAAATCAGTTAGAATTTCTGGAGATTTGTGATTGTGATTACAATTCAGTTATGATTAATGTTATATACCTCCACTTAATCCACCTCTTAATCACAAATTAACCAAAAATGATGTAATTATCTTAATGTGCAATTTACAAAGCAAGGGCAAAAATGTCTTTTCACCCTGGGGCCCATGACAGCTGTATGACAGCTCACACACTCTCCAAATTCCATTTGTGATGTGTTGCAACTTGTCTCATGGCAATTGGCTTTGTAATTTTCATTTTCAACATGCTATGCCAAAATATGCAATTTCAAGTGCAATTCCAAAATGACTTAGTCAAATATTGGACTTTGAAAGTTTATGACAGTTGAGACAATTTCTAATTGGCAAATGTGAGGTGTTGCAAAAATTCCCATGCCAAAATTCTCATTATTTCTCAACTTGGACCATTTTGCCCTTGACTTTTTAATTGTGCACTTGAAAAATGACCTTTTGCATTGACCACTTTTGATGAATTCCAATTATGCACCATGAAAGTACATGTCAAATGGAGTTTTCTCATAAAAAGATCACTCAATTTGGACACTCCATGTGGAAGTTATGCCACTTTGATTATGGGTCATTTTTGAAATTGAATGGACCACAACTTGCCAACCATACATGGGAATTTCAAGTTCTTGGACTTTTTGGAAAGGTGAGACCAAGTTCTACAACCTTCATGTTGAACAAATTTTCATTTGAAGCTTCCTTGGACATGTAATTTTGTGGTCAAAAACTTTCCATTTTTGGAAACTTCCATTACAAGTCACTTTCCATTTTTGGCAATTTTTGTCTTGACTTGATTTTCTCCATTCTTGAGCTTTGAAATGTCAAACAACACTTGTTCCAACATGAATGAAGTGTATCCAACTCACTTCCACCTCCAAATCCATTAAATCATGCACAGTTGACCACAGTTGACTTTTTCAACTGATAGATGAATTTGCAATGCATTGATCAATTTGAGCCCCAATCTTCTGATGAAATGGCTCAAGGATGAAACCCTAGCCTCAATATGCTCCATATAATCACATGATCCCCATATCCATCATAGACCCCATCTTCTTGTTATGCCCTGATTGGCCCAATGCAACTGATTAGGGTTGACCAGTGGTCAAAACCCTAATCTCAAGGAATATGCTTCAACACTTGATGATGACAAGACCATGATGATGATGATGTATCATTTCAAACAAGATGAAGACCAATCTCCTTGAGAACCACAAAACCCTAATTTGGACCTCCACATCCTCAGATGATCAATGACCAGTCCAATGAACCCCTATCTTGCACACAATCTCTTATCTTCTGACCAAGACTTGGGAGGATGATTTGCACAATGTAACCACATGATATGCAATATGCAATGCCTAATGACCTAAAAATGATATGTAATATGATATGCTAGTCCCAAGAGAGGAGGGCAAATTTTGAGGTGTTACAGCTGCCCCTATTCAATCCACTGTGAACCTGTCGATATGAACAGCCTCGGCTTTCAGATGATCAGGGTGAAGAGTGATTGAATACCAAGAACAGACGAACAATTTGCACTCTGATGGGAAAATAATCAACAATGCCTGTCAGAATCGGCAAAGAACACAATCTTGAAGAAAAATCCGTCTGGAACGGAGAAAGTCGGCCTAATCACCGAAACAACAACGTCGACCTGGATACCAAAATAAATGGTAACGCAGGGATACCCATGGCCTGAACACCACATCCGCTGGGGATTATTATCTCTTTCTTCTCCTTTTTTTTTTGCTTTTCTCGAACCCCGAAAATTCTCTTCTTCTTTTTCATTTTCTTGAACCCCAAAATTTTCTCTTGCGCAAATGACCCTCGGATCACCGCATTTGAACCCCGCTCTCCTATTTGCCAAATAATGAACCCCATTCTCCGATTTGAACCCCAGTCGCCTGACGATTACTCGCAATCGCCAATATGAACCCCGTTCTCCAGAAAATGCCGCAACATCTCCCTTTCTCCATTTGAACCCCGTCTCCAGAAAATGCCTCAACATTTCCTTTTCTCCATTTGAACCCCGTCTCCAGAAAATGCCTCAACATCTTCTTTTCTCCGTGATAATTCCGCTGGCAACGCCAGAAATAACACCAAACCACTCTGAGGGCGACATGTCAGAGGGTATACCTTCACTAAGGAAGGTAACATGTGTATCTCTTCCTCAGAAGACACCTATAACGACCTCTATTGGCCTCAGCCAGAGTCTAAGGTGGCACATGAACAGAAGATAATCCTAAGGACCTCATCCTGGATATAATCTTCAACTCCAATCTCTGTTTGAACCCCAGAAAATACCTCAGCATTTCCTTTTCTCCGTTTGAACCCCGATCTCCAGAAAATGTCGCAACACTTCCCTTTCTTCATTTGAACCCCATCTCCAGAAAATGCCTCCACATCTTCTTTTCTCCGTTTGAACCCCGGAATCGCGCTGATCGCGTAACGTCTTCTGATATTATTCCCATCTCTGTCCGACGGAAACATTCCTCCAGTATCGCACTACTGGGGAACATTGCTGATCTGACGTCGTGATGCTGAACTCCTCGGAGTACCATCTTCACCATCTGATGAAACCAAACCTTCAAGCGGTAACCACGGCTTGAATCGCGCTGATCGCGTAACTCTTCCATCTCTGCCTGACGGAAAAACTCCTCCAGTATCTCACTACTGGGGAAATACCTTTGATCAAATCATGAGGCCAAACTCCTCGGAGTAACACCTCTACTTCTGGTAAAACCACCTCTCAAACGGTAACCACGGCTTGAGACTAGCTTGTGCTTGCAATATGATGCATGATTGATTTTTCTGCGTAATGCTCCATAATTATGGAAATGCTACGCGCTTTATTATTTTTCTATGCAACATGCTATGCTTACTCTACATGATGAATGCATAAAAAGTATCCCCCTCAAGGGACTCTTCTGGTAAGCTCGAGATACTCTGCTGAGGAACCCGACATTGCTCCAACTCCACCCTGCTGGGGAATAGCACTGCCGTTGGGAAATAGGCAACCCTTGCCGGGAAAAACCTCCTTTGCACCCAATCCTCTCGGGAATTGCTGGGGATAAGAACCACCAACACTCTGTGGGGATACCACGATCTTTGACTTGCTGGGGATATCAATCCCGAACCTGCTCTGGGAAACCCTCACAGATACCTGACGACTTCACTGGGGAAACGCTCACAGAAAGCTCCGCTGGGGAAACAGCAACCCTTGCCTTACTACTGGGGAAGCACCGATCTGACACCTGCTAGGGATAACCATCCAAACCCTGCTAGGGAAAACGAATGCTACTCCGCTGGGGACAACCCATGCAATCCATAGATAGAATCAACTCCGCTGGGGATGCAAAAATCCGTCTGCTACGGGAACTTGTCCAATCCACTGGTAGGATAAACACTGCCGGAGATATATTTCATTGAAACCCGCTCCACTCGGGGGTAGCAACCTTCTGGCCTGGCTGCTGAGGAAACACCGTTGTAAACCTACCGGGGATAACCATCCTGACTCGGCTAGGGAAGTCACAGACCTTGGATCTGCAGGGGAGCTAGTCCTATGATTCTGCTTGGGGACCTCGCTGGGGAAATGAGAAAAGTTGGCACAGAACACCCGTCGACTCGTCGAACCACGGTATCCACCTCCCAAACGCGTATCAGCTTTCCACTTTTGAGAACTCCCAGACTCGTCTGGACCTTTTCTGCTCCATCATCTTGTATTCCCAATCGCTCCACGCTCGACGAGACGTACTCCTGGGATATATATAGAAATTTCAATTTTCCGACTTTGAAGAGTCTTCTTGATTAATTTCAAGGGTCGTCGGACGTCTCGTCGTCTCTCCATCCTTTCTTCATGCACTCGTCCCTGATCGGACTCTGCGGGGAATTACATACCTTCAAGTCTTCCGACTTTGAAGAGTCTTCTTGATTACCATCAAGGATCGTCGTACGTCTCAACGTCTCTTCATCATCCCTTCATATTCATTCGTCCCTGATTAGACTCCATGGGGATCTCTTTTATCAAAAGCTTCCACATCACAACCTGCAAGTGAGTGAAAAATACCTAACAGTTCCTGCAAAACAGATCGTTAGATAAAATCGTGCCCCAGGCGTGTCAAGATTTCAACACTTGGGTCACTCCACCTTCCAAATAAGATTTCAAGCTTTCGATCTTATAAACATGCATTGGAAGGAACCTGTATGTGTTAAAATGCAAGATTCTTTATCAAAAATAATTGGATGTTTTTGCAATCAAAGCGGTAATGAAAAACAAAAACAAAATTATTTGACTGAATATGCATTTTATTGATTGGAAAAGTGTGGCTCAAATTGAGCGATACAAAGGAAGCAATTCCTGAAAAGAGGTAACCGCGCACAAAAGGAAAAATCTATCTTAATGGCAATGTGAAACCCGTGATCTCCTCGAGTTCCAACTCGGTTACACCCCATATGTCCTCAGACTCTCCGTGCTTTCTGCCTTCTGAACAAGACGATTCCGATTGATCCCTACCGGGTATTATCCATGATGCTTTAACCAAAGCGCGAACGATCATGCTGGACGCAGTTGTTCGTTTCAATCCCTCTTTTGCCTGGACCGCCCTTTCGGGTTTTCAGTCCACCGGGATACCCATTTTTGCCCAAGTCGCCTTTTCAGGTTTTCGACTTGCCGAGTGTACATTTTTCCTTTTTATCCCTAATTTTTGCCCGAACCTTTCTTTCTGTTTTTTTTTTTGGTTCACCGGGATGCCCATTTTTGCCTGGACTATTTTATTCTTTTCGTCCAGCGGGTCTCTTATACGAAGTATTTTTTAACTGCGTCCGCATTCACAGGGGATGGAAAATCTTCGCCATCCATGGTCGTTAGCAACAAGGCTCCGCCTGAGAAAACCTTCTTGACCACGAATGGACCTTCATAATTCGGTGTCCATTTGCCCCTTCGATCGTTTTGAGGAGGAAGGATCCTTTTCAGCACCATATCACCCACGTGATATACCCGAGGTCGTACCTTTCTGTCAAAAGCACGCTTCATCCGTTGCTGGTATAACTGCCCATGACAGATGGCTGCCAGCCTCTTTTCCTCAATCAGGCTCAACTCTTCATACCGGGTCCTTACCCATTCAGCCTCTTGCAACTTGACGTCCATCAGGACTCTCAAAGAGGGAATCTGAACTTCAACAGGTAATACAGCCTCCATTCCGTATACCAATGAGAAAGGAGTTGCCCCAGTAGATGTGCGTACCGACGTTCGATACCCATGCAATGCAAACGGCAACATCTCATGCCAATCCTTATAGGTTACCACCATTTTCTGCACAATCTTCTTTATATTCTTATTGGCTGCCTCAACCGCCCCATTCATCTTCGGACGATAGGGAGAAGAATTGTGATGCTCGATCTTGAATTCCCGGCACAGCTCTGCCATCATCTTATTATTCAAATTAGAACCATTATCAGTAATGATTCTCTCGGGAACCCCATATCTGCAAATGATGTCTCTCTTGAGAAATTTGGCAACAACCTGCTTCGTCACATTCGTATAAGAGGCTGCTTCAACCCACTTGGTGAAGTAGTCAATAGCCACTAATATGAACCTGTGCCCATTCGAAGCTGTAGGCTCAATCTTCCCAATCATATCAATGCCCCACATAGCAAACGGCCATGGAGACGACATTAAGCTCAACGGATTTGGAGGCACGTGCACCTTATCAGCATAAATCTGGCATTTATGACACTTCCGCACGAAATTGAAGCATTGGGCCTCCATTGTCATCCAGTAATAACCTGCCCTCAGCAACTTCCTCACCATTGCATTCCCACTGGCATGGGTACCGAACGATCCCTCGTGAACCTCTTTCATCAATTGGCTTGCTTCTTTATCATCAACACATCTGAGCAAAACCCAATCAAAATTCCTCTTGTACAAAACCCCATCCTTATTCAGGTAGAACACCATGGCTAACCTCCGCAGAGTCTTTCGATCCTTCTTAGATGCTCCCTCAGGATACTCTTGAGTCTCTAGATAGCGTTTGATATCATAATACCACGGCTTCTCATCATCAGACGCTGTATCAACAGCAAACACATAAGCCGGTCTATCTAGACGACCTACTTCAACACTGGGGAACTGATTCCACCACTGCACCTTAATCAAGGCGGCCAGAGTAGCCAAAGCATCTGCCAAAGGATTCTCCTCTCTGGGCACATGATGCATCTTCACCTTAGTGAAAAACGTCAACAATCTCCTCGTATAATCCCGGTACGGCACTAAATGAGATTGATGCGTATACCATTTCCCGTTAACTTGATTTATCACCAGAGCTGAATCTCCATATATGACAAGGTTCTTGATTCTCAAATCAATCGCCTCCTCAATCCCCAATATACAAGCTTCATATTCAGCTACGTTATTGGTACACTCAAATGTTAGCCGGGCGGCAAAAGGAATGTGGGATCCTTTCGGCGTAACCAAAACAGCACCAACACCGCTTCCATTCACGTTAACGGCCCCATCAAACATCAGAATCCATTCAGATTCAGGGTCAGGCCCCTCCTCCGGGATTGGTTCCTCGCAATCTTTCGATTTGAGAAACATGATGTCCTCATCAGGGAATTCAAACTTCATCGGTTGATAATCATCAATGGGTTGCTGGGCGAGGTAATCAGACAATACACTCCCCTTAATCGCTTTCTGAGAGGTATACTGTATATCATATTCTGTCAAAATCATTTGCCACCTCGCAACCCGTCCGGTCAATGCTGGCTTCTCAAAAATGTACTTGATTGGATCCATCTTGGAAATCAATAAAGTGGTATGAACCAGCATATACTGCCTTAGTCGGCGAGCAGCCCAGACCAAAGCACAGCAAGTTTTCTCGAGCAGTGAATATCTTGTTTCACAGTCGGTAAACTTTTTGCTAAGGTAGTATATGGCATACTCTTTTCGACCAGACTCGTCATGCTGCCCCAATACACACCCCATAGACCCCTCGAGGACTGTCAGGTACAGAATTAACGGTCTTCCCTCCACAGGAGACATCAGAATCGGAGGCTCCTGCAAATACTCCTTTATTTTTTCAAATGCCGCTTGGCAATCATCATTCCACCTGACCATTTGATCTTTTCTCAACAATTTGAATATCGGTTCACACGTGGCAGTTAGATGAGATATGAACCGTGAAATGTAGTTCAATCTACCTAAGAAACCACGAACCTCCTTCTCCGTTCTCGGTTCAGGCATTTCTTTTATTGCTTTTACTTTTGCAGGATCCACCTCGATTCCTTTCTCACTTACAATAAACCCCAGCAATTTACCGGACCGCACTCCGAACATGCACTTGTTCGGATTCAACCTCAGTCTGAACTGTCTCAGCCGGTCAAACAACTTGGCCAGATCTACCAAATGCCCCTCTTCTGTTTGGGACTTTGCTATCATGTCATCAACATAGCATTCGATTTCATGATGAATCATATCATGAAACAAAGTCACCATGGCCCTCTGATAAGTAGCACCGGCGTTCTTGAGACCGAATGGCATCACCTTATAACAAAAAGTGCCCCATGGTGTAATGAACGTTGTTTTCTCCATATCATCTGGCGACATTTTAATTTGATTATAGCCAGAAAAGCCATCCATGAAGGAAAACACCGAGAATTGAGCTGTATTATCTACCAACACATCAATGTGAGGTAACGGAAAATCATCCTTCGGACTAGCTTTATTCAGATCTCGGTAGTCCACACACATTCTCACTTTCCCATCTTTCTTCGGGACTGGCACAATGTTCGCAACCCATGGTGGATAATTAGTGACAGCAAGGAAACCAGCATCCCACTGCTTCTGCACTTCCTCTTTAATCTTCATTGCCATATCAGGTCGAGTTCTGCGCAACTTCTGCTTCACTGGAGGACAATCTGCTCTCAACGGTAGCTTGTGCACAACGATATCGGTATCCAACCCTGGCATATCTTGATAAGACCAGGCAAAGATGTCGACATACTCTTTCAACAATACTACCAATCTGCTCTTGACACTTTCCTCCAAAGCAGCCCCGATTTTCACTTCTTTCTTAACCTCGTCGGTACCCAAGTTCACAACCTCAATCGGCTCTTCATGCGGCTGAATCACCTTCTCCTCTTGTTTTAACAACCTGGCTAATTCCCCTGGCAGTTCACAATCTTCTTCGTCTTCTTCTTCAGCAAGATATATTGGATTGTCGAAGTCATACAAGGGTGTAACAGGATTGTTATCAATGAGATCCGGAGAAGAATCGCATCTGCATGAATGTTGATTCATGCATTGCTTTAGAACCGGTGTGAGAAAAATTGAAAAGAAAAAATGAAACATTGCCATTTTTATTTGTTTTTAAACTGCAAAAATAAATGAAAAACAGGGAACACCGCTTTTTTTTGACTGAAAAACATCCATTTATTGATGATGCGAATTTGCAAATTTAAACATGAGGTGGCCCTTACAATGAACCATTACGTGTCGGGCAACACGTATGGCTTTCATGCATATAAACTGAAAACAAGAAAAATATTACTCTTCCAGCAGAGTGACCCAGATGATCTTTTCAGCCTTCCAGTTCTGGATTCCCATCCCTGGTGTGCACGACTTTATCCACCGGTCCATGTCACAGTCGCTATCAGCATCTTCACCCATCATGCAGATGTGATCCGGATCCAGTATTCCGGCACTTGTGAAGGTGACTGAGGTACGACGTCCTCTGCCCTGTCCTGAGCCTCGGCCCGGCTGGTACCCTACTCCAAAGCGATCTTTCTTTGCCGGGACATCCATCATTCTGCCCCAACCAGGAGCCTCTCCATTCTTTACCACCTCGGCGGCCTGCTTATACGAAGATATGGACGGTTTTTCTTCTTCTTTAGCAAACAGGGCATTCTCCACCTTAACGGTTTCGAATGCCTGACTGGGCGTCTCCCATATCTCACCATCCATCTCAACATATTTGAATGAGGACAAGTGGCTGACAAAGATGTCCTCTTCTCCGCACACAGTGACGACTTGGCCCTCCTAGATGTACTTCAACTTCTGGTGCAAAGTCGAGGTCACTGCCCCAGCAGCATGGATCCATGGACGACCCAACAGGCAACTGTATGCCGGCTGAATATCCATGACATAGAATGTCGACTTAAACACCTCCGGGCCTATCTTCACTGGCAGCTCAACCTCTCCAAACACGGCCCGCTTCGATCCATCGAAAGCCCGTACTATCAAATCAGTCGGAGTCAAAATCAGCCCGTCGCAATTTAGCTTCGCCAGAGCCTTCTTTGGCAACACATTTAAAGAGGAGCCGGTATCAACCAGCACATGCGAAAGCACGGCTCCTTTGCATTCCATAGCTATGTGTAGTGCCCTATTGTGATTCCTCCCATCCACCGTCAGATCCATGTCCGTAAAGCCCAGCCCGTGGCTAGCATGCACATTGGACACGACCGTTTCCAACTGATTAATTGTTATCTCCTGAGGAACATAGGCCTTCTTCAAAATCTTTAATAAGGCCTCCCTATGCCCCTCAGAGCATAACATCAATGATAGAATGGATATTTTGGAAGGAGTCTGCTGCAGATGGTCTACCAGCTTGTACTCGGACTTCTTAATGATCCGTAGAAATTCCTCTGCATCATCATCAAGTTTATCTTCCGACTCCGCAGGCGCCGGTGTCACCACAGGAGTACTTCCACCCACCACAGCTTTTCCTTTTGCCCTGGCTAAAGCCTCGGCCTTTTCTCTTTTCTCTTTTTCTCCTTCTCCTCCCCTCAGGGCCTCCGGAGCAAATAATCTGCCACTACGAGTGAAACCGCTGGTACCGGCATTATCCACCTTTGACACGGTGGTTTCACTTGTAGCCTGTTCCTCTAACTTTTCACCATTACAATACACTTCCCCACCATAATGCCAAGGCACGGCATCATCTTTGTCATACGGAATTGGCCCAGGTACCGTGATGGTAACTGGAGTCGCTTCAGCAAGATTAGACAAATCCACCGGATCAAAGTAGATTGTTATGGTGGAGACTTCCACCTTCCCCTTATCAGCCTTATTTTCAATCACAATACTCCCCTCGTCCATCAGACCCTGGACAGTCTTCCTCAGAAGTTCGCACCCATTAACAGAACCAGTGCACTCAGCACAATCATCTTCACAGCCCGGATGAACCCCATTTTTCAACAACAGCCCCTTGACCTCAGCCAACGGAGTCTTCAACTGGTCAACAGACAACAACCCAACTCTATTCTCCTCAGAGATAGCATTCACCCCCCTTTGACCATGCGCGGGCATGGGATTAGCATTAACATTGGGAGATGGTGCGAAATTGATCGCCTTCGAATCCACTAGGTCTTGAACTGTGTGCTTAAAAGCTTTATAGTTCTCAATGTTATGTCCGGGCGCACCTGAGTGGAATTCACACTTTGCATTCTCATCATAACTGGCTGGCCTTTGATCAGGTCTCAAAGGTGCCAGAGTCCGTGTCTGCACAAGCCCCAAATCTGTCAATTTCTTAAACAGGAAGGAATAGGTCACCGGAGGTCTATCAAATTGTCTGTCCACTGCTTTACCCCTTACCTGATAACCAGCCCTCTGAGGCCTCTGCTGGAACGGTTGCCTCTGTTGTTGAGATTGTTGTTGCGGTTGTTGTTCAGCAGGAATGGTTACCGCAGCAGTGTGCTGGAAGTAACGATCCCTACTGGGTCCTCATTGAGCGTAGACAGCACTAGTATCCCCTTCCTTCTTCCTTTGACCGTTATTACCAAACGGCTTTTTCGACCCAGACGACGAAGAAGAGGAAGTACCTTGGATCTTACCAAGCTTCAACCAGCTCTCTATCCTTTCCCCTGCCACGACAATATCAGAAAAGTTGGTCACCGGACAACCAACCATTCTCTCAGCAAATGCCCCCTGCAGGGTTCCCATGAACAGATCCGACATTTCTCGGTCAACAAGAGGAGGTTGCACTCTGGCAGCCAACTCTCTCCATCGTTGGGCATACTCCTTAAATCCTTCATTATTCTTTTGAGACATACCCTACAGCTGGGTACGACTCGGAGCCATGTCAGCGTTGAACTGATATTGCTTGAAGAACGCGTCCCCAAGATCCTGCCAATTCTTAATATCTGAGGACTTCAGCTTGGTGTACCATTCCAGTGAGCCTCCAGACAGGCTGTCCTGGAAGAAGTACATCCACAGCTTCTGATCCATGGTGTACGCAGAAATCTTGCGGACAAAAGCTTGAAGATGGGTCTCTGGACAAGAACTTCCATTGTAACGGTCAAACGTGGGCGCTTTAAATTTTTGCGGGATCACAATCCCCTCAACAAGCCCCATATTAGACATATTCACCACCCCAGGAGTGGCATAACTTTCCAGCACCTTAATCTTCTCAGCCAGCAACTGAATCTCCTTGTTCTGTGGCTGGACCCCATATTGTCCCAAGGGCTCATTATGCATTGAGAATTGATCAGCCTCCCTGTCTTCCTCCCGGTCCTCATCAAACCCGTAGAATGGAGGCAACAGACCATCCTTCAGATTCTGCCCCAGACCGGGCCCAGGTTGACCAACAGCAGTACCAAAACCAGTAGCATTGTTCACAACAACAACAGTCGTCCTCTTGCCGCCATCTCTAGACCCCATCCCCTGGTTGGAGACACCATCCAGGTTTATACCACTGTTTGCTGCAGAAGCCCGCTCGAGCTTTTCAACTTTATCAGCCAGCGCCTTCTGACCAACTGCAAAGCCTTGCATGATGTTGATCAGCCCAGTCATCTTATCCTTCAGCTCGAGGATATCTGTGTTGGGAAGATCCATGAGTCTAGGAGTATTGCGTCTGGTGAAGTATCTGTGAGGACGAGTTGAGTGCAAAGGTACAACTCTGCGAGCACGAGCAATGATTCCTGAAACAATCAAGCACGTTAGCAACAGATACCTGCAAAATAAAACACAAGTTATTATGATCAATGCATGGATGCAACGTCTATCCATATGAAGGACACTTTGTCCCCCGATCCTGGCATCATCGAGACAAATAATAATCCGGCGTTAATATTTCGATATACAGCATTTACTTTTATCGTGCAGATCGGAGATATATGACTTAGCATGATACCCCCCAACCATGTGTGTGCTTGTGTGAGTGCATACGGTAAAGCAAATAAAGCTTGAAGATCAATCACTGAATGAAAAATCACCATTACATAACCAAAAGTGCACAAACAAGTGCCATAGTCATACATCAAACCAGATAAAATTCTCCAGAATCGAGAAAGAAATACAAGCAAACGAATTCCGTCAACAAGCCTGACGGTAATCCAACACAAATGAAAGATCTAGCTGGATGAGGGTCCCACAGATGGCCCTATCTCAGCTTCCATCCTCGCGAACTCTGCGGCGAACCTGAGCTCTGTATTCTCCTGCTGTAATCTCCCCACTTCTTTCTGGTGAATCTTCATCTGCCTGAAGTAATGATCCCTCTCAGCAATGTAATGATCTCTCTCGGCGATGATCTTCGCTTTCTCTGCTTCCCATTCTGCAGCAAGGACTCTGGCTCTAGCATCTCTCTGATCTCTCACGAGGATTTGCCTCCTCTTCTCATCTTCAATGACTTTTGAAGCTCTAGCCAATCTCTCTTTGGTGATGTCGTGCTCTCTGGTAGATGACGCTAAGGCTTGACTAACCTTCCCATAGTAGGCAGTATCCATCTCAAAGCGCTTTGCTTCCAAGGCATGCCGCTTGTCTTGATCTTCCATCTTCACTCTGATCTCCTGGTTGGCTATCTGAACCCGAGCAACAGTTATCTCCAACTCCGCTTTCTCTGCAAGCAGCTGATCTCTGGCTCTCTTCATCTCGAGAAATTCTTCCATACTGACAGAAGAACTTGGACCCTCAATCACGGGACACCAAGGATCACCTCCTGGAAATGGTAGAAGTGTGAGCTCTATCCTCTTCCGCAACCAATCCTCAAATAATGGAAAATACCGACAATTAACTTTGCCAAATAGAACCTTTCCTTTCCTCTGAATATTGCGCCATGACCCAGACACCTGCATCAACTTGGCCTGATTGCCCTTAATCGGGAAGTAAAAGGACTCCTGAGTCTCACACTCAAGGGGAGGAACCTCCATAGCAAATCACATCTGTCTCCTAAGAAGCGTTGGGTTGTAATTAATGCAACCCTGAACTCCTATGAGAGGCACATTGGGAAAATCCCCGCAGCTATATATAAAATTCCGTCCAGCCAAACCATTATGAGTCCATGCTATGTCATCAGCCCTCAACCCCATCAACCTGAAGGACCACTTGACCGAAGGATCAAGATGAGCAAAAGCACCTCTGGAAGGCAAATACCCCATAAACCACCTGAAGAGTAACTGAGCACAGCACCAGATCAAACCACCACGCCGCTTCTCGTTCCTGTTATGAACCGAGTAATAAACATCTCCGATCAGAGTAGGAATAGGGTTTCTCTGCATGAACAATCTGATGGCATTATGGTCCACAAAGCTCTTCTGATTAGGAAACAGGATAACCCCATAAATGCCCGCAGCAATCAAAGCACAAACCGTCTTCCAATCACCCACAGCAGCGTGTTCCTTGGCCTTAGCTTCCAAGAAACTCAAGTGAAAACCTGGTAACTTTCCTTTCTCCTTCAAACCCTCCTTGACTATTTCCGGACTCAAATAAAGAGCACGGGAAATCCCAAGGACGTCAGGCTCTCTCCTAATAGCACAAAAAGGAATCTGATCGCGGATCTGAACACCCAGGATGCTAGCATAATCCTCCATCAGAGGTCCCAACAAATAGTCCGGAAATACAAAGCATCTCAGCCCCGGGTCATAGAACTGGAGAAGAGTATGAATGGCGCTTCTGTCACTGTCAGTGAGTCTGAAAACCATCTTCAGGATACTACCGTATGACTCCCTGAACATCCCCACATGGTCAGGTGTAATCAATGCAATCATATCTCTCAACTCATCAATCTCTGGGTTGAAGAAACTGTAGACAACATCATGCTTCAAACCGGTTCTCATCTCTAGCAGAAAGTCTCTCAACCAGGATCTCGATCAAAAATGTCCCTGCATATGGATAAACATGTGTTAGATGCAGGTAAATGCAAAATGTAATGATGCTGATGAATGAATGCAATGCATTACCATCCTCCAAGTCATCTGATCATCTGTTGCCCTGAACCACAGCTCGGATCTCTGAACTGATCACAACCATCTGAAGGCGAAAATGTAACCACAAATCCAACTCAAGGGTTCCGAAATAAACGGAAGACAGATACATCATCATCGTCTGACAATCTCTGAGCAGATACCCACTGAATCTCTTAATCGGCCCGGGGAATCCTGAAATAAACGGATCCCCACTGATAAATACCACGGACAGCATTCCGGCGTCTCGGCAATAAATGACCATAAATCCGACTGATAAATATGACTCTGATCCACGGAACAATTAGTCACCATCTGATCATACATCTGAACATGCATCTGAAAGAATCACCCTCCCCTCACAGGTAAATTCTAATCAGGTCACCCTAAGGCGGATAATAGTCTCGACAATCGGGCGGAGATACTCAATGGGTTTGCCCTTTCGGGTGTGCCATTGTAGCTCCCTTAAGATCGTCTAAACCAAAGATCCGGGAAATGATCGGTCACCAGAGTCAATAGTTCAGATGAAGTAACTCAACCAAAGTGGAGTACCCCACAGAGGAGAGCACTATCAAATGAACCTCGTCTGGCTTGTGGTATGTCATGTTGCAACAATATGCTGATAAAGCAAATGAGGAACACGAGACCACACTAATCCTAGGTGTATACTCGGGCCTGGGTTTTAGCCCCACTCAGAACACCCACCTCAAACAGAGGAACCACCTGCACAGAGGACGGCAACAACATGATAGTATGATGCATGCAAATATTTATGCAAATATATACACAGGTTAGAATAATAAATGCAATAAATCAAGCATCACAAGCAACCTAAACTATCCTAGAACGCTAGGAAGGACTCGCTTAGGGAAGATGGACCAGCACAGGTCAACATCTCTGTTTCCCCAGCAGAGTCGCCAGCTGTCGCATCCGCGAAAAACAACCGGCGGGCTAAAACAAAAACAACACAGAGCCGCCACTGCGCGTTATTTATCCCAAGATAGGGAAAGGAAACGCTCAGAGAAACCTGGAAAAAGCATGGTCTCGCGACCAAAGAGAAAGGGTAAGGGAGTCGGTTACGCAAGGGGAAGGTATTAGCACCCCTCACGTCCGTCGTACTCGACGGGATCCACGCTCTAAGAAAAGAAAAGGTTGCTAAAACATCACACACACACACACCGAAGACAACACAGGTGGGGTTAAGGGGAAGAGAGCTCGATAGGACATCGCATCCTATGCCTACGTATCTCGTCTGGAACGAGAATCAGAGCTGCCGTAGTTCGGCTCACGCACGCCAAACAAGACACACCGGAAAACATGGAGCCTGAATGCCAATCACTGGACTTACATCAGCATCCGAACCAAAACACACAAAACGGCAAACGTGGAGCCCGACCGCCAATCACTGGACTTACGTCGGCATCCGAACCAAACACAAGATAACAAGCAAACACACACAAAAAAGAAAAAAAAAGTGCCCAGAGAGACCTCGCACGGTCTCCTGCCTACATACCTCGTCTGGAACGAGGATCAGGGCGATGTAGTTCCCCCGAAAGAGAAAGAAAATTCTAGCCAGAAACCAAGGGAAGACACACTACCAGGGAGCTGTACTCGAGCCTAGTGTTGTCATGCATCATTGCCCTACGTTGAGGTTTCTACCTACTTGCACAACTGCAAGCTAATCCTATCCAGGAAGAAAGCAAGCATACAAGCATACAAGCAAACAGAGCAAACAAATATTCACAAAGCACACACTATAACCAGTCAAGTGGGCTCAAACAATGGGTTTGACTGCCGAAGCAAGTCATCTGTACATGGGTAGTATTCGCTCTTAACCTTGCCATTGCGAGGCTAAGGTGAAGCAGATGAAAGGTGAGTGAAGATTAGACTTCACAGCTCTTATCCCTGACCAGGGAGAGCTTCAGACAAAGGAGCGTGGGTCCAGAATGGAGGGACCCTTCTACGCTCAAGGACTCTGACTCGATTGTGCAACAGCACAGGATCTTGGGTTTGTGTCCCAATGCATCAACACACAGCCGTGTGAGCAGAGGGACGACTCACAGAATAGTGGGGGATAGATTGCATATCCCTTTGATCCACCAATTGCCTCATAGAGGTCTTTACCTGCTTGGCACAAATGTAAACAACCACAAACATCGCCTCTTAAGGAGGACTTCAGACAGTTGCCTGGCCAAGTAACAGGCCAGGTCTTCCAGACTACATGAAGAATAGAAGTCCTACCTCAAGTGGTTTAAAAACCAAGCAGCAGCAAGCAAGTTCTTAAAGAACTGTAAGCGACTAAATGTACCTGAAATCAATCAAGTATCATCAGTACTCAGACAAACCAACAATAAACCGCAAATGCTAATCTATACAGACAACACAAGTTAATGTACACAAGTGCAAGCTATAAGCTCAAGCTCAAGCATCAATCCCTACAAAACAAAGTCAAGTTAGTTTATAAACATCAACCAAACTCAATTCAAATTGCCTTGAAGCAATCTCCTTAAGCATTGTGCATTTCATCCTGAAAATCCACACCAAATGTGAGAAACTAGACTACTAGGCCAAGCCTAGGGTCCAAAAGGGAGAAAAACAATCTAAACAGCAAGCCAAACCAATCCAAAATCAAATTAAAACCATTCAAAAGCAAATGCAATTGGTTCCATGCTTATACCATTCACCAATATCAATTCATGTACAATATACCACAAACTAGGTCAAATACAACACCAAAAGTCCAAACAGAACGACTTCAATCAAAGGCATACCAAAACAATTCCAAAAATCCTCAAATAATTCACACCTAAACAGGACACAATCAACAAGTAGCATGTCAATTTTCAGCTCAATTGGACAAAAGAAAGTAGGTCAATGAAAATCAAGAAATCCAGACACAATTATTCAAGCCAATTCATAGCACCAACACATGCATTCACTTCAAAAATTCACAAAACAGTGACAACATATTAGAAATGAATGGGACCAAAACTATGATGTCCTATAATGTGTCTACAATCAACATATCAAATTTCATCTTCATCCAAAACCATATGAGAATTTCACAAACAATATACAAACATGTGTCACACAATGTTACCAAATGAGCATACAGTGAAGAAAATTATCAATCAATTTGAAAATGCCATAGAAAAATCCAGAACAATTCACATGTTATCTCAACACATCAATGATTATTCATGCAAAATTTGAACTCGATCAAACAATCATAGGTCATGCAAATAAATTCATGAAGTTGACCTAGCTAGGTGTGACACAAATTGTCACACCTAGATTCAAAAAATCATATCTCAATCACCAGGTATCCAAAAATCATAAACTTTACATGGAAATCACCATCAACATGTCCAGAATGAGCACAAAAAATTTCAATCATTTCTTTAAATGTATGAGCATTTCATGATGAAAATGGCAAAACATGCAAAAAATATACACAAGTCAAAGATCAATAGGCCAAGTCAACATTTCTCCATGCACAACTTATGGTATCATGCCTATAAAAAACTAGAGAGAATTTGGGATCCAACAAAAAAACTCTCACTAATTTTGGACTAATAATTAATTTTCTATGATTTTTTTAAATGTTAAATGAATTATTGAATAATTATTGAATGTGTTAATTTAATTAAATGGATTTAGTGGCAATTTCGTAATTCTCGCTAGCCATGCCAAAACGCAGGCGTTTCACTTATTCAGTGTCACACGCTGATTGGCCAAAAGCGGAGGGAAACAACAATTCAAAATTGGCCTGGCAGTGAAATGAATCAAACAAGAACTTTCCAAAATTCTCGTTCATGGCCGCGCGCTTCTACTGTTCTTCGTCTTCAAATCCAGAATTGGTTTCGCTCATTTTTTCACCAAAACTCACAAACGGATATCCATTGGAAAGGTCTAAGCACGAGGATTCTAAATATGCTAACGATTTTGCCTAACTCTCACTACATCTCACGGATCGAGCAATTAAAGTTTTGCATTCAAATCTTAAAATCAACATATCTCTTCCTACAGTTCACTAAATCAAAAACTACCTACATCATGATCATCTACATGGAAGGCACTTCAAAACGCATATCACAATTCACAAAATGATGAGATTCGAAATCACACCTTAAATTGAAGACAGTGTTGGATCTTTGAGCTTTGGCGCGTATTTCTTCAAAACAGATACAGCATGATGATAGGGAAGTTGACTGGAGTGCTCAGGTTAGCTCGAAGTTGCTTCTAGTGGAAGAAATTGCAAATTGCCATTGATGAGCCAAGGATGAACAATTGAGATTCGTGATGATTATGGTGATGATTCTTCAAAACAGTACAAGAGCATGATCCATGGAAGAGGAAGCAAGAAGAATCACTCGAATTGATGAAGAATTGAAGGAGTTTGGTTGAATTTGGTTCTTGAAGCTTCTTGATGAATTTGGAGAATTGGAGGGAAAATCAGTTAGAATTTCTGGAGATTTGTGATTGTGATTACAATTCAGTTATGATTAATGTTATATACCTCCACTTAATCCACCTCTTAATCACAAATTAACCAAAAATGATGTAATTATCTTAATGTGCAATTTACAAAGCAAGGGCAAAAATGTCTTTTCACCCTGGGGCCCATGACAGCTGTATGACAGCTCACACACTCTCCAAATTCCATTTGTGATGTGTTGCAACTTGTCTCATGGCAATTGGCTTTGTAATTTTCATTTTCAACATGCTATGCCAAAATATGCAATTTCAAGTGCAATTCCAAAATGACTTAGTCAAATATTGGACTTTGAAAGTTTATGACAGTTGAGACAATTTCTAATTGGCAAATGTGAGGTGTTGCAAAAATTCCCATGCCAAAATTCTCATTATTTCTCAACTTGGACCATTTTGCCCTTGACTTTTTAATTGTGCACTTGAAAAATGACCTTTTGCATTGACCACTTTTGATGAATTCCAATTATGCACCATGAAAGTACATGTCAAATGGAGTTTTCTCATAAAAAGATCACTCAATTTGGACACTCCATGTGGAAGTTATGCCACTTTGATTATGGGTCATTTTTGAAATTGAATGGACCACAACTTGCCAACCATACATGGGAATTTCAAGTTCTTGGACTTTTTGGAAAGGTGAGACCAAGATCTACAACCTTCATGTTGAACAAATTTTCATTTGAAGCTTCCTTGGACATGTAATTTTGTGGTCAAAAACTTTCCATTTTTGGAAACTTCCATTACAAGTCACTTTCCATTTTTGGCAATTTTTGTCTTGACTTGATTTTCTCCATTCTTGAGCTTTGAAATGTCAAACAACACTTGTTCCAACATGAATGAAGTGTATCCAACTCACTTCCACCTCCAAATCCATTAAATCATGCACAGTTGACCACAGTTGACTTTTTCAACTGATAGATGAATTTGCAATGCATTGATCAATTTGAGCCCCAATCTTCTGATGAAATGGCTCAAGGATGAAACCCTAGCCTCAATATGCTCCATATAATCACATGATCCCCATATCCATCATAGACCCCATCTTCTTGTTATGCCCTGATTGGCCCAATGCAACTGATTAGGGTTGACCAGTGGTCAAAACCCTAATCTCAAGGAATATGCTTCAACACTTGATGATGACAAGACCATGATGATGATGATGTATCATTTCAAACAAGATGAAGACCAATCTCCTTGAGAACCACAAAACCCTAATTTGGACCTCCACATCCTCAGATGATCAATGACCAGTCCAATGAACCCCTATCTTGCACACAATCTCTTATCTTCTGACCAAGACTTGGGAGGATGATTTGCACAATGTAACCACATGATATGCAATATGCAATGCCTAATGACCTAAAAATGATATGTAATATGATATGCTAGTCCCAAGAGAGGAGGGCAAATTTTGAGGTGTTACACTTATTTCTGCTGATGCTGACAGGCATGAAGTTTGCCGATGTTCAGATCGAAGAAGTTTCCGACGCTCAGGTTGAAGCACTTGTGGCACTCAGGCCAGTTTTCCGATGTTCAGATCGAAGAAGTTTCCGATGTTTAGGTTGAAGCACTTGTGGCACTCAGGCCAGTTTTCCGATGTTCAGATCGAAGAAATTTCCGACGTTCAGGTTGAAGCACTTGTGGCACTCAGGCCAATTTTCCGATGTTCAGATCGAAGAAGTTTCCGACGTTCAGGTTGAAGCACTTGTGGCACTCAGTCCAGTTTTCCGATGTTCATATCGAAGAAGTTTCCGACGTTCAGGTTGAAGCACTTGTGGCATTCAGGTTAGCTTTCCAGTATTCAGACTGAAGTGGCGTTCAGGCCAATCTCTCGATGTTCAGACCAATATTGATAATCTCATATCTTCTGATACTCAGATCGAAGTCATCTCCAGTATTCAGATTGATGAGCGGCGTTCAGGCCATGGTTATTCCTGTGTTACCATTTATTTTGGTATCTAGGTCAACATTCTTTTCGGTATTCAGGCCGACTTTCACCGTACCAGACGAATTTTTTTTGAGATCGCTTCTTTGCCGATTTTGACAGTCATTGTTAATTATTTCCCAGCGGAGCGCAAATTGTTCGTCTGTTCTTGGTATTCAATCACTCTTCACCCTGATCATCTGAAAGCCGAGTCTGTTCATATCGACAAGTTCACAGTGGATTGAATAGGGGCAGCTGTAACACCTCAAAATTTTCCCTCCTCTTCTTGGGACTAGTTTCACTTTGCATTCCATGTTTTAGGACATTAGGCATTTGCATTTTTGCATATCATTTGAAAACAAAAAAAGATCATCCTCCAAAGTCTTTTTCAGAAGATGGAGAAGTTACATGGTTCGAGCCTGAGGGTTTCCATGGATTGATGATCAACCATCTAAGGGGTTTGTGCTTCAATTAGGGTTTTCTTGGTTCTTCAAGGAGGTTGAGCATTATCTTGTGTGCAAGGGTATATTACCATCATCATGGTTATGTCATTCTCAAGGGCTTCATTGTTCACTCTCAGGTTCCTCTGGATTAGGGTTTTGACCTCTGGTCAACCCTAATCAATACTGACTTTCTTCCAGCCAGGGCTTTTCAAGGAGAAGAGGTATTATATTAAGATGAAGATCACATGAGCATTATGTTGAGCTTACAAGAGCTAGGGGTTCATTTCTGAGCTATTTCCTCAAGTGGTGGAGGCTCAAGCTGATCAGAGCATGTCTAGGTCATCGGAGGACCTATACAGTCAACTATGCAAGAGCTGAGGGCTTTGAGGTGGAGAAATGAGTTTCAACACTTCATTCATGTTCAAAAGAGGTTCATTCATCATTACAAACGTATATCTTGAAGATTTTGAAGTCAAATCAAAAGTTTCCAAAAATGGAAAGTGACCTGTAATTGAAAGTTTCCAAAAATGGCAAGTTTTTGGTTCACATTCAACTTGACTTTCCAACATCAAAGAAGCTTCAAATGGATTTGTGTTGAACATGAAAGTTGAAGATCTTTCTCTCCCCTTTCCAAAAAGTCCAAGATCATGAGCATCTGATGAATGGTTGAAGAATTATGATCAAATGATTGCCAAGGGCGCATAGAAGTTCAACATAGCATAACTTTTGATCCAAAACTCCAAATGGAGTCACTCTTTTTGCAAAATGCTTCTTATGACCTATATTTTCCAAATCCATCATTGCATTGCATGAAATAATATCACATGATCATTTGGCCATGCATGAGTATTTTGGAGGGAAATTGCCTAATTCAAATTTGGTGCATCATACATACAAAATTCCAAGCCAATCTTGCTCATAAGCTGATTTTAAGTGGATTTGAGTCCTCATATGGTACTGTTCACGTGTGAAATTCTCCATGCACCACACATTTTGCAATTTGGTCATACACCTCCTTTCTCATTAACTTTTCATTAGCCAAGCCTAATTGTCATTAGCAAAGTAATTAACATGTCATATATAAGCTTAATTGTAACAGAATTTCTCAGTTTTACACATTCTAGATCTAGAAATTGGTTTTCCCTCCATTTTTGCTCTTATCTCAAACTTCAAATTTCTTCACATAATCCATTGATTTTATTGCATAATCGTGTTCATTGCGCCCCATGGAGTAGGATCAAGCTATTGGATTGAAGATTTGAACCAAGAATCAAGCTATACAAGCATATGAAGATGGACATGGAAGCTTCAATCTGAGCTAGATCCAGGCCGTGGCAAGCATCAATTCGTGCATAAAGCTTCATAACAAGAGTAGAGGAGCAGATCTGGACACTTTTTAGGACTTGAATCCACTGTTTCAACTCACTGTTCTTCAAGAAGGTCAGAAATCGAATCTCACTATTTGCTGCTCTATTGCCATGTTTAGGTAGAACTTTCAATGTTGATGATCATGATATAAATAGAATTTGAAATGGTGAAGTATTGCATGAGATATGTTGGATTAAAGTTTTGCCATGCATTATGTTTTGCTTCGATTTGCATTATTCATGGAGTTATAGGCTTAGCAAATGTTAGATTCTTGTTCCTGGCTTCGAGACGGTTTCAATGATGTATAATATGCAAAATTCTGGAAAAAAATTGTTGGAGGTCACTGTAGCACCGCCGGTTCCATTGAGGAAGACGGTGGAAACCACCGTCAACCACCGACCATGAACAGTGCTGAATAGCCTCTGGTTCATGCATTAGGGTTCCCTGTTTGGACGCTAGCAACCTCTTGCTCCTGCGTTCGATACCGTGTAGGGGACATTTTATTTTTCACCTTTGATTTCCTTCATTTTATTCATGCAAATTCCAAAAATAAAAAAAATAGAAAAAGATTCCAAATAAATCCAAACTTTTTTCCACATGTTCATTTGAATGTCTATTATTTTGTGGTTGTGATTTCATGATTTTTACATTGCTGGAATTTGAAATATGCTTGATTGTTTGAACATATATGCAAATCTACCATGCTTCATTCGATTGATTGTGAAATGCTCATACATTATCCAATTGCTTTGAAATTTGATATGCTGAGTCCTAACATGTTGCCTGATTTTTGAGCTTTTGTTTGGCATTTTTAGCATATTCCATCTCTGTTTGGGACACATGGATGTATGGTGTGACAATGTGTGTCACACATTTTGATGTTGCTCTTGTTCATTTTCATATACATGTCAATTGAGCTTTTCTGATTCCAATTTTTTTCATGATGTTTGTGTTTAACATGTTGTGTGCACATAAAAAATTTCATGATCATTGGACTCATTTCTGTTTTAATATGGATTTTTTACGTTTGATATCCAATTGTGTGCATTGTGATTGCCTTTGCCTTACCTTGTCCATTAGAAGGCTTTGCCTTATGATTTGAGTTTGGCCCTTTTTAGGACATTTTCTTGCTTGATTGAATGTGCCTCATGTTGAATATCAACTTTTGTTTTGACTTTTTGCTTTGCCTTTGACCCTAGTCTTGGTACTAGTGGTTTGTACTCACCTTTTGAGCTTTGTATTTCAGGTTCAAGCAATTAGCTCTAATGATTGATGTTGATCTCATGACTTGAGATGCAAATTACTTTGTACACTAACCTTGGTTGTGTTGTAGGTCCAGTGGGGATGAACTCACTTGAGTTGTTTACACATAGGACTTGCCTTGTGTACATATTGGTTGTAACACTATTGTTGACTGTTTGGTTTATCTGAATACTATATTGACTTGTTTGACTTTCACACAGGTACATTAGTCGCTTTTAGCTCATTGCTTGAGCTTTGCTTTGCTTGTGGTTGGAATACCGCTTAGGTAACCTCTCTAACTCCATGTAGTCTGGAAGCCCTGTCGTTTTCTTTTGGCAGGCATTTGGCTGAAGTCCTCCTTAAGAGGCAATGTTTGTGATTGTTTATATTTGTGCTAAAGACCTCCTTGTTGAGGCATGGTTACATGTTAAGACCTCCTAAGTGAAGAGGCAATTGGAAGATAGAAGGGATTTGCAATCAATCCCTTTCTATTCAGTTGAGTCTTTCATTATGCTCGCACTACGTGCTGATGCTCTTGAATAAACACCCAAAATCTTGTATAGAGTCAGTCAGGTGGAATAGGGTCCCTCATTCTGGACCCCCACACCTTCTTTTTCTTGAGCTCACCCAGGCCAGGGTTAAGAGCCTGAGGTCTCATCCTCAGTACCATTTTGATCTGCTCGCCCTGACGTTCAATGTTAGTGGTTAAGAGCTCCAGATTACCATTGCATTCACGCTTGTTTGTCGAGGTTGACATGACCCCTTGACTAAAGCCCACCCTTGTGTGAAGCCTATTGTTTGTATATAGAGTGTGATGATTGCTTTTGATATGTTTATCTGCTTTCCACTTCTCATCTCCTTTTCTGTAGGAGTCGTATGGTCAACTTCCAAGGAAGTTGAACGTATGTAGAGATAGACTTGAGTTGACTCACTTCCTGTGTGAGTCAAACTCTTGTTAGAGACCTCAACCTAGGGTTATAATTTTCATGACGACTATTAGGCTTGAGTCAGTCTCCCTTTTAGTTTGTTATTCCCTTGGTCTCTGTTTAGGAGAGTTTCTCCCCTGTTAAGGGGAACTACGTCGCCCTGATCCTCATACCAGATGAGGTACGTAGGCAGGAGATCGTGCGAGATCTCTCCGGGCACCCTTTTCTTTTTCTGTGTGTGTTTGCTTGGCAGCTATTAGGTCCGAGTTCCAGACTCCCTATTAGTTTGTGTGTTCAACCCCTTTTGTTCTTTTGACGTCTCAGCGTCTTCTTGGTGTTTGTGTGACAGCTATTAGGCTCGAGTTCCAGACTCCCTTTTAGTTTGTCAGTTGGAGAACCTTTGGTGTTCGCTGGTTAGCGATTGTTTATTTTGGAGTCGGATGTAAGACCAGCTATTGGCATTCCGTTTCCTGTTGTTTGTTTGTTTTATGGAGTCGGATATAAGCCCAGCTATTGGCATTCCGTTTCCTTGTTGAGTTTCTTTTGACGTCTCAGCGTCTCTGTGTTGTGTTTTGTTTCGGCGTGCGTTAGCCAAACTACGACAACTCTGATTCTCATTCCAGATGAGATACGTAGGCATAGGATGCGATATCCTAGCGAGCCTGTTCCCCAATTCCCTGAACTACGTCGACTCTGATGTTTGTTTCTGACAAACTACGTAGGCCCAGGATGCGACATCCTGCCGAGTCCCCTTCCTCCGTCTTCTTTCACCTGTGTTATTATTCCAGTGTGTGTGCATTCTTTGAGCAGTTATTTAGCAACCTTTTCCAATTATTTTGAGCGTGGATCCCGTCGAGTACGACGGACGTGAGGGGTGTTAATACCTTCCCCTTGCGTAACCGACTCCTGTACCTTGAAATCTCTGGTCGTAAGACCTTTCCTTTCCCTTTTTCAGGTTTACTTCGAGCGTTTCCTTTCCCTCCTTTGGGATAAATAACGCACAATGGCGGCTCTGTGTTTTTTCCGCCGGTTGTTTTTCGCGTTGCGATAACACTCTTGGCATACTTTGGCGAATTCGATGCAGTCTTTTAACATGGTAGGCCAATACAACCCTTGGAGAAATAATAACCACTTCATCTTATGGGCAACCTGGTGTGCCCCACATGCTCCACCATGGACAGTTGAAAGGCCTAAATATGCCTTTGATTCACTAAGACATTTGAGTAAAACTCCCCCGTGAGTCTTTTTGAATAATTCATTACCCAAGAGAACATAACTTAAAGCTCGATACCTCATTTCCCATTTGGTAGACACCGCCGGATTATGCAAATACTCCACTATTGGTTTTCTCCAATCCTCGTCTGCCAGGCTATCTATTGTCAATATTTTGAAGCTGTCTTTGTAAGTGTATCCCGACTTTGTCATTTCCAAGTCTGATGGGGCTAATCTGGTCGACACAACATTTCCTCTGACTTCAATGACTTTTTGCAATTTCTCTTTTGAATTTTTATACCCAGATGCAATTTGATCCAAGTTATTAGCCACTTGATTTTCCAATTGAGGTATGTGTCGAATATTATCCATCTCAAATCTTCTAAAAAATCGATTGGCTATTATGAAGTACATGATGAGATTATCTTTAACACATTTGTAATCTTTTATGATCTGTTTTATAGCTAACTCTGAGTTACCCATTATTTCGACTCGAGTTGCCCCCAATTCCAACAATATCTCAAGTTCGACTATCAAAGCTTCATATTCAGGCTCATTGTTCGAGCAAAGGCCTTCCACTTTATACTGGAATTTTGTTGGAATTTTAAGGAGAAATAATTAGAACCCATATGCTTGTTCGATCTTTGTGACTAGACCCATCAAAGTATAGCTTCCAGGACTCTAATTCGAGATAAGTCACCGTGTTATCAGTTATAGAGTGGTCGACTATAAAGTCTGCTACCACTTGTCCCTTAACAGCTTTAAGGGCATGTAAGTTAGGGAATATTCAGTTAAAGCTAGTGCCCATTTTCCAATTCGACTGTACAAAATTCGTTTAGACAACATATGTTTAATAACATCGAAATGCGATGAAACATAAACGTCAACAAGTTTTATATAATGCTTCAACTTTGTACAAGAAAAATACAAGCATAAACACAAATTTTCAATTATGTTATACCTAGTTTCTGCATCATTTAAGACCCTACTGAGGTAGTAAATGGCTCTTTCGACACCATTATCATCCTTTTGAGCTAACATGCTCCGTAAAGTCTTGTCAGATGCAGATATATACAACCTCATACTCCTATTCTTGCAAGGCGGTATCAGAATCGGTGGATGACTCAGGTATTCTTTGATCCTATCGAAAGCCTAGCGATTGTTTACCATTTTTCACGGTAAAAAAATTGGCACGCTCAGTGGGACAGTGCTAACTGTTTTGAAAACAAAAAGTAAATTTTTCTTCATTTTTATTAGTTCTTGTCTTTCAACCATCTCTCTCCTTTTGAAAAGTTCGTTGTATGTTATTGAGAAGTGGTTGTTAGATACCCAAAAGTGCTAATTTGAGCTATCAAATATGGGTATCTTTCACTCCATTTCCTTGCTAAAGTGTTCGAAACCACCTTTGTTTTGGATGAAATGCAATTCAATGATAAACGATCTTGGTACCTTTGATTTGTGTGTTATTGTGCAGGAAGTAGGCATGAAATAATAGAAAGTGAAGACACAAGAAATTTGGCAAAGGGATCAAATAAAACAAGCATTCATCAGCTTGCTCGCTAGGCGAGGGCTGTGGCGAAGGACTCGCTAGGCGAGCGTCCAGCGAGAGCTCAACGAAAAGCTCCAGTATTTTACAGTGGCAAACATGACCACACTCGCTAGGTGAGCTTCCAGTGAGGTGTGTGGCGAACACGTCCAGACTTGGTGAAAAGCGCAGCCAGCACTCACTCGCTAGGCGAGCCTTTAGCAAGCGCCCAGCGAGCATTCCAGTAGCAAAACCTCTCAACCTCGCTGGAGCGAAGGTTGAAGCGTGGCTTTCGCTAGGCGAAGGATTTGTTCGCTCAGCGAACATGACAGTCTGGCAATGGTTGTTTCTCTGGGCGCAGGTGCCTCAGGTGCCTCATTTAGGGGCTCGCTAGGCGAGCCATTCTGCTCGCCTAGCGAGCATGACAGCCCAGTAGCAGCTCTATAAGTAGCAAGGGCTACTTTTTGGAGCCATACCTTATTTTTCCATACTTTTGTACTTTTTCTAGATATTTTACAGCATTGTTCTAAGGATCTTTTGTGACCTAGAAACCATTTTTCTTCATCTTTTAACCATCTTTCACAAAAAGAAGGTGGATTCCCATCCAATCTCGATTATTCGACTCGGATGTTGATCAACCTTCTTTCGAAATTTGTTGACCAAGCTACCATGAAAATGAGTAGCTAAGTCCTTCATTTTGTCAAGGTTAGATGTAGATGATCATTAGCTTTGTGTGTAAATGTAAGGATCTTCATTTGTAAACTCTTTAATGGTGAATATATGGTGAAAACTTTGTTCTTATTGAAAACTCTTTGTGTTGGTTTATGATCGAGAGATGTTTACCAACTCTTAACCTAGGTTTTCATCCAATCTTGTTTGTTAGCTAGAGATAGTAATGAATGATTTTGTTCACCATAAGGTTGAACCAAAAAGTTGTCATTTTGATAGATTGTGTTAGAGATAAACAATGGATCAAAATGGGAAAACTCACAATGTGTGTTAGAGATAAACACATTGGGAGGACTTTGTGAAATAGTTTATCATCTAAAGGAGTTTATAAGTTTTGTTGATCTAACATATACATGCAAAGTGATCGTCGAATCCTAACTTTGGCAATATTTATCAAATATTCAAACCAAAACTTTTACTGCATTTTATTACACTTTTATGCAAGATACTGTGACAAATACCAAAACCCCATTGTTACCTTAAGCTAAGAATTAAAACAACTGTCGAAAGGCGGTGATATCTCACAATCCCTGTGGATATGATAACAAAAACCCGACACTTAAAATTACATTCAACAAAATGGCGCCGTTGCCGGGGATTGTGAATTGATATTGCGAGCATCGCAGTAGCTGTTTAAGTTCTAGCTTTCGAATTTTTGACTTGTGCTTGTAATTTGTTTGGTTTAGTGTGCAGCTTACGTTTTATGCGAAGGCAAATCCCTGTGGACGAACTTCTTTTTGATCCTGAGATCGAGAGAACCGCAAGGAGGCTTAATAGCAAAACAAGACGAAGGAGGCAACAAGCGAGACATCGACAAGAACAAGGAGAAAGTTCTTCTACCACAAATCCACCACCATTCATACCTAACATGGAGCCACCACCACCGCCTATTTCTACTCCATGCATAAACAGTCCAAGAAACACTGCTCAGTTTGCCAACCACACGGGAAGGCAAGCTGAGATGAAAACGGGAACTCTCAATTTATTATATGGAAGTCCATTCACCGGAATGGACCATGAAGATCCCTTTGTTTTCCTCACAAAATTTTATGAGATAGCATTGGCGGCCGGAGTGGATCAGGCTCAGGAGCTACCGTTATTCAGAAGATTATTTCCCCACGCTTTGCTCGGCAAAGCAAAAGATTGGTACTTAGATCAAACACCAGCCGTCATGACAGACTGGAACGTGTTAGAAGAGAAGTTCATCGAAAGATTCTTCTCCCATAACCGGTTCATGGAATCCAAGACGGCCATCTCAGTGTTTGCACAAGGAATCAATGAATCCTTAAATGAAGCGTGGGAAAGATTCAAATCCATGCTTCGGAAGTGTAAAGGGCATGGATTTGATGAGATGACTCAAATCCATATTTTCAAAAATGGACTTCAACCAAATTGCAAGACGTTGTTGGATGCTACCTCGGGTGGCTCTTTATTGTCTAAAAGTGCCGAAGAAGCTACAAATATCATAAATCAAATGGCTCTAAATGATCTTCAGAGTCAAAGTCGAGGCAACTCTTTGAAAAAGCCGGAAGTGCTTGAACTAGGGACGAACGATGCCATCCTTGCCCAAAACAAACTCATCTCACAACAAGTGGAACTCTTAACGCAGCAAATAAAAGAGTTGAGGGAACCTTCTAAAGCTAAACAAATAGCTTGTTGTGAGCTTTGCAAAGGTGAGCATGACACCGGATTCTGTCCACCTCCGGGGTTCGAAGATGTAAACTACATGGCAAACCAAAGGGACTACCAACCGAGACAACAACAACAACAACCTTATCAACCAAACCCTCAAAATCAACAACAACATTTCCAAGGGAACCAGGGGTTCCAACCTAGGAGTAACTATTACCATAACCAAGGTTATGGAGGTGGTTCTTCTAGCCGTCAAAACCCTCCCCAAAATCCTTATCAATCTCAACAACCGCCGGTCGTAACTTCTAAGTTGGAAGAGACATTGACGCAATTCATGCAAATGTCAATGGCAAATCAAAAAAGCAACAACGCGGCTATAAAAAATCTCGAGACTCAAGTTGGGCAACTTGCTAAGCAACTCGCGGAACAACAAACCGGTCCTTCCTTTTCGGCAAACACGCAAACAAATCCTAAGGAGTATTGTAAGGCGATCACAACGAGAAGTGGGAAGGAGTTGATGAGTGAGAATAACAAAAGAGTTGAGAGTGGAGGAAAATATTGATGGTGAAGTGGGGGAGTGGAGTGAGGAGGAAGAAGTTGAAAAGAACGAAAAGAATCGTGAAGTTGAAAAGAAAAAAAGTGTGGAGATTGAGAAAAATACGAGTGATGAAGTAATGGGGGAGGAAGTGAAAAAGCCTAGATGGAGGAGTTCTAGAGTTGCAAAGGGAAAGGAGGTAGTGAGCACTACTCCAATCCAAAACCTTCCTTATCCTCATGCCCCGTCCAAAAGGGAGAATGAACGGCATTACGCCCGGTTCATGGATATTTTTAAACAACTACAAATCAACATTCTGTTTGCCGAAGCCTTGGAGCAAATGCCCAAGTATGCCAAATTCATGAAGGACATACTTACAAAAAAGCGGAGGTATACGGAACCGGAGACCATCGTCCTTGATGCGAGCTGTAGTGCCATTATTCAAAGGACGCTTCCAAAAAAAGAGGTTGATCCGGGAAGAGTTACTTTGCCAGTTAAAATTGGTGATATCTATGTCGGGAAGGGACTAATTGACTTGGGGTCAAGCATTAATCTTATACCTTTGTCAATTATAAAGAGGCTTGGCAACATTGAAATTAAGTCCATCCGAATGACGTTGCAAATGGCGGATAAGTCGACAACCCATCCTCATGGCGTAGCCCAAGATGTTTTGGTTAAAGTCGACAAATTCTTTTTCCCGGTCGATTTTATTGTTATTGATATGGAAGAAGATGATGATGCTCCGCTCATCTTGGGCCGACCGTTCATGAAAACCACGCGAATGATGATAGACGTTGATGATGTTTTAATGAAGGTGAGAGTCCAAAATGAGGAAGTAACATTCGATCTATTCGAAGCAATGAAGCATTCAAAAGATAGAAATAATAGCTTTCGCATCGATGTGATCGAAGAAGCAGTTTTGGAGGTTTCTAAGCATATTCATGAGATATCTCCTATGGAGTTAGCTCTTGACGACTCATTGGAGGTTTTCACCGTTGAAGAAGAGCAAGCTCTTGAGGAATGCTTAAAGGAACTTGATAGTTTAGACGAACTACAACCGTGGGACGTTGAGGAAGAAGACTTGAAGAAGGAGGTTACTGACGAAAAAGCGCCTATTGAATTGAAAATACTACCTTCTACTTTGAAGTATGTATTCCTAGATGAGACCGAAGCAAAGCCGGTCATCATAAGCAACCTTTTGACAAATGATGAAGAAGCCCGCTTGATCCATGTGCTAAAAAAAAATCAAGAAGCCATGGGTTGGACTCTTTCCGATCTAAAAGGAATTAGCCCTTCCTATTGCATGCACAAGATCTTGATGGAAGAGGATTTTAAGTCGGTAGCTCAACCTCAACGCCGCTTAAATCCTACCATGAAGGAGGTTGTAAGAAAAGAAGTTGTAAAGCTGTTGGATGCGGGAATGATTTACCCGATCTCGGATAGTCCATGGGTTAGTCCCGTGCATGTGGTTCCGAAGAAAGGTGGAATTACCGTGATCCGGAATGACAAGGATGAATTGATCCCTACTAAAGTTGCAACGGGGTGGCGAATGTGTATTGATTATAGGCGGTTGAATACCGCAACTCGAAAGGACCATTTTCCACTCCCGTTCATGGATCAAATGCTCGAAAGACTCTCGGGCCAACAATACTATTGTTTCTTGGATGGCTATTCCGGGTATAACCAAATTGCGGTTGACCCGGCCGATCATGAAAAGACGGCTTTCACATGTCCGTTTGGAGTGTTTGCATACCGAAAAATGCCCTTTGGGTTGTGCAATGCACCGGCGACTTTCCAAAGATGTGTGCAAGCCATTTTTGCCGACCTTATTGAGAAAACAATGGAAGTCTTCATGGATGACTTCTCGGTATTTGGTGGATCCTTTAGTCTATGCTTGGCAAACTTGAAAACGGTGCTTGAAAGATGTGTGAAGACCAATCTTGTGCTTAATTGGGAGAAGTGTCACTTCATGGTGACCGAGGGGATAGTGCTTGGCCATAAAGTCTCTTCAAGGGGGCTTGAAGTTGATCGTGCTAAGGTTGAAATGATTGAAAAGTTACCTCCTCCGGTGAATGTGAAGGGAATCCGAAGCTTTTTGGGGCATGCCGGGTTCTATCGGCGCTTTATCAAGGACTTCTCAAAGGTGGCTAAGTCTTTGAGCAATTTGCTAGCTAAGGACCAGGTATTTCTCTTAACCGATGAATGTTTGCAAGCTTTTGAAACTTTAAAAGAAAAATTGGTTACCGCTCCGATTATAGTCGCTCCAAATTGGAATTTAAATTTTGAGCTAATGTGTGATGCTAGCGACTATGCAATTGGAGCGGTACTTGGCCAAAGAAAAGAATTTTTTTTTCATGCGATACATTACGCAAGTAAAGTTCTTAATGAGGCTCAAATTAACTATGCCACAACTGAAAAAGAATTACTTGCGATAGTGTATGCGCTTGAAAAGTTTAGATCTTATCTTATAGGGTCTAAAGTCGTAGTGTATACCGACCACGCGGCGATTAAATATTTGCTCACCAAACCGGA
This sequence comes from Lathyrus oleraceus, assembly GCF_024323335.1. Lineage (NCBI taxonomy): Eukaryota > Viridiplantae > Streptophyta > Magnoliopsida > Fabales > Fabaceae > Lathyrus > Lathyrus oleraceus. The sequence goes on from NC_066583.1 coordinate 635,625,530, forward strand.
TTCGAAGTAAAGGCTCATCCGTTGGATCCTCTTGTTGCAAGAATTTGATGTTGAAATCAAAGACAAGAAAGGATCGGAAAATTTGGTGGCGGATCATTTATCCCGCTTGGTGAATGTGGAGGTTACCGCGTCGGAGAAGGAAATCCGGGAAGAATTTCCTGATGAAAAACTATTCAAAGTTCAGGTTAGGCCGTGGTTTGCAGACTTTGCGAACCACAAGGCTAGTGGTTTTGTGCCTCCCGACCTAACTTCGAACCAAAAAAGGAAGTTTCTTTCGGATGCCAAGTATTACGTATGGGATGACCCGTACTTGTTTAAGTTGGGTAGTGATAACCTTTTAAGGAGATGTGTTACTGGCGATGAAGCGCAGAGCATCCTTTGGCATTGTCACAACTCGCCTTACGGCGGACACTATAATGGGGTGAGAACGGCCACTAAAATCCTTCAGTCAGGATTTTATTGGCCCACTATTTTCAAAGACGCACATACCCATGCGCAAAGTTGTGATAGTTGCCAGAGAAGCGGTGGGATTGGTAAGAGAGACGAGATGCCTCTCCAAAATATCCAAGAGGTCGAAGTATTTGATTGTTGGGGCATTGATTTTGTAGGACCATTCCCACCCTCTTATGGTAACGAGTATATGCTTGTCGCAGTTGCTTACGTTTCTAAGTGGGTTGAGGCGATTGCCTCACCTCGGGCGGATGCGAAAACGGTGATAAATTTTTTGAAGAAAAACATATTTTCCCGTTTCGGAACCCCCCGAGTGTTGATAAGTGACGGAGGGTCACACTTTTGTAATGCACCGTTGGAAAGCATTTTAAAACATTACGGTGTATCACACAGAGTGGCAACTCCGTATCACCCACAGGCTAATGGGCAAGCCGAGGTCTCTAATCGTGAGATTAAGAGAATTCTCGAAAAAACTGTGTCAAATTCGAAAAAAGAGTGGTCACAAAAATTGGATGAAGCGTTATGGGCATACCGTACCGCCTTTAAAGCTCCAATTGGCCTAACTCCTTTTCAATTGGTGTTTGGTAAAACTTGCCATTTGCCGGTTGAATTGGAGCACAAAGCCTTGTGGGCTCTGAAATTTTTAAATTTTGAAAGTGATTTGGCCGGTGAGAAAAGGAAGGTGCAACTGCTTGAGTTGGAGGAGATGCGCAATGCCGCATACCACTCAAGCTGGTTGTACAAAGAGAAGGTAAAAAAATACCATGACAAAAAGCTCCGAAAGAAAGAATTTGTGCCGGGACAGTTGGTCCTCTTGTTCAATTCCAGGTTGAAGTTATTCCCCGGAAAGTTGAAATCAAAATGGTCCGGGCCATTTCGGGTCAAAGAAGTTAAGGAGTACGGAGCTATTGTCATTGAGGACCTGGAAAAGAAGGACAGTTGGACCGTTAATGGCCAACGTTTGAAGGTTTATCTTGGCGGTCATGTGGATCGCGAGAGCTGTGCTATTCCGTTGGATGCTCCTTTGTGAGCATCACACCATCGAGCTTAGCCGACGTTAAACAAGCGCTTGTTGGGAGGCACCCCAACATTGTAAGTATTTACAGTTTTTCTGTTCTGTTGTAGTGGGATTCCAATTGTTATGACCTTGCTGAAATATACCTGGAATGCTGTCTTTGAAAAGCCAAATGCTGTCATGCTCGCTTGATGCTCGCTAGGCGAAGCAGTAGCGAGCAAATTCGCTAGCTGCTCGCTAGGCGAAGCAGCAGCGAGCACTGCGTGACAGCACTAATTAAATCTCAGCAGGCCATTTATTTTGGGCCCAAACAAAATTTCTTTTTAGCAGCTCTGCTCTCACGAACACTCAATCACTCTATCACTTTTTCATCTCACTCAAACTATAAACCCTAACATTGCATCTCTAACCTCTTGTGATTTTTCAAATTCTACAGATTTCAAATCAGGTTTGCCTCTTCTTCATTACTTTCTATTTCTTTCTGTTTCCAAAATTGCTTGAAATTTCATTTACATGAGACATTTAGGATGAAGTTGTGGTGTGGGAAACTTAGGGTTTTGCATGTGGGAAACTTTAGGTTTTGAATGTGGGAATTTTAGGTTTTGCATGTGGATTTGTAATTACATATAGCATAGAACGATTATTTTCTTGATAGATCCTTTTGTTCTGAAATTGACACCATGAGAGACTTGGGTTTTTGGAAAATTTCACTGAAAATACTGCAGAACCCAAAAACCAGTAAGGTTTGCTAGCAACTCGCTAGGCGAACCAGAAGCGAGATTTCGCTGCCACTTCGCTAGGCGAAGCAGCAGCGAGCATGGCAGTAGTTTGAATTATGTGTTGCTTTCTAATCTGTTTGTGTGTTGTGTTGGTTTCCTCTCTATGTTTTGCAGATGGAATCCAGATTAGGAGCTTCAAAGAAGAGAAAGGGCGGGAGCACTTCCCGTCCTGTACCAATCCAATTTGACACCGACAAATTTGTCGGGCCGAAGCAAGCGGCAAGATACGTTGCTTTGGAGAAGCGGAAAATTCTACCGGAGAAGAGATTCATCATCAACCCTGAAGGCACGAACCGAACATTCGCCGGGTTGATTGACACGAAGAAGTGGGATCGGTTAATTAGCCCCCTGGAGCATTATGATATTGCAACGGTGCGTGAGTTCTATGCGAACGCACTTCCAGATGATGACGAGCCATTTACATGGACATCTAGAGTGGCCGGTCGTCCTGTTGCTTTTGATCGGGATGCTATTAACCGCGTCCTTGGTGAACCGCTCCAACTGGGAGCCGAGGAGAGAGACACCTACCACACAGAATTAAGGCTTCACCGGGATATGGATGCCATTTCTGCTGCCCTGCTTTTAAGAGGGAAATCAGTTGAGCTGAACCCATCAGGGGTTCCCATGAGATACCACAGGGAGGACATGACTCCCTTGGCTCAACTGATCCTGCTGTTGGTGCTTACAAACATCAAACCTAAGTCCCACACTTCTACAGTGTCGATCCCAGTGGCACACTTGGTACACTGTATCCTCACTAACGTCCAGATCGATGTGGCGAGGATTATTGCTTTGGAATTAAAGTCCGTGATTGAAAGCGGGCTGAAGGCGGGGGCACGAGTGAATTGTCCCCTTGCTTTCCCTTGCCTAATCATGAGTTTGTGCATTCAAGCGAGGGTGAGACTACCTTCTAGGGGTCAAGTAAGGATCCCGCCACCCATCGATGACCGTTACGTGGCCAAGTATTGCAGGGCGAAGAATGTTAGAGGTAGTGCTGCTGCTGAGGGTACCAGGGCTTCTGATGGTCCTGGTACTTCTACTCTCGGACCCGATCCTTACCTGCAGGCTGTCTGCAGTTACAACTGGGACTGGATGGCGGCAACTCAGTGTGCCATGCTCGATATGCACGATTCTATGCAGCGGTTACAGCTGCAGGGAAGTGACCCCACCGGTGATCACTCATTGATAACGCGTGAGCAGTTTCTGCTTAACGCTAACTGGCCTGCGGACAGGCCTGTGTTTGGAGAGGGGGCGGGTGTTGGTGCGTCTTCTGGTGCAGCTGATGGTGATGATGATGATGATGAGTGTCATACGGTGAACTGACTTGGGGTATTTTGCTTTTTATCGCAATGTCGCGGATAGCAAGAGTCGCCACCGACTTTTCTTTTATCCAATAAGGAAAGGTGGAAAAGAACAGGAAAGACCTTAATTTAGATTCTTAGGTTCGGGAGGTACATTATACAAAGGGAAGGTATTATCACCCTTTGTATCCATGGGCTCTTAATTGCTGGATCACTTATGTTATTTTTCTTGTCTGAAAAAGTGCTTGTGAACGGCTTAGAAAATGTTTTGAAAAGAGAGTTTAACTTTGTAATGATTCTCGTATGAATGTATACAAAGTGGTTATCTCGTTTAGTTTTGAAAGTTGTTTGAAAAAATATAACTCGGTAATGATTCTAGTATGAATGTATACCAAGTGGTGATTTTCCAAAAGAGGTTTTGAAAGGTGTGAGGTGTTGAAAATATTTTAGGTTATGATCCAGTAATTGAGAGTTATACCTTCCTAAGGTCGTTATGAACGTTTCCTATCCTTATGAGGGTAAAACTGTCCTTACTATTGAGAAGTAAGTAATTTTACCCTTTGGATGTTTAAGGATCATTGTAGGGTCATCGATAGGTCATTGAAGGCAACAGTTGTAAGGATACCTTAGCATTCGAAGGGACAATCATCATTTAACCGTAGGCTACACCGAAGGGTCATCGAGGGACAAAATCATATATTCGAAGGCAACATCCGAGGGACTATGATTTATTTTAAAGGGACATGATGATTTAATCAAAGGGTCTTTGCTAAGGGTATCCCCACATTCGCGGGACATGACCGTAATACCGTAATATCGTAAGGCAACAAAGAGAGGTCCAAGGTCACATATTCAAAGGCCATGTTTTACAATTAAGTATTTAAGATGAATTTCCACATTAAAATTAATTAGGCAATTAGGATGAATCTCCCCATTAAAATTAATTAGTTCGGAATCCATCTCCATAAGGGTATCCCTCAAATAAAGTGGAATACCTAGCAAGCCACCTTCTTCGGGAGTATGTGAGCCCTTACAAAATTCCGCAAACAGGTCAGAATGCCAAATGGGGTGCAATCAAGAGTTGCACCAAAGCAGTAATAGTATCAGGTAAACAAAGCATGGTTATAATAAAACAGGTCAGAAGGGCAAAGATCAAAACAGAACGAAAAACAGCGGCATCCGCTACAACAATTCAAGGTATCCAGGCATACTTAAGTCTACATGTAGAACCTCAAATATATTTATGAATTCAATTATGGTATCACATGGGAATTCGGAACATAAAGCGGCGATAGTAACGCAAACCTGTTTGCAATTGAATTGCAACCTTGAATTGGCACTCTTAGGGTTGATGCCGGATTGAGTTGGGCGGAGCCGCCGGCTTTTCCTTCAGGGTTTCCTTTGGGGTTACCCGGAGTAAGTTAAACAGTAGTCCTGAACACTCCACCACAAGCCGGTAGGATTTGTTTTTTTGGATTTTTCAATTAAACAACAAATTAAAACGAAGGAAATAAACTAGATCCTAACGTAAGGTTAGATTCGGTAAAAGGGTACACAATAGTTTCCGTTGTAGAAACTATTGTGCGAAAAGAATTAACCAAATGCTAAAAAGGAAATGGGAAATTGCAAGGGAAGTAGTGTAGAACTCGTAATAAACAATGCCTAAGCTGCTGGAAAAGAAACTATGGAAAAGCGAAAACGGCCAAAGGGAAAAAATGTGGAAAAGCCCCCCCCCCCCCCCCCCCCCCCCCCCACTCTAGGTTTTCTTGTGGCTATTTATATTGGTACCATTAAGTAACTACTTGCTGCCAAGAGGTCTTCAACGTGGCTAATTTCATGGCGTGGATATAGGGCCCAACACTCCTCAACGTCTCTTCAAGTCTCTGAGGCGTTACTTGCGCCCAAAAAGTAGGGGAGTGGTGTGACGCTCGTCACACCATGTGTGACGTCCGTCACAAGGCTGTTTTGCGTGACGCTCGTCACGCCCTCTGTGACGTCCGTCACAAGCACAGCATTTGTGTCTTGCGCTTTGGGCTGGGCTTTGCTATTTGGTTCGCTTTCTCTCCTTTTTGCACCTCTTTTCCTCCATTTTTACTTGTGCTTCCAAATAAGCCACCTGAGACAAATAGGAAGAAAATACCGCGTAATATCTAACAACATAAAGTGAACTGAAATAAATAATGATAAAATTTAATTGAATTAAGTCCTAAAATATGATATAATTTCATGTTATCACTAGGCGAGCGTGTAGCGAACAGGCCAGTTTGGGTCATTCGTGAGCTGGGCCTTCGTTCCTTTAAGATCAGTGTCATAAAAATGAGTCGGAGTGCCCTGAAAAATGTCTTGAAATATTAATGGGCAAATTTTGGGGTATGACAATGAGGCTACTGGTTCTGAAGCCGGTAGTGAGGAGGGTTCAGAGTCCTTGGAGGGCTAAGTTTTTATTTTTTTATTTTATGTTTTATTTCTACTGTATTTCCAGAATTCTGTATTTTGATTTTGGCTTTGTACTTTTGGGGTGTTTTGTCCCCCATGAACAAATTTAAATTTTGAGTTAATGTTATTATTTATGTTTTAAATTTTGTGTGTTTTAATAAATTTTTGGTTGGTTGAGTGGCAAACCTTCTAGATTGGTTGCTCCTCAAAGAAGTATCCAATGAAGGTGCATCCGAGCTTGGATGGCAATGATAAGAATAAACAAGTGAATAAGGCTAAGGTACATGGTTACCTCCGGCTAGAATTTTAGAATGCACTAAGAACTTTACTCTTTTTTGTAATTGAGTATTGTCTTTTTGCAACATAATTGAATGAATGTTTCATCTAGGACTTAAAACCACAAATTGTGAGGAAACCTCCATTGTACACTTAAATGCTGGATTCTAATAAGTTTTGTTGATTCATTTGATTCATGCTTTGTCTTTTATTATTGTGAATATGTGGAAGCAATTAGAAATGATCAAGGCACTTGTTTTCTATCGAGCACAACCAGTTCCAAATACAACTTACCTGTGAGCAGAGAGAGTATTCGTTAACCCCTTTGAGCTTAAACAGTTGAATCTCAGCTTGAAATAAAGCGAGATTTCAAAAATCTTTTTTTTACAACCCGGAAAATCTTGATTATTATTCTTTTGCCGTAAAAAGTTAAGAGAATTCACTTAGGGTGAGTAAGAAATAAGTTGGGGAGAACGAAAATGAGAATCAGTAAGTGCCACAACTCTTGAAAAACCGAGCAAGCATTGAAAATAAAAATTAGAAAAGAAAAACATCTGTTTTGTAAATATGATGTGAAAGAAAAGAGAAAAAAATATAATATAGAGAAAATAAAAATGAATGCTTGCTTGGAAGAAAAATAGTGAAAAACAAAAATTGAGTTGTGAAATAAGAGTTGTGAAGGTTTCAAATGAGAAACAAATAGAACGAAGTTGAGATGTGTGAATAATGTACAGTGAATGTCTCTTTTGCATCCGCAATTTCGTTTTCAATGGCCTTAGAAATGACCCTTGTTTGTTAACCTAACCAAGCTTCAACCGAAAAGTCCTTAGTGATCTTCGTGCTTCCACATTACCATTTATAATTGTTAGACATTGTATGAATCAAATTGATTTCTTCATTATTTGTTAGAAAGTGAGATTATTCCCGCGGTTGCAAACGCGTAAATTCTTCAATCCTTATTCGAAGAGGAGAGAGAGGGTGATTCATTCAAGATAATATTGTTGTAGATAGATACATATTTCGCATTGCTACTAAGTCTTAGTTCTTGTGTATTATTTTATTCGAACCGTTGGAAATTTGTATCTGCTGATTCGCTTGTGTTTGAGCCGTTTTATCCAACTTCGGAGAAACCTTTTTCTTAAAGGCAAATCCTCTTGTCCTTCAAGAGGCATACTTTGCTTGAGGACAAGCAAGAATCTAGTTGGGGAGAGTTGTTAGATACCCAAAAGTGCTAATTTGAGCTATCAAATATGGGTATCTTTCACTCCATTTCCTTGCTAAAGTGTTCGAAACCACCTTTGTTTTGGATGAAATGCAATTCAATGATAAACGATCTTGGTACCTTTGATTTGTGTGTTATTGTGCAGGAAGTAGGCATGAAATAATAGAAAGTGAAGACACAAGAAATTTGGCAAAGGGATCAAATAAAACAAGCATTCATCAGCTTGCTCGCTAGGCGAGGGCTGTGGCGAAGGACTCGCTAGGCGAGCGTCCAGCGAGAGCTCAGCGAAAAGCTCCAGTATTTTACAATGGCAAACATGACCACACTCGCTAGGCGAGCTTCCAGCGAGGTGTGTGGCGAACACGTCCAGACTTGGTGAAAAGCGCAGCCAACACTCACTCGCTAGGCGAGCCTTTAGCGAGCGCCCAGCGAGCATTCCAGTAGCAAAACCTCTCAACCTCGCTGGAGCGAAGGTTGAAGCGTGGCTTTCGCTAGGCGAAGGATTTGTCCGCTCAGCGAACATGACAGTCTGGCAATGGTTGTTTCTCTGGGCGCAGGTGCCTCAGGTGCCTCATTTAGGGGCTCGCTAGGCGAGCCATTCTGCTCGCCTAGCGAGCATGACAGCCCAGTAGCAGCTCTATAAGTAGCAAGGGCTACTTTTTGGAGCCATACCTTATTTTTCCATACTTTTGTACTTTTTCTAGATATTTTACAGCATTGTTCTAAGGATCTTTTGTGACCTAGAAACCATTTTTCTTCATCTTTTAACCATCTTTCACAAAAAGAAGGTGGATTCCCATCCAATCTCGATTATTCGACTCGGATGTTGATCAACCTTCTTTCGAAACTTGTTGACCAAGCTACCATGAAAATGAGTAGCTAAGTCCTTCATTTTGTCAAGGTTAGATGTAGATGATCATTAGCTTTGTGTGTAAATGTAAGGATCTTCATTTGTAAACTCTTTAATGGTGAATATATGGTGAAAACTTTGTTCTTATTGAAAACTCTTTGTGTTGGTTTATGATCGAGAGATGTTTACCAACTCTTAACCTAGGTTTTCATCCAATCTTGTTTGTTAGCTAGAGATAGTAATGAATGATTTTGTTCACCATAAGGTTGAACCAAAAAGTTGTCATTTTGATAGATTGTGTTAGAGATAAACAATGGATCAAAATGGGAAAACTCACAATGTGTGTTAGAGATAAACACATTGGGAGGACTTTGTGAAATAGTTTATCATCTAAAGGAGTTTATAAGTTTTGTTGATCTAACATATACATGCAAAGTGATCGTCGAATCCTAACTTTGGCAATATTTATCAAATATTCAAACCAAAACTTTTACCGCATTTTATTACACTTTTATGCAAGATACTGTGACAAATACCAAAACCCCATTGTTACCTTAAGCTAAGAATTAAAACAACTGTCGAAAGGCGGTGATATCTCACAATCCCTGTGGATACGATAACAAAAACCCGACACTTAAAATTACATTCAACAAAATGGCGCCGTTGCCGGGGATTGTGAATTGATATTGCGAGCATCGCAGTAGCTGTTTAAGTTCTAGCTTTCGAATTTTTGACTTGTGCTTGTAATTTGTTTGGTTTAGTGTGCAGCTTACGTTTTATGCGAGGGCAAATCCCTGTGGACGAACTTCTTTTTGATTCTGAGATCGAGAGAACCGCAAGGAGGCTTAATAGCAAAACGAGACGAAGGAGGCAACAAGCGAGACATCGACAAGAACAAGGAGAAAGTTCTTCTACCACAAATCCACCACCATTCATACCTAACATGGATACGATAACAAAAACCCGACACTTAAAATTACATTCAACAGTGGTAAAATAACCATCACCAACGAAGATATCCAGAGAGGAAGATACACGAGGGGAATGGTAAATTCAAACCAGCCAGATAATGCCAACCCTCATAATATGTCAACTAATAATGGAGAACCACCCCTGGTTTCTTCGACGGGGGACCAACGCTTCTAACAACCATTTTTGAACCTATTGCATTAATGGAAAGTTTGATGCCTACAAATTCGATTGCCCACACAGGGCCTATCCTGAATTTTACTGGGCCACAGGGCCCTTCACAAACTCCCCCACCTATAGGGACTTCTGTGTTTAGACCTTTTACGCCTCCAAGGTTTTTGATGCCGTTAAGTGGTCGAGATCAACCCTATGGAATGCCAGCTTCGATGATGGCAAACTTACAAAGCGCCCCTCAAGTATTTTCAGAACCTGTGATGACTTCACCGTTACAGGAAGCAAGTTCTGGGGTGAACATAGGTCGAAATAACCAGTTTTTAGGAATGGGATATTCTACCCGTATGCCAAATTTGAGGAATAACTTTGCTGCAGTCATTAGACAACAAATGGATGAAAGTAACCATGACATGGTCCAGATGTTGGCCCAAACTATGGGGACAATCCTTAATCCTCTAGTCCAGGATACTACCCAGTCCAACCGACAAATGGCAGCGCAAATGACGCGCTTGGCGAACTTCTTTGGTGTGCCTTAGCCTCCCCGTCGTCCACAAAGAGAGTATATGGTAGAAAAACAGGGGTAGCCTTCGAGGAAAATCCTACCATTAACCAAGTTCAACAAAACCAAAGAGACACACCCGAGGCGGACGTGGCAAACATGGGAGGAGCGGTAGAACCAAATAGGGTCGAACTCCCTAGAAACTGACCACGAGGCCGTGTGGAGGAAGAACCAAGGATAGCATTGGTAAATAGGAATCAGAATGCTGATAACCTCATATAACAAATGCGCTACGATGATATGGCAGCAGATAATAATCTGGCAGCCATGGTTGAAAGAATCATGGCTCGAAACGGGTAAACTTTGGCCTTCGAAGGCCAAAATATACGTCACCACTCTCAGAATATATCCTCCAATCAGACTTACCCCTAGATGGAAGGTACCTAAATTCACTAAGTTTTCTGGGGATACTACTGAATCCACTGTCGAACATGTGGCTAGGTATTTAATAGAGGCAGGAGAAATTTTGAACAACGAAAACCTTAGGATAAAGTACTTTCCAAGTTCTCTCATAAAGAATTCCTTCACATGGTTTACGACCTTGCCACAGAGTTTGATTCACACTTGGACTCAGTTGGAAAGAATGTTCCATGAGCAGTTTTACATGGGACAAACAAAGATTAGTCTAAAAGAGTTAGCCAACATCAAGCGAAGGTTTACTGAGCAATTGATGACTATTTGAATAAATTCCTCTTATTAAAAGCCAGATGTTTTACGCAAGTGCCAAAACATGAGTTGGTCGAAATGGCCGCCAAAGGTCTTGATTATTCCATTAGGAAGAAATTGGGCACCCAATACTTGAGGGATATGGCCAAACTAGCTGATAGGGTTCGACAAATAGAGCGTTTGAAGGAAGAAAAAGCTAGAGCCAATAGGAATAAGAGAGTGGCCTACGTCGAATTTAATGAAGATAACGAAGGACCATATGACGAGCCTTCGAACTTAGACGAAAGCGAGATCGACCTTGTTGAACTAAAACAAGGCTCTCCCTATTCATGTAAGGTCTTAGCTCCTTCGAATGGAAAAAACCCTATTGAACCGGAAAAGAATGATAAATTTCCTAAGAAAACTTATACGTTCGACGTTACAAAATGTGAGGAAATCTCCGACTTGTTAGTTAAGGATGGCCAAATGATAGTGTCTCCTGGTGCTAAAATGCCTCCTTTAGAACAAAGAAAGAAAAAAGGTTTTTGTAAGTACCATAATTTCCTGGGTCATAAAATGTCTCAATGTTTTCTTTCCAGGGATCTTGTTCAGAATGCTATTCAGGAGGGAAGACTCAAATAAGGAGAGAAACCCAGAAGCCAGATGAAGATTGACTCTGACCCTCTGCAAGTAGCTAACGCTCACTACACATATCCAAATGATGTAAACATGGTCGAAGTTACTAATGACTTCAACAACACCATCAACATGGCCGAAATTACTGAAGATTTTATTCATAAGGCTGTCATGGTTAGGGTTTCTGAGTACCTTGACCAGGAGTCCCTCAAGAATTTTGTCCAGGAGGCTGCTGAAAGCTTCGTCAAAGGAATCACTGATAGTTTCGACGCTAGAATCACTTAAGATTCTAATTTGATGATGGTAACCAAAGAGACTGCTAATAGTTTCATACAAATGGGTAAGGCTGCTGAGAGCCTTCAAACGAAATTCCATAATCTGGGCATTACTGATGATGCCAACATGGAAGTCAAAATGGTCAAAGTCTCAAGGAAACTTCCATGGAAGTCGACGACGAGCATCGACAAGAAGAATACAACAAATTAGTCTTCCTAAAAGAAGAATAAACTCTTGTGGATTTCCTCCATAGGTGCCAAGGGAAGAAATCAGAAGTCATGTTATGCTTTCGATGTAGTGTCGTGTTCGGAAAAAAAGCGACGCACAATCTTGAGGGAATCAGGAAGGCAAAAGACAAATGGGATTAGGGAGCCCCTTAGGACCAACAGGTTTGCGAGTCTAGAAGAGCTTTCGATCCAAGGAGGTATTTTGACCCAAACAGAACTTTGGTGAAACTTGATGAGACAAGACAAAAGGATCCTACTACCAGACCTATCTCCTTCAAACCCACTATAGAGGCTTACAATGGAAAATGGGTGAGGCCGACTTACGGCAGAAAGCGTGGTCAGGGAAAATGGCAGAACTTCGAAATAGACAGAGGTTTGTCGTTGGCCTACCGTAAAGAATTTCAGGCGTCCTGAAAAGCAACCCACATCTCTGAGAACTATATAGGAAAAATCCCACGATGAGGTCCCAATGGAGAAGGGAACAGAGAAGAAGAAAGGCCCAGAGGGAAATTGGAGCAAGAGAAAATGCTGAATCCAGCACCAACGTGCCTGCCAGAAAGAAGGAGAAAAAGGATTTAAAGTTGGCCGAGAGGATGCTTACCACTCAAGAAAAGGCAAATAAAGAAAAATATGATCGAGCAGTAGTAGAAGATGAAATGCTCATAGATGATTTCGACTCTGGGTCAGAGCCTTCGCTGGATATCAGAGTTAATATGGTCTCAGTGCTCCCTAGAGAATTCGACCAGATAATTGAGGTCAAAGATACTGACAATATCACAGAAATGGAAATGGTCGCTCATAAACCAGTGTGTTATTACGTAATGAATAATGGTTGCGTGGAGGAAAAAAGGCTTTCTTCGAGTGACCAGATGAGGTTATGAAGAATCATCTTAAGCCTCTGTTTATTACCGGGAAGGTCGAAGACGTCCCAATTAACAAGATTTTGGTAGATTGTGGCGCAACGGTGAACCTGATGCCACATCACCTTTTTAAGGAAAATAGGTAAGTATGACACCGACGCCAAGCCTCATAACATGACACTTTCCAATTATGAAGGGAATATGAGTACTACCCTTGGGCTAATCCAAGTCAAGCTAACGGTGGGAACTGTCACTCGATCAACGATGTTCATGATTGTGGAGACAAATGCCAACTATAACTTGTTACTTGGACGCAAATGGATACATGGAGTTGGAGCTGTACTATCCTCCATGCACTAGAGAATCACCATCTGTCGCCCAAACAATATTATGGATAATGTAGAAGCAGACCAGGGATACTTCAAGACTCTAATCAATCATGTCGACAAACGCCAGTTTGACAAACATTTGGCCAATATTGCTCCATGCGATTCGGCCAGCTTTGCATTCACTCCAGATGATAATGCATACTGTTCTTTGTATCTACACCCCACAATGGTTTTCAATGGGATCGTGAAGCAGTGGCGAAGATGATTTTGGATACATAAAAACGTAAGAAGTCGACCCAACAGGTTGGGGAAGCAAATTCTGTGAGGATGACTGAGTTTGAAGCACTAAAAAGAATTTCGGCTTACATAGCCGAAAACAAACAGCAAGCGGCCTTAGAGGCTGAAGACAAGCACTTGGCTGTCGAAGCCAACAAGGAGCTTCACCAAAAAGGTCCTGGGAAGGACTTTGATCCATAACCACCTGATAAGGTTCAGGATGAAGATGAAGGCCAGAGGCTCGACGCCATTTATGATGACGAGCCTTTGGGTTTCGAGAAGGATCCGCTTGCAACAAACATTAAGATGTTGGCTCAAGATCCACTCGAAGAAATTGACTTAGGAGAGGGATCGAGAAAAAGGAAAACTTACATCAGTGCCAATATTAGCCCTCGACTCAAAGTCGAAGTGATTCAACTGCTGAAAGAGTTCAAGGACTGTTTCGCATGAGATTATGATGAGATGCCTCGTTTAAACAGAGGCCTGGTCGAAATGAGGTTGGCAATCAAGCCTGGGAAGAAGCCCATCAAGCAGATTCCGAGGCGATTTGCACCTGAAATTCTCTCAAAGATTAAAGAGGAGGTCAAAAGGCTTCTTCGTTGTAAATTCATTCGTACGGCCAGGTACATCAAATGGTTGGAAAATATTATATGGTACGTCAAAAGGCTCCCAAAGGATGAATATTCAATGCCTGTGGCGGAGATGTTAGTCGATTCTGCCGTAGGCCATGAGTATCTTAACATGCTTGATGGATATTCTGGATATAATCAGATATTCATTGCTGAGGAGGATGTCCCAAAAACAACGTTTCGATGCCCTGGAGCCTTAGGCACCTATGAATGGGTAGTCATGCCTTTTGGTCTAAAGAATGCTGGGGAAACATACCAAAGAGCAATGAATTAGATCTTCCATGATTTCATAGAGACTTTTACGCAAATCTACATTGATGATATTGTTGTTAAGTTTGTTTCAGGGAAGAGCCATTTGGACCATCTTCGATTGTCTTTTGAAAGGATGAGGAGACATGGTCTAAAAATGAACCCTCTCAAATGTGCGTTTTGTATGCAGGCTGGAGATTTCTTAGGCTTTGTGGTCCACAAAAAAGGAATCGGAATAAACCAGAACAAGACCAAGGCCATAATGGAGGCGAAAGCGCCATCAACTAAGAAGGAATTGCAGTCGCTGCTAGGCAAGATCAATTTCTTGAGGAGATTCATCTCGAACCTTAGCGGAAGAACACAAGCCTTCTCACATTTTCTTTGACTCAACAAGGAAGGCTTTGAATGAGGGCAAGCTCAACATATTCCAAATCAAAAATATTTTGGTTACTTGCAGGATCAATCAGATTGATCCTAGGACATGTGCTAATTATTTTTAGGGGTGAAGTCTGAGGAATGATAAACACTTCGACAAGGTTCATACTCAAATAACTTGTTAGAGAATATAAAGGAAAGATAATGCAAGGAAATCAAAGAAAGTACTAGAAGGTAAATGGCGAATAAGATAAATTTTTGAAAAGAAAAGAAAAGAAAAGAAAAGATTGATTAAATTGCTTTAAATAAAAACATGGTGCGAAAACAAACATACATTTTCTCAATATACATTTTCTCTACACACTGGTACTTTGGGTAATTTGATGAATTTGTATAATATTGAACACACCTCATCCTAATACTAAGACTTCCTATTTATTCCAATCAAAATAACCGCTTTTAACAACCTATTCACCAAATTGAGACAAGTGGCACTCTGCATGTGCACGACTGCCCACCATGCCCCACGTATGCTCAGTAGTTTAGATAAGAACAGAGAATTCTCTCCCTTATTTGAATTCAAATCCTTTGTCGAACTGCCGTTAGTGATGCTTCTGTTTCTCCACAGCTGGAAACATTTATAAGTCCACAAAACACCTTTACCTGTGTATCAAGGTATCTTCGTCTGGAATTTCAAACTGTATAATTTTGTCGAAACATTCAATTTCTTCACGGGAACTTATTTCCTTATTTAATTCTCTTAATCCATATCAGGCGTCGAAATTAGAGCTAACAAATTGGAGCTAACAGTAATATGTTAGTTACTATATTGTCCTTTGATTTGGCATAATGAAAATTATTAAGAAGGACAAATTAGGGTGATTGGTTACATGTTTTAGTAATGGGTAGGTAGTTGATGATGGGGATTCAATTAGGATTTGTTTCTCCAAAACAGCTCCACAAAAAGTTTTTATTTGATTTGAATTTGAATTTAATTCTCCTTGATTTAAATTAAGTTTAATTAATTAATCAAGCAAATCAGATTGCTAAAATATAACAATAATCCTTGTTGCACAAGTAGCAAAAAATGCGTTATAGACAGTTGGAAAAAGCGCACTCACAACAGCAGCCTTGTCCTACAGACAAGGGCCACATGCTGGGACATCTATTCTCACATGTGTCATTTCTTCACAAAAGCAGTTGGAATCAGATGTGCCATACCAACTAGAACATCATGTCCAACATGTGTTCATACCATGTTGTTTTGCATAATGCAACCAATCCAAAAAGGAACAACATGCGCTTTATGTATGCCTTACTCCCATGTCATTGCGGCATGTTAAGTGTTCTCCAAGACACTTTCTTGGATTTATCCGACATTTACAAAGTCGTAAGCGTATTCAGTGTATACAATAATAGATTTCCAGAGATATCAAAAGAGTAATATTTGCCTACATATCAAGGGTATGTAATTTGGCACAACAAAAATATGAGAAGGAAGAAAAATGTATGTCTCAACATCACGCGTATTATAACCAAAATGGATACGATTGACAAATTAGAAAGAAAGTGTGGTATATGTCGTCAGCCTGGACACACACAGAAACGTTGTCCCGATGTTGGAACAACCTCTGGATGATAATTTATTATGTTTTTAAATTTTGTTGTAACCATAAAATTTACTATAGATAATGTCTTTTGGTTACAACAAAACGAACATAAACACGCCTAGAACAACAACACAAACAACAAATAAAAAGACTTAACACAACAACATATGTAAGAGATTGCAACAATCAAAACAATATCATCTCGCGCAAACATCATATCCCTAACATCGTTTCCATCTTTAATTGACACCCACACACGCTGAATATCATCATTGTCATCCTCAATAGAGATCTATAAAACAAGTCTCTCAATACTTCTAATTCTTTCACCATCATTAATCCCTCTGTCAAACCCAATGATCAAATTCCTCTAAAGTTTCTAGAATCTCCAAATATTTCAAAAATGCATCTTCATCATAGACTTGGTTCTTGAAAAACAAACATGCACGTGTCTCTTACGACTCATGTTAGAACAAGTGAAGAAAAGATTAAGAAGAAAATAAGAAGAGGGATGAAAAGTGGTAGAAGACACACTTCTATTTATGCCACACATTGATGTCACCTCCTAACACTAATACATAGACGCCAATTGAACAAACTTGATTTATAGGAAGTTTGACCTCTAATTTATCCAATGGAGAAGTGAGTCTAATTGATTTGTATTTTACATTACAATTTTTTTTCTTGTTTGAAATTTATGAGAAAACATGATTATTTGGGAAATTTTACTGAAAAATATGGGTTATTTTGAAATAAAATTCAGTTAAACTATAAATAAAAACTAATAAATTTTACTTGAAGCAAATTTACTTGGTTAAGAATATATCAAGTGAATCACATTAATTTCCCCTAATTATAGATTATCTATAATAGATACGAAGAGGAAGCAATTAACACTTTATTAAATTTATCAAAATGAAAAAACAGAAAACAATGGAAGAAGAAAGAAAACAGTGATAACCAAATCGAATGTTCACTGTAACACAAAACACACTCTCAGAACCAAACCACCGCTCTTAACCACCGTCCACCGCCGCCACCACCACCACCACCACCACCACCACCACCATGTTAGAACGAACACTCTCCTCCCGCCGCGGCAACTCTCACGGCGAAGGCGACGAAGACATTCTCAACGACGACGAATCCAAGACGAAGAAACAACAATACATCCTCTTTCGCTTTACCAACAGATTTTCAACCTACCTTTCCCGAAATGGTAGCCAGTGCGTGCTGTGTGGCGCCACCGCATTGATTCTTCTCTTGATTTTCTCGCTCTTCTTCACCTCTCGCAACTTCGTCTGCATCTCGTCTTCCTCTTTCTTCAAACCCGCTGCTCGCGCTGCTTTCTTTGGTCTCGATGGACTCGACTCCGATTTCGGAGCACTCGGTGTGCCCTGCTGTAAGTCTCTTTGCGCTGATCTGATCTCTTTCATGTTTAATTTGTATTTTCGTGAATCGTAATTTGGTCTGATTTTTAGGTTTTGTTTGGATCCAGAGAAAGAAAACATACAAAATTGTAGCTTTAGGAGTTTCTTTGTATATGGAAGATCAAAATGAAATGCTTCTCGATTGGAATGTTAGCTTTTTTTTAATGTTCAATTTATTATTTATTTTCTGATTCCTGATCCCATGAATGCAATCAAATTTCCTTCTCTTTTTGCATAATTGGTTGATTTTGAACTGCTATTCTTGGTTTGGCTTTATTCCATCTTCATTTGAATGCTCATAAATAGCTTTAGGAATTTATATACATAAAGAGAAAATAAGATATGTGCCCTCAGTGTAAATTTTTTACCATGACAACCCATCATCGACGTGTATTCCATATTCAGTCAAATCACGCATATTTTAAAATTACTTTGATGGCATGGCAGACTGATGGTTTTTTATTGGAGACAGTGTAAAACATTTTACACTGGTTAGTGCATGTCTCTTTGAGTGTACTATTGTTAGATAACAGAAAGTATCAATTTTTTGTGGCCAAACTAGTATTTATTTAACACTTTTGGGTACATTTATCGTCATATCACACTTTTGAGTTGAGCGTAAAATGTTGATTTTAGCGGCATTATAATCCTTAGTATTTACGATCCTTTCAAATAAATGGTGGAGCTTAAAGTTACACCTCTTGCTTGACTGCACATGATTTGTGAGAGTGATTCAAAAAGTGGTGGATTGACAATTTTGTTTTCTGTTGTTTCAAGCTCTTGGTTTGTGATTTTGAAATGATAAGTCATACTGTTTGTTGTTGTTGGATACTTATAATCTTATCCTTGGTAAAGGCAGATCGAAACATGGTAAAACTGTAGAATGGACATCAAAAGATCTGCTTAAGGGGCTGGAAGAGTTTGTTCCTATATATGAGACACGGCCAATCAAAAACAACATGTATGGGATGGGTTTAGACCACAGCTTTGGACTTTGGTTTATTGCCCGGTGGCTAAAACCAGATTTGATGATCGAGAGTGGTGCTTTTAAAGGACATTCGACTTGGGTTTTGCGGCAAGCTATGCCTGACACGCATATTATTTCTATTACACCCAGGCATCCAGAAAAGTATCTAAAAAAGGGACCTGCTTATGTTGATGGTAACTGTACATATTTTGCTGGAAAGGACTTTGTGGATTTTGGGAGTATTGATTGGCCAACAGTGATGAGCAAACAAGGGATTACGGACCTTAGTCGGGTTCTTATATTTTTTGACGACCACCAAAATGAATTGAAAAGGTGAATTACTAGATCTTTGAGATGCATGATTCAATAGTTGAGTACTTGTGATGAAATTGCTACTGCTTATCATAATTATTTTTTACTTCTCATAATGAGCAGAATCGAACAAGCTCTGAAAGCTGGGTTCCGACATCTTGTTTTTGAGGATAACTATGACACTGGTACTGGTGATCATTATTCACTGAGGCAGATATGTGATCAATTTTATATACGAGGTGTGTAAACTCTCACTTTGCTATTGAATTACGTTATTTGATTGAATTTTCTTTCTGTTACCGTGATAAATGCATACAAATAATATGCATAAATAGAATTGACGAGAAATGAATGAAAATCCAACATATAAAGCCAGAAAATTGATGAAAAACACTACTACTAGTTTGTAGTGAGACAGACATAAGTCTGTATAGTAACTTGAAAGGTTCAAATCCTAGAAATGGCAGCAAAAATACATTTTGGTTACCAGGAAACATAGTGTAGACCGTACAATCCTTTGAGCTAGCACTCGATCTTGACTATATTGCTCAAACCATGATTGGGCTTATTAAAAGCCCATGATGCGAAACCCACATCTTAAAACTGAAATGTCTTCTTCTCATTAGAACGCATGCCACTTGTTCTTACTGCTGCAACCCACCACTACTCTGTTGCATCTTGGCATCTTTCTCTTCTTTTGTTATATTTAATGGTAAGTTACTAGTATATATAAATACTAAATACTAATTAAGTTGTAAATTAAATTATTTATTTTAAGTAGTTTTATATACATTCATATAAATAAGTTTATTTTGTATTTCAGTTATTTAAGTATTTTTCCACACCGGTTAGACTAACGAAATACTCGGCCCATAGTTGGGCAGCCCAACTTGGGCTTATAAAAGCTCTTTATGTGAAATGCAAACCGTAAAACTAAAATATCCTCTTCTCAATAAAACATATGCAGCCTCTTCTCTTTTACTGACGCAGTCCGCCGTCGCACTGCTGTATCACTGCATCCTTCTCATACTCTTCCTCCTTTGTTTCTTGCTTCTTCTTTGCACGTGAATATCTCAGCCAAAAACATTAGATTGTGGCCGAAAAGTTTCAGAAGATTATTGGGGGTAAAAATGGCGTTTGTATCGAATCAGTCATGAGCAAATCAAACGGTAGTAGTCTTCATAGTTGCTCTATTTGTTGTTATTACACACTAACAAAATTTACTTCCAAATCTCTACCTGTATTTCCTACAAAGGGACTTAAGTTGACGAAAACAATTAAATAGCTTCATTCTGCGACACAATAAGTACTTAGACTACGGCAGACAAGTAGAGATTTGTATCAATCGCCAATTGAAGTCCTTTTGCACATACACAAGTAGAGATTTTATAGGGGAAGTTGTTAAGTTCATAATCAAGAATGCAGGAGTATAAGAGTATTATCATTTGACTTGTTCGTGATGGATTGTGGATGAATCGACTGCAACTATGTTTGCTATATTATCCATGGGCTTCTCCCAAATTGTCAGTGTTTTCGAATATAAACTTGGGAGAGTGCGTGAGAAAAGTAAGTGGTGGCTTTGAGAAGTGGATCACAACCCTAAGACTACTTAACAGTTGCTTGCCGGTGACTAAATCTCTCTTTGCTGCCATTCTGAGGGTTTGACATTTCAAGTTGCTATAGGCTTATGTTTTGTTCCACTGCAGAATAATAGTAGTGCATTTCATTAATTTGCTGGTTTTTGTATTTTCTTACATTTTTTATCATTATATTCATGTATATTACTTGTGTAGGGAAGTTATGCATAAACAGATGTATATGGAACTGCACATATGAATTCTGCCATAGCCAATGTCAAGAGGGGTTTACTTAATACTAAAAAATTTCTCAATTAGGGTTTTGGTTGTTAAAATATAAGCAATGTTGGCACAAAGTCCAGCATCCATTTGTTGGAAAATGTTTGTATGATTCCATGCAACTGTTGATAATCTTCATACTGGTGGAGTATTATTCTAGTAACATTGGAAAAGGAATTTGACATTTGTTTTGTTCTTTTGTTGATCTAAGGCGGGGGACACAGTTGCTTCAAAGACAGCGACGAAGCTAGAATCAGGTCAAAAAGGAAGGAATTCTGGGAGAAAGCAGTTGATATCGAAGAACTATGTGGGCCAGGGGAAGCATGGTGGGGAGTTAGAGGGTACATGCGCGACAACTTCAATCACAGTAATCAGCCAATATCTTACGCACAACACTTCCAGAATAGTCGGTATGTTGAATCTATTCTTGATGTGTACTGGGAACTCCCACCAGTTGCTGGTCCTTCCCTCACTCATCAAACCAGATATGATCCTGCGCGTGCTCCCATTCCTATTGTTGAAGATGGGCGATATGGTTTGTTCCAGCGGCTTGGTTTGGGGAAACTTGACAATTCTGTATTTAATGGATACACTCAGATGGTTTATTTACAGATATCTGAACAATAATTTACAGTTGCTTAGACAAGGGTATGATGTAGTTGAAGGAATTTTTGTACCTGTATTATTGACAAGTATTTGCTTCAGCCTGATTTGGCTCAAGATATAGTTCTTTTATTTTTCTTGCCATTTCCTTGTTCAAATTCTTTAGAATTCTTTACTCATTTTTAATTCTATCTAATTTTCGTTTAGTTGATTTTTATGTTTGGTGGCTAAGTACTAATATGATTGCCAATATGTTCTTTTATGTGTCATTAGTTTTCTATTCTTCTATTACTGTATTTTTGTTTTTTAATTAGATTAGTGGTTGGAATTCACCATTTAAAAATGAATAAACGGGATGTCGAAGATTTGAATATGCGTCCCAGCATCTAAGGTTCTTGCACAACTACTAATTCAGCTGATTTAATGGGATTTCTATTGTTGCAGTTCTATTACTACTGTATTAGTTATTGATGGTCCAACTATTAAAAAAAATCTAGTAGTAATATTTAGTCTCGTGAGTTTGGTCTCACAATACTCTTGAAATAAAATTAGTTATGAAGAACTTTATTATGCATTTATTCCATTGGTATTGTTACAGTCTTCAAGAAAAACTCATTAAAGTTGGACCATTTTTTTCTAGTTATTATCTGATTCAATGAATGTGACATATAAATGGACATCAATAATTCTGACCTTTGTGGTAGAAATAATGCTTATTTTGGTTTCAAGCTTGATCATTATGTAGCCTAACATAATTTTGAGTCAAATCAAGTGTTCTAGTGTGCAAAAATAATGACAGAATTTGACATGTCATTCACATCATAACTGTTGCATATTTCCTTTCTATATTGGTGGCTATAAACATTAGTACAATCCAAAGAAATAGTAATATCTTAATATCAAAATCCAAATAGTATGTTCAGATTGTGTATATCAAGAACTACATGAGAAAAACTAATGAATAGTTGCAGATGAAAATGCACAACAAGCAAAGTTTTTATACATCAACAAGAATTCAAAGGTACACAAAACAGATATGCAAGCAAAACATGTGTATATAGATTTCTGGATATGTCTCATTAAATTCTACTAATTTTGAAGACTTGTCAGACTCAGACTATAAATTCACAAAAAACTGAGACACTGAATTACATATATATTTTTGATTTGGAACATAACCATATAAACTCAAACTTTCTTGTAAAACTTCATATATGCATATCAGTGAAAACTTCACTTTTGTTTTCTGCATTACTTTTGGCTCCTAGATTTTTCCATGGCTCTTGGAGCTGCAAACAAGATAATTGATAACATAACATATTTTTCAGCACTCCAATGTAAAACCAATGATCAATATCAAAGACTAGGATGAAACAGAATAAAACATACCTAGCCCAATTGCCTCAGAACCTTTCATGATCCTTAGTCTCCGACACGAGTCGGCGAACATCCTGCATCAACAAACAGTTTAAGTATATTTTTTCAACCACAGGACTATCATATCATTTAACATGATCTTCTATGGTTTTTGATCAAATGAAATAACTTATTACCGCCAAGGAACATCGCCGACAAGCATCCAATCACCATCTTTATCTTCATATGTAAGAACATATTCAGATCCATGTAGAAGATCCCTCAAAGAGCTTTCACTCAGTCCATCTTTCCCAGGAAGTCCAGGAGAATTGCATTGACCTAGTATTAGAAACAAGAATATACTATACATAAGCACTTCTACTATAAGCGCTTAACTAAACTGCTTATCCATACAAGGCCTTGATAGAGTCAATCTAGGAAACTTATTGAACAAGAACATGCAATTTGAAGAAAGTAGAGTTAGTACCAATGGTAAAGCATGTGAACATGTTCTCAAGAGCTGAAGAAAGATCCTTATAGTTGTTATAGATTTTGAGATCAATCTTTCTGAGATAAGGTGCACCATCCATACTCACTTTTACATAGAGACAACCAAATCCTGGTTTTCCTTCATCTTCCTCATTGTTCTTTGTCGAATTCGACGCCATCGAGTTCTTTCGAAAAGATCGAATTGGCGGCCATCCTACAACCTGTGTCCTGTTCCAAAAGTTTCATATAATGAACAACACATAACAAGCTCAATATTTTCCTTAAGCAAAATGATGCAAGAAAAAAAAAACATACTTTGAAACAAGAGCATTCGCATGTTCATTTGTTCCTGAAACATGTTTATTCTTTTCATGTAGTGGTTGGTGAAGAACATCTTTGATGTTTTTTGGGGAAGATTGATCAATAGCATTAAAGAAACCTCTTTTAGCTCCAACACTACATACAAGGTTGTTCAAAGAAGAAGAAACATTAATGTTTTTGTTGAAGTTATGAGAAACTTCTCCAACTTGTTTTCTGTGAGGAGATTGAGAACCAGGTAGGCCTAGTCTGAGTTCTGTCTCCTTGAAGTTGAGAGATGAAGTTTCATCATCATGTTGTAATGGTGTAGACATGAAGTTATTGAAAATACAAGTTCAAATTATTGTTATGATAGAAGAAAGTGAAGTTATGGTGAGATTGATATAATGAAGTATTGGAGAGGAGCTGGATGGTTTTGTTGATGCACAAAAGAACCTTCTTTGGTCTTTATGTACCAAACTTTTTCTTCCATACAAGTATTTATTTATTTTGACTTTATAGGTATAGGAATAGTATATTAATACTCAATCCGTTTTCTAAAATGATTATTCTTTAAAGCTTTTACACATAGACTAAATATACTAAAAATATTGTTATAATACATTATATCTTTATTAAATTAATCTTATTAATATATAATAATTAAATAATCGTAATTGAGAAAATAACAATTATTATTGAAAAGTTAAAATAACAATTATTTTAATATCCCTTTTTAAGAGGGGCTCACCCATTCGTAAACTGAGAAAATGTTACGTTTGTAATAACTAAGGAGCTCGGTCATTCATTGGCCAAAGATTCAATATATTTTATTATTTTTTAATTTGTTATTAAATTAGTTTATCATAAATTAATATCATAATAAATATATTATTTTAATAATATAATTTTTTTATAAATATTTTTAATAACTTTTAAATTAAATTGTATTGTTTAAAAATATATTTATAATTATGATAATTAAGCATTTAAACAATTTGAAGAAGTAATATATATTTTATTGATTGTAAAGAAATAATATACATTTTAAGTATAATTGATCATCAAGTCCCTTAACTTAATTTAATATTTTGCTTTAATCCCTTAACTAAAAAATGTTACAAGTTAGTCCCTTAACTTCACTTCCGTTACCCTATTTGGTCTCTTCCGTCAATTTTTGACAAAAAAAATATTGAATGAAAAAATTTGGCATATCCAGAAGTTGCTCATTCGAGAGTTCAAAGTCGGGGGGTGAATGTGTTGATTGTGTGAAGTGTCAGGTTGGGTTTGTTGAATTGGAGGATAATAGACATTATCAAGGTTGAATAAAGAAGTGAGTTGAAAGAAAGTAATGTTAAATGTTTCGTATTGGGATTGAGGGTTTGAGTTGTCGAATTTTGGTTGAGGAATTTGAGTGTAATGTATGGATGGTCGAATGATGGTTTGTTGTTGATATTGTTGGTTGTAGTAGTAGTTTGTTTGAGGTATGGAGAGTGGGGAGATTGTTGTTGGGATGAGGTGGCATAAAAGGTGTGTTGTTGTGTGGTCTGGATGTGATGGTATGTTTGTTGCGCAGATGAAGATGTTTGGCCCTTAAATTGGGATGTGTGCATGGGGGAATTTCGTGATCTATGTGCACAATAGTTTGTTGCATTGAAGAAGAGACATGTTGACGGGGGTCATTCAAAAATTGTGTGGGAGCAACAACATGCATAAATGACATTGACCAAAACCAATCCATATATTTTCTACTTGACTTACACTCACTAACTACCGTGTTCCCCTCCAAAACCAAATGTCTTATTTTTTTCCATTCTTTAACTTCATCTCTGTTCAAATCTTGCCAGTGTCTTTCCCATGCTAAGGCCATAGTCATGTTATGGTGTTCCTTTAGACGTCTCGACTGAGAAGAGATTTGTTGTTCAAACCCAAACTGGAGTTTGACCATATCTGTCTAATGCATCTCAAAACTAAAGAAATAGATAATATTAGTTGCCGCACTCCAGACTCGGCTATAACTATAATCAGACACTGGGTATGAAAGGTACGATCTCCATATAAATTGCATTAAGAAATATAATAGTTAGAATGTAAATAAGAAATTTAGAAAACTTATAGATCCGTAAGGTTTCAAACTTACATCTTTTTCCTCCATGTGCTCGATTGTGACTCGATATCCACGTAGATGATATCTCGTTGGCACCATCTTGCCTTTACAAAAAATATATATTAATTTTAGGTATAGTTTACTAAGAGGATAATAAAATGCATTCATAGATTAAAAAATACATTAATGCATATGGATGTGATGGCTCCACGGTATTGACAAGAGTAAACAGCGGTATACGCGTGAATTCCCAGACACTGAGTAATACAACACAACCTCCTATGCTCTTGGCTCCTTTTTGGGATATCTTGCACATATGTCTATACAATGTTGTTATACAAGCTGAACCCCAACTATATGTGTTGCATTTATCTAGATCTCCTACTAAAGGTAACCAAGATGAATGCAACAAATTGTGACTCTTGTCTGGCATCAAGAATGTAACAATGAGAAGTAAAATATATTATTTAGCATGAAGAACGTTTTCTGCTTAGGTGGGTGAAGATTTATTTTTTAATTTTGCTAAGAGAGCTTCTAACCAAATAATTTTCACAAAAGATCCATTTTCATATGAAATGGTAGGTTCTACATCTAAATTCTCAATGTAAATATCATTTGTTACATTTGTGATGCGATTGTAGGAAATTTCAAGCATTTCACTTACCTTTCTCCCATGTCATTGCAACATATTTTAGAATACGCTAGGACTACTCACATGTCAGACGTGTTCAAAATTCTTAACGTATTGAAGGTCTACAAGGAAAACTTCCTTGGACTTTCCCATGAGGAAAGTTGACCACAATATATAGGATTTACTTGTTTCCACAATGAATCTATGAGAAGGAAGAAGAAAGGACGCTCAACCAGCACCCGAATTAGAACCGAAATAGACAATGTTGAAAAAGAAAAGAGAATGTGTGGAATTTGTTGTGAAATAGACCATATGCGTATAAAATGTCCAAATGCAGCAGACCCCTCTAGATGATTACCCGACTTTTTTAATATCATCTTTTAAGAAAGTATTAAGTACTAGTATTAAGTTATCTTAAGTAATGTATTTCTAATGTCTATGGAACAAGCAGTAAGAAATATATTTAATATTAAAGACTTCTGATTACAAAGTATAGTCACAAAAATGAAAATTCAAATAACTTATTAACAAACTAATCAACAACAACAACCAACACAAGTGGACCTTCGACTCCTCTGTTAACTTCACCATCATGTGCTGAAAACATACACTGAACATCTAAATCATTCTTTATATGATCAAAGAAATACATGTACGTATCCATTTAATATGCATCAGTCAACGTTATGTATGGACAATGATATTCTACTTTTCTCACATTCATACGACGACCACCCAAATGTCGAAAACCCGTGTTGATGACTGCAATCAGTATTCTGAAATTTCATTGCAGATATAGGTAAAAACTCATTTTTTTGTCTTGATCATAAAACACAAGAGCCCATACGTACATGTTTACAAATACAATCTGTTAGGTGAGATGAATTATGTTTCTTCAGATCAAGTTACTTATAGAAAATCAATGAATGTTCGACTACAAATTAATTAATATATATTTTTAAATAAATAAAAAATATTATTTCAAAAAATTAAAATAATTTATAAAAATATGATTTTCTTCATTAAAAATTAAAATTAAAATTAAAATTTTACTTATTAATAAACTAATTAAAATCAATAAATAAACAAAAAAAAATATTAAAATATTCAATTCTTTATCTAATGAATGGCATATTCTCGTCCATTGAATAGACGGATCTTTCTTAAAAAGATAACTAAAAATATATTTTTTTAAAGTGAGATAAATTAAAAAAAATAATTTAAAAAATGAGGCTGAATAATAAAAATAGTCTAAAACGACAAAGTCATTTTAAATCGTATGATTATGTCTGCGGGACTTTTTTTTTTCTCTTTCTAGTATTATAGAGATTAATAAAGAGTTTAGTGAATATGCATTTTTTTTAATGTAAAGTGATTTACAACTCTTTAATTTGATACATCATGTTTGACAAAAAAGTTTAAATAAAAAGTAGTCATGTTTATTTATTCATTTGTTTGTTTGTTGGTGGATTATGATTGATTATTTTAAAATACATTAATAAAGTAGGTATATATGTGAATAACTTTAAGATAAAATAATTAATATTACATCCGTTTTAAAATAAATGAAATGAATAACGTTTATAAATTTTTTGCATACAAAGAATGTATTAATATTATAATAAAGCATTATGTTTTTATTAAATTAATATATTTAAAGTTGAACATATAATAATAATAATAATAATAATTAAATAATATAATTAAAAATAAAATTATTTATATATTAAAAAATAAGAATGATAATTATTTTAAAATAAATTTTATTTCCTAAAACACGAATCATTTAAAACAGAGAGAATATTAATAAGGTCAAAAACAGGCCGACATCAAATAAAAACAAGGCACAAAGAAGTGGCAATGCATAGAAAAGAAATCCAAATAAAAAATACAAGCAAATAGCATTGAAAAGAAGAAAAAATGGGAGAAACAAAGTACGAAGAAAAGATCAAATGCCTAAGAACAATACACACAACAAAGTAGGCTAGATTTTAGAAGTGAGACTTACCAACAGCAGACTTAAAGAGCCACTAAACATCATAAGAACGCGCTAATTGATATATATATTTAATTAATTATATGATTATATTATTTGAATTAATAATATAAATATAAATATTATATTCAAAATTTTCATATTTCAATCGCATGGTCTATAGTAATTATTATTGGTCTAAAGTGTCATTTAATTGGTTTCCTTTCTTTTAGGAGTAGTTGCAACGTATAAACCAATATTTGCTATTCTTATGCCGTTGTTATTAAGTTGCAATTGGAATAATGCCATGCCTTTTCTAAGAATTGCTACTGTTTCATAACAGACGTGATTTTCAATATAAATTACACGTTATGGTCACGGTGGTAAAACAGACAAAAACCAATCTCAATTCTTCTATCAAATATTATCAACAGATACGCTTAGAGAGATTGTGCAATTCTCTTTAAGGATTCCAAAGTATCCTGCAGGAAATTCGCCGGTAACTCCTTTTGCATCCAACATAGAAAGATTGGTGGGGTGAATTGTTCATTAAGCTTAGTGTAAAACTACACGCTTATCGTGCAAATTAATTTCTCTGTTTTAACTCCATTTGTTCTTAGTTTTGCAGCAACACCAAAAATTCAAAGGCGCTAACAATTGTTGGAGTTCTACTTGAGCTTTAAACATTTTGAATTTTTCTAAAACTTCATCTTTTTTTGGTTCAGGCACCTTAACAATTGTTAGCGCCTTTGAATTTTTGGTGTTGCTGCAAAACTAAGAACAAATGGAGTTGAAACAGAGAAATTAATTTGCACGATAAACTTCCAAAGCGTGTAGTTTTACACTAAACTTAAGAAACAATTCACTCCACCAATCTTTCTATGTTGGATGCAAAAGGAGTTACCGGCGAAATTCCTGCCGGATACTTTGGAATCCTTAAAGAGAATTTCACAATCTCTCTAAGCGTATTTGTTCCGGATACTTTGGAATTCTTAAAGAGAATTTCACAATCTCTCTAAGCGTATTTGTTGATAATATTTTACAGAAGAATATTTCTTTCAATTGCTCTCATGCATTAGAGAAGAGAAAGATGATTTAGAATGAGAAATTAATTGAGATTGATTTTTGTCTGTTTTCCCACCGTGACCATAACCTGTAATTTATATTGAAAATCATGTCTGTTATGAAACAGTAGCAACTCTTAGAAAATGCATGACACTATTCCAATTGCAACTTAGTAACAACGTTTCACATAAGAATAGCAAATATTTGTTTATACGTTGCTAGGGGTGGCAAACAGGCATGCCCAGCCCGCAAAAGTTCGCAAAAAATGGGGCGGGGCGGTCATAGTTGAGGATGTGGGCCTAAAACTTATATCCGCCCCGCAAAAAAATGAGGGCGGGGCGGGGAAACCCCGCGAGCACTGCACTCTTTAAGCCCAAAAATGCAAAAATTTATGTAAATACATGTGCCAGCAAAAGCCAACGAAAAAAACGGGGCGGAGCGGGGAGGACACATTTGAGGGTGAAGGCCTAAATCCTTGGTCCGCCCCTCACAAAAGTGCGGGCAAAACAGGCATGCCCAGCGGGCCGAGCCCGTTTTGCCACCCCTAGTTACAACTACTCCTAAAAGAAAGGAAACCAATTAAATGACACTTTAGACCAATAATAATTACTATAGACCACGCAATTGAAATATGAAAACTTTGAATATAATATTTATATTTATATTATTAATTCAAATAATATAATCATACAATTAATTATTATTTTAAATTTTTTTTATATATATTATCTCAATAATTATGTTAGATGTGAATTTATAAAATCAAGTTAATAGTGAATTTATATTATATAAAAAAATTATTATTTTAGTATTAATAAAGTAGAATATTATTTGTACCAAACAGGTCTGTGAGCATTCTCCGGCAAGCAAACTTTATGTACAGAGTTTTTGTTTCTTGAGTATGCATAAAATTTTTCTTGAGTATGCATAAAATACATTATAATTAAGTAAAGTTAAAAATGGAACTACAGTGAATGTTAAAGAAAAACAGAAGAGAGAGAAAATTGAGTTATCCACGCGCGTATCTGATCGTATCAAAATGCAATAATTACTCCAAAAGTGGAAACAACGAGATCTGTCAACTCTGATCCGACGGTGTACCTCACTCCATCTGCTTCTTAGGGGACATAACGGGGTTCCAATTTCACGGATTAAAAACATTCATCATTGCATTTCTCCTACATATACAACACTTTCCATAACTTCACATCATTTTATCATATTCAAATTTTGTGGAAGAATTATAGTAATTTATCTAACACAAATTAACTTATCTTATGGTTAAACAATACTTATATTAAAAAGACTGCATCATATATTACACAATTTCATTCTTCACAAGATAACTTAAGATCCTTCTTGTATTAAAAAGACTGCATGTTTAAGATGGAAAATATTCATTTTTTGGCTTATAGGAAAAAAAATCAATGTGCAAATAAGTATTACTAGTATCTAATTTTAAGTGGTGGAAGTTTGGATTTCAATAGTAACTTAATTTTAGAATTAGGTATCTTTCAAGTTTTTGGCTCAATGTCTTTCTCAATTTTGTACTTATTTTATTTTATATATTTTATGGGCTAGAACTATCTTTTGAAAGAAAAAAAAGATTGATATTTTACATATAATTTTCCAATTTTGATTTATTTCTTATATATATTTTTATTGGTCATTAAAGTTAAATCATAACATGTAGTAAGTAAACACACGATATTATCTATATATTATTTTAATGTGCTTAAATACTCTTAATTTATTTTATTAAGTTAATTAATTGATAGTTATATGTTGCTGAAACACAAATTCAAACTCATGACATCTTATTTATTCATTTTTAAAAAGATGACTTGGGAATTAAAGATATACGTTTGGTGAACTTAGCTCTTTTGTCAAAGTGGAGGTGACGTTTTATCTCAAGTATCTTTGATCTTTGTAGTAATATCATCGTTACATGTTGTCTCTTCTGCCTCTAAACAAGAAGACCGTTCTGATTGGTTTGTTGATGGTATCACTAAGAATGTTAGATCAGGAGTATACTTCTTAAGAATAGGTTCTCTAGACTGTAAGATAAATGAATTTTGTGTGTGTTTCTCATTACAACCAATGGTATATATAGTACATTGAGTTGACCTAATTTCTTTAATAGGAGCATAATTACAAGTGAGCTAATAATTACAAACTAATTATAAAATAAATAAATAAATAAAAAACTATCACATCCCCCACAATCGAATTAACTCTAGGAAGGTCTTTGGTAAATATATCAACAATCTGGTGTCAGGAAGGAACATGAAGAACGCATGCATGACCACAAACGACCTTCACCAGAACAAAGTGAATGTCCATCTCAATGTGTTTAGTATGTTGATGCTAGAAACGATTGTCAAATAGATAGGTAGCACTAACATTGTCACAGTACACCAAAGTAGCTTGAGAAAGGGGAAAAACGAAGCTCCAACAGAAGGTTGTGGAGCTAACATGATTCTGAAACCACATTAGCAACGCCCACGTGCTTAGCCTTTGCACTTGAACGAGAAAGTGTAGGTTGTCTCTTGGAAGACCATAAAATTAAGTTATCACCAGGAAAAACACAATAACTAGAAGTAGATCGACGAGTGTTGGGACATCCATCCCAACCGACATCTCTGGAGGAATCAAGCTTCTCAATAGAGAAGTATAGATATGCAAACCATATTGCAAGGTTCCCTGAACATAATACATAATGCGTTTCAATGCAAACATGTGCTCGGTGCAGGGAGCATGCATGTGAAGACACACATGTTGGACAACATAAGAGATGTAAGGACGAGTAAATATGAGATATTGCAAAGCATCGACAAGACTGTGATATAAGGTAGGATTGTCATATGGAGTATCGACGGAAGTATTGAGCTTATGTTTGGTGTCAACTGGAGTAGCAGAAGGTTTAGATGAGGTCATGCCGACTCAAGCAATAATGTCACTAGTGTAGGTACTTTGACTAAGAAAAAGTCCATCTACATGTCTGGTCACTGCGATACCTGGAAAATAGATCAGTGGGCCCATATGCTTCATAGAAAACTATGAGGAAAGATATGTCATGATAAATTTGTGTAGGTCATGAGAGGAACTAATGAGGATGATGTAATTAACATAAAGCAGGATGTAAGTCATGTCAGAGCCACACCGGTAGATAAAGAAAAAGTGATCTGAGGTGTTGTGCTAAAATTCAATGTTGGAGACATAGTCAATGAAACGTTGGTACCAGACACAAGGTGCTTGCTTCAAACCACAGAGAGATTTCTGCAAGCGACACATATAATATGGGTGATGAGGATCATGAAAACCCATTGGTTGATGCATATAGATAATTTCATGAAGATCACCATGTAGAAAGGCATTTTGGAAATCTAATTGATAAATGGGCCATGACTTGGATAGATAATTGTGGGAACATTGTGAATGGTCACCGATTTCACCATAGAGCTTAAAGTTTCATCACAATCTACCTCTTCAATTTAAGACATGCCATCACCTACAATACGAGCTTGATAACACTCAAAACATCCATTAATGTTCGTTTTATGCCTGAAAACCCACATACAACGAATATTATTAACATCACAAGGTCGAGGAACTAAATCCCCATGTATTATTTCTAATAAGAGCATAAAATTTAGACTATATTGCGGATTTCCAGTTAGGGTCAGAAATGGAAAGTTTATGTTTTTTTTGGAAAGATGAGAGATTGTCAGATCATCAATGGTAACAAACAGGTTAAAGAGTTTCCTAGGTTTGAAAATACCCTTCATGCTGCGAGTGGCCATGGTCCGGGTAGGAGGTGCGAGTTGGGCTGGTGGTGTAGGTGAGGGAGGGATATCCAGGTGATTTAAATAAGAGGATGAGAGAGTGGCTGAGGAGGCTGGTGATATATGGTGAGGGTCAAGTATATGTGAATGTATAAGAGGGTCATCTGGTGGAGGCTGTAAAGACAAATAAGTCCACTCATGTATAATAAAGGGGTGTAAAGTATCGGTGAAACAATCATATGTAGGGGTAGGTGTGGAGGACAGACAAGTAAATGAAAATTGAGTTTCATCAAAGATGACATGCTGTGAGATGGTGATTTTTTTTCCGTGCGCCAAATAAAAACATTATAACCTCTATGATTAAGGGGATACACTAAGAAAATACACGGAGTCGAGCGGGGCTATAATTTATTAATGGTAGTGGAGGGAAACAATGGATAATAAAGACAACCAAAGACGAGAAAATGTGTGTAAAAGGGATCACGATGATATATAGGTTAAGTATGAGAGAGATTAAACATAGTTTTCAGGGGAAGAATGTTAAGAAGATATGTATCCATTTTAAATGCATGATGCCAAAATGAGGAAGGAACAAAAGCATGACCGAGAAGAGTGCAAACCATGTTGTTAATTGTGCAAATTTTTCGTCCCGCCTTACCATTTTGTGCTGAAGTGTGAGGGAAAGAGAAGCAAAAATGAGACCGCTAGCAGCACAATAATTATGAAAGATATATTGTCATATTCTCGCCCATTATCACATTTAAAACATTTGACAGTTTGAGAAAATTGTGTGCAAATCTGATTTATGAGAGAAGTGAACATTTAAAAAACTTGAGATTTATTTGTTAGAGGAAACATCCACTGAAAATAAACAAAATCATAAAAAAAACGTAATAACGATGACCAGCTGAACTCAAAACTAGTGATGTACATAAATCACTATGTAAAATATCAAAGGGTATTACAGTAACATTATTGGATGAAACAAAAGGTAACCTAACATGTTTGTCAAACACATAATAATCACAAACTGTCAAAGAATTCAAATGCTCATAATTGATGTACTTATTTCTATGAAGAGACTGCAAAGTTGAAGAAATGAGATGCTCGAGACGACTATGCTAGAGACTGTAAGCAAAACCAACAAAAGGATAAGAAGTGGTAACTAAATAGAGATCTCCAAGGCTATCACATCTCATGAGTGGATTCTGAAGGAGAATTGCCAACCAAGGCGCAACGGAACTTAAAATTTCTCCATTTAGTGATCCTTACGAATGAGCATGATCAGTGATAGAATCGTTACCTCTTGTGGCGATTCAAACCTTCGGTGCAGATCTCTTGTAACGATCAAAACCTTGGACACAAATCCACGGGGCGATCACGAACGTTGAACGATGACAACGTCTCTACTCAGTCCACACGAACGGGTTCCTTCAATCTCAGTGCTAGCTGGTACGAATGAAGGCTTTGAGTGAGAGAGAAAGGGAAACGAAATTCCAAGTCTTTACTTGAGTTTCAGTCTGAGTGGAGTGACAATGCTTCTACCCAAGGGGTTCTATTTATAGAACCACTTGTGTGGGCTTCAAGCAAAAAAGCCCACTTAAGTGTATTTTGGCCCATATCTCATAATATGCCAAAATCACTTAAGTATTTGGTACCTTACCATATTTCGTATTCCACTTAAGTGCACCGTACCTTACGATGTTCCTTAGTTACTCTATCTCTCATCAATCCGTCCTTTGTGTGTGACCCTGTAGGTTTTTGCAACGTTGACAATTATATTAAATCACGCATTTAACATAATAAACAGTGAGCGGTATCTAGCAACACATCACTGCTACCCAAGTCACGAAAATGTAATGTGATCTGACAAAACCTCCTGTGATAATAATTATGTGTATAATTACCCTTTTGCCCTTATATCTATATTGAACACAAGGTATAGACCGTGTCATCCTTGTCCAGTTCAATATTGGGCCCATAGACATTTATCCTGTTACGCATGATGGGCAAATTCCATCTAGGACACTCATGTCCCTCAGCATGCTTCGTGGAGTACCCATCAACCGTCTTTATGGT
This sequence comes from Lathyrus oleraceus, assembly GCF_024323335.1. Classification (NCBI taxonomy): domain Eukaryota; kingdom Viridiplantae; phylum Streptophyta; class Magnoliopsida; order Fabales; family Fabaceae; genus Lathyrus; species Lathyrus oleraceus. The sequence continues at coordinate 635,660,625 of NC_066583.1, forward strand.
CATCCAGTTACGGACAATGTTTGATCAACAATAAAGCACTCGACTCTACATCTAGGGTCCATAGTGGTTTCAGGTCGAAGAGTGGTATACACCATTATCACCATGAGAATAACTTATGACACTTTGCATAAATTTCTATATAGTACTCTCATAGCGGGTCAATCCGGTATAAATATTACTCTTAATATTCATACCTATGTTTAAGACTTGATAACTCTTTATCCATGATCTATGAGATGTGATCATCGGTCTACAAACATAATAGTCTTAATGCTTTAATGTTATCCCACTTCACAATAAAGCTCGACTACGGATACTTTAAGAATAATGTCCTTATGTTTAATGTGATCTCATGATTAAGTCATACTTGATACATTAAACGGACTATCTATTCTAGGGACTTTATTAAACAAACATAATAAAGAAAATGTCTTTTATTATTAATAAATAATTCGATACTGTCATACCCCAAAATTTGCCCATTAATATTTTAAGACATTTTTCAGGGCACTCCGACTCATTTTTATGACACTGATCTTAAAGGAACGAAGGCCCAGCTCACGAATGGCCCAATCCAGAAAATGGCCCAAACTGGCCTGTTCGCTACACGTTCGCTACACGCTCGCCTAGCGAACGTTCGCTACACGCACGCCTAGCGAACGTTCGCTACACGTTCGCTACCAGCTCGCCTAGCGAAGCTGACAGACAACAGAAAATTCCTGGCTTCATTCTGAGCCCATTAGGTCACAAAAAAGAGCATTATAAATACCAGCACTTCAGTAATGAAAAGGAGAACGAAAAAGGACGAAAGGAGAACCCTAGCAAGCAAACCCTCGCGCTCACAGACGGAAAACCCTGGAGGCTAACCCTGAGAATTCCGAGAAACCCTGAAGGAAAAGCCGGCGGCAGCAAGGTCACTTCCGCTCAATTCGATCCGGTCGGCCAATTCAAGGTTGCAATTCGATTACAAACAGGTTGGCATTGCTATTACTACCTTATGTTCTTAATTTGCATATGGCATTATGATTAAATTTATGAAAATATCTTAAGTTTGTCATGTGAATTGTAGTGTGCACTTGAATACCTTAAATGATTAACCATATAATTGCTGTAATGAAAGCCATAAGGCATAAAATTGGTTGAAATTGTACTGATATCAAAACCAGAATCCGCAGTCGCTCGCTAGCACGTCGCTAAGCGAGCATGAAGCGAGTATTCGCTAAGCCTTCGCTAGGCGAGGCAGGCGCGAACCTGACAGTAGCCGACTTTTCTATTCTGATTTTTCATTCATGTTTTATCATAGCCAGGCACTGTTTATCTGATCATATTACTGTTGTGATTTCTTTTGCGGTGTAATCCTCGATTGCACCCTGATTTGGTATTCTAACCCGTTTGCTGAATGTTGCAAAGGTTCACACACCCCAGGAAAAGATTGTTGTTTAGGTCTTCCACTTTATTTGTGGGATACCCTTGTGAAGAGCTGCCCTAAATTGCTTAATTAATTTTAATGTATTATTTTTAATGTATTGATTTTAATGTGGAGATTCACCCTAATTACCTAATTAACTTTAAAACATGGCCTCTAAATATGTGATCTTGGACCTCTCTTTTGCCCTACGGTATTACGGTATAACGGTCATGTCCCGCGAATGTAGGGATACACTTAGCAACAGCCCTTCGGTTAAATCATCATAAAATAAATCATGGTCCCTCGGATGTTGCCTTCGAAAATACGATTTTGTCCCTCGATGACCCTTCGGTGTAGCCTACAGTTAAATGATGATCGTCCCTTCGAATGCTAAGGTATCCTTACAACTGTTGCCTTCAATGACCTATCGATGACCCTACAATGACCCTTAAACATCCAAAGGGTAAAATTACTTACTTCTCAATAGTAAGGACAGTTTTACCCTCATAAGGATAGGAAACATTCATAACGACCTTAGGAAGGTATAACTCTCAATTACTGGATCATAACCTAAAATATTTTCAACACCTCACACCTTTCAAAACCTCTTTTGGAAAATCACCACTTTGTATACATTCATACTAGAATCATTACCGAGTTATATTTTTTTCAAACAACTTTCAAAACTAAACGAGATAACCACTTTGTATACATTCATACGAGAATCATTACAAAGTTAAACTCTCTTTTCAAAACATTTTCTAAGCCGTTCACAAGCACTTTTTCAGACAAGAAAAATAACATAAGTGATCCAGCAATTAAGAGCCCATGGATAACCATGGATACAAAGGGTGCTAATACCTTCCCTTTGTATAATGTACCTCCCGAACCCAAAATCTATTGAGGTCTTTCCTGTTCTTTTCCACCTTTCCTTATTGGATGAAAGAAAAGTCGGTGGCGACTCTTGCTATCCGCGACATTGCGATAAAAAGCAAAATACCCCAAGTCAGTTCACCGTATGACAGAACTGGCGACTCTGCTGGGGAGACTTTAAAAAGAGAGGTTACCTTAAAAACAAGATCACTTATTCCAAATTGTCTGATTTACTTCTAAGGGATTGCTTGGGTATTTTTGAGTGAAAGATCCTACACCCGGATCTAGTGTACCTTAGGTAAGTAGCAATAGATCATCGCGACTATCCGGCGTATACTGGAATGGTTAAAATGATGGCTACGGTTAATGTGACACTTTGGATGTCCTGATGTTCCTCATGTTCACTTGAGGAAAAATTTGGCTTCCGCGTGGTGTCATTAAAGCATTAACCAGACCTTTAGAACCCTAATTGACTCATCCTGGCCATTAGAAAGTAGTGAGATAACTGACTTCGGTTCCGACTGGGGTTGGTTGAGACTCGATACTACACTCTTTGAGATTGGACTTTAGGGAAGCTTCGGTCAACCACTTGGTGTTGCACTGAAGTGGACTTAAAGGAAGGTCAATGATTGGAGATCCTTCTAGAACCCGATTACTATTCTAGGACAGGTTGAACCAACTAAACTTCAGTGGGGAGGGTACTTACCTATGGAACTCATGCAAGCCTTAAAACCTAGGAATGATGGTTGTGTGACTTGCTTGTGCTTGTTATTTATTTAACCTCAGAACATCATAACATCTTAACATCATAACATCATGACATCATAACATTGTACTAACCATTTCAAGGACTTAGGGATTTAACTTTGCTCTGTTTTGTAAGGCTATGGCTCCCAGGAAGACCATCCGAATAAATCTTGTAGCAATCTCTCCTCAACTCAAGAACTTAGTGTCAGAACTTTCCGATCATGCGCAGTTCATCAAGAGACATGGTTCTCTTCTCAATTTAGTTACCACTGGGTTCAAAGAAGATATGATGAGAGTTTTATTCCAGTTCTTCGACCCTAAACATCATTGCTTCACATTCCCAGATTATCAGTTGGTACCCACATTGGAAGAATTCTCCAGACTGCTTGGGATACCTATCCTTGATCAACTACCGTTCAGTGGTTTAGAAAAGGTTCCGAAGTCTGAAGAAGTTGCCGCAGCTTTACACATGACGAAGTCCGACATTGAAACTAATTGGGTAACAAGGAGTGGAGTTAAGGGTTTACTTGCCAAATTCCTGACAAATAAGGCCCGAGAATTCTTAAAAGTTATGAATGTCCGTGCTTTCGAAGACATCCTGGCATTGCTAATCTATGGCTTGGTGTTATTCCCTAATCCAGACCAATTCATAGACATGAATGCTATTAAGATATTTCTCACTCATAACCCTGTACCTACCTTGCTGGGAGACATTCTGCATTCCCTCCACACTCGTACCATGAAGAAGCAAGGGACTCTCATGTGCTGCATACCTTTGTTGTCTAGGTGGTTTATTTCGCACCTTCCTCAATCAGTCTTGAAGAACGAGCAGAATTTGAAATGGTCTCAAAGGATAATGTCGCTCTCCCACCCAGACATCTGTTGGTGTCCTCAGTTCAAGGAAAATGTTACCATCATTGACCGTTGTGGCGAGTTCCCTAATGTACCACTCCTAGGAATAAGAGGAGGTATTACTTATAATCCTGCTTTAGCTCTGCGACAGTTTGGTTGTGCTCGAAGAGATGGTCCACATAAAATGATCATCGAAGGCATTGTGTTCGACTATGACAACGATTCCCAAGGCCTCCGTCAAAGATTTGTACGAGCCTGGGGCATGGTGAAAAGAGGTACTTTAGGACAGAAAAATTCTATTCCTATGGAACCTTATCTCAGATGGGTACGCGCCAGAGCTCGTGAACTTGTCATGCCGTATCTTGCAATCGGACCTCAGATTGTCGAACCTGAAGCTGAAGGAGGTGCTCCTCAGATCATTCCTTATCCAGATATGCCTACCAACGTTGAGGAACTAAAGAGATCCTGGATCCAGTTGAGAGAAGAAAGGGATACTTTCGAGACTCAGTTCGTCGTAGAAAGGAAGAAGGTGTTAGAACTTACCAGTCAGCTTAATGAGGAACGAAGACTCAATGCGTATCTTCGCCCAAAAAGAAGTCGCCCCTGGGAGACTTGAGCTTTCATTGTATTTTTATTATTATTCCTTTTGTAATGAACATTGGTCAAAGAAATTAGCAATAAACATTTCTCTCTTGTTGGTGATTTACGCAAAGTTAAATTCCAAAAGTCCTTGAAAACATTTCATGCATTGCATAACATAACATAACACTGCATAACAGGTATTCTACAAGTTCAATGTTCTCACGGTCTTCATTACAAACAGAAAAATGGATCTCGAACAAACTGTCAAAGATCTCCAGACTCAGAATGCTCAATTCAAGGAGATGATGCTAAGCTTATCCAAGGGGCAGGAGGAACTGAAGGCTCTTTTGCTCGAAAAGAAGAAAGACAAGAAAGCTGTGAGTTTCATTAACCCGGGAAGAAGGCGTAAAGGACAGGCCGCAGGAGTCAAGTTTGGAATCCCGAATGGTCCAGAAGAGGGGGCGGAGAATGATTCAGAGGAAGAGAATGCTGATTTCTCCAACCCTGAGGATGACGATGGAGATTATGAAAATGAACAGTACTCTCCAAGAGATGATAAGTACAAGTTGCTGGAAGAACGTATGCTAGCTATGGAGGGTCAGAAGGCACCCGGTCTGGATTTCGAAAGTTTGGGTCTGGTCTCCGATGTGACCATTCCTCGCAAATTCAAAATCCCCACTTTCACTAAGTACGATGGTGCGTCTTGTCCTCAGATGCATCTGAGAGCTTATGTGAGAAAGATTCAGCCGCATACCACTGACAGGAAGCTATGGATCCATTTCTTCCAAGAGAGCCTGTCTGGCACACAGTTGGAATGGTATTATCAGCTCGAGAGCTCTGACATCCGCACCTGGACTGATTTAGCAACAGCTTTCTATAAACAGTACCAGTATAACTCTGAACTAGCACCTACCCGGCTACAGTTGCAGAATATGACTATGGGATCTAAAGAAAGTTTTAAAGAATATGCTCAAAAATGGAGAGATTTGGCTGGCAGAGTCAAACCCCCTATGACTGACAGAGAATTGGTGGATATGTTCATGGGCACACTGACCGGCCCATTCTACAGCCATCTACTGGGAAGTTCTTCATCAGGTTTCACTGAACTTATATTGACAGGTGAACGTGTTGAAAGAGGCATCCGAAGTGGGAAGATACAGGCGGCTGCCTCTGCAAGCACCAAAAGGTCTTATCAGGGGAGGAATGAATCAAATGCTGTGTACGGTCAAAAGGGTCGTAACAAGAAAAACCGTGACCATGACATCGGAGCAGTTACGATTGCAGCACCACCATCTCAAAACTTCCAGCCCAAAAAAGACAGGCCAAGAAGGCAGTTTACCAGGATCAATATGACCTTGGCACAGGCACTGCAGGGAATGCTAAAGGCAAATTTGATCACCCTCAGAGATCCTCCTACGAATCCCAACACTACCTCTTCTCGTTATAATCCCAATGCCAGGTGTGCATATCACTCCGATAGCCCCGGGCATGATACAAACGATTGCTGGTCATTGAAGAATAAGATTCAGGATATGATCGAAGCTGGAGAAATTGAGTTTGAGCCTCCGGAGACCCCTAATGTCATCACTGCCCCTATGCCTAATCATGACAAGACGGTTAATGCCGTGGATGATGACGATCACGTTTCCAATGTGGCGGACTTAACATCTCCTCTCCCGATCATAAAGAGAAATTTATTGCAAGCTGGTTTATTTCCAGGTTGTGCTGAAGATTGCAATCTCTGCATACTCCGGCCCGAGGACTGTTTGAAATTGAAGAATGGTATTCAACGGCTGATGGACGATCGTACAGTTCTCTTCGAAAGGATTCCTAAGGCGGAAAACCCTATTGAAGAAATATCTGTGATTGCTAGGTCCAAAGTTCCAATGAAGATTACCGCTACTAGGGCGCCTGTGAAGATTACTGCTGAGCCCAGGGTTGCTCCCCTAATCATCACTGCACCTGGCCCGATCCCGTATTCCTCAAGCAAAGCTATTCCGTGGAATTATGGCGGTGATGTTTACGTCCATGGCGTAAAGCAAATTGACAATTCTACTAATCCTAATGACATCGTTGGGACTAGTAAAATTACTCGAAGTGGAAGGATCTTCTCTCCAGAAATCTCACCTCCTGTCCTTGAAACTCGAGGAAAGGAACCAGTCAATCCTTCTCAGTCAGAGACACCGGTCGAGGTTACTCCCGAAGATGTTGCCAAACAGGAAATGGAAGAAGTGCTGAAAATCATCCGCAAGAGTGATTTCGATGTGGTAGAACAGTTGGGGCATACCCCGTCTAAGATCTCGATGTTATCCTTGCTGTTATCTTCTGAACCTCATGCCAATGCATTGATAAAATTCTTGAAGACCGCTCATGTACCTCAGGAGACATCTGTCGATCAGTTCGAACATTATGTTGCTCACTTGGCTGTTGACAATGGCCTAGGCTTTTCCGACGCTGATCTGACACCAGCAGGAAAGAATCACAATAAAGCCCTGCATATCTCCATTGAGTGTAGGGGAATCACTTTGTCTCATGTGTTGATCGATAATGGCTCTTCCTTGAATGTGCTGCCGACAGCTGTGCTGGATAAGCTGGATTGTAAAAGCATTGAACTGAAACCTAGTGACATTGTGGTACGTGCTTACGATGGTGCGAAGAGTGTTGTCCATGGCGAAGTAGTCCTCCCTATCAAGATAGGACCTCAAGTCTTCAATACTACCTTTCATGTAATGAACATTCGTCCTGCCTATTCCTGCTTGCTGGGACGCCCTTGGATTCATGGGGCAGGCGCTGTAGCCTCGTCTCTCCATCAAAAGTTGAGGTATCCCACAAAGGGCAAAATTGTCACCGTGTGTGGAGAAGAATAGTACATTGTCAGTAGTGTGCATACCTTCAGATACGTCGAGATGGATGGTGAATTCATTGAGACTCCTTGTCAGTCATTTGAAGTAGTTCCTCCGCCCAGTCCTGTCCTTAAGCCAACTCCCCTTGTGCCCGAGGTTACTCGAGCTCCTCCTGCCATGATTTCTCCGAAAGATGCTCAAGCTGTGGTCGAAAATGGCGGTCGTACTGGCTGGGGTCAATTGATCGACGTACCGTACAAGTCCGACAAATTTGGCCTGGGGTTCAGCTCTGACAAGAGTCAAATTAATGTTGTAGAAGATGCTGACAGCGATTGCGACCTGGATAGCTGGATTTTCCCAACAATTGGTGACAAACTCAATAATTGGAAGGCTGAAGACACTATCCCGATTTCCTTTAGTCAGGAGTAATTGTTATTGTCTATTTTAGTGTTGCAAATTTTTGTTTTACAGTTGAACTTCTCCAAGCATTGTGTCTATGCCCGGTGCACAATAGCTAATTTGTTAAGGGTTTTGTCATCTTCATAAGCATATTTATATTCAATAAATCAATGGACTTTTTGCATTCAAATATTGCGCTCTTTGTCTTTTCTGTCATCTTCCAAACAAGCTATGTTTTCTTACACACACTCACGTAACGAATTGCAGATCCATACCCACTCTGGATCCTGTTGGCAATAGTTCTACTACTGTTCATTATGACTTTGAAAATCCGATCTACCAAGCCGAGGATGGAAGTGAGGAAGATTGTGAAGTACCTGGGGAACTTGCCAGACTGTTACTGCAGGAAGAAAGGACTATACAGCCACACGAGGAGTCAGTTGAGACTGTAAATCTGGGTACTGAAGTAAACAAGAAAGAAGTCAAAATAGGAGCAGGCTTGGAAAACAGTGTCAAGAGAAGGTTGATTCGGATGTTGCATGACTATGTAGAGATTTTTGCTTGGTCTTATGAAGACATGCCAGGACTGGATACTGATATAGTAGTACATCGGCTGCCAACGAGGGAAGATTGTCGTCCTGTTAAGCAAAAGGTTCGTCGCATGCGTCCTGAAATGTCTGAGAAAATCAAAGCCGAGGTTATGAAACAATTCAATGCCGGTTTTCTGGCTGTTACTTCTTATCCTCAATGGGTTGCTAATGTGGTACCAGTGCCGAAGAAGGATGGCAAGGTGCGAATGTGTGTAGACTACAGAGATTTGAATAAAGCGAGTCCCAAAGACGACTTTCCACTTCCGCACATTGATGTTCTGGTAGATAACACCGCTCAACACAAGGTATTCTCATTCATGGATGGATTCTCAGGTTATAACCAGATTAAGATGGCGCCTGAGGACATGGAGAAAACTACGTTTGTAACGCAATGGGGCACGTTCTGCTATAAAGTAATGCCATTTGGTTTAAAGAATGCAGGGGCAACGTACCAGCGTGCTATGGTGGTTTTGTTCCATGATATGATCCATCATGAAATAGAAGTATATGTGGATGACATGATAGCCAGATCTCATACTGAGGAGGAACATCTCGATCATTTATACAAACTGTTCGAGAGGTTGAAGAAATACAAGTTAAGGTTGAACCCGAACAAATGCACCTTTGGGGTAAGGTCCGACAAACTCCTGGGCTTTATTGTCAGTGGTAAAGGAATTGAGGTCGACCCGGCCAAGGTGAGAGCTATTCAAGAAATGCCAGTTCCCCGTACAGATAAGGAAGTCAGAGGTTTCTTGGGACGTTTGAATTATATTGCCCGATTTATCTCCCACTTGACTGCTACCTGCAAACCCCTCTTCAAGCTACTGAGGAAAAATCAAGAGATGATATGGAATGAGGAATGTCAAGAAGCTTTTGACAAAATCAAGAAGTATCTTCAAGAACCTCCAATTCTGATGCCACCAGTTGAAGGAAGGCCTCTAATCATGTATTTAACCGTGTTAGAAAATTCAATGGGGTGCGTGTTGGGACAACATGACGAGTCTGGTCGAAAAGAGCATGACATATACTACCTTAGCAAAAAGTTTACCGACTGTGAAACAAGATACTCACTGCTCGAGAAAACTTGTTGTGCTTTGGCCTGGGCTGCTCGCCGACTGAGACAGTATATGTTGAATCACACCACTTTATTGATTTCTAAGATGGATCCTATCAAATACATATTTGAGAGACATCCAGTATACTACCCAGAAAGCAATCAAAGGAAGCGTACTAGCCGATCATTTGGCTCATCAAGCAGTGGATGATTACCAATCTATGAATTTTGAGTTCCCAGATGAGGATGTCATGCTGGTTACTGATTATGAAGAACCTGGACCGGAGGAAGGACCCGAACTAGGATCCTGATGGACTATGGTTTTCGATGGGTCTTCTAATGCATTGGGCAATGGTGTTGGTGTGGTAATCATTTCTCCCGAGGGTTACCATACGCCTTTCACTGCTAGACTATGTTTTCATTGTACCAATAATATGGCTGAGTATGAAGCATGTATTTTGGGACTCAAGGCTGCTATAGACTGGCGGGTCAAGTTTTTGAGTGTGTACGGAGACTCAGCATTAGTAATCAGTCAGATCAAAGGAGAATGGGACACTAAGCATCCGAATCTCATCCCTTACCGAGAACGGGTGATGACATTAATCCCATACTTTGAAGAGATTACATTCGAACATATCCCACGAGAAGAGAATCAGTTGGCAGACGCATTAGCTACCATGTCATCTATGTTCAGAGTCAGATGGGACAATGAAGCTCCCAGGATCACCATTGAGCGACTAGATGAACCGGCATACTGTTATGAACTTAACACTGAGGGAGTACGGGAAAAACCTTGGTTCCACGAAGTAAAAAGATATTTAGAAGCTCAGGAATACCCTGAAGGGGCATCCATCAATGACAAAAAATTCCTGAGGAAGTTCTCCGCTAAGTTCTTTCTGAGTAATGGAGTATTATACAAACGTAACCACGATTCGACTTTGCTTCGCTGTGTGGATAAAAAGGAAGCAGAAAAGATTATGGGAGATATGCACGACGGTATTTTTGGGACTCATTCTGGTGGACATACGATGGCCAAGAAGATTCTGAGATCAGGGTATTATTGGTCTACCATGGAAGCTGATTGCCACCATCACTCCAGAACCTGTCACAAGTGCCAGATATATGCGGATAAAGTACATGCACCTCCTGCTCCATTGAACGTGTTGACCGCACCTTGGCCCTTTGCAATGTGGGGCATTGATATGATTGGGGAGATTAAACCTACTGCTTCTAATGGACATCGTTTCATCCTTGTCGCTATTGATTACTTTACAAAGTGGGTAGAGGCCGCCTCATTTGCTTCTGTCACCAAGAATGTGGTGGCACGGTTCATCAAGAATAGTCTTATTTGTCGGTATGGTATCCCTGAAAGGATTATCACCGACAATGGTACTAATTTGAACAACAAGATGATTACTGAACTCTGCACGCAGTTCAACGTAAAACACCATAACTCTTCTCCGTACCGACCAAAGATGAATGGCGCTGTAGAAGCTGCTAATAAGAATATCAAGAAGATCATACAAAAGATGACGGTGACGTACAAAGACTGGCATGAGATGTTACCGTTTGCTCTTCACGGTTATCGCACTTCAGTACGCACTTCGACAGGAGCAACTCCTTTCTCTTTAGTCTACGGAATGGAAGCCGTTTTACCAGTGGAAGTTCAGATTCCCTCTCTAAGAATCATGAAAGAGGCGGGCTTAGATGAAGAGGAATGGATTCAGACTCGACTCGATCAGATAAACTTGATTGATGAGAAGAGACTTGCGGCTGTTTGTCATGGACAGATATATCAGAAGCGCATGATCCAGGCATTTAACAAAAGAGTCAAGAGACAGGTGTATCAAATTGGCGACTTGGTGGTAAAGCGCATCACTCTACCACAAGGTGATCCCAGAGGCAAATGGATTCCCACGTACGAAGGGCCGTTTGTAGTTAAGAAGGTATTCTCTGGTGGAGCCATGATACTAGCTACGATGGACGGCGAAGACTTCCCGCATCCCGTGAACGCAGACATAGTCAAAAAATACTACGCATAAAAGAGACCTGCTGGGTCGATGTACCTAGGCAAAAGTAAGGGCATCCCGGCGAACCAAAAAGGTTCGGGCAAAAATTAGGGATAAACATAAAAAATGTGCACCCGGCAAGTCGAAAACCTGAAAAGGCGGCTTGGGCAAAAAGGGGTATCCTGGTGGATTGAAAACCTGAAAAGGCGGTCCAGGCAAAAATTAGGGATTAAAGCGTATGACTATGTCCCGTTCTCAGACAGCTTCATCCAAGTTCAAAGGACTGAACAAGCTAATCACTTCTATCCGACAGCAGGAGATGAGAGGCTTGAAGACATAATGGCAGTAGTGGAATTAAAGTCAATAGGACGTTTTCGGCATAGCTTTCTCTTTGTTTTCTTGACAATTTCCTCTTACTAGGATTTTTGTCTCCTTGTACACAAATTGCCTGTTTATAGGCCCTCTTTCGAAATCAATATAATTTTAGTTTCAAAAAAAATGCTTTTGTTTTACTTTCTCTGTTTTGTTTGCATAAGCGTCCATTGATTTAATTCGAATTAATATGTGCATTTGGATATGATCGATGTTTACCAAAAATGCGTGCATAAAATAGGAATAGCGATTACTACTAGGCTTCAGGATCGAGGAGAAGGTCTAATCATGCTTTCCAATGAATCCGTTGCTAATCCTATTCCCCAGCAAAGCCAGTCATTCCCAGAAGAGAGTGGCATTACTAGACAAATGGGTCATCTCTTCCACCCCCAGCCGGGCTTCTGTTGAACATTTCTACCATCAGACAGAAATCAAGCATCTCCGGCTAAGAAAGGGTCATCGATACCAGTATCTCCCAACCAGAAGATTGAGATTTATTTTCCCCAGTAGAGTTCCCTGGAAGAACTTTTCTGATACATAATTCATTCATTACATCATTTCACAACATACGCATGCATACATTGTTCGCATTTAGTTTCAGAAGCATAAAACATCTCATGCATCATGACATGGCATGAAGCTAACTTTATTTTTCAGGTTAATTATCTTCCTGATACAGTCAAAATAGAGAGCCATTCAGACGGACATCTTCATCGATTACGTTCAGGATTCAACTACATCTGTCAGATATACTCCATGTCAACATTCATTCTGACATCCTCCTAATGATGGCATCTATAAGCCCATCCCAGACATTTATTGCAAATACAACATATACAAATACTATCAGATATAGCCTAGCGTACGGTTCATTCTGATTCAGCTCTATATATGACTCTTTCAACTCAGATGCGATCTAACGTACGATCCATTCCGACCTTCAACAACTCCAATACGGTCTAGCATACGACCCAGTTGGACCTTCAAGGCCTCAAATGCTACCTAGCGTACGGTACATTCTCAAGTGTAGTCTGGCATATGACTACCCCCTTTATCATCAGATGCAGCCTAACGGACGGCTCGTTCTGCTACTCAGAGACGGTCTAGCTTACGACCCGCTTGGATGTTCATCCCCTCAAATGCTACCTAGCGTACGGTACATTCTGAAGTATAGTCTGGCGTATGACTACCCCCTTCATCACCAGGTACAGCCTAACGGACGGCTCAGTCTACAACTCAGATACGATCTAGCATACGATCCATTCTGATCCTTCACCCCCAGTAACGATACAGCCTAACGGACGGCTCGTTCCGCAACTCAGATACGATCTAGCGTACGATCCATTCTGATCCTTTATCCCCAGCAGTGTATGACTCATTCGGATTCTTATCTCATTTTGATTCGGCACAACATATTACTCCTCCAACAATACGGTCTAGCGTACGACCCATTCGGATCTTCATTCCTCAGATACTACCTAGCGTATGGTACATCTCGAGGTGTAGTCTAGCGTACGACTACTTTTCGTCAGATACAGCCTAACAGACAGCCCATTTTGTAACTCAGATACGATCTAGCGTATGATCCATTCTGATCTGTTATCCCCAGCGGCGTATGACCCATTCTAACTCCCCAGTGAGGTCGACGGCCTAATGAATGACTCACTATACGGTCTGGCGTATGACCCAGTGACACCCATGACTTCAGATATCTTCTAACGTACGACGCACTCTGAAGCTCTCATCATCAAACTTCCTAGATGGCATCTTTAAGCCCATCTCCATCAAGACTAACTAATTGACAAGTGCAAATTTTTGGAGCGTTCTAAGTGTTCAATAATCTTCCACCTCCAAACCACGAATGGCGTACATACCATTCTGACTCTCTCTGTTCAAGAATACTGAACAGGGGCAGCTGTCATACCCCAAAATTTGCCCATTAATATTTTAAGACATTTTTCAGGGCACTTCGACTCATTTTTATGACACTGATCTTAAAGGAACGAAGGCCCAGCTCACGAATGGCCCAATCCAGAAAATGGCCCAAACTGGCCTGTTCGCTACACGTTCGCTACACGCTCGCCTAGCGAACGTTCGCTACACGCTCGCCTAGCGAACGTTCGCTACACGTTCGCTACCAGCTCGCCTAGCGAAGCTGACAGACAACAGAAAATTCCTGGCTTCATTCTGAGCCCATTAGGTCACAAAAAAGAGCATTATAAATACCAGAACTTCAGTAATGAAAAGGAGAACGAAAAAGGACGAAAGGAGAACCCTAGCAAGCAAACCCTCGCGCTCACAGACGGAAAACCCTGGAGGCTAACCCTGAGAATTCCGAGAAACCCTGAAGGAAAAGCCGGCGGCAGCAAGGTCACTTCCGCTCAATTCGATCCGGTCGGCCAATTCAAGGTTGCAATTCGATTACAAACAGGTTGGCATTGCTATTACTACCTTATGTTCTTAATTTGCATATGGCATTATGATTAAATTTATGAAAATATCTTAAGTTTGTCATGTGAATTGTAGTGTGCACTTGAATACCTTAAATGATTAACCATATAATTGCTGTAATGAAAGCCATAAGGCATAAAATTGGTTGAAATTGTACTGATATCAAAACCAGAATCCGCAGTCGCTCGCTAGCACGTCGCTAAGCGAGCATGAAGCGAGTATTCGCTAAGCCTTCGCTAGGCGAGGCAGGCGCGAACCTGACAGTAGCCGACTTTTCTATTCTGATTTTTCATTCATGTTTTATCATAGCCAGGCACTGTTTATCTGATCATATTACTGTTGTGATTTCTTTTGCGGTGTAATCCTCGATTGCACCCTGATTTGGTATTCTAACCCGTTTGCTGAATGTTGCAAAGGTTCACACACCCCAGGAAAAGATTGTTGTTTAGGTCTTCCACTTTATTTGTGGGATACCCTTGTGAAGAGCTGCCCTAAATTGCTTAATTAATTTTAATGTATTATTTTTAATGTATTGATTTTAATGTGGAGATTCACCCTAATTACCTAATTAACTTTAAAACATGGCCTCTAAATATGTGATCTTGGACCTCTCTTTTGCCCTACGGTATTACGGTATAACGGTCATGTCCCGCGAATGTAGGGATACACTTAGCAACAGCCCTTCGGTTAAATCATCATAAAATAAATCATGGTCCCTCGGATGTTGCCTTCGAAAATACGATTTTGTCCCTCGATGACCCTTCGGTGTAGCCTACGGTTAAATGATGATCGTCCCTTCGAATGCTAAGGTATCCTTACAACTGTTGCCTTCAATGACCTATCGATGACCCTACAATGACCCTTAAACATCCAAAGGGTAAAATTACTTACTTCTCAATAGTAAGGACAGTTTTACCCTCATAAGGATAGGAAACATTCATAACGACCTTAGGAAGGTATAACTCTCAATTACTGGATCATAACCTAAAATATTTTCAACACCTCACACCTTTCAAAACCTCTTTTGGAAAATCACCACTTTGTATACATTCATACTAGAATTATTACCGAGTTATATTTTTTTCAAACAACTTTCAAAACTAAACGAGATAACCACTTTGTATACATTCATACGAGAATCATTACAAAGTTAAACTCTCTTTTCAAAACATTTTCTAAGCCGTTCACAAGCACTTTTTCAGACAAGAAAAATAACATAAGTGATCCAGCAATTAAGAGCCCATGGATAACCATGGATACAAAGGGTGCTAATACCTTCCCTTTGTATAATGTACCTCCCGAACCCAAAATCTATTGAGGTCTTTCCTGTTCTTTTCCACCTTTCCTTATTGGATGAAAGAAAAGTCGGTGGCGACTCTTGCTATCCGCGACATTGCGATAAAAAGCAAAATACCCCAAGTCAGTTCACCGTATGACAGATACAAGTACCAAAAAGTATTGGCCTCTAGGGCTTACACCAACAATCTCCCACTAGCACTAGAGCCAATCAGGCATACCCCTAATGCCCATAGCTCTAGTATGGCCATCATGCTTCTGCTGCGCAAGAGGCTTTGTCAGTGGGTCAGCAATATTGTCAAGTGTAGGTACTCTACATATTTTCACATCTCCTCTATCTATTATCTCTCGAATGAGATGATAACGCCTAAGTATGTGTTTGGATCGTTGGTGAGATCTAGGCTCCTTAGCTTGTGCGATAGCACCATTGTTATCACAATAGACACCAATGGGATCCACAATGCTAGGAACTATTTCAAGTTCACTAATGAACTTTTTGATCCAAACAGCTTCCATTGCTGCACTTGAGGCAGCAATATACTCGGCCTCGGTTGTAGAATCAGCAACTGTATCTTGCTTTGAACTTTTCCAGCTTACAGCGCCACCGTTCAAGCAAAACACATAACCAGATTGCAATCTAAAGTCATCCTTATCTGTCTGGAAGCTCGCATTGGTGTAACCAATTACAGCCAACTCTTCCTGACCTCCATATATCAAGAATGAGTCCTTAGTCCTTCTCAAGTACATAAGGATATTCTTGACAGCTACCCAATAGGCATCACCAGGATCAGATTGGTACCTACTCGTTGCACTTAAAGCATACGAGACATCTGGTCGAGTACATAACATGGCATACATGATAGATCCTATTGCAGATGCATATGGAATCTCATTCATGCGATCCCTTTCTTCCTTAGTTGAAGGGGATTGTGTTTTTAATAGACACATGCCATGTTGCATAGGTATGAATCCTTTCTTGGAATCATGCATATTAAAGCGTCTCAGCACTTTGTCTATATATGTACTCTGACTTAGGCCAAGCAATTTTTGTGATCTATCTCTATAGATTCTGATTCCTAATATATAGGCTGCTTCACCTAGGTCCTTCTTAGAAAAGCATTTCCCCAACCAAGTCTTTACCTGTTGCAGGGTAGGGATATCGTTTCCAATGAGTAATATGTCATCTACATATAATACCAGGAAAACGATCATGCTCCCACTAACCTTCTTGTAGACACAAGGCTCATCTTCGTTCTTGATGAATCCATATTGTTTTACTGTTTCATCAAAACGAAGATTCCAGCTTCTGGAAGCTTGCTTCAATCCATAGATTGATCTTTGTAGCTTACATATCTTTTGGGCTTCTTCTGGTATGTCAAATCCTTCAGGCCGTGTCATGTACACATCCTCAAGAAGATTCCCATTAAGGAAAGCAGTTTTGACATCCATCTGCCATATTTCATAATCATGATATGCAGCGATAGCAAGTAAAATTCGAACAGATTTAAGCATTGCAACTGGTGAAAAGGTTTCATCATAGTCAACCCCATGATCATATTCAACACAGCTGGACCAAGTACACTATTTGCTGTCATCACTCATTTGGAAAATATGTGGAAAACAAACTCATAGTTCTACAGCATGAAATGCAACTAACTAACAAGGCTGCAAGGGATTTGTATGATGTCCAACTAAAATATGAAAGGGGGAAATTAGGTGCTTGGTTTCTTAAGAAAATATGGCAATTAATGTGGAGTGGAAAAGGTAACAAAAATATTGTCTGCCCAATGAAAAGAAAAAGCCACATTAATAATGAATCATCACCTAGTATTGGAAATAGTATCTATTTCATTTGCACACTCTGCCTGAACACAATTCCTTCCATCTTCATCAAACTACTCAGAGAACCTTTGCTAGGGCAAAGAAATTTTCCTCAAAAGTTCAACAAAATGTCTCAACATCCATCATCATCTAGCTCAAAACCTCTTCATACAAGAACTCCCTCCATGGAGTTTCTAGATGAAGACTTGATGGACGTGACTCCTCTGCGTATGATACTAGGTGGCATCCCAGGCTCCTCTTCCATGGCTGGAGCTAAGCAAGGTAACACTCCTGAAAAATATTCTAATAAAGAGGACATGCACTTTACTGATCGCACCATAAGAAACCTAGTTACTAGGATACTGAATGAAGAACATGGAGTCAAGGATATGTTTACCCCTCTGTCCAGAAGGGATCCCTCTCCTGAGGTGGAAACCCAAGCTGAGAAAGATGATGACTCATCTAAGACTGAAAAGGAAGTAGCTGCTGAGGGACTATGTTCTCTTGGAAAAAACTTACCTAGCAGGTCTCCCGGTACTGCTCA
Organism: Lathyrus oleraceus; assembly: GCF_024323335.1. Lineage (NCBI taxonomy): Eukaryota > Viridiplantae > Streptophyta > Magnoliopsida > Fabales > Fabaceae > Lathyrus > Lathyrus oleraceus. Next base: position 635,678,466 of record NC_066583.1, read on the forward strand.
GAATGTTGAGGAAGAAAGGTCTGAGGAAGAAGATGACACCTTGGTCAATCTTGTGAAAACAAGTGTAGCTAATAAACTGAGAAAAAGGAAGAGTATGGCTGAGATAAGGACATCTAGGAGAGATAAACAGGTTGCTGGTATAGGTCCCTCCAAGTCTTGGAGTAAAGAAAAGGTCAGGAAGATGAGAGAAAGTGAAAGCTCTGAATCTGATGAGGATGTCGAAGACGATGTCCCAGACATCTCCCCTGTTAAAAGGAAGGATGTAAAGAAGTCTCCAAACAAAGTGATTGCTGTTCATCTAGACAATATCTCTTTTCACGTAGAAGATGGTGCTGCCAAATGGAAGTTTGTGACTCAAAGAAGGGTAGCAGTTGAAAGAGAATTGGGAAAAGAGGCAGTGGAAGTAAAGGAAGTAATGGAGTTAATTAAGGCAGCTGGTCTTATGAAAACTGTGACTGCTCTGCCTCAGTACTATGAGGGGTTAGTAAAAGAATTCATTGTGAACATCCTTGAGGAGATTTGTGAAAGGAGCAACAGGGAGGTCTACAAAGTTTTTGTGAGAGGTAAGTGTGTGAAACTTTCACCAACCATCATCAACAAGTTCCTAGGGAGAGGAACTGATGAAGGAGTAGATCTAGAGACCACAGACAATGAGGTCTGTAGGATTATTACAGCTGGCCAAGTTAAGGAATAGCCTAGTAGGAAACACCTATCAGCTAGTAAACTAACTGTCAAATATGCCATCCTATACAAGATTGGTTCAGCAAATTGGGTACCTACTAATCATGTCTCTACCATCTCCATTGTTCTTGGAAGGATCATTCATGCAATTGGAACCAAGATAAACTATGATTTTGGAAAGTTTTTGTTTGACCAAACCATCAGACATGCCTCCACAAATGTTGTGAAGTTACCCATTGCCTTCCCATCCATTATTTGTGGTATTATCTTAAGTCAACAACCAGGGATACTCAATACGAATGACATGTCAAGCAGAAGAAAAACTCCTCTATCCATTCATTATAAGCTGTTTGAGGGAAGCCATGTAAATGATGTTGTCATGACATCGTCCAGAAGAGAGCCTGCATCTCAAGGAAGCTTAATTGATCAACTGAAAGAGACCTGCAAGGAACTGGAAAATGGAATAAGAGTAGCCAAGGCAAGAAAAGAAGCTTTGGAAGTTCTTATCTGCAACATGGAAAAGGAAGAAATGGAGAAGGCTGCTAGAAAGTCAGTTGCAAAAGCCCAATCCAGTGGCAGATCTTAAAGTTCTGAAGGCTCTGAAGGTGAAAGTGAAGGTGATACCTCTTCTTCTGATTAATGATTCCTGACTGTGTTGAAGACTAGTAAGGTGAAGTCTATGAGGTGTGCTGTGAAGACTATGAAGATGTTGTGTCTGATGTTTTGGGTGATGTTCTGCTGGTGCTGTATGGATACTGAAGTTTGTTTTACTGTTTTTTGGAAAAATGTAATGTGTGGCAGTCCCCTTTGATGCCTATTTTGTAATATTTAGGGCTCTTAAAGAGTTCCTTGGATTTGTTCATTATCTCAGCTACCACAACTGTGTATAATGATGGTTTGTACTTCCTGAATATTATGTTTTAACATGCTTAATGTTATAACATCTGATCTAACACTCTCTGCTAGGCTAATAGACATTTATTTTGTCTGATTGGTCACCTTTGGTAAATTTTGACTAAAAAGGGGGAGAAGTGGATATGTGGAAGTTGTGATTTGTATGTAGCTGGACAGAAGGACAACTATTATTAGTGCACAAGAGGTGTTAAAACAGAATGCTATTCTGTTTACAGATGTCAAAGAAGATGTCTGATATGGTGCACAGGTGTTGTTGTTGAAGCAGATGTCAGAATGACATTCTGGCTGGTACAGGTGCTGGAGTTACAGTAGCTGTTATGTTCATGAAGACTGTTTGTTGTGTGCACAGATTTAGGGGGAGAAGGAGTACCCTTGTGCATTTGTGTGTCTTACTAGTTGCATCCATAACTAGTAATTCTGTTTGTTGCACAAATTTAGGGGGAGGAGAAGTACCCTTGTGCATGTGTGTATTACTAGTAGCCATAGCTAGTAATTGTTTTTGCTTCTGCTGCTGATTAAACTACTGTTAAGTTGTTTAACTGCTGATAGTTTACCTTGTGAACAAAAAGGACAGATATATGTTTTAGCCAAAATTTGCCAAAGGGGGAGCTTGTTGATTCTAAGTGTTGACAGCAATTTTGGTAAAACAAAGAGTGTTCACAAGATGTTATGTGTGATGTCTTAACATGAGATATCCTATGTACCTGCTGGAGTTCAAGAACATGTGCATGCAGGATTGTTTCAAAATGCCACATACAATGCCATGGCTTCTGATATTAGATGTACCTGCTGGATCTTAAATAAAAGACATGTTCATGCAGGATTGTTTCAGATGACATACACAAGGTCATGGCATCTGATATGGCTGTACCTGCTGAAAGTTATAAAAGGAATTATTGGATTATGCAGGATTTTTCCAGGATGTCAGACCCGATGTCATGACATCCTGTACATAGAACATTCAGTATGAATGTCTGGTGTTTTATGATTGCACAATTAATGGCAATCTTTGTATGATTGAAGATATGATTAGCTGGCGCATTCAATCATGGATTACAACCAGATTTACTTATTTTCCAAGGAGATCTAACCAGCTGTTATAAAAAGATTTGATTGGAAAATAGATTTAGGCTTTTCAAGATGTCCAAGCCCAACTGAGAGCTTCTATGAAAAGGGACTTAGAAAACCTGTTTGAACACACAACCAATACTGAGCGAAATATAGAGAGAGAGCTAGGGTTTGTGTCTGTTTAGTCGTGAGACTTGTAGGTCATTCAAGTCATCCATTGATGATTGAATTGGACTGATTTGTGGGTGTAATTTGTCACTCTAAAGCTGGTAAGCAAGAGTGTGTGTCTTCTTGATCAAAGCTGTGAAGCAAGATCAAGAGTGTGTCTTCTTGATTGAAACTGTGAAGTAAAAGCAAGAGTGTGTAATTGAAAAGTATTTTCTTTTCACAAGGGATTGTTGTTTAAAATCACTGGTGTGTGATTGTAGGGAAGTGAGTGGGTTCTCATATCTAAGAGTGCTTAGGTAGAAATTGCACGGGTAGAGATTAGGTGAGAAAGACTGTAACTTGTTGAAGTGTACGGAGAGTCTTTGAACTAATTCTATTTTAGTGAATTTCCTTCCTGGCTTGGTAGCCCCCAGACGTAGGTGAGTTGCATCGAACTGGGTTAACAATTGCTTGTGTTATTTGCTTTACCATTCTGTTTTTTTATCCATTGTGTGTTAACAGATATTAGTGTCGTGACATTACCTTCGACATCTTATATCTGATACCAGAATTTCAATAGTAACCTCCTTATTAGAGAGAGGACCTAGTTTGAGGCGGTAAGAGTTGGTTGTAGAATGGAAATTAGACCAAGATCAATACTTCAAAAATATACTCTTGCATAAGCGAGATGAGTCAACCGAGTCGGAGCAAAAAGAAAGATGAGACTCATGAGTAATTGGATTCACCAGTATGAAATGCCTTAAAAAATGGCCTCAGTCGCTGGTGAAAGGGATGAATCAAGCATAATTCGGGTGAAATGCGATAATCCCTTAGTCATGAATGTTATTATAGGAGTTACGCACGAGGTAGAAAAAATTGTAGAACAACCGGAAAGAAGGCTTCTAAGACCTGTGCTCGGCCTAAAACTAGAGCACCTTCATGTAGGTCCAGGACCCTGGGTGAATCTTCGAGGGGGAAACTTCCAAGTGTTTCAGAACGACCAAATCAAATTCAGACAAAGGCGGCAAAAGTCATATCTTGGCGAGCAGACAATCAAGAAAGGGAACCAATTACCCATCAAAGGAGCTGCATATTCTTTTTTATGAGTCCATGGGAAGGATCAACAAATTTGATGGGTCGTTGATCATGATGTTGGCCCTGTCTATGGATGTCTTAGTACTCAAAATAGATGGGGTCCCCACAAATTCTGCAACCACCTAGCCACACTTGCTCACGCCATCTAACTCCACTAACATCACCCTCTTTTGGGATAACTCATTGACTTAAAAATTCTCTTCAGGCTTAAGCCAAGAAACTACGCCCGGTCTACTCTCGTGCTCTATGTGGATATTGATTCTAGTATTCACGGGGTCGTAACTGTAGATTCTCTGGTAAGCCTAAATGAAATACCCAATATATTTTCTCCTTAACTTGGTGGTATGCATCCCAAAAGAAGACAAAATTGACGAGGCATAGAAACAAGCATACAATCCTCCTCAGTGTCATCACTTGACAAGAGGGTGATAGGATCACAAGTGCACATCTTTATCGTTTCTAGTATAAAATGTTGTCGAACCACATAGAGACCAATCAACAAGTGTCGCTATCTATTATTATTGTGTTTTATCTAAGGTTATGTGTATGGCTTGTTTTAGCAAAAAGGTAAATAATGAAGTAAGTTGGTTTAAATTAATCAAATAAAAAGTAAGGGACCGAAACATCAATTCTCGTCTACCAATTCCATTCATACAAAATGCAATTGTTTACTATAATGAGACTAAAAACTAATCTGTAGAAAATATTCAACTAATAGCGATGCCATCTTTCGCGTGTTTGTCACCGGATTTCTAAATACGTTAAACCTGACTTTCACAGTGAAATTAATATATCTAAAATGCTTTTGAAGTTGAAAATAAATCCGCAATTATTTTGAAGATGATTTCAATACCTTGAAATTAATTGTTTGAATAATAGTATCGGACACCGGTTCCGCTCTTTCGATACATGATTGGTATCTCTAGCTTCTATTTTCGTAGTAAGTTTTTTATTTTCAAAACTAATATTTCAAAACAGAAATTTTAAATATTTTCTCGATCAATTCTGGCTCTGCTTTCGCACGCTGTCAGAACTGATCGTTCGAATTTCTAAGTCTAATACTGTCCTCATAGGTGCATAAATGGTATCTCTATATTTCTACTTTCGTAGCAAACCTTTTTTATCGTTTACACAAAAGATGAAAAATAAACAATTTTCCCATTATAATTAATCTAATTGAGCATTTTGTATGAATTTTACTAGTATAAGGTCCTCATTATAATTAATCTAATTGAGCATTTTGTATGAATTTTACCGATAGAAGGTCCCCATTATAATTAATCTAATTGAGCATTTCGTATGAATTCTACTAAATACTTCAAGGAGGGAAAAGGGAAAGACACATGCTAATAAGAAACGTTTGTGAGATAAAACTAACTTTCAAGGATTGCGATTAGTTTCCTCCGCTCTCAAAAACCCATATATATATATATATATATATATATATATATATATATATATATATATATATATATATATATATATATATATATATATACACACACACACACACACGCACACACGAAGATGAGCAACGAACCAGATCCGCTACAAAAGGAAGTTATAAGATTAACAATTGAATTCTCTCTTAGAAAACATAAACAAACTCGAGTGCACTCCAGTGCACTATAAGTAGCTTCATGTCACTTCAATCCACGTATTAGAAATAAGCGACAAAGAATTTATATGATGGGAAGACATTTAATCCACCTGCTCCCCACTACTTTTTCAATTGACTTTAAGCGTTTCCACTTCTACCTCAAAGCGAACATCATTCTCCGAGGCCAACCACGACCGCTAAAGACTTCTTCCAACTCACTAACGCCCAACAAGCATTAGAGCCAACTATTCTGGATCGACAAAAGGCCCAAATAGCTAAGGCACAAATTAATGCCAATCCATTCCAAATGACAAAAGGTATAAAAGTCACCACACACGAAATATAATGCACACTTCCTGATCGCCAATTTTCACTATATTTGTCTTGAGTCTTGAACTGACTTGGATGTTGGAGTGCTAAATTTACAGGTTCATCCATGTGCCACCATATCGGAGATCAACACCACATGTTCATGATTCTTCAACCATCATCTTACATGTAATTATGGTTTCATAGCAGAACAATATATATATATATATATATATATATATATATATATATATATATATATATATATATACCTATAAAAATCACCACCAATAGAGAAACAAGAAGATACCAAGAACATTGATAACCTACATTTATGAGTTATTATAATTCTTAATAGTTGGATATTATTATTTGTTTTACCATTGAGTAGTTAAGTCCATTGCATTTTGCAGTTTTTAGAGTAGTTTGTATAGAGCATAATTGTAGTTCTTATGTGTTTGTTACTTGTGAAAGGTTAGTTCTTATGAGGTCCGACACGACAACCTGTGACAACAAATGGTACTTAAATAATAGTATAAAGCTAGAAGCAACTATGGATAAAAAAGCATAAACATCAATTTCATTCCTAGGACACACGTGTCATCAATCTGAGTTGGAAGGAGAGCTAATTTGAAAGGATAAGGTCAAGGATAGAATACAAAAGTTAGTACATAGTATAACCACTACCGTGCAACGCCGTAAAAAGGATATCACTGCTCGCCTATCTACGTCAGCAGGCTGTTACACTACATTTTGTCCCCCACTACTCTCTGTATTTGATTCCATTGTTGTACGAATATGAAGAAATTGAGGGTATATTGTTATTCTCTTTTGGGTCTGATTTGATTTATTCTCAAGCCCATGATCCAAGACAATGTTCAAAACTTTAGCTGAAGCAACTATAAATGCAACTCTTGAAGAAATGAAGAGTTCCACCCTTGTTAGAAAAATATCATTTAGAAGAAGCCAATGAATAAAGTGTGTTGAGTGAAAATGGAGATTATTCTTCTCATCATTTCATGTGTCTACTGATGATATCTAGCATGATAGAAGTTGTCTCTTGGTGACTAATCATTCCAAGAAGACGAAGAAGTTTCACTTAGATTGTTATTTATTTTTCACCATGTATTTGAGAATGATTAGCTTAGGAACCAATATTGTTGTATGTACTCAGCTCATTATGAGCTAAACCTTTTATGTCCAACAATGAGAAGTTAATTTAATATAGTCTTTATGTTAAATGATGTGTGGTTAATAGTTTGTTTTATCATGTGTTTACTTGTTAGACATCTGTTTCTTTGATTGAGCAACTTGGAAAAATATATGAGCTTGTTGTTGTGAGAGATCCAACAATAAACAAATTTTACGATAAAAGTTATCTAAAATAGTAGGATAGTTACTTAGATATAAGTTAGTACAATTATAAAGGACTTTCAAAATAAAATCAGACATGCTTTAGGGTTACAAGTGAGGCTTAAAGATTTGTCCTCTTGCCCTAAAGTATACATTTTTATGACGTAGAGATACACCCTTAGATCACTTTATGACCTTTCCTAGCATGAGACAACATATCATGTACACATAAATGATAAATGTATATATTAATGGATCATTGCCCAACATGTTATCTATTATTTCACTCATTCACTTTCTTACATTGTCTTAATATCTGATTGTTATTAAACTGAGCATATGACAATCTTAAACTATTTTTATCTTGCTCATGCTTATATACAAACGATAGCTATTTATAAAATTAATATAAGCTAATTTTTACTCCTTGTGGATTCGACCTCATTAATACTTTATCACTTTCTACTTAAAACATAAATATATATTTGCATGTGACATCACACATTAACAAACACTCTTCCAAAAGAATTAGATAAAAAAATTCTTATATTGCTATTGATTCAAATAAAGATTATGGTTTTGAAGTCAATCGGAAAAAGCCCATGACCTGACCGCAAACCTACTAATATAAAATTTCGTACAAAAAAAAAATATTATTATCTTTCACCTCCGTCAAGTAGTAGAAGTACTTGTAAAAATGACATTATTTTAAAATTTTCAAATTAACTATACAGCTGAACACATCAAATAATAGATAGACTACCTCTAATTTTAAACACTAAACCCAACAAGATAAATAACTCACGAAGATACGATCTTTAAGAAAGACTTAAAAACTAAAAATCATATACCACAAAGATGTCACTAACTTATATATCACAAATAAATGAGAAATCAAATTAGTCAAACCTCAACACAAAAGACACAAGATACTATATGAGTCAACTTTGACCTCCCACTTAAACAAGTTTTCTCTATTAGTCGAACTCAATCTAATATTTATTTTTGTTTATTTAAATCAAACAAATAAATTTAGTCAAATATTAAAAAATATAAAATATAAATTGAATTTAAGAATAATTTGTAGAATTTATTTTGATTTAAATATACTTTTGATCCTCATATTTTACTTTTATTTATTATTTATTATTTTTTTAAAAATAAAATCAACTCTTTAATCTCCTTATTCGCATGGTATGTGGCACACGTTATAAAATATCAACCACATCATATTTTAAAAATAAAAAACTAATTTAATAATATTATTTAATATAATTAATAATTAATATTTATTAAATTAGTATTTATGCCATGTGTCTGAATAATTAATCAATAAAACAATCTTTTTACACTTATGGGATTTGAACCAACTACAAAGAAAAGTGGTAAAGACAAAGATTCTATTGATTTAAATATTGGTTTAATGTTTAGTCATAGATATTTATCAAAGATTGAATATATATAAAAGAATTTAATTGATATACACTGACAGTGTAAAGATTTTTTATACTGTGAGTTAATCACAACCATTGATTTATTTAACATGTTTGATTTTTATTTTAACCACTTAAAAAATAATACAAATGGATGATTGTGATGCATTGATAGTGTAAAACATTTTACACTGATATTGCATAACAATTAATCTCTATATAAAATTAGGTGAAAGTATTAAATAAAAATTGCAAGAAGAGGGTATAGATTCAGATTCCCTCAAATGTAAATTTTTTATTTTATTTAGTAGTCATTCATTCTTTGTCAGACGACAACAATAATATTTAGTAATGTTATTAAATTAATTTTTTATTTTAAAAATCAGGCGCAACAAACATGTTATGACGTGATGTCACATATACGATATTATGTTCATAGACTATCTCATAAAATGAAATCAACAAATATATTTGGAAAAACAAAAATATTAAATAGAAGAATAAAAAAATTGATTTAAAAAAAAACTTTTTTACCTATAAGAAATTTTACGCAATTTATTATATTACTTATTTATCTAATAGTTTAAAAATTGGAAATTTTAAATACACTTCAATCTATGGATAACTCTATGTAATTTTTGAGTTGAGTAAATAAGAATTATTTTAAAAGTGATTAAAAAATAAATTAATAAATTAAAAAGATAAAAAGTAAATTCAAACTTTTATTTTATAAATATAACTTTTTCCAACTAATTTTTACGGAGAGTGTAGTATAATGTATTATGAACAACAATTTCATTCCAAACATAAATTTAGGACAGTTTACAAGAAAAGTCTATTAAAGGCAAATTCAAAAAAAAAGTTGTTGAGGCACATGAATATCATTTTTCATAAAAAGTGACAGTAGTTTGATTTGGTTACATAACCCACATTGTGGAAACCTATTTGTCTGTTAATTAACTGTGTTCTATTTCATGAAGGAAACAATAATTGGAAGCTGATAACGACCAAATAGAGATTAAGACTTGAAAGATAACAACTAGACATCTTTTTTTCTTGGCAAGCAAATTCGATCTTGCATGCTGACTCTGTCTTCACTCCTGTAGATGAATAGGAAATTTGGGTTCATAAATATGTAGCAATGGAAGCATGTATATAGACAAGCTTTTAGCACTAAACCGACTTTAAGGAAATTATCCACAAAGAATATGTGGATTCAACATATTTAAAGTGTCCAATTGCTAATATATACTACATCCGTTTTTTATTATAAGTTGTTTTGCGAAAATATTTTATATCATAATATAAGTCGTTTTATAATATTAATGAATCATTAATGTTATTTTTTCTATTATACCTTTAAATATTTATTATTCTCTCTCCTTTCAATTATGTCAATTTATCTTTCCAATACTTTTAATGAAGGATAATTTTGTAAAACCCTTCCTAATTTATTTTTTTCATACCATAATTATTACATTTTTTAATACGTGTGAAAAGTCAAAAACGACTTATAATAAAAAACTGAGGGAGTATGTAATAAGAAAAGAGGTATACAAGTCTTGTTAATCCAATTCTGTTAATAGTTGAACAATTACAATTGGGTACGATGCAAGTATTTTATATATCGGGATATATCTCATAATCATTTACTGTATATCTCTGTGTAATAAAATTTATTGTTTGATTGAAATCTATTAACGATTATGTCTATAAATTTAACCTAAAAAAATTGAAATCATATCTATTAAAGATGTTATTCGGGTATCAATGGATCAGTCATGATTATACTGAATAAGAGCCAATCTTTTCGTTACAATCAATATAGTAGCATTGAATCGACATCCAACGCTAAACATTCTGTTGATTCAACCATTAGGGTTAACCTTATAGGAGTAAACTTTGCTCCTACAATTCCCCAGTCAATTTACTAAGAGAGGACTTCTAGATCACCGTCTCTAACAGAGTCTCAAATTTTAAGAGTTATTACCAAAGAAGAACCTTTTGTCATTGACAAAGCCTGAATTGTAGCCGATTTTGAGGTTGAGTATCATTTAGAGAAGAGAAACTAGTATTTCTCATCTTTCTCTAAAAATCATACTCAAATGTATTTATAAAAGTTTTACAAATTTTTAGAAAATCATGAGATTAATGTTTATTTCTCTACATGGTTTGAATTACTTTGCTTAGAAGAATGGATAGAAAATTATTTTCTTGTTAGGATGTACTTAGATGATAATGTTAGAATTACTACTAAATGGAAGTCTGATGGAAAAAATATAATTGAATTCATCCATTCACCTTTAGAAGCCATAGAAATTACCCCTTCAGAAGAAAACATAGAAATAAAGGTTTCTCCTTTTAAATTAGTTACCAGTCGTATAGAATAGAGAAAAGACATAAATAATCAGTATAGTCAGATGAATTACTCAGATCAAATACTTCGCACTATTTCCCAACAATTAGACATAATAGAAAACTATGTCCATCAAACTAAGGAAGTTAAAGACTTTAAAATAGACTTTACCCGACCTATTTATCATTACCATACTCCTTCTACCCTAGAGTTAAAGGGTGTGAGTTTAGGCCGTGATGCTACCCATAAGATAGAAAAATTAGTTGAAAAATTAAGGACCTTAAACATGAGAAATTCTTTAGGAGAGATAAATGCTTTATCTCGGGAAGAAGAATTTGATAATATGGTGAGTAAATTAGGTGGAAGAGCCCCAAGACCTACAACCCAAAACTACTATCCTAGTCTGTCATTTGCTGATGTGCAATTTGAAGAAATGAGTAGTTTTATTGAAAATAGTTATTCAGGAGAATTCATTGTTGAATGAAACATTGACAATGCTTATGAACAACAAGTGTTAGATACCATTGATCCGCTGTCGCACACGGGTCAAAACGAGTAATTAGAAAATTGTAGTTTAGCGGAAGCGACAACTCGAGTATCGTATCGCAAGGATTCTTGTATTATTGTTAACCTAATGAAATTGATTTAAGGGGGACTTATGTTTTAGTGGTCGATTTAGAAAACAAAGCAAAAAAAAAGTGATTAACAAAAGTAATTATAAAATAAGTCAATCTACTGTTTTCGGTTTCCGGTTAATCACTGATTTTTACCTACCAATTCCCTAAGCGGCTTCGATCTCTATTCCATTCAAATTCGATTGACAAGCGCAATAGATATATGACATATTTATATTCCTATATTCAAAATTAAGCAAACGGATAAATACAATCGTGAATTAAACAAACACGATTTACAAACGCAATTTAACGACAAAGCGACGAAAACAGCGATTAATAGTTAGGAATGCAATCATACGAATTTAATCAAAACCATTCCATAAAATACATATTAAGCAAATGAAATTTCATAGAATATAATTGAAAGAGAACGAAATTAAATTGATAGAATAAAAACCTCAAAGCCTTGGAAATTCGGTTACAGTATATTGACTCTAGAAGATTAGTTCTTCTTCATGATCGCACAAAAGCAAAAAGTTATCGTGAATAATGTCTCTTTGCTACAGTATCATAACTGCCGTTTAAACAGAATAAGGGTTTCACTTATAATTCAAACTGGACCGGAAAACCTAAATTCGCCCCAACAAATGGCCCAAAAGAAAATATTTCCTAAAGTACGAAACTTCAACGAATTATTTGAGACGTCTACACTCCGAATCAGCTTTTGACTTCAACATAAAAGTTATATCTCTTTCTCTTAGCTTTCCAACATGTATCAGAACTTGCAAAACTGCATCCCGTAGCTCAAGTTATGATCCGAACAGTGGAAAGGTATCAAATAACCGCTAAAACTGAAAATAGCAAACGAAAATAGATTAAAGGCAAACATGACCTTAAATATAAAAATATAATAAAATAGTAAAATAAGAAAAATAAACTAGATAAATGCCTAAGTACAATTATAGAAGAATGTGCATCAAAATGCACTGATCAACCATACAAAATATTACTATGGATGCTACAACTTTTAACCTCAAAGGAAATACAGACAATCATACCAAAAATATATTAATTTGGGGTTTACAGGACAACTAAAAGGATGGTGAGATAATCTCCTTAGTCTTGAAGACAAGACCCAGATTAACTTAGTTGTTAAAATAGAATCCAATGAATTCATTTATATTATAACTCTCTTGTACGTTATTATCGAGTTCTTTGTAGGAAAGCTTCTAAAGTTCCAACAAAGAACATCAGACCAATTACTAAATCTTTACTGTCCAACTATGTCCGATTACAGGGGTAATATAGAGATATGTTTCTTTCTAAACTTTGCCTTAGGTCAGATGATGTTGTTGATTATTAGAAAGAAAGATTTATTATTGGTTTAAACAAATTATTTGTTGAAAAGGTTAAGACAAATATTAAACAAAAATTCAAAAGAATAGAAGAACAATTACAATCTTCTTGTGTTGAGTAAAAAATTAAAATTATGCAAAATAAGTTTGCTAAATATCATTGTTCAGAATGGCCTAATGCCTTCCGAAAAGAAAGATACACACTGTTTCTTTTCCTTATGAGTCCAACTTTAAATAAAAAGATATTCCGACTTAAGCATCATTTAGATTATTGCAAAAAATAAATACAAAATTATTTTGAAAAATGTTTGATTAGGCCGAGTAAGTCTCCATGGAGCTGCTATATTTTTTATGTTGTTAATGATGTTGAATTAGAAAGAGGTAGTCCCTGATTAGTGATAAACTATAAATTTTTAAACAAAGTTTTATAATGGATTAGGTATCCTATACTTAATAAAAAAGATTTAATTAACATATTACACCATAAAAATATATTTTCTAAATTTGACCTTAAATCTAGATATTATCAAATTCAGTTAGAAGAAACCAATAAATATAAAACTGCTTTTGTTGTACTCTTTAGGCACTATGAATGAAATATTTTTCCTTTAGGGCTTAAAAACTCCCCATCGAAATTTCAAAATATAATAAATTATATTTTTAATAATTACTCTCTCTTTACTATAGTCTACTTAGATGATATTCTAGTTTTCTCGGATTTTATTAATCAACATTTACAACACCTTAATCAGTTCTATGAATAATTAAAGATAATGGTATAGTTTTATCCGAAAAGAAATTAAACTTATTTCAAAGTAAAGTAAGATTTTTGGATTTTGATACTAGTCAGGGCATCTACACCCCTATTAGTAGGTCCTTAGAATTTGCTAGTAAATTCCCCCATGAATTAAAAGATGAAATTCAATTACAAAGTTTTTTAGGTTGTCTTAATTATGTGTCAGACTTTATTCCTAATCTTAGAACTCTTTGTCTTCCTTTATTTAAGAGACTTAGAAAGGATCCCCACCTTGAGATGATCCATGACTAAAAGTGTCACCCAATTAAAGCAGATAGTTAAGAGATTACCTTGTTTAGGAATCATTGATCTAAAGGTTAATCTTATTGTTGAAAAAGATGCCTCAGACCTAAGGTTTGGTGGTATATTAAAACAATTACTTCCGAACATGGATAAGGAACAAGTTGTTAGATATTACTCTGGAACTTGATCTTCATCCCAATTAAATTATAGTATTATTAAAAATGAGAATTCTTACCGGTTAAAAATGAGCAAGAAACAAAGTGATCCCATAGATAATTACGGATCTCCATTATCATCAAATAATAAATCCATAGTTTTATGATTATCTTCATATATTACAAAAATTACTTCTCCAATACATTCTTCCCACAGACTTGTGATTAGGTCTGTATTATTATCTTCGTTATCTTTTACTCAGAAAGTTACTACTTCTTTGTCTTCTCAAATTAAACCCACTTCAAAATTAGTTTTTTACACTCCTCCATCTTCTACAAAATCTTCTTTCGTTACCAAAAATATGTCAGAATCGATTATCCCTTTACAGTCCATGTACTGTCTTTCAGATACGTCATTATTACAAGTTATTTCAAGAATTTTCCCTCCTGGATTTTTTTTTACCAAAAGACTTACTAAAAACCTGAGAATATTATGAATATATTTTGGTTGATATTGATTCTATTTCTCTTACTCATCAATATGATGAGAATAATAAATAAAGAATTAAGTTTTTCAAATTCAAAATTATTAGAGTTTTATCTCCATTAGATTGGTATGAATTGATTCAATTGCATAATTTACAAGAAGTGTTTACACAATGATTCAATTGGTGGAGTTCAAAGTTCAATTTGTTTCAAATTATTAATCACAAAACTAGCCTAACCAGTTATCCAATTCCAAAAAAATCTAATGCTTACGCAATAAATCGCTATCAATGGATAAATGATATAATACAATGGAATTGAAGAACCTAAGCACGCAAATACTACAAAATTAAATGTAAGAGTACGAGAGAGAGAGATGGGAGAGAGAGAGAGAGAGAGAGAGAGAGAGAGAGAGAGAATAATGACAAAAGATTTTATATGTGTTTGAGATTAAGCATACAAAATGGTTGAAAAAATCAATTAGATTTGAATAAAGAGTAATTTATGATTTGAATCAAGTGAGCAAGTATAGTGGAATAAAAGAATAATAGAATTTTGAAAATCTGTCAGTTGATCTGAATCATGGAAAGAGTGATTTGAATCATGAGCCACGTGATTTGAATCAAATGCCACAACCTTGATAGAAAATTTATTGAAAAGTGAATGATAAATATCATGTTCAAAAGTTGACTCAAATCAAATCAAACAAAAGTGGGCATCATGAAAATGATTCAGATCAAGTGCAAATAGTGATTCAAATTAAATGACCTAGTTTAGCTTTTATCCAATTTGACCAGGATAAAAAATTGTGTGTAAACTCAATGATTCGAATCAAACATGTAAAATCTCAAATTTTCAAAATTTTAAAGTCACTTTGAGATTTTAATTTGAATCAAACTTAAGCCAAAATCATATAATATTCATATTCCACTTACACGTACAATTGATCAAAGAACATCTTGATCAAGACCAAATATAACCAAAGTTTTATGCATGTTAAAAATGAATTTTTTCAAACTTGATTCCAAGAAGTGCAATCATGAAGGAGACTCAACAAATCGAAATAAAATCAAAGATAAAAGCGATAAGACAATCAACAAAATAAATGGATATAAATGCCCCCATGAGTGAAGTAGGTACATGCAATTACAACTTGGATTACCTCCTAGACCTTTTCATCTAAGTAGTTATGGCAAGATTGTCCACGTTCTCAGTTGATTAAGAAATTTTCTATTAAATGGTGGATTAAGTTTAATCCAAATCTGCTAACAACAACAAAGTTGAAAGTCTGGTGTAAAACTCATCCCGACCTTTTTAAAATACTAGTATTAGTTCAGAAGATAATGTATTTCTTATGGATAGATCTAAGTTGCTAGCCACCTTATCAACTGCTACCAGCCATAATGATTTTTTAAATAAATTGAAAGATGTTATGTTTGCTTTATCAAAAAGTGATAGTGTTTTCAGCACATCTGACCATTGGAATGACAATGAATATGACCGTTATGGCATTATTGATCTTTGAAGATACACATTACTTTTTAAAAGATAAGATTCACTTTAACTGACGTGTTATTTTATTTGTCGTTATGTAATAATTAAAGGTCATCTAGGCCACCATTATCTTAGAATTATTTGTTCAATAATTAGGCCTTGTCGGTCACTTGCTTGTATATTGTTAATTTAATTTGGTTTGAAGTCCGTGTGCTTTCTCCTCTCTTTAAAATATGGTATAGTTTCTTTAGAAGGACATTCAAAAATTGAGAGACTTAATCTAGAAACCCTAAACTTACAATTAACTCTTGTAAATATTTTATCAATAAAATTACGTCTTTAAATACCTTTATCTTTACTTTCATATTTATCTTAACTCTGATTATTCACTGTATTTTAATAATTATTTTCATCATTATTTTACTTCTAAACCTTTTACCTCCTGGTCACTATTAAATTTTTATATATTTTAATATAAATGTTTTTTATTTTATAATTCAATAATAATATATTTAAAAAACTTATTTTATATTGTTAAAAACATAAAATCACATAATATTTTATATTTTATTTATTTAATTTTACTAGAAATGTGGGTGGCAGGTATAAGTATTTAGGTATTTATATGATACGTACACATGTACAAAGATTGGTATCAACACAAGTTTGTGTTTAGGTATGAGGATTTTTTAAAGTGTATGCATGAGAACGAATACTATAGGATCATGTCCAAATCTTGTTCATCGTCACTCGTATATAAATTGACATTCAAAACAGGCGAAAGACAAAATTATCTAGCTCTATAAACCATATAGACCCATACACTAGCACATAACAAGTTCCAATATCCATTTATAGTGAGCGCACTGAAAGTTGAAATTCTTCCCAAATAAATAATTTTAGGACAAGTGTTTAATTCGGTCTATCAGGGCTCACAATTCACCGACTTTCTAGAAAAGATAATATTATTACATGACTTTAAAATGAACGGCACAACTTAATGTCAATCCTAGCCTACACACAACCTTATCCCAAAGAGACATATAAACTGCTCAAAAAAGACACACCAAATCCGAGGGCAACACCTGTAACACAGTAATTCTCCCGACACTTGTAAAATATACTTAAGGGTGTCAGATTACTCATCATAAAAACATCAACTATCATCATTTAAAAATAGTAGTGGAACTCTACTCATACATGTTTGACATGCTTCAAAAAATTTATAAAAACAACTTCAATTATTCGTAATATTTTAAACTCAAATAACTCTAAAAAATAAATATCAATAACGCAGTCCAATTCTTAGTGTTATCGATCTTAGCTCAACAAAAATTAAATAACACAAAAAAAAATAAAAAAAAATGAAGAGGTCTCAACATCATCCCTCAGCTTAAACAATTGCTATTTCTTTAACTCATAATTTGTAGTCCAAAAGAGTAATGAACATCAAAAACAAGAATACTAGGGTGTATGTATGAGTAGAGTTTCATAACCTACAATAATAATAATAATAATAATAATAATAATAATAATAATAATAATAATAATAATAATTATTATTATTATTATTATTATTATTATTATTATTATTATTATTATTTCCTATATTTTGTGGTTAAATTTCTTCGTATCAATTTGCGTGAGACTTGAAATCACTCGTTTAATTTATATGACAAAAATGTGCATGACTCGTAACTTGACAAAATCTTGAATTGACCATTTTAGTCCTATATGCCTTATTATGTTAGTGGATTCTCTTACTATTATTCAACAGTGACATCTTCTATACACTTTATTCCTTTTTATCAAGCATGACACATGAGAGAACCCAAAATTTTAAATATCTAACATATAGCTGCAAAAACAAACTGTATTTAAAACTATAATATGTAGCTGCATCATTTAGAAAAATAATATTATATATTACTAGTTAGTATTAAAAACAAACCAAATTCTCAACAGCATACTGATTCTCTGTTTTCAAACCACTGAATGAGACATGACACGTAACGTAATCCCAATGTCAATGTGACACTGATACACAATACACTACAACAACAAATTATTCACATGTTCAAATTTTTAAATCTTTTTGGTTCTTATTAAGAGAAATCTTTACGTAAATAACCTAATTTTTTAAATAAATATTTAAACTAATGTATTTTTCAAAATGATTCTCAACACAAAAGGAGATATTAATTTAATTAGTAACGGTGTATAACATATTAGAAGAGACGTGAATCCAATTGTTATACAAAAATATTGGATGCAGGGGTAGGGATTTGAATTCTAAACACTTCACTTATTCAGCTTTAATAAGATAGATTTCATCCACTAAACTATTTAATTAAAAAAAATTATTGAGTCGGAGACATTCACTTTAAATATTTTACAACACTATATAATTGTGCAAGGCACACCATCAATCAAATCGTTTCTAGGATAAAATAAGATAATTCAAAATTGATATAATTATTAGTGCACAATAGACAATCCGTCTAAAAAAACATCCTCAAACTCAGTATGTGAAATCGAAATATTTCTCCAAAGACAAATTAATATTGGCTGTTTGACAATTATAAATAATTTTTGAAACGAGGAAAAATCCAAATAATTCTTCAAAGAAAATTTAAGAAATACTCAGAAGATTCAATGAGTGAAAAGAAAGGAAAATAAATCGACAATTTGAGAACATATAATAAATAATATGAGTGGCAAAACAGATATGACCTTACGAGCATGTCCGTTTTACTCACACTTTTTTGTAAAATGGACCAAAAATTTAGACATGCACCCTCTAACGTGTCCATCATATCCCCTTTTTATAGATTTTTGCATAAGCAATCATTTACATAAAATTTCCAAGTTTTAAATTTAAGAGCTGTAATGACTATCCCATTTCACTCTCACTTTATTTTTTTCAAAATAGATCAAAATTTTAAACTCACACTCTCAATTACTCTCAATTATGTCTATCATATCCCCCATCCATTATTTTCCATATTTTTGCAAGACGAATCTAATCAGAGTGATCCTAATAAAAAGTGTAATAACTCAGAAAAATTTATAGAAGGTTTTAAAAAAATATGTGCATTCTTTATATAATAAAATAAATACTTAAACCAATATCTATAACCTAATCATTGTATTTATAGTTTTACTTTTTTCTTATATATTAAATAACTAACCGTATGTGTGTTAATTGAGAATGTTCTATATCCCTTATTGCTTAGCTCACCGATTAAAGTTAATTTCCAACAATTATAACCAATGTTCTTCTTTTTTTGTTACTAGTATTTTTTTAATCTTTTATTTTGATGCAATGAATCTGACCTTTGCTTTGTTTGATGGAAGACCCTAACTGAGACATCACTTTTTGACATCTATCTATCTATAAGTCATTTTCTAGGCACCAACAAAGCACACTTGCACAGTTTCTTACCAAGAAAACCCCATGAAGAAAGCAGCCTTGAAGATAAGTTCCATATTTACAACAGACAACAAATTTTCTTAGTGAGAATTATGAGTTGGGAATCTTTCCAACTTGAAAAGACTTTCAAAAGTTGCAATCATGTTTAACAAGACCATTAAAAGTTCGTGAATTAACCACATTAAAGTATAAACCTATAAATACAATTGTAAAATAATTTATATCCATTTATTAATTTGAATATATAAAAAATTAATAAAATATAAATACATTATAAAATAAAACACAAAATAATTGAATATTAATTTGAATATATTAATATATAATATTTTTAAAAATTAAAGAATAGAGATAAAATTTAATAAAATGAAAAAAGAACAATATATTTTTTAAAAATAAAACATTATAATAAATCAGATTTATTTTAATAATAAAATAAATACTATCAATTATTTTTTAAAAATCGTGCATAACTTAAATGAGATACTTTCTTCGTCCTAAATAATAATTTCTTTATGATATTTCACACAAATTTAGATTATAATTAATTTTATAAATAAATAAATTATATATCATTTATTAATGATATGAAAAGATGATGAAATAAAAGAATAATATAAATAGTAGATAGTATGATAAGAAAAACTTATTAATATTTAATTTATATTGCAAAACAACTTAAAATATAAAACAAAATATTTTACAAAATAGGAGTAACATATAATTTAAAATGGAAATAGCAATTTATATTGATTATAAATAAATTATATAAATATTGAAGAATATAATTCATATATTTAAGATATTAAAATTTAAGAACAATGACTCTTATGATCTAAAAACAATGGCTCATTAAATATATGATGAAACAATTTAACATGAAGGGTCTGTGGTGCAATGGTAACATGTTTCACTATTGATTCAAAGGTTGTGTGTTTGATTCTTGTTGGTTGTAAAATTAAATTTTATATTCAAAAGAAAAGTCATTTTCACCCATGAAACAAAGTTCCACATGTTCCATTATTATTATTATTATTATTATTATTATTATTATTATTATTATTATTATTGTAATAATAATAATAATAATAATAATAATTATTATTATTATTATTATTATTATTATTAGGCTAAATACACGTTTGGTCCCTCTAGTTTGGACGTTTTAAACCATTGATTCTCTATTACAAAATCAACTATTCTGATCCCTTAATTTTGATGGTTTTTATATTTTTATGGTCTCCTCCACTTTTGCATACGTGACATTGATGATTGAAATAAAAAAAATAATTTTTAATGATATGTCATTGATGACTAGGATAATTGATTAATTAATATTTGTATACAATAAATTAATAATTAATTTAATTTATTAAGATTTTTTAATTTTAAATATTTAAAATTTTGAAAGTATTTAATGGGCCTAAGCCCAATTCATAGCATCCATTTCAAATTTGAGTCCAAGATTACATTGAATAATGCATTGTTGATTTTTAATAAACATTAAAATTGTTTATGAAAAAAACCAATATAGGATTTTAATGTATCTTCCAACCGAAGAATACTAGCCACAGTTTTCGGTATCCATTTGGTAAGTAAAATACTAACCACGAGAACTTGAAGAAGCTATCACGAGGAGTAGCATAATTCAATAAATTGTTGTTGTTGTAGGTCAGATATAATATATAGAGAATTAAAAGCCTAGTAAGACTTATCTCTCACTTTAGTTTCTTGTAATAAATGTCATAAAATTTTCATACCTTTGCAAAACATTTCATGCTACTGCTATGTTTTTTCGGTAACCATGTTATTACAAAGTATACATTGATTTTGGCGATGAGTATTACTTCTATGTTTACAAACTAGATTTCCCTTTTATACTCTGATTTTGATTTATTTGTTTTTTCCTTATTCTTTCTGTTTTATTCAACATGTAGGATGTTAGAATCTCTATTTCAAATTAGACCAATCTGTCTTGTAAACAAACTCATCACGGTTAGGTTTTGAAATTTAATAGTGGAGGCAAAACATTAGCAAGGTGTTTGTGTTTAGGAAGATTAAGTTGGAAGAAAAATTCAAGGAAAAAGGTGAAATAATATTGTAATTGCACTAAAGTCCCACATTGATTTTTTCATAAACCATTTTAGTGTTTATAAAAGTCAACAATGCATTTAGGAGAAAAAATGATGTAGAATTATGTTGATGATAAAATCAGGTTTTCCATGTCCTTTATAATTGGCTGGGCTTGGACATCATAAAACCCTAAAACTATTTTCCATTCATATCTTCTCATGACAGTTGGTTATATCTATTCAGAAAATAAGTCAAACTTGTTGTAATTACTGATTGGTAGCGTTTTCAATCATCTCCATGTATATAGATGTCATGACATCGGGTCTGGCATCTCAGTAAAATCCTGCATAATCACATTTTAAACATCCTGCAGGTACATGATATCTTATGTCAAGACAACACATGTGACAACTTGTGAACACTCTAGGTTTTACCAAAATTGTTGCCAACACAAGAACCAGCAAACTCCCCCTTTGGCAAATTTTGGCTAAAACATATATCAATCCATTTGTTCACAAGAGTAAAAAACATATCAGCAGTTAAGCAGCAGCAGGAGTAATAACCACATAATTTACTAGCTATAATAGCAACTAGTAAACACACATTGAACACATATGTGCTTCTTCTCCCCCTAAGTTTATTCAACACAGACATCTCCTTCAACAACACCTGTAACATTTAGAATCACCCCATCTGACATCTCCTTCAACATCACCTGTACAACACAGAACATCATTCTGTTCAACATCAGTTGTCATCTGTTTAGCCTAGCTACTTCAGCACATATTAACTGCAGCTCTCCATATATTAACTTCTCCCCCTTTTTAGTCAAAATAGAACAAAGAGACCAATGAGACAAACTAAATGTCTATTAGTCCAACAGAGAATGACACAAGGAATGTTATAACATATAAAATGTTAAAACAAATTGTCAGGTGTTACAGAACCATAATTATACACAGCTATATCAGCTGAGATAAAAAGAAATCCAGAGAAATCACAAAGAACCCAAAAATTACATCATGGCATCAAACAAGACTGCCAAAAAAACATCAAACATCAATGTATCCAGAACATCATCATAACATGGGGACCATCTTCACCACAAATCATTCAGAGGAGGTAGCATCTTCATCACCTTCAGATCCAGTACTGCCACTAGATTTATCTTGAGATTCAGACTTCTCACTTGAGGTGTGGGCATCTGTTTCCTTGGCTTCACCAACATTATCCATATCTCCTTTCTCCAAGCTATTAATTAGAACCTCTAAAGCTTCTTTCCTAGCCTTAGCCACCCTTATCCCAGTCTCCAATTCCTTATAGGTCTCTTTCAGTTCAGCAATCAGGCCACCTTGAGAGGCTGACTTCTTCAACACAGACATCTCCTTCAACAACACCTGTAACATTCAGAATCACCCCATATGACATCTCCTTCAACATCACCTGTACAACACAGAACATCATTCTGTTCAACATCAGTTGTCATCTGTTTAGCCTAGCTACTTCAGCACATATTAACTGCAACTCTCCATATATTAACTTCTCCCCCTTTTTAGTCAAAATAGAACAAAGAGACCAATGAGACAAACTAAATGTCTATTAGTCCAACAGAGAATGTCACAAGGAATATTATAACATATAAAATGTTAAAACAAATTGTCAGGTGTTACAGAACCATAATTATACACAGCTATATCAGCTGAGATAAAAAGAAATCCAGAGAAATCACAAAGAACCCAAAAATTACATCATGTCATCAAACAAGACTTCCAAAAAAACATCAAACATCAAACAACAAACATCAATGTATCCAGAACATCATCATAACATGGGGACCATCTTCACCACAAATTAGTCAGAGGAGGTAGCATCTTCATCACCTTTAGATCCAGAACTGCCACTAGATTTATCTTGAGATTCAGACTTCTCACTTGAGGTGTGGGCATCTGTTTCCTTGGCTTCACCAACATTATCCATATCTCCTTGCTCCAAGCTATTAATTAGAACCTCTAAAGCTTCTTTCCTAGCCTTAGCCACCCTTATCCCAGTCTCCAATTCCTTACAGGTCTCTTTCAGTTCAGCAATCAGGCCACCTTGAGAGGCTGGCTTCTTCATAGCAGATGTCATGACAATGTCATTGACATGATTGCCTTCAAATAACTTGTAATGAACTGACAATGGAGGTTTTATTCTACTAGGGATATCACTTGTGCTCAAAATACCAGGTTGTTGGCTTAGGATTATCCCATAAATTATTGAGGGAAAAGCAATTGACAGCTTCACTGCATTTGTGGAAGCATGTTTGACAATTTGTTCAAACATGAACCTTCCATAATCAAAGTTAAGCTTGGTTCCAATAGCAAATATGATCCTTCCAAGAGCATTAGAGATTGTTGAGATGTGGTTTGTTGGTACCCAGTTGGCTGACCCTATCTTATGCAAGATAGAATATTTTACAGTTAATTTACCAGCAGAGAGATGCTTTTTGCTTGGCCACTCCTTGACCTGTTCAACAATGATTTTCCTACAGACCTTATTGTATGTGGCCTCTAATTCAACAACACCTTCTGTTCCTCTTCCTAGGAACTTATTGATCATAGTAAGAGAGAACCTACACACCTTCCTCTAACAAACACCTTGCAAAACTCTTTGTTGTTCTTGTCAGCAATGTCATCAGGGATGTTCACCACAAACTCCTTAACAAGACCTTCAAAACATTGGGATAACCCACTAACTGTTTTTATTAAACCAGCAAACTTGATCAAATCCATAACCTCCTTAACTTCCATAACATCCTTTCCCAGTTCCCTTTCCACAGCTACTCTCCTCTGTATTATAAATTTCCACTTGGCTGCACCATCTTCTAGATGGAAGGAAATGTTATCCAAATGCACAGCAGCAACCTTAGCAGGAGATTTTCTAACAGTAGACCTTTTGATAGGAGAGATGTTTGGGACATCGTCTTCAACATCATCCAATGAATCAGAACTTTCTCTTACCTTTCTCTTCTTTACCTCCACTTTACTCCATGACTTTGAAGGACCTACAACAGTAGCCTTCTTACTAGTTCGGGTTGTCATCATCTCAGCCACAGACCTGCCCTTCCTGGTCTTCATTCTCTTAGCAACCCTTGGCTTCAAGTGATGAAGCAAGGTGTCATCTTCATCATCTGAGCTTTCTTCTTCCAAGTCAATCACCTTCTTACCAGAGTCATGCTTTTGAGAAGCATCTACAGATTTCTTACTAGGCAAGGTTTTCCCTAACGAGCACAGTCCCTCAGCAGCAATATCTTTCTCTGACCTAGATGAATCATCATCTTTCTGATTGTGAGGTTCCAGCTCAGGTGAGGGGTCCCTTCTAGATAGAGGAGTCGAAACTCCCTTGACTGAGTGTCCTTCATTTAGGATCCTCGTGACCAAATTTCTAATGACACGATCAGTATGATGCATTTCATCTTTAGAGGTAGGGTTATCAGAACTGTTACCTTGAGTATGTCCAGCAGTGGAGGATGGACCAGGTGCGTCGCCTGGGATGACTGATAGGGGAATCACTTCCAAAATGTCATCATGAAGAAAATCCATGGATGGTGTTCTTGCTTTGTGCGCAGGTTTTGAACTAGAAGATGAAGGATGTTGTGACATCTTCTTGAGCTTGTGAAAGAATTTTCGTTGCCCTAGCAGAGATGGTCGATACAATTTGATGAAGATGGAAGTGGTTGAGCTGAGGTTGCGTGTAAAAATGCTATAAATGGTAGTTCCAATACTAGGTAATGATTTACCATAAATGGGGCACTTTCTTTTAAGTGGGTAGACAATATTTTTATTGCCTTTTCCGCTCCAAATTAATTGCTATAAATTCTCATGGATACAAATCCCTAATTTCCCTCTTAAACATTCAAATTAATTAGCATCCAAAGCCTTTGTAAATATGTCATCTAAATGCATTTCAGTAGTAACATGCTCCAGGGCTATGATTTTCTCTTCCAGCAGTTCTCTAATGAAGTGATGATGAATACCAATGTGCTTTGTCCTGCTGTGCTGAATAGGATTCTTAGAAATATTTATAGCACTCAGGTTGTCACAGTACAATGTCATGACATCTTGTGTGACATTGTATTCAGTCAACATTTGTTTCATCCAAACCAGTTGAGAACAACTACTCCCAACAACTATGTATTCAACTTCAACAGTGGATAGGGACACACAATTTTGTTTCTTGCTAAACCATGATATTAAGTTATTCCCTAAGAAGAAACATCCTCCTGATGTGCTTTTCCTATCATCAGCACTTTCAGCCCAGTCAACATCACAGTAACCAGTCAACATAGATCCAGATCCATGAGTATATAACATCCCATAGTCACTGGTGCCATTGACATATTTTAGTATCCTCTTCACTTGGTTTATGTGACTGACTTTTGGTTCAGCTTAATATCTAGCACAAACACCTACAACAAATGCAATGTCAGGTCTGCTTGCTGTGAGATATAACAGACTTCCTATCATGCTTATGTATAGACTTTGATCTACACTAACACCATTTTTATCTTTGGAGACTTTCAGATGTGTAGGAGCAGGTGTCCTCTTATGACTTGCATTCTCCATGCCAAATTTCTTAACAATGTTTTTGGCATATTTGCTTTGAGATAGAAAGATAGAATCTTCCATTTGCTTGACTTGTAGCCCAAGAAAGTAGGCCAGCTCTCCAACAAGGCTCATTTCAAACTCAGACTGCATTTGTTTGACAAAATGTTCAACCATCTGATCTGACATCCCACCAAACACAATATCATCCACATATATTTGAGCCACCATGAATTTTCCTCCTTCATTCTTAACAAATAGGATCTTGTCAATACCTCCCTTCCTGTATCCATTGTTAGTGAGGAACACTGTGAGTCTCTAATACCAAGCCCTAGGAGCTTGTTTCAAACCATAGAGGGCTTTCCTCAACTTGTGCACATGCTTTGGAAGATTTAGATATGTGAATCCTTTAGGTTGTTCAACATATACTTCCTCATTTAAGTAGCCATTCAAGAAGACACTTTTTACATCCATTTGGAACAGTTTGAACTTCAGAATACATGCCACTCCAAGCAATAATCTAATGGACTCAAGGCGAGCTACATGGGCAAATGTTTCATCAAAGTCAACTCCTTCAACTTGAGTATATCCTTGTGCTACTAATCTTGCTTTATTTTTAGTAACCACCCCTTGTTCATCAGATTTATTCTTATACACCCATTTTGTTCCTATGACATTTATTCCTTCAGGTCTTGGAACCAGTTCCCATACTTCATTCCTCTTGAATTGGCCTAACTCCTCCTACATGGCATTGATCTAGAACTCATCAATCAAGGCTTCCTTGACATTCCTAGGCTCAATCTTGGACACAAAACAACCATGTGAGATCACTTCCCTTGATCTAGTTGTGATCCCTTTATTTGGGTCCCCTATAATGAGATCTTTGGGATGATCCTTCTGAACTCTGATGGAGGGTCCCTTTTTGATTTTGTCAGCTTCAGGTTCAGCTTGAGGAGGTTCACTCTCATTATTTTTGTCTGGTAAATCAGCTGGGGCATCATTTAGAGATGTCTCGACATCGTCTGTGACATCAGTCTGTTGATCATCAACCACAACATTGATAGATTCCATCATTACTTTTGTTCTGGAATTAAAGACTCTATATGCTCTGCTGTTTGTTGAGTAGCCCAGAAATATTCCTTCATCACTTTTGGGATCCATCTTTCTTCTTTGTTCACGATCAGTCAAGATATAACATTTACTACCAAACACATGGAAGTATTTGACTGTAGGTCTTCTCCCTTTCCAGACTTCATATAAGGTAGTATGCGTCCCTTTCTTCAAGGTTACTCTATTGTGAACATAACATGCTGTGTTCATAGCTTCAGCCCAGAAGTGGTAGGGCAATTTCTTGGCATGAATCATAGCTCTGGCTGATTCTTGGAGAGTTATGTTTTTCCTTTCTACCACACCATTTTGCTGGGGAGTAATGGGAGATGAGAACTCATGACTAATTCCTTCCGATGCATAGAATTCAGCAAATTTGTTGTTTTCAAATTCCTTCCCATGATCACTTCTGATTTTGATAACTTGACTTTCCTTTTCTCTTTGAAGTCTTAGACAAAGATCTTTGAAGATTTCAAATACATCATATTTTTCTCTTATAAAATTGACCCAGGTGTATCTGGAGAAGTCATCAACTACTACATAAGCATACTTCTTCCCACCAAGGCTTTCCACCTGCATGGGTCTCATCAAATCCATATGGAGGAGTTCCAACACTCTGGAAGTGGTGTCATGTCTAAGCTTCTGGTGTGACATCTTTGTCTGTTTTCCAATCTGACATTCTCCACAAATTCTTCCTTCATCAATCTTCAAGTTGGGAATTCCTCTAACAACTTCAACATATATAATCCTCTTCATACCTTTAAGATGCAGATGGCCCAATTTTTGATGCCATATCTTCACTTCTTCTTCTTTAGCTAGAGTACACATTGAAGAATAACCAGTTTCTTGAGAACTCCACATGTAGCAGTTATCCTTAGACCTGACTCCTTTCATGATCACTTCATTTTCTTTATTAGTAATCAAACATTCAGTTTTAGTGAAGTTTACATTTAGACCTTGGTCACACAGTTGACTGATGCTTATTAGGTTTGTAGTCAGTCCCTTAACAAGTAGGACATTGTCAAGATTAGGGACTCCATGGCAGTTAAGCTTGCCAATTCCCTTGATTTCACCCTTTGCTCCATCACCAAAGGTTACATAGCTGGTGGCATGAGGATGAAGACCAGTTATAAGGTTTTTGTTTCCAGTCATGTGTCTGGAGCACCCACTGTAAAAATACCAATCTTCTTTGGCTGAAACTCTGAAGGAAGTGTGAGCTATCAGACTTGTAACATCAGTCCTAGGAACCCATTGTTTTTTGTTGACAGGTCTGTGATGTTTGGGTCTAGGTTGATGATGAGAAGGACTAGGATAGCCATACAACTTATAGCATAATGGTTTTATGTGGCCAAATTTTCCACAATAATGACATCTCCATCTTTGGTGTTTCCCTTTCTGCTGTCTTCCTTTATGATGTTGTGACATATGATGTGACATCTCTGGTTTACTACCAGTATGATTGCACTTAGGTTTGGATTTAAGTTTGCTACCAGTGTGACTGCACTCAGGTTTAGATTCATTGAACCCAATGCCAGACTTGTCTCCTGCCATTTGTCCAATTTAGAGAATTTTGTCTAAGGTGTCAGTTCCATTGTTTAGCATTCTGACATACTTTGTCATCTCAGCAAGTTTAGAATTCAAGAATACTGCTTCAGTTTTTAACTTAGAGATGGTTTCCAAATGTTCTGCCTACTCATTCTCCAGCTGTGCTATCACCTTCTTCTGACTTTCAACTTGTTGACACACTTCTTCACTTCTGTGACACAACTTTCTGTAGGTAGTGGCTAACTCATCAAAGGTCACTTCATCATCACTTGAGTCTTCATCAGACCCCCATCTTCCAGTCAAGGCAGTCACAAGATTTCCAGACTCTTCAATTTCACTTTCATCAGACCAAGTAGCAATAAGACTTTTCTTCTGTTTATTGAGGTAGGTTCCACATTCAGTTCTAATGTGTCCATACCCATCATATTCATGGCACTGAACTCCTTTTCCTTCTTTGGGCTTTTCATCTGATCTTGTTCTTCTTCTAGTATTGTTGGATTTACTGATGTCAGATGAGATGTTCTTGACATTAGCCTTAGACCTTACATCCATCTTTTTCAGAAGTCTGTTGAATTGTCTTCCCAGCAATGCTACATCATTTTCCAGATCTTCATCAATATCTTGACCACTTTCCTCCTCTTTCTCCTCAGTGTTTGACATGAAGGCTATGCTTTTGACTTTCTGTTCAGGTCCATCACACATTCCCATCTCAAATGTTTGGAGGGATCCAATTAGCTCATCAACTCTCATATTGGAAATATCTTGAGACTCCTCTATGGCTGTCACTTTCATGGTAAATCTCTTATGGAGTGACCTGGGTATTTTTCTCACTAGTTTTTTATCTGACATCTTCTCACCAAGGGCTCCTGAGGCATTAGCAATTTCAAGGATATTCATATGAAATTCATGAATATTTTCATCTTCTTTCATCCTTAAATCTTCAAACTTGGTAGTGAGCAGCTGCAGTCTAGACATCTTTACTCTAGAGGTGCCTTCATGAGTGGTTTTGAGAATGTTCCAAGCATCTTTAGCCACCTCATAGTTGTTTACCAATCTGAAGATATTCTTATCTACTCCATTGAATATAACATTCAATGCTTTAGAGTTCCCAAGGGCTAGATCCTCCTCCTCCTTGGTCCATTGTTTCTCAGCCTTTATCAGTTGTAGCTTCTCCATCCTTAGTAATAACTGGATGTTCCCAGCCTGTTAAAACAACCTTCCAAGCCTTATTATCCAAAGATTTTAGGAAGGCTACGATTCGAGGTTTCCAGTAGTCATAGTTGGATCCATCCAAAATAGGTGGTCTGTGAACAGATCCTCCATCTCTCTCCATAGTACCAGAAAGTAACGTCCCTAGATCTCACCCAGAACCAGAGCAGGATGCCTGCTCTAATACCAATTAAAATTCTGGTATCAGATATGAGATGTCGAAGGTAATGTCATGACACTAATATCTGAACAATACAAACAAGATAAAAGATAAAGAACAGTAATGCAGAGACACAAGCAATTGTTAACCCAGTTCGGTGCAAACTCACCTACGTCTGGGGGCTACCAAGCCAGGAAGGAAATCCACTAAACAAAATCAGTTCAAAGACTCTTAGTAAATAACTTCAAGTTACAATTTTTTCAACTAATCTCTACCCGTGTGTCTTCTACCTAAGAACTCTTAGATATGAGATCCTACTCACTCCCCCTCAATCACAGTAGTGATATAAAACAAGAATTATAATGAAAAGAAGACACTCTTCAAAGACACATACTTGATCTTACTTAAAAGCTTCAATCAAGTAAACACACACTCATGCTTCAAAGCTTAGAGTGGACAAATTACAACTCAAAAATTAGACCAATTCAATCATCTATGGATGAATTGAATGGCTGACAATTCACACGACCACACAAGACTTAAACCCTTATTCTCTCTCAATATTTCATTCGTTATTTCTTGTGTATAAAATCAGGTTTTCTATGTCCTTTATATAGAAGCAATTGGCTGGGCTTGGACATCATAAAACCCTAAAACTATTTTCCATTCATATCTTCTCACGACAGTTGGTTATATCTCTTTGGAAAATAAGTCAATCTCGTTGTAATTACTGATTGATAGCGTGTTCAATCATCTCATCAATCATACACAGATTAACATTAAAAACGCAATCACATAATACATAACATTCAGACTGAATGTTCTGTATACAGATGTCATGACATCGGGTCTGACATCTCAGTAAAATCCTGCATAATCACATTTTAAACATCCTGCAGGTACATGATATCTTATGTCAAGACAACACATGGGACAACTTGTGAACACTCTAGGTTTTACCAAAATTGCTTCCAACACAAGAACCAACATTATGTAATCGACTGAATTGAAAATTGTTAAAGCGTACACTGATCAAAGAGAAGAGGAACAGTTGGTTCAATTTATGATGGCACATATGGATGATTTTGAGGGCCTTCATGAGGGTATTTTGCATCGTAATCCTCTTCCTAGTGTCGATTCAGTTTTCAATGAATTGTTGGCAGAATAAATCAGACTCAAGTCCCACTCTAATTTGATTCCATATAAAGGATTTCTTTCCACTCCTCAATCTGTTTTTGCTGCTCCATTTCACAAAGGAAAACTTCAAGGTAGGGTTGGACTTGGTATTGATGAATGTACTTTTTGTAAGGAGAAAGGTCATTGGAAAGCACAATGTCCCGGGTTGAAAGCAAGTAAGAATTTTTTTCAAAAGTCCATCACCCAATGTTGTTGTTGCTCCTACTACTATTGGATCTGGTTCTGATAATGTATATCCATATGAGACTAATTCTCAAATATCTGATATTGCAGAGCCGCTCATAAAGCTTCTTTCCACTCAGTCATGTGCAACGTCTGCCTCCTCTGTTAAAGATTTGGAATCTTCTTGTTTGTCAGGTATATCTCTTTCCATGTGGATTCTAGACTCAAGAGCATCACACCATATGTCATGTGATGTTGAATCGTTTGTGTATTTGAATATTGCACCATCTATGTTTGTTATGACTACTAATGTCATTCCTTTTTACTCTCTTTCTTCTGATTCTCATGTTACTAGCAATTCAAAACTCACCCATATTGTTCCTTTTGATCATAATGATAATGTTTCTAGTGATTGTAATTTTGAAAATTGCAGGATTAATACTACTGCTACTCCGGATATTGACACCCCTCTTGTCCCCACGGCTACCGAATAACCTCTTACGATTTTTGATCCTCCGCCTCTTTGTTATCCGTCTCATGACTGCAAGTCTACTCAATTGTCTGATTTTTTCTATTCCACTTACTCTGCTTATTTTTCTTCTTTTCTAACCTCTATCCATATTTTGTCCGAGTCCTCTTCTTTCTTGACCCTCTTTGGCAACAGGCTATGACATAAGAACTTTCTACTTTGCATTAAACAAATACTTGGGAATTAGAACCTTTTCCTCCTGGAAAACGTGTTATTGGGTCTCATCAAATATACAAAATCAAAACTAAGTCAGATGGATCAATTGAATGTTACAAAGCATGACTTGTAGCTAAGAGATTCTCTCAACAACATGGTATAGATTATAAAGAAACTTTTGCTCATGTTGCTAAGAGATTATTCTCAAATGAATGTTAAAAATGTTTTCTAAATGGTGATCTTCAAGAGGAAGTTTATATGGTACCCTCACAAGGTGTTTCTTATAATCAAATGGAAGTGTATAAGTTGAAGAAAGTTTTATATGGTTTGAAACAAGCTCCACGATCTGGGTTTGAGAAGTTTACCGCTATGATTACATCTATTGGTTTTCACTCTAGTGATCACGATTTCTCTTTGTTTATTAAGACCACTTATCATGGTCGTATTTTAATCTCACTATATGTTGATGATATGATTATTATAGGTGATGATATGAATGGAATTAATGATTAGAAACTATAATTAGCCAAACAGTTTAAGATGAAGGACCTAGACACTCTTCGGTACTTCTTGGGCATTGAAGTTGCTTACTCTCCTAAAGGCTATCTTCTTTCTCAATTCAAGTATATTGCCAACATTGAACATACTCACTTTTTTGATACTAGAGTAGCAGATAGTCCTCTTTAGTTGAATGTGAAATATGCTCCATCTGATGGCGCTCCTCTACCATATCCCACCTTATATCGTACTTTGGTTGGCATCCCGGTGTACCTTACAATTACTAGACCAAATATTTCTTATGTTGTCCATGTTGTTAATCAGTTTGGTGTCTCTCATACTACAGTGCATTGGGGATCCATTCTTCACATATGTCGTTATCTTCAAAGAACCCAATTTTAGAGCCTTATCTTTCCCTAATCATCCTTATTGGAACTTCATGCTTATTCTGATGTTGATTGGGCTGACGACCCCATAGATTGTAAGTCTATTACATGGTTTTGTATCTTTCTTGGAGACTCTCTTATTTCTTGGAAGAGTAAGAAACAAGATATTGTATCTCGTTCTTCTACAGAAGTTGAGTATCGTGCTATGACATCCACCACTACTGAAATAGTTTGGTTGCGTTGGTTACTTTCTGATATGAGTGTCATTCTTTCTAAACCAACTCCCATGTAGTGTGATAACAAGAGTGCCATTCAAATTGCCCAAAACCCGGTCTTTCAAGAACATACCAAACACATTGAGATTGATTGTCACTTCACTTGTCATCATCTTTAGCATGGAATAATAACTCTACTGTTTGTTTCTTCCGCTTTACAGGTTATTGAATTGTTTACAGAGACACATTCCATTAAACGTTTTCATTTTTTAATTAACAAACTTTCGATGCTTCCTACTAATGCATCTTGAGTTTTATGGGAGATGTTAGATATTATTATTATTATTATTATTATTATTATTATTATTATTATTATTATTATTATATTGGTTTATTGTATCTTTGTAATAGTAGTTTGATGCTTTCCTAGCATATAGTATTTATACTCTAGTGTAACCCTTATTCTCTAGTTTTTGCTCATTCTATTGAGACCCTAAGCCAAAGAGTCTTTTTCTTCTCTATGTTTCTATGTGTTCACTATTGTTAACAATCCCATACTTCTGCAATTCTCTGCCACCTCAATAGTTTATGTAATTTGACTAAAATATACATGTATAAATTGTATATGGTTCAATTTTTTTTCTCATTTCAATTTCAAGTTATCTGGTCCATTGAGAGAAGTTGAAAGAATTGAAAGTTTTGTATACCAGAAGTCTTTCCTCCAAGTATTCGGATCCATAAAACTACATCGAAAGTCTTTCTTCCAAGTCTTCCGATACACAAAACAACCTCTGAATTCTTCCCCCAAGTCTTCTAGTCCACATATCAACACTAGAAGTTTTACTTCCAAGTTATCTGATCCATAAGCTTAACATACTGAAATAATTTTAAGTAAGTTGTCTGGACCCTTTTAAGTTTGCCCACCGAATGTGTTTTTTGCAAAGTTGATAAAAGACTATTTTTTTAAGATTTAAGATGAGGCGCAAAGGAATTAAAAATATAATTATTCATCGTGGAGGCATAGGACAAAGAGTGCTACATGCCCCATATGTACATGAAGAACAAACAAGTGGACCTGAGAAACAACCGGTTCAGTACCCCGACGGGAATTATGACATGTCTCTTCTCGTATGGTACGAGCATCATGTTTCTCTTCATTTATAGTATGAAAATGTGAGTAAATCTCATATAGTTTTTGTTGAATAATTTTAAATTTTAATTATTATTTATAATTTATATATTTGATATTTTAAATTATTTTCAAGAAAGAGGTTTAAAGAAAGAACTAAAGGTGGTTGCACATGGAAGTAATTTGAATGATTGTGTTCCAATATATATCTCAGCATTGATTTAGGATTGATCAAAATCTACTATCAACATTCGTAGAGAGATGACATATAGAGACATTGTTCTTTAATATGCCATTTGGTGACATGACCATTACGTTGCACGATATTTCTTGTCTGATACATCTTCTTACCATGGGTGATTTATGGGACCCCATAGAGGTTATTAATGAAGAAGGTGCTAATGATCATATTGTTAAGCTTTGGGGAGTGTCTTTAAAGGAGGCAAGAAGAGAGGTTCGTGCATGCAAGATTCCATATTATAAGATGGAGCGGATGTACGATTTATTCATGTGTCATCGAGCTTTTAATCTATTAGACTCTGCTGCTAGGGCCTACATAATGATGTTGGTTGGTTGCAATATATTTGTTGACAAGTATTTTACTCTTCTAGAGGAAAGATGTTTGCGACTACAGAAATTTGGCTGCTTGTGGTAGATATAGATGGGGGAAGTCGCACTTGTTTTATTATACAAATATTTATGAGATGCTTCCATGTTTACCTACAAGTAGCTCGACGAATATGCCACTTTTATACATGTATTTATTATTATTATTTACTTTATTTATTTTTATTTAATATTTTGTAGTTATATTTATTTTAATTGATAATATTTATGTTGTAACAGTGATGGATTCATGAGTACTTTCCTACTATCAGCAAGAAAGGAGAGTCCTAGTTGGCGAGCAATGATAATGGAGTTTCACGGTTGATGGAATACATATATAAGCAAAGGAAAAAGAAGGTTGATGAACTTAGAAGCATGTTGGACGACTTAACACATATTGATGTCATATGGCATCCATTCAAGAGTCATAGACATGCTAGACCATTTGATGATATATGTCTGTAGAGAGGGGGGTTGAAATGGGGTGGCACAATAGTTCCGTAATTGCTTGACAGGTATATATACTAGCTTGATGTGATATTGACAGAGAAAATTAGTCGTACTTGGAAACACAAGTTCAATTGCTTTCATCAAAGCAAGATATCTAGTAGTCAGAATCACTTATGGTTTAGTCCCTTCCTTCCTAAACAACTGTTTTAGTTTATCCAATGACTAATAAAAGTTCTTTGTATGCTTTGATTCCATATATTAAAATGCAACAACAAATGTCAACTCAGTTGAAGTCATAGCAAAAATTTCAAACGAAGATTGCATGTACTTGTTTGTCATTTATGTCTTATCCATAATCAACACAATAGGAAAAAGATTCAACAATTTTACTGAATCCGGGTCTGCCCAAAAACATCTCTTACAACACATGTGTCATCTTTTTTTCTACTATACTAAACATAATTTGCATCAGCCATATTAAACAGATGGCGTATCTTAGTTCTAGGACCTATGGTCGTTTTTTTTAAATGTACTTATATTTATATGTTTGTTTGATCCGAATAACATTCTTTAGATCTCACTCTTGAAATGAAAGCATCGAGTGTTTGAGTGGAAAATAACGTTTTGTCAAATCAACAACAAGTTACCTTTCTTTTAAACTTAGACGACAAACAAATAGATGAACTTATAATCTATTAGGTAAATCGTGGTTGTGAAGTCCACATTTTACACCAACCTTCCATCATAAACCATATTTAAACGATGTTGATCTGGTTTTAAATGGACACTCACATTATTTAGTCGCACTTTGTGTTGCACTATCAACTTGTATTTTCCACCTTTATCACAACCAAATATTTGTTGCTTCTTCCTCTTTTTCCTGTTTCAATATCTAACGTGTAATGATAACATTTACTTTATATCTGATTCCAACTTGCTTAATCCACCTTAACACTTCTTCTTGTGTATCAATTTTTTCAACAATTGAGAATGCTTCCATAGTATCATTCCATATCTAGTTTTTATCGCATATCTGTAAAGGGATCTCCATAAGTGTAAAACATAAAAAAAATCATTTAAAAAAAAATCATGCGTATAAGAAAACTTATAAATAAGGTATCCGGTGAGCAAAAGAAAGACTACTAGAATACTTATAATCAAGTTATTCGATGAAGATTATAATATCAGATAACTTTTATGTAAGTAATTTGATGCAAATATAACATTATCAGAATACCTGATTGCAAATTATTTGATAAAGAAAAATTATGTACAAAATATCTTGGGCATCGTTATCGGATATACAATGGTAGGGCGTAAAATGTTTCAATTCAAAAAACTTAATTATGATAATAAAAATTGAATAGTAAAATTATTTTATAAGTAAATATGATATAATTGAAATATTTTGAAAAATATAAAAGTGAGAAGATAATGATAGGACTATGGGTTAAAATTTCCTAATTATAGCCACATGTGGAGAGAGTTTTTTAATAGGCCCAATCACTTTTAGTGGTCCTGGGTCAAAGGCTATGTGACTCGTTTCTTTTTCAGCTCATAATGCTTGTATGGCATTTAGTATAATTTTTAAAAGGGTTTTTATTTTTAAAAATATAGAATTATTCTTTTGAAAATTTAAAATTATTTTTGAACTGAGAAAATATTTTTTAAAAATAATTCTTTCAATTTTTTTGTTTGAAAAAACAAAAGTTAAATTCAACTAAATTTTTTAAATTAAACAAAATTATGGTATACTTTAGCCACATAATTTTAAAGGTTTAATATGTATTTGGATTCATGTTAGAAAACTAATTCACAATAGTTTACATCCTAATATTTGGAAAAAACTATGAATTGAATCAATCTGCTGAACTGAATCAAAGTGAAATTGATCATTATACTGAACCATATTGTATTAATGGTTTTAGAATCAAACTATATAACAAATAATCCGAATCGAAACTAAAATTGAACCGAATCGAAGTTGATTAATGAACTGAACCATATTATATTAATGATTTTAGAATCGAACTATATAACAAATAATGCGAACCGAAATTGAAACTGAACCGAATCAAAGTTGAAAATGAAAGGTATTAAAAACAAATTATAATATTTTAAAAAAAAATTCAAAAAATAATTTAACGATTCGATTTGAAAAAAATATCTTTTAACGGTTCACTACGGTTTCAAATTTTTTAAACGGTATACCAAACCATAATTTTGATTCGGTTTAGTTCTGAATAAATTAAAATTGTTAATTCAACTCGAGTGAATTTTATTTATAATTTAGCTAGTTCGGTTCGATTTTCTTATAAAACTACACCAGACACCGCCTTAACAATGACACTTCAAAAATATTGAAGGAACTATTTGAAACTTTTGAGTTGATACATACTGAGGACTTATTTGAGTGAGATATTTAGTGTTGAAGGCTTTGTGACACAAGCATGTGAGCGAATCCATATTTTATAGGTTAGAATATAATAAAGACTAATAATATAAAGAGAATTTAATCCTGCGCACTCCAAATATTAAACCTGGGTTCTACATATTTTATTAATTCCAAAATTATCTATGATAAAGTTAGATTAAAAATATGAAATCAAAATTTCAGATTTTCAGTACTTCATAATAAATTTTTGGTAATAGATTAAATTTCAAATAGTTTATTTTAAAATTGTCAGTATTGAATTATATGAGTTTTTTTAATCAATTTTTTAAAAAAAGTCTGATATCTTTGAATCAATACTGATTTAAAAAAAAAAAAATCCATATCGTAAATACCAAATTTTTTAAAATCTTCAATAAAAATTCATACATTAACCCCGATTAATCCGATAAATATATGAGAGTTATCGAAAATTTTAAAATTTCGATAAAAACTTATGAAAATTATAATTTTTTATCAAAATTTTTGATAAAAATTCATGAAATTATTTTATACATTTTTTCAAAATTATTGATATAATTAAAATTTTTTTAATATTTATGTTCCATCTCTTTAAACAAAAATATAATGGTAAAAGTACATTGCAATTTGCCACAACAGGCCCAGTATGTTACTATCAGATTATGGGCCTTGGATACTCAAAATTGGGTGTATTATGTTACGATACAAATGACAAACATCAAAAGTCGATATGTCCGAGTGGTTAAGGAGACAGACTCGAAATCTGTTGGGCTGTGCCTGCGCAGGTTCGAATCCTGCTGTCGACGATTTTTCATTTTATTTTATCATTTACATATTTTCATTTCCTTTTCAATTAGTCTTGTCTACGCTTAACATAGATTTCCATTACTTTGTATCTTTGTATAACACATACGTAAGCAATGCTTTTTTTGACTAAATGTCTCACCAACGTTAACCTTGATTAGATTGTAGCAATCTTTTTTCTCTAAAGTTGAGATATTTTTCAACCACACATGTGTTGTAAATAGAAGGAGAAAAACAAAGTCAAATCTCAGTCTAAATCCTGTTTTCTTTTTGAACTTAATCATTAAACACAAAGTTCAGTATTGATTGATAATAATAGAAAAGGGATATATGTGGATAACACTTTGCTTCAAGAGTGTTGGTGAGATATAAACTTTCTGAATTTTTACTAAATATTCTTGAGTGGAAGACCAATGGTCAAAAAGAGTAATTGAACTTATCGTCTCTTCACATACATGAGGTTCAGTTCATGACTTTTTGTTTGTGGATAAACTCATCGCATTTTTCTCTTGTTTATTTAAGGTAGTGTTTGGTGTATAAACTAAATAGAACATAATAGTAATATATGTTTTGTAAGGATTATACATGGCGCAAAGACAAAAAAAAAGAAGTGTTTAGTTAGTTAATTTTATATTTAACAAGAATAAAAATAGACTAAACCAAAACCAAAATTTACCTTTATATATAAATTATAGATTTATAAAAAGATTTAACCATTAATTTTATTAAATATTAAGAATAGACGTCACATCTGAATCATGCTATAGGATGTTGGGACTCACACATGTGGGAGAGATTGTCGGATGCAAGTATGAGTGATTACGTCCCACATCACATAATGAATGCGTGGAATATTAAATTTATAAGAGAAAAGACTCATATACCTAATATGCCTTAAGGTTTTTGGTGGAGATGAGGCGTCTCTCTCTTTTGTGGTCCTAGAGCATTTTTCACCCATTCATAGATGATTGAGACTTAATCATTCACACTTGTACCCAATAATACTCCAAAGTCACAATAGAGAGACGTCACATCTGAATCATGTTATAGGATGTTGGGACTCACACATGTAAGAGAGATTATTGGGTGCAAGTATGAGTGACTATGTCCCACATCACATAATGAATGCGTGAAATATTGAATTTATAAGAGAAAATACTCATATACCTAATATGCCTTAAGGTTTTGGGTGGAGATGTGACGTCTCCCTCTTTTGTGGTCCTGGAGCATTTTTTCCATTGTTGCTCCTGACTTTCCCAAACATCCCAACAACTCAAACATCCAACAATATGATAATCTAAACAATGTGAGATTCCAACACAATTTTGACATGATGAATTGGAAAAAATGAAAGATTTGGATAAAAAAGGTTTTGAGGAGTTTATTTTTATGCACAATACAAAACTCTCTCTCTCTCTCTCTCTCTCTCTCTCTCTCTCTCCCTCTCTCTCTCTCTCTATTCAACAAAATAAACAAAAATAAACTTTAAAATTTTAAAAAATTTCTACTTTGCCCTAAGTTAGTATATTTCATAATTTATTTTCAAAAATAAATATAAAAAATACAAAAGATAAAAGGAATACTACCAAAAAAAAAGTCAATCACAAGTGGTTTGTGGAGTTTATTTTTATGCACAATACAAAACTCTCTCTCTCCATTCAACAAAATAAACAAAAATAAACTTTAAAATTTTAAAAAATTCCTACTTTGCCCTAAGTTAGTATATTTCATAATTTATTTTCAAAAATAAATATAAAAAATACAAAAGATAAAAGGAATACTACTAAAAAAAAGTCAATCACAAGTGGTTTGTGAGTATAGTAAACTTTGAAGGTATTAAATTTAATTTTTGTTTATAAGAAAATATTTTATTTTTATTTTTTTAAAGCAAAGAGGGGAAGTTACACTTCATTGTAAGAGACTCAAAATTACAATGAGAACACACCCAAAATAAAAAAATAGAATTAGTAGATCAGGGGTGCCAAAATGTTTTTCGGTCCGTTGGGCATTACCTATTTTGTACGCACTTTAGTGCAGGGAGGGCCGAGGGTTTAATCCTGCATCCTCGAATGTGTTTGCCCCTCTCCATTTTTTTGTGGCCACGAGCAATAAAAATTGTTTCCCCCCTTTTCAGACCTAAAAATTATGGTGTTTTTTTGTTGTGCATTTTTATGCTTAAAAATAGCATTGTCTACGGGTCTGTCCCGCCCTACCTTCAATTTTTTGCAAGACGGATCAAGGTTTTAGAACACTTACACACGTTCTTCCTGAACCAATATCACAAGCACACAAACAATCTTTTACAAAACATAGCACACAATAGCTAAACATAAAACAAAATGTGTTATTTCTCCCCATATTTTCCTCAAAATAGACAAAATGTATGAGAGAGAAATGTATGAGACATGTTTCCCAACAAATATTTTATAGTTGAAATTTAACAATCAAGGAGCAAAACCAACAATTTCATCACCATTGATAATATCACTCTTTTGTCCAAATAAAATGCCACAAACTAAAGAGGGGGATCCAATCAAAAGTTTCAGAATATATGATTCAGCTTGTTTAACAACATATTAAAAATATACTCTCTAAAATCAAAGGTTGCCCTAATGCTTATCTGATACAACAAACTAGCAAGGCTAGGTGTAATACCTGATCCATGGGAGGAAGGTATGGAACTATGTTCTTTTAGGTATAATCAAGAAGTGATCAATGCTAATAGATAAGTAAGACCCGTGTATCTGTAATAAAGTCGTGTTTTGATGATGACAAGACATATTGGTAATAAGCTTGAAGTCAAGCAACGACTGAAGTTAACTCAAGCGATCAAAGACGCACAAAATGGTTGATCAAGATATTCCTTTGAATCAAGATAAATAATTAAAGTTTGAAATCACTAGTGATATATTTACTCTTAGATGATGGTGACTGACTTAAATATATCTCAAGCCTTAGGAAGACTCAAGTGAAGTCCTTATATGATTAACATATCCGGCAAAAGGACTTGAAGCTTTAAAGCATGAAAAAGTGGAAATGCGAAAGCTCGTTTTACTATGTCTGTCTAAGTGATCAGAGTATTGTAAAGACACACAAGCAGTTTTGGAAGAATTATCGCTAAATCATATACACATTAAAAAAAATCATTTTTATGCCTTTTTGTTTTCAAATAAAATCTCCAAAACTATTTTTGGAACCTAGCCAGATGAATTGTGAACAGTCATATTTTTAGGAGAAATTTTTGAACTGTCTAATAGACTAGAACGCATGCTGAATCAATTAGATGAGAACGAATCAAGTCAATAATCGACTATGATAGTTTCTTAATGAATGGTTCCAATTTGGACAATAATAATCATTTTTGCATAGACCTAATCAATAGCTAATTGATTAGGTCATTCATTTCAAACACACTTAAAAATGTGAGATGTGTCATTTTCCTCTCTCTCAATATCTCTCTAAATTATTTTTCTTTCTCCCATATAATTTTAGCCAGAACACTTTGAGAAACATTCTTGAGTTTAGTGAGGAAGTTGTTATGGGAAAGGGCTTTATTGTGAATATACCAAGAGTTTTTCTTCCTCTTGAGAAAATTAATCTTCCTTAGGAAGTAATTGTTTGGATTTGGAGCTAAACTTGTATAAAATATCTTTTAGGGATTAGTATAACTCTCTGTTTGGTTCGTGAGCTCCGCCATTGAAGAAAAACTCTCTTTTGGATTCATGAAGAATAACTAGAGAAAATCTTTACAGTAGTTCGAGATTAACCTGATATAAAACCTCATTCGATTTATGAGTTTAGCTTGTGTAAAAGCTTAATACATTCGATTTATGGCCAACTAGTGTAAAACATCCGTTCAATTCGAAGGATAACCAACTCAAAACTCCATATCAGTTCGATATTATCCAATTCAAAATCTTAGCTTGGCTTAGAGACTAACCGCTCAAAGTTTTATTCGTTGGTTGGCATGAAGACTAACTGCTTCATCCCTCAGTTTTTTGTTTGGTTGGAAGTCAACCTTAAACTTCATTTTCCTTGTGTAAGGGGGTTCGTGAGATTAACCTTCTAAAAAATCTCGATCATTATTAGATATTATTAAAATAAATTCTCGGGGATAGGAGTAGGTCACTTCATTAAGACCAACCTCTATAAATCTCGAGTGTTATCTCTTTTCCCTAAACTCTATTACTTTCCGCTTATTTTCCTTATCTTTATTTTCCGTTGGGAATTCAAATTTTTTTATTAAAATGTTTTCAAACTCAAATCAAGAAGATAATTTGGTCTAAATTATCGTTTTTCAAACTTCTACAATTCATCCTCTCTTGTTTTTCTAGTATCATGTTCAACAAGGAGCATTATAGCCTAACTCGTGTTTAGAGACGCAAAGAGAAGAACAACAATTACAACACTCACTATACTTAGAGTTTTTTATTTGTATATTTTCTTAAATGTAAACTCTGAAAACTCATTTTTTGTGTATCTATTTGTTTATAAGCAATCTTGTAAACACAAACTCTTTGAATTTTAACATTGGATAAATTCCTTGAGGGAGTAAGTTTAGTTTATAGCCTCGAGAAGTCATTGACAGTTGGTGTCGCTACCGAGGTTTCACGATAACAAAACTGGGACTAAATAATTGCCAAGGGGATGGAAAAATCAGAAGAGTAGCCACCAAATCTTATTTGTATGCCTCTATCGGAGGGGCGAGGGTAAATAGTCGATAAAACCCTTAAAAAAGATACGCGCACGTGAAACGCAAGAAAATGGATAAGGAATCGGTCTCGTGACCGATACTTGGGTTCGAAAGTCGGTTACGTAAGGGGAAGATATTAACACCCCTCACGTCTATGGTACTCCATGGGAACCATTTGGGTTGCTTATTTATGTGGGAATTTATTTTGTTATTATTTTATTTTCAAAAGAATGTGTATGAAAGAGAGGGGATTTGGTTTTTTATTATGGTGCTCGCCAAGGATTGTGACCTTGTGCTTACATATCACTCATCGGGGATGAGGAA
Source organism: Lathyrus oleraceus (assembly GCF_024323335.1). NCBI lineage: Eukaryota > Viridiplantae > Streptophyta > Magnoliopsida > Fabales > Fabaceae > Lathyrus > Lathyrus oleraceus. The sequence continues at coordinate 635,722,241 of NC_066583.1, forward strand.
TCAGAGCTCCGTAGTTCAGAGTAGCAAATGTATGCGTGTTGATTGATTTTACCTTTGAGAAAAGAGTTTTCAGGATGGGTGCCCTAAGGCACAAAAAATTGGTTTGATGAGTTGAATTGACTTTGCCTTGAATAAGGGTTTATGAAAATATTTGTTTGTGATTAGATTGCACTAAAGTATAGGGGTGAAGATGAATATTCTAGACAACAAGCAAATCGTCTCGCGTCCAAAATAATCAGAGTGAGGGTAGGAATGCTCCATTCTCACTCATTCTCACTCATTCTCCACCACTTAAGGCTCGTGGCGCACAAAAATGATCATAGTTATTAAGTGTTTTAAATTTGATTAGGAAAATGCCATTTGACGTTGGATTAAGGGTTTGTTTATTTGATTAGGAAATTTGGCCAATGCAACATGAATGCAAGGTAACCAAAAAGAAAATAAAGGGTCTCATTATAAGGTAGCCTAAGAGAAAGCCTTGTATGTGCAAAATTTACCTAAGCTAAACAAAGAATAATTGTATTACAAACATGTCCCCATAAGGTGGTGCCATGATGCCATTCTTACAACCGGAATGTAAGTACAACTGAAACCCAAAGTTAATAGAGTATCACAAAGGTAATGGAAAAAGCCTCCAAGAAAAGGTCCTATGATGAGATCCTCAAAGTCCAAATTGATTAAGTGCAATGAATTATTTTTGATCTTATAATTTTATCATGTTTTTGTTATTTTTGATGGTAGTGATAATATTAAAGTAAGACAATAGTAAAGTGTGCATGATGAGTTTGTAAAATGATAATGATAATGAGTACTTTAAATGTAAATGACATCAAATTAAATAACAATAAATAGTAACAATGATAATAACAATAACAAAAGGTTAATGGTAATCAAAAGTTAGTAGAGTTAGGTTAAGTTAGGATTATGAACAATGGACTAACACTTGAGGATTATCTATCCTTAGGTCAATAGATTCAAAAGATGGCGTATCAGGGGATAATTTATCACTAATGAAAGTACGAAAGATGATCAATGGATCAACTTACCATGGATTTGTAACAATAAAAGTTATTCAACCCCAAGGCCTTTTTTCAATAGATTGACAAAAGGAAGACTATAACAAACCCAAGTTTGAAAGATTATGATTGATTAAGTTGTTAAGTTAACAAATTATAAGGACAAGGTATAATATTAACAAGGTAATAAGAATTAGTGTATGATATAAACAGGTAAGTATAAAATGTTAGTGGGTCAGTATAAACCAAAAGGAACAATAATGTATCAGATGAATCCACAAGTCAACAAGTACAAGTAAGACTTCATCCACAAGTCAAACGACCCAAGTTATTTGAAATATGGGCAACCTATCCATGCTTCAAAGTACCATGGATGAATACTTAATCATCCAATGGTAGGTTTGAAGTATGGAAGGTTTAATCAACCATAAACCAAACAAATTATGACCTAGGTGGATTTCATTAGTCCCTAAGTTCAAGACTCCATGAGTTCTTCTGAGCTTCTGCTTTACAAGCACACACTCAGGCTTCAACGGCAGGAAATGTTGCACGATATCAGTATCTAGACCAGGCATGTCTTTATATGACCAGGCAAAGACGTCGACGTATTCTCGTAACAACTCAATCAACCCCTTCTTAACAGATTCTTCCAGGAGTGCCCCAATCCTCACCTCGCGAACACAAACTTCAGACCCCAAGTTGACTGTTTCCACATTCTCAAGATGTGCCTGAATGATCTTCTCTTCGTGCTCAAGTAGACGGGTAATCTCGTCAGGAATCTCTTCAACATCATCTTCTTCGGTCTCAAATACAGGGAACTCGAAGTTGAGAGATGGTGTTGGATCATTATGTTCAATGGGTTTGGTCAACCTGCATAATGATTTTGGATATAAAGAGATTTTAGAATTCAAACAAGGAAAATCATTATGCAGATGAAAAGATTGATTTTATTCTATTTTTAAGGTTTTATGTGATCACCAATTTCATGCAAAAAGCAAAAAGTGAAAATAATTGAAAAACAAACATTTAACATGAATTTATTGAATGAAATATCATTGTATTTATGAGCCAACAATGTCATCACTCCTCCTTTTGGCATGGGAGAAAGGTTTTTAAACAAAAGGGGAACGTTACGTTGACTTATGGACAACTGTTGGAGCATTAACAACGACCCAATTATTGCAGACCCCTCCAGGGATGACAAAGTTACCCGAATCTTCCTCTGCATCCTCTTCCACAACAACAACAACTTCCTCGTCTTGGACGGCGTGGATGAACCCACCACTCTGAAACAACCCACGCTTATTGAAAGTGCCAGAAGAATACCCTATGCCAGCCCGGGATTTATTGTCTTCCATCTTAATCATTTGTCCCAAACCAGTAGTTGTGCCATGCTCAATGGCCAACTTAGCATCATTGTAGGACGCAAATGAAGAAGTTCCTTTCTTAGTAGGCTCAACAATAGATAAAGCTTGGAACGATGTTCCAACTTCATCCTCAGCGTCTATATAAGAAAAGGAAGACATATGGCTAACCAGGAGAGCCTTTTCTCCCCCTACCACCACCAGCTTTTTGTTCTTGACAAATTTCAATTTCTGGTGTAGGGTGGATATCACGGTGCCTGCCTCGTGAATCCATGGTTTGCCCAACAGATAGCTATATGATGGGTGGATATCCATGACCTGAAAAGTGATCTGAAAATCACTTGGTCCAATCTTGACTAGGAGTTCAACCTCACCAATCACCATTTTGCGGGATCCATCAAAAGCTTTTACCACCACTCCACTCTGCCTCATGGGAGGCCCCTGGTATGACAATCTGGCCAGAGTGGATTTTGACAACACATTCAGTGATGATCCAGTGTCTACCAGCACATTAGACATGGCATCATCCTTGCAGCTCATAGGTATGTGAAGTGCCAAATTATGGTCTCTTCCCTCCTCAGGAAGATCAACATCACAAAAACTCAGATTGTCACAAGTGATGATGTTTGCAATAATACTATCGCATTGTTCTATTGTGACATCATGGTCTACATACGCCACATCCAACACCTTCTACAGAGCTTCCCGGTGTGGTTCTGAGTTCATAAGCAAAGATAGCACAGAGATCTTTGACGGCGTTTGTAGAAGCTGATCTACAACATTGTATTCACTCCTCTTGATGAGCCTCAGCATCTCATCACAGTCTTCTTTCATTGTGCCATTCTGGCCAGCAGAGACAAGAGTTCTTACAGCGGTGGCAGGTTTATTAGCAACAAGTGCCAGATTCGGAGCAATAACAACATTTCCAACCGGACGCACAACACAATCAGCAACATCAGCCCTTCTGATGTCAGCCTGGGGTTTCGGCGGAGCCGAGAAAATGCGACCACTACAGGTCAGGCCACTGACATCAGCAATATTAACAATAGAGGTAAAGGGCAGGGGCACCTCCTTCCCATCTTCCAATGCCACAACATTGTAACGATATGGGACAGTCTTATCAGAAGAATATGACACAGGGCCAGCTGGTTTAATTATCAGAGAGAGAGAAGGCTTCTGTTTGCTGCCATCATATCGGATGACAACAGGCTCTGGGATTCGAAACACTGGTGATATCACATTGACTTCATCATCCCAATCGTGATTCTGAAGTATTTCAATTACACCTTAATCCAACATTTCTTGGATGTCTTTACGGACTTGGCGACATCCCCTCTGATTGACAGTGCAAACACGACATCTGTCATGGTCGTGCTCATAATGACTGTATTCACACAACAGTCTGTGCATCTCGACCAATGATTTTCGAATATGGCTAATATATTTGACCTTATATTTACCAGGGCAGCCCTGAACCATGTTGACAACAGATTTCCCATGCTCGGGCAATGGGTTCTTCTTGATGTTAGGACCTACGTCCTCGATACACAAGATACCACTTCTCACCAGGTCTTGAACCTTGGTCTTCAGCGGGTAACAATTTTCCACGTCATGTCCGGGGGCACCGGAATGATAAACACAATGTAGTTCGGGCTTATACCACACTGAAGGTTGGTAGGTATAGCTAGTGGGTCGCGTGGAGTAATCAGTTTTCTCTCTATCAAAGAGGGATATAGCTCTGCGTAGGTCATAGGAATAGGATCAAAAGTGACCCTTTTCCTCTCATAGCTAGTACTGGTCTGATTATTGTTTCGAGGCTGGTAGGCCTGCTGTTGAGGACAGTGTTGTTGTTGTTGATATTGTTGATGTTGCTCTTGCTGGTTATTATTATGTTGATAGTGCTGGTTTTCTCTAAAAACAGGTGCTATGTGAGCCACCTGATGCTGATTACCGGAGGGACGCACGGTCTTCCTCCTCATAGAGGGTCTTCTGGGTTTGACATGGGAGGTCACAACATGTGCCTCACCATCTTTCTTCTTTCCAAACGCCCCATATCGTTTGGCAGAAGAGCCTTCTTCTATAGTCATGCGCCCTTCCCTGACTCCTTCCTCCAAACGCATCCCCATGTTCACCATCTCGGTGAAATCAGAAGGAGCGCTGACAATCATCCGCTCATAATAAAATGAGATCAAGGTCTTCAAGAAGATCTTGGTCATTTATTTTTCTTCCAGCGGAGGCACAATCTGTGCAGCTAGATCTCGCCACCTCTGGGCGTACTCCTTGAAAGTTTCCTTGTCCTTCTGGGACATGACTCTCAATTGATCCCTATCGGGAGCCATATCCATGTTATACTTGTATTGCTTGACGAAAGCTTTGCCAAGGTCATTGAAGGATCGGATGCTCGCACTGTCCAAGCCCATATACCATCTCAGGGCAACACCGGACAAGCTGTCCTGGAAATAATGAATGAGGAGCTGATCGTTGTCGGTCTGAATCGACATCTTCCTCGCATACATAACTAGGTGGATGAGAGGGCAAGTATTTCCCTTGTACTTTTCAAAGTCAGGTACTTTGAACTTTACAGGGATTTTGACGTTTGGAACCAGGCAGAGTTCAGCAGCAGACTTGCCAAAGAGGTCATTTCCTCTGAGAGTTTTGAGTTTCTTGCGGAGCTCAAGAAACTGATCATTCATAGCATCCATCTTTTCATACACATATGGACCCTCAGACGACTCAGAGTGGTAGACAATATCGTCTACTCTTGGCATAGTATGCACGACAGGAGGTGGAACAGCGAGGTCCGGGCTAGATACCGGCAGAGAAGCAAACGTGGGGGCAAGACCCTCAGGAACAAAGTTGGCGGGCATCCCCAGGGAAACCCGGTTGGCATTGCAGTTGGCGCGAAGTGGGCGCTGGCAGCAGGCACTGTTGAAGAGGCAATCTCAGAGATGACTGACCTCTGGGGAGGAGTTGAAGGCATTGGAGATGACTGGCTTTGGGCGGCCATGAAAGACTCCATCAGGGCAGTCAGTCTGGCCACTTCCTCCTTGAGTTCTCGGTTTTCTTGTTCTAGGTGATCCATCAGTCTTGAAGTGTTGGCTCTGGTGTAGTACCGGTGAGTCAGCTTGTCTTCAAAATAAATGAAGAACACAGAGTTAGACCATTGAACAAGAAGCCTGGAGCAAAACCTGCTTATGCACATGATGCATGCAATGCTTGTGCATATGATTTGTTTTATTTATCAGAGGAACTTTAGAGTCCTATTTGCGAATATTAAAAATATTGGTCATTTAGACATATATGGAAATCTCATATCAATAATATCTGGAAAATGCTTTTACACCAAAGAACTACAGTCTTGGTAACCAAATACAATATAAGAGAGAAGGAAAATGAACATCCTACGGAACCCTAGAAACAATCGTATAAAGCTCTGGAGACTGGAAGATAAGCTGCACGAAGCCTCTTCACCTCTCTCTCATAGGCTGCCTCCATATCCGCCTTCTCTTTGGCGAGTCGGTCGTACTTCCTCTTCCAAAACTTGGAAGACTGAGGAAAAAGAGAAGTCACCACATCATCAGGCTCGTCGATAACCTGATGCTCAAGGAACTCTATCAATGCATCCTTATCTCTAAGCTGCTGAAGTAGCTCCTCTCGTTCACGGATCCAAGCACACGAACGGTCTTCGTCTCTCAACTCCTCTACTCCTTGGTCAGGGAGGGTTAAAGGCCCATCCACAACCAAAGGTGTAGGTCTCGGATGCTCATAAGGCATAAGGTACTCAGAAGCTCTCCTCCTAACCCAAGAGGTATAGGGTTCCAAAGCAATACAGTTCTTCGGACCAAGCTCTTTCCTTCCCTTCCTATGGATCTTGCGCTAAGCGTGAACCATCCCGCCCTTCAAGCCTTGGGGATCTTTACCCTCCTGAAAGAATACACCCTCTAACAGAATGTTATTAGGTTTATCCTTTAGGGGGAACCCAAGCTGACGACGTGCCAAAATAGGGTTGTAGTTAATCCCACCACATGTACCAAGAAGAGGCACATTGGAGAATTCACCACAAAAGTCAATAATCTGCACACCATCATATACACGGTTGTACCAAAAGATATCATCATTAGTGAGAGGCATGAGTCTCGTGGACCACCGTAGACATCATTTGTTCTCCTTGAAGGCGACCGTCTGCGGAAAGTGAGAAATAAACCACTTGTACAACAAAGGCAAACAACACACAATGGTACCACCACCCTTTGCATTCCTCATATGCAAAGAGAAATAAGTGTCACCCAATAGAGTAGGAACGGGATTAAGAGTAGAGAAAATCCTAATGGCGTTCACATCCACAAACTTGTCGATGTTGGGGAATAACATTAGCCCATAGATGAGAAGTACAAATATGGCCTCAAAGGTGTCCTCACTCATGGCCTTCCCATACAAAGTAGCTTGAGCAATGAGGAACTCAGAAGGGAGACCTTGAATTCCACCTTTGGTAGTCATATGAGCACCAACCAAAGATTCATCTATATGCAACATATCAGCAATCTCTTGAGAAGTAGGAACCCTCTCTAAGCCACTGAACGACAATTGATCTAGGATAGGTATACCCACAAGATAGGCATACTCCTCAAGGGTAGGCAAAATATGGAAATCCGGGAATATGAAGCAACGGTACAAGGGATCATAGCACTGCACCAATACACTCATCAGACCTTCGTCCACCTGAGTAGCCAGAATAGATAGAAGCTTCCCATGACGAGCCTTGAAATCCAAGGGATCTAATACATATGATGTCAAATTCCTTAGCTCTTTCAAGTCGGGTTGTCTGAAACTGTACTTCTTTGCATTCCTTCTTTGTCTATCCATGTCTGAAAATTTGCAAATAGACCTCTTAAGTTCCTTGAAAAGTTTCTCATTATTGATGATATGGATGCAAATGGGTGCATGAATGCATGGATGCAGCAATCACACTCAAGGATCAAGCAAAGCACACCACACAAAGGTCATGGGATGAATCAAGTCATCCTTAATATCAATCATCCATTTTGGTGGATTATGGTTTACACCTTATCAACACCCAAGTTCCATTGATATTAGGGATACACAAGAACGGATCAACCATGAATCAAGGATTTGTTGCAAGTCACGAGCATGGAGTCTCGGTTAAGAACCACCCAAAGGGAGTGTACTATGGTTTAAACCTGCCAAACATGTTCTACAAGAGGTTCCCATAGTCATCATCCCATCTTTCGAATATTATCGGATAAACGACTACTCGTATTCCAAAAATATTCTCAAGAGAGACTCTTATGAGGGTAGTATCGCGTAACAATCGTATCTTACACTTGAACGACCTTCGCACTACGTCCTAAGAAATAGGCCAAGATGGGTTTGGTAAACTAAGGTCCTTGGCTTCTAAGGTCTATATTGGAAAGAGTAATGCCTAACCACGACTACTCGTGTGACATTATTGATCCCAACATGACCTCCACCAAGTGAATGGACTTGCAAGTCAACTTGCTAAGGAATAACTCCACACAAGTCAACAAGACTATGCCATTCTCCTATCCTAAGTGCACTCGAGTTCGGGTATATAACTCATCTCACAAAGATCACCAAGCATACAAGCAATTAATATATCAAGCAATTCAATCATTACATACAATACAGTAATCCCAAATTGCACAAAAAATATGTCACAAAATAATATACAATACAATACAACAAAAATGTGAAAAGTAGGCAAAACCCACTAGGCAAAAATCCCCAGCAGAGTCGTCACTTTTCTGTAGCGGGGTATTTGTTACCTTTAGATTTATTGACTAAATCAAAAGTAAATCATACAATTTGAGTCGCCACCGCACTTCTATTTATCCAAAGGAAAGGTTAGAAAGCGAACAAAAATCGAGAAGTTTTATCGGATCAAAAACTAATAAAAATGTCAGAGATCGGGGTAAGGGGGTTGGTTATGCAATGGGAAGGTTTTAAGCACCCAAAACATCCTAGGTACTCCTAGGTAACCCTTTTCATAATTGTTGTAAGGTTGGTATTTTGTGAAAATTTGTTTGTGCAAACATGATTGGGGAGATGAGAGAAGAATGTATAAATTATTTACAATTTTTGTGTTTGAGTGGATAAACCCATTGCCTACGTACCATCTTAAAAAAGATTAGGATCAAAACCTCGTAGTTCGGGGTAAAAATCTCAAAACAAGTTAGTGAATTGATTGGTCCAAAAGCCTTAAGGTCTTTTGTTATCCAAGGGAGAAAGCTCAACCTAAAACCACAAATACACCATGTGAGGATAGCTTCAACATGCTAGTGAGGGGTTAACCCTATAATAAGCATGGAAGACTCATTGTCCATCACTAAGGATATAGGTGAGTATTATATCTACCTCAAGGATAACTCAAACCTAATAGCTAAAGGTTATGAAAAGTTTTTGATAAGATGTGGCCATTGAAACCACAAAAACATTTGAATGAATTATATTTACCAATGAAAAGTATTTACAAAATATGGTCAAAGTGGACTTTAGGATTCAATTCAAAATAAGTGTTATGAAAAGGAAGTTTGAAAATCAAAAGCATAATGCTTAGGTTTCTAATGTTTGAAAACAAATGTTAATGTTTGCACAAAAGTTTTTGCTTGGGTTAGAGTGGAGGGAAGAAGAAGAATGGCTAAGTCCTAATCATACAAGAGATGAAGGAAAAGAGATAAGACCACAAATGGAGTTCCCTTCTTGAGATCATATTGATGATCCAAGTAGCTCCCATCCTTTGGAATAAGCAAGCAAATAAGTGTATACTCAAGCAATCAATCAATCAAGCAAAGCTCTTAGGAGTCTTCCAATGGCTCTTGTATCTCTCACTTTAGATGCACATGACAATGGTTCTTCACTATGACTCAAATAGGAATCCCCTAGCACAAGAACACACACATCAAAAAGTTCTATAATGTCAACAAGGAATGGACAAGAATGAGTTTAGAGATCTGGTCCTTCCAATTCATCTTCAACATTAAGGCCTTTTTACTCCATTTTTGCATAGGGAATGTCCTAGAATCTAAGTCCTTTTTGTCCATTTTTTGCATTTGGTTCACAACAATCAAAACAAAACACAAGCACAATAATATATACACAATTATGTGCTCAAGTGAGCAAAAGGCAAATTGCATTAACATAAACATGTGCTCAAATGAGCAAAGGGCAAAAGCAAATGAATAATATGTACAAGAATAGTAAATTGCATAAATGTAAAGTGCAAGAATTAAATGTTAATGGTTAATGGTTAGTATTAGTGTGCCATAAGGCAATTTAGCGCTATGTTAAGCAATCGTAAGTGGACTAATGTAGTAGTCACACCTATTTGAGGCCGGTCAATAAAATATAGGCAACAAACACAAGTTAGAGATCTTGATTAGTGAATCAAGCTCCTACAACTTGCCATGCCAAAAGAAGATGAGAAATGATCTTGTATTGATTTAGGTTCTTTGCTTGATTAGGAACCAACCTATCCTTAATGCAAAACCATTCACTTAATCCCTTGATCAAGATGAATTAGATTTGAATCAAGGAAGGTTAAACCTCCCATACATCAAGGTTAACCATCAATCTTTAACTCATTGATCAAAAAAAGAAAAAGAAGAAGAAGAAGAAGATGAATAATAAAGTGCATTAATGGAAATCAAATGAGGTAACCAACATACATTGACCAAAGATAGATGAAATCAAGGTCAAACATTAGTAAACAGAAGCAAAATGAAGATTAAAAGTCAAGGAACAAGTAAAATATTTTTGGTATTTTTCAAAATTAAAATAATACTTGAATTAAAATAATCAATTAAAGGTCAAACTTCAAATTCACTCCAAATCAACTTTGAAAAATCCAAGTGAATCATCCTAAGTTCAACAAGGTCAAACAAAGTTTGACAAAAAATTTCAGCATTTTTAGAAACCAAAAACTATTTTTAATCAATTAAAATGCATAAAAAATAATCTAATTGAATTAAAATCTCAAATAAATCTCAAATCAATTAATAAATTGATGAGAATATTTTTCATAGATCCATCATCATTCAAAGAGGTTGAGAAAATATTTTTGTATTTTTTGAATATCAAAAACTATTTAAAATGAATTAAAAATAACCAGAAAAGAGAAAATTCATAAAAAATATTAAAAATCATTTTTAGAAACTAGGGATTAAAAGAGAAATAATGCAATTGGTCTCACATTTTTTGGACCAATAATGAAGGAGATATGATTTTTTGAAATGAAATGGAATAAAAGAAATAAAATAAAAATAAAAAACAGAAAATAAAAATAAGAAAAAAAGTGAGGCGTTGGATCAGGAGCTCATTAATTGAGCTGGCACATCACATGGATCATATGCGCGCATCCACCATACACCCAAGTCAATGCAAAACACGTTGCCTTTAATTAAGTCATAACAATGAAGGATCCAGATTAGATCTGGAAAAGAGATCGCACGGCCAGGATTTGATCTGGTAACTAGACAGTGGTGTACACCACCGTCTTCTCCGGCGAAGTCTCCTGTTCCGGTGAGAGTTGCAGGCATGGCAACCTCAACCATATTCCACGATCTACACATCAATGGAAAGCTGGGGTGATGTACATCACCCCTGTGCCAACTATTTCTACTCTAGACTTCCACAGAGAGAGAAATCAGAGGTTGAAATTCGTGGTGTTCAACTGAAACTTAGTGTATTTGCAAAATTGAAAGCACAGTTATGTTGCCTCTGATGAGAGGACTTCAGACAACCCAGTAAATACAAGAAACAAGCTATGAATAAAGAGTTTCGAAGAAAATAAGTTCTGATGTCCACCTCTGAAATGTGGGTCTTGAGAGCACGATTTTCCTTTGCTAATGGTTGCAGTGTAGTCTAGTGATAGAGATGAGCAAGGTTTAGGAACTATAGATCTAGAAATCAACCAGTGTAGTTGAAATTTAGATCTGAAAATTTTGAAAGAAATATAGAGTTCCTTTAAGTGAGGCTATGGAGAGATTCTTGCAGCATAACAGGTGCCTTCAGGTTTTGAAAATGTGAAGCTATGCACTCCTATATATAGCAATTGGCAAGGTAGAAGCATGAACAAAGCATGTGCATGGATGGAAAGGGCCTCCATGCATGGGCCTGTACAGGCGCATGGAGGGCCCAATTCCAATTGGAAATGAATGCTTAACATCAGAAAATATGTTTTGGACGTGCAGAACTTATGTATTTAGCTTGTGCAAGGTGTTTGAATCAAGTTTCTAAAAAATGTACCAATACTTTCTCCTCTTCGAAAATGACATTTCCAAAAATGAAACATAGCCTTATGGGTAATGGTTAGAAATCTCTTGGCATGAGGATCAATTGTTATGTTGACCAAAACTTCATTTAGAATTGGGAAATTAGTGAAAATTGATCATGAAGTGCTAGGTGCAAAACATGTGTATGTGAAAATTTCAAAAGTGGCCAAACTTCAAGCCCTTCTGTTTCAGTGATGCAGGCTCCAAATGACAAAACCTTCAACATCAAAGTTGTAGATCGTTTCAATAAAATCAATTTAGACTTAAATTTTGCATCATTTGGATTTTTTATGAGAAAGTTATGGGCACTTGAAGTTGGACTTTTTCACATTTCAATGCCTTTGGTCCAAAATGACCTATAATGTTTTGCATTATCACATGTATTTATTTTATGATTATGAAAATTTGTTCAACATAACAAATTCAGTAGACATCTTAAAATTTCCAATGCATTTGATTCCACCTCAAAATAATGAAAAATAAATGAGTTATGCTCTTGGTAAGATGACCCAAAATTAGGGTTTCAGTCAAAATGACCTATAATGTTTTGAAATGGATGATGACCTTCCAAGCTTCAAATCAATTTTAGATGAACATGAAAGTTGTTCATATGGTATTTAAGAACATGTTGGATCTTGGGGTCATCTTCATTTGACAAACACATCAAAAGTTAGGTCTCAGTGTACTTCAAAATAGTCAGATGAATTGACTGATCAACTTCTCAAGTCCATGCCTCAAATCTTGATGAATTGATGATTGAGGACACTAAAATAATTTCAAATATGCATAAAATGATTAATTAAAGAACTTCCCTTGATTGTATTTGATCATGGGTTGAGGTTGCTTCATGAGCAAGACACAATTGATGAACATATGAATTAGGGTTTCCTTGGGAAACAAGCCTCAAGCCCCTTGGTTTGCTTTGATCAAATTGACAAATTGAGATACTTGGGAGGCATATATGATGAATTAGAGCTTTGTGAACCATTGGCATGCTTGCTTTCCATTTCAGTTGGCCACTTCAATGAGCATAGGGTCTCCTAGGAGCCTCAGATCTTATGATTGCTCAAGCTACAAAACAAAAGATGTTAGTGACATATTTTTGTGCTTTTGGTTAGTAAACAAAATAAGAAAAGCAATAATATAAATTTCAAGCATTCTTGGTGTTCTCAAACTACTCACACAAGTCCCAACCAAAGGCTAGGAGCCAAGATGCTATGATCCTTGAGGCAAGATGCAAATGCAATGATATGATGCCATGAGGGATCTTAGGGTAAAAATTAGGGTCTTACAAGATCAATAATCCATTTTAGTGGATTATGGTTTTCACCTTATCAACACCCAAGTTCCATTGATATTGACAAGACTTGATCGGATCAACCAAGAATCAAGGGTTTGTTGTGAGTCACGAGCATGGAGTCTAGGTAAGAACCATCCCAAAGGAGTGTACTAAGGATAAAACCTGTAGATCATGTTCTAAAAATTTCCCAGAGTCTTAATTTCATCTATCGGATATTACAGGTTAGGATGACTGACTCATCGACCCATAATATTCTCAAGAGAAACTCGTCTGAGTGTAGTATTGCGTAACAACTATTATCAAGTGTACACCTGAACAGTCTCCGCACTACGTTCTAAATAGGCCAATAGGGGTTAAATGTTCTACAATCCTCAACTTCTTGGACCCCAAATCAGAGAGAGTAATGCTTAACCACAAATGACTTATGTGACATTCATAACTCTAAAAGGGTCTCCACTGAGTAGATGAGTCTCAAGCCAACTTGTTAAGGACTACTCCATACAAGTCGAGCATGACTATACCATCCTCCTATCTTAATTACACTCAAGTTCGTGTTAGAACTTATCTCGCCACTCAGAGATCACGAAGCACAACAAGCAGATTACATCACACATACAAATATACATACATCAAATATACAATTATATACACACAAAAAGTAGGCTAAACCCACTGGAGACTACTTCCCAACAGAGTCGCCACTTAATTTTTGTAGCGGTAAATTCATGATCATCAAGCTATGGATAAGCTAAACGTCAATTAAACCAGAGTCACCACCTCGCTTTTATTGTTTCCAAGGGAAAAAGGGAAAAGTACGAACAAAACCCAAAAGATAAGAAGTTTTCAAATCAAAACTAATAAAATGCCAGAGATTACAATTAAGGGGGTTGGTTACACAGAGGGAAGGTGTTAGCACCCAAAGTGTCCTAGGTACTCCTAGGGAGCCCTTTCTTGTGTGCATATGTGTTTTTATACAAAATGATGTTTGCAATAAATAGAGTGGAGGGATTAAAAAAGAATTCATTAATTATATTTTTGTGTTTGACAAGGCCTTCGGACTTGTGCCTACGTACCAATATAAAATGAGGGATCAAAACCTTGTAGTTCGTGGTAACAATTTCAAAGTGAATGCATTGCTTTTAACAAAAAATTAATTTTGACAAAGGCACAAAAGACCCCAAAAGGTTGGAATGAGTGTTAGTTCTTTTTGTCTTTTGAAATTTAAGTCAAGTATAGTTAAGTTCATTTACAAATTTGATTAAGAAAAAGAGTTTGAAAATGCAATGGCATAAGGCCAAAGTTTCTAATTTGTAATAAAGTCTAAGTTTAGAAAACACAAGCAAAGAATATTTTAAAAAGGAGGGAGAGATTTGAAATTAAAGAAGTGGGGAGGAGATGAAGAGACTAGTCATAAGCAAAAATTAAAAGTGAAGAGTTGAAAAGATCTGACCAATGGGATGCAATCCAATAGATAAGAATGTCATATAGAAACCCAAATTTACCTTGGACTTTAGAATCATGCAATATCAATACACAAATATCAAGATGAAGAGCAAAGCATTAATTAAAGATAACCACATCTAAGCTTAGCAACTCCATGATCTTCCTCATAATGTCCCATGTATAAGATGGCTTCAGAGATAGGCATTAGGCACAGGTTCAAAGTAACAGCTTCAATAAGACCATGTAGCAGATGAACTCAAATGAGATCTTAACACTTGCTTCAGATGAAGATTCATTTCACAAGCACTTGGTTTCATGAAAGTTGGCATTGACCAAGTCCTTTTGCATAGGGAGTGTTTCCTAATTCTAAGTCCAATGTCTCATATCAAATCCAACAGTCCACACAAATGTCTTTTAGAGTTTTTTTTGTTATTATGTACATTCAAGTCAAAGGACCACAAATACTAACAAGTATATACAATCACAATATAATCACAAAGTATGGCTCAAGTGAGCAAAGTGAAAATGGCATTAAAGTAAACAAGTTAAATGGTATGAATAATGGCAAATGAATAAATACTTAAAATTAAAGTGCATAAAAGTAAATGGCTTGAAATTAAATGTTAGTTGTTAGTTGATTAGAAGTTAGTATTATTTTTGCTTTTGTTGTTTAAGTCTTTCTTTGGAGAGCACTCAACTCACTATTCACAAGCATGGATCCTTGAACCAAGACATCTTTCAAAGGAAGGAAAAAAGGCCAAGTTTCCACACAATACCATGAAAGAAGGGAGACTTACAATCTCACTTACTAGAATGCTATGCCTTTTGTGTCAAAATTTAGCGCTACGTTAAGCAATCGTAATTTGACTTATGTAGAAGTCACAACTATTTGGAACCGGGCAATAGAAATTTTAGTGTTAATGCATGTTAGAGATATGGTATTATGTACCATACTCCTAAAACATACCACACATAAAAGAAAAATGAAAAAGGGGTGAACCTAATTTCATCCATACCTAGGTTGATTTTGCAATCAACTAGCCTTAAGATATAGAGATATCATATGTCCATGAAATGAATGAGAAGAGAATGAGATTGAGATGAAGAGGGAGGGGAATGAAATCAACACAAATTGGTCAAAGAAGGACTTTTATCAAATTAAAATCATTCATTCATTTCGGGAAATTAAATGTAAATTTCATCAATCCCATAAATCCAATGATTTTAACTCAACAAAGTCAAATCAACCTTGACCAAGGCCCAACAACACAAGTAAAACTCAACAAGTCAATATCAAAAGCTCAACATAATTTATTTTACAATTAAACAATTAAAATCAATTAAAAAATGCATTAAATTAAATTATGGTTGGTCAAAATCCTAAAACCTCATCAAAATACCAAATAAATGGCCATGAGATTTATCATAGGTCAAACAAGGTCAAAGGACCTTTGAAAAAAAATTTCATTAATTTTTGAAACTTAAAACTATTCAAAAACAATTAAATCATGAAAAATAATAATAATAATAATCCAAAAAATAATTTTAATTCAGAAAATAAAAGAGGAATTTATTTAATTTTTTTTGGTGAAAGTCTCATATTTTTTGGATCAATATTAAAATTAATATGAATTAATGAAAATAAATCAATTAAAACAAAAATCAGAAAATAGCAAAAAACGTGTACCACTTGATCTCCCTCATTAATTGAGGTGGCAGATCAAGTGGTCCTCAACGCGCGTTCCACAATGGACATTAGTCAATGCGCTGAAGGGATGGTATTTAAAACCAACGCGTGAGATTAAAACAAATTTCAAGGATCCTATGGTCTGAGACGTGCCAACGCACCGCCAGAGCTGTAACTCCGGTCTTCTTCTCCCGTGGACCTCACCGGACTGGTCCACCTTCAACCATCACCAAAATAAAAAAGGAGGATGTGAATTTAAAGTAAAAATGCTCAGGAGCTCGAATCTAGTCTCAATTTATCCTAACTCCAAGTATATTGAAAGATACAAGGAGTTGAAATTTGAGGATCATGATCTGAGTTGCTTCGTTTTGACCTCAAAGCTACTCAATCTTGTTGCCTACATTGGTAGGACTTCAAACAACCAAAAATCAAGAAGAATTATGGAGAATTGAGTGAGAATCGAAGAGATGAAAAATTGAGAAATTCACCTTCACTGCAAGTCTAGACGAACATGATCTTGCTTCCAATTGCTCTTGGCCTTGCTCTGGACCCTTGATGGAATGGAATTGAGTAAAAAAGGAAGCAGGACTCTTGGAGATTTGAATCTCAAAACAGTGGAGATTCAAACTCGATTTTCAATGGAAATCCTCAAGATTATCCTTTGAATGAGAGGGTTTGGAGCTAGGGATTCAAAGATGACACGCATGGGTCCTCATTTCTGAAGGCAAGGGTCTCTATTTATAGCAAAAGCCTGGCTAATTGCACACTTGATTCAAAATTTCAAAAAAATAGTAACTTGCTTGCATGGATTCATGGGCGTGTGATAGGCCCATGTAATCATTCCTTAAGGTCCAAAATTGAGTACAAATATTGCTGAAGTCATGTGGAAAGGCCATGCATTTGTGTATGGAAGATTCAAGTTCACTTATGCCAAATGGTGATCCAAGTTCGAGCTATGCACAAGTCACTTATACTTTGTCCAAATGGGATAAAATTGAACTTTTTGGAAAGTTTAGATCAAGAGGAACAACTTTCATGTTGAACACTTTTTCATTTGAAGCTTGGATCATGATGAATTTTGACGTGGAAGTTGGGAAAATCAAACATATCAAAAAATATTCTAAGTGTCAAGCTATATGTTCACTTATTCCATCTTGGCTAACTTTTTATATGAGCTTCAAATGAGAAATGGTCCTTCATCAAAGTTATAGCTCTCTAAGTGTTATTCAAAATGGTCACAAATTTGACCTCATTTGGATTTATTATGAAGGAGTTATTCATTTTAGAAGTTGAGGAAAATCACTTGTTCAATGGCATTGGTCCAAAATGACCTATAATGTCTTCTCATCTCACATGCATTTAAAAGTTTAATTTGCTCTTCCTCCAAACATAAAAGTTGGAGTAGACATCTTGAATTTGATTGTAAAGCTTTAATATCTTTCATCTCATAAAAATTGAGAAGTTATGGTCTTGGGAAGTTGACCTCCAAATTAGGGTTTAGACAAAATGACCTATAATCTTTCACCATAAAAAATGACTTTCCAAGAAAACTAGCTCTAGATATAAAAATGAAAGTTGTTTGTAATGTAATTTAGAGTAACTTTGATCTTGGAATCATTTTCATATGACAAAATGTGTAGGAGATAGGGTCTAGGGAACCCCACTTTTGATCAAATGAATTTCTCTGGTCAACCACCATGAACCAACTTGCTAGCTTGCCACTCTCTTGACTTTTGGGACTCATGGAGGATCATATATGCATAAGATGATGAAATTTTAAGCATCCCTTGAAATATTTGATCAATTTATGAAGAAGCTTATTGAAGAAGTTACACAAGATACCCAGATGAATTAGGGTTTCCAAGGCAAACCAACTCCAAACTCTTGATGATTTCTTGATCAAAATAACATGTGAAGATCATGGGGATTCATATATGATGCTTAGAGCCTTAGTAAACCAATTATTGATTGAACTCCTTGCACTTAGGGTCTTAAATCCTAGATGTGAGCTTGATAGATCAAAGGTGAGCACACATACTACCTACAAAAGCAACAAACTATACATTGACCTATTTTTGGTATTTGGGTTAGTAAAAATGATAAAATACAAAGTATGATACAATCAAATGATGCTTGGTGATCTCTCCCAATGAAAACCCAATGAATGAGGGGTAAGGGGGATGCCAAAATATGATCACAATGCTAATGCATATGATGAGATAGCATGAGGGATCTTAGGGTCAAAATTGGGGTCTTACACTCATGCATTATCATCTGGTTTCTTCTCCGATCAAGCTCATCTTTACTCTTCAGACCTATTAACACATGAAACACTATCTCTAGCGCGTAAAATAGCTTAGAATCACTAAAACTCTAGCAGATCAAGTCATGATAAAAATCTACCAAAATAAGCTTAAAATATTTCCCAAACTCACAACAATTCACCTGCTTTTGGCATTCAAATGACAGTAAAACTAATACAAATGGTGATTGATCAGAATGTAATAAATGACTAAAAATGAAATATGACAAATGATAAACCATATTTTGATTCAAGAACTATGTCAATGCTATATGACTTAAGATGAAATAAGGACTTAAAGAACAAAGCCATACACAGGGTCTAAACATGAATGCCCATGGCCATAGGCCAAATGGCTTATTATGGATGCAAATGAATGACCATGCCTAATTGATCCTAAATTTAATTGGGCTTATTCCTAAAAATGAAAAAGGTGCAAAATGCAAAAATTTAAAGAATAGATAGATGGTAGGACACAATTGGGGTATGACAATTACCTATATTTAATTGCCTTGATCCTAGAAGGATTAATAGCCACAGTTTTCATACCTTCAGGGTAGAAGTCATTTAAATACTAAAAGACCCAAATTTTGTCTCAAAAAGATGCAGTGTAGTGAGATTAAGAAAAACAAGATTATTGGGATCAGATCAATATCAACTACCGAGTTGATACCGATCAAACCACAAAGATTGCCATCACCGAAAGGACAATGGTAAGATCATGACTACAAAGATCATGATCGACAAAAGAACGATTGTAATATCAACAATCTGCAAAGATTGTTGACATCGAAAGGATGACTATATGATCAACAATTTGAAAAGATCGCCATTGATAAAAGGGCAATGGTGAGATCAACACTACAAAGGTCACCAGCATCGAAAAGATGAAAATAAAATCCATAATTTGAAAAGATCGCCATTTAGAAAAGGACGATGGTAAGATCACAACTCACAAATATTGTCATAATCAAAAGGAGGAAGGTAAGACCAACAACTGCAAAGATCATCGACATGAAAAGAATGATGGTAAGATCACCAACTACAAAGATTTTCGACATCGAAAGGATGAAGGTAAGATCAACAACTTGTAAAGATCACCAACACCAAAAGGATGATGGTAAGATCATAATTGGAAATATCTCCATTGATAAAAGGACAATGATACGACCATAAGTTGCAAAGATCAACATCGACAAAAGGATGACCGTAAGACCATTACTTGCAAAGATTGCCAATATCGAAAGGATAACAATAAGATTAACAATGCAAAGACCACCGACATCGAAAGAATGAGGGTAAGATCAACAATTTGAAAAGATCGCCATTGAAAAAAGGACAATGGTGAGATCAACAGTTCTCAAAGATCTTTATTGAAGAAAGGACGATGGAAAGGCAACCAATTTGCAAAGATCGCCGAAATCAAAATGATTACAGTAAGATCAACAATTTTGGAAATATCGCCATTGATAAAAGTACGATGGTAAGATCATAATTACAAAGATCTCTAACATTGAAAGGATGATGGTAAGATCAACAATGCAAAGTTCACCGACATCGAAATGATAATAGTAAGATCAACAATTTGAAAAGATTGCCATTGAAAAAAGGGCAATGGTGAGATCAACAATGCAAAGATCACCAAAGTTGAAAGGATGACAGTAAGATCCATAATTTGGAAAATCGCCATTGATAAAAGGACGATGGTAAGATCACAACTCGCAAAGATCTCTATCATCAAAAGGATGATGGTATGACAAAACTGTGAAGATCACCATCATCAAAAGGATGATGGTAAGATTAAACTTCAAAGGTCGTAATCACCAAAAGGATGATTGTAAGATCATAACTGCAAAGGTAACTGACATCAAAAGGAAGAATATAATATCAATAATTTGCAAAGATCACCATAGAAAAAAGGATGATGGTAAAATAAACAACTACAAAGATCACCATTGACAAAAGGACAATAGTGAGATCAAACTACAGAGGTCGCCGACATAAAAAGGATGACAGTAAGATCACAACTTCAAAGATCACCAATATTGAAAGGATGAAGTTAAGATAAACAACTAAAAAGATCGTCAACATCGAAAGGATGAAGGTAAGATCAACAAGTTGAAAATATCGCCATCACCAAAAGGATGATGGTAATATCATAATTGCAAATACCTCCTTTGACAAAAGGACAACGGTAAGACCATAAGCTACAAAGATCACCATCGATAAAAGGCCGATGGTAAGACCCCTACTTGAAAAGATTGTCGACATCGAAAGGAAGACAATACGATTAACAGTGCAAAGATCACCGACATTGAAAGGATTACGGTAAGATAAATTTCTTACAAAGATCTCCATTAACAAAAGGACATTGGTCAGATCAACAATGCATAAAGATCTCCATTGACGAAAGGATGATGGAAAGACCAACAATTTGCAAAGATCACCGACATCTAAAGAATGACGGTAAGATCTACAATTTACAAAGATCGCCATCTATAAAAGGACGATGGTAAGATCATAATAACAAAGATCACTTCCATCGAATGGATGACGGTAAGATCAACAATGCAAAGATCAACAACATTGAAAGGATGACGGCAAGATTAACAATTTTCTAAGACCACCATTGATAAAAGGACAATGGTGTGATCAATAGTGAAAAGATCGCCGACATTGAAAGGATGACGGTAAAATCCATAATTTTCAAAGATCTCCATTGGAAAAAGGACGATGGTAAGATCACAACTCAAAAAGATCTCCATCTTCAAAATGATGACGGTAAGACCAAACTGCGAAGATTTACATCATCAAAAGGATGATGGTAAGACCAAACTTTGAAGGTCACCATCACCAAAAGGATGATGGTAAGATCATAAATACAAATATCGCCATTATAGAAAGTATCAAGGTAAGATCAATAACTTGCAAAGATCGCCATCACCAAAAGGATGATAGTAAAATCAACAAATACAAAGATCTCCATTTATAAAAGGATAATGGTGATATCAAATTGCAAAGATCACCGATATAAAAGGATGATGGTGAGATCTCGACTACAAAGATTGTCGAGATCAAAAGGATGAAGGTAAGATCAATCACTACAAAGATCTCCGAAATCGAAAGGATGGCAGTAAGATCACCAATTTGAAAAGATTTCCATCAATAAAAGGACAATGGTTAGATCAACACTTCAAAATCACTGACATAGGAAGGATGATGGTGAGATCAACAATTTGCAAAGCTCACCATCGACGAAAGGAGGATGGTAAGATCAACACTGCAAAGATCATCATCAACAAAAGAATGATGGTTAGAATCGTTGGGGAATAAGATTATCAATGAAAGGTTAACATAACAAACTTGTTAGGGACTAATGTAATCAACAAAATGTTAATGGGCAAGACTTGCTTGGGGATATCATCTACAAAAGGTTAGGGAAAAAGATTCATTGAGGAATATCATCCTCATCAATAAAAGGTCGAAGGAAATGATTCACTAAAGAGTATCATACTTATCAACAAAAGGTTGAAGAAAAAGACTCCCTGGGGAAAGCCCAATGAGAAAGCATGTAGGGTATGAACTCACTCAGATAAATACCACTGACTCAGATGAGGATATCATCCTCATCAATAAAAGGCTGAAGAAAAAGACTCATTGGGGAAAGCTCAATGAGAAATCATACAGGGTAGGAACTCACTCAGAGAAAAACCACCGACTCGGCTGAGGATATCATCCTCATAAACAAAAGGTTGAAGCAAAAGACTTGCTGGGCATAGCCTAATGAGAAAGCATGCATGATAGGAACTCACTCAGAGAAATACCACTAACTTGATTGATGATATCCTCCTCATCGGTAAAAGGTTGAAGACAAAGACTCGATGGGAAAAGCTCAATGAGAAAGCATACAAGGTAGGAACTCACTCATAGAAATAATGTTGACTTGGGGAAGGATATCATCCTCATGTTAAAAGAAAAGAATTGTTGGGGAAAGCCCAATGAGAAAGACTACATGGTAAAAACTCACTCAGAGTAATACCACTGATTTGGTGGAGGATATCATCCTCATGTTGAAGGAAACGACTCGCTGGGGAAATCCCAATGAGAAAGCATGCATGGTAGTAACTCACTCAGAGAAATATCACTAACTCGCTGAGGATATCATCCTCGTCAACAAAAGGTTAAAGGAAAAGACTCGATGGTGAAAGCCAATGAGAAAGCATGCAGGGTAGGAACTCACTCAGAGAAATACCACTGACTCGCTGAGGATTAACCTAGATTCTCATGATTCTCATGATTGATCCTGGATCCTAATTTATGCTATGGATGCTTGTTTGATTTTTTTTAATGGTGTAATGCTTCACCTCGGTGAAAATGCTATGCATGATGCATGAAATATCATGATTAATGCATGTGGGAATGCAAATGAGTGATTGAATTTTACGGGGCTTGATGTCCCTTCCTAAAAAAGGTTAAGCAAAGCTGGAATTTTGATGTATCAAAGTCAATTGATTCTAAATATGAAAATGAAAGATTGTTCTTTGAAATACCAATGACGATTGGATTTTAGGGAGCTTGATTTTCTTTCCTCAGAAAGGTCAGGCAAAGCTAAAATTTTGGTGTACCAATAAATATTGGATTTTGGTTTGATGGCTGTCAATGAAATACTGGACTTTAATTTGGGGTTACAAATGAAAGGTTGGATTTTAGCTTCTTTGGTTAACAAAGAAAGATTGGATTTTAATTTTTTGACTGCCAATGAAAGATCAGACTTTTATGTTTTGGCCAATGAAAGATTAAGTCTTAGGTATGTGGAAAGAGTTTGACTTCTCGCCACTCTAATTTTTCGACGATGCAATGATCAGAAGATGAATGACTAAAAATGAAATATGACAAATGATAAACCATGTTTAGATGCAAGAACAATGCCAATGCTATACGACTTATGATGAAATGAGGACTTAAAGAATAAAGCCACACACAAGATCTAAACATGAATGTCCATGGCCATATGCCAAATGGCTTATTATAGATGCAAATGAATGACCATGCCTAATTGATCTTAAATTTAACTGGACCTAGACCTAAAAATGGAAAAGGTGCAAAATGAAAAAAGTTAAAGAATAAATAGATGGTAGGACAAAATTGGGGTATGACAAGTTTTCCTTGAGGGATTAATTTTAGTATGTAGTCTCGAGAAGTCATTGATAGTTGGTATTTGAGTTTGTAATATGTTTGATTAATGGACTAAGATCTTGCAAGAAGACGAAATCACTCTGACGAGTGGACTGGACTAACATAGTTAACCGTGAACTAATATAAAAATCATGTGTATTTTTATTAGTGTTGTTCTTGTCATTTTTTTTATTGACTTAGTAAAAAGTTGTCATATCTGAAAGCCAACTCAACCCTCGTTCTTGCGTTTCTTGAACCATTAATTGACTTAATATTTAAACCTTTACTACTGTATCTTCACAACTTCCATCACCATGAGACTTGAGAATTCTTAAAGAATTCGTTTTTGGAAAATACTTTGAACAAAACTCAATATCTTATTATATTATTTCAATGATCCAAATCTAAACGGAATACATTTAACTTAACTAAAATGGGCCATAAAATCCAATCTCTCTAACTAGATGAATAATTAAGTGAAACATAATGTCAAAAAATGATGAAGAGAGAAACATCTCTAACATACACAAGATAATTTCAGTCTCATGTTCAACTCATATAAATTTTTTGGATTAGTAAAATCATTACATATAACGGTAAAGAAAAAATACAATCTAGTTGTAGTTTTCCTTATATTTTTTTGGCAAGATACCACGATTAGCCATTGTAGAAATTGTTGCATCATAACATGATATTCATGAGATCTTAAACTAATTAATTTGAGATCTTTGAATGATATAATTTTCTTGACATTTTACGAGTACACTCGCAAAAACCTTTTTTTTTCTTTTCTAGACAGAGTGTAATGTCGGGGGAAAATATGTTATTTTACCTATTTCTTCTTAGGATAATTCTTGTCATATACTCTTCTCCATTATATAGAGACATAGATTCTTACCATCTTTAAGATTGAGTGGCTCATCATTTACCTAAACAACTTCAAACTGATAAACTTACTTTATATCTCACTTTAGAGATTAAAATGGATATTATTAAATATCTATCAATGAACTAAGGGTGAAAATTGAAGGTATATCATAACAAATCATGCATTTTGAAATAAAATCATTTGATTTACTCATTTGATATTTTACTAATTTTAGAGAAACCAAATTCATTAAACATTATATAATAGTGAATTGAACATATAGTCTCAATATAAACATAACTAGAACTTAAATGGTGAAAACACTACGCCAAAAATGACTTTTAACAGCGCATCTTAGACAGCGCTTTTAAAAGAAAGCGCTGTCTAAGGTTAAAATTAAAAACAAACACGGAAAATGTTCCAAGAAAATAATAAAAGCGCTGTCTAATGGGGGGTCTTAGACAGCGCTTTCTAAAAGCGCTGTCTAAGACCCCCCCTTAGACAGCGCTTTTAGAAAGCGCTTATAAATATAGACTTTAGACAGCGCTTTTGGTAAAGCGCTGTCTAAAGTCTTTAAATTAAAAAAAAAATTAAAACCAAAAGCGCTGTCTAAGGGGGGGTTTAGAAAGCGCTTTTGGAAAGCGCTGTCTTAGGCATACCTTAGAAAGCGCTTTACACAAAAGCGCTGTCTAAGGTCTTATTAAAATAAAATTTCAGACCACAAAAGCGCTTTCGTTCTCTGTTCTTTTGTTTTCCCTCTTCTTCACTCACCTAAAAAACTTACGCCATTTCCACAAAAGCGCTTTTGTTTTCCTTCTTCTCAACTCACACAATAACCCTACCTTCTCACTCTCGGCGGCCGTGCTCACGTATTTCTCTCTGGAAACAAACCCTAAATAACTTTGGTACCGGCGGTGCTCACGTATTTCTTCTCACTATACCGGCAGCGAAACAAACCCTTCCTTCTCAGTGCTCACGTACTTCTCACCATAACCACACCTTGGTAAGTCTCTTTCTCAAACCCTAAATAACTTTGGTACCAAATGCATGTTGAAGTAGAGGTAATGACTACATTGTATTCATTCTTGCATATGTGAATGTTTATGGTTTGTGAGTGATATTTGATTTTATATAATGTGTTATAGATGAACATTATGTGTGAAAACTCTTGCCCCATTTTATATTTTTCTGTATTTTTCTGTATCACCAATGTTGGTTCTGTTGAAAACTCAGTCATATTTTTCTGTATCACCAATGTTGGTTCTGTATTATGTGTGAAAACTCAGTTATATAAAATGACCCAAATTTTGAGATTTTGAAGTTTATTCTGTTGCCTTAGGGTTGAATGTTGGTTTTGAAGTTGAATCAGTTAGTGTTTAGGGAATTAAAGTGTTAGTTTGAAATGTTAGTTAAGTTAGTAAGTTAGTGAAAAGTAGTTAGTTGGTTATTGATAATATGATTGTTAGTTGAGTTGATTCGATAGTTAGCTATGAAACTGTTAATTATGTGTCAGAGACTGTTAGAGATTAATTAGAACAGTTTTGTTAGTAGGACTGTTATGAAATTTGAAATGTGATTCAGTTAGTTATTTAGGAAAGTTGGTTAGTCATGTTTGAATTGGCAAATAAAATTAGTAAGTTAGTTAATATTGAATGGACAAGGTTTATTAGTGTATTTTGAAATCAGTTATTGAAATGCTAATAGGAGTTAAAGTAGTAGTTAGTGTATCAATTTACTAACTCATGCTAGTCTGAAAAGAACAAGCTACAAAGTTTGGTGACAGGTGAATACTAGTTAGGATGTTAAATGGATTTTGGTGAATGTATTTGAAATCAATTTGAATGTTCATTGAAACTACTATGGAATAATAGTTTTGACCAGTTGAATGTTCAAAGATACTACCTTAGTTATGTATTTTCGTCTAGATTAATTGTTTACTTTAATAAGTAGGAAAACCATGGATAAAACATGGATCTGTGCCGATCGAATGACCAAAGAGTACGAGAGTGGGGTTTTGGAATTCGTTAAGTATGCTGTTCAACACGCTGA
Source organism: Lathyrus oleraceus (assembly GCF_024323335.1). Taxonomy (NCBI): domain Eukaryota; kingdom Viridiplantae; phylum Streptophyta; class Magnoliopsida; order Fabales; family Fabaceae; genus Lathyrus; species Lathyrus oleraceus. Next base: position 635,748,753 of record NC_066583.1, read on the forward strand.
AAACCCCAGACGAATGCATTGTCCTTGCTTGCGTTGTTGTTATATTGGTAAGGTTGACGCACATGGATTGAAATCGCATTTGCTGAGGCATGGAATTGATCAAAGTTATCAGTGTTGGATATTTCATGGTGAGAAAATTAACGAGAATGTTGAATCGAGTGGAAAAAGTAGTACGACCTATGCTTCATACGACAAAGACACGGAAACATACGATTGTGATCGAGTTGAAGAGATTGTAGAAGCACTGGAAGAAGATCTTCATGATTGTCCTGAAATGTTTGAGAGGATGGTAAGCGATGCAGAGAAACCGTTGTACAAAGGTTGCACTAAATTCTCAAGACTTTCTGCGGTATTAAAGTTGTACAACTTAAAGGCGGGTAATGGATGGTCGGATAAAAGTTTCACAGAGTTGTTGGCCCTTATGAGAGAAATGCTACCGGATGATAATGTTCTTCCTAATCGAACCTATGAGGCAAAAAAAATGTTGTGCTCTATTGGCATGAGCTATGATAAGATACATGCTTGTCCTAACGATTGCATTTTGTTTCTGATAATGCATGATTTCTTTATTTTTTTGTTTTCAATTGCTTTGATTATAAGTTATATTTGATATTTGATGGTTTCCTTGGTTTATTACAGGTTAGACATGGCTGATAACCAACATGAGGAAGTTAGTAAAGTATCCGCGGAAGAAGAAATTCGAAGAGGCATCACAGTAATGCGACGGGTGGTCCAAGGAAGATCTCGAGGCATCATACTAGATGTCTCTTGGAACAACCAGGGACAACTTATAGAACCTAATGGGCATACCTTAACTAGTTTCATCGGTGCACTAGTAAGGAATGAAATTCCCATTACATGTGATGATTGGAGAAATAAAGAGTTGAAAGAATCCAAAGAAAAAATTTGGAGTGAGATAAAGGTACAATCATTTGGCCCTTAATTATACGGTATCAATTATGTTTTTTCAATTACCGATACTAACTATCAATCTGTATGTTTTTCTTAGCGATGTTTTAACATCGAAGAAGAAAGAAGAGGGTTTTGTATGAAATTGGCCAGAAAGCTTCTTAGAGGGTTTCGGACATTTTTATCATCCAAGTTCCTTAAGGATGCGGATGGTAATTTTGTGGATGCGGAGCTTCCTAGAAAATATGAAAGTTTGATATCGGCTGAAGAATGGGAAGCTTTCAAATCCAAAAGACAAGACCCGACTTTTCAAAGAATAAGTGCTACAAATCGGGAAAGAGCATCAAGTCCCGCATATCCGTACCGAAAAGGACGTGTCGGATATGGACGCTTAGAACAATCCATGGTAAGTATTTATAAATTGCGAAAACAAATTTGTTCATCATATATTAGTTTTATCTGATCAAATTGTATGACTTAATGTGTAGCTGCAGAAGGAGGAAAGTTCAGAAACATCTCTTCCTGCACATGTTTTGTGGAAGGAAGCCCGTGTGGGCAAATCTGGAGTTCCACAAGAAGAAGTTTTAAACGTATACCAGAAATGTGTAAGTATAACATTTTTTCATTAATTGAATAACATTTTTATACACAAATATTTGACAAGTATACGGTATTCATCTGATTTTTCAGGAGGAGCTATCTCAGTCTCTATCTCCCGATGATACTAAGAGCATACTTAGTCGGGCATTAGATGTCCCTGAGTATTCTGGTCGGGTGAGGGGTAAGGGATTTGGAGTCACTCCGACCTCCCTCAGTGTTAAAAAAGGAAAGGCTCCTAGTAATCGGGAGCTTCATGCAAGATTGGAAGCCATGCAAGCTGAGCTTGATGCATTGAGGAGAGAAAGAGAGGCTAGCGCCTCAACGGTATACAGAGATGCTTCGGACAAAAACAGTATCAACTGTACCTTTCAGCCGAACATTCCAGAGGTAATTACATATAATTGTCTTAAATTGAACTATTTGCTTAAATTATGTATTTGACATATATACACATTAACGATTTCTTGTTATTATTGGTTTTAGGGCATTTCCCATTGTCAGCTGTATTTGTCGTCACCATACTATCGGATGGTTGGCAAGGGAAAAGTGCATAACGTTAGCAGAGTATTACTCCACACTAGAGAGCTCCCTGCTGGATGTTTGAAGGTATCAGTTGATATTGCAGTTGAGCCGAATGCAGCATTACCATATCCTAGCGATGATTCAGATGCAACAACGGTGCACGAAGCAGTAGGTTCGTTTGTTGCATGGCCGACAAACCTCATATGCGTAGGATATGAGGTATGCTTAAAACTTATGTTAACTTTAATGTGTATATTCAAAGTTTAAAATTTATGCTTAAAATTTTACTTACATATTTTCCTTGGTTATGTTAAATAGACTCCCACAAAATCCAAATCAAAAGAAAATGAGGTTAGCAATGCCTCCGCACAACAAAAAAAGGAGGTTAGCAACGCCTCCGCACGGGTAAAAAGTTCTGGTGCTAAGAAGACCGTAGCTAGGAAAAAACCTACCACCAAGTATAGGTCGTGCCTCAGGACATTTATAGAGATGACCGATATACCGACCAGAGGTGTTCGGAATGTACATATGGAGGTAGGGATTTTCGGCTTTGATTACGACCAAATGATTGGTAATGAAGACTTCATGCAAGTTTTTGGTCATGAAGAAATCGGCGTCAACGTTGTCAATACATATATTAGGTAAATCCGGTCTACTTTGTTTTATTAATTAAACAACTTATGTTAATGATGTTTACTTTATGTTAATCCGGTTTACTTTATGTTTCAAAAGAGGTGTTAATGATGTTTTTATATTAGGTTTTTGTATGACAAATTGATGCGCCCCAATGATTTGGACGAGTCATTCGGATTCTTAGCACCCGCGACCGTCAACTTAGGTTTAATCTTAAGTAGACCGCATACCGTGACGGAGTATGTTCTTCGGATCCTCATGGAGAATAAAGATGCGGAGAAGTTGTTTTTTATACCGTTTAATACCGGGTTAGCATTTCATTCTAAATTCATCTATTATAATTATTTTCCAAGTTACCATCTAACATTTGCCTAATCATTACAGTGGACATTGGTTGTTGCTCGCAATCAATCCTATCCGAGAAATTGTGTATTATCTTGACTCGTTAGGAAATGATTGGACAACATACCCGGATATGAAGGACCTAATTGACACGTAAGTGAGAATGTTCAAAATTTTTCTTAGTTTATGTGAATTGTTCTAATTGCTTCATTTTTATTTTATTAGCGTCCTACAAGCTTTTCGGGCCCAACGAGATATCCAAACCTCAAGGAGGAGCGCCAACCGCATTACATGGATTAAAGTGGCGGTATATTTCTAATTACCACATTTTTTATTATATTAGTGATGACACTTGATAAAACTTAGGATTTATAATCCATATTTTTTTTTCATGTAGTGTCCTCAACAACGTAATCAAATAGATTGCGGGTATTTCGTGTTGAGGTTTATGCGAGATACTCTTGCTTTGGGCCGATTAGTGATTCCCACCGATGTATGTATTTCTAACTTATGAGTTATTTTTATATTTACACATATCTCATATAATTAAATAGTTGGAATTAATTCAAAATATGTTATATTATTATGTAGTACTTTGAGGAATTCAAGTGTGCATTTTATACAAAGGATCAAGTGGACGAAATCAAAGAGGAGTGGTGTCAATTCATGATAGAGCTCAAAGTTTTTTCATAAATTTGTGTAATTAATGTGTACATTTGTAGTATATGTAATGACTTGTAAATGTGTACATAAATTTGTATATATTTTGATACATTTAAGGCAAAATTGGTTTGAATTGGTATATATATATATTTGTTAGCCAAAAATTGGTAGAAAAAAGGCCAAAATGGCATGTATAAAATGTGATAACTGTCTGTCAAAATCTGGTTGAAAACAGGTAGAAATTCTGGTTTATAAACCTGGAAAAAATGTGGTTTAAAACAAAAGCTTCAAAAATTTTCGTATACATTAGACAGCGCTTTTGTAAAAAACGCTGTCTAAAGGGGGGATTAGAAAGCGCTTTAGGCAAAAGCGCTGTCTAAGGGGGGGGGGGGGGCTTAGACAGCGCTTTTTGAAAAGCGCTGTCTAAGCCCCTCCCCTTAGACAGCGCTTTTGCCTTAAGCGCTGTCTAAGGTATACCTAAAAAAATTAAAATAGGGGGGGCTTAGATAGCGCTTTTTGAAAAGCGCTGTCTAAGCCCCCCCCTTAGACAGCGCTTTGGCCAAAAGCGCTGTCTAAGGTATACCTAAAAAAATTAAAATAGGAGGGTCTTAGAAAGCGCTTTTGGCCAAAGCGCTGTCTAAGGGGGGGGGGGGGGCTTAGACAGCGCTTTTAAGATTTAAAAAAGCGCTGTCTAAACCTTTAGCAGCGGAGGTTTAGACAGCGCTTTAAAGCGCTGTCTAAGGCCAAAAAAAGCGCTGTCTAAGGTCTTGTTTGGCGTAGTGAAATCTATGAAATTAAAAAAAATTTTTACTAAGTTACATGGATAGACAAGAAGCTGAAAACTTTGTTAAGTTTAAAATTTTGCTAAGTCACGATGTAAGATCAAAACTTTGCTAAATCACACCGTGATAAATCTACACAAAAAACTGAAAAAACTTAACATTGCTAAGTTACATGCATGAACAAACATTTACATAATGGAAACGCCAATGAAGATGACAAATACCATGGTGGGTGAAGCTTTGTTTGAAATGAATGAATAGAAGTTTATTGTCTTGGATGTTGATGAAGACAACGAAGACGATGGCGGATGAAACTTCGTTTCGATTTTCGCATCAAGTTTCATTTTGAATTATGTTTCGAGCTTGGTGGTTGTGGGGCTTGGATATTTCGTTTCGAGTGAATGATGATTAAGTTTGTTTCTTGGTTTTATGGAATAACATGAAATTTTGAGAGAGTTTTTTAGAAGAAGATGAAGTTTCATTTCATTCAATTCAGAGCATATTTTTGTTTTCGTTTAGTTTCTGAGTGTATTTTTTGCATGAATGGAATATGACTTTCTGGAATTAAGTTATGCAAATTAAATCTTCTACCGCTTTAGGGTCTAACCGAAAGGAAAGGTGTATGTTTTCCAATTGGTTTACTTCCCCACCAAAGGGATAGCCTCCAAATCCTAATTAGTTTTCTTATTGGTTAATTCCTCAATCGAGAGAATGGATTGGTAGATTCCCTTATTTTTTAAATTTAAAAAGAAAAAGAATTTTCATATAGGTTGACTCCTAGACTTAGGGAATGAATAGAGTCAATTTTTAAAATTAAAATAAAAAGTTTTGGGGTGGGGTGGAACCCAAGTGATATGTTATAGTTTTCCTACCGTTTTAATTGCCAATAGAGGGAATAGGTAACACCCTTTGATTAGAATTTCAAAAATACCACCACATTTTGTTTTCCTATCAGTTTAATTGTCAACCACTTTTGTTTTCCTATCAGTTTAATTGTCAACCACTGCGAAATCAAGTTAGAAAACCTATATTCTCTTGCAATGGTCCCCTAATCAAATTTTGACTAGCGTGACACAATGCATCTCGTTATATATAATACAGAAACCTAAAATTGCACATCAAACTTTTGGCAAACTAATAATAAAATACAATAAACAAACTAGAAACTAACATCAAAATTCAAAAACTTAAAAGTGAGAGGTATTAATTAAAGAAAAAGATAAAAATATAATTAATATATTATTTATTTTTAAATTAAAAAAATATTAATATTAGATAAATCACACACACTATATTTTCTCTTATTCTCATGAATTAAATATGATTTTTAATATCATGCATTACATTTACGAACATCACCACCAACAACTACATGCACAATACCGCGAAATACGTTTGATGTCATGCAAGACTCGAGAAAATGCCTAATATATAGGATAGGAATACAAACAACAAATCCACAAATTATGTTTAGTAGAGGCTAGAAAATATTGTGTATATTTTGATAAAAAAATATTACAAACTTTTATAAACATACATAATTTTAATCACACAAAAAATTAAGATATATGAAATTTTATGGTTATTCTATAAATATTTTCATATTATAAAAATAAATAAATAAATATATATATATATATATATATATATATATATATATATATAAATATATATATATATATATATATATATATATATATATATATATATATATTATTTTTTTTATGTAATGATAAATTTATTCAAGATAAAAAAAACATAATAGCTAATATCACTAGTTAAGAAAAACACCTTAATAACAAACCTTTTAATAGCTAGGGAAAATCACTTGTCATAATATTGTTTCAAGTAAAATATGACAATCAATCAATATTTAAAATTTTTAAATATTTTAAAACAATGATTGGATTAGTTTTCTAACAAAATTTATTAAAATATCTAATACATTTTTTAAAATAAAACATCAAACAAAAGAATACTTTTATAATACTATTATTTTTAAAGAAAAATAAAAAGACAAAAAAATTAACTAAAAAAATAATATCTAAATATAATTGTGAGTAAGTATACATATACAAAAATTAATTGATATTGAATTTAATAAGAGAAGTTGGGGTAAGATTAAGAGAGAGTGGTGAATTTAAAGAAATGCTTTGAAAAAAGTTAAAATTTTGGTGAGTAAATAAATTTAAATGAGTAGACTAATACTTTTATAGGACTACAAAATTATATATAGAAGTATTTGTAAAAGAAGCTCCCCGTTAACAACGCCCATGTCCACGAATCGAATCAGAAACTTTCTGATTAAATTGGAAAAACTCTTCTCATCTAAATTAAGTGCTCTTAAAATATAAAATTAGTTTCAATATTCTAAATTTCAATTTGTATATTTATTAAATAAATAATAAATAATATTAATTCATCTGTGTTCTGAATAATACTTTTTATGTGATTTTAACATAAATGAATTTTATTTTAATATTTATTCTCAAAATATATTAAGAGTTATTTGAATGTCAAAAACAAATTAAAATAATATATTAATAAATATCTAATATATGAATTTAATAATAAAAAACATATAAGTTCAGTTGGTTAAGTTATATGACAAACTTTTTTTATTTGAAAAAAAATATAAGTCCGAAATATATGGATATATCCATTTCCTCTCAAAAAGGATTCTTTACTATTTTCTATCTAGTTATTCTATATTTATTCGATAATTCGATTCATATAGAATACCTTTTTTAAAATATCAAGCAATAAACAATTCTATGTTATTAGAATACTTATAACTATAGACTAGATTCGAATTATTAAGTATTTAAGAAAATGGAATATTAATAAGATTTTGTATTTGAATTCTATTCAAATACAAAATCTTATTAATAGAAAGCCCTTTTTTCTTTGAATATTATCCTTGTCTTTGTTTATGTTTTGGATTGGAACAAATTACTAGAAGTCGACCTCGCCTACGAATCAATCTACATTTTTCACAAATTTTACAACCATTTGGTCATGGGTAATACTATATTATTATTATTATTATTATTATTATTATTATTATTATTATTATTATTATTATTATTATTATTATTATTATTATTATTATTAAAGATAGTGCGTTGACAGTGAAAAGTAGTTTTATACTATCATTTAATAAAAAAATTATCAATTTATCATATCATCAATGTAATTTTAAAATTAAAACGTGATCGGACGGGATGCACGTCGTTGATTGGTTGATAGCGTAAAATGATTTTACATTATCAGCATATATTCTTTTTTCCATTATTATTATTATTATTATTATTATTATTATTATTTTATAATCTAAATTAAATTAAAATATTGTATTATATTTTCTCTTTTTTATTATATATTATTTTATTATATATTTATTTACTCTCTAAATTTATGGGCAGATAAAGGATTCTTATAAGAATAAAATATTTTTCTAATGTCTTATTTTGAGTTTATGGTTCATATTTGTAACATGCTAGATTCATTTTCTTTAAATTAATAGAGAATTTAGATATATGATCAATTATGGACCTAATTATAATGAATTTAGAGTGTTTAAGTAAAATTAAAAATTATAGAGTATTATTGAATTTGAGGACTAAGACAAAAGTTATATTTTAAGACAAGATTATCTAGAGTTAAGAAAATGTATTAAGTCATTAATCCATTAATTTAGAATGAGTCTAATTATAATTATAACGATTTGTGCAACTTCACATTTTTTTAAGGATGAGCATTTTTGTCATTTTGTAGTAGGTGTATATAAGGCTTGAGATTGAAGTAAATAATAATCTTTATCTTCTCTTCTCTTCTTTCTCACCGAAAAGGAGAGCAAAAGGGAGAGATGAACTTGTACGGATGTCCCATTAACTTGCATGCAACGGTCATACCCCGCCTTCTTAGTCAATTAGAGGAAACAAACATTAAATTATTGAAATAAGCAAGGGTTGAAATTTGAAGTATTAAAGGACATGAAGGATAAAGATGAAGGAATATTTGAGGAGGTGACAAGAAGTTCAAAGTCATCATTGGAGAAGAGAAATGACCATTCATCATCTAGCATGAGAGTTTCATCTTAAGTTAAGATGATTTTCTTAAAGTTGATCATTGTTAGGACTAGATATGATGGATTAACATGTTGTTTATCTGTGTTTTTGATAAACAATCACAATTTTATAAATTCGGTGAGATTAACTCGAAAAATCTCCAAAACAAATTATGCAAATGATTTGTGTGAGAACACGCGTGCCAGTAAATTGAACGCAGTCGTTGCGTGAACGATAACAGTGTGGAAAAAGACTTTAAATGAAGTCATGTTGTGATAAATGATAAGGTAAAATAAAATAAATGACATTAAACAAAGCAAAAGTAAAAGTATATGCTCGGGTACTCTAGTGGTACAGAGAGAATGTATGAAATTTTGCGACCTCTGATTCCATGTATGAGTCTACTATTTATTCTACTTACAAAGTAATTGCCGACGACGATTATGATCACTAAGAAACTATTGCATTCACTCCACGTTCAATCTTCAAATTCTCGCTAGTGTGTTTACGTGGCATCCACGAGACTATCTGTTTGAAACCTGTGTTGAGTCGTAATTGCTTCAAATTTCCTCATGAAACCTCGATGGTAGCTGCTCCAACGTGTTGTCGATGCTGACTATCAAGGACGCTCGACTTGTAAATTTACTAAGTATTTAACCTTAAGTGGTTCACCCGACTGATCTTGTAACACCATAAACCCCGTAACAGATAAATCATAGAATAATTCAAGCATTGGACATAATGCATGAGTTTAGGATGTCACTCATCATAAAAAAACACTTGTCCCAAATAAGGTAACACATTCTAATACATTTTTCATCGCATGCTCACCTCCACTTAGGGTATCATCACAACGGAAATCATCAAAGGTGCATGCTTCACAATAATTAAGTCTCAATAAAATACCTTATTTGAAGTCAAACAATGTGGGAAAAATCTCCATTATAACATAAGCTCAAAACATCAACAGCATAATATAAGACTCTCGATTAGTAAAACATAAACTGAATAAAATAACCAAATGTTCCCAACCCCGATGTTACAGGATCAAAGCAAGACTTCTAAAATAACGATGGACTAAATGAAGTAACTCCGGTAGATGTTCCACTTACTGCAGCAAACTATACTCTCGAGTATCTGCAAGATGTCCATGGTGGACAACATCAAAGTAAAAGGGGTGAGAAACAACAAACCAATATGAACAATGTAAATAATGTTAAGGTAGAGAATGCACATGAATCACACATTCATTACACATCCATCAACAACATGTTCTTACACCCAAATCATGACGATATTTACATACTCACATACAATCAACACATCATGAATAATCAACTACATATGCAATCATGTATACATAAATACTCCACAATTGAGTCATTATGCATGTGGTACCTGTAGCGGTAAATTCATGACCATCGAACTATTTGTTAGCTCAACGTCAATAAAATCAGAGTCGCCACCACACTTTTATTGTTTCCAAAGGAAAAGGGAAAAGTATGAACAAAATCCAAAGATAAGAAGTTTTCAAATCAAAACTAATAAAATTTTAGAGATTACATGTAAGGGGATTGGTTACACAGAGGGAATGTATTAGCACCCAAAGTGTCATAGGTACTCCTAGGGAGCCTTTTTTTGTGTGCAAGTGTTTTGGTCGAAAAGATGTTTGATAAAAATATAGAGTGAGGGGATGAGAAAAGAATTCATTAATTATATTTTTGTGTTTGAGAAGACCTTCGGTCTTATGCCTATGTACCAACATAAAAATGAGGGATCAAAACCCCGTAGTTCGTGGTAAAAGTTTCAAAGAGGTTGGTGAATTGGTTTTAACAAAGTTTAAGAGAAAAGGGAACAAAGAGGCCAACGACTTAAATGAGGTTGTTAGGTCTTTTTATCTTTTGAAATTAAAGTCAATATGGTTAAGTTTATTTACAAGTTTGATTTAAGAAAATGTTTGAAAATTAAATGACATAAGACCAAAGTTTCTACTCATTAAAATGCATCTAAGTTGAAAAACACAAACAAAGAAGGTTTTGAAAGGAGGGAGAGATTTTGAAATTTAAGAAAAAAAAGGAGGAGATGAAGGGACTACCCTAGACAAAAGTTAAAAGTTAAGAGTTGAAAAGATCTGACCAATGGGATGCAATCCACGAGACAATAATGTCATATAGAAACCCACTTTATTTGGACTTTTTAAGAAAGCAACAAGCATAAGCAACATCCAAGCAATTAATATGAAAACCAAGGCATCAAATAAAGATAGCCATAACATCCAAGCAAGCACTCCAATAGCTAGTAGTCTTCAATGTCTTTAAATGTATCAGATGAAAATATTTCTTATGGAAGACTTATAGAAACAATCATCAAACATCAATAACAAGGTCAAAATAATAGCTTAAGCATAAAGACAACATAATAGATAAACCAAAAGCACTCAAGGATAGCTCAGTCTCAAATAGTGGCATATGGAGGTTGCCTATTCTAAGTCCAAAAGCTCATATCAAGTCCAACAGTCCACCAAGATATTTTTAAGGGTTTTTGTTGTTATTAAGTATTTTAGGGTCCTAAGACCACAAACAGAACAAAATCACAAGCATACAATATATACAATCACAAGATATGGCTCAAGTGAGCAAAGTGAAAATGACTGAAACAGAAACATCTTGCATGAAATGTAAATGAAAATGAATGATAAAGATTCTAAAATTTAAATTGCATTAAGTAAATGACTTTAAATTAAAGCAATGTTAACAAGAAGTTAGTCAAATGTTAGTGAAGAGTTCAATTTATTTAAGTCATTCTTTAGAGAACACTCAACCATTCATTCACAAGTATGAATATACGAACCAAGATATCATCCATGAGAAGGGCTCCAACTTGGATAAATCAACAAGTATGCCACTAGCTCTCATGAATGGAAAAAAGGTCAAAACTTCACACAATGCCATGAAGAATGGGAGACTTACAATCTCACTTACATGAACGTTATGTCTTTTAGGGATAGATTTAGCTCCATGTTAAGCAATAGTAATTGGACTTACGTAGAAATCACAACTATCTGAGGTCGGGCAATAATAATATTGGTGTTAATGCATGTTAGATACATGGCACAAAGAATCAAGCTCCTAAAATATACCACACACAAAAATAAAGTGGGAGGGATCTATCTCAGTCGGGTTCATGTTGATTCATCTGACATCAGGTCATTGATGAATCAACTAGCATTTGACTTGTAGAGAATTCATTGGTCAATGATGGATTCAGGAAGAAGAGGGATGAAGATGAAGAGGGGAGGGGAGGGAAAATAGAAACTCAAATTGATCACATGAGGAATTTCATCTGATTAATATTATCCATTTATTTTGAGGGATGAAATGTACATTTCATCAACCCCCTAAATCCAATAGTATTTATCAAATAGAATTTCAAATCAACCATGGTCAAGGCCAAACAGGAAGTCAAGCATCACAAAGTCAATCAAATGGCTCAATAGTATTTTTAAACAATTAAAAATCAAATTAAAAAAGAAATAAAATGCACTTTAAAAAGGACCAAACCTCAAATCCCTTCAAATCAACAAATAAATGGCCAAGAGATTTATCCTAGGTCAAACAAGGTCAAGGGACCTTAGACAAAATAATTGAAATTTTTTAGAAAATCAAAAGTATTTAAAAATATTTAAAAATAATTCAAAAATCATTTAATTCACAAAAAATATAAAAATTAACCCAAAAATGATTTTAATTCAGAATATGGAAGATGAAAATATTTAAAGATTTTTGATGAAAGTCCCATATTTTTTGGATTAAAAATGAAATTTATATGAATTAAACAAAATATGAGCAATTAAAAGAAAATCAAAAATTAAAATAAAAAGCAAAAAAGCAAGGGTCATTAGATCTCCCTAATTAATTGAGGTGGCAGATTTGATGGCCACGCGCTGAAAAATGAGTCAAACAAAACAAAGGCTAGGATTAAAACGCTGAAGCAAGATCAGATGGATGTGAACACGCCAACACATCACTGGAGCTAGAGCTCCGGTCATCTTCCTCGGTGGACCTCACCGGACTGGTCCACCAGTAAAGTTCATAAAAATAAGAGATGCATACACTAATTTAAAGAAAAAAAATGCCAGGAGCTCGAATCTGCCCTCATAATTTTCCAATTCTCACTATATAGAGAGATATGTGGAATTGAAAATTGAGGAGTATGAACTGAGTTGCTTCGATTTGACCTCAAAGCAACTCAATCTTGTTGCCTACATTGGTAGGTCTTCAGATAACTAAAGAACAATCAAACTAGTAGAGAATTGAGGGAGAATCAAAGAAGAGAAAATTTTGAAAAATCACCTTCGGTTTGATGCAATTGAGCTCGATCTTACTTCCAATTTGGCTTGGCTTGCTTCTACCAGCTTGTAGGAAGTGAAATGGATGATCAAATGGTTTAGGCTCTTGGAGTTCCAATCTCAAAATAGAAGTGAAATTGAAACTCGACTTCAATTGAAATCTTCAAGTATCCTATCAATGGAGGGTCGGGAGTTGCAGGATCAAAGTTGGGGATGAAGGGTCTTCATTCTGAGCTCAAGGGCAATGTATTTATAGCCTGCACACGTGCTTTTCACACATTCTGAGCTCAAGGCCCGTGAAATGATGTAAACAAGTCCAAAATCAAGTTCAAATGATGCTGCAACAATAACATGAATCCATGCATTAGTGAAATGAAAAATGATCATGAAACTTTTCAATTAGGGACATGCATTACACCCATGCACAAGTCACTCAAAAATATTCCAAATTCCATGATATTAGACTCTTTAGGAAGTTAACGTGAAGGGGAGAAACTTTGTTGTTGAAACCTTTTGCATTTGGAGCTTGAATCATTATGAATTTTGAGGTGGAAGTTGGAAGAATCAAACATAGTTGAAAATTTTCTAAGTTAAAAGTCAAATGACCACTTTTTCCACCTTGAATAACTTTTGCTATGAGCTTCAAATGAAAATGGTTCCTTCTTCAAAGTTATAGCTATTTCATTCATCTTCAATTTGGTCACAAATTGGACACCATTTGAATATTTCATGAGGGAGTTATGGATTTTATAAGTTGAGGAAAATTGCTTGTTCAATGATGATGGCCCAAAATGACCTATAATTTTTCCTCTTGGTACATGCCCTTGCAAGTAGAATTTGACATTTATCAAAGAAGAAAAGTTGGAGAATACATCTTGAAATTAATCATGAATCTTGGATGAACTTCATATTATAAAAATTGAGTAAGTTATGGTTCTTGGAAGTTGGCCTTCTATCTAGGGCACAAACAAAATGACCTATAAGCTTTCACCATAACAAATTGACTTTCCAAGCAAAATTAGATCTTTATGCCAACATAAAAGTTGTTTGTAATTTCATAAAGAGTAAAGTTTCTCTTGGAATCATTTTCATATGAAAACATTGTAGGTGATAGGGTCTAGGGAACCCTAGATTTGACTAGTTGACTTTTTTGGTCAACCTCCTTGAACCAACTTGCAAACTTGAAGTTATTTTGATCTTTGGGGCTTATGGAGGATCATATAGGCTTGATATGATGTATAATAAAGTATACCTTGAGATATTTGACCAATTGATGAAGAAACTTGATGAGGAAGTCATACAAGATACTTAGATGAATTAGGGCTTCCAAGGCAAACAAGCTTCAAAATCTTGATGAATTCTTGATCAAAAATGACAAATAAAGAACACGGGGATCCATATATGATGCTTAAAACCATTGTGAACCTTTCCTTGATTGATCTCTTGCATTGAGGGTCTCAAACCCTAGATATGAACTTGGTGGGGCACATATGGACACACACACTACCTACAAAAGAAACAAAGCTACACTAGATATATTTTTGATATTTTGGTTAGTAAACAAATAAAAACAAAGTATGATACCATCAAAAGTGCTTGGTGATCTCTCCCAATATAAACCTAATGAAGGAGGGGTGAGGAGGATTCTAGGGTGTGATCCTAAAGCCAATGCAAATGATGAGATGGTATGAGGGATCTTAGGGTCAAAATTGGGGTCTTACAGCTTCTCTTATTTAAGGACATTCAAGATGAGGATGTGAAGGTTAAAATCTTTGTATTAACTCAGTAGAATAGACTTAAATAACAACATCAAGAAACAAATTTTGGTCCCTAAGAGACCTCATGATGTATATGATATAAATGCAAAATTAATCTTTGTGGGGGATATATTGCCTCAAAGGAAAAGAATCCAGAGAGACTGAAAGTCCACAGGAGCATAATTCATTCCATAAGTAGAAACTCACTAGGGAGATAGAGACTTTGGGGACAAAAGTTATGCGTAGGCCAGACTACGGCTTGAAAACTGCTGGAAACACTGGGGGATTTCCATGAAAATAAATCAATGGAAAGACTTGGTTGTAGGGGATAAAAGATCTGTAGGGGACGAGAGTAGATCAAAACAAAGCTGAAATACTCAAGCCAAAAGGAAATTCGATTTCACGAAGAAATACAAACCCAAACTCAACTGGGGAAGAAAAACTTCAACACAGGAGTAAAAGAGATATATTATTTATCCTCGGTTATTGGGTAAGAAGATAATACACTCGGATAAAGAGACATTTGTTACCGGTTAGGGTAAACATATCAAGGATGACTCGCTGAGGAAAATGAGGAATATTCATTACCGGTTACTAGGTAAGAATAACCTACTGGGGAAAAGAAAACCAAATAGTATTTACAACTACCTTTTTACAGGGTAGAAGACCAAATATAGAGTATCTGTCACCGGTTAAAGTGAACATATCAAGGATAAACTCAAAGGGAAGAATATTTGTTACCGGTTAAGATGAACATATCAAGGATAGACTGCCAGGGAAAATAGGAATTACAACAACTGATTATTGGGCAAAAAACCAAAGAGAGAGTATCCGTCACCGGTTAAGATGAAAATATTAAGGATAAACTCAGAGGAGAGAATAATATTTATATCTATCATTTACTGGGAAAAATACCGCAAGTAGGAATTACAACTACCTTTTTACTAGGTAGAAAACCAAAAAAAGAGAGAAAATACGTCACTAGTTAAAGTGAACATATCAAGGATAAACTCTATGGGGAAAGAAGGAATTACAGCTGCCTTTTTACTGGGTAGAAAACCAAACAAGAAGAATATTAGTCATCGGCTAAGATGAACATATCAAGGATAAACTTGCTAGGGAGACGAGAAAACGAATCCGCTAGAGAACATCAAAGAAGTAAATTACCTTTTACCGGTTACTGGGTAACACAGGTAAAGTACTCAACCGTCAAGAAGGATATTATCGGTTACTAGGTAATAAACTCTTGGGGACCAAAAGATCTATCTAGGTAAGAACTAGAAAGAAACAGTCAAACAAGACTCGACCCAATGAGGTTATAGCTCAAGGGGGGTGGTTCCATCCAGATAATGAACTGGGGTGGAAACTAGAATAACAATCATCCACGAGGAAATAACTCAGTGGGGATGGAGAAAGGATCAACTTTTTCTGCTTAAGGGGCTAACACTCTACAATTGAAGGAGGACAGACACACCAAATCTGCATGGGGAAATAATATCACCAAAGCAGGGGAGCAGAAAAAGGTCAATGTGACAATAATGCACAATGAAATCTCTGATGTTATATTTATACATGTATATGCATGAATATGTATATGATTATGCTGACAAACGAGCACAAAGGATACAAACATGAATATTTGAATCATCACAACTAGATACTCGACTAATATCAACAAGATATGAACACCAACTGGAGAATCTTATAGGGATGAAAATAAATCATCGAGGATATAAAATCCTAGCCTGGTTGGGGAAAGGCACGGAGAACATGCGTCCGACCAACAACTGTTGAAAACTTAGGGCTCTGCGGATATATATATATATATATATATATATATATATATATATATATATATATATATATATATATATATATATATATATATATATATATATATATATATATATATATATATATATATATATCCGTAGCAATTAACAAAGGTTCAGAATAAATCCAACTCAAACTCAAACTCTCAAAAGAGGAGGAGATAATGGTGCTAGGGGATAAGCTAAGAATAACAAAGATCTTGCTTAAAACTCAAACTCTCTGAGAGAGGAGAAAGGTACAGCTTGGCAACTTCGCAGGGACGAAAGAACTGCTGAGAATATCAACGAATACACTGAGGATAAAAAGGATCTACTGAAAATAGTCATCTCAAGATGCGAGATATATATACTTTTCAAAGTAACATGTCACAAATGCGGGGAATTTTAAGTCAACACCATATCAAATGGAAGACAACCTTGCAGGGGACATCATCAATACTGCTCAGAACCAAATACTGCCTGAAATCTTCTATTAGAAGATGGAACTCCGCTGGGGACCCAAGTCACAATAAAAGGCAAAAACTCTGAGTGAGGGGAACCAGACGATCTACTGGGGATTCCATCCACAATCAACTTTGGGGGACTTCATTGAGGATTCAACAATCTGCTAGGACAAATCAAAGACCACGCGAGGATGCAAAAATAAACAATAAATTCCTCAAAAGTAAAATAACGGTTATCGAACTCTTGGAGATTGAGAAATAAACCAACTCCAAGGTACCAATATATCAACCGGATCTGCAGACTCACACAGGGGAGAAACTGTCACGACTATGCAACACACAAATAAAGGTGTTAGAGGTCTGAAAACCAAATAAAGGTCCTATGGAGATTCAGGGTTCATGCAAAGGCACAAATGCAAATGAAGATCATAAATCTTCAGCTGGGGACATATGATGAACTACAAAGAGAATGACACATCAGCTCTACTGGAGATAAATTATGAACTACATGGGGAGAAACCCATCCACGATACTGCTTGGGGAAGACAACAATGCTTCACACATCAAGACTTTTACCGTTCTCAGATTGTCGTTGACATTCCTCTTTGAATTCAATGTTCTTTAAAGTAAATGTGTTATTATTTCAGAACATGTTTATTCATTGATTTATTTATTTCAAAATTATCATCATAAAAATTCAATTTTAAAACAGAAATAAATAAGAATAAGAAACAATTGGATAAAAGCTCAACTTTATTTAATAGAATGGTAGTCCGCAAATGGCGGGACTCCATGGATCTTTACTAAGTTTGAAAATAGTAATTTACATGGAAAAGGGATACATTGAATACAATGATCACTACTCTCCCTACCAAATTTGAAATCCGTTGTGCTTTTATCTTTGGTTGAGAATGATGAATCAGAACCAAATGACTATTCAAAACTTCCTCAAAGATCAGGATCAGTCGGATGCAGTTACTTGCTATAATCCTTAATTTTTTCCTAGATTGCCCTAAGGTGGGGTACTCAATCTACCAAGACAAATTTTCTGTTTTATGTCTCTAACTTTTGCCTGGATCGCCCTTTCGGGTTTTCAATCCATCGAGATGCTCATTTTTGCCTAAGCTGCCCAGCTGTTATTTTCTTTTTTTAGGAGAAGTATTTCTTGACTACATCGGCGTTCATAGGACGAGTGAACTCTTCACCATCCATAGTTGTAAGAATCAAAGCACCATCTGAAAAGGCTCTCTTAACAACATATGAGCCTTCATAATTGGGAGTCAATTTTCCCCTAGCATTAGGTTTGAAAGATAATATTTTCTTGAGCACGAGGTCACCTTCTCGTAACACACGAGGCTTGACCTTCTTATCAAAAGCTTTCTTCATTCTCTGTTGATATAACTGACCATGAACATGGGCAGTCAATCTTTTCTCTTCAATCAAATTCAATTGATCACATATGGTTTGACACCATTCAGCTTCTATCAACTTGGGTTCCATCAGCACACACAATGATGGGATCTCAACCTCTAAGGGCAGTACAATTTTCATGCTTTAAACAAGAGAAAAAAGGGGTTGCTCCTGTTGAAGTGCTGACGAATGTACGGTTCTCATGCAAGTCAACTGGGAGCGTCTCATGCAAATCCATGTACGTCACAACCATCTTCTGGATAATCTTCTTGATGTTCTTGTTCGCAGATTCAACAACCCCATTCATCTTGGGTCTATAGGAGAAGAATTATGATATGAAATCTTGAAGTCTTTGCAAAGAGCTTCCACCATATTATTATTCAAGTTCGATCTATTATCAGTAATGATCTTACTTGGCACACCATAACGACATATAATCTGATTTTTGATAAAACTCATAATAACTTGCTTGGTCACATTTGCATACGATGCCGCTTTAACCCACTTTGTGAAGTAAGCAATAACCACCAGAATGAAACGATGTTCGTTCGATTCTTTGGGCTCAATCATGCCAATCATATCAATTCCCCACATGGAGAAGAGGAAATGACATTCAAAAGTTTCGGAGGGACATGAATCTTATCTACGTAAATTTGACACTTGTAGCATTTCTTCATAAACTCGCAACAGTCAGATTCCATTGTCATCCAATAGTAACTTTCTCTTAACATCTTCTTTTCCATGGCATGTCCATTAGAATGAGTACCAAAGAAACCTTCATGGACTTCAATCATTAATAGGTCCGCTTCGTGTCTATCCATGCATTTGAGCAAAACCATATCGAAATTTCTCTTATAAAGCACATCACCATTCAGGTAGAAGTTTCCAACTAATCTTCTCAAAGTCTTCTTATCTTTCAAAGATGCCCCAGACTGGTAAATCTGACTTTGGAGGAATAATTTGATATCATAATACCATGGATTTTCATCTTAGACTTCTTCAGCAACAAACACATGAGATGGCCTATCAAGATGCATCATAGTCAAATTGGGGACTTCATTCTAAAATTTCACCACAATCATGGAAGCCAACGTTGCAAGAGCGTCTGCCATCCGGTTTTCATCTCGAGGGATATGATGAAACTCAACCTTTGTAAATAAAGTTGATATCCTCCTTGCATAATCTTTATACGGTATCAAACCGGGTTGATTCGTCTCTCATTCACCTTTGATCTGATTAACAACCAAAGTTGAATCTCCATACACGTCAAGATATTTGATCCTTAGATCAATGGCTTCTTCAAGTCCCATAATACAAGCTTCATACTCAGCCATTTTGTTAGTACATTTGAAGGTCAATCTAGCTGTAAACGGAAAATGAGTGCCTTGATGAGTAATAATCACTGCCTCAATGCCATTACCGTAAGAATTAACAACTCCATCAAATACCATGCCCCAATGGGAACCAGGTTATGGCCCTTCTTCAAGCAATGGTTCATCACAATCTTTTATCTTCAAGTATAAAATCTCTTCGTCGGGAAAATCAATTTGCACTGACTGGTGATCTTCAATAGGTTGGTGAGCCAGATGGTCAGCCAAGACACTACCTTTAATGGCTTTTTGAGCTCAGTATTCAATATTATACTCATATAATAACATATGCCAACGGGAAACCCTCCTAGTTAAAGCAGGCTTCTCAAATATGTACTTGATTGGATCCATTTTGGATATCAACCAAGTAGTATGATTCAACATATGCTGGCACAGACGCTTAGCAACCCAAGCTAAATCATAACATGTCTTCTCAAGCATAGAATGCCGAGTCTCACAATCGGTGAATTTCTTACCGAGGTAGTAAATTGCATATTCTTTCTTCCCAGATTCGTCTTGCTGACCAAGAACACATCCCATACTCTCTTCAAGCACAATTACATACATGATCAAAGGTCTTCCTTCAACAAGAGGAGATAGAATCGGAGGCTCAAACATATACTCTTTGATATTGTCAAAAGCTTTCGGGAAATTCTCGGTCCAATCATAAGATTGATCTTTCTGAAGGAGCTTGAATATAGGCGCACATGTGGCAGTCATATGCGATATAAATCTTGAGATATATTTCAAGCGGATGATAAAACCTCTGACTTGCTTCTCAGTTTTGGGTGCATGCATCTCTCTTATTGCTTTGACTTTGGCGGGATCAACTTCAATACCCTTCTCGCTGACAATAAAGCCCAACAACTTACCAGAGCGAACACCAAAAGTACACTTATTGGGATTCAAACGGAGTTTATACTTACTCAAACTCTGGAATAACTTCAATAAATGCTCAACATGCTCTTCTTCAGTCCTTGATTTAGCAATCATATCATCGACATAAACCTCAATCTCTTTATATATCATATCATGGAAAAGAGTGGTCATAGCTCTCTGGTATGTTACACCAGTATTCTTCAAATTGAAAGGCATTACTCGATAACAGAATATTCCCCAAGGTGTAATGAATGTGGTTTTCTCCATATCTTTGGGTTCCATCTTAATCTGATTATAATTGGAAAAACCATCCATAAACAAAAAGACTTTGAATTTAGTTGTATTGTCTACCAACATATCAATGTGTGGCAGAGGAAAATCATCTTTCGGACTGGATTTATTCAGATCTCTATAATCAACACACATACGGACTTTTCCATTGCGGATACTCGGAGGTAACAAGGAAACCAACACCAATCTGCTTCTGCACTTCCTCTTTAATCTTTACTGCCATATCCGGATGAGTTCTTCTCAACTTTTGCTTGACCGACGGGCATTCTGGCTTCAAAGACAATCTATGCCCCATAATATCAGAATCCAAACCTGGAATATCTTGATAGGACCAAGCAAACACATCAGAATATCCATGGAGAAGATCAACAAATCCCTTCTTTACCTCTGGACACAGTTGAGATCCAATCTTGACTTCCTTCACATTATCTTCGGAACCCAAGTTGACTAATTCAACCTGCTCTTCAAACGGCTAATGGCTCTTTCCTCGTGCTCAAGCAAACTGGATAACTCATCAGGCACTTCTTCATCATCATTCTCTTCCTCAGCTTCAAACACAGAGAAATTAAAGTTTGGAGAGGGAGTATGATCATTATGTTCAGTGGGTTTGAGAATCGACCTGCATAATTATTTGATATTTTGATTTTAGAGAAGTGGAGTGCAAACAAATATTATGCATATGAAAATATTATTATTTATTTATGTTTTTTGTGATTACCATTTTCATAAAAAGCAAAAAGTAAAAACAAACATCATAGATGTGGATGAATAAAATTGTATTTTTATTGATGATAAATTTGAAACGTCCAACAATGTTTTACTTCTCCCTTAGGCATAGGAGAAGAATTTTTCTTTAACAATAAAACAAATTACTTTGAACAGTGCATAACAACAGGAACATCTACAACAATCCAATTGTTGCAAGTTTGTTTGTGTGTACGAAGTTGGCACAAGCTTCATCTTCATCATTGTCTTCAATGATTGAAATTGAGTGTTGATCATCCTTGTGAATGAACCTTCATTACGGAAAACTTCTTGCATAGCCTTGACATTTCCGTTAAACGACCCTTGCTAAAATCCCAGACCAACCATGTTCTTGGTCTCAATTATTTCCACACCGCGACCCCACTTGTCAGTACCGCCAGCCTGAATAACCTCTTTTCCATCCTTCAGAAAAGACATGGATGCCCCATCCTTCTTCAATCCATCAGCAATAGACAAAGCTTGGAACAGTGTTCCAACTTCCTCTTCGGCTTCTACATAGGTGAAGGATGACAAATGACTTGCCAAAAGCGCTTTCTCCCCATCAATAACGACGAGCTTGCCGTTCTTAACAAATTTCATCTTCTGATGCAAAGTAGACGTCATAACACCAACTTCATGGATCCATGGCCTTCCCAACAAACAATTGTAGGCCCGGTGAATTTCCATTACTTGAAAAGTAATTTGAAAGTCACTCGGACCTATCTTAACTGGAAGGTCCACTTCTCCAATGACAGTTTTTTAGGAACCGTCAAACGCTTTTACCACAACACCATTGTACCTCATAGGGGCACCTTGATAAGAAAGTCTTGCCAATGTAGACTTGGGCAACACATTCAATGATGAACCAATATCAATAAATACATTAGATAGAGCATCCTCTTTGTAATTCATTGAAATATGGACTGCCAAGTTGTGATTTTTACCTTCCTCAAGAAGTTCTTCATCACAAAAGCTTAGGTTATTACATGAAGTAATATTGGCAACAATGTGGCCGAGCTGATCCACAGTAACATCGTGCTCTACATAGGCTTGTTCCAACACTTTCTGCAAAGCCTCTCTATGCGCTTCAAAATTCATCAATAACGACAACACAAAAATATTTGATTGCATATGGAGCAGCTGCTCCACAATGTTGAACTCACTTCTCTTGATTAAACGAAGTACCTCATCATCATCATTAACCTTCAACCCCCTGAATTCACCAGACTGACAAGTTGGAGCATTAACTGGATCAATTGTAGGAATATCTTCTTTCTTACCCATCGTAACATCTTCCACAAGTTTAGGAGATACCGGGCCAAATACACGAGCACTACAGGTCACCTTAACGACATCTGCAATGCTCACCATTGAATTTTCAGTGGGAAGAGGAACCCCTTGCCCATTCTCAATCATAGTAACATTGTATTTATAAGGCACAACTTTATCAGATGAATAGGGAATGGGGCCCTCTAATCGTATAACCAACAACGATACCGATCTGTTAACACTTCAGATGATGCTAACAAACTGAATAAGTACCCGCTCGGGGATCTTGAATATTGGCACGATAACATTTACATCATTCCCCATATACCTGGATTGTTGAATTTGAATAACACCTTCATTCATCAGTTTCTGAATATCCCTCTTGACAATTACACATCCTCAAGGATTGACACTACAGATAACACAACCATCATGGTCATGCTCACAATCACTAACCAAGCATAAATCCCTATGAATCTCCACCAATGATCTTTGGATACGACGGACATCAAAAACCATGGAATTCCCAAGACAACCATCTACCATGTTCGCAGAAGCATTGCCATGAGCAGGAAACATATTGGCTTTAATGTTAGGTGCTCAGTCCTCATAGGACACCATACCGCTCTTGATCAGCTTCTGAACCTCATAGTTTAAAGGATAGCAGCTTTCAATGTCATGGTCGGGAGCTCCTTGATGAAAAGCACAGTGCAAGTCAGGCTTGAACCACCATGGCAATGGTTCAGGAGTATGTTGATAACATGAAATAATATCACATTTTTG
This sequence comes from Lathyrus oleraceus, assembly GCF_024323335.1. Taxonomy (NCBI): domain Eukaryota; kingdom Viridiplantae; phylum Streptophyta; class Magnoliopsida; order Fabales; family Fabaceae; genus Lathyrus; species Lathyrus oleraceus. Next base: position 635,772,400 of record NC_066583.1, read on the forward strand.
GACTCGATTTAATTAAATTACATTATTATTTGTTTCGATTTATTTTATATTATTCGATATTACTTGGTATTTTCCTTCTATTTATTCCAGGCAACATTATTTGAAGCATACGTGAAAAAGAAGAAAAGGAGGTGCAAAAAGATGATAAGAAGCAATTTCCACTAAAGCCCAGCCCACAACTATCAACCAGAAGCGCTGAAGCTGTGACGACCGCCACACAAGGTGTGACGAGCGTCACGCCCCCCTGCTTTGTGTTACGAACGTAACACATGGTGTGACGAACGTCACACCTCCATTCCTATATTTTTGGGTTTGACGCGTAACAGAAGCATGGTCTTCCTCTTTCTTCGCTTGACCTGTTGACGTGAGGAAACCTACTGAATGGAAGAAACGTTCACTTGATGGATTGATATAAATAGGACCAATTGTGGAACCCTGCTGCTCTCGCTCAATTTTCCAGTTTTCGGCACGACATTATTTTTATTGTTTTTCTTATTTTCCAGCACTTTACTTTCCTAGCAATTTTTATTTCTTTTTCTTTTCCAGTCAATTTTGAAGCATTCAATTAATTTTCTCACAATAGTTTCTACACCGGAAACTATTGTGTAATTTTTACTGGATCTAACCTTACGTTAGATCATAGTATTTTATTCCTTCGTTTTTATTTTCTTGTCCGATCGAAGATTGTAAGAACAAATCCAACCGGTTTGTGGTGGAGAGTTCAAGCATCGAAGCTAGGAATAATCAAGACTTCTATTAATTTTACAGGTTCTTTAATTTTATTGTTTAAATTTATATATGCTCTGCACTGCTATTTATTTATACTGTCTGTCCGATATGGCTGTATGTAAGCATAATTATTGTTTAGGCTTGTTTAGCATGTCTGGCTAAATAAACTTAGATATCGGTATGTAAAGTAAGCGGAATGAAGGAATCAAAACTAAGTTGGTTTTATTTTGTTTAAAAACATAATCACTCTTTTTATGGTCTCAATTTACAGAGTTAATACCAAGGTTTTTGTACGAGAGTAAAAGACATAAAGAAGTTAAAATCAATAGAACGACGGTTTGAGCTTTTAACTGGACAATGTAAATTGGACATTAATTTTAAATCAGGGCGAAAGCAATTTTTAGAGTTAATTAAATTCTAATCATTTTCAAAAAGTATTTTTAAAGGTTAAATGTGAGGACGAGAGTTAAGCATTTAAGTTTAATTATATAATCTAAGTCAACAGAGCGAGAGTTTGAGACAAGGGTGTTTAAATGGTTAGCATTTTCTTAAAAAGAGTTTTTATAGATTCTATTGTTTTCAAAAAGTGATTTTGGACTTAACTAATTAGTGATAGCGCATGTTAATATAAAGTCATAGTCTATTCAACAGAGCGAGAGTTTGAGAAAAGGCTTTTAACTCAATAGTGTCTACTGAAAAGATTTACTTTAAAACTACGAAACCAACGAAGATTTGATTCCCTAATTACGACAAACTGCATACCGATATCCGCTTATTTGATATTTAATCTAGATCTTATTTTAGTTTTATTTTTTTTCCCTAATCAACAAAGTATCATCTGCCTTATTTTATTACTACGCGATTAGACTGTGCACTTGCAGTTAATACCCCAATAGACTCACAAAGTCGCGATCATATGTGGAGGATTTCTTGGTTGAATCAGATTCTTGACAACCAAAGAAGGATATAATTATGCATAAGTCATTGGAATAAGGTCAAAAGAGACCTTCTTCCTCTCAAAATTCTGATGATGATTGTTGTTGTTGTTGTTGGTACGTTGTTCTAGCTGTTGCTGATGTTGTTGCTGAACAGGAACCGATTGATTTGCTGAATTATTAGTGAATACCAAAATTACTGACGATACCTGATGATGTTGGTGGAATGGTCTAACACTCTTCTTCACATGAGACCTCTCATGCATCCCCACAGACACTGCATTGGTTTCTCCTTCCTTCTTTTTGGAGAAACTACCATGGTATTTCTTGCTTGAAGACGTTTCATCTTTTCCATACCTGTAATCTCTGACATTTTATTAGTTTTGATTTGAAAACTTCTTATCTTTGGGTTTTGTTCGTACTTTTCCCTTTTCCTTTGGAAACAATAAAAGCACGGTGGCGACTCTGGTTTTATTGACGTTGAGTTAACCAATAACTCAGTGGTCATGAATTTACCGCTACAGGAGGCATATGGTTATTATTCACATTTGGATTGTTCATAGCGAACGAGATATCCTTGTATTTGATTAGTTCTTGCACCTTGTGCTTTAGTGCCTTGCAGTTTTCAACAGAATGACCGGGTGCTCCATAATGGAGTTCATACAGAGCATTAGCATCATAACCGAGAGGGAGGACTGTTGGAGGAGGTCCTAGCTTTCTTAGTTGCACTAAAGATCAACATAACAAATACGGAAGCAAACGACTGTAGGGCATTGTAACAGGGTCAAGCCTTCTCTTAGGACTTCTCTTCCTTTGCTGACTTTGTCGGTAGTATCGTTGTTGTTGTTGTTGTTGGGGAGCATATTGTTGCTGATACGGGGCTGGTTGTTGACCGACCCGTTGATCAGTAGGAATATCGTAGGGTTGTTGATTTTGAACAGGTGACACGGTGGCCACTTGTTAATAAGCTGCACGGTATGTTGGAGTTCTTCCCTTTACAACTTCAGCTTCGTTAGTTTCTCCTTCTCTCTTCTTCCCAAAGCCAACATAAGGTTTCTTCACTACACCATAGGTACTGGCAGCGTTTTGGATCTTTCCCATCTTAATCATATTCTTAATTCTTTCACCGACAAGAACTAGGTCTGAAAAACCCGAGGATGTACTCCCTACCATCCTATTTAAGTACGGTCCTTGAAGATTTCCCATAAACATATCTATAAGCTCCCGCTCTAACAGAGGAGGTTGCACTTTTTCAGCTACCTCCCTCCAACATTGAGCGTACTCCTTGAAAGTTTCGTCAAACCTCTGAGTGAGATTTTGGAGTTGAGTATGGTTCGGGGCCATGTCTGCATTATACTGATAATGCTTAAGGAAATCTTCAGCCATGTCCCTCCAAGAACGGATGTGGTTACCTTTTAACTGTATGTACCGTTCGAGTGAGGATCCACTCAAACTATCCTAAAGAAATGCATGAGCAATCTCTCATCATCGGAATACGTAACCATCTTACGACAGTAAGATGAAATGTGAGTTCTTGGGTCGCTTGCCCCTTCGTACTTCTCAAAGCCTGGGACTTTGAATTTTTCAGGGATCTTCACTCTAGGTACTAAGCACATATATGCAGCATCCAACCCTATAGCATTAGAACCTTCCATTTCCTTCAGTTTTTCATTAATGGCACGTACCTTCTTCTCCACCTCAGCAGTTGGTGGGCCAAAATCACCATACACTGAACCGACTCTAGGATTGAAGAAAGCATCATGCTGGTCATCCACCTCAATGACACGAGGATTGACTAATGGTGGGGGAACACCATCAGGTATCATCACATGGATTTGAACTGTGGTATTGCCTCGTGGTGGTATAGGAGGATCTACAGTAGCAGCAACAACAATCCTTTGTTACATTTCTTCCTGAATCCTAGCCATAACTTTTTGGCCTCTGGCTACCGCCTGAATCGTCTCCATTAGTTTCCCCATCTAGGCTCGGACTTGGGACACTTCCGCTCTTAGAGCAGCCTGATTCTGTTCTAGTTGATCCATTAGTGCTCGTTGGTTATTGCAAGTGTAGTATGAGTTCCGAGAAGTCATCTTTGTTGTAGCGAATTCTGTTCAAAAAAGGACAATGATGAGCTTCTGGTTTTGCCTTGGGAAATTCAAAATGATACATGAATTCATTTTGTTGTTTTTATTATTTATTATGCAAAGCTCTTAGTTGTCGTGTTAGTTATTATGAGGAACATTTAAACATTTTGTCATTGCAATCAGAAAAAAGCACACACAAGGTGGAACATAAAATCCTTATTGATTAATTCTTTGGAAAGTACAAGGAAATTGAAAATGAAAACTTCTTGAATTGTAAATAACTACAAATTACAAATTGAACCTAAAAGTGACCCCTTGAGTCCTACGGAGTCCCTCAATGTTGGTGATGAGCTCTGTCATAGTCTTCTTGCAAAACTTCATGAATTTAAAGACTTCTTGGGGGGGGGGGGGTACTTTCTGGGCACATGATCAAATATGCCTCCTTTAGCTTCTCAAGGAATTCTTGGAGGGAAAAGTTTGTCAACACAACCATATTTATATATTTGTTTTTCCAATCGGTGTAGAGAGTTTGCAGATTCTTGATAATGACATCCATCTGAGCCACAATAGCTTCCCCCTTAGGAGTTTGTCTTCCCAATATTTACAGTTGTTCTTCAACTCTAGGTAAGCTTGATCATGAATCCCATTCTTTAGATTCTTAATTTTCTCATAAGCTCTTCTTAGTTGGAATTGTTCATGCAAATAACTTCAATAAATCTTCTCTTTCTCCAACTACTCACGGGTTAAATGATCTTTGCATTCCTTGAAAGTCTTCCTTAGTTCTAGGATTTGAGCCTCATAGTCTTCTCTGGCCACTTCCTTCATTGCGTTTGATAATTCAACAGTCTTCTTTAGATCTTTGACAGTGCATCCAACTTGTTGTTTCAGAAGTTAAGCTTAGAGTTAGCTCCTAACAGAGCACCATCAACCGACTTTTTATTTCCTTTCTCATCTCTTAGCATATTCTTATTGTTCTTAAACTTCTCCTTGATTTGTTTACCCTCATCTTCCAAGACTTCATTTCTTTTCTTGGTACGGTTGAGCTGAACTCGTAGTTGAGTGTTCTCCAATTCGAGCTCTTTGATTTTATCAATAAGCTTATCAACATCTTCTTGCAAGATGGGCTCCGGTTGTGGCACTGAAGGGAAGGATGAGGACAAAGAAAAAAGGCATCTTGACAATTTGAGTTATTGCTCTTACCCACTGGATGTATGGTTCCTTAGCTATGACGATCTTCTTTCCCCATTCTTGATCAATTCTGACAATTTTCGTCCAAGCCCTTCTCACTTTCCTTACAGCTGGATTGAGTGGATCAAAATCATTAATGATGAATGGCATGAGGTATTTATCTTTGGGAGGACTAACCATTGCATGCCTAAGTTGCCTTTTGAGTAACACGAGGTTATAACTGATGCAACCACATGTCCCTATCAAAGGTACATTAGTGAACCCTCCACATTTGAGTATGACATATTTAGTTTCCCACTCTCTTTTGTACCACTGGACAGAATCGACAGAGAGAGAGAGAGACAAAGGCAAACCTCTAAGGCCAAGTGAGATCTTTAGATACATATGGACCTTTATGAGGCATATGAGTTCTCATCCATAGGTGTAAGAGCAGAGCACAACAAAGGAAAGTCCAACTTTTCTTCTCATGCCTAGTGTGGAAAGTATGGTAGAAATCTGATAACAGGAAAGACACTAGGTTGCCAGCCAAGAAAATCTCTACTTCCAAATGATCTATGAAATTGTCAATGTTTAGGAATAAGACGATTCCATGAACCAAAAGTGCCAAGGTTGCACCACAGAATTCCCACTTTTCTTTTTTAACCAACTTCCAAGCGTGGTCTTCCAAGTATTTCCTTGTGAATCCTTTGACAACACCCTTAAGTTACCAATTGGCCACCAACTAATTGGCATTAAGTTCCAACACTGAAGCTAGCTTAGACATAGTAAAGTCTTCTTCCATCTTCAGGAAAAGATTATGATCTTTGATAGGTCGATCCAAAATCCTTTCGAACTCTTCCAAGGTTGAAGCTATTTGAAAATCGGGAAAAGTGAAACATCACAGAGGGATGTCATAATATTGAGCCAAGGTGGTAAGAGCTCCAAAGTAATTTTTCTGTCAATAGGTCCAAAATATTTTCATAGGCTGTACAGAACTTAATAGGCGTCACTCTAGAACTTAAGGCTTTCGGACTGTCAATTTGAGATTCCTTGTATTGGAAGGAGAATGTGATTTTCCTAGGAGGAGGATGCATGAAACGTCTTATATTCCTGCAATGAACACAAGATACTAAGAACTTTTTTTTTGTGTTTATGTTTATGAATGCATGAATGCATAAACGTATGGATGAATAGATGAACGGGTGGATGATACTCAAGTATGGGTTCATAATTTTGAGATGTCTGAGGTAAGGAATGAAGTATAATACGAACTGCTTTCAAACAGGGATCTCACCGAACATGATTAAGGTTTTTTTAGAAACATGGACCCTAGAGTCATCGATTCATCTGACTACTTTCTGTAAGACCCTAATTTTGACCCTAAGATCCCTCATGACATCACAACATTGCTCATTGCATTTGCCTCAAGGATCATATCATCTTGGCTCCTTAACCCTTGGGTTGGGACTTGTGTGAGTTGGTTTGAGACCACCAAGAATGCTTGAATTGTATATTATTGCTTTTCTTATTTTGTTTACTAACCAAAAGCACAAAAATATGTCACTAACTTGTTTTGTTTTGAAGCTCAAGCAGTCATGTGATCCAAGGCTCCTGGGAGGCCCCTATACTCAAAGAAATGGCCAAATGAAGATGAAAGCAAGCATGAAAATGGTTCACAAAGCTCTAAATCATAATATATGCCTCCCAATTATCTCAATTTGTCAATTTGATCAAGATAAACCAAGGGGCTTGAGGATTGTTTCCCAAGGAAACCCTAATTCAGCTGTGCAGTGACTGTGCCTTGCTGAGGAAGCAACCTCAACCTATGATCCAATTCAACCAAGGGAAGTTATTTCATTAATCATTTTATGCATATATGATCCTATGTGAGGCCTCTCAATCATTCATTCATCAAGATTTGAAGTTTGAACTTGAGAAGTTGACCAGTCAAGTCATCTGACTATCTTGAAATCCACTGAGACCTAACTTTTGATGTGTTTGTCAAATGATGATGACCCCAAGAGAAACAATGTTCTTAAGAACCATATGAACAACTTTCATGTTCATAAAAAATCCATTTGAAACTTGGAAGGTCATCATTCATTTCAAAACATTATAGGTCATTTTGACTGAAACCCTAATTTTGGGTCAACTTCCCAAGGACCTAACTCCTTCATTTTTTATGATTTTAAGGTGAGACATAGTGCATTGGAAATTTTAAGATGTATAATTCAATTGTTATGTTGGACAAAATTTCATAATCCCAAGAGAAACACATGTGATAATACAAAACATTATAGGTCACTTTGGACCAAAGCCATTGAATCTTGAAAAAGTCCAACATCAAGTGCCCATAACGTTTTCATCAAAAATCCAAATGATGAAAAATTTAAGTCCAAATTTATGGTCTTGAAAAAATATCTACAACTTTTATGGTAGAGGTTTTTTCATTTGGGGCTTGCATCATTGAAATAGAAGGGCTTGAAGTTGGTCACTTTTGGCTAAATTTTCAAATACATGTTTTGTACCTTGAACTTCATGGCCAGTTTTAACAATTTTCCATACTCCAAATGGATTTTTGTCCAACATAGATTTTGTTCCTTATGTCAAGATCTTTCCACGTCAATTAATGAATGTGGATCAGACGCTTCTGGATTTTCCTATTTTCTTAATTTCTGTTTTATTTTCTTTTAATCCATTTATTTTTAAAAATTCATAACTTCTTTATTTGGAATCAAAAAAATATGGGACCAATTGCAAAAAATTTCTCTTAAATTCTAGTTTCATAATATGATTTTTAATTATTTTTGTGATTCTATTTAATATTTTTTGTGAATTATTTTGTTTTTTATTGTTTTTAATTCATTTTAAATACTTTTAGGTATTCAAAAATTCCAAAAATATTTTCTTAACATGTATGAATGATGATAAGTCTATGAAAATATTCTCATCAATTTCTTAATTGATTTGAGATTTATTTGAGATTTTAGTTCATATACGTTATTTTTCTCCATTTTTAATTGATAAAAATTAGTTTATGTTTTCAAAAAATATTGAGAAAATTTGTCATTGTTTGACCATGTTAGACTTATGATGATCCAATTGGAGTTATCCAAGTTGATTTGAATTGGATTTGAAGTTTGACCTTAATTTGTTCATTTTATTTCATGTCCAAAAAAAAAATACTAAAAAATATGTTTGACCTTTCTTGACTTCAAATCTTCATTTCACTTTTGTTTACCATTGATTGAGGTTGATTCCATTCATGTTTGATCAATGTGTTTTGGTTATGTCATTTGAATTTCCATCTTGTACATTCTATCTTCATCTTTCATCTTCTTCTTTTTCTTTTGACCAATGAGTTAATGATTTGTGGTTAGCCTTGACACATGGGAGGCTTAACCTTCTTTGATCAAAATCAAATTCAACTTGATCAAAGATCAAGTGAATTGCTTTGTGTCCAAGATAGGTTGCTTCTTGGTCAAGCAAAAAACCTAAAATCCATACAAGGTCATTCTTCTTTTCTTTTGGCATGGCAAGTTGTAGGAGCTTGGCTTACTAGTCATGATCTCTAACTTGTGTTTATTTGCCTATAGTTTTATTGACCAGCCTCAGATAGGTGTGACTACTACATTAGTTCACTTATGATTGCTTAACATAGCGCTAAATTGCCTTATGACGCACTAACACTAACTACTAATTACTATTTTTTTAATTCAAGCATTTAATTCTTGCAATTTACTTTAATGCAATTTAATTTCTTGCGCATTTATTCATATTGTCTTTTTCCTTTGCTTATTTGAGCTCATGTTTATGTTTATTCCATTTGCTCTTTCCTCACTTGAGAACATTATTGTGTAAATATACTATTGCCTTGTGCTTGTTTTATTTTGTTTGTGGGAACCCAATGCAAATGGGAGAAAAGACTTAGAATTAGGACCTCACCTATACTCAAAGAAATGGCCAAATGAAGATGAAAGCAAGCATGACAATGGTTCACAAAGCTCTCAATAATCATATATGCCTCCCAAGTATCTCAATTTGTCAATTTGATCAAGATAAACCAAGGGGCTTGAGGATTGTTTCCCAAGGAAACCCAAATTCAGCTGTGCAGTGACTGTGCCTTGCTGAGGAAGCAACCTCAACCTATGATCCAATTCAACCAAGGGAAGTTATTTCATTAATCATTTTATGAATATATGATCCTATGTGAGGCCTCTCAATCATTCATTCATCAAGATTTGAAGTTTGAACTTGAGAAGTTGACCAGTCAAGTCATCTGACTATCTTGAAATCCACTGAGACCTAACTTTTGATGTGTTTGTCAAATGATGATGACCCCAAGAGAAACAATGTTCTTAAGAACCATATGAACAACTTTCATGTTCATAAAAAATCCATTTGAAACTTGGAAGGTCATCATTCATTTCAAAACATTATAGGTCATTTTGACTGAAACCCTAATTTTGGGTCAACTTCCCAAGGACCTAACTCCTTCATTTTTTATGATTTTAAGGTGAGACATAGTGCATTGGAAATTTTAAGATGTATACTTCAATTGTTATGTTGGACAAAATTTCATAATCCCAAGAGAAACACATGTGATAATACAAAACATTATAGGTCACTTTGGACCAAAGCCATTGAATCTTGAAAAAGTCCAACATCAAGTGCCCATAACGTTTTCATCAAAAATCCAAATGATGAAAAATTTAAGTCCAAATTTATGGTCTTGAAAAAAGATCTACAACTTTTATGGTAGAGGTTTTTTCATTTGGGGCTTGCATCATTGAAATAGAAGGGCTTGAAGTTGGTCACTTTTGGCTAAATTTTCAAATACATGTTTTGTACCTTGAACTTCATGGCCAGTTTTCACAATTTTCCAAACTCCAAATGGATTTTTGTCCAACATAGATTTTGTTCCTTATGTCAAGATCTTTCCACGTCAATTAATGAATGTGGATCAGACGCTTCTGGATTTTCCTATTTTCTTAATTTCTGTTTTATTTTCTTTTAATCCATTTATTTTTAAAAATTCATAACTTCTTTATTTGGAATCACAAAAATATGGGACCAATTGCAAAAAATTTCTCTTAAATTCTAGTTTCATAATATGATTTTTAATTATTTTTGTGATTCTATTTAATATTTTTTGTGAATTATTTTGTTTTTGATTGTTTTTAATTCATTTTAAATACTTTTAGGTATTCAAAAATTCCAAAAATATTTTCTTAATATGTATGAATGATGATAAGTCTATGAAAATATTCTCATCAATTTCTTAATTGATTTGCGATTTATTTGAGATTTTAGTTCATATATGTTATTTTTCTCCATTTTTAATTGTTTAAAATTAGTTTCTGTTTTCAAAAAATATTGAGAAAATTTGTCATTGTTTGACCATGTTAGACTTATGATGATCCAATTGGAGTTATCCAAGTTGATTTGAATTGGATTTGAAGTTTGACCTTAATTTGTTCATTTTATTTCATGTATTATTTTAATTCCAAAAAAAAAATACTAAAAAATATGTTTGACCTTTCTTGACTTCAAATCTTCATTTCACTTTTGTTTACCATTGATTGAGGTTGATTCCATTCATGTTTGATCAATGTGTTTTGGTTATGTCATTTGAATTTCCATCTTGTACATTCTATCTTCATCTTTCATCTTCTTCTTTTTCTTTTGACCAATGAGTTAATGATTTGTGGTTAGCCTTGACACATGGGAGGCTTAACCTTCTTTGATCAAAATCAAATTCAACTTGATCAAAGATCAAGTGAATTGCTTTGTGTCCAAGATAGGTTGCTTCTTGGTCAAGCAAAAAACCTAAAATCCATACAAGGTCATTCTTCTTTTCTTTTGGCATGGCAAGTTGTAGGAGCTTGGCTTACTAGTCATGATCTCTAACTTGTGTTTATTTGCCTATAGTTTTATTGACCAGCCTCAGATAGGTGTGACTACTACATTAGTTCACTTATGATTGCTTAACATAGCGCTAAATTGCCTTATGACGCACTAACACTAACTACTAATTACTATTTTTTTAATTCAAGCATTTAATTCTTGCAATTTACTTTAATGCAATTTAATTTCTTGCGCATTTATTCATATTGTCTTTTTCCTTTGCTTATTTGAGCTCATGTTTATGTTTATTCCATTTGCTCTTTCCTCACTTGAGAACATTATTGTGTAAATATACTATTGCCTTGTGCTTGTTTTATTTTGTTTGTGGGAACCCAATGCAAATGGGAGAAAGGACTTAGAATTAGGACCTCACCTATACTCAAAGAAATGGCCAAATGAAGATGAAAGCAAGCATGACAATGGTTCACAAAGCTCTCAATAATCATATATGCCTCCCAAGTATCTCAATTTGTCAATTTGATCAAGATAAACCAAGGGGCTTGAGGATTGTTTCCCAAGGAAACCCTAATTCAGCTGTGCAGTGACTGTGCCTTGCTCAGGAAGCAACCTCAACCTATGATCCAATTCAACCAAGGGAAGTTATTTCATTAATCATTTTATGCATATATGATCCTATGTGAGGCCTCTCAATCATTCATTCATCAAGATTTGAAGTTTGAACTTGAGAAGTTGACCAGTCAAGTCATCTGACTATCTTGAAATCCACTGAGACCTAACTTTTGATGTGTTTGTCAAATGATGATGACCCCAAGAGAAACAATGTTCTTAAGAACCATATGAACAACTTTCATGTTCATAAAAAATCCATTTGAAACTTGGAAGGTCATCATTCATTTCAAAACATTATAGGTCATTTTGACTGAAACCCTAATTTTGGGTCAACTTCCCAAGGACCTAACTCCTTCATTTTTTATGATTTTAAGGTGAGACATAGTGCATTGGAAATTTTAAGATGTATACTTCAATTGTTATGTTGGACAAAATTTCATAATCCCAAGAGAAACACATGTGATAATACAAAACATTATAGGTCACTTTGGACCAAAGCCATTGAATCTTGAAAAAGTCCAACATCAAGTGCCCATAACGTTTTCATCAAAAATCCAAATGATGAAAAATTTAAGTCCAAATTTATGGTCTTGAAAAAAGATCTACAACTTTTATGGTAGAGGTTTTTTCATTTGGGGCTTGCATCATTGAAATAGAAGGCCTTGAAGTTGGTCACTTTTGGCTAAATTTTCAAATACATGTTTTGTACCTTGAACTTCATGGCCAGTTTTCACAATTTTCCAAACTCCAAATGGATTTTTGTCCAACATAGATTTTGTTCCTTATGTCAAGATCTTTCCACGTCAATTAATGAATGTGGATCAGACGCTTCTGGATTTTCCTATTTTCTTAATTTCTGTTTTATTTTCTTTTAATCCATTTATTTTTAAAAATTCATAACTTCTTTATTTGGAATCACAAAAATATGGGACCAATTGCAAAAAATTTCTCTTAAATTCTAGTTTCATAATATGATTTTTAATTATTTTTGTGATTCTATTTAATATTTTTTGTGAATTATTTTGTTTTTGATTGTTTTTAATTCATTTTAAATACTTTTAGGTATTCAAAAATTCCAAAAATATTTTCTTAACATGTAGGAATGATGATAAGTCTATGAAAATATTCTCATCAATTTCTTAATTGATTTGCGATTTATTTGAGATTTTAGTTCATATATGTTATTTTTCTCCATTTTTAATTGTTTAAAATTAGTTTCTGTTTTCAAAAAATATTGAGAAAATTTGTCATTGTTTGACCATGTTAGACTTATGATGATCCAATTGGAGTTATCCAAGTTGATTTGAATTGGATTTGAAGTTTGACCTTAATTTGTTCATTTTATTTCATGTATTATTTTAATTCCAAAAAAAAAAATACTAAAAAATATGTTTGACCTTTCTTGACTTCAAATCTTCATTTCACTTTTGTTTACCATTGATTGAGGTTGATTCCATTCATGTTTGATCAATGTGTTTTGGTTATGTCATTTGAATTTCCATCTTGTACATTCTATCTTCATCTTTCATCTTCTTCTTTTTCTTTTGACCAATGAGTTAATGATTTGTGGTTAGCCTTGACACATGGGAGGCTTAACCTTCTTTGATCAAAATCAAATTCAACTTGATCAAAGATCAAGTGAATTGCTTTGTGTCCAAGATAGGTTGCTTCTTGGTCAAGCAAAAAACCTAAAATCCATACAAGGTCATTCTTCTTTTCTTTTGGCATGGCAAGTTGTAGGAGCTTGGCTTACTAGTCATGATCTCTAACTTGTGTTTATTTGCCTATAGTTTTATTGACCAGCCTCAGATAGGTGTGACTACTACATTAGTTCACTTATGATTGCTTAACATAGCGCTAAATTGCCTTATGACGCACTAACACTAACTACTAATTACTATTTTTTTAATTCAAGCATTTAATTCTTGCAATTTACTTTAATGCAATTTAATTTCTTGCGCATTTATTCATATTGTCTTTTTCCTTTGCTCATTTGAGCTCATGTTTATGTTTATTCCATTTGCTCTTTCCTCACTTGAGAACATTATTGTGTAAATATACTATTGCCTTGTGCTTGTTTTATTTTGTTTGTGGGAACCCAATGCAAATGGGAGAAAGGACTTAGAATTAGGACCTCACCTATACTCAAAGAAATGGCCAAATGAAGATGAAAGCAAGCATGACAATGGTTCACAAAGCTCTCAATAATCATATATGCCTCCCAAGTATCTCAATTTGTCAATTTGATCAAGATAAACCAAGGGGCTTGAGGATTGTTTCCCAAGGAAACCCTAATTCAGCTGTGCAGTGACTGTGCCTTGCTCAGGAAGCAACCTCAACCTATGATCCAATTCAACCAAGGGAAGTTATTTCATTAATCATTTTATGCATATATGATCCTATGTGAGGCCTCTCAATCATTCATTCATCAAGATTTGAAGTTTGAACTTGAGAAGTTGACCAGTCAAGTCATCTGACTATCTTGAAATCCACTGAGACCTAACTTTTGATGTGTTTGTCAAATGATGATGACCCCAAGAGAAACAATGTTCTTAAGAACCATATGAACAACTTTCATGTTCATAAAAAATCCATTTGAAACTTGGAAGGTCATCATTCATTTCAAAACATTATAGGTCATTTTGACTGAAACCCTAATTTTGGGTCAACTTCCCAAGGACCTAACTCCTTCATTTTTTATGATTTTAAGGTGAGACATAGTGCATTGGAAATTTTAAGATGTATACTTCAATTGTTATGTTGGACAAAATTTCATAATCCCAAGAGAAACACATGTGATAATACAAAACATTATAGGTCACTTTGGACCAAAGCCATTGAATCTTGAAAAAGTCCAACATCAAGTGCCCATAACGTTTTCATCAAAAATCCAAATGATGAAAAATTTAAGTCCAAATTTATGGTCTTGAAAAAAGATCTACAACTTTTATGGTAGAGGTTTTTTCATTTGGGGCTTGCATCATTGAAATAGAAGGCCTTGAAGTTGGTCACTTTTGGCTAAATTTTCAAATACATGTTTTGTACCTTGAACTTCATGGCCAGTTTTCACAATTTTCCAAACTCCAAATGGATTTTTGTCCAACATAGATTTTGTTCCTTATGTCAAGATCTTTCCACGTCAATTAATGAATGTGGATCAGACGCTTCTGGATTTTCCTATTTTCTTAATTTCTGTTTTATTTTCTTTTAATCCATTTATTTTTAAAAATTCATAACTTCTTTATTTGGAATCACAAAAATATGGGACCAATTGCAAAAAATTTCTCTTAAATTCTAGTTTCATAATATGATTTTTAATTATTTTTGTGATTCTATTTAATATTTTTTGTGAATTATTTTGTTTTTGATTGTTTTTAATTCATTTTAAATACTTTTAGGTATTCAAAAATTCCAAAAATATTTTCTTAACATGTAGGAATGATGATAAGTCTATGAAAATATTCTCATCAATTTCTTAATTGATTTGCGATTTATTTGAGATTTTAGTTCATATATGTTATTTTTCTCCATTTTTAATTGTTTAAAATTAGTTTCTGTTTTCAAAAAATATTGAGAAAATTTGTCATTGTTTGACCATGTTAGACTTATGATGATCCAATTGGAGTTATCCAAGTTGATTTGAATTGGATTTGAAGTTTGACCTTAATTTGTTCATTTTATTTCATGTATTATTTTAATTCCAAAAAAAAAAAATACTAAAAAATATGTTTGACCTTTCTTGACTTCAAATCTTCATTTCACTTTTGTTTACCATTGATTGAGGTTGATTCCATTCATGTTTGATCAATGTGTTTTGGTTATGTCATTTGAATTTCCATCTTGTACATTCTATCTTCATCTTTCATCTTCTTCTTTTTCTTTTGACCAATGAGTTAATGATTTGTGGTTAGCCTTGACACATGGGAGGCTTAACCTTCTTTGATCAAAATCAAATTCAACTTGATCAAAGATCAAGTGAATTGCTTTGTGTCCAAGATAGGTTGCTTCTTGGTCAAGCAAAAAACCTAAAATCCATACAAGGTCATTCTTCTTTTCTTTTGGCATGGCAAGTTGTAGGAGCTTGGCTTACTAGTCATGATCTCTAACTTGTGTTTATTTGCCTATAGTTTTATTGACCAGCCTCAGATAGGTGTGACTACTACATTAGTTCACTTATGATTGCTTAACATAGCGCTAAATTGCCTTATGACGCACTAACACTAACTACTAATTACTATTTTTTTAATTCAAGCATTTAATTCTTGCAATTTACTTTAATGCAATTTAATTTCTTGCGCATTTATTCATATTGTCTTTTTCCTTTGCTCATTTGAGCTCATGTTTATGTTTATTCCATTTGCTCTTTCCTCACTTGAGAACATTATTGTGTAAATATACTATTGCCTTGTGCTTGTTTTATTTTGTTTGTGGGAACCCAATGCAAATGGGAGAAAGGACTTAGAATTAGGACCTCACCTATACTCAAAGAAATGGCCAAATGAAGATGAAAGCAAGCATGACAATGGTTCACAAAGCTCTCAATAATCATATATGCCTCCCAAGTATCTCAATTTGTCAATTTGATCAAGATAAACCAAGGGGCTTGAGGATTGTTTCCCAAGGAAACCCTAATTCAGCTGTGCAGTGACTGTGCCTTGCTCAGGAAGCAACCTCAACCTATGATCCAATTCAACCAAGGGAAGTTATTTCATTAATCATTTTATGCATATATGATCCTATGTGAGGCCTCTCAATCATTCATTCATCAAGATTTGAAGTTTGAACTTGAGAAGTTGACCAGTCAAGTCATCTGACTATCTTGAAATCCACTGAGACCTAACTTTTGATGTGTTTGTCAAATGATGATGACCCCAAGAGAAACAATGTTCTTAAGAACCATATGAACAACTTTCATGTTCATAAAAAATCCATTTGAAACTTGGAAGGTCATCATTCATTTCAAAACATTATAGGTCATTTTGACTGAAACCCTAATTTTGGGTCAACTTCCCAAGGACCTAACTCCTTCATTTTTTATGATTTTAAGGTGAGACATAGTGCATTGGAAATTTTAAGATGTATACTTCAATTGTTATGTTGGACAAAGTTTCATAATCCCAAGAGAAACACATGTGATAATACAAAACATTATAGGTCACTTTGGACCAAAGCCATTGAATCTTGAAAAAGTCCAACTTCAAGTGCCCATAACGTTTTCATCAAAAATCCAAATGATGAAAAATTTAAGTCCAAATTTATGGGTTTGAAAAAAGATCTACAACTTTTATGTTGGAGGTTTTTTCATTTGGGGCTTGCATCATTGAAATAGAAGGGCTTGAAGTTGGTCACTTTTGGCTAAATTTTCAAATACATGTTTTGTACCTTGAACTTCATGGCCAGTTTTCACAATTTTCCAAACTCCAAATGGATTTTTGTCCAACATAGATTTTGTTCCTTATGTCAAGATCTTTCCACGTCAATTAATGAATGTGGATCAGACGCTTCTGGATTTTCCTATTTTCTTAATTTCTGTTTTATTTTCTTTTAATCCATTTATTTTTAAAAATTCATAACTTCTTTATTTGGAATCACAAAAATATGGGACCAATTGCAAAAAATTTCTCTTAAATTCTAGTTTCATAATATGATTTTTAATTATTTTTGTGATTCTATTTAATATTTTTTGTGAATTATTTTGTTTTTGATTGTTTTTAATTCATTTTAAATACTTTTAGGTATTCAAAAATTCCAAAAATATTTTCTTAACATGTAGGAATGATGATAAGTCTATGAAAATATTCTCATCAATTTCTTAATTGATTTGCGATTTATTTGAGATTTTAGTTCATATATGTTATTTTTCTCCATTTTTAATTGTTTAAAATTAGTTTCTGTTTTCAAAAAATATTGAGAAAATTTGTCATTGTTTGACCATGTTAGACTTATGATGATCCAATTGGAGTTATCCAAGTTGATTTGAATTGGATTTGAAGTTTGACCTTAATTTGTTCATTTTATTTCATGTATTATTTTAATTCCAAAAAAAAAAAACTAAAAAATATGTTTGACCTTTCTTGACTTCAAATCTTCATTTCACTTTTGTTTACCATTGATTGAGGTTGATTCCATTCATGTTTGATCAATGTGTTTTGGTTATGTCATTTGAATTTCCATCTTGTACATTCTATCTTCATCTTTCATCTTCTTCTTTTTCTTTTGACCAATGAGTTAATGATTTGTGGTTAGCCTTGACACATGGGAGGCTTAACCTTCTTTGATCAAAATCAAATTCAACTTGATCAAAGATCAAGTGAATTGCTTTGTGTCCAAGATAGGTTGCTTCTTGGTCAAGCAAAAAACCTAAAATCCATACAAGGTCATTCTTCTTTTCTTTTGGCATGGCAAGTTGTAGGAGCTTGGCTTACTAGTCATGATCTCTAACTTGTGTTTATTTGCCTATAGTTTTATTGACCTGCCTCAGATAGGTGTGACTACTACATTAGTTCACTTATGATTGCTTAACATAGCGCTAAATTGCCTTATGACGCACTAACACTAACTACTAATTACTATTTTTTTAATTCAAGCATTTAATTCTTGCAATTTACTTTAATGCAATTTAATTTCTTGCGCATTTATTCATATTGTCTTTTTCCTTTGCTCATTTGAGCTCATGTTTATGTTTATTCCATTTGCTCTTTCCTCACTTGAGAACATTATTGTGTAAATATACTATTGCCTTGTGCTTGTTTTATTTTGTTTGTGGGAACCCAATGCAAATGGGAGAAAGGACTTAGAATTAGGACCTCACCTATACTCAAAGAAATGGCCAAATGAAGATGAAAGCAAGCATGACAATGGTTCACAAAGCTCTCAATAATCATATATGCCTCCCAAGTATCTCAATTTGTCAATTTGATCAAGATAAACCAAGGGGCTTGAGGATTGTTTCCCAAGGAAACCCTAATTCAGCTGTGCAGTGACTGTGCCTTGCTCAGGAAGCAACCTCAACCTATGATCCAATTCAACCAAGGGAAGTTATTTCATTAATCATTTTATGCATATATGATCCTATGTGAGGCCTCTCAATCATTCATTCATCAAGATTTGAAGTTTGAACTTGAGAAGTTGACCAGTCAAGTCATCTGACTATCTTGAAATCCACTGAGACCTAACTTTTGATGTGTTTGTCAAATGATGATGACCCCAAGAGAAACAATGTTCTTAAGAACCATATGAACAACTTTCATGTTCATAAAAAATCCATTTGAAACTTGGAAGGTCATCATTCATTTCAAAACATTATAGGTCATTTTGACTGAAACCCTAATTTTGGGTCAACTTCCCAAGGACCTAACTCCTTCATTTTTTATGATTTTAAGGTGAGACATAGTGCATTGGAAATTTTAAGATGTATACTTCAATTGTTATGTTGGACAAAGTTTCATAATCCCAAGAGAAACACATGTGATAATACAAAACATTATAGGTCACTTTGGACCAAAGCCATTGAATCTTGAAAAAGTCCAACTTCAAGTGCCCATAACGTTTTCATCAAAAATCCAAATGATGAAAAATTTAAGTCCAAATTTATGGGTTTGAAAAAAGATCTACAACTTTTATGTTGGAGGTTTTTTCATTTGGGGCTTGCATCATTGAAATAGAAGGGCTTGAAGTTGGTCACTTTTGGCTAAATTTTCAAATACATGTTTTGTACCTTGAACTTCATGGCCAGTTTTCACAATTTTCCAAACTCCAAATGGATTTTTGTCCAACATAGATTTTGTTCCTTATGTCAAGATCTTTCCACGTCAATTAATGAATGTGGATCAGACGCTTCTGGATTTTCCTATTTTCTTAATTTCTGTTTTATTTTCTTTTAATCCATTTATTTTTAAAAATTCATAACTTCTTTATTTGGAATCACAAAAATATGGGACCAATTGCAAAAAATTTCTCTTAAATTCTAGTTTCATAATATGATTTTTAATTATTTTTGTGATTCTATTTAATATTTTTTGTGAATTATTTTGTTTTTGATTGTTTTTAATTCATTTTAAATACTTTTAGGTATTCAAAAATTCCAAAAATATTTTCTTAACATGTATGAATGATGATAAGTCTATGAAAATATTCTCATCAATTTCTTAATTGATTTGAGATTTATTTGAGATTTTAGTTCATATACGTTATTTTTCTCCATTTTTAATTGTTTAAAATTAGTTTCTGTTTTCAAAAAATATTGAGAAAATTTGTCATTGTTTGACCATGTTAGACTTATGATGATCCAATTGGAGTTATCCAAGTTGATTTGAATTGGATTTGAAGTTTGACCTTAATTTGTTCATTTTATTTCATGTATTATTTTATGTCCAAAAAAAAATACTAAAAAATATGTTTGACCTTTCTTGACTTCAAATCTTCATTTCACTTTTGTTTACCATTGATTGAGGTTGATTCCATTCATGTTTGATCAATGTGTTTTGGTTATGTCATTTGAATTTCCATCTTGTACATTCTATCTTCATCTTTCATCTTCTTCTTTTTCTTTTGACCAATGAGTTAATGATTTGTGGTTAGCCTTGACACATGGGAGGCTTAACCTTCTTTGATCAAAATCAAATTCAACTTGATCAAAGATCAAGTGAATTGCTTTGTGTCCAAGATAGGTTGCTTCTTGGTCAAGCAAAAAACCTAAAATCCATACAAGGTCATTCTTCTTTTCTTTTGGCATGGCAAGTTGTAGGAGCTTGGCTTACTAGTCATGATCTCTAACTTGTGTTTATTTGCCTATAGTTTTATTAACCAGCCTCAGATAGGTGTGACTACTACATTAGTTCACTTATGATTGCTTAACATAGCGCTAAATTGCCTTATGACGCACTAACACTAACTACTAATTACTATTTTTTTAATTCAAGCATTTAATTCTTGCAATTTACTTTAATGCAATTTAATTTCTTGCGCATTTATTCATATTGTCTTTTTTCCTTTGCTCATTTGAGCTCATGTTTATGTTTATTCCATTTGCTCTTTCCTCACTTGAGAACATTATTGTGTAAATATACTATTGCCTTGTGCTTGTTTTATTTTGTTTGTGGGAACCCAATGCAAGTGGGAGAAAGGACTTAGAATTAGGACCTCACCTATACTCAAAGAAATGGACAAATGAAGATGAAAACAAGCATGACAATGGTTCACAAAGCTCTCAATAATAATATATGCCTCCCAAGTATCTCAATTTGTCAATTTGATCAAGATAAACTAAGGGGCTTGAGGATTGTTTCCCAAGGAAACCCTAATTCAGCTGTGCAGTGACTGTGCCTTGCTCAAGAAGCAACCTCAACCTATGATCAAATTTAACCAAGGGAAGTTCTTTCATTAATCATTTTATGCATATATGATCCTATGTGAGGCCTATCAATCATTCATTCATCAAGATTTGAAGTTTGAACTTGAGAAGTTGACCAGTCAAGTCATCTGACTATCTTGAAATCCACTGAGACCTAACTTTTGATGTGTTTGTCAAATGATGATGACCCCAAGAGAACCAATGTTCTTAAGAACCATAAGAACAACTTTCATGATCATAAAAAATCCATTTGAAACTTGGAAGGTCATCATTCATTTCAAAACATTATAGGTCATTTTGACGGAAACCCTAATTTTAGGTCAACTTCCCAAGGACCTAACTCCTTCATTTTTGATGGTTTTAAGGTGAGACATAGTGCATTGGAAATTTTAAGATGTATACTTCAATTGTTATGTTGGACAAAGTTTCATAATCCCAAGAGAAACACATGTGATAATACAAAACATTATAGGTCACTTTGGACCAAAGCCATTGAATCTTGAAAAAGTCCAAATTCAAGTGCCCATAACGTTTTCATCAAAAATCCAAATGATGAAAAATTTAAGTCCAAATTTATGGTCTTGAAAAAAGATCTACAAATTTTATTTTGGAGGTTTTTTCATTTGGGGCTTGCATCATTTAAATAGAAAGGCTTGAAGTTGGTCACTTTTGGCTAAATTTTCAAATACATGTTTTGTACCTTGAACTTCATGGCCAGTTTTCACAATTTTCCAAACTCCAAATGGATTTTTGTCCAACATAGATTTTGTTCCTTATGTCAAGATCTTTCCACGTCAATTAATGAATGTGGATCAGACGCTTCTGGATTTTCCTATTTTCTTAATTTCTGTTTTATTTTCTTTTATTCCATTTATTTTTAAAAATTCATAACTTCTTTATTTGGAATCACAAAAATATGGGACCAATTTCAAAAAAATTCTCTTAAATTTAGTTTCTTAATATGATTTTTAATTATTTTTGTGATTCCATTTAATATTTTTTGTGAATTATTTTGTTTTTGATTATTTTTAATTCATTTTAAATACTTTTAGGTATTCAAAAAATCCAAAAATATTTTCTTAACATGTATGAATGATGATAAGTCTATGAAAATATTCTCATCAATTTTTTAATTGATTTGAGATTTATTTGAGATTTTAGTTCATATATGTTATTTTTCTCTATTTTTAATTGTTTAAAATTAGTCTCTGTTTACAAAAAATGTTGAGAAAATTTGTCAAACCTTGTTTGACCATGTTAGACTTTTGATGATCCAGTTGGACTTATCCAAGTTGATTTGAATTGGATTTGAAGTTTGACCTTAATTTGTTCATTTTATTTCATGTATTATTTTAAATCCAAAAAAAATACAAAAAAATATGTTTGACCTTTCTTGACTTCAAATCTTCATTTCACATCTGTTTACCATTGATTGATGTTGATTCCACTCATGTTTGATCAATGTGTTTTGGTTATGTCATTTGAATTGTATCTTGTACATTCTATCTTCATCTTTCATCTTCTTCTTTTTCTTTTGACCAATGAGTTAATGATTTGTGGTTAGCATTGACACATGGGAGGCTTAACCTTCTTTGATCCAAATCAAATTCAACTTGATCAAAGATCAAGTGAATTGCTTTGTGTCCAAGATAGGTTGCTTCTTGGTCAAGCAAAAAACCTAAAATCCATACAAGGTCATTCTTCTTTTCTTTTGGCATGGCAAGTTGTAGGAGCTTGGCTTACTAGTCATGATCTCTAACTTGTGTTTATTTGCCTATAGTTTTATTAACCAGCCTCAGATAGGTGTGACTACTACATTAGTTCACTTATGATTGCTTAACATAGCGTTAAATTGCCTTATGGCACACTAACACTAACTACTAATTACTAATTTTTTAATTCAAGCATTTAATTCTTGCAATTTACTTTAATGCAATTTAATTTCTTGCTCATTTATTCATATTGTCTTTTCCCTTTGCTCATTTGAGCTCATGTTTATGTTTATGCCATTTGCCCTTTGCTCACTTTAGCACATTATTGTATAAATATACTATTGCCTTGTGCTTATTTTGTTTCGTTTGTGGAAACCCAATGCAAAAGGGAGAAAGGATTTAGAATTAGGACCTCACCTATGCTTAATGGAGTTCAAGAGCAACTAGGCCTCATGCCTTTAGAATGCTAAAATTGTTGAAGAGCAACTAGGCCTCATGCCTTTAGAATGCTTAATCTTGAAAATGACTTGAAAGGACCCCTAATCTAAACTCTCTCTTTGTTCATTCCACTTATTGCATTGTGAACTTTTTGATTGTTTGTTCTTGTGTGATAGGGATTCCAAACCTGAGCTAGATAGAAGGACCATTGTCATGAACATCCAAGTTAAGAGAGGAAAATCCAAATTGGAAGATCCTAGGAGCTTGATTGAATATTTGTTTGATTGCTTGAGTTAATTGCTAATTCCAAAGGAAAGGAGCAACTTGAATCATCTTTATAATCTCAAGAAAGGAACTCTAAGGGTTTTATTTTCTTCTATCATCTTTGCATGTTTAGGACTAACCCTTCTTTTCTTCTCTCCATTCTAACCCAAGCCAAACTCATTCTGTGCAAACATTGACATTGTTTTCAAAACTAGAAACTTGGGCATTATGCCTTTGATTTTTCAAACTCTTTTCATTAATACTTATTTTGAATTGAACCTTAAGTCAACTTTGATTTCATTTTGTGAATACTTCTAATTGGTAAATCCAACTCACTTCAAATGATTTTTGTGGTTCCAATGACCACTTTTGTTAAAAACTTTTCATGAACATTAGCTATTAGGTTTGAGTTATCACAGTGGTTGATGTAAAC
Organism: Lathyrus oleraceus; assembly: GCF_024323335.1. Classification (NCBI taxonomy): domain Eukaryota; kingdom Viridiplantae; phylum Streptophyta; class Magnoliopsida; order Fabales; family Fabaceae; genus Lathyrus; species Lathyrus oleraceus. The sequence goes on from NC_066583.1 coordinate 635,795,991, forward strand.
CTCACCTTATCCTTAGTGATTGGACTATAAGTCTTCCATACTTATTATAGGGTGGATCCCTCACTAGTATGTTGAAGCTCTCCTCACATGGTGTATTGTGGTTTAGGTTGAGTTTTCTCCCTTTGATAACAAAAGACCTTAAGGATTTTGACAAAACAATTCACCAACTTATTTTGAGATTTTTACCCCGAACTACGAGGTTTTGATCCTACCTTTATGATGGTACGTAGGCAATGGGTTTATCCATTCAAACAATAAAATTGTAAATAATTTGTATATTCTTTTCTCATCCCCCCAATCATGTTTGCACAAATCTTTTCACAAATACCAACCTACCATACAACTTTGCAAAAAGGGCTCCCTTAGAGTACTAAGGATGTTTTGGGTGCTTAAAACCTTCCAATTGCATAACCAACCCCCTTACCCAGATCTCTGACATTTTTATTAGTTTTTGATTTGATAAAACTTCTCGGTTTTTGTTCGATTTCTAACCTTTCCTTTGGATAAATAGAAGTGTGGTGGCGACTCGAATTGTATGATTTACTTTTGATTTAGTCAATAAATCTAAAGGTAACGAATACCCCGCTACAGAAAAGTGGCGACTCTGCTGGGAAAGGAAATCTTCCTGGTGGGTTTAACCTACTTTTTGCCTTTATTGTATTGTATGTTTATATTTACTTGTGACATATTTTTGTGCAAATTTGGGATGACTGTATTGTTTGTAATGTATGAATTGCTTGATATATTCAATTGCTTGTGTGCTTGGTGGTCTCTTGTGAGATGACACTACGCCAAAAACTGGAATAGACAGCGCACCTTAGAGGGCGCTTTATTACAAAAGCGCACTCTAAAGTGAAGCGAAAAAATAAGGAGCGAACAACTGGAATAGACAGCGCACTTTAGAGGGCGCTTTTGTAATAAAGCGCCCTCTAAGGTGAAGCGAAAAAATAAGGAGGAGATAGAGGGACAACAATACAGGGTGCTTTTTAGAAAGCGCCCTCTAAGGTTACCCTTAGAGGGCGCTTTTAAAAAAGCGCTCTATAAGTCCATGTGCATTTCCAGTTTATAAAGCGCTTTTGGAAAGCCTTAGAGAGCGCTTTCATAAGCGCCCTCTTAGGCCCCCTTTAGAGGGCACTTTTTTTCCACAAGCGCCCTCTAAGGTCCCCTTTAGTAAACATTAAAATTATAACATACTGCGCGTTTTGTTATTTCACTCTCTGTTATTTTCGTTCTTTTTCACGTTTGGGTTCTCACTGCTACGATTTTCGCTACTTCTAAGGCGTTCTCCTTCCACCTCTGTTAGATCTACGACATTTCCTCCTTCTATTAATTCGTTGTTAGCTGTTCGATTTTGACACCATAGGTATTTTTCTAATCTTCATATTACTTGGTTTCTCTTCTGACGTTCGCTATTGTTCATTTTTGGTTTCATTTTTCTTGGTTCATACATTTATTGAGTATTCTCAACAATAATTATTGTGTTGCAATGCTAGCAATGGAGACTAGGCATTATGGGTTAAATTTCACCAACTGTTCCATTTGTTTCTCGATGTAGAAAAAGGAGGCAGCAATATCTAAAACACCTTCTTCCAATCAAAGGTACACTATGCAGCTTATGAGTGTATTTATTCTAGCATACATAGCGTAGCTAGTAACTTAAGAAGTTTAGGTATGGATGTTATTTGATAGAGTAAATTAGAGTCGACTATTCTTCTGTTAGCTTTCAGTTAGACCATTATACAATTCTACATATATATTTTCTAGTCAATGTTTATCTTTTGTAAAAACTATATGATGATATATAACTATGCTACAAATTAGTGCATACCACTAATGCTTAATGCATGGTTCATACATTCTCATGCTATTGAAGTCAGAGATATCTGAAAATGTTGAGAAACTAACTCAATAAACCAAAATTGTTTTGGTTTTGGGTTGTTGTTGGAGACATGAATGCCCTGCACAGAGACTAACTCAATAAAGCGAAATTGTTTTGTCTCATCCCATTTTTGGTTTCTCTTCTGAAATTGTTTTTTGTTTATTCTAATTAGTAATGGATAATACATGGATGTCTTCCAATCGATTGTCGAGAGAGTACGAGAATGGGGTATCAGAATTCGTTAAGTTTGCCGTTGCGCACGCCGAAGACCCCAGTAGAATGATATGTCCTTGCTTGGGTTGTTGTTATGGGAAACGGGTTGACGCAGTTCAGTTGACATCGCATCTAATGAGGCATGGAATTGATCGAAGTTATACATGTTGGAATTTGCATGGTGAGAAAAGTAACGAGAATGTTGAACCGGGGGATAGTACGACCTATGCCTCAAACTATAGTGGCGCAGATACATACGATTGTGATCAAGTTGAAGAGATTGCAGAAGCACTTGAAGGAGATCTTAAGGATTGTCCCGAAATGTTTGAGAGGTTGGTAAGTGATGCAGAGAAACCTTTGTATGATGGTTGCACTAAATTCACAAGATTGTCTGCGGTATTAAAGTTGTACAACTTAAAGGCGGGCAATGGATGGTCGGATAAAAGTTTCACAGAGTTATTAGCCCTTTTGAAAGATATGCTTCCTGAGGATAATGTTCTTCCCAATCGAACATATGAGACTAAAAAGATGTTGTGCTCTATTGGCATGAGCTATGATAAGATACATGCATGTCCAAACGATTGCGTTTTGTTTCGAAATGAGTATGCATCGTTAAATGAGTGTCCTAAATGCGGTGTCTCGCGATATAAGAACAAGTTGTCTCCAACAAAAGCCTTGTGGTATTTTCCCGTTATTCCGAGATTTAGACGCATGTTTCGTAGTGAAACCAAATTTGCAAATCTGTCGTATTTTGGTGTTATCGAGCGCATTTGGGTGTTTGATTATGAGAAGTTTCAGATTCCTATATTTGGTTGCAAGTGGGTTGAAAATAATAACGACATTCGAATGGATAAGTCAGGATTTTTGCAAGTGGATCTTAATAAGGTGGGATACAAAGATGAGTCTTTTATTCTAGCCTCTCAAGCTAGACAAGTGTTCTATGTCTATGATCCGAAAAGTACGAAATGGTCTATAGTTCTTTTTTCCAACAAAGTAATTGATGAAAACACTGGAGATCAAGGTGATATTGATGTTGAGATTGAATCGTTTACCAGAAATGATCAAGATGAGAATATTATATCAAATGATTCATATATTAGAAATGATCATAATGAGGGTATTTGGATCAATCCAACCGTCCGTGTTGTTAAGAGACATGTAGAACATATTCCAACCAAGAAAAGAAAGAGAACTTAGTGAAAAAGGTACAGGTCAAATGATTTTAATTGTTTTCTTTATTACAGGTAAAATGGCTTTTATTACAGCAAATCGAGTCAGTTGCATAAAAAAAAAGGTATAAACATAATTATATGATATTTATGCATAGAAAATGTTAATTCTTGATCTTATACTTCACCTAACTAATTTTATGATATTTTAGGTTCATGCTATTGATATTGAACAAAAAGAGGTTGTTGCTAAGAAGACTGCGGCTAGCAAAAAAAAACATACATCTCAGAGATGCTTTTGCTACTTAGTTTTATTTCTTTTTAAGTTATGAATTGGTTGTATATTTAGAATCTTTAGAAGTTAAACGATTATATATCAATGGATTGTTGTATATGTATGGATTGTTGTATATAAGGCTTGTTGAATGCAATGTGTGAAAAAGGGCTTCAAATTATACAGTTTTAGGTGTACTGCTTCAATATACAGGTTGTCTAAAATAAATAAAAAAAATATAGCGCTTTTTAAAAAAAAAAATTTAAATAACCACCCACTTTAGAGGGCGCTTTCCAAAATAAGCGCCCTCTAAACCCTTAAAAGTTTCCACTTTAGAGGGCGCTTTCCAGTAAAAGCGCCCTCTAAACCCTTAAAAGTTTCCACTTTAGAGGGCGCTTTCCAGTAAAAGCGCCCTCTAAACCCTTAAAAGTTTCCACTTTAGAGGGCGCTTTCTTTAAAAAGCGCCCTCTAAAGTGGCCCTTAAAGGGCTTAAAGAGCCACTTTAGAGAGCGCTTTCACCAGGAAAAAAGCGTTGTCTTTACCTATGCCAGCGCCAGATTAGAGGGCGCTTTAAAGCGTTGTTATAGGCCAAAAAAAGCGCCCTCTTTTCCCTTATTTGGCGTAGTGTGAGTTCTATACCCAAACTCGAGTGCACTTATGATAGGAGAATGGCATAGTCTTGTTGACTTGTGTGGAGTTATTCCTTAGCAAGTTGACTTGCAAGCCCATTCACTTGGTGGAGGTTTTGTTGGGATCAATAATGTCACACGAGTAGTCGTGGTTAGGCATTACTCTTTCCAATATAGACCTTAGAAGCCAAGGACCTTAGATTACCTAGCCCATCTTGGCCTATTTTAAGACGTAGTGCGAAGATCGTTCAAGTGTAAGATTTGATACGATTGTTACGCGATACTACACTCATAAGAGTCTCTCTTGAGAATATTTTTGGAATACGAATAGTCGTTTATCCGATAATATCCGAAAGATGGGATGATGACTATGGGAACCTCTTTTAGAACATGATTGTCAGGTTTAACCATAGTACACTCCCTTTGGGTGGTTCTTAACCGAGACTCCATGCTCGTAACTTGCAACAAACCCTTGATTCGCGGTTGATCCGTTCTCGTATATCCTTAATATCAATGGAACTTGGGTGTTGATAAGGTGTAAACCATAATCCACCAAAATGGATTATTGATATTGAGGATGACTTGATCCATCCCGTGACCTTTGTGTGGTGTGACTTGCTTGATCCTTGAGTGTGGTTGTTGCATCCATGCATTCATGCATTCATTTGCATCCATATCATCAACAATGAGAAAATTTCAAGGAACTTAAGAGGTCTATTTGAAAATTTTCAGACATGGATAAGCAAAGAAGGAATACAAAGAAGTACAGTGTCAGACAACCCGACTTGAAAGAGTTAAGGAATTTGACATCCTATGTATTAGATCCCTTGGAGTTCAAGGCTCGTCATGGGAAGCTTCTGTCTATTCTTGCTACTCAGGTGGATGAAGGTCTGATGAGTGTGTTAGTGCAGTTCTATGATCCTCTGTACTGTTGCTTCACTTTTCCGGATTTCCAGCTTTTGCCTACACTTGAGGAGTATGCCTATCTTGTGGGTATACCTATCTTAGATCAGTTGTCGTTCAGTGGCTTGGAGAGAGTTCCTTCTTCCCAAGAGATTGTTGATTTGTTGCACATAGATGTATCTGATATTGGTGCTCATATGACTACCAAAGGTGGAATTCAAGCTCTCCCATCTAATTTTCTCATCGCCCAAGCTACTCTGTTTGGGAAGGCCATGAGTGAGGACACCTTTGAGGCCATATTTGTACTTCTCATCTATGGGCTAGTGTTATTTCCCAACATCGACAATTTCGTGGATGTGAACGCTATTAGGATTTTCTCTACTCTTAATCTCGTTTCGACTCTATTGGGTGACACTTATTTCTCTTTGCATATGAGGAATGCAAAGGGTGGTGGTACCATTGTGTGCTGTTTGCCTCTATTGTACAAGTGGTTTATTTCGCACTTGCCTCAGACGCTCGCCTTCAAGGAGAACAAAGGATGTCTACGGTGGTCCACGAGACTTATGTCTCTCACTAATGATGATATCTCTTGGTATAACCGTGTATATGATGGTGTGCAAATTATTGATTCTTGTGGTGAATTCTCCAATGTGCCTCTTCTTGGTACATGTGGTGGGATTAACTACAACCCTATTTTGGCTCGCCTTCAGCTTGGGTTCCCCTTAAAGGATAAACCTAACAACATTTTGTTGGAAGGTGTGTTCTTTCAAGAGGGTAAAGATCCCCAAAACTTGAAGGGCAGGATGGTCCATGCTTGGCGCAAGATTCATAGGAAGGGAAGGAAAAAGCTTGGTTCGAAGAATTGTATTGCTTTGGAACCCTACACCTCTTGGGTGAGGAGGAGAGCTTTTGAGTACCGCATGCCCTATGACTACCCGAGACCTACACCGATGGTTATGGTTGGGACTTCAACCCTCCCTAACCAAGGAGTAGAGGAGTTGAGAGATGAAGATCGTTTGCGTGCTTGGGTTTGTGAGCGAGAGGAGCTACTTCAGCAACTCAGAGATAAGGATGCTTTGATAGAATTTCTGGAGCATCAGGTTATCGACGAGCCAGATGATGTGGTTACTTCTCTTCTTCCTCAGTCTTCCAAGTTTTGGAAGAGGAAGTATGATCGACTTGCCAAGGAGAAGGCAGATATGGAGGCAGCCTATGAGAGAGAGGTGAAGAGGTTTCGTGCAGCTTATCTTCCGGTCTCGAGAGCTTTGGACGATTGCTTCTAGGGTTCCATAGGATGTTCATTTTCCTTCTCTCTTGTATTGTATTTGGTTACCAAGACTGTACTTCTCTGGTGTAAATTTTTTTTCCAAATGTTATTGATATGAATATTCCATTATATGTCTAAAAGAGTAATATTTCCAAACATTTGTGAATAGATCTCTAAAAAGTTCCTGAAACAAAAAATAAAATCATATGCACAAGAATTTCATGCATCATATGCATAAGCAGGTTTTGTTCAGGGCTTCTTGATCAGTGGGCTAACTCTGTGTTCTTCATTTATTTTGAAGACAAGCTGACGCACCGGTACAACACCAGGGCCAATTCTTCAAAGCTTATGGATCATCTTGAACAAGAAAACAGAGAACTTAAGGAGGAAGTATCTAGGTTGACTGCCCTGATGGAGTCATTCCTGACTGCTCAGAGCCAGTCTTCTCCAACACCTGCAACTCCTCCCTAGAGGACGGTCGTCTCAGATATTGCTTCCTCTACAGTGCCTGCCGCCAGTGCTCATTTTGCTCCGTCTTCTATGTCAGTTGGGTTTCCCTGGGGGATGCCCGCGAATTTTGTGCTAGAGGGTCTCGCTCCAACCTTTGCTTCTATGCCGACATCTAGCCCGATACTTGTTGTGCCACCTCCCGTTGTGCATACGTTACCGAGAGTCGACGACACCATTTATCACTCTGAGCCATCTGAGGGCCCAGATGTCTATGAGAAAATGGATGCTATGAATGACCAATTCCTTGAGCTGTGCAAGGAACTAAAGACTCTAAGAGGGAAGGACCTCTTCGGTAAATCTACTGTTGAGCTATGCCTCGTGCCAAATGTCAAGATTCCTATCAAGTTCAAAGTGCCTGACTTTGAAAAGTATAAAGGAAACACTTGCCCTCTCATCCATCTTGTGATGTACGCATGCAAGATGTCAACTCAAACTGACAACGATCAACTCCTCATCCACTATTTCCAAGACAGCTTGTCCGGTGCCGCACTCAGATGGTATATGGGTCTGGATAGTGCGAACATCCGCTCCTTCAACGACCTTGGCGAAGCTTTCGTCAAGCAGTATAAGTACAATCTTGATATGGCTCCCGATAGGGACCAGCTGAGGGCTATGTCCCAGAAGGAGAAGGAAACGTTCAAGGAGTACGCCCAGAGGTGGCGTGAATTGGCGAAGAGAAAGAAATGACGAAGATCTTTTTAAAGACTTTAAGCTCTTTCTAATACGAGCGGATAATAGCTAGTGCTCCCTCGGACTTCACTGAGATGGTGAACATGGGGATGAGGCTAGAGGAAGGGGTCCGTGAAGGACGTCTGGCCAAAGATGAAGGCTCTTCTGCAAAATGTTATGGGGCGTTTGCAAAGAAGAAGGAGGGAGAGGCACATGTTGTGTCCTCCCATATCAAGAGAAGACCCTCTGTAAAGAGGAAGACTGTGCGCCCTGCTAGTAACCAGCACCAGGTGGCTCATATAGCACATGCCTTTAGGGAAACTCAACATTATCAACATCAGCAACAACAACATCAATAATATCAACAACAACAGCATCGTCCGCAACAACAGGCCTACCAGCCTCGAAACAACAACAATACCAGCACCAACTATGGTAGGAAAAGGGTCACTTTTGATCCAATTCCAATGACCTAGGCAGAGCTCTATCCGGTATGTCAGTCATATTAGGAAATCCTTGGTCGAGATGCATAGATTGTTATGTGGATACAGTCATTATGAGCATGACCATGACAGATGCCGAGTATGCACTGTCAATGAGAGAGGATGTCGCCAAGTCAGGAAGGACATCCAAGAGATGCTGGATCAGGGTGTGATCGAGATACTTCAGAATCGTGATGAGGATGAAGTGAATGTTATATCACCTGTATTCAGAATACCAGAACCTATTATTGTCAGATATGATGGCAGCAAGAAGAAGGTTTCTCCATCTCTTATTATCAAGCCAGCGGGCCCTGTCCCTTACTCCTCAGATAAAGTTGTTCCCTACAGATATAACGCAGTTGCGTTAGAAGATGGGAAGGAGGTGTCGTTGCCCTCCACTTATGTTATGAGTATATCCGATGTTAGTGGTGTGACCCGCAGTGGTCGTGTTTTCTCGGCGCCGCCGAAACCCCAAGATGACATGAGAAGAACTGGTGCTGTTAATAATTCTGCCACCCCTGTGGGTTCTTCTTCTTCTCCGAATCCAACACTTGTTGTTGATAAACCTACTAAGGCTCCTGTCTCTGTTGGCCAGAATGGCATATTGAAAAAGGACTGTGATGAGATGTTAAGGCTTATCAAAAGGAGCGAGTATAATGTTGTTGATTAGCTGCTTTAAACTCCATCAAAGATATCTGTCCTATCTTTGTTGATGAATTATGAGCCACACCGTGAAGCTTTGCAAAGAGTGTTGGACGTGGCATACATGGATCACGATGTCACAATTGAATAGTTTGATAGCATTGTTGCAAACATAACTGCTTGTAACAATTTGAGCTTTTGCGATGCTGATCTTCCCGAGGAGGGAAAAGACCACAATTTGGCTCTACACATTTCTATGAACTGCAAGGATGATGCCTTGTCTAATGTGCTGGTAGACACGGGATCATCACTCAATGTGTTGCCAAAACCCACTCTGGCGAAACTTTCTTATCAGGGGCCTCCCATGAGGCAAAGTGGAGTGGTGGTGAAGGCTTTTGATGGGTCGAGGAAAACTGTGATTGGTGAGGTTGAGCTCCTAACCAAGATAGGACCTAGTGATTTCCATATCACTTTCTAGGTTATGGATATCCACCCATCATATAGTTGCTTGCTTGGCAGACCATGGATTCACGAGGCAGGCGCCGTGACATCCACCCTACACCAGAAGTTAAAATTCGTCAAGAATAAGAAGTTGGTGGTGATAGGGGGAGAGAAGGCTCTCTTGGTAAGCCATTTGTCTTCCTTTTCTTATATAGATGCTGAGGATGAGGTTGGGACGCCGTTCCAAGCCTTATCTATTGCTGAGCCTTTAAGGAAGGGAACTTCTTCATTTGCGTCCTACAATGATGCGAAGTTGGCCATTGAGCATGACGCAACTACTGGTTTAGGACAAATGATTAAGCTGGAAGACAATAAATCCCGTGTTGGCATAGGGTACTCTTCAGGCACTTTCAACGAGCATAGGCTGTTTCAGAGTGGTGGTTTCATCCACACGACTGAAGACCAAGAGACTGCTGCTATAGTGGAAGATGATGCAAAGGAAGATTCTGGCAACTTTGTCATCCCTAGAGGAGTCTGCAATAATTGGGTCATTGTTGATGTTCCAACAGTTGTCCATAAGTCCACGTAATGTGTTCACTTTTGTTTGAAAACCCTTCGCCCATGCCAAAAGGAGAAGTGGTGACATTGTTGGCACGTTAATACAATGATATTCATTCAATAATTACATGTTAAATGTCTGTTTTTTCCAAATTATTTTCCCTTTTTTATTTTTTGCATGAAATTGGTGATCACTAAAAAACCCTAAAAGAGAATAAAATCAATCTTTTCATCTGCATAATGATTTGCTTTGTTTGAAATCTAAAATCTCTTTTATATCCAAAATCATTATGCAGGTTGGTCAAACCCATTGAACATAATGATCCAACACCATCTCCCAACTTTGAGTTCCCTGTATTTGAGGCAGAAGAAGATGATGTTGAAGAGATTCCTGATGAGATTACCCGTCTGCTTGAGCACGAAGAGAAGATCATTCAGCCGCATCTCAAGAATCTGGAAACAGTCAACTTGGGGTCTGAAGATTGTGTTCGTGAGGTGAAGATTGGGGCAATCCTTGAAGAATCTGTGAAGAAGGGGTTGATTGAATTGCTACGAGAATATGTCGATGTCTTTGCCTGGTCGTATGAAGACATGCCTGGTCTAGATACAGATATCGTGCAACATTTCTTGCCTTTGAAGCCTGAGTGTGTGTCTGTAAAGCAAAAGCTCAGAAGAACTCATCCTGATATGGAAGTGAAGATTAAAGAAGAAGTTCAGAAGCAAATTGATGCGGGGTTTCTGGTGACTTCTACATATCCTCAATGGGTGGCCAATATTGTACCCGTGCCTAAGAAAGATGGAAAAGTCTGAATGTGTGTGGATTACCGTGACTTGAATAAAGCTAGTCCGAAAGATGATTTTCCTCTACCACATATTGATATGTTGGTAGATAATACGACCAAATTCAATGTCTTCTCATTTATGGACGGATTTTCCAGTTATAATCAGATCAAAATGGCACCCGAGGATATGGAGAAGACAACATTCATCACACCTTGGGGAACATTCTGTTATCGAGTGATGCCCTTCGGTTTGAAGAACGCCGGAGCCACGTATCAACGAGCTATGACTACCTTGTTTCATGATATGATGCACAAGGAGATCGAGGTATATGTTGATGATATGATTGTGAAGTCAAGAACGGAAGTTGAACATGTAGAGCACTTGTTAAGGCTTTTTCAGCGTTTGAGGAAGTACAAACTCCGCCTGAATCCGAACAAGTGTACATTTGGAGTCCGTTACGGCAAGTTATTGGGCTTTATTGTCAGTGAGAGAGGTATTGAAGTTGATCCTGCCAAGGTCAAAGCAATACAAGAGATGCCTGTGCCCAAAACTGAGAAGCAAGTCCGGGGTTTTCTTGGCCGCTTGAATTATATTTCCAGATTTATATCCCACATGATTGCCACATGTGCGCCAATATTCAAGCTCCTCCGGAAAGATCAGCGTCATGATTGGACCGAGGATTGCCAGAAGGCCTTTGACAGTATCAAAGAGTATCTGTCTGAGCCTCTGATTCTGTCTCTGGCTGTGGAAGGGAGACCACTGATTATGTACTTGACCGTTCTTGAAGACTCCATGGGTTGTGTATTGGGTCAGCAAGATGAATCAGGGAAGAAAGAGTATGCCATATACTATCTGAGTAAGAAGTTCACTGATTGTGAGTCTCGATACTTAATGCTTTAGAAAAAATGTTGTGCTTTGGCTTGGGCTGCTAAGCGCTTATGCCAGTATATGTTGAATCATACGACTTGGTTGATATCCAAAATGGATCCAATCAGGTATATCTTTGAGAAGCCTGCTTTAACTGGGAGGATTGCCCATTCGCAGATGCTGTTGTTTGAGTATGATATTGAGTATCGAGCTCAGAAATCTATTAAAGGTAGTATCTTGGCTGACCACTTGGCACATCAACCAATTGAGGATTATCAGTCTGTTCAATACGACTTCCCTGATGAGGAGATTCTGTATTTGCAGATGAAAGATTGCGATGAGCCTACGCTCGATGAAGGGTCAGAGCCTGGTTCTCGATGGGGTATGGTTTTCGATGGCGCTATTAATCAGTATGGAAATGGTATTGGGGCAGTGATTATTACTCCTCAGGGTACACATTTTCCTTTTACAGCAAGGCTAACTTTCAAATGCACGAATAATATGGCGGAGTATGAGGCCTCTATTATGGGTTTGGAAGAGTGTATTGATCTTAGGATCAAACATCTTGATGTTTATGGTGATTCGGCCCTTGTTGTTAATCAGATTAAGGATGAATGGGAGACGAATCATCCTGGCCTCATCCCATACAAAGATTATGCGAGGAGGATTTCAACTTTCTTTACTGAGGTTGACTTCCATCATATTCCTCGAGATGAGAATCGGATGGCAGATGCTCTTGCTACGCTTGCTTCGATGATTATGGTGAAATTATGGAATGAAGTCCCCAATATCACTGTGATGCGCTTGGATAGACCAACTCACGTATTTGCCGTTGAAAAAGTGAAAGATGATAAGCCATGGTATTATGACATCAAGTGTTTTCTTCAGAGTCAGATTTACCCGCCTAGGGCATCTGTTAAAGATAAGAAGACTTTGAGGAGATTATCTGGTAGTTTCTACCTCAATGGTGATGTGCTTTATAAGAGGAATTTTGACATGGTTCTGCTCAGATGCGTGGATAGACACGAAGCAGACTTGTTGATGACTGAAGTCCATGAGGGTTCATTTGGTACTCATTCCAATGGACATGCCATGGCAAAGAAGATGTTAAGAGCAGACTACTATTGGCTTACAATGGAGTCTGACTGCTGCAAATATGTGAAGAAATTCCATCAGTGTCAGATCTATATGGATAAGATTCATATTCCGCCGACACTTCTGAATCTTATTTCCTCACCATGGCCTTTCTCCGTGTGGGGAATTGACATGATTGGCATGATAGAGCCAAAGGCGTCAAACGTTCACCGTTTTATTCTCATAGCAATTGATTACTTCACCAAGTGGGTTGAAGCGGCATCATATGCAAATGTGACCAGGCAGGTGGTTGTGAAGTTTATCAAGAATCAACTCATATGCCGTTATGGTGTGTCAGATAAGATCATTACTGATAATGGATCTAACTTGAACAACAAGATGATGAAAGAGCTGTGTAGCGAGTTCAAGATTACACATCATAATTCTTCTCCTTATAGACCCAAGATGGATGGGGCTGTTGAAGCTGCTAATATGAACATCAAGAAGATTATCCAGAAGATGGTTGTTACGTACAAAGATTGGCATGAGATGTCGCCATTTGCTTTGCATGGTTATCGTACATCTGTCCGCACTTCAACAGGGGCAACCCCTTTCTCCCTTGTATATGGCATGGAGGTTGAGATCCCATCAATGAGAGTCTTGATGGAAGCCAAGTTGACTGAGGCTGAATGGGTTCAGAGTCGTTATGACCAGCTGAATTTGATTGAAGAGAAGAGATTAACTGCCATGTGCCATGGTCAGTCATATCAGCAAAGGATGAACAAAGCCTTTGATAAGAAGGTCAAACCTCATGTGTTCCGAGAAGGTGACCTCGTGCTCAAGAAAGTTTTGTCTTTCACGCCCGATTCCAGGGGCATGTGGACTCCAAACTATGAAGATCCATATGTTATTAAGAGAGCCTTTTCAGGCGGTGCTTTGATACTTACAACTATGGATGGGGAGGATTTCACTCGTCATGTGAATTCGGATGCAGTCAGGAAATACTTCGCCTAAAATAAAAACAGAATAGCTCGCTAAGTTGAAAATCCGAAAGGGCGACTTAGGCAAAAATGAGCATCTCGGTGGATTGAAAACCCGAAAGGGAGGTCCAGGCAAAAGTTAGAGACATAAAAAAAATGATATATATATATATATATATATATATATATATATATATATATATATATATATATATATCCCGCTAGATTGAGTACCTCACCCAGGGGCAATCTAGGCAAAAATTAGGGATTTGGCAAGTAACTGCATCCTGACAAGACTTTGTTCTTCAACTGTCATCTGTTAGAGATTCTCGCTCAGTCATCGTCAACTAAGGCTTCGAATACATTGGATTCAGAGTTGGTGGAGAAATAGTCATTATGTTCAATGTAGCCCTTTTTCCAACATATATCATAAATTTCAAATTTGTAAAGATCCATGGAGTCTCGCCATTTGCGGACTACCATTCTATCAAATAAATTTGAGCCTTTAACCAATTCTTTGCACTCTTATTTGTTTCTATTTAACAAATGTTTGCATGTTTTAATTGATAAATATCATTGTTTAAAACAAGTAAAGTTTTTATAAATTGTTTTTAAGCAAAGTGAACATTCATAATGACTGAAAGGATAAATGGAATGTCCTCAGTGCTCTCCCAAGGATAGTACGATCTCCAAAAGGGTAAGACATTTGTTCATATTTCTGGCATGTTTGTATCCTCTGGCATCATTTTTTAGGTTATCTCCTCGGCAGGCACAGAGAGGGTGATACACCACCAAATTCCCCAGAGAGTCTGGAGTTTTGGTCTTGATCTTCTAACATCCTCAACTCCCCAGTAAGTCTGAGTTTGGCATTTGTGTTTTATCAATTATAGGGTTGTCATCCCTTGTGTGGACTCACCTAAAATCCCTTATAGATTGGTAAAATTGATATGCTATCTATTTCAAGGAAGTCGGTTTTTCCCTCAGCATGATTGGAAATCTCCCGTAGTGTGAGCAGGAATTCCCAGCTTGAGTAAAAATCCTCAGCAGGAGTAACTTGGGTTTCCTGCAAAGCTATCTTCCGTTTATCTCCTCAGCAAAAGTTGCCTAGAGCATTTGGTGAAGGGTTTGTCCCCCTTTTCTTCCCCAGCATGGCATATATTGACAAAAGATTATTTTTGATCCCTTCCGCGGAGGCAGTTTATCCCCAGTATGATCGCCTACAGTCCATCCCCAGTGGAGTTGTTTGATCAGAGCCTGATATTTGTTTTCCACTTTTGTTTGGAAATTTTTCCTTTAGCAGAGCTGGTATTGAAGATGTTTGTTTCCTTCCCAGCGGAACATTGATTCTCTCTCCTTGACAGAGATGTCTCTCCAGCAGATAGGAGGAAATGTGTTGATTATTTCTGTTTGGTGGTTACTCCCCACAGAGTTCCATATCTTTCCTTGATAAGTTCCCCAATAGAGTTTATCCTACGACGGAATCTTACCCGTGTTGAGCTCCCCGTTAGAGCCTTCTCTACATCAGATCTTTTGTCGTTTTAGCAGCAAGTCCTTGGCGGTGACTCTGTAGCTTCCCCAGCGGAGTGATTTATCCATTCTCCCGGTGGCAGAGATGTTTCCTCAACAGTGAGAAGAGAATACTTGATTAATGTGTTTCTGTTTGGTGGTTGTTCCCCACAGGATTTCTCATTATCCCCCGATGAGATCCCCATGAGAGTTCATCCATGATGGATCTTATTGTTATATCTGCATGTTTCCGAGAACTGTTGGAAGATCCCCGATAGTTGGTAGCTGTAACCTCTTGTTGGTCCCCAACAACGGTCTCTGATCCCCAGCGGTGGTCTTTATCCCCGACAGCAACTCCGTTTGATCCCCAGCTGTAGTCCGTGTCTCCTGACATATGATGCTCCCCACCAGATTGGATTTTCTCCTGTGGGCCTGGCCTTCTCTTTTGAGATGTTGTACCGGATGTCTGTCCATTGTTTCTTGGACCTGTTTGTGTTAGATATGTCTGCTTGTCAGCATTAATCATACATAAACCACACATATACATGCATGATCATAGCATTCAGATATTCATGTTGCATCCTTTGCCATATATCTTTTCTTGTTATCTCCTGCTAGTGGTGAAATGATCTTCCCCAAGCAGATGTTTGTGTCTGATCTCTCCATATAGAGTCAGCCCTATAGGCAGCAAATGTCTATCTTTCCTTCTATATTCCCCACTGAGTTATGTCCTCGTGGATGATCATTTGTTTCAGTTTCCTCCCTAAATATGTATTGGGATGGAATTACTCCCCTGAGTTATATCCTCATTGGTTGAGTCTTGTTTCATTGTGTCTCTCTAGTTTGTTCCTAGATTGACCCCTTTCTTGTTATTTCCCCTGCCTTTCCATGTGGTTCAGGTGATCAATTACTCAGTAAATGGTAACTGTTCATTCTCTCCCCAGTGGATGTCCTGGCCTTCTACCCAGTAACCGGTAGTTGTAAGTCCTATTTCTATGGTTTTCTACCCAGTAACCGGTAGATGTAATCCCCTCTTTGTTGGTGATCTTTATCCAATATTCGGTATTGATACTCCTTCGTTTTGAGTATACCACCCAGTAACCGGTGATATATCTCTGGGATCATTGCTTTTGTCAATATATCCCCGACGAGTCATCTTTCATTTACCTGTGTTTGGTAGTGATTGTTTCTCCTTTGGATTGATCATCATTTTATACCCAGTAGCTGGTATCCCGATGTCCTTTCTTTTCGGTCGATTTATCCTTTATTAATCCAGTAACCGGTTGTGGATAACCTTTCATGCGAGTATGTTATCTACGTTCTGACGGTAATAGATAATATATCTCATGCGCTCTTCAGTCGAAGTCTTTTCTTCCCTAGTTGAGTAAGATTTGTATTTCCTTGTGGAATCGAATGCCCATCTTGTAAATCTGAGTTTGCTTTTTCAGCCCTCTTTTTGGATGATGAGTTTCTTGGAAATATTCCCCAATTCACGCCTGGTTGGTCACCTATTATATGCCCAGTAACCGGTATCCCTGGTGTTCCTTCTTTCTACTCCCTATTATGACTTTTTGTCCCCTGTGGAGTCAGACTTTTCTGAGTTGAAATTTACCTTTTAGGTTTTCCTCAGATGTTTCGGATGATCGATATCTCTCACCCTTATGCCGGTCTTAGATATTCTTTCTCCCTGAGCATGTTGCTCTTTCACCCTTATACCGGTGTTTGGATCCCATGTCTCTTTTTGAGTTTTATTACCCAGTAGCTGGTAATAGCTTATTTGTTGTTTCCTCAGCTGAGTCCTTAATGGACTTCTCCGCCTGGGTCCGGATTTTTATCCGAAGTATCTGTTGTGGATAGTTTTGTTGTATTGGCATATTCCCCAATACATACATCTTCGCGTCAGTTCGAGTCTTTCCATTGATTCATTTTCATGGAATCCCCTCGTGTCTCCCAGCAAGTTTCAAGCCGTGACTTGCTCACGCATTTTATTCCCTTTATCCCCTCAGACTCTCTGTCTCCCAGTGAGTTTTCCTTATGGAATGTATTATACTCCAGCGGACTTTCAGTTTCTCCTGATTTCTTTTTCCTTTGTGGCCATATTCCCCCACAAAGTATTAACTTTTGCATGCATACATCTGCATCATAAGGTCTCTTAGGGACCAAAATTCGTCTCTTTGTTATTATTTAAGCCCATTCTACCTCGTCGAGACAAAGATTTTAGCCTTCATATCTCCGACTAGAATGACCTTAAATAGGGGCATCTGTAAGACCCTAATTTTTACCCTAAGATCCCTCATGGCATCATAACATTGCTCATTGCATTTGCCTCAAGGATCATAGCATTTTGGCTCCTTAACCCTTGGGCTTGGACTTGTGTGAGTTGGTTTGAGACCACCAAGCATTCTTGAATTGTATATTATTGCTTTTCTTATTTTGTTTACTAACCAAAAGCACAAAAATATGTCACTAACTTGTTTTGTTTTGAAGCTTAAGCAGTCATGTGATCTAAGGCTCCTAGGAGGCCCCTATACTCAAAAAAATGGCCAAATGAAGATGAAAGCAAGCATGACAATGGTTCACAAAGCTCTCAATAATCATATATGCCTCTCAAGTATCTCAATTTGTCAATTTGATCAAGATAAATCAAGGGGCTTGAGGATTGTTTCCCAAGGAAATCCTAATTCAGTTGTGTAGTGATTGTGCCTTGCTCAGGAAGCAACCTCAACCTATGATCAAATTCAACCAATGTAAGTTCTTTCATTAATCATTTTATGCATATATGAGCCTATGTGAGTCCTCTCAATCATTCATTCATCAAGATTTGAAGTTTGAACTTGAGAAGTTAACCAGTCAAGTCATCTGACTATTTTGAAATCCACTGAGACCTAACTTTTGATGTGTTTGTAAAATGATGATGACCCCAAGAGCCAAAATGTTATTAAGAACCATATGAAAAACTTTTATGTTCATCAAAAATCCATTTGAAACTTGGGAGGTCATCATTCATTTCAAAACATTATAGGTCATTTTGACTGAAACCCTAATTTTGGGTCAACTTCCCAAGGACCTAACTCCTACATTTTTTATGATTCTGAGGTTAGACCAAGTGCATTGGACCAAAGCCATTGAATCTTGAAAAAGTCCAACTTCAAGTGCCCATAACGTTTTCATCAAAAATCTAAATGATTCAAAATTTAAGTCCAAATTTATGGTCTTGAAAATATATACAACTTTGATGTTGGAGGTTTTTCCATTTGGGGCTTACATCATTGAAGCAGAAGGGCTTGAAGTTGGTCACTTTTGGCAAAATTTTCAAATACATGTTTTGTACCTTGAACTTCATGGCCAGTTTTCACAATTTTCCAAACTCCAACTGGATTTTTGTCCAACATAGCTTTTGTTCCTTATGTCAAGACCTTTCCAATCATTACTCACATGCCTATGTTTGGATTTTTCAAATGGGATTTTTGAAGAGGGGAACTTTTATGACCATTTATGCATTTCATGTTAAATCTTGATACACAAGCAAATGTAATGCAATTTGCACGTCCAAACTTACTTCATTTGAGCTCAGCATGCAAAACCATTTGATTTTGGGCCTCACATGCGCCTGTACATGCCCATGCATGGAGGACCCAATTCTCATGCACACGATTTTCATCACACTCTCCTTGCAGCTTCAGCTATAAATAGATGCATCACTTCATTGAATTGGCAACATGAAGGCGCGTGAAACCCTGCTGAAATCATTTCCCAACCTCACACCAAAGGAATTTTGAGTTTTCATTTCACTTTTCAAGTTTGATTTTCAACAACATCAGTTGATTTTCAATACTAATTCCTAAGTCTAGCTCTCATATCATACATCAAGATCAAGCTGCAAGCAAAGGATTGGTTGGATTGTGCTCATCAAAACTGCACTTCAAAGGTTTACAGCTTCACTGTTTCGCTTCAAATCTCACTATCTATTGTGCATTGCTTGTGTTGGTTTGGTTTTCTGGAGTCCTCGTGTGAGAGGCAAGCCAATGGTGGCTTTAATTTTGTGAACTGTTGAACTTTAGATCAAGTACCTGGATTTTCCATCTTTGATTTCTCATTCCATAGAGATCTAGAGCACAATCCAAGGTTACATGGGTGATGTACATCACCCCAACTTTAATTTGGTATAAGGATCGTGTCGTTTTGTTAAAGTTGCAAAACCTGCAACTGGTGGCCAGATTTTGTCTTCTCACCAGAGAAGACGGTGGTTTCCACCACCGTCCACACGTGGCTGGCCTTGTGTCCCTTGGATCTGGCTCACATGATCTAATCATGGCCATGCGTTTTAATTACTTTTTTAAATCCAATATGTTATGTTGTTGACTGGGGAACACAATGTGCGCGCGTCTCATGACCTTAGGATCAGCCACGTCAATTAATGAATGTGGATCAGACGCTTCCGAATCCTCCTATTTTCTTAATTTCTGTTTTATTTTCTTTTATTCCATTTATTTTCAAAAATTCATAACTTCTTTATTTGGAATCACAAAAATATGGGACCAATTGCAAAAAATTTCTTTTAAATTCTAGTTTCATAATATGATTTTTAATTATTTTTATGATTCCATTTAATATTTTTTGTGAATTATTTTGTTTTTGATTGTTTTTAATTCATTTTAAATACTTTTAGGTATTCAAAAATTCCAAAAATATTTTCTTAACATGTATGAATGATGATAAGTCTATGAAAATATTCTCATCAATTTCTTAATTGATTTGAGATTTATTTGAGATTTTAGTTCATATATGTTATTTTTCTCCATTTTTAATTGTTTAAAATTAGTTTCTGTTTTCAAAAAATGTTGAGAAAATTTGTCAAACCTTGTTTGACCATGTTAGACTTATGATGATCCAATTGGACTTATCCAAGTTGATTTGAATTGGATTTGAAGTTTGACCTTAATTTGTTCATTTTATTTCATGTATTATTTTAATTCCAAAAAAAAATACAAAAAAATATGTTTGACCTTTCTTGACTTCAAATCTTCATTTCACTTCTGTTTACCATTGATTGAGGTTGATTCCATTCATGTTTGATCAATGTGTTTTGGTTATGTCATTTGAATTTCCATCTTGTACATTCTATCTTCATCTTTCATCTTCTTCTTTTTCTTTTGACCAATGAGTTAACGATTTGTGGTTAGCCTTGACACATGGGAAGCTTAACCTTCTTTGATCCAAATCAAATTCAACTTGATCAAAGATCAAGTGAATTGCTTTGTGTCCAAGATAGGTGCTTCTTGGTCAAGCAAAAAACCTAAAATCCATACAAGGTCATTCTTCTTTTCTTTTGGCATGGCAAGTTGTAGGAGCTTGGCTTACTAGTCATGATCTCTAACTTGTGTTTATTTGCCTATAGTTTTATTGACCGATCTCAGATAGGTGTGACTACTATATTAGTCCACTTACGATTGCTTAACATAGCGCTAAATTGCCTTATGGCACACTAACACTAACTACTAATTACTAATTTTTTAATTCAAGCATTTAATTCTTGCAATTTAATTTAATGCAATTTAATTTCTTGCTCATTAATTCACATTGTCTTTTCCCTTTGCTCATTTGAGCTCATGTTTATGTTTATGCCATTTGCCCTTTGCTCACTTGAGCACATTATTGTGTAAATATACTATTGCCTTGTGCTTGTTTTGTTTTGTTTGTGGGAACCCAATGCAAAAAGGAGAAAGGACTTAGAATTAGGACCTCACATATGCTTAATGGAGTTCAAGAGCACCTAGGCCTCATGCCTTTAGAATGCTAAAATTGTTGAAGAGCAACTAGGTCTCATGCCTTTAGAATGCTTAATCTTGAAAATGACTTGAAATGACCCATAATCTAAACTCTCTCTTTGTTCATTCCACTTATTACATTGTTAACTTTTTGATTGTTTGTTCTTGTGTGATAGGGATTCCAAACCTGAGCTAGTTAGAAGGACCATTGTCATGAACATCCAAGTTAAGAGGGGCGAATCCAAATTGGAAGATCCTAGGAGCTTGATTGAATATTTGATTGATTGCTTGAGTTAATTGCTAAATCCAAAGGAAAGGAGCAACTTGAATCGTCTTTATGATCTCAAGAAAGGAACTCCAAGGGTTTTATTCTCTTCTCTCATCTTTGCATGTTTAGGACTAGCCCTTCTCTTCTTCTCTCCACTCTAACCCAAGCCAAACTCATTTTGTGCAAACATTGACATTGTTTTCAAAACTAGAAACTTGGGCATTATGCCTTTGATTTTTCAAACTCTTCTCATTAATACTTATTTTGAATTGAACCTTAAGTCAACTTTGACTTCATTTTGTGAATACTTCTAATTGGTAAATCCAACTTACTTCAAATGATTTTTGTGGTTCCAATGACCACTTTTGTTAAAAACTTTTCATGAACATTAGCTATTAGGTTTGAGTTATCATAGTGGTTGATGTAAACCTCACCTTATCCTTAGTGATTGGACTATAAGTCTTCCATAATTATTATAGGGTGGATCCCTCACTAGTATGTTGAAGCTCTCCTCACATGGTGGATTGTGGTTTAGGTTGAGTTTTCTCCCTTTGATAACAAAAGACCTTAAGGCTTTTGACAAAACAATTCACCAACTTATTTTGAGATTTTTACCCCGAACTACGAGGTTTTGATCCTACCTTTATGATGGTACATAGGCAATGGGTTTATCCATTCAAACAACAAAATTGTAAATAATTTGTATATTCTTTTCTCATCCCCCTAATCATGTTTGCACAAATCTTTTCACAAATACCAACCTACCATACAACTTTGCAAAAAGGGCTCCCTTAGAGTACTAAGGATGTTTTGGGTGCTTAAAACCTTCCCATTGCATAACCAACCCCCTTACCCAGATCTCTGACATTTTTATTAGTTTTTGATTTGATAAAACTTCTCGGTTTTTGTTCGCTTTCTAACCTTTCCTTTGGATAAATAGAAGTGCGATGGCGACTCTAATTATATGGTTTACTTTTGATTTAGTAAATAAATCTAAAGGTAACGAATACCCCTCTACACTTTCCGCTTACGACAAAGGCATACCAGTTAATAACTCAATCAAATGAATTTATTCTGGGTTAGGTCTTCATATCGATCCTCACTATAAAAGCTTCTCGGGAACCCGTACTACGCGGCCATTGACATTGGGTTCTAGCCAAGGGTCTAAGAGTCATGTATTTCCTTGATTGTTTGCCACTTATGTCAATTTACTTGCCAGGCGTCAACTCTATTAAGGAAATCTATTATGAGTGAGGTCTTTGTACCGACCCTTACGAGAAAAGATTCTCGGGGACCCGCACTACGTGACCATAGTATCTAGTTGGCCAAAGGTTCAAGGTTATATAAAGGTCCTTAGAGTCAAGGATTCCTATGAAAATACTGACGCTTACTCCAAAATATTTACGATCATCAATATCCTCAAAAAGAATTTACTCTAAGGGACGTTCTCGTATCGACCCTTACGAGAAAAGCTTCTCGGTGGCCCATACTACTTAACCTCTCATATCTCAAGCTTACTCTCTAGACTCGGATAGAGAGTCTTTCCCACAAGGTTTTTTTTCTTGCAATTAATAGTATCCATTTTGTACCCCATCCTCAAAGAGCCATGTAACATATAAGATAATGTTAATAAATACAAAGAAAGAAATTAGATAATAAGATAAAAATAAAAATATAAATCCCCACACACGCAAAAAATACAACCTATACTAGGCTTGACTTGCTTAGGGAAATCGGGTCCCCAGTATAGTCGCCAACTATCGCTACGCAAAAACTGACCGGACTAACACAGAGTCGCTACCAGATTTTATTTATTCCAAAAAAAGAACAAAATGGAAAATAGTCGATAAAACCCTCTAAAGGAAAAGAAAATATAATTTGTCTCGCAACCAAATTAGGGTTCGAAAGCCGGTTATACAAGGGAAGGTATTATCACCCCTCACATCCATCGTACTAGAAGGGAACCATCTAAGTTGTCTACGTGAAATACGTGTATATCTATCTTAATGCTTATCTGTTATCGGGAAATAAAGGGGAAAATGATTGGTTTTTTTTATTATTGTACTCGCCAAGGATTGGGGCCCTTGTGCCTACGTATCATCATCAAAGGATGAGGAATCAGAGCTTTATAGTTCATAGTAGAAAATGGTTGTTTGTTGGTTGTTTTTACCTTGAAAAAGGGTTTTCGGAGTGATTCCCAAGGCGGAAAATATGGTTCGTGAGTTGATATTTGTTTTAGGTTTTTGAAAAGAAATTGTTTTTTATTAGAGTCGCACTAAAGACTATGGGCAGAGGTGAATATTTAAGACAAACAAGCCAAGCGTCTTGTATCCAAAATACTCAGAGTAAGGGTAGGAAACCTCCATTCTTACTCATTCTCCACCACTTAAGGCTCATGGCGCACAATTCTAATCGTATTTTTATTGTATATTAAATTTGATTAAGAAAATTCCGCTTGATGTTGGATGAATGGTTTATCTCTTATTGATTTTGAAATGGCAAGGTACACAAATATTTACAGTGAATAATGCGAGAAATAAAGGATCTCATTGTAAGGTAGCCCAAGAGAAAGCCTTGTGTGTGCAAAGTGACTTATGCTAACAAGTGGATAATGGGCTTAAGAACATGTCTCTAGGGTAGTGCCATAAATGTCATTCTTACCATAAAAGATTGCAAGTCACATATGAAATTCCAACTCAAAGCAAAAAGGGTCAAGAATCATTACAAGGTCCAAGTGAAATGGTCCTAATGAGTCCTCTAAGTCCAACAATGGTCACATATGAATGCATATTTTTTGTCTTTTAATTTTATCAGGTTTTTGTTCTTTTTGATTATGCAATGACAATAAGTAAATGACAATAAGTAAATGACAATAAGATAAAGATGCATAAGATAGATACAATGATGATAAATATGAGAATAAAGTGCTTGGAAATAAATAACAAGAAAGTAAATTGGCAAGAAATAAATGGAAAGATAATATTATTACAACAAGTCAATGGTTAATGATAACGGTTAGTGGTTAGAGGTTAAGTTGGACAAGGTAATCACCTAGAGGCCATCTATCCACAAGTCAAAGGACTCAAAATATGACACACTAAGGGATAACCTATCTTTGATTCAAAGTGTAAAAAGCAATCCATTGATCATTTGTCAACATGTTTGAATCAAAGAAGATTGAATCGATCGAAGCGTCCATCTATCAATTATTTGAAGTGTGGAAGATTTCATCACCCAAGAAATCATAGGTTAAAATTAAAAGGGGAAAGGGGTGAAGATGAACAAATGGGTCAGTGTAATCATGTAGGGAACATCTATCAACCAATCCAAAATCCAAAGTATGATCCAATAAGAGATAACTTATCTCTGATGCAAAGTGTCAAGGATGATCAAATGATCGTTCTTCAACAAGTTTGAAACAAAGAAGATTGAGTCATCTTAAGGACCATCCCTCAAGAATCAGGATGTTCAAAATATGATCACCTCAACAATCATTCAAATGCCATAATCATTAATGAACAAAAATCAACTTAAAAATCAAATCAAATAAAATAATTTAAATAAATAAATGATAAACAAAATAAAATAAAGTATAATAAATAATAAAATAAAGATAGAAATTAAAAATATAAAATGAAATAAAATAAAATGATTTTATAGAAATAAAAGATAAACAAATTAGAAGAAAACAAAATAAAAAAATAAAATTAATAATTAAAATTAATAAAAGGGAAAATATTAGAAACAAAATAAATAAAATAAAATCAGAAAAAGAAATAAAATGAAAATAAAAAAAAACAAGAAAAAATAAATTAAATTAAAAGAGAAAGGGGGAGTGCAATAGAAAAATGAGGAGCCCAAATAACAAACTCTTCAGGCCCACATGCGGTGAGCCCAAACTGATGGAGGTATGGTCAATGGTCAATGGTGGACCATCAATGGACCAGATCCGTTGGAGCTAAATCCAGAGGTCCAAACGCGTTGACCATGTGACTCCTTAGGACCATCAAATCAACATACTAAAAAAAGTAAGATAATCAAGTGGCACTGATTAAGAGGAATAAAATACATGTGTGCTGACTAAACCATACACAACCCAAGAGGCCACATCACTCCATCTGACCAATCAAAACACGCCAAGCATTATATTTGAATTCAATTGAAAAGTGGAATGCGGGAAGCAACATCATGGCTTCGTCTTCAACCTTGGGACAAATGGAAAATTCATTCTCTGCAACTAAAGGTTTTAGGTGAAATCAACCATGGATTTCACCTTCCCTATGATCATCATTGCAGGCTCCACACTCAGGAGCCATTGATTGGATCTGAGTATGGAGAATTTGATCAGAAATCAGACGAACTTCAAAACCTAAAACAAAAATTAAATCCCAAATACGTAGTAATTGGAGCTTAAGTGTTTGGAGAAATGATCAGCATATTGTCACGAGCATTGTGGTAACTTGCTTGAAATAAATGGATCGTGTTTTCTACCTCGTCGAAAAAGTGGAAATTTGCAGACTCTGATGGACTCGGGGAACTCAGGTGAAATGGTTTTAGCTACTCCTATTGATCCAGTTAGCTTCAGGGAGGTTCAGGGAATGTGTTTGGATGTTTTTGTTGTGTTGAAAATGGCTCAAATATTCTAACTATATACTCTGTTTTGAGGCTTTTATGGGTGATTTTTGCAGGGATTTCATGGCTTTCAAGCTTGGTTTTATGATGGAGAAGTATGTCCTATTTATACGGAAGCTGGGGGAGGATTAGGGTGTGTGATTAGTGTCCAAATGAATGAATTTGTGTGAGCCCGAAAAAGTGAAAAAGAGGAGACTTGTTGGCTAAGGGTGAATGAGTTGGCACTTGCAATTTCTCTTCCAACCTCATTCTCTACAAAAGGGATTCTTTTGGTGAAACAATCGTGGTCCCCACTCATTCTGAAACCTCATTTTGTTTGTACCTGAGGTGGGAAAATTTGTGCTTTCTTGGGACTTCACTTTTGTTGCACATGTACTAACTTGTTACCTTAATTTGGGCATGTATTTGGTACCTCTAATTGTTGTTGCATATGCTTGGTTCAGTTGGAATGTAATGCATGTGACTTAATGGTTTGGAATGACTATTTTGGGCTAGGTCTAGTTTGAGCATGCAGCTTGGCAAGGCACAATTTTTGAGCTTGGGCCAATTGAAATTGGCTCGTGCGTTTTAGGCTAAAGTTAGGCCAAACCATATTTGCCATGTCCTTAACAAAGTGCAAAAGTAATTGGGTCAAAAGATGTTGTGAGGAAAAAATGACATAGGTGTAAGGAGTCATGGCATGATTTTGGGTCTGCCTAGGCAACTTGACCTGTTTTGGCCAATCCCAAATTAGAGGTCATTAGGTGTTGAATTAGATTTTTGGTCTTGAAACAAAGTTGAAGAGGAGTCCATTTGTGACATTTGGCTTGAAGTAGATCCCTAAAAGGTTGAAAAATGAGAAAGTTATGGGGTTTAGACCAAATGGTAGGCCAAACTTGCCAAAACTAGGCCAAACCATCATGCCCTAACTTGCATTCTTGATGTTTCTTGAATTCTAAGGCACAAAGATGATTATTTGGAGACCAAATGAGGAAGTCTTGATTGAACCCATGCATGGATGCTTTGTAAATTAATCAAGTGTCATGTTCATGAATGAACCTTTGTGATTTTAAATTGATGATTCAAAATTCAAACAAAAAATTTCACTTGTATTTCCATGTATGAATGAAGTGGATGGATGCTTAGTGAATGAAGATTGAAATTTATGGAACTTAGGGTTTTGGAAAGATGTGTTGACTTTAGTCAAAATTGACTGAAAAGTCTACTCTTGACCAAAGTCAAACTTTGGTCAAAGTTGTGATCTTTTGCATTCTTTTTTGGATGAATGATATGGTAATGAATAGAATTAACTTGAATGGATGTAAATGAAGCAATGGGTTAATGAAATCATGATATGAATCAAAACAACAATAAATGACCAAATGAAATTCATCACAAACTATGGATCACTAGGAAACTTGTATAGACAAATATCAAACAACCGAGCAAGGGAATTTAGGCAAATGATTGATGATAATTGCATGATAAAAAGATCAAATGCAATCTCCATGAAGTAGGGTTTCAATTATCAAATCAAATCATGGAAATGTATGGCCCAAACTAGGGTTTTAGGGCACATGCAACAAGCATCAAGCAATCGCCAAGGCAAGACCTCCTAAGCTAGGGTTTCAAGCCTCAAGCAAGGATCAGATGAACCACGAATGATGAGAACCCCTAACTAGGGTTTCTTGGGTCAAAAGGTCAATCAAGGGTCATAGTCATACAAACTAGGGTTTATGGTGGATTAGGCACATCCCCAATATGATCAATTGATCTTGGTGGTCCTCAAATACGAATACCATGCCTTGAGTCCATGTAGCATGCTTTCTTGTTATGAATGCAAATGCAAATGAGGTTATGAGACGGGGAATGTATGCTTATGCATTAGGGCCATGAAAGTTTTATAAGAGGTAAGGTAAATTTGGGTTATGACACTTCCCGGGCAAATCAATGATATTTTCAGTATTATTTTCCTTTTTTTATACTGATTTCTTGAAGCATAGGCCTATAATTTTTATGTATTTCCCATTTATTCACAACATTCGATTATTAGGGCCTAATTCTTCAATCTCATATGCATTATTGGAGAAAAGTTGATTAATTTTGAAAGGTTCATCTCAATTTGGCGACCATTTTCCTAAAGACATATCTTGTTTGTCGACCGAAAGTATTACTTTCCAGACATAATCTTCGACAAAAAAGACTTTTGACTTAACCTTTTGCTGTAGGTTTCAACTATTTTCTCATTTTGCCTCATAAAAGCATCTAAAGCAATTAGCCTTTCTTCGTCCAGGTTGACCAACTCATCCATCATCATGCTCCAAAAATGGTCAGACGGGATTTCATTTTCCTTTGAATCCCCATAGATTGTAAGCATATCTCTGCAGGTAAAACTGCATCGTAGCCAAACATTAGTCGAAAAGGTGTAGAATTGGTGGATTTTTTGGCAGAAGTTATGCAAGCCCAAAGTTCTTAATTCAAGATTTTATGCCAACTTATTGGCTTTTGGCCTATGTGCTTTTTTATCAAGCTTATGATAACTTTGTTTGCAACCTCTACTTGGCTGTTAGCTTGTGCGTAGTAAGGGTCGACGTTAGGAATTTGATTTCCGTCTTTGCGAAAAACTCCATTACTTTTCGGTCGATGAACATTGACCCATGGTCAATTGCTATGGTTTCGGGGATTCCATATTTACACATGATATGAATATGTATGAAGTTAATCATGGTGTCTTGGTCGATGTTAGTCAGAGGCACTACCTCGACTTATTTCGTAAAGTAATCAATGCCCACTAGGACATATCTATGGATTTTAGAAGACATAGTTTTGATCTCACCTATTAGATCTAACTTCCATCCCATGAATGTCCATGGCTTGATGATCTAATGTAATTCACTGGCGGGCACATGTTGTATTCCTCCATGTTTCTGACACTCTTTACATCCTTAAGCAAACTCAATGCAATCTTTCAACATGGTCGGACAATATACCCCTTTTCGACATGACAACCACTTCATTGTGTGGCCTGCTTGGTGGGCGACACATGATCCACTGTGGGTGTCAGAAATTGCCAAGTAAGCTTCGCTCTCACTAATACATTTGAGCAAAACCTCTTGTGGAGTCTTTTTGAACAACGTGTTCCTAATAATAATGTAACTCAGAGCCTTGTATTTCGTTTTTCGATCCGTTGTTCCTGTTGGGTTTATAAGGAACTCAATAATTTACCTTTGTCGGTCCTTGTTTGCTATGTTATCAATGGCAAAAGTTTCAAAAATTTATGGTTTTAGTAATTTTTCTGCCCCACTAGTTTTGGCGTTGATAAATCTGATCGAATAACGTTAATCAATACTAATTTGTCTTTCACTTAAGTTAGGTTCTTTAACTTTCTCTTCACTACCTTGTAGCTGAGGCTACTTGGGCCAAATCGTTGGCCTCTTGGTTTTTTTATTCATGGTACATGTTTAATATCCACGATTTCAAATCTTTTAAGCATTAAATTTGCCTTGACGAAGTATATTAATAGATTATCTTAAATGAATTTGTATTATCTTGTTAACTATTTGATTACCAGTTCAGAGTCACCCTTGATCTCGACTTTGGTTGCCCCAAGTCTAATAATATTGTTATACGTATTATCAGAGCTTCATATTTAGCCTCATTGTTTGGAACAATGGTCGTTGATCTTGAACTTATACTTAGTCAGAATTCCTTCTAGGGACATGATGAAAATTCCCACGCCCGTTTCCTTGGAATGAGTGGAACCATCAAAATATAATTTCCATGTCAAAAACTCGACATAGTTTTACGCTATTTCTGTTACTGCATGATCCATGATGAAATCAAGAATAATTTGGCCTTTAAGGGCGCGTAAGTTAAAGAGTATCCAATCATGGCTAATGCCAATTTTTCATCTCTACTATGTAAAATTGGTTTTGACAACATGTGCTTAATTATGTCAAAGTGTGAATAAACAAACACATATGAAGATTTTATATAAAGCTTGAGTTTGGTACAAGAAAAATATAATGATAAACACAATTTTTCTACCATAGTGTATCTCGTCTCAACATCATTCATGATTTGACTTAAATAATACATGGTTCTTTTGATGCCATCATCATTTTCTTATGCTAACATACTCTCAGTTGTCTACTTAGATGCAGCAATGTACAACTTCATAGCTTTGTTCTTCATGGGAGGTAACAACATTAGAGGCTTCGACAGGTACCTCTTAATCTCATCAAAGGCTTATTGATGTTCTGGTTCTCACCTGAAACCTTCTTGTTTCTTTAAACGTAGTAGTGATGAGAATACTTTTGTCTTGCCACTCATATTCGAAATGAATCTTCTTAGAAAGTTGATTTTTCCAACAAGGACTGAAGTTGTTTTTTGTTGGTAGGAGACTCAATATTTTGTATGGATTTTGTCTTGTTTGAGTTTATCTCTATGCCCTTCTTATGGGCGACAAAGCCCATAAAATTCCATGCATTAACACAAAAATCACATTTTAATTGGTTCATTTCAAGCCCATGTTTCCTCATCCTTTCGAATGATTGTCGAAGATGGTTAATCTGGCCATTCTCAGATGAAGATTTGATAACTATATCATCAATGCACACTTGCATGAATGTTTCAATGAAGTTATGAAACATCGAGTTAATTACTCTCTAGTAAGTGGCACCAGCGTTCTTCAGGCCAAAAGGCATCATTACCCATTCGTACGTGCCTAAGGCCCCTGGGCATCAAAATGTCGTTTTTTCTATGTCTTCCTATGTAACGAAAATCTTATTGTAACCAGAGTATCCACCGAGGGGCCTAAGATATTCGAATCCAGCCTCTGAATCAACCAACGTCTCTACCACCGGAATGTGATATTCTTCTTTAGGATTGGTAACATCAAGATCTATAAAGTCTATGGATACTCTGAGGGTGCCATTTTTCTTAATAACTATAACAATCTCTCGATTTCAGCTTTAATCTTCGACATGATTTCTGGCACAAACCTTTTGGGATCTGCTTTACTGACTTCTTATCAGCTCTGATCGACATTGTTAATTCTACTAAATTGTGACTAAGTTCAAGCATTTCATCATAGTCTCAGGGAGAAGCAATCTATGAACTCCTTCAGCACCTTGATTACTTCTATTTTCAAGTGTGGGGTAATTTTGGCACTAATTTATGTCTTCCTTTTCATCGTCCCATCTTCCAAGTCTATCTCTTCCAAAGGATTTTGCTCTTGCATTTTCTTGGTCGAGATTCTTGGGTCTTTCTTGAACCCCAAAGGTTCATCATCTTAGATGCAATCTAACCTCCGGATTTCTGAAGGTTTTTTTGGCCGGTAGAGCCAGATTGATTTGAGCCAGAGTTCTCAGACTTAATGGCTTCGACGACAAATATTTGTTGAGATTCAGCCTCTAAATCCACTAATATCTTATTTTTAGCCACATAGGCCGAAATCCGAGCCAACTTACTTGACTTAATCATGATATTCATCAAATTTATATCATTGGTTCTACCCTTTGACAGTTTCATATTCCCAAGTAAACTTGTATCGAGGGTGTAGGTTCAATGTGTAGTATACCTCACACCCTTCAAAGTTAAATCCTTCTCCGACAGGTTTACATGGTGAAATGTTTGCCAATTTCTGGTCAAAGTTAAGTCTGTCGACGTGATTAACATATGCTCTGAAAAAACTTTGATACGCTTTGATGTGTTCGACAATCCCATAAGGATTCTAGATAGTGATCCTTTGATGCATAGACGAGGGTACACATCCTACTCCATGCAACTACTCTTTAGATAATAGTAGGTTGTAGTTTGCTTTTTTCGGCACCACCACGAATAATGTTGGCCTTGTGGTAGTTCCTACCACTACTTCGACTTGAATAACCCCTAAGGATTTGCTGGTTTCACCCTCATAGTTGGACAATACCATGTTATTACAAGTTAAATATGTGGTGAATTTTCCTATTTTCTTCAAGAGGGACTGTGGCATAACATTGGCACATGTTCCATAGTTGATCAAAACTTTGTTATCTCTACACCATTTAACTTGGCCTTTATATACAAAGGCTTTAGGTGTTTTTGCATGGCCATGTCTGGCCTTTCAAAAATGGCGTGGTGTTCATTCATTGAACTGTCATTCATTATGTGGTAACATAAATGTTTATGGGTAGCCAGCTCTTCATCAAGACCTTCTTCCTCAATCATTTTTGTGACTGTGTCGTACTCTAAAGGCAAAACAAATATCATATTGCAAATGATATCTAATTCTGGTTCATATCCTAAGTCGAAATTGTTTGTCTCCATGTCGATGTCTTCGACTACTTTATCTTCAGTTTGAATGCTATCAGGTCGTCGACTAGATTGACTTTTATTGAAATTTTTAATGCTATCACTTCCACTGGAACTTCCATCCTCTCGTGCAACTTTCTTATTTCTCTGGTGTCTCCTCCACTGAGTCCTAGTCATGGGGTTTTTTCGCATGTAGTTCAGCGAGATATAAGAGTACTTCTTCAAAACATGAGAGTTATCTTTGTACGAGGAACCTGAACCAATATTGACTATTTTCCATTTACCCCCATTAGTTGTCGATTTCCTTGCAGGGTGTAGTCATTCTTTAGGAGATGCATTTGTAGAGGAGACATAAGTCCTACCTTGGGATTTTGTTGGACCTTTCCCTTTGCTAGAGAAAATTTCTTTGGGATTATCTCGTCGGACATACTTTTTAGCTTGGAAGGAGTTTATTCTCTCCAGCTCTTTAGCAGCTTCTTTGTCGAACACATAGTTGCACCTGCGACACAACATCACTTTTGAATCTTCAGACCTATAACAATTCAAAAAGTAGACCAAATCTTCTTCAACTTTGGGGTAGACCTTTGTTCCTAGATCTTCATAGCTTACTTTGTTGTCTTCAATGACAACTGCATCGACACTGTCGATCATCGTGATGTCTATTGGCTCGACAAAGAGAGCCGCAACATTTTTTCAACGTTCTCTTTTGGCTGCGTTTTCTGCTTTTCAGCAAACTTGAGTTAGCTATCCTTGAGAGCATTTTGCACTAGATCCCTGAAAAGTACACATTGAGAAGTTTTATGACCCAAAAAATTATGGAATTTACAAAAACCTTTTTTCTTTTCTTTGTTCTAATGGTGGGACCTTAGCCCCTTTAGGAGCAACAATTTTTCCATCAGCAACCAATAGATCGAAGATTTCGTCACACTTAGTAGCATTGAATGTATATGTTCTAGCAACAAACTTTTCATTTTTGGGCTCGATGAGATTCTTCCCATTTGAGGGTTTCAACAACTTGCATGTATAAGGAGGCCCTGACTTTAGTCCTGCCATATTAACCTCATTTTCATCCACATACTCATACTCTGAGTTAGATGAGTTCCCTATGTTGTCGATTTTGACAAAAGTCGCCTTCATTTTACCAAACATGGAGGTTCTAGCTTTTTTATCCTTCAATCGTTCAACTTGTCGAACTCTATCGGCCAACTGGGTCATGTCTCTTAAGTATTGGGTGTCTAATTTCTTCCTAATGGAGTAGTCAAGACCCCCTGCTGCCAGTTTGACTAACTCATGTTTTGGCACTTGCATAAAACATCTCGCTTTCAAGGTTATAAGCCTATTGAGATAATCATTGATACTCTAAGCCACATTTCTCCTTACACTGGCCAATTCCTTGATACTAATCTTACATAGTCCCATGTAAAATTGCTTGTGGAATGCACTTTCTAATTGGTCCCAAGTAAAATGGAATTTGGGGGAAGGGTTGTGAACCATGTAAAAGTGTTCTTAGTCAATAAGTTCAGAAAATACTTTATTTTCATATTCTCATTGTTGGCTAAAACCCCAACCTTGGTTTGGTACCGGGTGACATGTTCGATGATGGATTCATTCGTATCACCGATAAACTTGGTGAACTTTTGGACTTTTCATACCCTAGGTAATTCGATTTTCCTTACATACTCAGACAATGGGGATATATAGTTTGGTGTGGCAAGTGTGAGTGCACTATCCTCTTAGATATGTTTTGAATGATGTCAAAACTAGGAAACTTAGTATTTGTGTACATTGGATCTTGTTGTCTATGTATAGATGTGCATTATTATAATAGGACACTTTAAATTAGGTTTAATAGGCCATTACAAGTTAAAATTATGATTTTTCATGAAAAATGAGTCTACGAGTTGATACATTAAGTCTATGGGTCGATACGTAGTGAAGGAATTGATTTTCTATGAAAAACTGGCAAATGAGTCGATATGTCACATCTATGAGTCGATACATACGGAAGGATTTTTCAAAATAACAATTCTTCCTTCAATGTGTCGATACATAGGTGATATGGGTCAATACATAATGTGTATGAGTCGACTCATCCATATTTGGAGTCGACTACAACTGAAATATTTTTCAAAATAACAATCATTCCTTCAATGTATTGATACATAGGTGGTGTGGGTCGATACATAGTGTGTATGAGTCAACTCTCCCGTGTTTAGAGTCGACTCCTACTCAATTTTTTTGTAAGCAAATGGTTTTTGCTTAAAGGTATTGACTCCTAATCTATGTATCGACTCCCATGCTTATGTATTGACTCATACTTGTTTGGAGTCAATACATTATGTTCTAGTATGCTAAACTTGTAATTTTGCACTACAAATCTGTTTTGTTTGTTATTTTTCTACACAGACACATACATATAAATAGGCATTCATGCATTATTTCTCATATTGAAACTAAGAACATATAAAGAATTTTCTCATCATCTTCAACCTTTTCTCTTCATACATTCAACAATTACACATAACCATTTTTGTTGAGTGTCATCTAAATAAGATTGATAAGGTCCAAGTTAGGATTGTTCTAATTAAATTGGGTTGAGCATTCTTTGGATGTTTCAGTGATAAAACCAGTTAGGGTTTTTCCTCTAAGATCAAGGTTGATTTGTTTTTTTTTTTTGCATAAGTCTTTGCATTTGGATTCATCCGAGTGAAAGCTTTGAAGAACGGGGTTTCTGTCAAAAGAGTTGCGGTAACCGAAGGATCACTTGAAAGGCTTGGGATAAGATTTCACAAAGAGGATTCAGTCAAATGAAAGCTTTAAAGAAAATACTATTTGTCAAAGGAGTATTGGTAACCGAAGGATCGAATTGGAAGTCTTATATGACTTGATATTGCTTAATATCAAGGGGAGAGAAGAAGTTAGGATCGACATCAAACATAGGGCTTATGGGTTTTTATTGCTACTTTTTCCCTTGTATACAACTCTTACAAAGTTTAGTTACATATCTCAATTATATTTGGAATTGGGGGAAGACGTACCCATAGTGAAGACAATTGGGGAACTTCCTAAACAAATATTAGTATTCTCTCTCTCTCTCTCTCCATTTTGATAATATATTTAGTGTGCAATTTGATAAACTTAAAATCACATTTGTGATGAAGTAACTCAAATTGTTTTATAAAGATAATTGCAATCTAAACAATTGCAATTGGTTTTTCATATCTTCAACACAAAGGAAAATAAAATCGGTGATTATTGCACACCAAGTGTTTGATAAATTGTCTTAATTGATTTTTGTATCCTATTTTATTGGAAATTGATTACAAAGTGTGACATTATTCAAACAATTCTTTTGATTATGGTTTGGGATAGACGAGTGTTGATCTTGAATCGCTTCCTCTTGCCATAGTAAATATTTCCAAAACGGAATTTAAATTGAAGAAAATTTTATTTATGATATATTCACCCCCCCCCCCCCCCCCCCGCCCCTCCCATCTATATATTTGCCCTTGTTTAACAGGGAGGCCCGCATTGAGGCCATTTGGACCAAAATGCATTCGACGATGTTAGTGATACTATCCTGTACCCATACATTATCTTGTAAGACTTGTCTCGGGACTTGGTCAACATCTTGGTTCCATTGAACCAGGACCATGTCGAGACCTTCTGGCCCTATATAGTTTTCGACAATCCCATTTTCTAGGGGATTATCCCCCTGAGGAATTTTAGGCACTATGGTTGGTGGCGCACCAAAAAAATCAACAATCCTACCTATTTGGTGAGCTAATTATTGATAACTCATATTCGTGTTTTCTATAAGTGAGATAAACACGTTACTCATCTGTTGCATAATCGTGTGGACCATATCATGGTTGCTTTCATCCATTAGTTGTCTCATGACCTGAAGAGGGTTATTGGTCAAGGACAAAACACCATAGGGAGTAAAATACCCCATAACTCATGGTGGTTGTCCTAGTTGGTCAAAGCTTCCCATAGTAGACGCTGGAGCCAAATACTGATTAAAGGGCGATGAAGTTGCTATCACATTTTCTGAATATACTGACATACTAGGGTGCATGCTTTCCATTATTGCAGTTGGTATGCCATACGGTTGTTCTTTCAGAGGTGACGAGAAACCTAGATAAGGAGGCCTCTAGTCTCCTAAGTTTTGTAATTCCCTAGAAAATGTTTTTGTGGTAGACACTTGTGGTGATGAAACTCCCACATCTGACGACACGGAATATGCCATTACTTGGCTTATAACAGTGGGCATTTCCTTGACGTAGGTTTTAGCCATATAACTTCCAACACTAGTAACATCTGGTTGTCCTCTTGGGTTTGGGGTAATACTTTGGGAAGGGGGTTTGGTTTTTACGAGACATTTCAGAAAGTAACTTACCAATCCTTAAGTTCATACAACACAAAAACCTCACAAATGGAGAGACACTACAAATAAAATAACGTAAGACACCTATTTTCTATAAAATATTTGCACAAAAGGGTCCCACTGAGCGTGCCAATTTATTTACCAGTGTTTTTGGTAAACAATCGCGAGTTTAGAAAGTCTGTGAGATTAAATCGAAATATCTCCAAAGAAATTTATGTAAATGATTTGTATGAACACACGTGCATGCGAGTTGAATGCAGTCATCGTGTGAACGACAACGACGTAGAGAAAGAATTTAAATGAAGTTAGGTTGTGATAAATGATAAGGTAAAATGCAATAAATGACATTAAACAAAGCAAAAGTAAAAGTACATGTTTCGTTTAAGGAAATAAAAGACTAACGAAAAAGACTGGACGCAGATGCATACATGTTTCTCGCTCAACTGTTTGCTCTTTGACTCGGGTACTCCAGTGGTATGGAGAGTATGTATGAAATTTTGCAACCTCTGATCCCATGTATGAGTCTTCTATTTATTATATTTACAAAGTAACCTACGACTACGGTTATGACCAATAAAGAACTACTTCATTCACTCCACGTTCAATCTTCAAGTTCCCGCTAGTGTGTTTACATGTCATCCACAACACTATCTGTTTGAAACCTAAGTTGAGTTGTAACTTCTTCAAATTTCCTCACGAACCCTCGATGGTAACTGCTTCAGCATGTTATCGATGCTAACTATCAAGGACTCTAGACTTGTAAATTTACTAAGTCTTTCATCTTACGTGGTTCATTTGACTGGTCTTCTTGATGAAATAAAGGCATCTGTCAACTATTCTTTTTGATATCCATAACATGTTTCCCAACAATCCAGGTCTTAGGGATTTATCTATGACATTCCTCTAAAACATATTTCTCTATGTCGACAACTCGGTTGATCCCTCGTTATTAGTTCGTCGACGCTTCATCATTAGTGCTCTTTAAAACACTTCATTAAAGGAACAACCAACAAATGTCTTTTCATTGACATTCTTTGTTGACTTTCTACTAGCTGAAAAATCCAAGTGTAACACATGCATGTTAGTAGAATGAGAAACAATTAGTTTTTGGATTAGAATTTATAAATTTGAATGATAATTACATGTTTAAAATTGAGTTAATTAATTGATGATGAATTAAATATCAGATAAATGTGATGACCCTTAGGATTTACAATTTGGTATGTGCTAGAAATTCATTGAATTAGTATATTTTTTATGTTAGGAACATGCTTGAAAGATCAATGGTGATTAGATAACATTAAAATATGTTTGATGAGGGTTTGAAAGTACAAAAATGGTGTTTTTCGAGTTTCTAGATTTGTGATTCGGATCATGAAGAGGTTTCATTCAAATCAAGGTCAATTATGGGTCTTTGATTCGGATCATGGGGTGAATGACTCGAACCATGCAGTCAAAACTTCACCACTTAGATTTGTGATCCGGGTCATGATATTTCCTAAAGTATCATACACATGGACTCAAAATAATTTTCTCTAATATCACATATCATATCATCTAGTCGTTCATCCATATCTATATCAACTTCCTCTCTGTGTGACGCGGTTGGGTTTTTTGTAACTTAACAATGACACATCCATCTCGTATAATTTGGACAAATTTAATCATAACATAGATCATTAAAATATTTCTTCCTTTCCATGTTTTTTTGAATTCGCACAACAAACACAAAGACAATAAAAAAAATCCATTATTGTTAAGAAGATTTCTTTTTCCAAACTGTAGAAATTCAACCACTTTATTTATATACTCCGCACTTAATCTATTAGCTTCCATCCAACTAGGATCCATAACTACTTTGTGAAAATAAAATCAAAATCTGATTACTATGATCAATAAGTACATGTAATACAACGATAAAAATCATCTAGACACATACTATCATAAGTTATATGCTAATTAATTTGAATTTAGCGATAGTACTATAATTATTTTAAAAACTTGCATTATACATGGTATTAACAATCTAGCATTTGAATAAGGCGTATACACAAACCACTTTGACCCCTTAGGTGCATCGTTAATAGTTGTTGTCACACCCTAATTTCTCCCTTCGTTCAATAAATCAATATATGCATCATGAGATTTGCATCACCTGCATAGCTTAACATGCATTTCATCTCGCATAATGCTTAAAATGTTAATTAGAATAAGTTTTCGTATCTATAGACAGACCGATTGAATCAATTTTCAAATATACGTCAAATTATAGAGCGGAAAATTTTGACATCGAACTAGCAGACATCAGATTTATTGATCTACAATTTACGTAGTTTAATCTGACGTGCTCGTTTTATTTTTCTACTCCTTTTGCTGTCACATTTTGATCAGTCTGAGCCTTTTCAACCGGGCATTTGTTACTTCAAAATTTGATCAAAACCTATCTAATTTCCAGAAGTTTATTTTGCAATGATCATTTTATGCATTCATTTTAATTTTTTGAGCATTTTTACACTTGAAATTTATTCATTTTGAGTCCTTTATTTTAATTATTTTGTCAAATTGTTCAGAAAAAATAAATAGAATTATCCATATTTTCTTTTTGATTTTATTATGGTTATTTTAAAATGTGTGAATTTTAGTTGTTTTAATTGATTTAATTTTATTTAAATCTTTTAAGGCATCTAGAAGGGGAAATGTAGGCATTTTAGATTATTTGACAATATGTGTTTCTTTGTTTTAATCCTGACCATTGAATATGAATGATCAAAGTCTCACACTCACTATCCATGTTGATTTATATTAACCATTGATCCACTATCGCACACTGGTCAAAAAAATGAGTTTAAAGTGTAGTAAAACGGAGCGACACTCAAATTTCGTATCACAATGACTCTTGAATGTTGTAACTAAACGAATAACAATAAGGATTTTTTTAAGGTTCAGAACTTAAATCGAAGATGATTAAAGGTTAAAGAAAAATTGATATATAAGTTAATCTATTGTATTGATTTCCTACTTATCATTGATTCTTATAATTCCAGTTCTCTAAGAGGATTCAATCCTATTCGATTACAATACCTATTGGCAAGTGCAATTGATATTGTGTAACGTATGTTCCTAATTTCCGGATTAAGCAAACGGATTTAAGCTATCGCAAATTAAGCAAGCTCGACTTAATCAAACACGGTAACGAAAAAGCTACACTGACGTGATTATAGTTAAGAATCATACAATAATTTAATTTAATTAACTCTATCCTATAAGCAACAATCAGATTAAGCAAATGAGAGCAACCGAATTAAGCAAACGATTTTATAGGAAGAATTAAAAATAAGTCGAAATTAAACTAAAATTTATAAAATCCTCAAAGTGGAATCTGAAACAGCATATCGACTTTTTGAGAATTAGCACTCCATAGAACTCGTAACCCCTATTCTTATTTCGTGAATGCAGAATAATGAATCATAAAAATACTAATTTGTTTATATGGAGCAATGGAATTCAGGCCTAACAGCAACCATCCCGAAAAAAATACAAAATCGGCCCAAAAATTAAGTATTTTCTTAAGTCTGGAACTAAAACAAATTATTCTACCGTTATTCACTCCAAATAAGCTTTTTACTTCAACATAAAACATATAGTGTATCCTCTCATCTTTCCAACGCATATTAGAACGTATCAATCCGTTTCTCGTAGCTCAAGTTATGACATGCACAACGATAAGGTGTAAATAATTATTTATTCATAAAATAAGCACTTATTCAGAAATTAAGTAAAACTCAACTTAACTTTCAAAAACCTATTAAAAATAATTAAAATATTGTGAGAAGTCATATACAATTCTTAGCATAAGGTAAAAATTAAGTGTATTAAAATACACTGATCCCCAATCATAAAAGAGTGAAAAAAAAAAGAAGAAAAAAAAAAGAAAAACATTAAAATGGAAAAAGGTGGGAGATTTCCCCCCTTGGAGTGACACGCGCCCCATCATTTTTTTTCTCTCATCATGAAATGAGAAACTCCCTCCATCCATTCACAACATGACAAGTGTCATCACCAATGAAAGAAAAGAAGAAAAAACTTTTTTTTCATTTTGGGGGCTCCCAACCAAACAATGCCTTAAAAATTTCTCCTCTCTCTCACTTTTGAAGAAAACTCGCTCAACTTTTCTGGAAAGATGGAAAAGGAAAACATACTTTCCTCTTATATTTGTTTCCCTTCTACCACCACATTGATCCACCACAACCCAACCTTTCATCCACCTTCCTTCACCCACAACCTCGCCTTCACACACCCTTTAGTACCACTCTTCCCATCACCCTTCAATCGAACATAAGCAATCACCTATCCTCTTTTCTCCCTCTTCCCTCACAACCGTGGCCACCACCGCAGAAACTGGAACTCCGCCTTAGACTACTACAACAACTTATCAACTCCAAGTCTTACTTCCTCCATCCTCCATCTAACAATGAACTCCACCATGATTTGTACCCTTTTCCACTCACCGATCCACCACCAAACCTTTCCATTTCACCATTATTAACCATAAAAACACCACAACCTCCAAACTTTAAACAAATTTCAGTGTCAGGCCGCCTTTATTTCAGCAACTCCGGCAAGTTCGTCACCAATCACATCCTACTCCGGCGACTCTTCTCAAACACCGGCCAACAGCGGCTCAAACCATTGTGTTTCTCAACACTCAACATCACACTCCTTCTCAAAAGCGAGCATGGTTTGAATCCACTTCGGTTTCACTTACATTTACGGTAACAACGAACAACTCAACTCAAACATTTTAGCTTAAAGTGTTCAGTAACAACACACAATAGCGATATCGCTTTTTCGTTGGGGGGTAACATCTCGATTTCATATTTACGTTTGCGTTTAATATTGTATATGCTACTACTCATTTTGTTTTCAATTTTTGGTTATGTACGATTGCATGGATTGTGCTAGATTATTTTGTTTTGAGCATTATAAATAAATTCTAAATGTTGTAAATATTGTGATGTTGCTTCCTACGATTATTTGCTTCAATTTCATTGCGATAAAGCAGACGCTGATCAGTAGATTCGATATTTATATGTTATTATGACGCTTAAAATTTCACTACATCGATATGATATTTCGCCACATTACAACTCTTACCTACGACTTATTTCAATCGATTAATTTTGTTAAGTAAGTATTGGTTGACTTATTTCACCATCATTTTGAAACTATTTCAGTATCATTTCAATAATCATTTTCAAACCATAAATTTGATTTTGTTCATAATCACTCCAATTTCGAAAACATTTCATAATTCACCTTGAGATGCTAATCAAATACTTGACCCAACATCAAGCTCTTTCCATAATCAAAAATCAAAATGAATAATTCATACTTTGACTATTTCAAAAATGAAAGAAAAAGGCTACCTGGGTGAAAGGTTCAGTCATAGCCCCGAGTATTAGGCCCAAGTGGTAATTGCTTATAAGTCATAAATACTCGTCTTTCGCCAAAATAAAAATGTGTCTCCTTTTTGTAATAACTCTAAAGAAAAAGACTACATGGGTGAAAGGTATAGTCATAGTCCCAAACACTAAGCCCAAGTTGTAATAGCTTGCAAGCTCAAGTGTTTGTCTTTCACTCAAAACACTTGTAAGTCACCTTTTTCGTAAATAAATTGAAAGAAAAAGGCTACCTGGGTGAAAGGTCCAGTCATAGTCTCGAGTATTAGACCCAAGTGGTAATCGCTTGTAAGTCACAAATGCTCGTCTTCCAAACCTTTTCAAAAAATGAAAGACGCTTCATCCATTCCGTGACGATGCAAATAGTGCTTCCCCATGAGAATATCAAACATTTTCCACTCGAATGTGATGATTGAATAAATTTTTGTTGATCCAAATTAAGTCATCCATTCTTGAAGTGATGCAAATGTTCAATTATCCATATTTTGGGCATCAATGTTTTTCGTTTGAATGCGACTTGAGAATGTTTTGCTAAAATCAACTAACACACAACCATTTTCTACCCATAACTACATAGCCTTGAGTTCTTTATCGCACCTAGAGATACATAGGAGTGAGACCCACAATCTCGTCAGGCACATTAATAAAAAATCATTTTGCGACCCCTTTGTTTTTTCCCTTTAATCTTTTACCACTCGAAGGAAACAATTAACGATAACTGACATTCAATTGTAACTCTAACTAAAAGGTCTCCATTGAGTACAACGGACGAGAGGTGTGCTAATACCTTCCCCTTTCGGAATTGACTCCCAAACCTGAATTTGTTTGTGATGACCATCTTCTATTTCACTTAAGGGTTTTATCGATATTCCCCTATCCTTCTTTGGAATAAATAAAGTTTCGGGGTGACTCTGTTCGAACATCAATTTTTTTTGCGAGCGGCCTACGAAGGATCATTTTTTTAGATGCGACTGTTGGCAACTCTGTTAGGGACCTTCGCTCCTGCAAGAGAGAGTCAATCCTATTTAGTTCGAGTTGCGATGTTTGTTAGCTTTGTTTACTCACTTTCTTCTATGATTTGCATTTGTGCATGTCTTATGTTTTGCTTGATTATTATCATATATTTGTTGTATGGTTTCCTTGAGCTATTGATACATATACTATCATAAGAAGAAGGAAGGAGAAGTAAAGCATCAAATGAAAGGAGACCTCGTCGCATGCAACAATATTATGATCAACCATATGTAGATGTGGTTGCTTCTGTCGTCAATACTCTACCAGCTCAGGCTCCTCAACAAAAAAATACTGGCTAGAATCAGAATCATAATGCTAGAAATAGGACTTAAATTGACCTTATTCCCATGTCATAGACTCATCTATATTCTTAATTTGTCCAGAGAGGTTTGGTTACAATTAGGTCTCTACCTACTCCTCCAAATCCTCCTCAAGTTGAGTTTAGGCCCAACGCCCACTGTGAGTTCCATGATGGAGTTGCAGGTCATGATCTAGAAGGTTGCTTTGCACTAAAGGCTAGAGTACAAGACTTGATCAGAGGAGAGATTTTGTCTATCAAGGATTTTAACCCCAACATCGACAACAATCCTTTTCCATGACAAGGTGAGTGAAAATTGGGTTAGAGCATGATAAGTCACCTCCTAAAGATAGTGGATTGGTTAGGAAAGCTCATCCTCGATGTTGATTATTCATTAGGCCATGTTTTATTTCCATT
Source organism: Lathyrus oleraceus (assembly GCF_024323335.1). Lineage (NCBI taxonomy): Eukaryota > Viridiplantae > Streptophyta > Magnoliopsida > Fabales > Fabaceae > Lathyrus > Lathyrus oleraceus. The sequence continues at coordinate 635,839,353 of NC_066583.1, forward strand.
TTCAATTTCCTTGTTCGCATTATGTTTATTTGCTTTCAAACTTGTTTGTTTTCAGAGGTTAATGTTAATGAAATGAGTGGTGCATATTTTGAATCAATTCATTTGTGTTCATATCAACGCATATTTATTCTTTCCGTTTTTCAAAATTGTGAAATATATATATATATATATATATATATATATATATATATATATATATATATATATATATATATATATATATATATGATTATCCCATTCATCATTCTTTATCCAACTGTTGTTTAAGCAAAGATCAGAGGGAGAATGAGAAAAATGAAATACCCAGGTTGTTGAACGGTATGCCTTGAAATAAAACTTTGTTGACGATGTAAGGCATTGTTTCAATTCTCACACACTGGAGAAACAAGGAATTTAATCCCTAGTCAAACCCTTTGAGCCTAGAAGTTGGTGTTTCTTTCTGTATGAAAAAACAAGTAATCTTAACCTAGGGAAGGATAGTTCTCAGTTAATTCGAATATGCATTCAAATTCAAGAGGGTCGTTCCGTACACCTTCCAATAAAAGTTCCAAGCACGAGATTTCCTACGCACACATCAAACAAGTGTCAGAGAAGCCATGAAAATCAAAAAGTGACAGTGGTTGTTCTCATAAACCTTTAAGCAAGGAAGACTCTATATTTCTATATCAAATAAAGAGAAAGCTTGTTAAGTCAGAACCTAAAAGGTTGACTTAGGAAAAAATTAGCGATAACAAAAGAAAGATCAATCAAAAAAGGTCAATAATCTCAGCAAAGACAACATGAGTTGACCATCATATCAATAATCAAAAGGGTCACCAAAATTATTAACAAAATAAAACGTAATGTTGTGACTATAAAAAAGAGAGAAGTGGCTGCCATCACAAAAATCCCCTTGGCTTTTGAACCATCATCATCAATGCAATTCCGAATCTCTTGGAACCTGAATGCATAGGTGGAATTAGTTGAACATAGGACTGGAGATCATCATGGAGAATGGGTTGGGTTAAAGTTAAATTTTGAGCCTTATATCTTTTGTTTCAAAAATAATGAATCAGGCCATGTTATAACCCTCAAAATACCTAACTGAAGCTATGTTTAGTTTGAAAGCATACTACATCAAGGTTGCGTAAACTGACTCCAAAGAGATTTTCTAATCATCTATTTTGGTATCATACATTCGCATTATCTTTCACCTTCCATGTGTAAACTAATATCATGTTATGACTCCTGATCTATTTGCTGTATAACAACCATATCATTCTAATAATGATTTTGATTTCAAAAATTACACGAGCATCGCATTAAAATTACCATTTTTAAATGAAACATTTTAGTTGCAAGTAAGCACTCATCTTCGAAGAAATTCAAACAGTTAAGAAACTTGACCAGTGATCCTATCAGGGGCATATCACAATCAAGATCATATTGTTAAGAGAAAATCTCTTCAAGACTCATATTGAGGCAAGCATTTCAAGCGCACAGTAAAGCAGTCATTTCAAGAATCAGTCAATCTGAGACACTCTACTTCAAGAAATCCCCAAGAAAATCTCAACAGTCCTTCTCAAAGGGATCATCATCCTGATACAATTAACAAATGTGACAGAAGTGTGTTCAAAACATCTTCCAAAGGAAGAGTTGGCAAAGTTATATGTGTTGTTGAATCAGAGTTCCAACCTTACCTCACCAAAAGAGTCTAACTCATTTGTCATAAGCATTTTCATGGAATGCATTGGTCATTCATATATCATGAAAAATTCAATATCATGCATAGCTCGAAGAATGTTTAATACTCATTTTCATTTTTCGAGGTCGTGTTGTCATCAACATCTTACCATGTGGTCAAAGTTCAACCTTGTTGGCACTTATCAAAATCAGATATTTATCTTTTCAGGTTCAATTTGTCTTTTCTTATCCGATGTTCTTCTGGATGAGTTTATAATTTTGATGTATTTCCAAAACTTATCTGATGTTCTTCTGGATATGCATGTCCTTCTGATGTTTTCCTGAAACCCTTTTTGTTCTTATCTGATGTTCTTCCAGATATGTTTGTTTGTCATGATGTTTTCCAGAACCTTTTTGTGCCTATAAGATGTTCTTCCGGATATGTTTCTCATTCTGATGCTTTCTAGAACCCATCTGATGTTCTTTCGGATATGCCTATCATTCTCATTATTTTACCAAAATCCTTTTGCAACCTATCTGATGCTCTTCCGAATATTTTTTTCGTTTTGATGTTTTTCTAGAACCTGTTCCCGGACATTAAATGCTTTTCTGGATGTTTCGAATGTATCTTTAGAAAAAATTTCCTTCGCATCTAACACTTTTTTGGATGTCCTCAATATATCTATGAATTGGGTTATCAACTCAGGCCAATGATTTTATGGATGCCTTCGAGTTTGTTTCCTTTTCCATCCAATGCTTTTCTGGATGTTTTTAATGTATTTTCTAGAGTTATCACATTCGATGCTTTTTTGAATGGCTATAATGTATCTTCAGTTTGGATTCTTTTTTTATCCATTGCTTTTCTGAATGTTTCAGACGTATTTTCTAGAGTTTGTTACATTCAATGCTTTTCTAAATGTCTTTGATGTATATTCCGGTTGTTGCATTTTCTTTTATGAAGTCTCCATTGATTTTTTGGATGTTTATGATGTATTTTCCATATGTTTTTACAATCAATGCTTTTCTGAATGTCTCTGATGTTTCTTGTGTATTTCCTAGAGGTTGTTACATTCAATGCTCTTCCGAATGTCTCTGATGTAACATAAAATTGGTTTCTTTTTCATCCAATTCTTTTTTGGACGATTCGTATGCATTTCCAAAGTTATCACATTCAATAATTTTTTTAATGTCTCCGAGGAATCTTCGTATAGTTTCTCTTCCATCCAATGCTTTTATGAATGTTTCAGATGAATTTTCCAAAGTTGTTACATTCAATGCTTTTCTGAATGTCTATGAGGTATGTTCACGTGGTTTCTCTTTCATCCAATGATTTTCTGGATTTTTTCGATGTATTTTCTTGGTACCTTAGGATTGGAATTAATTTTGTAAAACAAATAATGTAATCACCTCTGTTGTTTTAATATGTTGAGTTGAAGAAGTTCAACATCTGGACCAACATGTCATATAAGATGTCACGACATCGTGACTGTGACATCACGCATGTGTATAAAACTGAATTAGTTAATTCTGGTATGTGTTAACTAATTTAATATTCTGGGATTAGTCAGAATCCTAGGTGGCGTTATTTGTGGAGATCTTGAAGACTCAATCAGAATATATGGTGAATATACAGTTTCTAAATATGGAGATATTTTAGGAAATAAAAGATTGAAGACCTTGATTGTAGCAGAAGTTTTCTGTTGGCTTTGTAACAGCAAAGGAGAAGTTTGATGCGATTTCTGAAGGCCCAAATCCAGTTGGGTGCTTAGGTTATGAATAGCAGATTGTAACCTAGGTTTTAGAGAGCCTCATATAATGTAAAATTAGGGGTGTGTGTGAGGTAAACCTCCCAACCTGTGGGAAGGTTACCAGGTGTTTCTCAGTGCTCAAAAGCATGAGATTATATGTAACTCAAAGCATGTAGGTAAGAGTTGTTATGTTCCTGAACGAAGCTGTGAAGAAAGTTCAAGGTGTTTAGCATTACGTTGTAATGGTAGTGATAGGAATGGAAACTGGAGGTTTCTATCTAGGAGTTCCTAGGTATAGATTGCATTGGGTAGGGATTAAGTGAAGAGTTGTAAACGGGGGAGTTTAACTCTGAATTAATACTGCTGATAGTGGATCTTCTTCCTGGCTTGGTATGCCCCCAGAGTAGGTAATGTTGTACCGAACTGGGTTAACAATTACTTGTGTTTTTACCTTCTGCACGTTACATTCTGTCTGTTATAACTCAGTATGTATTTTCAGTCTGTTTATCAAGGGAATAACTAACCTGGCACATAGCATATTGTCTGAATGCCAAACAGAATGTTATGACATTCATCATGACAGCTGATACTGAAGTATAGACTGGTTGGTCTTTTACAGTACAATAAACTGTTATGCTGGAACAGGTGATGTTCAAATCAATGTTGAGACATCGTGCTGATAACAGTGCAGGATCAATAGAAGTAAGTATTATATTTGATCTCTGCTGTGCATTTGTACCAGATGGACAGAACTGGGTGTTCTTCTTTTCTATGGTGGTAAAGTAGCAGATGTCGTGACATCTGTGAATGTGTGCATATTAGTACTGGGTTTTAATTTTTATAACTGTCTTGATGTATTAATAACAGTGTTGGATCAGATGTCATGACTTCGAGTAGAACATCTGAACTCTGACTACACCAGAATTTCAATTGGTATCAGAGCAGACATCCTGTTCTGTTTCTGGATGAGATCCATGGGTGATACTTTCTGGTATCTTGCAAGGAGTTATGCTAGTACTGATGTTGGAACCTGTGGAAGGTTCTGTGATTTCCCTGAATGGTCCCTTGAAGTAGGTGGATGGACTATTCATGACAAGAACTGTGTGTACCTGTCTCTGGAGGTTGGCAATTGGCCTTTGTGTGGGACAGTTGTGCTAGTTTTGAATCATATTCACACTTGGTATGTTCTTGGAGGCTGATCTGGTGAAATGTGTGTTCATAGGTTGAGTTGTATTATGTTTTCCGCTGTATAATACCTGGCAAAACTCAAACTCTGATGTAGTTTCCCTTCATGTGGATGAAAGGCTGCTGTATTCAAGATTTCATCATAATCTACTGAAGATGTCAAAGATACTTGAGTCTCCTCAAGTCCACTCATCACGACGTTCTCACTTCAGGATGGTAAGAATCACCTGATCACTGATTCTTCTACTCTCTTGGGTAGTGTATATGAAGACCTTGAAGACTTTCAAGGAGGGTTTGTTCCAAGGAGGTGGAACTAATGTTCTATGCGATGTTAGAACATGGTGCTCAACAAGTATGCAGCTACTGGTTGAAGAGCAGATGGTTTTAGGTGTCAAACAAAGGAATACTTGTGTTTGGAACCTACTCCTGACCGGGAAGAGGAGACATCTGTGTGTGCTAAGTTGACAAGGGTAGGGTCAACTATGTGGGTGCTCAAGAAGGTCACTTTTAGACGTCTGATCTCTAGAAGTGGAGCTGGTTGAGATGTGACATTGTGCAATTTCCTGCTGTTTGTCTTATTCCTATAAGATTGATCAGGGTTGGATAGTTGTTCCCTGAAGTACTATGTTGTGTTGGAAGACAAGTCCCCTGGATGTTAGAAGTCAATAATGGGGTAACCTGATTGCTATTTCATTTAAGAGGATTAGGACCATGAATCTAGTTATTCAAACACCACGCTCAGAAGTAACAGTTCTTTCAAGGAGTGAGAATATGAAGATTCAGAGGTTGGTTGAGGTAGTATGCTCTGGCAATGCATATCTACTATTGAGTGGTATTGTTTTCTTTCACTAGTACTTATGGTCAGCTGGAGTCTGATTGGTGTGATTGGAGTATGTATAGGTATAACTCATAGAGTTAGTTGCCACTGGTAGGGATGGTGTATGTCATGTTGAGACATTTGTGTACAATGCATGGATATTGGTGTGGAGTTTCCATAAGTGTTAATTTGAGGGGGGGTTTTGGTTAAACTCCTCACGTTTGGTCAGCCTAGGGTCTGGGTGGCTGTTGACCTGTGTCACATGGGTTCTGGTTGTTGTGTGACACATTTGCAAGAAAGGATTCATCTCTCTCTTTCCTAAGGGTGAATCTAATCTGGAAAGATTCTCAAAACTGTTGAGGTGCTTGCAAGCAGAAGATGTTGACACCAGAAGAGTATTTTCAAAGTATTCTTATGGTGGAAGTATCTGAAAGGAAAATGGGGAAAGGATTTAAGATCAATGTCTACTTGTGCCAAGTCCAAGTATTTAATTGATTATCCTTAGAGCTCAAGATAACTGATGTTTTTAAAGATGTTGGAACATCTGGTCTTCAAGACCCTGTGCAGAATCACAGGAAGGATAGTACATTGGTTTATGATCTATCACTTTGGTGGCAGCAAAAGCATATGATCTCTGAAAAGGTTTCCTGGCAAGAAACATGTTCAGCCTTGGTATGTACAAGAAGAAGAAAACATCATAGTCCTGATGGTGGTTACTTGGATCAGTTTACTTCTAATCTAGGTAAGGAAGTGCATTGGCTAATGCACACTGTGGAGTTAAGAATAAGTGGCAACATTCTTGACATCATGGAAACAGCCTTGCTTTAGGAAGTGGAATCCTTGGTATAGCTGAAGGGATAGTTTCTAACTGGTCCTTCTGAAGACTCATGCATCAGAGTGTCTGATGTCTTTGGAGAAGAAGCAGGTATTCATCAAGGTGTGAGCTTGGATGACTTAACTGCAAACCTGCAGGATGGAGGTTGTTTACTCAAACTTGGTTCCACAATCAAGTCTATGAGAACGTTGAACTCTGGTTCTGTGAAGGGAGGAAGTTCTTTCAAGTGGCAGAAGAAGGAGCTGAATTCAACAGCTAGATGTTAAAACACAATGTTGTGACATTTGGTTCAACATCAGAATCTTAGTTGGTGAAGTGGCACATCAACTTAAGATAGAAGGGTCTACAGAGTTGTAGATTGGGTACTTCAAAAAGATCGTTCTCATTACAGTACTATGGAGTTGCTGGATGGAGAGGATGTTACATGTTCATGTCTTAGAGAATCTAAAGTTGTGTTTAACATGTAGCTTGAAGTTCAAGTCTCACTTGGAAGGTCAGAATATCTTTGGGAGAAGTCTGATAAACGTGGATAGGTCAAAAAGTGGCATTTGACTTTTTCATATGAGGATTCATGAAGGAGGTAATCAACCAGTGGCATTTGGTCTATCTCAGAAGTGATTTCGAAGAATCAAGATAATCAACATATGGCAGCTGATTATTCTTGAGGAAAGTCTGAGACAAGTTACTTTTGAGCAGAAAAGTAGTAATTTGAAGACAAAAGGAGGTGGTTTATTTTCATCTCTTGGAGCTTGTGGAAGGAGTTCTGAGCTATCTATGGAAGATTATCTCTTGTAATGGGATGAGAATGTATATGTCCCAATTTGTGTCTGGTTTCTTTTGGCTCAAGCCAGTGACTTAGTGATATCTAAAGATTATCATATGGTGTTTTTAGTTATGTTGTGAAGGATGTCCTAACTTATGTCAGAACATTTTGTGAAGTGGTTTTCTATTCTGGTTAGAAGAGAGATTGACACAGAGTGTGGATGAGTTCAGCCAAGAGGGTTGAACAGAGGGTGTGCTCTTGAAGACATGAAGATGCGTCTTATGTTTTCCATTCATCAAGTGGTCTGGATTCTCTTTGAATCAGGAAGTATGTGAAGGTCCAACTTTGGGGTGTTGGATATGTTCATGTGTGATCTCCAAGTTTCAAGAGGAGAGTTGGTTGGTCATGACAGGGGGAGTTCTGTCTTTGCACTGTAAGAAATCATCAAGCTTGTGGTCTATGTGTTCTCAGACAACAAGGTATGGCACCTTGTTAGTTAGTGGGATGATGTGGTGTGTGTCAAGGCTGAGTGAGCAAAAGAATGTCTGACCGGATGTCATGACATTGCCTTGGACAATTTGTGTGTCTTACTAGTTGCATCCATAACTAGTAATTCTGTTGTTTGTTGCACAGATTTAGGGGGAGGAGAAGTACCCTTGTGCATGTGTGTATTACTAGTAGCCATAGCTAGTAATTGTTTTGCTTCTGCTGCTGTTTAAACTTCTGATAAGTTGTTTAACTGCTGGTAGTTTTCCTTGTGAACAAAAAGGACAGAGTGTTCACAAGATGTCATATGTGATGTGTTAACATGAGATATCCTATGTACCTGCTGGAAGTTATATAAGGAAATGTGGATGTGTGGTGCTAGATGTCAAGCTACCACTGGAGGTGAGAAAGTGGTTTTAGGAAATGGTGATAAGGAGAATACATGAAGAATGCAGACAAAAGCAATGTCGAATGTTAAGACATCGCTTGCAACGTGTCTGACAGCACTTATGGAATAGTCTACACGCATTGGAACTGTTGTTTTTGAAAAGAAACAGTCAAGAGCTATAAAAGGTATTCAAAGATAGTCTGGGATATTGGTGGTGATTCTCTGACTGATTCTCAGCAAATATTTATGGATCTTGACCAAGTATTTACTCCTACCGTTAATTCCTAAGCAAATATTTATGGATCTTGACCAAGTATTTACTCCTACCATTACTTCCTAAGCATGGTCTGACCTATTTAAAGGATGTATCAGCATTCCTCTTCTCACAAGAGCGACATTCCATTCCCTCTAAACCATGGGGTTTGTTAAGATTTGGGCATACTGCGCCTGGATCTGGTTTTGTGAAGGTTTCATCTATAAATGTTTAGCTAAAAAGGGGGAGAGAAACATTATCCTGAGGATGTACCAGAAGCAAGCAAAATGTGGTAGCAAGGAGAAGTTGGGTTCAGGCACAAAAGTCACTAACTGGGTATATCACTTGCGACTTGTGATCTGAGTTAAGAGGACAGTTGTGTCTTGTGATCTGAGTTACATTATCTATGTACTCAGCATTACATATTCTTCAGGAAGCTCTAGTGTTGAGGGGAAGGGTTGTGATGCAGTTGATTCCTATACAACTTCTTCTTCATGTTGTATACGTGCGTTTTCGACGCCATGAGATTTGGTGTGGGAAGTGATGTTTTCGACAAACGATGACAGGGGTTGAAACAATTTGACTAAAGAGTATGGTTCGACACTTCGACAAAATGGAGGTTTCGTCATTTCGACAAAGATATTTGCAACTAGAAAGGTATTTTCGACAAAATACGGAAGACATTGCAGTATGTTGGTAATTCGACAAAATCCTGAAGGAAGACGTCATTTCGACTTAAAAGTAAATTTGGATTTAAAAGGTTGTGACGTTTGGCAGAAGACGCGTGGAAGCATCTGGCGAAAGGAGGAAAGCCATGTGTCGTAGTTTTAGGATTTAGTCGTTAATGACAGTTATGTTATTTATGTATATATAGGGTAGTTATTATCTAAAAAGGGTGTGAAGAATTACTATATGCAAAATTCCTGAAAACACTCAAAGTACCCGTGTGAGAGAAAAGAGTCATATTTGGAAAATGTATGTGTAAACAAACACCAATTCTTTCAAAGTTTATTTTATAAAGTCTAAAATTCTTTACAAATCTCTTTTATGCTTTCCAGTCATTTATCTTTCTGCACTTTATCCTTTTCGACACTTTACGTTTCATCAGTTATTTTCCGCCATTTACTTTATCTTGTTAAATTTACATCCACTTAACATTGTAATCAACACATTTCGACGTAAAACGCTTAGAGAACAGGAATGAAATATTCAAAAGCGATTTTAGACATCTTCAAGACCATCTAGATTTGCACATGTCCTAGGATTTGTGTGGTTGATCCTGCAAGTGACCCAATTCTACAAGTTTTGGTAAACCAGAGGTTGTTCGCCAAATTTCACAGCGAACAAATTGGCACGCCCAGTGGGACAGTGCAAAAAATTTAGAAAGTTAGATAATCGCTAGTCAAAATCTGCTCTTCATTTGTATGAGACTGAGAAGCGGTAAATTAGCCGTATCCGAAGTAGAATTACCTAAAAGAACAAGAGTAAGGAAAATGGCGAACCAGCCAAATAATCCTAACGAATCCATCCCAGTATCTAACCCTGTCCCTTCGACAGAAGGCAATATAGGATCGGTCCCTGTGTCAGAGGCTGTACCTTCGTCAGCGGGGTCGATACCAGCGGTTTCGATGTCGCAAAACGCGCCTAGTTCGTCCTTCAGGGCACAACAAATGCCCATTGGGACACCCCCCCTGTGGGAAACACTTCTAGGCCTTTTGTAACGAATTTCACTATGCCTCCGCATGGTAGGGAACAACCCTTCGGAATGCCAACTTCGGTGATGGCAAATTTACATAACTCCCCGTTAATATATTCAGATTAGATGGCCAACGTGTCTTCACCCTTACAAGGGTCAGGATATGGTGGAAACATGAGTAGATTGAATCAACAACCATTTTACGTGCCGCCGATAACAAATAATTCGGCGCAAGTGATTAGACAGCAGATGGACGAGAGTAATCATGATATGGTCCAAATGTTGACGCAACAAATGGGAGCGGTGTTTAATCCACTGATACAGAACACCACTCAAACAAACCAAGTATTGGCAGCGCAAATGACGCGCATTGTTGATTTCTTTGGAGTCCCTCAAACTCGACACAGAGAACAAGTGATTCATAACCCAGCGGTAGCGGTCCAGGAAGAGCCTACGATAAACCAGATACCGTTAGACAATCCTCAAACGAACGTCAGAAACCAAGAGGATGTAGTCGAACAGCCTCGTGTCGAAATCCCCATTCCACAAGAGCCTAGAAGGATAGTAATCCAGAGAGGCCAGGACGCGGATGCTGTATTGCAACAACGGATACGGTATGATAATCCGCCTGTCGAAAACAACTTGGCAGCCATGGTCGAAACGATAATGGCACAAAATGGAATGAACATGGGTTTACAAAGGTCTAGTTACGCATCCCCACTATCAGAATACATTCTGCAAGAAGAACTGCCACCAAGATGGAAAGTCCCTAAGTTCACAAAGTTCTCAGGGGACACTAGTGAGTCCACTATAGAACATGTGGCACGTTACCTGATCGAGGCAGGGGAGATAGCCCGTAACGAAAATTTGAAAATAAAATATTTCCCTAGTTCCTTAACAAAAAACGCGTTTACTTGGTTTACATCTTTGCCTGCAAACTCAGTATACACGTGGACCCAATTAGAAAGGCTGTTCCATGAACAATTCTACATGGGACAAACGAAAATAAGTCTGAAAGAATTAGCCAGTGTCAAGAGAAAACACTCCGAACCAATAGATGATTATTTAAATAGGTTCAGATTGCTAAAGGCTAGATGTTTTACCCCTGTGCCAGAACATGAGTTGGTCGAAATGGCCGCAGGGGGACTAGACTATTCTATAAGGAAGAAACTAGATACCCAGTATCTGAGGGATATGGCACAATTAGCGGATAGAGTAAGACAGGTCGAAAGATTAAGGGACGAAAAATTCAGGGCAAATAAGAATAAAAAAGAGAGGGTAGCCTACGTAGGGGTTCGCCAAGATGATGAGTTCGACGAAGATGGACCAAGTAGCTTCGACGAACAGGAAATCGACCTAGCAGAACTAAAACAAGGCCCGCCTTATTCGTGTAAAGTACTAACGCCGTCGAACGGGAACCCAGTCGAAGCCAACGATAAGTTCCCCAAAAGGACTTATACGTTCGACATTACTAAATGTGACGAAATCTTCGATCTGTTGGTTAAAGATGGTCAATTAATAAAACCACCAGGCGCTAAAGAACCGCCTGTGGAACAACAGAAAAAGAGAGGTTTTTGTAAATACCATAATTTTCTGGGCCATAAGACGTCTCGTTGTTTCCTTTTCAGGGATCTCGTGCAAAATGCTATCCGTGATGGAAGGCTCAAGTTTGGTGACAAACCAAAACAACAAATGAAGATCGACTCGAATCCTATGCAAGCAGTCGAAGCCCACTACGCTGAACCATCCGTCGTAAACATGGTGGAGGCCAAAGTTGCTCCTGATGGCAATTTGGAAATGGTGGAAGCCCCTGGAAGCTTCGACGCAAATGTCAACATGGTCGAGATTGCTGATGATCTCGCAAGCCAGAGAGGAATAGAAACTACTGAAGGTTTCGACAAGAAGGACGGTGACAATGCTGTCGAGAATGTGGAGTTTCGACAAGAGGAGAATTGGGACCGCTTGGGACAGCCAAGTGGAAAATATGATTATCTTGTGAAGTACAACGCGCCGGCAAGCTCCCAGATCGACATCAACACAATCCAACCAAGCGGTTGGGGAGATGCTTCTTCAGAAAACAATGAGGAAACAGTCGACGAAATGGAGCATGCCCCTAATACGAAGGAGAGGGTTACTGAAGACCCAGCGATTGAAAACAAGGCTGCTGAAGGCCTTGATTCTAACAAAACGAAGAAAGGTGATATCGCTAACTGCGTCAACACCATGGGGCCTTTCAGTGAAGAAATCACAAAAATCAAAGCGGAAGCCGCTAACGGTCCGTCGAAGCCCATGATCAGTGGGATTCTGCGTAGGACAATGGAAGACCCCAGAAGGAATTGGAACAAATGCTGTTGCAAACATGGTCCCAGGACCATATCTTGGTGCTGCTGCCCAGAGAAAGAGTTCGACCAGACACCAAAAGGCGTCGAAGGCGAAGAAGAGAGGCTCATCAGGAAGATGAACGAATTGAGCATCGCCGACGAACGAAATGTTGGGGTAAATATGGTAGAAATATCTCAGAAGGACCAGGTCGAAGAGGGCAAAGATCGCCGTCAGAAAGAATACCAAAGGCTGGTGTACCCTAGAGAGGAGGAAAACTTAATGGAATTCATCAAGAGATGCCAAAGGATGAAAACCGAAGTAATGTTGTGCCCACGCTGCAGCGCAGTCTTCGACAGGAAGGCAGCAACCAACCTGGAAGCGGTGGATAAGACCAAAAGGAAAGAGAGTTGGGGAGCAGTGAGATACGACCCAAGAAGAGGTGATCACCACCAGTGGAGGCACGGAGAGAGACGCCAGAACACCTACAAACCATCTGACAAAGCCACAGACGACAAATGGGTTCAACCCATTAGGGACGCCCAGGGGCAGAAGAAATGGGGAAAGTTCGAGGTCCAGAGAGGCGCGTCGATGGAGGGCAAGAAGGAAATGAAAAAACACAAGCCAAGACCATACCCGTCAGAGAATTACAAAGGCAAAAATCCCATGTCCAGGTCCCAATGGAGGAGGTTCCAACGGCAGAAGAGGGCAGAAATAGAGATGGCGAAAAAGAACATGAATGGTCCAATCGAAGCAGAATCTAGCAACAATCGTCAGACAAGGAGCAGGAAAGAGACTCCCCTCCAGATCAATCCTAGCAGAGTTGTCGAATCGGTGGCGTCGAAAGAGAAGATGCAGGAAGACGATGAAGTAACCGACAGTTTTAACTCTGACTCTGAGGCATCCTTCAACGTGATTTGCAACGTGGTCTCTGTTCTCCCTAGAGACTATGATAGAGTCATGGAAATTGAGGATGAAGGAGACGAAATGGAGGAAGAAACAATGGCACACAAGCCCGTCTGCTACTATGTAATGAACAACGGATGCGTCGAAGAGCAGAACGCTTTTTTCGAAAGACCAGACGACTCCATGAAAGCGCATTTGAAACCTCTGTTTATAAAAGGAAAGGTGGAAAATGTCGGCGTGAACAAGATACTGGTGGACGGGGGAGCGGCAGTGAACTTGATGCCCCACTACATGCTGAAGAAGATTGGAAAAGACGATTCGGACGCGAAGCCCCACAACATGGTGCTGTCAAATTACGAAGGGAAGATAGGAACAACTATGGGAGTCATCCAAGTGAACTTAACTGTAGGAACCATAACAAGACCTACGATGTTCATAGTCATCGCTTCGAAAGCCAACTACAACCTGCTGCTTGGTAGGGAATGGATTCACGGCGTAGGAGCGGTACCCTCTTCAATGCACCAACGGATAGCCATATGGAGGCCAGATGGAATCGTCGAAAACATCGAGGCTGACCAAAGCTACTTCATGACCGAAGTAAACACTGTCAACAGCCAGAGCTTCGACAAAAACCTGGCTCATATACCTCCGTGCAGCCCGGCAGAATTCGACTTGAAGACGACAGACAATGCCTATTGCTCCATGTACCTGCATCCAACGCATGGATTCCAGTGGGATAAAGAAGTGATTGGCGAGACTTACATATGGGGAAGCACTCATATAGCGCCGACGGGATGGGGTAGTGAATTTGACGATGACGAGTGAACAATCAGCGATCGAAAAGATTACGGCTTATATAGCCGAAAACAAACTAAAAGAGGCCCTTGAGGCTGAGGCAAAAAATATGGCTGTCGAAGCCAACCAAGAGAACTCCAACAAACAATGTCCTCAAGAAGACGTTGCGGAAGATCATATCACCAACCAAATGGGCGGATGGCAACATCAAAAGCTTGACGCCATTTACGACGACGAACCTCTGGGGTTCGAAAAAGATCCAGTGTCAACTAACGAGAAGATGGTGGCGCAGGATCCTTTACAAGAAATAAACTTAGGAGTGGGGGCAGAACATAAACCAACGTATATAAGCGCAAAAATGGACCCCCAGTTCTAGGTCGAAATAGTCCAGTTGCTGAAAGAATTCAAAGATTGCTTCGCATGGGATTATGACGAAATGCCTGGTCTTGACAGAAGTCTGGTCGAAATGCAGTTGCCAATAATGGAAGGGAAGAAGCCAGTAAAGCAGACTCCGAGACGCTTCGCACCAGAAATCCTGTCGAAGATAAAAGAAGAGGTCGAAAGACTTCTAAGATGCAAGTTCATCCGCACAACCAGGTATGTCGAATGGATTGCAAATATTGTTCCAGTAATTAAGAAAAATGGCAAACTTAGGGTATGTATTGATTTTCGAGACTTAAACTCGGCTACCCCAAAGGATGAATATCCTATGCCAGTGGCAGAAATGCTCATAGATTCTGCAGCCGGCCACGAGTACTTAAGTATGCTAGACGGATACTCTGGCTATAACCAAATTTTTATCGCTGAAGAAGACGTTCCTAAAACGGCTTTCCGTTGTTCTGGAGCCATAGGAACGTATGAATGGGTAGTAATGCCTTTTGGTTTAAAGAACGCTGGAGCGACTTACCAACGTGCCATGAATTCCATCTTTCATGATTTCATCGAAACTTTCATGCAAGTGTATATTGACGACATCGTGATTAAGTCTGTTTCAGGAAAAAATCACATAGATCATCTTCGACAATCCTTTGAAAGGATGAGGAAGTTTGGTTTGAAAATGAACCCACTTAAATGTGCTTTTGGTGTGCAGGCGGGTGATTTCTTAGGCTTTGTGGTCCATAAGAAGGGGATCGAAATAAACGAGAATAAAGCCAAGGCCATAATGGAAGCGAAAGCGCCATCAACCAAAAAGGGGTTGCAGTCTCTGCTAGGGAAAATCAACTTTCTCAGAAGATTCATCTCCAACCTCAGTGGGAAGACACAAGCTTTCTCTCCTCTACTTCGACTAAAGAAAGAAGACTTCGCATGGGGGCAAGAACAGCAAGCGGCTTTCGACAAAATCAAGGAGTACCTGGCTAATCCCCCAATCCTGATGTCTCCTTGCAGAAAAAGAAATATGAGATTGTACATTTCGGCATCAGACAAAACATTAGGAAGTATGTTGTGTCAAGAAGATGAGAATGGCGTCGAAAGGGCCATTTATTATCTCAGTAGAGTCCTGAACGATGCCGAAACTAGATATAGCATTATAGAAAAGTTATGCCTGTGTGTATATTTCTCTTGTATTAAACTAAAGCATTATATAAAACCTGTCGATGTATATATTTCTTCCCATTTCGACGTAATAAAGTATATGTTATCTAAATCTATTTTACATAGTCGAATTGGAAAGTGGGATTTAGCTTTAACAGAATACTCCTTGAAATATCTGCCTTTAAAAGCAGTGAAAGGACAAGTGGTCGCTGATTTCATAGCGGACCACTCTATAAACGAAGACGTAGAATACGTCGAACTGGAACCTTGGAAACTGTACTTCGACGGTTCCAGTCATAAAAACGGAACGGGCGTTGGGATGTTGATTATTTCTCCTGAAAAAATTCCAACAAAATTCAAGTACAAAGTTGAAAGTCTGTGTTCAAATAATGAAGCAGAATACGAAGCTTTGATCGCTGGACTTGAAATCTTGTTGAAATTGGGGGCAACGAGAGTCGAAATAATGGGTGATTCCGAACTGGTAATAAAGCAGTTGACGAAAGAGTATAAGTGCGTGAAAGAAAATTTAATCATGTACTTTGTAATAGCCAATAGACTTCTCAAAGCATTCGACAACGTCGTCTTCAGGCACATTCCCAGGTTGGAGAATCAAGAAGCGAATGATCTTGCTCAACTAGCGTCCGGATACAAAGTGTCAAAGGAAAAGTTAGAAGAAGCCATTGAAGTCAGAAGAAGAGTCGTGTCCACCAAGTTGTCCCCATCAGATCTAGAGTCAATAAGATTAGGATACGGTGACGAAGAAAACTTCGAGATATTCAACATAGATGATTCAGGAATAACAGA
Organism: Lathyrus oleraceus; assembly: GCF_024323335.1. NCBI lineage: Eukaryota > Viridiplantae > Streptophyta > Magnoliopsida > Fabales > Fabaceae > Lathyrus > Lathyrus oleraceus. Next base: position 635,855,543 of record NC_066583.1, read on the forward strand.
CTGGAGAAAGCCTGTCAAGGATTATCTACAAGACCCAAATCAGAAAGCGGAAAGAAAGATAAAATACAGAGCTTTGAGTTACGTACTTTTGGGAAATGAATTGTTCAAAAAGACTGCAGAAGGAGTTTTGTTGAAATGCCTGAGTGAGGATGAAGCCTACATAGCCTTGTCGAATGTACACAGTGGAGCGTGTGGCGCGCACCAAGCAGGTCACAAAATGAAGTGGCTTTTATTTCGACAAGGAATGTATTGGCCAACAATGCTGAAAGATTGTGTCGAATTCGCAAAAGGTTGTCAGGAATGTCAAGTACATGCAGGCATACCTCATGTCCCTGCAAGTGAGTTGCACTCAATTATAAAACCTTGGCCATTCAGAGGATGGGCGTTGGACTTGATCGGGGAGATTCGACCAGCTTCCTCAAAAGGGCAAAGGTACATTTTGGTTGGGATAGACTATTTTACAAAATGGACCGAAGCCATACCATTGGCGAATGTGGATCAAGAAGCAGTCATAGACTTTATCCAAAAATACATAATTTACAGATTTGGGATACCTGAGCCAATAACAACAGATCAAGGATCTGTGTTCACTGGTAAAAACATGCAGAAGTTTGCACAAGAAACAGGTTTTAAGCTCCTTACTTCGACACCCTACTACGCTCAAGCAAATGGGCAGGTTGAAGCAGCCAACAAGGTAGTGATAAACTTGATTAAGAAGCATGTGGGGAAAAAGCCTAGAAATTGGCATAAAACTTTGGATCAAGCCTTGTGGGCTTGTCGAACGTCCCCCAAAGAGGCAACGAATTCGACCCCATTCAAGTTGACTTACGGACATGATGCAGTTTTGCCAGTCGAAATATATCTGCAGTCAGTTAGAGTGCAAAGGCATCATGAAATCCCATCAGATACATATTGGAGCATGATGATGGACGAACTAGTTGACTTAGACGAAGAAAGGTTGCGCGCGCTAGACCTAATAAGAAGACAAAAGAGGAGAGTCGAAAGATTTTACAACAAGAAAGTGAGATCCAAGACCTTCTTAATAGGTGATCTTGTGTGGAAAGTAATCCTTCCTATGGATCGAAAAGATAAATTAATGGGAAAGTGGTCTCCTAAATGGGAAGGACCTTTCCAGGTTTTGAGAACATTCTCAAACGGCGCATATGAAATAGAAGAAATAGAGAAGGATAAGAGAATCCTAAGAATAAATGGCAAGTATTTGAAAAAATATAAGCCTATATTGCAGGAAATAAAAATAGTAACAGAATAAGTGCAAAGCATAATTGTGATAAGATGGGCCAAATAAAAATGGCATTCAAAAGTTATTACAAAGAAAGCCTCAAAGGGCTGAGAGTTGCTAAAATAAATTCGACTAAAAATTAAAATTGGCAAAAGTATCCTTCAAAGTGGCAAACTTCTGCCTCTGGAGTTGGAGTCGATGATCACAAAGACTTTTGTGAGTAGAGAGAGTCTCAATCTCCTGACTAAGTTGATGGGCTTTCTCTGCATGTCGAATACCCACCCTCAATTCTTCGTCAATCTCGCTCTGTTTGGGTTGCGGAATGGATGCCTTACGTTTCTCCTCTTGAGAGATCTTTTCTTGAAGGGCTGCTATCTGTGTTTTCCATTTTTGAATATTGTCATTACAAGCAGCAACTTCTTCGACATACGTTTCAGAAAGCTTTTGCAATTTTGAAACTTTGTCAGTCGAAGTCGAAACGGCATCCCATTCAGTAGTTTGAGTTTCAGACTTGGAGGAGATTTGAGCGGTAAGATCCGTCAGACGATGGAGATCTGCAGTGGCCAAGTCAATGAGAGTCATCAACTCCATCACAAAACTTCCAATCTCAGCAGAAGTTTCCAAAACATTCACTTGCTTTAAGAGTTTCTTAAGACCAATTTGAGCAAGGGAATTCTCTTCCAAGACTTTAAACAAATCGACATCAAGGATTTTCGTTTTGATCTTGGTCAGGAGGCTGCCAAGTGATGGTGCTTCAGAAGTTGCCCCAGAAGTGGTCGAACTGCTCTGAGAAGAATCCTGGAAATTGAAACGGGTGCTAAGCATGGCTTTCAGATACTCCAAAGGTCTTTGTACTTTGAGATTTTCAAGCTCCTCGCGAGAGAAACTGGTCGAACCAGTTGATTTGCTACTCCCTTGGACCCGGTCAGGAGCAGGTGGAGTGTTTCGCGTCGAAGTATGCTCGACCTCTGTTCGTTTCGACTGATTGTCCCCGTCTCTGGCAGCTCCATTTTCAGGGTCATCTTCGACCACAACCTCCATTTCAATATCACCACCTTGAGGTGCAACATGCAATCCTGGATGAGGAGGAGATTCATCTTCAGAGGCGTCACCCACTGTAGTGTCGAATTCTTCTACGGTTTGCATATCATGGTCACTTGTGGGGACATCTTCCTCTGGGGCTGTTTCCTCCAGAATTTTCTCAGGCGTTTTTTCGACAACTACTTGTTCCTAAAAATAAATTCTAAGATTTAGAAGGAAAGATGTAGGAAAGGTAAAACATATGCTGTCGAAATAAAAATTACCTCAGGAATTTCAGTATTAAAACTGGACTTCCCACGCCCCGTATCTGTCGACTGAGGTTTAGCAGGAGGAGTGCTGGCAGAATCCTTCCTGATTGGGTTAACGATGGATCTTTGGGAAGAAACCTTTGTGAGTTTCTTTTTCTTCTGAGGGGGAGGGATTAACTCCGGAGATTCGTCACCAGACTCTTCATTAGGGACTTTATCCTCTTCTTTCTCCTCTTCATTCTTCTTCTTTTGGATTGTTGAGGGTTTTCGACTTACCTAGTCATACCGGCCAAAGCCAGTTAGTTTTGAATAATGGAAGGGAAATAATAAGAAGAGAAAAAGTTTTGTACCTTTGTCGAAGGCTTCTTAGCAGTACTGGGCGACGCTTCGACAGCAGCTTTCTTAGCAGGGATCTTCACGGCTAAGGAAAGAAAGAAAATTCAGAAACAAATATAAGAGATACATGATAAGACAGTTAGAATAACAGAGAGAAAAATCATATTTTTCTGTGAACACCTTCAAGAATGGTATCTTCCACGCGAACGTGTTCTATTCCAATATGAAGGTGTCCCGGATATTCGCCCAGATGATACTTAGTCGGAACCACACGCTCAGCAGGTTTTTGATACTTTTGACGAAGAATTTTCATAAAATCCCCACAAAGGAACCAGTCTGGAAGTGGAAAACCAAACGCCACCCCAAAGTCAGCAGTTGGCAAAGGAGGAAACTTTGGTGGATGACAATTGAAAGCAAGGTCATAGCGCGCCTCTGGTGAAAGATTGGAAGGCAATGACAGTTTTTTAAACTTCTCTGTCAATTTGCGTTTTAATTCAGCCGCTGCTTCGCATATGGTTCGACTAAGATCATCAGGTCTATACGCAGTTTCAAAATATTTTTGAAATTTCTGTATTTCCTTAATATGTCGTTGAATACCTTTTTTGGTCCGATCCTGCACAAAAGCGAAAGCATTTGTCAAATGTGTAGCAAAAGCAGCTACGTCGAAAAATTTGTTGGAATAATAATCCTTCCACCATTCATCAAACTCAGGAGTGCATAAGAATGATGGTCGAAAAATAACTGGTCGAATGTCGAGAGAAGCATCAGCTAGTTTCTTCGACAGCTCTTTGCCTTCGTCTTCAGTATGAAGGGAGTTATAAAAGATGATGGACCCCTTTTTTGGGGAATATAGGCTGAGGTTTGATTTGGATTAGACCAAATTGTCTAGAAACAAGGTTGGGTTGATAAACTATCAAAGCAATTTGGTTTTTGGTGGTGTTACGATAAGAAAAAAGGAGCCTAGGGGTCAGGAACAATTCCCAAACATTCAGAAATGTGTTTTCGTCCTTTTGCATCTCCAAGGGCAGTTGTTGGGTAAACCACTTAGGTCCAACCTTTCTATCAGCAAAAGGTGCCATGGTCGAAGTAAATTGATGACTTTTAGCAAACATCATAACATAGCCTTTAAATGCCTGTCGAAGGCTGATTCCTTCATCAGTTGGCGTTAATAGCACTAATCTTGGCCATTCGACAGTCCTATTGTTTACTTCTTCTTCATCTATTTCTGGTGCTACAGGAAGACTAGCTTCAAATGTGGCATTGAGCCATAGTTGCAAGAGCCAAAAGGGTCCTGACAAGTTGATTTTCCCTTGGGTTTTGGTGTTCTTTAAGAAATGCACACTCTCACTCAGAGATTCATAGAGATTCGCCAGAATCATTTCGCTCAAACATAGTTTCGTGCCTGCATGAAGCTGATTGGCTATGGTGATGAACCTCTTGGCAACTTGAAGAGAGCGAGAACAGAACACATATTTGGACAGCCATAGTGTCAAAAAGGCTATATGTTCGACATCTAAAACTTCAGTGGTACTCTTATCATGGTAATAGGACATGAATAAGGAGTAGGGTGCAAGGCTAGTCTCGAAAGCAATGGTATCTTCACTTAAGACAGTAGGGTCGAAATCTATACCATTGGGATGAAGACCAACAATGGCGGCTGCGTCGAAAAGGGTAGGCGTAACCATCCCACAAGGAAGGTGAAAGGTGTTGTAAGTACTGTCCCAAAAGTAGAGAGAAGCCAAAAGCATATTTGGGCAGATATTGGGTCCTACTCTCGACAACTGGATAAGGTCGAAAATGCCTATTTCTTTCCAAAAAGACCCTTTAACTTTTTCTATTTTATCTAACCAAGATACGTAGTCAGAAGGATCTTTCGACCATGGGCAGGTTCTAAATATCCTGGGAAAATTCAAATAGGCTAAGTCCAACTCTCCAATATCTGTCGAACTTGATGAATCTTTCTGTTCTACAACTTTCTCTTTAGGCTGAGGTTTTCTTCCAGCGCCTATGGGTTTTGTGTGAAAGTAAGATGGAAAAAACTCTCTTAAACGCTCTGGTTTAATCTCTAGGTTCGGAAGGGGACCTAACATAGCGTGATAATTTCCAGAAATAAGAACAGGGATTAGTACCTGAGATTTATAGATGCAGTCTTTTTCCTTTTCATTTGGAGGTTCCGGAACATACTGTTGATTTCCTATGGTCATTGGCCCTTTTAAATCATGCACAGGAGGAAAAGATGAGTCTTGTTTCTTCTTGGAGTGTTTACTGCTTGAGGGTTTTTGAGGCGCCATTGCTGAAAAAAAAAACTGAAGAAGATTTCTCAGAAAATGTGAAAAGCCTGAGAAATGGGTATGAAAAAAGGAAATCTGAAACGTGAAAGGGTTTAAAGAAAAGGTTTATGGGTATTTATAGGAAGAAGATGTTGAAACGTTTTAGATGGTAATGGTGTTAGTGGGACACGTGGCCGTCTCTGATGGAAATAATAAAGAGTTGGAAGTTGAAAAGAAACCATGACGTGAGGAAATGATGGAAGTAGGCTGTGAACGTGGGCTAGACGTGACATTGTGGAGAAAGTGTAATGATAAATCTGCATTGGAAATTGAGATTATCAGACTTACATTTAATGAGGTTTAAGTGACATGGCATCAAAGCACTGATTGACAACAAATGACTGTTTCTCCCAGAACAAACAGTCGAAACGTCTTTGCTGGGGGGCAATTTGTATACGTGCGTTTTCGACGCCATGAGATTTGGTGTGGGAAGTGATGTTTTCGACAAACGATGACAGGGGTTGAAACAATTTGACTAAAGAGTATGGTTCGACACTTCGACAAAATGGAGGTTTCGTCATTTCGACAAAGATATTTGCAACTAGAAAGGTATTTTCGACAAAATACGGAAGACATTGCAGTATGTTGGTAATTCGACAAAATCCTGAAGGAAGACGTCATTTCGACTTAAAAGTAAATTTGGATTTAAAAGGTTGTGACGTTTGGCAGAAGACGCGTGGAAGCATCTGGCGAAAGGAGGAAAGCCATGTGTCGTAGTTTTAGGATTTAGTCGTTAATGACAGTTATGTTATTTATGTATATATAGGGTAGTTATTATCTAAAAAGGGTGTGAAGAATTACTATATGCAAAATTCCTGAAAACACTCAAAGTACCCGTGTGAGAGAAAAGAGTCATATTTGGAAAATGTATGTGTAAACAAACACCAATTCTTTCAAAGTTTATTTTATAAAGTCTAAAATTCTTTACAAATCTCTTTTATGCTTTCCAGTCATTTATCTTTCTGCACTTTATCCTTTTCGACACTTTACGTTTCATCAGTTATTTTCCGCCATTTACTTTATCTTGTTAAATTTACATCCACTTAACATTGTAATCAACACATTTCGACGTAAAACGCTTAGAGAACAGGAATGAAATATTCAAAAGCGATTTTAGACATCTTCAAGACCATCTAGATTTGCACATGTCCTAGGATTTGTGTGGTTGATCCTGCAAGTGACCCAATTCTACAAGTTTTGGTAAACCAGAGGTTGTTCGCCAAATTTCACAGCGAACACATGTACACCAAAGTTGGTGTTAGTGATGGTGCTGACAATGACAAAGAGGAAGTGCAGACCCATATTGGGATGTGGTGTCTAGTGTAATGTTTATTTGTTTTAGCTAAAATTTTCCAAAGGGGGAGATTGTTGGTACCTTAGGATTGGCATTAATTTTGTAAAACAAATAATGTAATCACCTCTGTTGTTTTAATATGTTGAGTTGAAGACGTTCAACATTTGGACCAACATGTCATATAAGATGTCACGACATCGTGACTGTGACATCACGCATGTGTATAAAACTGAATTAGTTAATTCTGGTATGTGTTAACTGATTTAATATTCTAGGATTAGTCAGAATCCTAGGCGGCGTTATTTGTGGAGATCTTGAAGACTCAATCAGAATATATGGTGAATATACAGTTTCTAAATATGGAGATATTTTAGGAAATAAAAGATTGAAGACCTTGATTGTAGCAGAAGTTTTCTGCTGGCTTTGTAACAGCAAAGGAGAAGTTTGCTGCGATTTTTGAAGGCCCAAATCCAGTTGGGTGCTTAGGTTATAAATAGCAGATTGTAACCTAGGTTTTAGAGAGCCTCATATAATGTAAAATTAGGGGTGTGTGTGAGGTAAACCTCCCAACCTGTGGGAAGGTTACCAGGTGTTTCTCAGTGCTCAAAAGCATGAGATTATATGTAACTCAAAGCATGTAGGTAAGAGTTGTTATACTCCTGAACGAAGTTGTGAAGCAAGTTCAAGGTGTTTAGCATTACGTTGTAATGGTAGTGATAGGAATGGAAACTGGAGGTTTCTATCTAGGAGTTCCTAGGTATAGATTGCATTGGGTAGGGATTAAGTGAAGAGTTGTAAACGAGGGAGTTTAACTCTGAATTAATACTGCTGATAGTGGATCTTCTTCCTGGCTTGGTATGCCCCCAGAGTAGGTAATGTTGTACCGAACTGGGTTAACAATTACTTGTGTTTTTACCTTCTGCATGTTACGTTCTGTCTGTTATAACTCAATATGTATTTTCAGTCTGTTTATCAAGGGAATAACTGACCTGGCACATAGCATATTGTCTGAATGCCAAACAGAATGTTATGACATTCATCATGACAGCTGATACTGAAGTATAGACTGGTTGGTCTTTTACAGTACAACAAACTGTTATGCTGGAACAGGTGATGTTCAAATCAATGTTGAGACATCATGCTGATAACAGTGCAGGATCAATAGAAGTAAGTACTATGTTTGATCTCTGTTGTGCATTTGTACCAGATGGACAGAACTGGGTGTTCTTCTTTTCTATGGTGGTAAAGTAGCAGATGTCGTGACATCTGTGAATGTGTGCATATTAGTACTGGGTTTTAATTTTTATAACTGTCTTGCTGTATTAGTAACAGTGTTGGATCAGATGTCATGACTTCGAGTAGAACATCTGAACTCTGACTACACCCGAATTTCAATTTCCCAGAGTTTTTATATTCAATGCTTTTGTGAATGTTTCAAAAGTATTTTCCAGTATGGTTCCCTTTTTGCATCCAATGTTTTTTTTGGATGTCCTTATTATCTTTCCAGGGTTTGTCCCTTCCATTCCAAGTTTTGTTGGATATTTCTTGATTATTCTGACCGATCTCCAAAATATATCTTGTTTTTCCCCATCAAGTCTTTTCACCTTACTTCTTCCCTAATAAAACTCCCATTACGAATCCTTTCCATAATTCCCATGGAGTATGTTTCTCATATCATATCCCCAGTAAAATATAAAAAACAATAAGAGAATCTTTCATGCGTTCACGATATCTCATCTCATATCATTTCACTAAGGGACAAAATTGGGTCCTTTGGTATTTACCTATCTCTCACCATGATCATATAAAGGGTGGCTTTCTTCATATTCTCTGGTCGAAGATATTTAAATATGGGCAACAGTCACACCCCAATTTTGCCCCTCATTCAATAAATATGTATATGCATCATGAAATTTGCATCACCTGCATAACTTAGTATGCATTTCATCTCGAATAATGCTTAAAATGTCAACAAGAGTAAATTTTCGGATCTACAGACATACCAGTTGAATCAATTTTCAAATGTATGTCAAATTAGAGGGCAAAAGTTTTTGAAATCAAGCTTAGTCAGTTTTATTAATCTACATTTCGTGTAGTTTAACCTGGCGTGCTCATTTTATTTTTTCGTCTCTTTTTACGGTCACATTTTGATCAGCCTAAGCCTTTTTAACCGAGCATTTTTTACTTTGAAATTTTATCAAAACCTGTTTATTTTGTTTAAGTTTATTTCGCGCTGATCATTTTAATGCATTCATTTTAATTTTTCAAGCATTTTTACGCTCAATTTGTATTCATCATGTACTTATGATTCGTGTTGATGTAGTCAAAAGAGTTTGTTAAGGGTATGTGGTGCACACAACCCAGAAGAATCTTGAACCATACTCTGAGACTGTTGTGCAGATTCTTGGCATTTGAGAATTTCTTTCCATCCTGGAAAATAACATCAGCAATTTCATCCAGCTTAGCCCTCTTAGTTGGCATGTCAAAACACCTCTTCCCAGAACCATCATGGTTAAGATGCTTTGCTATGGATTTTTCAGAAATGTTGATCTTGTGCCAAAAAATGTATGAATTCACTTGAATTTTTGAAGCTACGACATGGATCTATAACTGCTTGACCAATTCAAGGTAAACTGGTCCTTTGAGACGATTGAAAAATTCTTCCCAACCTTGAGACTTAACCCCTTCAGTAAGATCAAACCCATTTGCTTTAAGGTTATCAAAGTCCACGACTAATTCACAAAGAACCTCTAATTGAGTAATAAGAGTAGAAAGAGTGAGTTATTGAATTCCTTCTTTCTTTTGATCTTTTAGAGAAATTATAGATTTTGAGATATACATTTTGAAGACTCACTTGTCATAGCCAAAAATCTCAGAGTCTCATTTAATCATTTAGAGAAATTATACATGTTGAGATAGACATCTTTTTCATTCTGGAGATAATTCCATTTTCAAAATCTTCAGAATGAAAACAAATATGTCTTCAACAAGGGGTTTTGTAAGGATATCAGCCCATTGATGGTCTGTATCAATAAATTTTAAGTTTAAAATTCCCTTGTGAACATAGTCACGTATAAAGGGATGTTTAATATCAATATGTTTATCTCTAGAATGTAAAATGGGATTCTTAAATAAAAAAAATAGTTGAAGTTTTATCACAAAGAATAGGAACGTTACTCTCATATATATGAAAATCTTATAGCTGACTTTTCATCTAGAGGATCTGACTGCTACATCTTGATCCTTTAATATATTCAACCTCAACTGTTGATAGTGAAATTATTGATTGCCTCTTACTGGACCATGAGATCAAGTTGTCTCCCAGAAACTGAAAGCTTCCAGAAGTGATTTTTCTTTAAAATCTATCTCTAGCATAATCAACATCACAATAACCTACTAGTTTGTACTCTTTTGATTTTCTATAACACTAGCCAAGGTTAGTAGTATCTTTAAGATACCTGATGATCCTCTTAACATCTATTAAGTTGGATTATCTAGGATCTGATTAGAAGTAGTTAAATATAAGAGAGAACATATCATACCTTTGTATACATTTTGCTCTACCTTTGTGCTTACCTCATCCTTCTCTAGAATACATGTAGGATGCATTGGAGTTTTTTCTATCTTACATTATAAAATATCAAACTTCTTCAGACATTATTTGGTATATTTGCTCTGATGGATATATGTTCCTTCTGAACTTTGATTAATCTAGATACCCAGAAAGAACTTGAGTTCTCCCATCAGACTCATCTCAAACTCTGCCTACATTGACTTAGCAAACTCCTTGCAAAAGGTAGAATTAATAGAACTGAATATGATATCGTCTGGATAAATTTGAACAACAAGAATATCCTTTTTGAATGTCTTAAATAAAATTTCTTAGTATTTTATACCATGCTCTAAGAGCTTGTTTTAGACCATACAAATATTTCTTAAGTCTGAAAACAAAATCTAGAATTTTATGATTATCAAAACCAGGAGGTTGGTGTACATACACTTCTTCAGCTATGTAACCATTCAAAATGCACTCTTAACATCTATTTGGTACAAGATGATGTTATGATTAACAAAAAACGAAATTAAGAGACAAATAGACTCTAACCTGGCAACTGGTGCAAAGGTTTCAGTATATTCAATCCCATATTGCTAACTATAACCTTGTGCAACCAGTCTGGACTTGTTCCTTATCACTTCCCCTTTTTCATTCAACTTGTTTCTAAAGACCAATTTTGTCCCAATGATATGAATTCCTTTGAGTCTAGGCACAAGAGTCAAAACATCATTTCTGGAGAATTGGTTCAATTCTTCTTGCATTTCCAGAATCCACTCAATGTCCAGAAGTGCTCCATCAATAGATGTAGGTTTTATGAGGGAAACCAAATCCATAAGTGTCTCTTCAAAATGTTTGAATGAGGATCTGGTTATGGTTGGTTCAGTTTTATCTCCCATAAGTAAATCTTCAGAGTGTGAAGATCTTTATTTGTGCTTCCTCAAAGGAGTGTGAACTTCAACAACTTTTGGTTGAATAGTTCAAAGTCTTTTGCCTCAGCATCTTAAGCTTTCGAAGCTTTACCTTCAGAGCCTGAATAAGTGATCTCAAAATCTGCAAACTTCTCAACTAGCTTTGACTTTTCAGAATCAAGCTTATCATAAAATTTGACATGAATTAATTCCTTAACAATTCATGTTTCAGTTATATACTCTATATCCTTTATAGCATTCATATTATCCTAATATTATACACTTTTGTGCCTTAAAATCAAACTTGTTTAGATTGTTCTTAGTGTTCAGAATAAAAAAAAGTACATCCAAAAGGATGGAAGTATTAAATGTTGGGTTTTTTATTCATCCACAATTCATAAGGAGTCTTACCAATAATAGGTCTTATAGAGATCCTATTATGAATATACCACGTTGTGTTAACTACCTTTTCTCAAAAGTGCTTAGCCACATTAGTCTCACTGATCATGATTCTGGCCATTTCTTGTAGGGTCCTATTCTTCCTCTCTACAACTCCATTTTGCTATGGAGTTCTAGGGAAGGAGAAATCATGGGAAATGGAATTTTCATCAAATATTTTTTCAAAATCTTTATTTTAAAAGTCACCACCATGATCACTTCTGACTTTAACAATCCTAAATTCTTTCTCGTTTTGCACTTGTGAGCAGAAGGTAGAGAACACATAATGTGACTTTTCCTTGTGTCTTAAGAATTTGACCCATGTCCATCTTCTATAGTCGTCAACAATGACTAAACCATATTTCTTGACATTGACAAAAGCAGTTTTCGTTGGTCCAAAGAAGTCAATGTGCAAGATTTCCAAAGGCCTAGAGGTAGAAATAACATTCTTTGCTTTGAAAGAAGTTTTTGAAAACTTGTCTTTCTAACATGCTCCACAAAGAGCGTCTGAAGAGAACTTTAGATTTGGAAGGCCTCTAACTTATCAAGCTTATTTAGCTGAGAAATCCTTCTTTTGCTAACATGGCCCAATCGTCTATGCTAGACCCATTGCTCTTCATTAACAGACATGCGACATTTTACATTTTGATTTTTAAGATCAGAAAGTCTAATTTTGTAAATGTTATTTTCCCTCTTTTCATTTAAAATAATGGAGCCATCCTTCTGACTAACAACTTTACAAGACTTTTGATTAAAGATTATATCATAACCATTGTCATTTAATTGACTTATGGATAAAAAGTTATGAATTAATCCATCAACTAATAAAACATTAGTAATAGAAGGGAGAAAACTATTACCAAATGTTCTGGAGCTTATGATATTCCCTTTCTGATCACCTCTGAAACCCCAGAAGCCACCTGGCATAAGTTCCAGATCTTGGAACATATGCCTTCTTATCGTCATGTGTCATGATCACCCAGAGTCTAGGTACCATGATTGGTGTTTCAATTATGCTGCTAAGGATGTTTGCAGCATATATTATCTTGTCCTTAGGTACTTGCATCTTTTTGTGTCCTTTATAGTTAGTTCTCCCAGAGTTCTTAGAGAACTTGGGTCTTTGTGCAGAATAATCATTTTGTGTATATGCATAAGAGAAATGGGAATACAGAGCTTTTGGTTTTGCCTTAGGTTTTGAAATAGGTTTTTCTTTAGGCACATAATTAATTCCTCTTCTTCCATTTCTGCTAACTCTGTAGATCATTGAATCCATTTTGCTTCTATTTATGTTTCTAGCCAGAAACATCTGAAAAGATTTGTCATATTTCTTTATGACATTTTCAAACTACACAAAAGATTCTGAAAGAATTTCTTCCTCAAGTTTAGAACTTTTACTTTGAAGAGCAGAGTTTTCATTTTTCAGAATAAAATTATCTTCATTCAAAGTGGAAAAATATTTCTTAAGCTTACTACGGGCTTCAGATTCAGATACTTGGACTTGTTTCATATCATTGTATTTGTTCTGAAGCTTCTGATGTTTCTCCAGAATTTCAGAAAGACGAGATTCTAATTTAGAGCAAGATAAATTAGGAAATACCTCTTTAGAGTCTGACTCAGATTCTGATTCATTTCTGGTTGGATCTTATCATCACATTCTTTTATGCTTGGTATCAGCACCATATTAGCTTGCTCTTCCTCAAAGTCATCTTTCGAGGATTCAGAGTCATCCCAGGTAGCCATCAAACCTTTCTACATCCTTCTGAAGTCTTTCTTCTTTGGTATGTCTTTCCTCAATTTGGAACACTCATTCTTGTAGTGACATGGCTCATTGCATTCAAAGCATGTAACGTCTTTTCCATCAACTGACTTCTTCAGTCCAGATGTAGACTCAGTGATCACCTGTCCTTCAGAAGCCTCTAAACTTGATTTGTATTTTTCTTCCAAATATGGTTAACTCTTCTAGAAAGAAGATACAGTTCATCTTCTTCTTCAGAGTTTTCCTCATAATCTTCTTCTTCTTCTTCATATTGAGAGGATTTAGTCTTTTCAGACTTTCCCATGGACATCAGAGCCACAAATTTAAATTTTCTTTGAGGCTTATCCTTTTAAAGCTCTATCTCATGACTTCTCAAACAACTCACAAGTTCTTCAAGAGTTGTGTTGTTCAGATCCTTAGATAGTCTTAGCGTAGTTACCATGTGCCTCCATCTCTTAGGTAAGCTTCTGATAATTTTTTTAACATGATATGTAGTAGAGTAACCTTTGTCCAGAACCTTCAGTCCTGCAATAAGAGTCTGAAATATTTAGAGCATGTTCTCAACAATTTCATTATCTTCCATCTTGAAGGCTTCATACTTTTGTATCAAGCAAAGTGCCTTGGTTTCTTTTACTTGATAATTTCCTTCATGAGTCATCCTTAGAGAATCAAATATAGACTTAGATGTGTCTATATTTGTGATCTTATCATACTCAGAGTATGATATAGCATTGAACATGATAGTTCTTGCTTTATGATGATTTTTGTAATCTTTCTTTTGTTGATCAGTCATCATTCTTCTTTCTACCTTTTTACCACTACCATCCAAAAGATGAATGTAGCCATCAACTACCATATCCCATAAATCCACATCATGACCAATAATTTTTTTTTTCTATTCTATCTTTTCAATAGTCAATTTTTTCTCCATCAAAGACATGGGTTTGGCACTATAGTGATCTCTTTCACTATTACCAACGGGTGCAGCTGGTGGAAGGGTTCCTTCCATAGTGTTTCACAAGTATTGATCTTTATCTTATAATGTGAAGTGTTTGATACACACACAATACCAGAAATGGATCTCGGATGCCAATTAAAGGTAATGGAAACACAATAAAGGGATGTTTAAATTGGGTTTCAAGAACAAACACTTTTGCAAACCAAAAACACAAACAAGAAACTAAGAACAAAAATAATGAACACAATTATTTTATCATGGTTCTCTATTAACGAAGCTACCTCCACTTCACTCGCCAAGGTAATTTCGTATTATCACAAGGACTTAATCCACTATAACCAAACTTGATTACAATACAAAGACCAACTTTCAATGTCTTCTTGAGTAATTATGACTAAACACTAGACACTCAAGGAAATAAAATCACAAAGATTGAGATATAAAGTGTGTTTACAAAATGCTATATTCACGTAATGATATTCTTAGCACTTGGTTACTATTCCATTCTTCCAAGACTCATTTATATACAATGAAGAGATCCATTGGAGGTTAGAAGTGGAATACACAAATGTAGTTGTATCCTTGAATAACAGTATAAGAAAATGGGAGACGCAATGGTACAATAGTACAATCCTTATCCCACAAAATCAATCATAAAGCTTTGGATAAGCAATGCTCGTAAGTGTTGAGTAGAGTAGTCTAGAGCTTGATTATCTTGTAAGACACACATCTCAGAGTCAAAGTGCACTTGATTATCTTGTAAGACACAAATCCTTCATAAAAAATCTCTCTCTTCGATCCTTTATTCTTCTTCATTCATTGATTCTACTACAATTGTAAATTATTTCCCTATTGTTCATTTGGTAGATTCAAACATTGCAATTTTCTTGGTTATGTGTGATTGTTTCATTTTGATGCTTTCTGATTTCCTTTGGTGAATCAATCGTCTCAATTATTCTTGTTTTATTTTGATTCTTCATCCAAAATCTTCTCCTTTTTTGTTTCTTCCATGGGTCATCGCAACACCAATGTGATTCAGCTCAACCTTAATAAGATTTTATGTATTATATTCATTCAAGTGATGGAACAAATTCAATTAGAGACACATCTAAAATAAATGGATCTAGTTATGTCGGTTGGATAATATATATGCGAAGAGCTCTTGGTGAAAAGAACAAACTATCCATGGTTGATCATTCAATACTAGTTCTAGATCATGATGATCTCTATCATTCACATTGGAAAAGATGCAACCATCCGGTACACTCTTGAATCATAAATTATGTTTTAGATTCTATTGCATAAACAATCTTATATCATGTTGATTCTAAGTGTTGGCAGCAATTTTGGTAAAACAAAGAGTGTTCACAAGATGTCATGTGTGATGTCTTAACATGAGATATCCTATGTACCTGCTGGAGTTAAAGAACATGTGCAAGCAGGATTGTTTCAGAATGCCACATACAATGACAAGGCTTCTGATATTGGTTGTGCCTGCTGGAGCTTAAATGGAAGACATGTTCATGCAGGATTGTTTCAGATGACATACACAATGTCATGGTATCTGATATGGTTGTACCTGCTATAAAAAGAAATATGGATTATGCAGGATTTTTTCCAGGATGTCAGACCCGATGTCATGACATCCTGTACACAGAACATTCAGTATGAATGTCTGGTGTTTTGTGATTGCATAATTAATGGCAATCATTGGTTGATTGAAGATATGGCTAGCTGGCGCATTCAATCAGGGATTACAACCAGATTTGATTATTTTCCAAGGAGATCTATACAGCTGTTATAAAAAGATTTGATTGGAAAATATATTTAGGGTTTTCAAGATGTCCAATGCTTCTATAAAAAGGGACTTAGAAAACCTGTTTGAACACACAACCAAGACTGAGCGAAATTGAGAGAGAGAGCTAGGGTTTGTGTCTGTTTTATCGTAAGACTTGTAGGTCATTCAAGTCATCCATTGATGATTGAATTGGACTGATTTGTGGTTGTAATTTGTCACTCTAAAAGCTGTTAAGCAAGAGTGTGTGTCTACTTGATCAAAGTTGTGAAGCAAGATCAAGTGTGTGTCTTCTTGATCAAAGCTTTGAAGCAAGATCAAGAGTGTGTCTTCTTGATTGAAACTATGAAGTAAAATCAAGAGTTTGTAATTGAAAATTATTTTCTTTTCACAAGGGATTGTTGTTTAAAATCACTGGTGTGTGATTGTAAGGGAAGTGAGTGGGTTCTCATATCTAAGAGTGCTTAGGTAGAAGTTGCACGGGTAGAGATTAGGTGAGAAAGACTGTAACTTGTTGAAGTGTACGGATAGTCTTTGAACTAATTCTATTTTAGTGGATTTCCTTCCTGGCTTAGGCCCCCAGACGTAGGTGAGTTGCACCGAACTGGGTTAACAATTGCTTGTGTGATTTTCTTTACAATTCTGTTTATTTATCCATTGTGTATTAACAGATATTAGTGTCGTGACATTACCTTCGACATCTTATATCTGATACTAGAATTTCAATTGGTATCAGAGCAGGTATCCTGCTCTGGCTCTGGGTGAGATCTAGGGGAAATACTTTCTGGTACAATGGAGAGGGATGGAGGATCTGTTCATAGGCCACCAATTTTGGATGGTTCTAACTATGACTATTGGAAACCAAGAATGGTAGCTTTTTTAAAATCCCTTGATAACAAGGCTTAGAAAGCTGTCTTGACAGGCTGGGTGTATCCTGTAGTTTCTAAAGAAGGAGAAGCCACTACTGAGAAAAAGCCTGAAGAAAAATGGTCCAAGGAGAAGGATGATCTAGCCCTTGGGAATTCTAAAGCCTTGAATGCCATCTTCAATGGAGTGGACAAGAATATTTTCAGGCTGATAAACAACTGTGAAGTAGCCAAAGAGGCTTGGGACATTCTCAAGACCACTCATGAAGGGACCTCTAGGGTAAAGATGTCTAGACTTCAGCTGCTCACCTCCAAGTTTGAGAACTTAAGGATGAAAGAAGATGAAAACATTCATGAATTTCACATGAGTATCCTTGAGATTTCTAATGCTTCAGGAGCCCTGGGAGAGAAGATGACAGATGAAAAGTTGGTAAGAAAAATACTCAGGTCACTTCCTAAGAGATTTGCAATGAAGGTGACTGCCATAGAAGAGTCTCAAGACATCTCCAACATGAGGGTAAATAAGCTAATTGGCTCCCTCCAAACCTTTGAGATGGGATTGATTGAGGGAACTGAAAAGAAAACCAAGAGCATTGCCTTTGTATCCAACACAGAAGAGGAAAGCAGTCAAGATGTGGATAAAGAGTGGGCCAATGAAGTTGCAATGTTGGGGAGACAGTTTAACAAATTGTTAAAGAAAATGGATGTCAGGTCGAAGGCAAATGTCAAAAACATCTCATCTGACATCAGCAATGGAAGAAGAGTAAGGTCAGAAGAAAATCCCAAAGAAGGAAAAGAAGTAAAGTGCTATGAATGTGATGGGTATGGACACATTAGAACAGAATGTGGTACCTACCTCAAGAAGCAGAAGATGAGTCTTGCTGCCACCTGGTCAGATGAGAGTGATACAGAGGAGGCTGCAAATCTTGTGACTGCTTTGACAGGAAGATGGGGATCTGATGAAGACTCAAGTGATGGTGAAGTAACCTTTGAGGAATTGGCATCTACCTACAGAGAGCTGTGTCAGAAAAGTGTAGAGCTGAACAAGCAGTCTTTAAACAAGAAGAAAGACATAACTCAACTTGAGAATGAGAAGGTAGAATACTTGGAAACCATCTCCAAATTGAAAACAGAAGTTATGGCTCTAAAGGTCAAGCTAGATGAAGATCAATAAGTTGAGAGCCAGAAGATAGTTCAACTGGAGAAAGAAAAAGCAGAACATGTGGAAATCATCTTCAAGCTAAAAACTGAAGTTGTGCTCTTAAACTCAAAACTAGAAGAGACAACCAAGTATGTAAGGATGTTGAACAATGGATATGACTCCTTAGAGAAGATTCTTCAAACTGGACAAATCACAGGAGTCAAATCTGGAATAGGGTACCATAAAACTAAGGCTGAAAGTAGTTACACTGGCTGCAAACCTCAAGCTAAACCTAAATGCAGCAATAGTAAGAGCAGTTCCAAGATGTCACATCATATGTCACATCATCAGAAGAAAGAACAGCAGAAAGACAAACACCAAAGATGGAGATGTCATTACTGTGGGAAATTTGGACACTCAAGGCCCTTCTGCTATAAGTTGTATGGTTACCCTACCCCCTTTCATCAACATCATCGGAAGAGAAAACAGCAGGATGGCAAACACCAAAGATGGAGATGTCAATACTGTGGGAAATCTGGACACTCTAGGTCTTCCTGTTATAAGCTGTATGGTTATCCTAGCCATGTTCATCAACAGACTCACTATCAACCCAGACCCAAACATCACAGGCCTATCAACAAGAAGCAATGGGTTCCTAAGACTAATGTTACAAGTCTAATGGCTCACAAAGAAGAGTGGTATTTTGATAGTGGATGCTCTAGACACATGACTGGGAACTCAGACTTGATAACTGATCTTCACCCTCATAACTTAAGCTATGTAACCTTTGGTGATGGAGCTAAAGGTGAAATAAAGGGGATAGGCAAGCTTGAGTGTCCTGGAGCTCCTAAACTTGACAATATTCTACTGGTCAAGGGCTTGACTTCAAATCTAATAAGCATCAGTCAGCTAGGGGATCAAGGTCTGAATATCATCTTCACTAAAACTGAATGTATGATTGTGAACAAAGACAGTGAAGTAATTATGAAAGGAATCAGGACCAACAACAACTGCTACATGTGGAGCTCTCAAACGGATAACCCCTCTAAGATGAGTACAGTTGCAAGAAGAATCTTCAAGGGAAAGGAAAAGTGTTAGATAATGATTCTAAACCTCAAGGAAGAAAAGGTCATGATGGTCCAAACACCTGAACATATGACTGGTGGTATGAAGTCTGAAGGTAGTAAGAGCTTTGCTGAGACACAAGGGACTATCAGTGCAAAGGAAATTGAGAAGATATCAGATGATAGCAACAATGCTCAACCAAGTTGGATGAAAATACTGATAATTACATACAATGTCACACTCGATGTTATGAAATTATATTATGACAACCTGGATGGTACACCTTTGTCCAAAGACCATATTCAGCACAGCTGGACCAAGTACATCACTTGCTTTCATCACTCATGTAGAAAATATGTAGAAAACAAACTCATAGTTCTACAGCATGAAATGCAACTAACCAACAGGACTGCAAGGGATTGGTATGTTGTTCAACTGAAATATGAAAAGGGAAAATTAGGGGATTGGTTTCTTGAGAAAATATGGCAATTAATGAGGAGTGGAAAAGGTAACAAAAATATTGTCTGCCCAATGAAAAGAAAAAGCCACATTAATAATGAACCATCTCCTAGTATTGGAAATAGCATCTATTTCATTTGCACACTCTGCCTGAACACAATTCTTTCCATCTTCATCAAACTTCCCAAAGAACCTCTGCTAGGGCAAATAAAGTTTTCTCAAAAGTTCAACAACATGTCTCAACATCCGTCAACATCTAGCTCAAAATCCTTTCATACTAGAACTTCCTCCATGGAATTTTTAAATGAAGTTTTGATGGACGTGACTCCTCTGCGTATGACACCAGTTACTAGGATACTGAATGAAGAGCATGGAGTTAAGGACATTTTTGCCCCTCTGTCCAGAAGGGACCCCTCACCTGAGGTGGAAAGCCAAGCTGAGAAAGATGATGACTCATCTAAAACAGAAAAGGAAGTAGCTGCTGAGGGACTATGTTCTCTTGGAAAAAACTTACCTAGTATGTCCCCTGATACTGCTCAGGACATTGAGGAAGAAGGGTCTGAGGAAGAAGATGACACGTTGGTCAATCTTGTGAAAACAAGTGTAGCTAATAGACTGAGAAAAAGGAAGAGTATGGTTGAGATAAGAACAGGTAGGAAAGAGAAAAGGGTTGATGGTATAGGTCCCTCCAAGACTTGGAGTAAAGTAGAGGTCAGAAAGATGAAGGAAAGTGAGAGTTCTGAATCTGATGAGGATGTCGAATATGATGTCTCAGACATTCCCCCTGTTAAAAGGAAGCCTGTAAAGAAGTCTCCAAACAAAGTGGTTGCTGTTCATCTTGACAATATCTCGTTTCATGTGGAAGGTGGTGCTGCCAAATGGAAGTTTGTGACTCAAAGAAGGGTAGCAGTTGAAAGAGAATTGGGAAAAGAGGCAAGTGAAGTAAAGGAAGTCATGGAGTTAATTAAGACAGCTGGTCTTATGAAAATTGTGACTGCTCTGCCTCAGTGCTATGAGAGGTTGGTCAAAGAATTCATTGTGAACATCCCTGAGGAGATATATGAAAGAAGCAGCAGGGAGGGCTGCAAAGTTGTTGTAAGGGGTAAGTGTGTAAAACTTTCACCTACTATCATCAACAAGTTCCTAAGGAGAGGAACTGATAGAGGAGTAGATCTAGAGACCACGGACAATGAGGTCTGTAGAATTATTACAGCTGGCCAAGTTAAGGAATGGCCTAGTAGGAAACACCTATCAGCTAGTAAGCTCACTGTGAAATATGCCATTCTACATAAGATTGGTTCAGCAAATTGGGTACCTACTAATCATGTCTCTACCATCTCCATTGCCCTGGGAAGGATCATTCATGCAATTGGAACCAAGATAAACTATGATTTTGGGAAATTCATATTTGATCAAACCATCAGACATGCTTCTACAAATGTTGTGAAGTTACCTATTGCATTCCCTTCCCTTATGTGTGGCATTATCCTTAGCCAACAACCATGCATACTCAATACTAATGACATGCCAAGCAGGAGAAAAACCCCTTTATCCATTCATTATAAGCTGTTTAAGGGAAGTCATATAAATGATGTTGTTATGACATCAGTCAGAAGAGAGCCTACATCTCAAGGAAGCCTAATTGATCAATTGAAAGATACCTGCAAGGAATTGGAGAAGGGTATGAAGGTGGCAAAGGCAAGAAAAGAAGCTTTGGACGCTCTTATTTGTAACCTGGAAAAAGAAGAGTTAAAGAAGGATGGTAAGGACTCAGATGGAAAAGCACAATCCAGTGGCTGCTCAGAAGACTCTGAAGGTGCAGGTGAAGATGAAGATGAATGTGAAGGTGATACTTCTTCTTCTGATTAATGGTTTCTGCCTGTATTGAAGACTGGGAGGTGTGGTGGAAGCTGGGTTGCTGTTTGGAAGGCTGGTGTCTTGATTGGTTTTTGTTTTTGTATTTTGTGGCAGTCCTCTTGATGCCTGTTATGTAATATTTAGGGATCTTAATGAGTTCCTTGGATTTGTTCATTATTCCAGCTATCACAGCTGTGTTTAATGATGTTGTGTACTTCCTGAATATTCTGTTTTAACATGCTTAATGTTATAACATTTGTTCTAACTTTCTCTGCTAGGCTAATAGACATTTATTTTGTCTGATTGGTCACCTTTGGTCAATTTTGACTAAAAAGGGGGAGAAGTGCTTGATATGGAAGTTGGATGTGGCTGAACAGAAGTACAACTTTTATTGAAAGAGGTGCACAGGTGCTGATGTTGAAGCAGACGTCAGTATGACATTCTGGCTGGTACAGGTGCTGGAGATACAGTAGCTGTTATATTTGATGAATGCACAGATTTAGGGGGAGAAGAAGTACCCTGGTGCACTGTGCATTTGTGTGTCTTACTAGTTGCATCCATAACCAGTAATTCTGATTGTTGCATAAATTTAGGGGGAGGAGAAGTACCCTTGTGCATGTGTGTATTACTAGTAGCCATAGCTAGTAATTGTTTTGTTTCTGCTACTGATTAAACTACTGTTAAGTTGTTTAACTGCTGATAGTTTGCCTTGTAAACAAAAAAAAAGGACAGATATATGTTTTAGCCAAAATTTGCCAAAGGGGGAGTTTGTTGATTCTAAGTGTTGGCAGCAATTCTGGTAAAACAAAGAGTGTTCACAAGATGTCATGTGTGATGTCTTAACATGAGATATCCTATGTACCTACTGGAGTTAAAGAACATGTGCAAGCAGGATTGTTTCAGAATGCCACATACAATGACAAGGCTTCTGATATTGGTTGTGCCTGCTGGAGCTTAAATGGAAGACATGTTCATGCAGGATTGTTTCAGATGACATACACAATGTGATGGTATCTGATATGGTTGTACCTGCTATAAAAAGAAATATGGATTATGCAGGATTTTTTCCAGGATGTCATACCCGATGTCATGACATCCTGTACACAGAACATTCAGTATGAATGTCTGGTGTTTTGTGATTGCATAATTAATGGCAATCATTGGTTGATTGAAGATATGGCTAGCTGGCGCATTCAATCAGGGATTACAACCAGATTTGATTATTTTCCAAGGAGATCTATACAACTGTTATAAAAGGATTTGATTGGAAAATATATTTAGGGTTTTCAAGATGTCCAATGCTTCTATAAAAAGGGACTTAGAAAACCTGTTTGAGCACACAACCAAGACTGAGCGAAATTGAGAGAGAGAGCTAGGGTTTGTGTCTGTTTTATCGTAAGACTTGTAGGTCATTCAAGTCATCATTGATGATTGAATTGGACTGATTTGTGGTTGTAATTTGTCACTCTAAAAGCTGTTAAGCAAGAGTGTGTGTCTACTTGATCAAAGTTGTGAAGCAAGATCAAGTGTGTGTCTTCTTGATCAAAGCTTTGAAGCAAGATCAAGAGTGTGTCTTCTTGATTGAAACTGTGAAGTAAAATCAAGAGTTTGTAATTGAAAAGTATTTTCTTTTCACAAGGGATTGTTGTTTAAAATCACTGGTGTGTGATTGTAAGGGAAGTGAGTGGGTTCTCATATCTAAGAGTGCTTAGGTAGAAGTTGGACGGGTAGAGATTAGGTGAGAAAGACTGTAACTTGTTGAAGTGTACGGATAGTCTTTGAACTAATTCTATTTTAGTGGATTTCCTTCCTGGCTTGGTAGCCCCCAGACGTAGGTGAGTTGCACCGAACTGGGTTAACAATTGCTTGTGTGATTTGCTTTACAATTCTGTTTATTTATCCATTGTGTATTAACAGATATTAGTGTCGTGATATTACCTTCGACATCTTATATCTGATACCAGAATTTCATATCATGATAATGAAATTTAAGTCCCTAAATTTTCATTCAAATTCACATCAACTCATTTGTTTTTACAAAATATGAATTCCATGAAGATGATTTGTTTGGCAAGTCAAGTGATGAGGAATCTCAAGCCCACACAAGTAACTGACCCAACTTTTATTCACAAACATGTAAAGCATACTGATAGTTTTCTACCTTTCCATACTATTCCTCAAAAATCTATATGGAATTTAAGATTTGGTCATCTTTCTAATCATATATTGTATGATAGGTCAAAATTGCATCCCTCTATTACCAATGACAATAAATCTCTATGTGACACTTGTCACTTTGCCAAACAAAATAGAAATCCATACGTAATCAATTTGTCTCATGCTACTTCTAAATTTTCCCTTTTACACTTTGACATTTGGGGGTCTATATTTGCATCTTTTATCCATGGTGACCAGTATTTTTAACAATTGTAGATTACTTTAGTAGATTTACATGGATCATACTAATGAAAACAAAATTTGAACTTGCTATGAATGTCCAAAACTTTGTGAATATGATTGAAAATCAACATAAAACTACTCCCCAAATCATTAGGATAAACAATGGTCCTGACCTTTCATCATTTTACAATGCCAAATGTATACAACATCAAAAGTAGTGTGTTGAAACTCATCAACAAAATGGGAGAGTGGAAAGAAAACACCAACACATTTTAAATGTTGGGAGAGACTTGTTGTACCAATCCAAGCTTCCTAAACCTTATTGGTCTTATGCCCTCAACTATGTTATTTTTGTAATTAATAGGGTTACTAATCCAATTCACTCAAATAAATCACCTAAGTTCACTTTAGTTGACAAAGAACCTGACCTCCAGTCTTTCAAAGTGTTTGATTGTCTTGTTATTGCATCAACCTTGCAAACATAGATCCAAACTTGATATAAGGGCCAAAAAGTCTATTTTTTATACAAGTTAGGTTACGATAGCTTTGTTATCCTTGACTTACACTATAATGAAGTGTTAATATTCACAAATGTTACTTTCCATGAGCATATTATAACATTTCCATCCAAGAACACCAACCCCAATAGTAATTGGGAAATCTACCTATGCCATCCAAACTCTTTTACACCACCTTCTCCAAATACTACTTCCATTGACTCCCATGCACCGTACACATGGCCAAACATTTCAAAACATTCACTTATTTCATAAATTACTTCATCATCTTCTTCCCATGCGCACCAATTCCTATATCTTGACGATGATGATCAAAACCATAACACATCTTCCAATTCACCACCCCTCCCGAATGCTCATGCTACCAGACCAAAAAATCCTACCGCATATCTCAAAGATTATTTTTGCAATTCATTCATTGATGCACCTAATCATTCATCTTCAGGTACAACTTATCCTCTCTCACATTTCATTTCATATTCTCAGTTATCTCCTTTACATTCTCATTATGTCGAGTCAATTAATACATTAACTAAACCAAAATCATTCACTAAGGAAAATAAGTTTGTATGTTGCATGCATGCAATGTAAACCGATATCACAACTCTTGAGAGAACAAGTACATGAGACATTATGGATTTGCCACCAAATGTCAAACCTAAAGATTTTGTAGGAGGATCTTCAAGATAAAATTTCATACAGATGGTTCAGTGGAGTGATTCAAGGCTAGGCTAGTAGCTAAAGGTTATACTCAAATTGAAGGCTTTGAATATTTTAATACATACTCACATGTGGCCAAGCTCACAACTATTAGACTAGTTATAGCTCTTACCTCAAGTCACGACTAGCACATACATCAACTAGATACCAATAATGCATTCCTCCATGGGGATCTTTAAGAAGATGTCTACATGGTTATCCCTTGTGGCATCAAAGCTTCCAAACCAAACTAAGTATGCAAACTCATGAAATCCCTATACGGCCTCAAGAAATCTAGTAGGAAGTGGTATGAAAACTTGGCATCGATTCTCATTCACAGTGATTTCATTTGGACCAATGCTGACGTTTCATTATTCATCAAGAAAGATGTCACACCCTGACTTTAGTTAATTATTTTAATTGAAGTTTATATTAATTTATTCTATGTTATTGAGTGATTTATGTGCTTTGTGTGATTTATGGGCATTTTGGTAATTTAGTTAATATTAAGAAGAAATTCGAGATATGCCAGAATTAAGAGAAAATAGAGTTTTTAATTACATTAGAAAGAGATGGGTGTTGGAGCAAGAGCTAGGGTGTGGTGAGGATTAGTGAGAATAATAGAATTATTATTTTAAGTGAATAATTGTATTATTGGAATAATTAAAATAATAATTATTTTAAATAATTTAGATAGGGTGTAGAAAGATTTTGAGGGTGAGGGAAGTAATTAGACTTTTAGGTTATTTTAATAGAAAAGTTAGAAGGGATTTGGGGAGAGAACGTTAAATTTTAGAAAAGAGAAAAGCGACAAAAAATATAAGGGGAGAGATTGTAGGCAGTAGAATGAGGAATAATCCCAATGATAGGAAATTCTTTACATGTTGGGTGCTTATGTAGTCGGATGGTGAGAGGTCATAACCCTCATGTCTTCTCCTTCTCTATTCTATGTTTTGCTTTGATTGTATGTTTGTGGCCAAAAGGATTTGTTGCAAATCCTTTTGAATTAAAAATTTGATTATATTATATTGAATTGAGTTGTTTTGGATCCAGGATGATATTGTCGTTATTGATTTGTGGCCTCGCCCCTTTTGGGGTTTTTGTTGATAATTTGATTACTCTCTATATGTGTTGTGTAACTGATATTTTCTTATGAGTGATTAATAACCAAATCCCAAATCCTATTTTTCATGAAAAGTCCCAAATATCAATTTTTTCAAAAAAGTCATGAAAATGGTTGAAAAGTTAAAAAGTCAAGAAACCATAAATATCGAGGAAAAAAATCAGAGAATTGAAAAAAAATCGAAAATCAGGAATCAGGGGGTTGCGCCAACGACGACAGCGGCCAAAATCTAGGACGCACGATAAAGCGACGACGGTGGCTACAAGCCGCGCTGGCGGCAGCGACTAGCGGCGCTCGAAAAAAGCGGCCGCACGGTGAAAGCTGGAAGGAAAAGGGTGTCGCATTGATGATCAGCGACGGGGCCACCGAAGTCGACAACAAAGCCACACAGGCAGCAACCTCAGGTCGTGCGGTCGCGGTCCAATGGGCGTTCGACGATAGTTCGACGTTTCGTGGTCCAATTGATTGAATGTTGAGTAATTTTACTTTAATTATCTTTCACTACTCTTTTGATAAGTTTGAGAATCAATTGTGACCTTGGAGTTATCTTATTTTTATTGAGTTAGGTCGCCAGCCAATAGAGTTCTTAAGAGTTATCTTTATATGCAAGAGTTATCATTTGGGCACTTTTGAGTACTTTAGAGTTGTTTTGAAGTTGTAGGGATTGTTGTAGTGCTGTTTAGAGTTCCTTTGAGAATTTTGTTAAATAAAATATGAGAATTGTTACCTTTTTGATGAGTTGCGAGTATAAACTAATAACAACTACTCTGTCGATATATTTTGAGTAATTTTATGAGCTAATGAGAAAATTGAGTTGTTGTGTATTTTGAGTTGCTGAGTAATAATATAAGTTGACTCAATTTTTTAAATATAATTATTGAGATTTAATTATATTGATGAGTTGCATAATTCAGAGAGAATTACAGGGTTAGACTTATGTTGGCTAATTGTAGGTCCATAGAGGACATTGCTGATACGAGATTCGAGATGCCATTTGTTAATTGATTATGAGTTATGATTGGAATCATATGCTCATGCATTCATGTATATCTGATATAGGTAGGACATCAACTCGAAGAGGTCCGGTGCTCAGAGAGAGCGAGTGATGAGGTCCAGTGCTCAAAGAGAGCCAATGGCAAGGTCTAGTGCTCAGAGAGAGACAATGACAACCTCATTATTTAGAGAGAATTTTTTTTAGAGAGAAATTGGAGTCGTGAATAATTCCGTAGAATAAACCGTACATAAAATTTTTGGTATCACATGCATTTTTGGAGGAGAAGTATATTGCATTAATACATTTTCATTGTGATTCATTGTTGTTGTTTACGTATGATTCTGTTATGTCTATGTATGCTATCCTTAGTGACTATTACATCAATAACTTCAGTGAAGCTATTTTCATCCCTTTTCTATTATTGTGTGTCTTGTTATACCTATGTTGCAGATACAGGTAGCAGGCAGTAGTTATGAGTTGGAGAATGGTGCATAATGTCTTCTTTTTTATTTACATTTTCAAGTTTCATTTTTTTTCCGTGGTGTCGCTCTAATATGTAACACAGGGACAATATTTGTTTTGATTTGAGTTTTGTTTTTTATGTGATTCATTGGATTGTTTCTCTCATGCTTGGGTATTGAACTATATGTTTAGATTTATTAAGTTGAACGTGTTTGATATTATCCACTGCGTATATTTGAAAACATTTTGAGAAATACGTTTGTGTTAAAGATATGTGTGACACCATTGGTGCTTTAAAATGTTTTATTTTCATGATTTTTAATTAAATAAGAGTCTTGGGGTATGAAATGTGTGTGAACACTGTTGATGCTCATCTTTATTTCTCAACCGCTCACCAACAGAAGCAGGATTGAAACAATTGGGGGAGGATATTAGGCTTCTCTAAGATGTTTAAGGTGTAGAGGGTTGGTTATGCGTTCCGCTGATTGCGAGAGTGCATGTTGTTGAACAAGTTAGTGTTGTTTCCTGAGATTGATAAAGAGTAAGATTCAAGGCTTATATCTGCTAGTCAAGTGGAAGAGTTCTTGAAAAATGAAGCTCAACTATTTGTAATGTTTGCTTATTTGAAATTCTAAAGTAAAGTGGTGATGGTTTACTTACCTGTAGTGCGTGTATTTTCGGACGTGTTTCTAGACGACATTATTGGTCTACCACCAGAGAGAGAAGTTGAGTTCGTCATAGATTTAGTATCTGGTACTAGGCCTGTGGAACCATACAGGATGTATGCGCCAAAGTTGGGTGAACTAAAGAAATAGTTAGAAGATCTGCTTGAAAAGAAGTTTGTCCGACCAAGTGTATCGTCGTGGGGAGCTCTGGTGTTATTGGTAAACAATAAAGATGGTAGTATGAGGTTATGCGTTTATTATTGGCAGCTGAATAAGGTTCCTATCAATAACAAGTATCCTCTTCCTAGAATTGATGACCTTATGGATCAGTTGGTTGGAGCTTCATGCACAACCAAGGAGATAGGTTATAAATCTTGAGAAGAACAAGCCACATAGAATAGTTAGTACTCAGATTACCAAAGGGGTTCATTCTATCTATGGAAAGCCTAAGCCTAAGGTTTCTTGGCTCAACGCCAAAATCCAAAAACAACGAATCAATTTTCTTCCATTGCAAAGAATCAACTACATGGCGAATATTTCCATCACATTTTCTTTCATCTGCATGCCATCTAATATTCTTTGAGTCATTCGCATTAGCAAAAAGTCTATTTAATCTTGAAATTATTGGCAAGTACCATAATAATTTAGCAGGAGGACGCTTCCTGCTAACATTATCATTGTCATCGTCATTGGTGTTCTTCAACTTATAACACGATACACAATATTCCAGACATTGATCCAAATTTTCATGCTCTATAATATGCAATCATTATAGGAATGCATGTATTTTGATATACTCCAAACCCATTGGACACAATATCTTCTTGGAATCATAAAAGCGATCCGACAAATTGTTGTCTTCTGGTAGCATTTATTTTAGCAAATCAAGCAATTTTGTGAAGCTTTTATCTGACCACCCATTTTTTTCCTTCAGATTAAACAAATTTAACACCGCAGATAATCATGTAAAACTTGTGCATCCCTTATATAAAGGGGTGTCCTTATCACTACATAAAGTATCATAAATATGGGCTTTCCTAAAAGAAGTTTCTCCAATATCACAGAACATATCTTCTAGTCGATCATCCATATCTTCATCTTCATTAACTTCGTGAATTTGTGATGCCCTGTTTCGCTTTTTATCCACTTCACCATGTTACATCCATATAGTATAATTTTGACATATACCATCACAACATAGGTGATGGAATATTTCTTCATTTGTATCTTTATTGATATTCTCACAAATAACACAAGGACAATAAAAGATACCATCATTTTAAGGAAGATTTTGATCAGCGTATTCAAGGAATTCAAGAACTCATTTCTCATATGCATGGCCTAATTTATCAGGTTTCATCCAACTACGGTCATTAATAAATTCTGAAATTTATATAAAAAAAATATTATGAATGACACACCCAAACCTAAACCTAAAGCATATTCAAACCTAAAGAATATTTATAACAATAATATAACACTAAACTTAAAGCATATGCATATCCATCACAACAATATAATATTTAACAATTTAAAAACGCAATGAAAGATGACCCATGAACAATAAGAAGACAAGGTTTTAAAAACGCAATGAACTATGAAGCATGAACCATGAAACATGTACACATAAAATAAAGCGATAAAATAAAAAAAAAGGATGAAAGTAATGAACACTAGCCATGAAAAGTAATGTACCGTGCTTCTAAGAGGAGTAAGAGATCAAGAAATGAATGAAGATGGTGAAGATTGGACGTTTCAAATGAATGAAGACGGTGAACATAAAATGAAGATGGTGAAGATTTTCGTTCCAAATGAATGAAGATGGTGAACACAAAATAAAGATGGTGAAGATGAAGATTTCACTATCATCGTCATCTGGTTCGCATAGGGCATGTTATGAAGAAAATAAAGAATTTGATTTGATTTGATTTAACAAGAATGTCTTTCACCACGGTTCATAAGAACAACTGTAGTGAAATACAAAAACATGTTACCACGGTGGATAAATAGAATCGTAGTTAAACATTTTTCATTTTTTGTTTAACTTATAAATTTAAAGGACACGCGTTTTTTTAATATGATAAATGGAAAATATTGTTGTTGGAATTCGAAGCTTGTAACACTTAATTTTTCATCACAGTTGTTTCACACAACCGTAATGAAATGTCTTCTAATAAAATTTTAAATAAATCAGGTGCTTCCAATTTTAGATATTACAATGGTGGATTGAATGACCGTAGTAATATAATGTTACCAAAGGTATATTTTATAGTTGTGTGACTAATTTTATGAGTTGATTGGCAAATTGAGTTGTAGTGTATTTTGAGTTGTTGAGTAATAATATAAGTTTACTCTGTTATTTTTAATATAATTATTAAGATTTGATTATATTTGTGAGTTGTGTAATTTAGGGAGAGTTAGTGTTAACCTTATATTGGCTAATTGTAGGTCCAAAGAGGACATTGTTGATACGAAGTACGAGATGTCATTTGTTTATTGATTATGAGTTGTGATTGAAATTATATATTCATGCATTCATGTATATTGGAGATTGGTATGATTGAAATTATATATTCATGCATTCATGTATATTGGAGATTGGTATGACCTCAGTGTGAAGAGGGAACATTTTTATATAGGAATTAGAGACGTGGATAATTCCGTAAAATAACTCGGACATCCAAAATTTTGGTTCCATGTGCATTTTTGGAAGAGAAGTGCATTGCATTAATACATTTGCGTTGTGATTCGTTGTTGTTGTTTACGTATAATTGTATTATGTTTATGTATGATATCCTTGCTAATACACGAATAACTTTTATAAAATTATCCTCACCCCTTTTTTGTTGTTGTGTGCTTTGTTATTCCTATGTTGCAGATACATGTAGCCAGCAATAGCTATGAGTTGGAGAATGGCGCATAATGTCTTCTTCTTTATTTATATTTTTTAGTTTCATTTAATTCTGCGGTGTCGCTCTGATATGTAACATTGGAATGTGATTTGTTTTGTTTTGTATTTTGTTTTTTCTGAGTTTCCTGGGATTGTTTCCCTCATGCTTGACTATTGAACTATCTGTTTGGATTTATTAAGTAGAGTCTGTTTGATATTATCCGCTGCGTATTTTTGAAAAAGTTTTGTGAAATATGATTGTGTTAAAGAGATGTGTGACACTCTTGATGCTTAAAAATATTTTTTTCATGATTTTTAATTAAATAATATTCTGGGATTTTAGGGTATTACAAAAGACACATATCCTTCACTAGTGTTCCAGTTTATGTAAATGACATAATCATTGCTAGCAATTCATGGGAGGAATTTGACAAGATTAAAACAGTTTTGCATCATTAGTTCAAGACCGAAAACCTTGGTCATCTCAAATATTTATTTGGATTAGAAGTGGCTCATTCTAACAAAGATATCTCTTCGTGTCAAATGAAGTATTACCTTGATATTTTGTCTGACACATGATACCTTGGTACCAAGCTTGTTAGCACTCTTGCAGATCCTTCCATCAAACTTTTCTATGAAAGTGATACTGGTGACATGGATATTCCAGGTTATAAAAGGTTAATAGGGTGCCTACTATATTTGACAACCACCAGGCCTGACATAACATTCATCACACAACAATTGAGCCAATTCATTAACAAGCCTTCCACTATTCATTTCAATGCTTCCACAAGAGTGCTTCGGTACCTGAAACAAATTCCTACTCAAGGATTGTTCTTTCCACGTGACTCGTCTCTCCATCTCACAAGTTTTTCAGATGCTGATTGGGAAGGATGTATAGAAACTAGAAGATTCATCTTAGGGCAATGTGTTTTCTTAGGCAAATCACTAATTTATTGGCGCACAAAGAAGCAATTAACTTCATCTAGGTCATATTCAGAAAATGAATAGTATAGCTTAGCTGTTGCAACTTATGAATTGCAATAACTAATTTACTTGCTTACAGATCGACAAACATCATCAACTGAACCACTAACCTTCTATTGTGACAATCTCATTGTCATCCATATCGTTGCCAACCTCGTATTCCACGAACACACCAATAATCTAGAAATTGATTGCCACCTTGTTTATGAGATATTTCAAAATGACATATTCAAGCTCTTACTGGTTTCCTCTAACGACCCAATAGCTAACTTCTTTTATAAGCCTCTTCTTCCTCAACCTTTTCAAGTACTCATATCTAAGCTAGAGACGATTTCCATATATTCTCCAAATTGTGAGGAGCTATCACACAACAATTAACATCAAGAGGTTACAAGTTAGTTAGACTCCTAACTAACTTGATTTAAGCACTTTTCTTAAATAGCTAAGTAGTTAGTCACTTCATAGTTAAGCTTCGCCAATATAAAAAGTTATTGTTAGAAGTTAGTTAGTAAGATTTTATTCCATATGGTTAGCACTAGCTTAATTATCATGGAGTCTTACTCATGTACAAATAAGCTTTGTAGCTATTTTTTACATGAATGAAGATTTTACACTTTGTTCATAATATAACCAAAAAGTTTTTCTATGGATTCATATCTTAATAGAAGGAATATGTAATATCCATTA
This sequence comes from Lathyrus oleraceus, assembly GCF_024323335.1. Taxonomy (NCBI): domain Eukaryota; kingdom Viridiplantae; phylum Streptophyta; class Magnoliopsida; order Fabales; family Fabaceae; genus Lathyrus; species Lathyrus oleraceus. The sequence continues at coordinate 635,888,256 of NC_066583.1, forward strand.
ATCAAAATTTTAAAAATGTCACCGCATTTTGGTTTCATCCCGGTCAAATATTCCATCGATATGCAAATTCTCTCGTTAAAAAATTTATATTTTGTTGTAGTGATTCCTATAACTTTTAAGAAATAATTAAATTTATATTTACTCAATTAGCATGATTAAGTTTTGTGTATATATTAGACTCGAGCAACAAGAAATAGGAGACAGTCTCTACTCACCTAAAAGACATTCACTCTCCACTCTCCGATGAAGTAAAATTTTCTAAAACTTGTCGATTAGGTTGGTGGTAATTTTTCATTTCTAAGTCTCATTCATTTATTGGTCATTCATCGAGCTACCGTAAAAATAAAAATTAGTGACAGAAAGTATAAAATATCTCTAAATTTGTCACTAAATTTAAGGACAAAGAAATTTGAGTGATTTTATTTTTTCCTTCACTAATTTTTGTCTTCAATTTTTCCTTTTCTAGTTGTATTTCAATTTCTTGATTGATAATGACGTGTAAATGAATAAATATTTCATCCTCTAGCAAATACTTCGATTTGCATCCCTTGTCTTTTCTGATATGAACCAAGTTGATTTTAATTAATCATATAAGCTAACTAGTACTTTCTATATTAATTGATGCTATAGTTAATCAGAATCTCACTTCAATACATGTCTTATGCTTTAATACATATATCATTTATGTTTGTATCTGTCTAGTACTTGAGACTTAAAAAAAAGCACTTATTCGATGATGGGCAATTTCTATCATTTTCTGTTTTGGTTCTATTTAAATGATCCACTAAAATTTTGTATTGTAGCTTAGTCTATTAAAGTGAATTATTGCTGCAAAGAATAAAGAAAGCATCTCAAACATTGATCTCAAATACAATTATTTTATGTTGCCCTACATTCACCTCTAACCCTAGCTATACCCTCAAAACAATCCCAAGGTGTAACCCCAAATTAAGGAATTAATTAACACTAGTGATTAATAGCCTCAAAACACTGGCCACCACCTTTTTTTTCTGTTCTACTTTATAATAAAGCAAAAGCAAGAATAAAAAAGGAAAAAAATTGAATAAATTGATAGGAAAGAAAAAAGTATGCAAAGTTTGTTAACCTCATCTCTATAAAATACTTTGAGACCCCAAGACTTTACGTTTCTTCAAACACACATAGCTAGTAAGAAAGCAAAACACAACTCTTCAAAACTTTATCCAAAGTCTTGTTTGGTTGTACATACAAGGAAATTTATCATCACAAAGGTGAAAGTAGAAAAGTAGAAGAAAAAAGTAGCTTAAAATTTTTTCATTTTTCTTAAGAGAGCTTAATTATTTTATTTTTCTTCAAGTTGAAAACATGAAACTAGTTTTTTCCTACACATATATCATGAATATGAGAGTGTTGGTTCAGTGTAGCAAATGATGGCTGGAAACCCTAACTGGTGGAACATGCATCCACAATCTTTGAATATCCCTCAATATATGCTTGGATCTTCTTCAATCCCTTTCAATTCCTTGACAGAAAATGCTGAAGTTAATCCCCAATCATGGAGTCAACTACTTTTGTTAGTTCAACCAAACTCTCTCCCTCTCAACCTTCTTAATTTGTATCCAATCCACCAACATGGTTTTAAATTATAGTTGCAGTTAACCTAATTGCACTCTGATGCCGTTGCACTTGCAGTTACCTTGCAGACTGCAATTTAAAACCATGACTTATACTTATACCTTATACGGTTATAAGTTTACTTCGAATCGTATCCATTTTTTCTCAATCATAGTGAATTTTTTTGGCAGTACTGGACTACCTGGAGAAGAAGAGAGGCTTGGTTTCGATCATTTTCAACCTAAAAACACAGAAAACTGGGATGTTCAAATTCTGAATCCATCTTCAAGAGCTCCTTTTATGGATGTGATAAAGCATGAAGCTTCTCAGAGTGAGAATTTCTATAACCAAGGGCATCATGAAGAGTTTAATACTTCTGGACTTGGTTCGTCTTGGTCACACATGGTGCCGGTTTCTTCTCCAAGCTCTCATGTCACTACTAGCTTGAGTAGTGATAATATATTGGATTTCACTTATAACAAGCTAGATCATAGCAAAAACCAACTACCAGATCAAATATCTGAGGTAAAATATAGGTTTTTGTTAATTACTATTTTTCACAACTTCTATTAGCACTAACACCTCTAAAAGAAAACATGTTTGTGTCCATGTTAGACACCGACACCGATATGATAGAAAATTGTGATACTGTTTAATTTATTCATTTTTTTAAAATTATTATCGGTGTTAGTGTCATGTCTGGTGTCTGGGGTCTGTGTCCAAGTTTCATAGAATGTAAGTAATGTATATATGATAATCAAATTAATTTGCTATATTTCATTCTTATGTTCTAGTGTAATAGTTCAACTGTTGGAGTTAATAAGAAGGCTAGGGTTCAGCCATCTTCAAGCCAACCACCTCTAAAGGTTAATTACTTACAAATTATAGTTAAATCTTAAACTTATAGTTAATTATAGCTTCAAAAGTATATATATACTAATTAGTTATGGATATGATGAATCAGGTGAGGAAGGAGAAGCTAGGTGATAGAATAACAGCACTTCACCAACTAGTTTCTCCATTTGGAAAGGTAAGAAACTATAATTAATCACTCTATTATTATCATACATAAACCATTATTTATTTGTGTTAATTTGGTTTTAGCATAAGTTGATAAAAACATGAAATAGTTGTTTTCAATTCAAAGTAACGCCTTTGATGATCCAATTTTCTGTGCAACCCTTTTGTCATTGATTAGAATTTTGCACTTTTAGCATTAAAAGAAGAAAGAAAGATGAGTGTGTGGTGTTGTTCACTTTTGCAGACTGACACAGCTTCTGTATTATTAGAAGCCATTGGATACATCAGATTTCTGCAGAGTCAAATTGAGGTGATGTTTCTATATTATTCTTATATTTTCTTTATTACTAATATTATACTCTTTGCAACAAGCTATTCAGAATATTCAGTTAAAGTTTCTTCAATTTTTATGTTAATTCTTTTCTTTAGGTTATGGGAGTTATCAAATTTTATTCTTCTCTTTTGTTGCAGGCACTAAGCTCTCCTTACTTGGACACTGCAGCTTCAAAAAACATCATGAGGAATCAACATTCTGTATGTACACATTTTCCAATGTCTTAATTTATACCGAATAAAAATATACTAAATTAATCGAGATCGTCTTTAAACTGTTAAACTATAATTAAATAAAACTTCTATTTATTTATTTATTTTTGCTATGATCGAGCAATATTGAAAAATTTAAGATGATTTTGAATATTTGTTCTTTTTTTATATTTAATTTTTTTAATTTTGTTTATGAAAAACTATTAACAGGTGCATGTTGAAAGAAATTCTGTGTTTCCTGAGGACCCTGGTCAGGTAAGCTTTATTGGATCCATAAATTAAGGGAAATTAATTAACCTTTCTTTACAATTAATTAATTAATCTTGAAGAAACCAGAAACTATTGAAACAAGGTTTATCAGCTTTTTATATAAAAACATTTAAAGCTGGTGAAAAGCATGATGAAGCTGAATTGTTCAATTGAAGTCAAAGAATGGCTCAAATTTCATAGAGAATTTAAGTTAGTAATTAATTAATATATACTTTCTTTTGTTTCTGATTTCTAGCTGTTGGATGACACTGGCCTAAAAAGAAAGGGTGCTCCAATTCCAAACGAGGTATTCTTTTCTTTCTTTTTCTTCAAAAGGTGTTCCATAGCCATCATCATCATTTTAGTATTCTTCTTCATTTGACTCCTCCACGTTTTTAAACATATATATATATATATATATATATATATATATATATATATATATATATATATATATATATATATATATATATATATATATATATATATATATTATCATTATCATTATCACCCCTAGTAATAGTATTAATTCAAAAAATGAGCATTCACACTTTGCATAATTTAATATAAAATTCATCATCTTAAATTTTATGAGATTTTGTGCAAATTAATAACGGTTCAACCGAGGATAAATAAATAAATAAATTATTTAATTAAGATTTAATTATGACAAATATTTTATGATATCTTTTTTAACTACAATTTAACTATAATATAATTGAGTTTGGGTCGTAGTCTGATTTATATATTTAAAAAAATGACCCTGATAATAATATTTATTGCGATAGTAAATTTGACAGAATCACAATAGTTAAAATTACACGTGATTTTATTGTGTCTCGTTATCATTAAACATGTACTAATGTTTGTAATATCAAACTTAAATAATTGAAAAATGATTACATTAATGTTGGCTTTTATATAAATAGTACTAGTAATTTATATTATTATCAACTAATATATATATATTTTGGAATGATACTTAGAATGTAGAAGGTAATAAGGCAAAGGACTTGAGGAGTAGAGGGTTGTGTTTGGTTCCAATTTCATGCACACAACATGTTGGAAGTGAAAATGGAGCTGATTATTGGGCACCAGCATTTGGAAGTGGATTTTAATTAACATGCATGATGAAGAAAATTTGTGGGTGCTAATATTAATATAACATCATGAGCAGTCATTCTGTGGTAATTATGAAAAGATTGATTGCTCACGATGCTATATAATAATAACTGGAATATTAAATCCTCTAATCTAATTAATTATTAGATGATAATCTATTATGTTTGGTTCAAAACTTCAATTAATATGTAAGTTTTCTTCTTCTAAATATGCATGCTTTTCTGCTGAGTTGAAATTATTCTTTCTTTTATTTAGATGTATTATTAGTAGTGGTGACTTTGTTTTTGAGTTTTGGTTTTTTAAAGAAAAAATATTTTTATTTATCTATTTAAATTTTAAGTTTTTTTTTTTAATTTAAATTTTAACTTTATATTAATTATTTTCTTTATTTCATATTATAGGAATTTAAGGTTGTAGCACATAATCTAATAAATACAACTAATATAATTGATTTCATAAAAAACATATGCTTTTTGTAAAATGCCATTTATCTCACATATTAATAATAAGAACTGTTGTTGAAAAACAAATTGAATAGGAGACATTAAAGATTAAGGGTATAATTTAAAATATAATTTGTTGAGACAATAAAGAAAATAATTTTTATTTTATTGATGTTATATTGTAAAATCAAAAGGTAAAATAATACAACTATTTTGTAAAATTGACTATAATATGAGATAAATAATTTTTTTAAATTATATTTTCTTATATATTGAAAACCTTTCAACATCTTAATGACGAGGAAACACCTCCTTGTCCTCTCCCTCCATGGGAGAATGTCATCACCAACATAATACATTTTCATGCATTTAGATGGAGTTCTCTGATTCCTGAAGATGATCAGGGACAAGGGACAACCATTTATGCCCTGCTTCTTAGATATTGGATTAGAAGATCTAGAGGGTTGTGTAGTTTGGAAATAATATCGTTTTTCTAATGAGAAATTGAGATTGTGGTTTTCTTGTAGGAGTACCACAATCTAATATAGGTTAGGATTTTTAGTCACGACACGAATGAGAAACAATGTCATGAATTTTTTATCTTTAAATTTTCACAGTTTTTTTTTTGATGGTAAAAGATTGTTGTTGAATGACCACCAACATATTTTTTAGGAGACGGTTAGTTTCTCGTCCTCTAACGAAGGATGGAATTCATCGAATCTCTAAAATTTCATGAGGTGCTTCTTGGTTAATATGGTATATTCATAATGACTTTTTGTGAGGAAGATGACACACTAGTGTCATCGACATGGAGGTGTTATGGATTTTTAAAGATGATGCTCGTCACCTAACCACTTTTGAAGACCATGGATGTTAGAGCGAGAGAGAGTAGTGAAAAATATCAAGTACTCTTCTAAAAGATGTCTCCTTTATGTCCTTACTAGACCCAAGATTCTTAACTTGAAAGTTGACTAGGATATGTCCTTACGCGATCTAAGATTCTTAGCTTGAAAGCTGACTAGGTTGAGAAGGATGATGATGATCGATTAACTCTCCATAGATAGAAGTTTTATACCTAAAAACTCTTTGCCGATCAATCAAATAAGAACCGTGTGTGTGATATTAAGGGCTATAAATATATAACATATTGGTTCTACGCCATTCTCTTGACTTTATGGTTAACGGGTTAGGGTTTTAGTACCCAAAATCCTATAGGGATAACTACATCCCCGTATAGATTTGGACATATCATGATATGATCTTAATCATATGATTCTTATTTGACTATCGTCTACATTCCATTATACTTTTAGGGTGTACTCACAATTTATTCTTAAAATAATGACTTGAGATGATCTGTCTATTGATGAATTGGGTTTCATTTAATCCAAAACATAATATGATTTTTAAAAAACTCAATATATATATATATATATATATATATATATATATATATATATATATATATATATATATATATATATATATATATATATATATATATATACTTAAATTTTAATTTCAATTTAAAGGTTTTTATTCTTAAAGATAAATTTTTACATTACAAGAGCGGGAGTTTGAACACCTAATACCTCACTTATTCACCTTTAAAAAGTGAAATTTAAGTGAATAAGCTATTAAAATCAGAGAAAAACTATAATTATCAAAAGTTTATTTTATAATTAAAAAGTCTAAAAAAAATTAATAATAATTAATAATTAACTTCAAAACTATCTCTTTTACATTATTTTACATTATAAAATAGATGTTGGGGTAGGAATTGTTTGTAAATTTCAACTACTAAACTATTTAACGAGAAATATATAACCAAAATATATACTAGTTACTATTAAAGAAATAAAATTAATGACTTGAATTTAAGCATAAAATATTAAAATTTCATCCAAATTTTTCATCACTATATTAATATGTACTTTATATATAAATGTTTTAGGATTGGATCTCGTCAAGAGTGAGTGTTTTAACCCGGAGTCTGTGGATAGTTTGTGTTAAAGAGTGAGTGTCTTAAGAACACAATTTGCTAATTTGCATGTGAAAATAAATCTATCTTCCATTATGATATATTATTTTGTCTCACACGACAAATCGACCACTGTCAATTTAACGTTATTCATTACCCTTCACTCCTTCACTAGTTTTCCAATTAGTTGGGATAGCATATCTCATCCTCAAATTCGGGTTATACACATTACACAAAGAAACATAAACACAAACATTCACACTCACTCACATTGTTGTACTTGTTGTTGTTTTTCATATACAAGTTTTCTATGACAGTTATAGCTATCTACTATAGATTCATATTTGTTTGTTACTCATTTGTTTGTAACTGGAAATGACATAAATTTATATATGATTATAAAAAGAAAAGCATATGAATTGTTGTCAGAAAGGGTTTATGTGCAGACATTCATGTGGATGGATGTGGCGTGGCTCACCCGATTGCTAAATATGGACCCCATAGGGTCTTCTTTTTGGACCACTTTTTGAAATTTATAATATTATTACATTATTAATATAGTACTCATCCATTTTATTTATGTCCTATTTTTAATTCGAATTTCCCTCCAAATTTCAGATAGATGATGCTTTCATCATCATGACGATGCATATTGCATCATTCAAACCAAAATGTATATAGTCACATGATTTTACTAGTATATTTCTTTGACAATTTGTATACATATATATGTTGCGTTAATATTAATTAATTCATTACTTTTGAATTTTGAATATAGAGTAGAGCCAAATGGATAGTGGCGGTGGTTAACTTTTTAGATCCACCAACGATAAATTAATTTATAAATGATCTTTTGGAGAATAATTAATATTAAGATGATTGTTGTTAGAATGTGTAATTTATTGTTTAATAGGACAATTGTATTCAACATATTCATATAATATGTGTCGAAATCTATAATCAACTATTCGACATACTTGAATACGCACTTTGTGTATATGTATTGGTTGCCTATATATAGGTAACGTTGTAAATTATAGAAAGTAACTTTCATTTTTAATAAATTCTCTTTTTTACAGTATAGTTTCTCTCTCTATTCTCTCTTTTTCTTGTTTATTCTTTTTTAAAATCTTAATTGTTTCAACAAATTGGTATCAATGGGGCCGGTTGCGATTCAGAGAGAATCTATAATGGCGACGGTAATACAACATTAACACAATTTCTAGCGGATCTATCGATTTTTAAAGGGAGAACTATGAGAGGTGGGGTGTGAAAATGAAGGTCATCTTCATATTTTCAGATGTGGCTGAAATCGTGAATGATAGAGTATCTGCATTGGAAGCAAATGCAAATGATGTTCAGAAGGCTGCGCACAAGGACAAAAGAAAAAAGATGAAAAAGCTCTTTTCTTGATTCACCAATGTGTTAGGATTTGAGAAGATTGAAGAAGAAACGTCCAAATGAGTGTGGGACAAGTTGAAGAACTTGTACGATCGAGATGAAAACTGAAGAGGATGAAGTTGTAGATGCTGATAAAGCAGTTTGAGATAACACAGATGAAAAAAGATGAATTGGTTATTGATTCCTTATCAAGATTAATGTTACTCACGAATCAAATGAAGGCTTGTAGTGAATCGATAAATGATCTGTAGAATATTGAGAAAGTGTTGAGATCTCTTACTGTAAATTTTAATTATATTGTAGTGTCTATTAAAGAGTCCAAGAACCTAGATGAGATGAAGTTAGAAGAACTACAAGCTTCATTAGAGGCTCATAAGATGAGGTTGAAGAAGAGGAACTCATAAAGGGAGAAGGTGGTTGAACAGACATTGCAAGCAAGATTCATCAAGAAGTCTGGAAAAGAAAAGGTGAAGTGGAGAAAGAATCTAGTAAATGATGAGAAGTCAAGCAAGAATTTAAAGAATCACTCTGATTCAACCAAGAAAGTCATAGGCAACAAGTATTTGGGGAAGAAAGTTAACATAAAGGAGGTGCAATGTTATAACTATTAAAGATTTGGTCATTATGCTCGAGATTGTTGAAGAAATAAGAAATCAAGAGCAAAAGATAGTGATGAAGTTCAATATGCACCGTCTGGAGGAACTAACTCTGATGATATGATACTCATAGAAAATACTCAATTGAATGATGAACAAACCAATATGTGGTACCTAGATTCAGGATGCAGTAACCAAGTGACTATTAATAAAAAACCGGTTCACCAAGTTAGATGAATCGCTTAAGAAAGTGATCAGGTTTGCAGATGGAAAACATGTCACATCAACTGGAAGAGGAAACATAGATGCGGTGAGAAAATATGGTAAGAGGGCCAATATTACTGACACACTGTATGTACCTTCGATGACAAGTAATTTAATAAGCATATGTTAATGACTTGCCAAAGGTTATAATAGGAAGTTGGAAGAAAATCTGATGAAGGTGTATAATGGTGAAGGAATGATGACTCTGAAAACATCATTGGCATATAACTAAACCTTCAAAGTAGAGATCAACACAGTTGATCATCAATGCTTTCTTCGACTGTTGTTAAAGACATGAACTGGCTATGACATCGGAGGTATGAACATCTAAACTTCAGAGGTCTGTGAATGCTCAACCAGAAGAAGATGGTGTATGGCTTACCTCAAGTAAAGAAACCAAGTCATGTGTGTGAGGAATGATGCAAAGAAAAGAATGCTAGGAAAGCATTCAAACATGACTTGTCCATGAAGTTAAAAGAAAAGTTGGAGTTGTTTACTCCAATGTGTGTGGACCCTTTGAAGTAAGGTCAAATTGAGGTAATTTCTACTTCCTAACTTTCATAGACGAATTCACCAGATACATGTGGATTTATCTTATTGAAATGAAGAATGAGGTATTCACACAGTTCATGAAGTTTAAGTTGCATGTCGAGAAACAAAGTGGATTGAAGTTAAAGAAATTGAGAACTGATGGTGGAGGTGAGTACACCTCTAGAGAATTTGTAAGATTTTGCAATGAGGAAGATATAGAGCATAAGGTCATTTCACCCTGTACACCTCAGCATAATGGTAAAGCTGATAGGAGAAATAGAACTATATTGAATATGACCAGGAGTATGTTGAAAGCTAAAGAAATGCCAAAAATGTTTTAGGGTGAAGCAACTTCAACAACAGTATACATTCTAAACAGATGTTCAACCAAGAAGATAGTCGAGAAGACACCTTATGAGGCTTGGACAGGACTAAAGTCAAATGTTAGTCATCTTAGAGTATTTTATAAATCTTGGACAGTATACTATAAGTTTTTTATATTCGTTTTTTCTGAATTGAAAGACTAATTTTGACATTCTATGACATAAACATACATTATTGATGATCAAAATATAATTGAAATCACAATTTTTTCAAAAAGTTGTATCTCAAAAATATTTTTTATTAAAAACTATTTGAAATAACTTCAAAATAAAGTGATTTTTTGAAATTTTGATATCCAAAAAAGTTTCAATAAAATGATGAAATATCTAAAATAACATTTTAAGAATAACTATTCAAACCAAATTTTCATTTGAAACCTTTATGAAAAGTTTCTTTGTAATTTTTTTAACACAAAATTGTGTCATACTATGAAAAACATTTTTTTTAAAAGTCAAAACAAACGGGCCAGTAGTTTATTCTTTCTTGGAGATGGCATAACACTTCTCGAATGATCCATCGAGTTAAGTTGTTTTATTTTAAGTATTTTGCTCTACTCATAGGGTTAATTTTGGAAGGGAATTATGTTAATATTTGACCATTGAACTCATAAATTCTCTCATTGAGAGAAAGAGAATAAAAGAAAAAAGAGTAAGTTTATTAATATCAAAAATTGAAAAATTGTACAGAGAGAGAAGCATCTTATATATACTACAACTAATAATAACCTAAAGCTAAAAAGAATGTAACAAACTAACTAAAGTACAAAACAAAAAAATAAAAACAAAAAGAAATTAAATACTAACAGTCCCCCCTAAAACTAAGTTTATTGATGTCAGTTAAGCCTAGTTTTCTAACAAGACCATAAAAGAGGCCAACATGAAGTGCCTTAGTGAAAATGTCGCCAACTTGATTGGGCGAATCAATGGGGATGAGGTGAATGGATCCACAGTGTCGGTGTAAGCCCTAGAGGCCAATACTTTTGGTACTTGTATCGAATTATTTATTAATAATAAAAGGCTTTTTCTTTATTATGTTTGATTAATAAAGTCCCTGGAATAGATAGTCTGTTTAATGTATTAAGTGTGACTTAATCATGAGAGCACATTAAACATAAGGACACTATTCTTAAAGTATCCGTAGTCGAGCTTTATTGTAAAGTGGGATAACATTAAAGCATTAAGACTATTATGTTTGTAGACTGATGATCACATCTCATGGATCATGGATAAAGAGTTATCAAGTCTTAAACATAGGTATGAATATTAAGAGTAATATTTATACCAGATTGACCCGCTATGAGAATACTATATAGAAAGTTATGCAAAGTGTCATAAGTTATTCTCATGGTGATAATGGTGTATACCACTCTTCGACCTGAAACCACTATGGATCCTAGATGTAGAGTCGAGTGCTTTATTGCTGATCCAACGTTGTCCGTAACTGGATAACCATAAAGACAGTTGATGGGTACTCCACGAAGCATGCTGAGGGACATGAGTGACCTAGATGGAATTTGCCCATCCTGCATAACAGGATAAATGTCTATGAGCCCAATATTGAACTGGACAAGGATGACACGGTCTATGCCTTGTGTTCAATATAGACATAAGGGTAAAAGGGTAATTATACACATAAGTATTATCACAGAAGGAATCGTCAGATCACATGACATTTTCGTGTCTTGGGTAGCAGTGATGTGTTGCTAGATACCACTCACTGTTTATTATGTTAAATACATGATTTAATATAATTGTCAATGGCGCGAAAACCTACAGGGTCACACACAAAGGACGGATTGATGAGAGATAGAGTAACTAAGGAACACCGTAAGGTACGGTGCCCTTAAGTGAATTGTAGAACATCGTAAAGGTACGGTGTACTTAAGTAGAATACGAAATATGTTAAGGTACCATGAGCTTAAGTGATTTTGGGCATATTATAAGATATGGGCCAAAATACACTTAAGTGGGCTTTTTAGCTTGAAGCCCAGACAAGTGGTTCTATAAATAGAACCCTTGTGCAGAAGCATTCATTGCGGTTGCATTATTTTCGTTTTCTCTCTCTCTCTCTCTCACTCAAAGCCTTCATTCGTACCAGCTAGCATTGAGATTGAAGGAATCCGTTCGTGTGGACTGAGTAGAGACGTTGTCATCGTTCAACGTTCGTGATCGCTCCGTGGATCTGCATCAAAGGTTTTGATCGTCACAAGAGATCTGCACGGAAGGTTTCAATCGTCAGAAGAGGTAAATATTCTATCACTGATCATGACCATTCGTAAGGATCTCTAAAGGAGAAAATTTTAATTTCCGCTGCGTTTTGGATCGCAATTCTCCTTCAGTGGTATTCGAGCCACTTACGAAACCATGAATCAGATAGCTGTTTAATTTCTGTATTAATATGATTAAAAGACAGAATGAATCAATTAATTAAACGGGTAATTAAATTTGGCATCATGAGTGTACGAGTTGGATGATTGATGTTGACTATGCTTCAGAACCGACATTAGTATGGTGAAGCAGCGATACATCGATCGTCCATAGGTTACGCAATTGAGACCGATCAACTTATATATGATATAAGTAATCCTAATGCAAAGTACGGTATATATGATATACTGTTTCTGTTTCGTTCATTCAAACACTAAATGGTTGTTTTCCTTTGAGCGATCAATGGTCATTTGCTTCGGAATCCGACATTAGTATGGTGAAGCAATGACCTGTTGATCAATCATACTGAATCAACAATCGAGGTGTGTTTGACGGTCTGAAATTGGCGCATTAGGGTTGGTGACGGCGCAAGGGTTGTGCCGTCAAAGAGTTGTGAATTTAGGGCTTTTTGGAACACGTTTGTTGACTGTTTCAAAGTTCTGTTATTTTGGCCGCGTGACGTTCGTCACGAGCTTGTGACGATCGTAACAAGCTGGACGTGACAGTCGTCACGTGCTTTGTGACGGTCGTCACATTCACAGATCCAAAATTCTAGGCATTTCTGCTTTTGGCCGCGTGACGTTCGTCATGGGCCTGTGACAGTCGTAACAAGCTGGGCATGACGTTTGTCATGGGCTTGGTGACGGTCGTCACACTCACAAAGTCAGAGTTCTCGGGGTTTCTGTTTTGTGACTGCGCAAGAGTTGTGTTGATGCAAAATGATGTCCATTTCAAATGAATTGTTCATTAAAATTTTTGGACAGGGGCGCTGCCCCCTTGACCCCCGTCCGCTGATCGGTCAGCGGAACCATCGTCCGCTGACCGGGCAACGGAACCCCCGGCTAACTCTACGTAGTATGATCGGTCGTAGAAATTTAATTTTGTTTTAATTAATTAAAAGAATTAAAATTAATAATAATAATGTGTTTGTTATTATTGCCTTGTGGTGATCAGTTATGCCCTTAGTTGTCCTTTATTTTGTTTTTGGTTTTTAATACGACCTGCGTGTCGTGCCTCTCCTTTTAATCTCTTAATGTAACTTCTTTTCTCATCTCACTCCCTCGTATGTAAAACGAGTTTCTTCTGTAATGTAATATTGTGAAGAAAGAAAAGAATTCAATATCAAAGGAGGACAAGGTTATGAAGAAAGAGAAGAATTCAATGTCAAAGGAGGACAATGTTATGAAGAAAGAGAAGAATTCAATGTCAAAGGAGGACAATGTTATGAAGAAAGAGAAGAATTCAATATTAATGGAGGACAACCTTGAAGATCTTGCTTGGAGAAGCTTAGATCGTTATTAGGTTAACTTAGGTTCTCTCATTGGCTTGGGAGAACAATTGCGCTAGGGACCATAACTGTTTCATTATGTATGTTGATGCATGTGTATGTATGTTGATGCATGTGAATATATGTTGATGCATGTGAGAGACGATTTATATGATAAATAAGCCGGTGAGATCAGAACAATTGCAATTCCCTCAAATTAAATATTAAGTTTATGCTTTCCAAGTTTTAACACTCATCAAGACTAGTAATGGATAATGTAGGTTTCGCCTACGCGAGGTGCATGATCTATATATTAGTAAGGTGCGATGGGATAATTGTAATATCCAACTGTTAAAATAATGGGTCAAACTTAACTAAACAAATTATAATAAGATTATATATATGTTTAGAAGCAAGAGTTGGGAATGATCCATATGATGGATTGGAATAAGGAGTTATTCACCCAACTGAAATTTTCGAGAGTTGTATGAGATACAATTGGAAGGAGTTCCTACCTAAATAACCTAGTTTTGTGTAATCCGCCTACACGGACTTAGAACGAAGTGAAATAAGGATCTCGACCCACTAGAAAATCTTCCAACGGGATTTTCCGAATCAAATGATGAGGGTCATTTGTTTTGAATAAAATAGTGGGAGCATATTTAATTAAAGGCCTAATTAAATATGTCAATGTTACTTATATTTTCATTAATCCTTGTGTAGATTACCATGACAACAAACACCTCTAACAACATATTACGATCAAACCTTGACAAGAAAAAATTGTCTGGGACAAATTTTCTGGATTGGTACCGAAACCTGAGGATTGTCCTCAAACATGATAAAGGGAAAGGCAAGGAAGTTGCCAAACCCAAACCCACTAGTACTGTTTTAAAGCCTAGTGGAGACATAGAAAAGAAAGGCACCTGCTTCCATTGCGGTAAGACCGGACACTGGAAGAGGAACTGCCCAAAGTACCTGGAAGATAGGAAGTATGGAGTAGAGACTCCTACTTTAGGTATTTTTGTTATTGAAATTAATTTATCTACTTCTGCATCATGGGTATTAGATACTGGATGCGGTTCTCACATTTGTACAAATGTGCAAGAACTAAAAAGGAGTAGAAAATTGGCAAAAGGTGAAGTCGACCTACGAGTTGGTAATGGAGCAAAGGTTGCTGCCTTAGCCGTAGGAACTTATGAATTGACTTTACCTAGTGGTTTAATAATTCAGTTAGAGAACTGTTATTATGTACCAGCAATTAGCAGGAATATTATTTCCGTTTCTTGTTTGGACAAGTTCGGTTTTTCATTCGTAATAAAGAACAATTGTTGTTCAATTTATTTGAATGATATATTCTATGCTACTGCACAAATGAACAATGGACTATATGTCCTTGATCTTGAAATGCCTATTTATAACATTAATACTAAAAGGATGAAACCTAATAAGTTAAATCCAACTTACCTTTGGCATTGTCGATTAGGCCACATAAATGAGAAACGCATTTCCAAACTCCATAAAGATGGACTGTTGGACTCTTTTGATTATGAATCATATGAGACATGCAGATCTTGTTTAATTGGAAAGATGACAAAGTCTCCATTCACAGGAAAAGGTGAAAGAGCTAATGATCTTTTGGCCCTCATACATACTGATGTATGTGGTCCACTGAACATACCATCCAGAGGAGGTTTTCAGTACTTCATCACATTCACTGATGATTTCAGTAGATATGGTTATGTGTATTTAATGAAACACAAATCAGAGTCCTTTGAAAAGTTCAAGGAATTCAAGAATGAAGTACAAAACCAACTAGGTAAGAATATTAAAACTCTTCGATCAGATCGAGGTGGTGAGTATTTAAGCCTAGAGTTTGATGACCATCTAAAAGAGTGTGGGATCCTATCCCAACTTACTCCTCCTGGAACACCCCAATGGAATGGTGTATCTGAGAGAAGAAATCGAACCCTGTTGGACATGGTCCGATCCATGATGAGTCACGCCGATCTTCCAAACTCCTTTTGGTGACATGCGCTATTGACAGCAGCTTACACACTTAACCGTGTTCCATCCAAAAAGGTTGAGAAGACACCATATGAGATATGGAGTGGTAAGAAACCACATATGTCTTACATAAAGATTTGGGGTTGCGAGGTTTATGTGAAACGACAAATTTCAACTAAGCTTGAGCCCAAATCTGACAAATGCTTATTTGTGGGGTATCCTAAAGAAACAAGAGGGTATTACTTCTACAATCCTTCTGAGGGCAAAGTGTTTGTCGCTCGAACTGGAGTTTTCCTAGAAAAGGATTTTATTTCCAAAGGAACCAGTGGGAGGAAAGTAGAGCTTGAAGAAATTCAAGAATCACAAAGCATAGATACACCTATGGAGGAATTAGAGCAGGAAACACAAGAAGTTGTGGAAGAGCAACCTGCTCAAGTAGAACAAGACCAGTGTAGGTCAAGCAGGATACGTCAACTACCTGAGAGATATGGATATCTCATAACTGATCAAGGTGATGTATTACTCATGGATCAAGATGAGCCTGTGACCTACCAAGAGGCCATAACTGGTCCCGAGTCTGAGAAGTGGCTAGAAGCCATGAAATCTGAAATGGATTCCATGTACACAAACCAAGTTTGGACCTTGGTAGAGCCTCCTGTAGGAGTTAACCCTATAGGATGCAAGTGGGTCTTCAAAAGGAAGACTGACATGGATGGTAAGGTACATACCTATAAGGCAAGACTGGTTGCAAAAGGATATAAACAAATTCATGGGATTGACTATGATGAAACCTTTTCATCAGTTGCAATGCTTAAATCTGTTCGGATTTTACTTGCTATCGCTACATATCATGATTATGAAATATGGCAGATGGATGTCAAAACTGCTTTCCTTAATGGAAATCTTCTTAAGGATGTGTACATGACACGGCCTAAAGGATTTGACATACCAGAGGAAGCCCAAAAGATATGTAAGTTACAAAGATCAATCTATGGATTGAAGCAAGCTTCCAAAAGCTGGAATCTTCGTTTTGATGAAACAGTAAAACAATATGGATTCATCAAGAACGAAGATGAGCCTTGTGTCTACAAGAAGGTTAGTGGGAGCATGATCGTTTTCCTGGTATTATATGTAGATGACATATTACTCATTGGAAACGATATCCCTACCCTACAACAAGTAAAGTCTTGGTTGGGGAAATGCTTTTCTATGAAGGACCTAGGTGAAGCAGCCTATATATTAGGAATCAGAATCTATAGAGATAGATCACAAAAACTGCTTGGCCTAAATCAGAGTACATACATAGACAAAGTGTTGAGACGCTTTAATATGCATGATTCCAAGAAAGGATTCATACCTATGCAACATGGCCTGTGTCTATCAAAAACGCAATCCCCTTTAACTAAGGAAGAAAGGGATCGCATGAATAAGATTCCATATGCATCTGCAATAGGATCTATCATGTATGCCATGTTATGTACTCGACCAGATGTCTCGTATGCTTTAAGTGCAACGAGTAGGTACCAATCTGATCCTGGTGATGCTCACTGGGTAGCTGTCAAGAATATCCTTAAGTATTTGAGAAGGACTAAGGACTCATTCTTGATATATGGAGGTCAGGAAGAGTTGGCTGTAATTGGATACACCGATGCTAGCTTCCAGACAGATAAGGATGACTTTAGATCGCAATCTGGTTATGTGTTTTGCTTAAACGGTGGCGCTGTGAGATGGAAAAGTTCAAAGCAAGATACAATTGCTGATTCTACAACCGAGGTCGAGTATATTGCTGCCTCAAGTGCAGAAAAGGAAGTTGTTTGGATCAAAAAGTTCATTAGTGAACTTGGCATAGTTCCTAGCATTGTGGATCCCATTGGTCTCTACTGTGATAACAATGGTTCTATCGCACAAGCCAAGGAGCCTAGATCTCACCAACGATCCAAACACATACTTAGGCGTTATCATCTCATTCGAGAGATAATAGATAGAGGAGATGTGAAAATATGCAAAGTACCTACACTTGACAATATTGCTGACCCACTGACAAAGCCTCTTGCGCAGCAGAAGCATGATGGCCATACTAGATCTATGGGTATTAAGGGTATGCCTGATTGGCTCTAGTGCTAGTGGGAGATTGTTGGTGTAAGCCCTAGAGGCCAATACTTTTGGTACTTGTATCGAATTATTTATTAATAATAAAAGGCTTTTTCTTTATTATGTTTGATTAATAAAGTCCCTGGAATAGATAGTCCGTTTAATGTATTAAGTGTGACTTAATCATGAGAGCACATTAAACTTAAGGACATTATTCTTAAAGTATCCGTAGTCGAGCTTTATTATGAAGTGGGATAACATTAAAGCATTAAGACTATTA
The DNA here is from genome assembly GCF_024323335.1 of Lathyrus oleraceus. Lineage (NCBI taxonomy): Eukaryota > Viridiplantae > Streptophyta > Magnoliopsida > Fabales > Fabaceae > Lathyrus > Lathyrus oleraceus. The sequence goes on from NC_066583.1 coordinate 635,906,457, forward strand.
TGTTTGTAGACTGATGATCACATCTCATGGATCATGGATAAAGAGTTATCAAGTCTTAAACATAGCTATGAATATTAAGAGTAATATTTATACCGGATTGACCCGCTATGAGAATACTATATAGAAAGTTATGCAAAGTGTCATAAGTTATTCTCATGGTGATAATGGTGTATACCACTCTTCGACCTGAAACCACTATGGATCCTAGATGTAGAGTCGAGGGCTTTATTGCTGATCCAACATTGTCCGTAACTGGATAACCATAAAGACAGTTGATGGGGTACTCCACGAAGCATGCTGAGGGACATGAGTGACCTAGATGGAATTTGCCCATCCTGCATAACAGGATAAATGTCTATGGGCCCAATATTGAACTGGACAAGGATGACACGGTCTATGCCTTGTGTTCAATATAGACATAAGGGCAAAAGGATAATTATACACATAAGTATTATCACAGAAGGAATTGTCAGATCACATGACATTTTCGTGTCTTGGGTAGCAGTGATGTGTTGCTAGATACCGCTCACTGTTTATTATGTTAAATACATGATTTAATATAATTGCCAATGCCGCGAAAACCTACTGGGTCACACACAAAGGACGGATTGATGAGAGATAGAGTAACTAAGGAACACCGTAAGGTACGGTGCCCTTAAGTGAATTGTAGAACATCGTAAAGGTACGGTATACTTAAGTAGAATACGAAATATGGTAAGGTACCATGAGCTTAAGTGATTTTGGGCATATTATAAGATATGGGCCAAAATACACTTATGTGGGCTTTTTAGCTTGAAGCCCACACAAGTGGTTCTATAAATAGAACCCTTGTGCAGAAGCATTCATTGCGGTTGAATTATTTTTGTTTTCTCTCTCTCTCTCTCTCTCTCACTCAAAGCCTTCATTCGTACCAGCTAGCACTGAGATTGAAGGAATCCGTTCGTGTGGACTGAGTAGAGACGTTGTCATCGTTCAACGTTCGTGATCGCTCCGTGGATCTGCATCAAAGGTTTTGATCGTCACAAGAGATCTGCACGAAAGGTTTCAATCGTCACAAGAGGTAAATATTCTATCACTGATCATGACCATTCGTAAGGATCTCTAAAGGAGAAAATTTTAATTTCCGCTACGTTTTAGATCACAATTCTCCTTCACACAGTTCCTTGACGCGCACCAAGTGTGAGTCTAATTCGATGTGTTTTGTTCATTCATGAAAGACATGGTTGACGGCAATGTAAATGGCACTGCAGTTTATCGCAAAACAGTGTGACAATAGTATGGGGTATAATATGGAAATCATGCAACATATATGTGAGCCATTATGCTTCACAGGAAGCATTGACAAGGGCCCAATATTCAGCCTCTGACGATGAGCGTGGTACAACTTGTTGTTTCTTACTCTTCCAATTGATGATGGAGGGGCCTAAGTAGAAGCAAAAACCCGATGTAGAACGCCTTGTGATAAGACAAGTACCCCAATCTAAGTCAGGAAAATTGATTAATTGCATTGTTGAACTACTGCAGAAGAAAAGGCCAAGAGCATGAGAGTTTTTCATGTACCATAGAATATGCATAGCTTCTTGCAAATGGGTCTCAGCTGGAGTAACCAAGTCTTGGCCAGTCTGCACACAGTAAAATAAATGTCAGGCCTAGATTGAGTTAAATACAATAATTTTCCAATTAAGCTTATGTTCCGAAAACAGTTGGATCAGATAAAAAAATATCAGTTTCATTTGTTAATTTTATGGTAGAATCCATGATTGTTGAGATCGGTTTTGATGCTAGAAGGCATGTTTATTGCAGCAGGTCCAATGTGTACTTGTGTTGGTATAAGGAGACGCCTTTTGATGACCTTGCTATCTCAAAACCAAGAAAGTACTTGAAGTGGAAAAGATCTTTGATGTTAAACTCAATTTCCAAAATTTGTTTAGTGTTAGTGATTTCTTTGATATCCTTACCTTCAAGAATTATATTGTCAACGTATACAAGAATAACTGCAAAATAATTAATATTCCTCTTTGTGAAAAGGGAATCATCTGACCTAGATTATTGAAAACCTAGTTTAGATAAAGATTGAGTTAACTTATTATTCCACTGCCTACTAACTTGTTTAGACCCATAAATGGATTTATTGAGGTTACAAACAATAAAACTTCTATTCTTCGTAATGTAATTCATCATCTTCTCCTTCAAAGTTATGTCATGTTGTCTTCCAAAACAAGTGCTACGAAACCTATATCCATGTCTTCGTCTTCTGTGAGATGTCGTCAAGGAAGAAATTGTGATTGTGAAGCTCATATGGTGTCATACATCTGCATGAGCGCAATAAAGGCGTGCTCTTTTGGAGATATCTATTTTGGAAGAGTGAAGATACTTGTGATCTATTCATATGGGATGAAGATTTGGTTGAAAAAGATGTCAATGGTGTTGAAAAGGTAGATGTCAACAAGTAAAAGGATTTGGAGACCGTTTAACTATTGTGAGAGTTGTATGAAGTTTCAAAGAAGAAGAACATGAATCTGCAGTCGAAATTGAAATCAGAGGCATATCTTGTGAAAATTAAGTTTTTGTGTTTTTTAGTTTCTTTTATGATTAATATGTACCTTATAGTTAAGTGAAATTGTTAAACTAGATCCATGTTAGTGTTTTGTAAGGTTGTTTGATGAACGTAACCACTGTGTTTTTAATGGATTTGTGTTTAATTTGACATAATGATTCTATAATTTTGACAAATTAGGCCCTGAGTGTGGTATACTTTTTGACAGACATTATGGTAGATTATACCTAAAATTTGACAGAGTTTTGCTTTAATTGGCATATTAAGCCTAAAATTTGACAGAGTTATGGACAACAACTTGACATATGATGCCTAAAATTATGGCAGAGTTATGGACAACAACTTGACATATGATGCCTAAAATTATGGCATAAAATCAGAGGTTGCTACAAATTTGACAGCAATCATAAAACTATATTAATATGTACAAGTTGAAGGATTTGGAGATCGTTGAACTGTTGTGAGAGTTGTATGAAGTTTCAAAGAAGAAAAACATGAATTTGCAGTCGAAATTGAAATCAGAAATGTATGTTGTGAAAATTAAGTTTTTATGTTTTTTAGTTTCTTTTGTGATTAATATGTACCTTATAGTTAAATGCAGTTGTTGAAGTAGATCCATGTTAGTGTTATGTTAGGTTGTTTGATGAACGTAACCATTATTTTTTTAATGGAATTATGTTTAATTTAACATAATGATTCTATAATTTTGAAAAAATAGGCCCCGAGTGTGGTATACTTTTTGACAGCCATTATGGCAGATTATGCCTAAAATTTGACACAGTTTTGCTTAAATTGACATATTAAGCCTAAAATTTGACAAAGTTGTGGAAAGCAAATTGACATATAATGCCTAAAATTATGGCATAAAATCAGAGGTTGCTCCAAGTTTGACAGCAATTGTAAAACTATATTAATATGTACACCACTATTATAAAAGAAATTAAATACTAACAGTCCCCCTAAAACTAGGTTTGTTGGTGTCAATTAAGCCTAGTTTTCTAACTTGACCAGAAAATGGGCCAACATGAAGTGCCTTAGAGAAAACATCGAAAACTTGATTGGCCGAATCAATGGCCATGATGTGAATGGATAAACACAACCTTGACGTGCACCAAGTGACAGTCTATTTCGATGTGTTTTGTTCGTTCATAAAAGATATGGTTGATGGCAATATAAATAACATTGTGGTTTGTTGTAAAACAGAGTGACAGCAGTAGAGAGTATAATATGGAAATCATGCAGCATGTATATGAGCCATTGTGCTTCACATGCAGCATTGGCAAGTGCCCAATATTCAGCCTCTGACGACGAGCGTGAGATAACTTGTTGTTTCTTACTCTTCCAATTGATGATGGACGGGCCTAAGTAGAAGCAAAAACCTGATGTAGAACGCCTTGTGATAGGACAAGTACCCCAGTCTGAGGCAGGAAAACTGGTTAATGCATTGTTGAACTGCTGCTGAAGAAAAGGCCAAGAGCATGAGAGTTTTTCAAGTACCATAGAATATGCATAGCTTCTCGCATATGGGTCTCAGCTGGAGTAACCAAGTCTTGGCCAGTCTGCACACATCAAAATAAATATCAGGCCTAGAATGAGTTAAATACAATAATTTTCCAATTAAGCTTCTGTTCCAAAAATAGTTGGATCAGATAAAAATATCAGTTTCATTTGTTAATTTTATGGTAGGATCCATGAGTGTTGGCATAAGGAGATGCCTTTTTATGACCTTTATATCTCAAAACCAAGAAAGTATGTGAGGTGGCAAATATCTTTGATGTTAAACTCGATTTCCAAAACTTGTTCAGTGTTAGTGATTTCTTTGTTATCCTTACCTGCCAGAATTATATCATCAATGTATACAAGAATAGCTGCAAAATAATTAATATTCCTCTTTTTGAAAAGGGAATAATCTGATCTAGATTGTTGAAAACCTATTTTAGATAAAGATTGAGTTAACTTATTATTCCACTACCTATTAACTTGTTTCCATAAATGGATTTCTTGAGGTTACAAACAAGAGTTATGTGGGAGAATTTTATCCCAGAAGGACATTGTTGGTTCTTTGTGTTGGCATCAATTTTGGTAAAACTTATTGTTATCACAAGTTGTCACACGTGTTGTCTTGACATGTGATATCAGCTTCCTGCAGGATGTTTAAATATGGTTGTGCAGGATTTAGCTAAGATGTCATACCCGATGTTAAGACATGTGTATACAGAACATTCAGTCTGAATGTTATATATCTTAATATTGCGCTTTTTCATGCAAAGTTGTGTGTGATTATATGAAGATGGAATGCGCTATTCAAGGAGTAATTTGATTTAAAACCAGATTGTTCTATTTTCCAATAAGGGATGATTAGTTGCTGTTTCTTAGAAGATATGCAAGGAAAATAGAATTAGGGTTTTATGTTGCCCAGGCCCATTCAAAAGCTTCTATTTAAAGGCCATGTAAAACCTGGTTTAAGCACACAAGAGACGAACGATAAAGAGCGAGAGTTTTAGGGTTTTAGCCTTGTGTGAGCTTGTGTATTGTGAGCCATTCATTCATCTTAGTGATGTTTGAATTGGACTAACTTTTGTGTTGTATTTTGTCCACTCTAAGCTTTGAAGCATGAGTGTTTGTTTACTTGGTTGAAGCTTTTAAGCAAGATCATGTATGTGTCCTTGAAGAGTGTCTTCTTTCTTGGTAATATTTGTTTTTATATCACTGCTGTAAGACCCCAATTTTGATCGTAAGATCCCTCATGCAATTCCATCATAAGAATAAGCATTGGGATCATACCTTGGCATCCTCCTTACCCCTTCTTTCATTGGGTTTGTTTGGGGAGAGATCACCAAGTACTTTGTGATTATATCATACTTGTATATTATCATTTCACTAACTAAAATACCAAAAATATGTCTTTGCATCTATCTAACTCTTTTGGTAGGTAGGGTATGATCTCATTGATTCATTGATCACATCTAGGGTTTGAGACCCTCATGAACAAAGAGCACAACCAAGAATTGATACAATCATCATATGTGAGTCCCAATGATCTCTACATGATATATTGATCAAGTTTTCTTCAAGAGTTTGAGGGTGATTTGCCTTAGAAATCCTAGTTTGACTGGGTATCTTAAGTAACTTCTCCAACAAGCTATCTCACCAATTGATCAAATTTCTCAAGGGACACTTTAAATTTAATCATCTTATGCATATATGATCTACCATGAGCCAATAAAGTTAAGAGAATTGGAAATTAACAAGTTGGTTGATGGTGGTTGCCCAGATGAATTCATCTGATCAAAACTGGGTCTCCCTAGACCCTATCTCCTACAATTATTTTCACCATATGAAAATTATTCCAAGAGAAATCTTACTCTAAATGAAATTATAAACAACTTCCATGTTGATACCTAGAGCTAGTTTTGCTTGGAAAATCATTTTCTATGTTGAAACATTATAGGTCATTTTGTTTAAACCCTAATTTGAAAGTCAACTTCCCAAGGCCATAACTTGCTCAATTTTTATGAGATGAAAGATTTCCAAGTTTCACAATCAAATTAAATGTGTTTACTTAAACTTTGATGTTTGGAGTGGGAGCTAATTCAACTTCTTTGAACATGTGATATGAGGATACATTATAGGTCACTTTTGACCTATACCATTGATCAAGTGATTTTTCCAAACTTCAAAAATGCATAACTCTATCATTTCAAATCCAAATGACATGAAATTGGTGACCCTTTTGAATTTCTTTGAGAGAGCTACAACTTTGATGAAGACACTTTTCTCATTTGAAGCTCCCATAAAAAGTTAAGCAAGGTGGAATATTGAGACATATGGCTTGACACTTAGAAAAAATTTGATATGTCAAATTTTTCCAAATTCCACCTTAAATTTCTCCAAGTTCTAAACTCCAAATGAAAAAGTGTTCAACATCAAACTTGTTCCAATTGATCCCACCTTTCCAAAGAGCTCAAACTCATTCATTTTGGACTTGAAATGCATAGGTTGCGCATGGCTTAAACAGGCTGATATCATTTGGCATAGATCCAACTTCAAACAACAATGTTCAATTGCCTTGCATTCCAAGCTTGCTTCAACATATCTGATCTTTCATTTTGGACTTCAAACTATCATTTCATGGGTCTATGCACGCCCATGCACCATGCTTTCATCATTTGCCAAATTTGGAAGGTTGAAAAGAGTGTGCAAATATCACATGGACTTGGCTATATATACAGCTGCATTTGCTCAAAAATCTCACACACATTGCGCCGGCTTTGAATCCCCATTGAAAACCCTTCACTCTAAGAGGATAACCCTGATAAATTCATTTGAATTTGAGCTTGAATCTCCACTGTTTTGGAATTTAATTCTCCAGGAGTCCATTGCTTCTAAACCTTTCCATTCCTCTCCTGCAAGCAAGTGAAATGAAGCCAAGCACAATTCAGATCAAGATCTAGCAAGCTCAGACCTTCATTGAAGGTAATTTGCAGAAAATTTAAACTATTCAATTCTCTCAATTTATTGCTTAATTCCATTGATTCTTGAGTTTTCTGAAGGCCTACCAATGTAGGCAAGAAGATTGAGTTGCTTTGAGGCCAAATCAAAGCAACTCAGATCATGAACCTCATTTTTCAATTCCGCGTATCTCTCAATATATTTGGAATTGGATGAATTGGAGGTGATATTCGTGATCAGTGATGTTTTTTCTTTAAGATCATGTCCCAATTTTGTATTTTGGTGATGGTTCATCTTAACTAGACCGGTGGAGCTCACCGAGGAAGATGACCGGAGCTCTGGCTCCGGCGATGAGGTGCCTCACCTCTGAACCACTTGATCCAAGTCCCACGTTATAATCTGGAGCGTTGATGTTGATTACTTCATTTGTCATGCGGTTGACTAGGACATTGGTGGAACGCGCATTTTGGATCATCAGATATGCCACCTCAATTAATGAGGGAGATCTGATGGTCCACGTAATTTAGCATTTTCTGAATTTTATTTTAATTGCATTTTATTCAATAATTCATATTAAATTCAATATTGATCCAAAAAATATGGGACTTTCACCAAAAAATTTCAAATATTTTTCTCTTTCATTTTTTGAATTAAAATTATTTTTTGGATCATTATTAATATTTTTCATGAATTAATTGATTTTTCATTTGTTTTTAATTGTTTAAAAATATTTTTAAGTGTCCAAAAATTATGAAATTTTTTCTCCAAATGATAAATCTCATGGCCATTTCTTTGGTGTTTTGATGAGATTTTAGAATTTGGACAAAACATATTTAAATTTAATGCATTATTTTACTATTTTTAATTGAATAAATGTCATTTTAATTGTGTTGATCATTTGTATTGACTTAATTGAGTTTTTAATTTGTTGTGGGGTCTTGGTCAAGGTTGATTTGACTTTGTCAAGTTAATATTATTGGATTTAGGGGATTGATGGAATGTACATTCCATCTCCCAAAGTGAATGAATAATATTAATTTGGTAAATGTCCTCCTTTGACCAATTTGTGATCTCATTCATCCCTTTCCCTCTTCATCTAATTCCCCTTCTTCATTCATTCATTTCCATTTAGCCAATGACATCTCAAAGTCCTAATGCTAGTTGATTGAAAGATTAACATGAGTATGGATGAGATTAGGCCACACCTTTTGCATATTTTTTGTGTGTGGTATGTTTAATGAGCATAGTTCATAATACTATGTCTCCGACATAAATTAACACCAAAAGTTTATTGCCCGACCTTAAATAATTGTGACTTCTACATAAGTCCAATTATGATTGCTTAACATAGCGCTAAATTTGTGACACAAAAGGCATAAGCATTCTAGTTAGTGTGATTGTAAGTCTCCCCTCTTCCATGGCATTGTATGAAAACTTGGCCTTCTTTTCTTCCTTTGGAAGATGTTTTGGTTCAAGGATCCATGCTTGTGGCAAGTGGGTTGAGTGTTCTCCAAAGAATGTCTTGAAATCAAAAAGCAAAACAAAACTAACTACTAACTTACTAACCATTAACTTTTAATTCCAAGTCTTTACTTTAATGCAATTTACTTTTAGCACTTTATATCATTTGCCATTATACATATCATTCTAATTGTTTATGTTAAAGTAATTTTCACTTTGACCATTTGGACCATATTGTGTGATATTATTTTGTTTGTGTATACTTTGTTTGCCTGTATGGTCTTTGACCACTAATGTACATAATAACAACAAAAACCCTAAAAGACTTTTGAGTGGACTGTTGGTTTGATCTTGCCCAATTGGACTTAGAACTTAGGCAACATTCCTTTGCTAATGGATTTGGCCAATGCCAATTTGTGAAGAACCAAAGTACTTGCAATTTGAAATTCATCTGATACATCATTCAAGATCTCTCCAGTTCATTTGCAACATTGATCATTATTAAGTTGTTATGTTGAACCTGTAACTTGTGAAATTCATCTGCTACATAAGTTATTTTGAAGAAGATCATGAAGTGGATAAGCTTGGATGAGGCCATCTTTATTTGATGCCTTTGCTCTTTAATGTTGATATAATTATGCATTTGTGTATTTCTTGATTCTAAAAGTCCAAGGGAATTATGGGTTTCTATTGACATACTTGTCTATTGGATTGCTACCCATTTGGTCAGATCTTTTCAACTTTAAACTTTTAAATTTTGTGCATAGGTTAGTCTCTTAATCTTCTCCCCATTTCTTTAATTTCAAAATCTCTCCCTCCATTTTCAAAAATCTTCTTTGTGTGAACTATTTTTGTTCTAAACTTTGACCACTTTCAAAAGATAGAAACTTTGGCCTTATGCCGTTGCATTTTCAAACTTATTTTCTTAAATCAAACTTGTGAATAAACCTAACCATACTTGACTTAAACTTTCAAAAATCCAAAAAAGAACTAACTCATTCAAACCATTTTAGGCCATTGTGCCTTTCAAACTTAAATTTTATTAAAACCAACACACTCATTTTGAAATTTATAGCACGAACTATGAGGTTTTGATCCCTCATTTTTATGTTGGTACGTAGGCACAAGACCGAAGGTCTTGTCAAACACAAAAATAATTAATGAATTCTTTTCTCATCCCCCCATTCTATTTGTTTGTAAATATCACTTTGTACAAAATACATATGCACACAAAAAGGGCTCCCTAGGAGTACCTAGGACACTTTGGGTGCTAACACCTTCCCTCTGCGTAACCAACCCCCTTACCTGTGATCTCTGACTTTTATTAGTTTTTATTTGAAAACTTCTTACTAATTGGGTTTTGTTCGTACTTTTTCCCTTTTCCCTTGGAAACAATAAAAGCGTGGTGGCGACTCTTGTTAATTAATTTCTAGCTTGTCAATAGCTTGATGATCATGAATTTCCCGCTACAGAAATTAAGTGGCGACTCTGCTGGGGAGTAGTCTCCAGTGAGTTTAGCCTACTTTTTGTGTGAATATATTTGTATGTATATGATGTTTGTATATTTGTATGTGTGATATAATCTGCTTGTTGTGCTTGGTGATCTCTGAGTGATGAGATAAGTTCTAACCCAAACTTGAGTGCAATTAAGATAGGAGGATGGTATAGTCATGTCCGACTTGTGTGAAGTAGTCCTTAACAAGTTGGCTTGAGATCCATATGCTCAGTGGAGACTCCTTTGGATTTGGGAATGTCACACAAGTATTTGTGGTTAGGCATTATTATTTCTAATTGGGTCCGAGAAGCTGAGGACCTTAGAACACCTAACCTATCTTGGCCTATTTAGGACGTAGTGAGGAAATTGTTCAAGTGTAGACTTGATAACAGTTGTTACGCGATACTACACTCAGACGAGTTTCTCTTGAGAATATTATGGGTCGATGAGTCAGTCATCTTAACTTGTAATATCTGATAGATGGAATTAAGACTCTGGGAACTTTTTAGAACATGATCTACAGGTTTTATCCTTAGTTCACTCCTTTGGGATGGTTCTTACCCAGACTCCATGCTCGTGACTCGCAACAAACCCTTGATTCTTGGTTGATCCAATCAAGTCTTGTCAATATCAATGGAACTTAGGTGTTGATAAGGTGTAAACCATAATCCACCAAAATGGATGATTGATCTCGACAATGACTTGATTCATCCCTTGACCTTTGTTTGCCTTGTGTGTTATCCCTTATTTGTGATTGTTGCATTCATGCATTCATGCGCATCATAACATTCATCACACGAAAATTTCAAGCAACTAAGGTATCATTTGCAAATATTTTCAGACCATGGATTATGGACGAAGGAACACTAAGAAGTACAATTTCAGATGTCCAGACTTGAAAGAGTTAAGGAAACTAGCATCTTTTATATTAGATCCCTTGGACTTCAAACAACGCCATGGGAGGCTTCTGTCCATCTTGTCTGCTGATGTAGTTAAAGGACTTTTGAGTGTGTTGGTGCAGTTCTATGATCCTCTCTACCATTGTTTCACTTTCCCAGATTTTCAGCTTGTGCCTACCTTGGAGGAGTATTCTCATCTTTTGGGGATACCTGTTTCTAGTAGAGTGCCTTTTAGTGGATTGGAGGAGATTCCTCGATCTAGTATTATTGCTGAAGCTCTTCACTTGAAGAAGTCTGAGATAGACGCTCATTGGGTGAAGAAAGGCGGGTTATTTGGGTTGCCATCTATTTTCCTCATCAAGGAAGCCACCACTTTTGCTCAAGTTGGTAGTGTGGACACTTTTGAAGCTATCTTTGTGTTGCTCATCTATGGATTAGCTTTGTTCCCTAAAATTGACAGTTTTGTTGATGTTAACGCCATTAGACTTTTCTTGATTGGGAATCCTGTGCCTACTTTGTTGGGTGATATGTATTTCTTTTTGCATCTAAGGAATTCTAAGGGTGGTGGAACGATTGTCTGTTGCATTCCTCTTTTGTACAAGTGGTTTATTTCGCACTTGCCTCACACGCCTGCTTTTGTGGAGAACAAACAATGTCTAAGGTGGTCTCAGGGACTTATGTCTCTCACTAATGATGATATAGTTTGGTATGATCCGTCTTTAAGCAGTTTGGAGATTATTGATAGTTGTGGTGAATTCTCTAATATGCCTCTCATTGGTACACAAGGAGGAATTAGCTACAATCCTGCTTTAGCTCGTCGTCAGCTTGGGTTCCCCATGAGAGACAAACCTAATAACATGTTGTTAGAAGGTATTTTCTATCAAGAGAGTAAAGATCCCCAACATTTGAAGCAGAAGATTGTGCATGCTTGGCATAACGTGCATAGGAAAGGAAGATCCGAGCTTGGTCCGTGCAATTGTGTAGCTTTGGAAGCTTACACTCTTTGGGTGAAGAAGAGAGCTTTGGAGTTGAAGATGCCTTATCCTTGCGAGAGACCTATGTCTATGGTTGTGGTTGAGCCATTAACTCTCCCTAACCAAGATGTAGAGGAGTTGGAAGACATGCTCATCAAGATGAAGCAAGAGAAGGATATGTGGGAAGAGCGTTTCCGTGCTTTGAGCAAGAAGCATGAAGAGTTGCAGTTGGAGTCTAAGGACAAAGATGCACTGATTGAGCTACTTGAAGACCGAGTGACGAAGAGACAGAGAGAGCCAGAGGTTTCATCTTCTAGCATGCCTCAGCCTTCCGTTGCTTGGAAGAAGATTGTTGACCAGCTTGTCCTCGAGAAGACTCAGATGAAGGCTTCTTTTGAGATCGAGATTCGTCGCTTTCGAAGGAAGTACATACCTTCAGCCGGATCTTCTGACACCGTTGTTAGGGATCCTTAGGATGACTAGTCTCCTTTTCTCTTGTATCTTTTTATTTTTCTGAAAATGTACTCAGTGTAATCCTTCCAATTTATATAAATAAAAATATTTTTTGGTCATATCAAAATTGTTGCAATCGCCATTTAATATATATATATATATATATATATATATATATATATATATATATATATATATATATATATATTTGTAAATGATATAGTAAGTTCCTTGGAAATAAAAAATAATCAAGCATTGCATTTCATGCATCATTTGCATAAGCAGGTTTTTGTCAGGTGTCTGATTGGTGTTCTTCTGTGCTTTAGCCAAGCTGACTCACCGGTACAACACCAGAGCTAATCGTCCAAGAATCATTGAGCACCTTGAGCAAGAGAACCGAGATTTGAAAGAGGAGATTGTCTGGCTGACTGCCATGATGGAGTCAGTTCTTGCTGCCCAAAGTCAAGCTTCTCCAACGCCTACAACTCCTCCCGCGAGGACTGTTATTTCTGAAGTGGTTACCTCTATTGTGCCTACTGCCACCGCCCACTTCGCTCCGAACTTGCCTGCTGGATTCCCGTGGGGAATGCCTCCGAATTTTATGCCATAAGGCTTCACTCCTACTTTTGCTTCCATGTCGGCATCTAGCCTGGTCATGTCCGTGCCACCTCCAGTTGTGCACACTTTGCTTCGTGTAGAGGACACCATCTATCATTCCGAGCCATCTGAGGGCCCAGACGTCTATGAGAAGATGGATGAAATGAAAAACCAATTCCTTGAGCTGCGCAAGGAACTAAAAACGATGAGAGGCAAAGATCTGTTTGGGAAGAGTGTTGCTGAACTGTGCTTAGTGTCCAATGTGAAAATCCCAGTGAAATTCAAAGTGCCTGACTTTGAGAAATACAAGGGGAACTCATGTCCGCTCAGTCATCTTGTGATGTATGCCCGCAAGATGTCAACCCAGACAGATAATGACCAGTTGTTGATTCACTATTTCCAGGATAGCCTGACAGGTGCTGCACTCCGTTGGTATATGGGGTTAGATAGTGCAAGCATTCACACTTTCAATGACCTAGGTGAGGCTTTTGTGAAACAGTATAAGTACAACATGAATATGGCGCTGGATAGGGACCAGCTGAGGTCCATGTCTCAGAAAGATAAGGAGACATTCAAAGAGTATGCTCAACGTTGGAGGGAGTTGGCTGCCCAGATTACTCCTCCTTTGGAGGAGAAAGAGATGACAAAAATCTTTCTGAAAACCCTGAGTTCATTTTACTATGAATGCATGATCGCCAGTCCCCCCAGTGATTTTACCGAAATGGTAAATATGGGGATGAGACTTGAAGAGGGGGTCCGCGAAGGACGATTGTCAAAAGATGAGGCGTCGATAAGCAAGAAGTATGGGAGTAGTTTCAGTAAGAGGAAGGATAATGAGACCAATGCAATTTCTAGTGGGAGGCAGAGGAGGCCTCAAGTAAGAAGAAATCCACCACCCCGTCAACATCATCATCATCAAGTATCTTCCGTCATTCCAGTATTCTCTAATCAGCAAACAACACCAATTCAACAACAACAACAACAACAACATCAGTATCAAAATCAACGTCAACAACAACAACCGCAACAAAGAACAAACACCTACAACAACAACAATTCCAACAACAATCATCACCAACAACAGAATTTCGAGAGGAAGAAGGTCTCTTTCGTCCCGATTCCTATGTCATATGCAGAACTGTATCCATCATTAGTCCTCAAAAATTTGATCCAATCGAGGAATCCACCACAGATCCCAGAACCACTTCCTTGGTGGTATAAACCCGAACTTCGCTGTGCTTTTCACCAGGGTGCACCTGGGCACGACATTGAGAACTGTTATCCGCTGCAGTATGAGGTGCAAAAGCTTATGAAGAGTGGCATGGTGTCTTTTGAAGACTGCTCGCCTAATGTGAAAGCTAATCCTTTGCCCGCTCATGGGAATTCTTCAGTAAACATGGTGGACGGTTGTCCAGGTGAATTCAAGGTTTTTGATGTCCGGTTTATCCGAAGATCTTTGGTGCAGATGCACAAAGATGTCTGTATGGTGAGTGACTGTGAACATGATCACGATGGTTGTGATATTTGTAGTGTGAACCCAAGGGGGTGTGTTGTTGTGAAAAGGGACATCCATCGTCGGATGGATGAAGGCATGATTCAGATTGTTCAATCCCGTCATATAGATGAAGATGTCAATGTCATAGTGCCCGTTTTCAAGCAACCAGAGAGGTTGGTGATCCAATATGATAGCAGCAAGAACGTCAGCAGTAGATCAGTTTCACCGTTGGTAATACGGTTAGCGGGCCCAGTCCCGTATGCATCTGATAAAGTTGTAGCGTATCAATACAATGCTACGATGATAGAGAAAGGTCAAGAGGTACCATTACCCACGACCAATTCAGTGGTGAGCATTGCAGATGTTACGAAGGTGACCCGCAGTGGTCGAGTTTTTGGACCGGTGTTCCCGGAAAACAAAGAAGAGTTGATTGTTGGTAAGAAGGCGGATGTGCCTAGTGTAGATCCTGTTGGTTGTTCAAAAGATAAGTCTGGTGAATCCAACAACTTGAAAGCTAACGATGATGATGAGGTGCTTCGACTGATTAAGAGGAGCGAATTTAATGTGGTTGAACAGTTGCTCCAGACTCCCTCAAAGATTTTTGTGTTGTCTCTGCTTTTGAATTCCGAAGTGCACAGAGAAGCACTCCAGAGAGTTCTTGAACAGACATACATGAAGCAAGATGTTACTGTGGATCAGTTTGATCACATTGTAGCTAACATCACTTCACGCAATAATCTGAGATTTTGCGACAAAGAACTCCCTGAGGAAGGAAGAAATCACAATCTGGCTTTGCATATTTTGATGAATTGCAAAGAAGATGCTTTGTCAAACATGCTCGTTGACACCGGTTCGTCATTGAATATGCTTCCAAAGTCAACATTGTCAAAGTTATCTTATCAAGGAGCTCCCATGAGGTACATTGGAGTAATTGTCAAAGGCTTTGATGTCTCGTGCAAAACGGCTATTGGAGAAGTGGACCTTCCAGTCAAGATAGGTACGAGTGATTTTCAGATTACTTTCCAGGTAATGGATATTCACCCGGCCTACAACTGTTTATTGGGAAGGCCATGGATTCATGAGGCAGGAGCCGTTACTTCCACTCTGCACCAGAAGCTCAAATTTGTCAAGAATGGCAAGCTGGTAATTGTGGGAGGTGAGAAAGCACTGTTGGTTAGCCATTTGTCATCTTTCTCCTATGTGGAAGCTAAGGATGAGGTTGGGACTCTGTTCCAAGACTTATCTATTGCTGCTGAGAAGAGAGTTGGGGCACCCATCTCCTCTCTGAAAGATGCGCAGAGAATTGTTGAAGAAGGTCCTGTTGATCAGTGGGGGTGCGTGGTAGAGGTCGTCGACAACAAAGGAAGAACTGGTTTGGGGTTCCAGGAGGGCTCGTCAGCCGTTAGATCTGAAGAGATGCAACTCAGTTTCCATAGCAGAGGGTTCATTCATAGGAATGAACAACACTTAGCTGCTGTGCTGGAGGATAATGAAGAGGAAGGCTGCACCAACTTTGTGACGCATGGAAAGACATGCAACAATTGGACTGCCGTTGATATTCCTGTTATTTTACATCGATCTAAGTAATTTCTTTTATTTTAAAACCCTTCTCCTATGCCTAAGGTAGAAATGAGCATTGTTTGGGCATTTAAATGATCATCAATAAAATTAATTCTATTCATCCACATCTTTGATGCTTATTTTTAGTTTTTGCTTTATTCTGAAAATGGTAATCACAAAAAACATAAATAAACAATATAATTGTCCATCTGCATAATATTTGATCACAAATTCACTTCTCTAAAATCAAAATATCAAATCATTATGCAGGTTGGTTCCTAACCCCATTGAATACAATGATCCTTCTGAAGGAGAAGAGCGATCCAAAACACAGCGGAATTTAAAATTTCTCCTTTAATGATCCTTACGAATGGGCATGATCAGCGATAGAATTGTTACCTCTTGTGGCGATTGTAACCTTTGATGAAGATCTACGGAGCGATCACGAACGTTGAACGATGACAACGCCTCTACTCAGTCCACACGAACGAATTCCTTCAATCTCAGTGCTAGCTGCTACGAATGAAGGCTTTGAGTGAGAGAGAGAGAGAAACGAAATTGCAACTGCACAAATGCTTCTACACAAGGGTTCTATTTATAGAACCACTTGTGTGGGCTGCAAGCTAAAAAGCCCACTCAAGTGTATATGGCCCATATCTTATAATATGCCAAAATCACTTAAGCGCGTGGTACCTTACCATATTTCATATTCTACTTAAGTACATTGTACCTTAAGATGTTCTACAATTCACTTAAGGGCACCGTACATTACGGTATTCCTTAGTTACTCTATCTCTCATCAATCCGTCCTTTTGTGTGTGACCCTGTAGGTTTTCGCGGCATTGGCAATTATATTAAATCACGTATTTAACATAATAAACAGTAAGCGGTATCTAGCAACACATCACTGCTACCCAAGACACGAAAATTTCATGTGATATGACAAATCCTTTTGTGATAATACTTATATGTACAATTACCCTTTTGCCCTTATGTTTATATTGAACACAAGGCATAGACCGTGTCATCCTTGTCCAGTTCAATATTGGGCCCATAGACATTTATCCTGTTATCCAGGATGGGCAAATTCCATCTAGGTCACTCATGTCCCTTAGCATACTTCGTGGAGTACCAATCAACTGTCTTTATGATCATCCAGTTACGGACAATGTTTGATCAGCAATAAGGCATTCGACTCTACATCTAGGGTCCATAGTGGTTTCAGGTCGAAGGGTGGTATACACCATTATCACCATGAGAATAGATTATGACACTTTGCATAACATTTTATATAGTATTCTCATAGCGGGTCAATCCAGTATAAATATTACTCTTAATATTCATACCTATGTTTAAGACTTGATAACTCCTTATCCACGATCCATGAGATGTGATCATCAGTCTATATACATAATAGTCTTAATGATTTAATGTTATCCCACTTCACAATAAAGCTCGACTATGGATACTTTAAGAATAATATCCTTATGTTTAATGTGATCTCATGATTAAGTCACACTCGATACATTAAACGGACTATCTATTCTAGGGACTTTATTAGACAAACATAATAAAGAAAAAGCCTTTTTATTAATAAATAATTCGATACAAGTACCAAAAGTATTGGCCTATAGGGCTTACACCAACAATCTCTCACTAGCACTAGAGCCAATCAGGCATACCCCTAATGCCCATAGATCTAGTATGGCCATCATGCTTCTGCTGCGCAAGAGGTTTTATCAGTGGGTCAGCAATATTGTCAAGTGTAGGTACTCTGCATATTTTCACATCTCCTATATCTATTATCTCTCGAATGAGGTGATAACGCCTAAGTATGTCTTTGGATCGTTGGTGAGATCTAGGCTTCTTAGTTTGTGCGATGGCACCATTGTTATCACAATAGAGACCAATGGGATCCATAATGCTAGGAACTATGCCAAGTTCACTAATGAACTTTTTGATCCAAACAGCTTCCTTTTCTGCACTTGAGGCAGCAATATACTCGGCCTCGGTTGTAGAATCAACAATTATGTCTTGTTTTGAACTTTTCCAGCTCACATCGCCACCGTTTAAGAAAAACACATAACCAGATTACGATCTAAAGTCATCCTTATCTGTCTGGAAACTAGCATCGGTGTATCCAATTACAACCAGTTCCCCAATGGAGCTTCTTTCTTCTTCCCCAGCTGAGTTGATTAATTCAGATACTCTGTGGCATATTTGTTTTCCCCAGTGAAGTCGCCCCGATGGAGCTTCTTTCTCCATCCCCATCAGAGTTTCAGCCTTCCCCAACGGAGTTCGTGTTTCCTCAGCAGGTGGATCCTCATCAGAGTTGTTTGATTCTTCCCCAGTAGGGTTGTCTCCCATTTTATGGTGTTGACCTAAGATTCCCCATAGAGTTGATGTTGTTCCATTCTCAGTAGATCTCCTCTTTCCCCATCTAGGTTTGAACCTTTGGGATGTTGATCTCTCTGTTCTCCAGCAGTTTGTCTCCATATTTTGTGGTTCAATTTCTTTGCGACACCTCTGTATCCTTTGTGATCGTTTTGTCAGCATAATCATCATATATACATATACATATACATTCATATAATTTCATAATTTTCACATCTCGCATCTTCATATTTGATTTGTTTGAGATTCTCATTCTTTGTTATGGTGGTACTCCATCCCCATACCAAATCAGGTGTCTGTCCTCCTCCGATTGTAGAGTGTCATCCCCTTAAGCAGAAAGACTTTAACCTTTCTCCGTTTCCCCACTGAGTTTGTTTCCTCGTGGATGATTGTTATTTTTGTTTCCTCTCCAGCAAATTTTCTGGATGGAATTACTCCCCTTGAGTTATGTCCTCATTGGGTGGAGTCTTGATTAAGCGTTTTCTTTCTAGCTCTTACCTAGACAGATATTTTGGTCCCCTAAGAGTCTATTACCCAGTAACTGGTAATATTCTTCTTAGCTTGCAGTGTGTTACTTTTTGCCCAATACCCGACAAAAGTACTCTTCTTCTCCTCAGTAGTATCCCTAGTGGATCTATACCCCATAGGAGTCTATCATTGATATATTCACTTTGACTAGTGACAGATATTCTCATCATTGGCATTCTACCCAGTAAAAGGTAGTTGTAATCCCTTTTTTTGTTCCTCAGAGAGTTAATCCTTGATATGTTCATCTTAATCAATGACGGGTTTTTTTTTCTCTTTGATTGGTCTTCTACCTAGTAGCCGGTAGTTGTAAATCCTACTTTTCCCCTATGCAGAGTCTATCCTTGATATGTTCACTTTAACCAGTGATGGATTTTCTCTCTTTTGGTATTCTATCCAGTAATTGATAGACGTAATCCCTATATTTCTCCCCTTTCAGAGTCTATCCTTGATATGTTCATCTTAACCGGTGACAGATTTTCTCTTTGATCGGTCTTCTACCCAGTAATCGATAGTTGTAAATCCTATCTTTGTCCCCTCGCAGAGTTTATCCTTGATATGTTCATCCTAACCGATGACGAACTCTCTCTCCGACGGTTTTCTATCCAGTTTTGATAGAAGCAATTCCTCCTTTGTTGGTATATCCTTGATATGTTCATCCTAACCGATGACGGGTATCCTCCTTGGCTTCCCCAGGAAAGTCTATCCTTGATATGTTCACTTTAATCGGTGACGGATTTTCTTCCTTGTCGAGTTTATCCTTGATATGTTCATCCTAACCGATGACGGATACTCTTATCTTTGGTCTTCTGCCCAGTAACTGGTAGTTGTAAATCCTATTTTCTGCAGTTTTCCCCAGTAAGGCTATTCTTACCCAGTAATCGGTAATGAATATTTCCTCCTGGCAGTTCCCAGCGAATCATCCTTGATATGTTCATCCTAACCGGTGACAGATGTTCTCTCTGTCAGATTTTTATTATCTCCTTACCCCGTAACAGGTAGTAGATAGTAGATTTCTGCTCCTCCTGTGTTGGAATTTTATTTCTCCCCAGTCGAGTTGAGTGCACATTTCCTTAGTGAAATCGCTTTCCCCTGCACGAGTCAAGTACTTCAGTTTTATCCTAACTTATTTGTGTCCCCTACAGATGTGTTTGCTTCCCCAGCTGAGTCTTTCCATTTTTTTATGGAATCCTTCTAGTCTCCCAGCAGTTTTAAGTTGTAGCCTAGCCTACGCATAAGTCCCTTTTATCCCCCAAGTGTCTCTGCCTCCCCAGCGAGTTTTTCCTTATGGAATACATTATACTTCTGCGGACTTTTGGTCTCTCTGATTTCTTTTTCCTTTGTGGCAATATTTCCCCACAAAGAATTTACTTTTGCATTCATATCATATGCATCATGAGGTCTCTTAGGGACCAAAATTTGTTTCTCCATGTTATTATTTAAGCCTATTCTACTGAGTCGAGCAGAAGATTTTAACCTTCACCTCCTCAGTTAGAATGTCCTTAAATAGGGGCAGTTGTAAGACCCCAATTTTGACCCTAAGATCCCTCATGCAATTCCATCATAAGCATAAGCATTGGGATCATACCTTGGCATCCTCCTTACCCCTTCTTTCATTGGGTTTGTTTGGGGAGAGATCACCAAATACTTTGTGATTATATCATACTTGTATATTATCATTTCACTAACTAAAATACCAAAAATATGTCTTTGCATCTATCTAACTCTTTTGGTAGGTAGGGCATGATCTCATTAATTCATTGATCACATCTAGGGTTTGAGACCCTCATGAACAAAGAGCACAACCAAGAATTTATACAATCATCATATGTGAGTCCCAATGATCTCTACATGATATATTGATCAAGTTTTCTTCAAGAGTTTGAGGGTGATTTGCCTTGGAAACCCTAGTTTGACTAGGTATCTTAAGTAACTTCTCCAACAAGCTATCTCACCAATTGATCAAATTTCTCAAGGGAAACTTAAAATTTCATCATATTATGCATATATGATCTACCATGATCCAAGAAAGTTAAGAGAATTGGAAATTAGCAAGTTGGTTGATGGTGGTTGGCCAGATGAATTCATTTGATCAAAGCTAGGTCTCCCTAAACCCTATCTCCTACAATTTTCACCATATGAAAATGATTCCAAGATAAATCTTACTCTAAATGACATTATAAATAACTTTCATGTTGATACTTAGAGCTAGTTTTGCTTGGAAAATCATTTTCTATGTTGAAACATTATAGGTCATTTTGTCTAAACCCTAATTTGAAAGTCAACTTCCCAAGGCCATAACTTGCTCAATTTTTATGAGATGAAAGATTTCTAAGTTTCACAATCAAATTCAATGTGTCTACTTAAACTTTGATGTTTGGAGTGGGAGCTAATTCAACTTCTTTGAACATGTGATATGAGGATACATTATAGGTCACTTTTGACCTATACCATTGATCAAGTGATTTTTCCAAACTTCAAAAATGTATAACTCTATCATTTCAAATCCAAATGACATGAAATTGGTGACCTTTTTGAAGTTATTTGAGAGAGACACAACTTTGATGAAGACACTTTTCTCATTTGAAGCTCCCATAAAAAAGTTAAGCAAGATGGAATATTGAGACATATGGCTTGACACTTAGAAAAAATTTGATATCTCAAATTTTTCCAAATTCCACCTTAAATTTCTCCAAGTTCTAAACTCCAAATGAAAAAGTGTTCAACATCAAACTTGTTCCAATTGATCCCACCTTTCCAAAGAGCTCAAACTCATTCATTTTGGACTTGAAATGCATAGGTTGCGCATGGCTTAAACAGGCTGATATCATTTGGCATGGATCCAACTTCAAACAACAATGTTCAATTGCCTTGCATTCCAAGCTTGCTTCAACATATCTGATCTTTCATTTTGGACTTCAAACTATCATTTCATGGGTCTATGCACGCCCATGCACCATGCTTTCATCATTTGCCAAATTTGGAAGGTTGAAAAGAGTGTGCAAATATCACATGGACTTGGCTATATATACAGCTGCATTTGCTCAAAAATCACACACACATTGCGCCGGCTTTGAATCCCCATTGAAAACCCTTCACTCTAAGAGGATAACCCTGATAAATTCATTTGAATTTGAGCTTGAATATCTACTATTTTGGAATTCAATTCTCCAGGAGTCCATTGCTTCAAAACCTTTTCATTCCTCTCCTGCAAGCAAGTGAAGTGAAGCCAAGCACAATTCAGATCAAGATCTAGCAAGCAAAGACCTCCATTGAAGGTAATTTGCAGAAAATTTAAACTCTTCGATTCTCTCAATTTATTGCTTAATTCCATTGATTCTTGAGTTGTATGAAGTCCTACCAATGTAGGCAAGAAGATTGAGTTTCTTTGAGGCCAAATCGAAGGAACTCAGATCATGAACCTCATTTTTAAATTCCAGATATCTCTCAATATATTTGGAATTGGATGAATTGGAGGTGATATTCGTGCTCAGTGATGTTTTTTCTTTAAGATCATGTCCCTGTTTTGTATTTTGGTGATGGTTCATCTTAACCAGACCGGTGGAGCTCACCGGGGAAGATGACCGAAGCTCTGGCTCCGGCGATGAGGTGTCTCACCTCTGAACCACTTGATCCAAGTCCCACGTTATAATCTGGAGCGTTGATGTTGATTACTTCATTTTCCACGCGGTTGACTAGGACATTGGTGGAACGCGCGTTTTGGATCATTAGATCTGCCACCTCAATTAATGAGGGAGATCTGATGGTCCACGTAATTTAGCATTTTCTGAATTTTATTTTAATTTCATTTTATTCAATAATTCATATTAAATTCAATATTGATCCAAAAAATATGGGACTTTCACCAAAAAAATTCAAATATTTTTCTCTTTCATATTTTGAATTAAAATTATTTTTTGGATCATTATTAATATTTTTCATGAATTAATTGATTTTTCTTTTGTTTTTAATTATTTAAAAATATTTTTAAGTGTCCAAAACTTATGAAATTTTTTCTCCAAGGTCCTTTGACCTTGTTTGACCTATGATAAATCTCATGGTCATTTCTTTGGTGTTTTGATGAGATTTTAGGATTTGGACAAAACATATTTAAATTTAATGCATTATTTTACTATTTTTAATTGAATAAATGTCATTTTAATTGTGTTGACCATTTGTATTGACTTAATTGAGTTTCTTATTTGTTGTTGGGCCTTGGTCAAGGTTGATTTGACTTTGTCAAGTTAATATTATTGGATTTAGGGGATTGATGGAATGTACATTCCATCTCCCAAAATGAATGATTAATATTAATTTGGTAAAAGTCCTCCTTTGACCAATTTGTGTTCTCATTCATCCCTTTCCCTCTTCATCTAATTACCCTTCTTCATTCATTCATTTCCATTTGGCCAATGACATCTCAAAGTCCTAATGCTAGTTGATTGAAAGATTAACATGAGTATTGTAGCGGTGTATTCATCACTTTATGATTTATTGATTAAATCAAAAGCAAAGCATACAAAGAATCGAGTCGCCACCGCACTTTTATTTATCCAAAGGAATGGCTAAAAAGCGAACAAAGGCCTAAGAAGTTTTACACATAGAAAACTAATGAAAAGATCAGAGATCTGGGTAAGGGGTTAATTACGCAATGGGAAGGTGTTAGGCACCCAAAACGTCCTAGGTACTCCTAGGGAGCCCTTTTCACAACTTGTTGTATGAAATGTTATTGTTTATGAAATATTTATTATGCAAACATTGATTGAAGGGATGAGAAAAGAATGTACAATTTATTATTTTTGTGTTTGAACGGATGAACATGTTGCCTACGTACCTTTCCATGGAAGGTAAGGATCAAAACGCCGTAGTTCGGCTAAAAGATTTCCAAAATATGAGTGGGTTGATTTTAAACAAAAGCCCTAAGGTCTTTCGTTATCCACGGGAGAAAACTCAACCTATACAACCACAAGTCCACCATGTGAGAAAAGCTTCAACTTGCTAGTGAGGGACCATGCCCTATAATAAGCAAGAAAGTCTTACAATTCAATCACTAAGGAAAAAAGGTGAGATTCACATCAACCGCTAAGATAATTGAGATCTATGGCTAGTGTATGAAAACTTATCAAGAATGGACAAAGCCACAAAACAATTGAATGAGTGAAATTAACCAATTAGGATTATTCACAAAAATGGTCAAAGTATGATTAGAATTCAATTCAAAAGAAGTATTGTAAAAAATGGAGTTTGAAAATCAGAGGCTTAAGGCCTAGGTTTCTAATTTGAAATCATGTCAAAATGTTTGCACAATATTTTTTGGTTTTGAGTTAACATGCAAATGGAGGTTTAAAGCAACAAAAGGGTGGAGGTTAAGGAAGTAAAACTTCTTAGATGTTCACCTCTTGAGATCATATATAGATGATTCAAGTGATTCCTTTGGAAAAGGCAACAATGCAAATAACAGATGAACAAAGTAAATGGATATCGGATGCCAATCAATGGACTTATTCCAATCTCACAAAACAAAATGGATACCGGATGCCAATCAATGGACTTATACCAATCTCCTAAAGCAAAAAGAAACATGGATACCAGATGCCAATCAATGGACTTATACTAGTCTCCTAAAACAAAAAGAAACAATGGATACCAGATGCCAATCAATGGACTTATACTAGTCTCCAAGGAATGATCAATGGAAACAACTGCCAATAGCTGGACTTACAATTGACTCCTCACAAGAAACAAATAACAAATGCAATAAGCAAGAGGAAACAAGTTGCCAATAAATGGTCTTACACTCGACTCCAAGGAAAAGGAATGCCAATGAATGGTCTTAGTTCCAGATCCCACCAGATCATAGGAAACAACTGCCAATAGCTGGACTTACAATTGACTCCTCAATGGACAAAACAAAAATGTCACAAAGCAATGAACTATGATTATGAAATGATATACAAGAAATGATGATAAATGCACAAAGGCACACATAAGCAAATATGCACAGATGAATCAAGTAAGCAAACAAACAAATCAATTAGCACACACTATATACAATCAATTAGGCTCAAGCAAGGTTAGGCTTTACAGCCAACTGGAATGGGGTATTTTGAGCTCTTAACCCTAACATTGAGAGTTAGGGTGAAGCAGATGAAAAGGTGATGAGGGATGTGCCTCATAGCTCTTATCCCTGGTCAGGGAGAGCTTTGATCAATGGAAAGTGTGGGAGTTCAGAAAGTAGGAACTCTTCTCCACAAATGATTGACTCTATAAGATCTCGGGTTATTATTCACCATGCATCAACACATGGTGTGAGCAAGGTGAATGACACACTGAGTAGCAGGAGATGGATTACACATCTATTTTATCTGCCAATTGCCTCATGAGAGGACTTTACCTGCTTGGCACAAAATTAAACAAGCACAAACATTGCCTCTTAAGGAGGGCTTCAGACAGGTGCCTACCAATAACAGTAGATCTTCCAGACTACATGAAGATTAGAGATTATACCTAAGTGGTTAAGCAACCAAGTAAAGCAAAGTTCAAAATGAACTTAAAGCAACTTAAGTACTTGTGGAAACAACTAAACAAATCAGTACAATACTCAGACAATCAGACAACAGTCAATAAGCAACAGACAATCCCAATGTACAAAGTGTGTAAGCTATAAGGCAAACTCAAATGAGTTAGCAACAACCTACAAAACACACAAGTATTAGTAATCAAAAGCAAACATCAATATTCACATGACGAAGCATCATCAACTATGGAACTTGGATGCTTTAACCTGAAATCAAAACTCACATGTAAGCAACAAACCACTAGGTCAAAGCCTAGGGTCAAAGATGGAGAAAAAATTCAAAACAGGGGCTGAATTTTAACACAAAGTAACTTCAAACACATATTGACATATTCCAAAAGGTCTCACATCAAAATCAATCACCAAAAACATTTCATGATCAAAAGAAGTTCAAGGCAATTTCAAAGCTCATATGTGATCATCATGAATGAAAAATTCAAATCAAAACAGAAATGGTTCAAATAAATTTGGAAAAATTCATGAACATTCAAGACATTTAACATGATCAACATACAAAAAAATCAGAGGAATCAAAGATCATTTGGCATGGAAATCAAGTTGCACAAGTTGAACATTCAAAGGTGTGACACAAATTGTCACACCAAGTTAGCACAAGCATAAAACAACAATGGAGCGTAGGAAAAATACCAAACAAAAACCAAAATGTCAAGCAATGTGTCTAGAATCAGGATGCAAAATTTCAAGTTCATTGGATAAGAAACAAGCATTTCATGATAGGATAAGCAAGGCAAGGTCAAAAATGCATACATGCTCACATAACCTAGCACCAAATAAAATCTAGCCAAGCACAACTTTGGAAATCATGATGATAAAAAACTAGACAGAATAAGGAGCATCATGCAAAAAATTGGGATCAATTTGGATGAGTTTTCAATTTGTTATGATTTTTCTAAGTTGAAGAAAATATTGAAATTCAAAAATGGACCAAGGCATGAGAATGAGAGGGAAAGTGAAAAATGAAATAGCATTTGAAAATATCCCCTTGCTGGGAATCGAAGCCAGTGCACATTCAAATTTGCGTGCTCAACATCAAAACGACACCGTCTTGGACTTAAACCCTAGCGCGCCCAAAAATTCGTAGCTAATTTGAAAATCCGTAGCAAAACCGAAGCAGATTCGCAGCAAGTTCTGGAAATGATGAAGCTCCTAGGTTGAAGATGAAGATCATGATGATCTTCATCTGAATTTTCCAGATTTTTCAAAAAGTGTCCAGAAATCACAAACAAGCACAGCATTCAAATCCTCATTACATGCACATGCAAGATCCATAACCAAATCATGCAGAAACATCAAAACAAGCTCGGATCGAAGAAAATAAAATTCAACATCAAACTTTCAATCATGCATATCTAGCTCAAAACAGCACCAAATCACACGATTCAAAGCTCAGATTCATCGGGACAACACGATCTATAACAATATCATAATGAATTCAAGAATAATTGAGATCGAATCCTGACCTCTTGAAGAACAGAAGTTGGAATCGTGCTCCACAAAGCTCAGCAATGCCTCAAATCTTCTTTACAAGGCTTATTGAAGTGGTTGATGATGAATTTGAAGCTTCAGCATACACGAATCCAGCTTAATTTGCAACATCCATGGAACCTTCAAGCTTCGAGTATGGCTCAATATGGCACCAATTGCTCCAATTCCACGTCCAATTCCACTCAAAAATGCTTCAGGATCATGAATCAATCAATAGAAAAGGTTCTTGTTTGAAGAAATTGGAAAAAAAATTGAGAGAAAAGTTTGGAGAATTTTTGAATCTAGATCTGAAATTGTAGTTAATGATGAAAACAGTTATGATTATTCTTATATATGTTATGCTAATCATGTTTAAAACCTGTTTTAGCCAAAGCTAATTGAAATTAATCAAGTTTTAAGGTGTATGCACAAATCGGATTTTCACCCCCATGCATGGAATGCATGTGTGAACAGTACACGAATCTGATCCAAATCCTCTTAAACAAGGCCCATGCACACTTTTGAATTGATTTTGTATGCATACAATCATCCAAAATGGTTTTATGAAATTTCTCTTCAAAAACTTCATGAATGAGCACATGATAATGTAAATGGAATTCAAGCCATGTAATGAGATGTTTGGAAACTACAAGTCATGAGGATCAAAATGCAAAAAGAACCACTCATTTTGGAGCTTTGGTTCAAAAGTTATGTCCATTTGAATCTTCAAACACACTTTGCCATGATTTGATCATATCTCCTCAACCACACATTATAAATTCATGATCTTGGACATTTTGGAAATGGGAGAGAAATATCTACAACTCTCATGTTCAACAAAATTTCATTTGAAGCTTTCTTGATGATGTAATATTGAGTTGAAGTTGGTCCAAAACCTTTCCATTTTTAGAAAGTTCAAACTATGGGTCACTTGCTATTTTTGGAAATTTTTGACCTGACTTCAAATTCTTCAATGTGAGTGCTTGAAATGTCAAATGAGACTTGTTTGAACATGAATGAAGTATTTCTAATCACTTCCCACCTCCAAATCCACAGTTGACTCTGTAGTTGACTTTCTAGGTCTTCAGATGACTGGGAAGTGTTCTGATGAAATTCAAGCCTCTACCACTTGGGATTTTGCTTCAACATGACATCATAATTCATATGAACTCTTGTGAATGATTGTGGGGTCCAAATCTCAAGGATGACCACCATCTATTGCTCAATGAATGCCTTTGATTGCCTTGACCTGTTAATGCTTCATCTGCAAGACAAAGGTTAGATGACATATTTTTGTACTTTTGGTTAGTGATAAAAAGAAAAACAATGATATACAAATGCAAGGAATGCTTGGTGACCAAGAACCACTCTCAAAAGATGACCCACCCACAGGGAAGTAAGCAAGGTGTCTAATGATCCTTGAGGAATGCAATGTCATGATATGATGTCATAAGGGATCTTAGGGACAAAAATTGGGGTCTTACAAGTATGGATGAGATTAGGCCACACATTTTGCATATTTTGAGTGTGTGGTATGTTTAATGAACATAGTTCATAATACTATGTCTCCAACATGCATTAACACCAAAAGTTTATTGCCCACCCTCAAATAATTATGACTTCTACATAAGTCCAATTACGATTGCTTAACACAACGCTAAATTTGTGACACAAAAGGCATAAGCATTCTAGTTAGTGAGATTGTAAGTATCCCCTCTTCCATGGTATTGTGTGGAAACTTGGCCTTCTTTCATTCCTTTGGAAGATGTTTTGGTTCAAGGATCCATGCTTGTGGCAAGTGGGTTGAGTGTTCTCCAAAGAATGTCTTGAAATCAAAAAGCAAAACAAAACTAACTACTAACTTACTAACCATCAACTATTAATTTCAAGTCTTTACTTTAATGCAATTTACTTTTAGCACTTTATATCATTTGCCATTACACATACCATTCTAATTATTTATGTTAAAGTAATTTTCACTTTGACCATTTGGACCATATTGTGTGATATTATTTTGTTTGTGTATACTTTGTTTGCTTGTATGGTCTTTGACCAATAATGTACATAATAACAACAAAAATCCTAAAAGACTTTTGAGTGGACTGTTGGTTTGATCTTGCCCAATTAGACTTAGAACTTAGGCAACATTCCTTTGCTAATGGATTTGGCCAATTCCAATTTGTGAAGAACCAAAGTACTTGCAATTTGAAATTCATCTGATACATCATTCAAGATCTCTCCAGTTCATCTGCAACATTGATCATTGTTAAGCTGTTATGTTGAACCTGTAACTTGTGAAATTCATCTTCTACATAGGCTATTTTGAAGAAGATTATGAAATGGATAAGCTTGGATGAGGCCATCTTTATTTGATGCCTTTGCTCTTCAAGATTGATATAGTTATGCATTTGTGTTTTGCTTGATTCTAAAAGTCCAAGGGAATTATGGGTTTCTATTGACATACTTGTCTATTGGATTGCTACCCATTTGGTCATATCTTTTCAACTTTAAACTTTTAAATTTTGTGCATAGGGTAGTCTCTTCATCTTCTCCCCATTTCTTTAATTTCAAAATCTCTCCCTCCATTTTCAAAAATCTTCTTTGTGTGAACTATTTTTGTTCTAAACTTTGACCACTTTCAAAAGATAGAAAATTTGGCCTTATGCCATTGCATTTTCAAACTTATTTTCTTAAATAAAACTTGTGAATAAACCTAACCATACTTGAATTAAAATTTCAAAAATCCAAAAAAGAACTAACTCATTCAAACCATTTTAGGCCTTTGTGCCTTTCAAACTTAAATTTTGTTAAAACCAACACACTCATTGAAATTTATAGCACGAACTACGAGGTTTTGATCCCTCATTTTTATGTTGGTACGTAGGCACAAGACCGAAGGTCTTGTCAAACACAAAAATAATTAATGAATTCTTTTCTCATCCTCCCATTCTATTTGTTTGTAAACATCACTTTGTACAAAATACATATGCACACAAAAAGGGCCCCCTAGGAGTACCTAGGACACTTTGGGTGCTAACACCTTGCCTCTGTGTAACCAACCCCCTTACCTGTGATCTCTGACTTTTATTAGTTTTTATTTGAAAACTTCTTACTAATTGGGGTTTGTTCATACTTTTTCCCTTTTCCCTTGGAAACAATAAAAGCGTGGTGGCGACTCTTGTTAATTGATTTCTAGCTTGTCAATAGCTTGATGATCATGAATTTCCCGCTACAACTGTTGTGATTAAGGGGGAGTGAGTAGGGTCTCATATATAAGAGTTCTTAGATAGAAGTCACACGGGTAGAGATTAGGTGAAAAGAGTGTAACTTGAAGTTGTTTACTGAGAGTCTTTGACCTAATTCTATTTAGTGGATTTCCTTCCTGGCTTGGTAGCCCCCTGACGTAGGTGACTTTGCAGCGAACTGGGTTAACAATTGCTTGTGTCATTTGTTCAATTTTTTCTTTGTTTATATTTATATTTTATTTATTGTTCAGATATTAGTGTCGTGACATTACCTTCGACATCTCATATCTGATACCAGAATTTTAATTGGTATCAGAGCAGGCATCCTGCTCTGGTTCTGGGTGAGATCTTGGGACGTTACTTTCTGGTACTATGAATAGAGACGGGGGATCTGTACACAGACCACCAATTCTGGATGGATCTAACTATGACTACTGGAAACCTCGAATGGTAGCCTTCTTGAAATCTTTGGATAATAAGGCTTGGAAGGTTGTTCTAACAGGTTGGGAACATCCGTTCACTACTAAGGAAGGAGAAGTTACAACTGATAAGAAGCCTGAGGAAGAATGGACCAAGGAGGAGGATGGATTAGCTCTTGGAATCTCTAAAGCATTGAATGCTATATTCAATGGGGTTGATAAGAACATCTTCAGACTGGTGAACAACTGTGAGGTGGCTAAAAATGCTTAGAATATTCTCAAAACCACTCATGAAGGTACCTCTAGAGTGAAGATGTCTAGATTGCAGCTGCTTACTACTAAGTTTGAGAATTTGAGGATGAAAGAAGATAAAAGTATTCATGACTTCCATATGAATATCCTTGAAATTGCTAATGCCTCAGGAGCCCTGGGTAATAAGATGTTAGATGAAAAGCTTGTGAGGAAAATTCTCAGGTCACTTCCCAAGAGATTTTCCATGAAAGTGACAACCATAGAAGAATCTCAAGATATCTACAAGATAAGAGTGGATGAGCTAATTGGATCCCTCCAAACATTCGAGTTGGGAATGAGTGATGGATCTGAAAAGAAAGTCAAAAGCATAGCCTTTATGTCAAACACCGAAGAGAAAGAGGAAGACAATAGTTAGGATATTGATGAAGATCTGGAAAATGATGTAGCATTACTTGGGAGATAATTCAACAAACTCCTGAAGAGGATGGATGTAAGGTCAAAGTCTAATGTCAAGAACAACTCATTTGACATCAGTAGGTCCAATGATGCTGGAAGAAGAACAAAATCTGAGGAAAAATCCAAACAGGGCAAAGGAATTCAGTGCCATGAATGTGAAGGGTATGGACACATTAGAGCTGAATGTGGGACCTGTCTCAAGAAACAGAAGAAGAGTCTTGCTGCTACTTGGTCTGATGACAATTTTGAAAGTGAAACTGAAGGAGAGTCTGTCAATCTTGTGACTTCCTTGACTGGAAGATAGGATTCTGATGAAGACTCCAGTGATGATGAATTAACCTTTAATGAATTAGCTACTACCTACAGAAAGTTGTGTCTCAGAAGTGAAGAAGTGTGTCAACAAGTGGAGAATCAGAAGAAATTGATAACCCAACTAGAGGATGAGAAGACAGAACACTTAGAAACCATTTCTAAGTTGAAGATCGAAGTCGTGTTCCTGAACTCCAAACTGGATGAGATGACGAAGTATTTCAGAATGCTAAACAGTGGATATGACACCTTAGACAAAATCCTCCAGACTGGAAAGATGGCATGAGACATGACTGGCCTTGGGTTCAATGAATCCTCTCCTGATTGTAGTCCCACTGATAGCAAACCAAATATGTCACATCAGGTGTCTCAACATCACAAGGAAAGACAACATAAAGGAAAACACCAAAGATGGATATGTCATTACTGTGGGAAATTTGGCCACATAAAACCATTCTGCTTTAGGCTGTATGGTTATCCTAGTCCTACTCATCATCAACCTAGACCCAAACAACACATCCCTATTAACAAAAAACAGTGGGTTCCTAGGGCTGGTGCTACTAACTTGATAGCTCAGACCTCCTTCAGAGTCTCATCCAAAGAAGATTGGTACTTTGATAGTGGATGCTCCAGACACATGACTGGAAGAAAAAAATTGCTAATTGACCTCCAACCTCATGCCACCAGCTATGTAACTTTTGGTGATGGAGTAAAGGGTGAAATCAAGGGGATTGGAAAGTTGAACTGTCCTGGAGTCCCTAACCTTGATAATGTGTTGCTTGTTAAAGGATTGACTACAAACCTGATGAGTATCAGTCAACTATGTGACCAATGTCTAAATGTGAACTTCACAAAAACTGAATGCTTGATTACTAATGCAAAAAATGAGGTGATCATGAAAGGAGTCAGGTCTAAGGACAACTGCTATATGTGGAATTCTCAAGAAACTAGCTATTCATCAATGTGTGCTCTAGTTAAAGAAGAAGAATTGAAACTATGGCATCCAAAACTGGGTCATCTACATCTTAAAGGAATGAAGAGGATTATATCTGTTGAAGCTGTCAGATGAATCCCAAAATTAAAGATTAATGAAGGAAGAGTTTGTGGTGAATATCAGATTGGAAAGAAGACAAAGATGTCACATCAGAAGATCAAACATGACACCACATCTAGAGTGCTAGAACTTCTCCACATGGACTTGATGGGACCTATGCAGGTGGAAAGTCTTGGTGGGAAAAGCTATGCTTATGTTGTAGTGGATGACTTCTCCAGATATACCTGGGTGAATTTTATAAGGGAAAAATCAGATGTGTTTGATGTGTTCAAAGATCTTTGCCAAAGACTTCAAAGAGAAAGAGAGAGTCATGTTATCAGAATTAGAAGTCATCATGGGAAAGAATTTGAGAACAGTAAATTTGCTTAATTCTGTTCATCTGAAGGAATTGGTCATGAGTTCTCTTCTCCCATTACCCCTCAGCAAAATGGTGTGGTGGAAAGGAAGAATAGAACTCTCCAAGAATCTGCTAAAGTTATGCTTCATGCTAAGAAGTTGCCTTACCACTTCTAGGCCGAAGCTATGAACATGGCCTGTTATGTTCACAACAGAGTAACCTTGAGGAAAGGGACCCCAACCACTTTATATGAAGTCTGGAAGGGAAGAAGACCTACTGTCAAATACTTCCATGTGTTTGGTAGTAAATGTTATATCCTGGCTGATCGTGAACAAAGAAGGAAAATGCACCCTAAGAGTGATGAAGGAATATTTCTGGGCTACTCAACAAACAGCGAAGCCTTTAGAGTTTTTAATTCCAGAACAAAATTTATGATGGAATCTATCAATGTTGTTGTTGATGATCAAGAGACTGATGTCATAGACGATGTTGAAACATTTCTGAATGATGACCCAACTGATCTCCTGGACAAAAGTAATGAGAGTGAGTTTACTCAAGCTAAACCTGAAGCTGATAAAGTTAATAAGGGACCCTCTATCAGAATTCAAAAGGATCATCCTAAAGATCTCATTATATGAGACCCAAATAAAGGGGTCACCACTAGATCAAGGGAAGTGATCTCACATGCCTGTTTTGTGTCCAAGATTGAGCCTAAGAATGTCAAAGAAGCCTTAACTGATGAATTCTGGATCAATGCCATGCAGGAAGAGTTAGGCCAATTCAAGAGAAATGAAGTGTGGGAATTGGTTCCAAGACCTGAAGGAATAAATGTTATTGGTACAAAGAGGGTTTACAAGAATAAATCTGATGAAAAAGGTGTGGTTACTAAAAATAAAGCAAGATTGATAGCATAAGGATACACTCAAGTTGAAGGAGTTGAGTTTGATGAAACATTTGCTCATGTAGCTCGCTTGGAGTCCATTAGATTATTGCTATGAGTGGCATGTATTCTGAAGTTTAAACTGTTCCAAATGGATGCGAAAAGTGCCTTCTTAAATGGCTACTTAAATGAGTAAGTGTATGTTGAACAACCTAAAGGGTTCACAGACCCAAATCTTCCAAAGCATGTGTATGAATTGAGGAAAGCCCTCTATGGGTTGAAACAAGCTCCTAGAGCTTGGTATGAGAGACTCATAGTGTTTCTCATTGATAATGGATACAGGAAGGGGGACATTGATAAGACTTTGTTTGTCAAAGATGAAGGAGGAAAGCTCATGGTGGCTCAGATATATGTGGATGATATTGTGTTCGGCGGGATGTCAAGTAAGATGGTTTAACATTTTGTTGAGCAAATGCAGTCTGAATTTGAAATGAGCCTTGTTGGAGAACTAACCTATTTTCTTGGCCTGCAAGTCAAGCAGATGGAAGACTCTATCTTTCTATCTCAAAATAAATATGCCAAAAATATTGTTAAGAAGTTTGGCATGGAGAATGCAAGCCACAAGAGGACGCCTGCTCCTACTCATCTGAAAGTGTCTAAAGATGAAAATGGTGTCAGTGTGGATCAAACTCTCTACAGAAGCATGATAAGGAGTCTGCTATATCTCATAGCAAGCAGACCTGACATTGCTTTTGCTGTAGGTGTATGTGCTAGATATCAACCTGAACCAAAGGTGAGCCACATAAACTAAGTGAAAAGGATCCTGAAATATGTCAATGGCACTAGTAACTATGGGATGCTATACACTCATGGATCTGAATCTGTGTTGTCTGGATATTGTGATGCTGATTGGGTTGGAAGTGCTGATGATAGGAAAAGTACATCAGGAGGATGCTTCTTCTTGGGGAACAATTTAATATCATGGTTTAGTAAGAAGCAAAATTATGTGTCTCTGTCTACTGCTGAAGCTGAATACATAGCAGCTGGAAGTAGTTGTTCTCAATTGGTGTGGATGAAACAAAAGCTGATTGAATACAATGTCACGTAAGATGTCATGACATTGTACTGTGACAACCTAAGTGCTATAAACATTTCTAAGAATCCTATTCAGCACAGCAGGACAAAACATATTGGTATCCGTCACCATTTTATTAAAGAACTCATGGAGGATAAGATTGTAGCCTTAGAGCATGTTGCTGCTGAGATGCAAGCTGATATTTTTACAAAGGCATTGGATGCAAATCAGTTTGAAGTCATGAGAGGAAAATTAGGGCTTTTCATTTATGAAGACTTGTAGCAATTAATATGGAGTGGGAAAATTAAGCAAAGTAGTGTCTATGTGGCTAAAATAAAGCGTCCCAATTATGGTAAATCATCACCTAGTTTTGGAAATACCATTTATTACCTTTTCACACGCAACCCCCACAACCTCACTACCTACTCCAACTCTTCCAACTTCCTGCTACTTCCTCACACTCCTCTGCTAGGGCAACTGCAATTTTTCCACAGAAACGTCAAAAATGTCACAACATCAAACTACTTCTGCTTCAAAAACTACTAAGTCCACTTAAAAGGTTAGCGCTCCTTCCATGGACTTTCACGATGATGAGATTCTGGATGTGGTTCCTCTATCAGTTATTCCCTATGAGGCCCTTGATTTGAACCATCCCATGGATGCATCAGCTTCTACATGCCCCAATCAAGGTAAGATCTCTAGTATCCCTTCTAGCTCAACTCATGCCACTAGTTCTAAGGAAGATATACACCACACTGGTCGTGTCATAAGAAACCTAGTCACTAGAATCCTTAATGAAGGTTATTCTATGAAGGTAGTCTCTACTCCCCTGTCTAAAATGTACCCCTCTCTTGAGGTTGAACAACATAGTAAGAAGAATGATGATTCCTCCAGTTCTCAGAAGGACATGGCTGCTGAAGGTTTGTGCTCCCTAAAGCAAACTGTGTCTGGTAAAGGAAAATTTGTGGCATCTAAAACTGCCAACGCTTCCTATTCTAAGAAGCATGATGTTGCAAACGATGTGATTGTGTAATACCTCAAAATTTGCCCCCCTCATTCATGCATTCATTTTTAGGTCATTTAAACATTGCATTTCATCGTGTCAATTGGAATTAGATCCAAGAAGCTTGAGTATCATCCAAAACACTTTGTGGGTCCTATCTGGGTGATCAGTCAACACAAGGAAATGGCTTGAGATACTTCCAACATGATCAAATGGGGTCTATTCATCAGTCAAAACGTTAATCTTGAAGGAGTAAAAGTTTGTTCATGAGCTGTCATGCTCGCTAGGCGAAGCCCACGCGTTTCGGAAAAAAAAACGAAAAAAAACGAAAAAAAGAAAGAAAGAAAAATAAATAAATAAATAAATAAATAAATAAAATATAACAGAAAAATCTTGGACTTGGACCTCTCTCTTTTGAGCCCACAAAGTCACAAAAATCAGGTTATAAATTCTAGACTTCCATCTCCCAAAAAAACCCTGGGAAAAAGATAGTGAGAGAAGAGCTAACAAAGTTCAGAGCAACCTCCAGAGACTGAAGGGAACTCATCTGCAAAGAACCAATTCCCTCTCATATAAATCCTCAGATTGCTTTGCAAACCCAACCGGGCAATTCAATTTCATTCGATCTCTCCAATCAGGTTTGCCCTATTTCCACTACTTTATACTTTCAACCTTTGAATTTTGATACCCTTTTGATGCATGTGTTTGACAAGAGGTTTAGGCCTCCTACACTTGGTTGCTTTTTGTGAGCTCTTTTTGTGAATTTTAATGGCATGATTCATGTGGTTACATTTTGATTTGGGGCAACTCTTGATTGCGCCCCATCTTGTCACTCTAATAGGAGGAAAGGGTCATTCAACCGCATCAAGAGTCTACTGAAGTGATTAATCTTGGCACCGAGGACGCCAAGAGAGAAATCAAGATAGGGGATGCTTTGGAAGATAATGTGAAGAAAGGGCTGATTGAATTGCTGCAAGAATATGTCGACATCTTCGCTTGGTCTTATCAGGACATGCCCGAGCTTGACACAGATATTGTGGTACACCGTTTGCCTCTCAAAGAAGGTTGTCCTCCGGTCAAGCAGAAGCTCAGAAGAACAAGACCAGAGATGGCTGTCAAGATAAAGGAAGAAGTGCAAAAACAGTTGGATGCAGGGTTTCTAGCAGTCACAAATTATCCGCCATGGGTTGCAAATATCGTTCCAGTACCTAAGAAGGATGGAAAGGTACGGATGTGTGTCGACTACCGGGATCTGAACAGAGCTAGCCCTAAAGATGATTTCCCATTACCTCACATTGACGTTTTGGTGGATAACACAACTCAGTTCTCGGTATTCTCCTTCATGGATGGCTTTTCTGGCTATAATCAAATTAAGATGGCACCAGAAGACATGGAGAAGACAACATTCATAACCCCATGGGGCACCTACTACTACAAGGTGATGCCGTTTGGTCTGAAAAATGTCGGAGCAACATATCAACGAACGATGGTGACTCTTTTCCATGATATGATTCATCATGAAATCGAGGTTTATGTTGATGATATGATTGCCAAATCTCATACGGAAGAAGAACATTTGGTGAATTTGCAGAAATTGTTTGAACGTTTGAGAAAATTCAAGCTGAGGCTTAATCCGAACAATTGTACTTTTGGGGTGAGATCTGGAAAATTACTGGGTTTTATTGTTAGTGAAAAAGGGATTGAGGTGGATCCGGCCAAAGTGAAAGCGATACAGGAAATGCCCGAGCCAAGAACAGAGAAACAAGTCCGTGGTTTCTTAGAGAGGTTGAACTACATTGCAAGGTTCATCTCTCACCTAACAGCCACGTGCGAGCCAATATTCAAATTGCTGAGAAAAGATCAGGCTATCAGGTGGAATGATGATTGCCAAAGGGCTTTCGAGAAGATAAAAGAGTATTTGCAGAATCCTCCTATCTTTACGCCTCCGGTCCCAGGGAGACCGCTGATTATGTATTTGACAGTACTAGACAATTCCATGGGTTGTGTTCTCGGTCAACACGACGAGACAGGTAGGAAAGAGCATGCCATCTACTACCTGAGTAAGAAATTCACAGATTGCCTCGGCTTGGCATTCTACCCAGCATTTTGCATCCCCGCATGTAGTATCATATTGCCTTGCATCCTCCCAAATCGCGTAGCATTTCCATTTTCATGGAGCATTACGCCATTGAAAAATTCAACCATACGCCTGTAAAGCATAAAACATTCTTTGTATCCCAAGTGATAAGCCAGAAGTTGTTTCCAGTACTCAGACTGAAGATTGTTC
Source organism: Lathyrus oleraceus (assembly GCF_024323335.1). NCBI lineage: Eukaryota > Viridiplantae > Streptophyta > Magnoliopsida > Fabales > Fabaceae > Lathyrus > Lathyrus oleraceus. Next base: position 635,944,698 of record NC_066583.1, read on the forward strand.
ATGACTTACCTTTATTATCCCCAACAAGTGTCATTGGCCCATGCGCCGCCTCTATTATATTTCCCTATTTTTGCCGATGCTGACAGGCATGAAGTTTCCGGTATTCAGACCGAAGTGACGTTCAGGCCAGTTTTCCGATGTTCAGATCGAAGAAGTTTCCGACGTTCAGGTCGATGCAACTTATGGCATTCAGGCCAGTTTCCGGTATTCAGACCGAAGTGGCATTCAGGCCAGTTTCCGGTATTCAGACCGAAGTGGCGTTCAGGCCAGTTTTCCGATGTTCAGATCGAAGAAGTTTCCGACGTTCAGGTCGATGCAACTTGTGGCATTCAGGCCAATTTTTTGATATTCAGATCGAAGTGGCATTCAGGCCAATTTTCCGATATTCAGATCGAAGTGGCATTCAGGCCAGTTTTCCGATGTTCAAATCGAAGAAGTTTCCGACATTCAGGTCGACGTAACTTGTGGCATTCAGGCCAGCCTCTCGGTGTTCATACCGATATTAATAATCTCATATCTTCTGATGTTCAGATCGAAGTCATTTCCAGTATTCAGACTGATGAGCGGCATTCAGGCCATGGTTATTTCTGTGTTACCATTTATTTTGGTATCCAGGTTAACATTCTTTTTCGGTATTCAGACTGACTCTCACCGTACCAGACGGATTCTTCTTTCAAGACCCCCTCTTTGCCGATTCTGACAGGCATTGTTACTTCACTTCACTTCAGTGCAAATTTTCGGGCTTTTATTGTATTCAATCCCTTGATACCTTGAAAGTGCGAAAGCCGCTGCTATCTTCTTTTCGGGTCTCCAGTTGATTGAATAGGGGCAGCTGTAATGCCTCAAAATTTTCCCTCCTCATTCATGCATTCATGTTTAGGTCATTTAAACATTGCATTTCATCATGTCAATCGGAATTAGATCCAAGAAGCTTGAGTATCATCCAAGACACTTTGTGAGTCCTATCTGCGTGATCAGTCAACACAAGGGAATGGCTTGAGATACTTCCAACATGTTCAAATAGGGTCTATTCATCAGTCAAAACGTTAATCTTGAAGGAGCAAAAGTTTGTTCATGAGCTGTCATGCTCGCTAGGCGAAGCCCACGCGTTTCGAAAAAAAAAACGAAAAGAAAAAAAAACGAAAAATAAATAAATAAAAGAAAGAAAAATAAATAAATAAATAAATAAATAAAATATAACAGAAAAATCTTGGACTTGGAGCTCTCTCTTTTGAGCCCACAAAGTCACAAAAATCAGGTTATAAATTTTAGACTTCCATCTCCCAAAAAAACCCTAGGAAAAAGATAGTGAGAGAAGAGCTAACAGAGTTCAGAGCAACCTCCAGAGACTGAAGGGAACTCATCTGCAAAGAACAAATTCCCTCTCATATAAACCCTCAAATTGCTTTGCAAACCCAATCGGGCAATTCAATTTCATTCGATCTCTCCAATCAGGTTTGCCCTATTTCCACTACTTTATACTTTCAACCTTTGAATTTTGATACCCTTTTGATGCATGTGTTTGACAAGAGGTTTAAGCCTCCTACACTTGGTTGCTTTTTGTGAGCTCTTTTTGTGAATTTTAATGGCATGATTCATGTGGTTACATTTTGATTTGGGGCAACTCTTGATTGCGCCCCATCTTGTCACTCTAACCTATTTGTTGAGTTTTTTGTGAGGGCTCACATGACTCCTGAAAGGATAGCTTGCTTGGGATTCCACTTTATTTGTGGGATACCATTTGGAGATTTATTCCGATTACCTGTATTGACTTGCTTTCTTTGATGGTGCCAGCTCGAGAGATCTCTGGGTTTCTTATTTCTTTAGCTGTTATTACTTCAGATCTTTATCCGTGTGATAGATCTCTTGATCCTTTATCTTTCCCGTATTTTACTGCTTTCTTAGCTGGAAGACCTCAATAGGAGGCAATGTTTTCTTTTGTTTGTTTACTTTTGTGCCCAAAGACCTCCAAGAAGAGGCATCAGTGCTAAAGACCTCCCTGAAGAGGCAATTGACGGATAAAAGGGATTAGTAATCAATCCCCCGTTATTCAGTGTGTCGTTCTTTAAGCTCGCACTACGTGTCGATGCTTCAGAACAAAACCCCAGATCTTTTGTCCGGTCAGTCAGTGGAGAGGGTTCCACCTTTCTGAATCCCCACTCTTTGTCATGAGCTCACCCTGTCAAGGGTTAAGAGCTATGAGGTCTTATCCTCATTACCCTTTTGATCTGCTCACCCTGACGTTCAATGTCAGTGGTTAAGAGCCCATTTGATTACCTTTTTCATGGCTTGGTTGTCGAGGTTGATATGACCCCTCTTGACTAAAGCCCTACCCATGTATGTTTAAGCCCCCTTGTTGGCATTTTACTTTATGCATGTTTCTTTTGTATGGTGTGATCGTCTCCCCATAGGATTGCTAGGCTTCGTATAGTCTCTCGTTTGCATGTCAATTAAGGTAGCACTGTTCCTTCGTCTAGGACTTCCTTTTTGCATGAGCATTCCTAGAACACAAACAAACTCATTGATTTTTCTTCTCCTAAGAACACGTTAACTCCTTCTACTACAGGCGAGTAAGTCTCCAAAGGTCAAGCATCCGGTAGATTGCGTAGTAACGCCGTTCACCTAAAAAACACAACCCTTAACCCGTAGGTAGCCGAACTACGGCTTGCTCTGATTCTCATTCCAGATGAGATACGTAGGCATAAGACGCGATGTCTTAGCGAGCACACTCCTCTTTAACCCATAGGTAGCCGAGCTACTAAGACTCTGATTCTCATATTCAGATGAGATACGTATGCAGTGGATGCGACATCCGTGCGAGTCATTTTCTTTTAACCCCTCTTTTAGTAAATAGCACATTAGATAAACCCACACCCTTTAGACAAGAACAACAAAAGTGGATCCCGTAGAGTACTACAGATGCGTAGGGGTGCTAATACCTTCCCTTCGCATAATCGGCTCCCGAACCCAAGATTTGGTTGCGAGATCTCGTCTTTTCCTTTCCTTTTTCCAGGTTTACTTCGAGCGTTTTCTTTCCCTCCTTTGGGATAAATAACGCGCGGTGGCGACTCTTCTGTCATTTCTTTCTCGCCGGTTGTTTTTTCGCATCTCCTTTTTTCAGGTTGCGACAGATTGACATAGAGGATGATAGGTCTGATGATCAAGAGGATAGCTTACTTCATCACTTAAAGCCAAGTGTGGTTAAGCGTATGAAGACTAGAAAAGGAAGATCTGTGGCTGAACTGATGTCAGCTAGAACAGCTAAGAAGGCTGTTGTGAAGGTGAGAAAAACAAGAAAGGGGGCTTTGAATTGTTTTAGAAAAAAAAAGCTTTTTCAAAAAAAATAATAACACACAGAATTTTATACTGGTTCGCTTAGAAAACAAAGCTACTCCAGTCCACCCGGCCAAGGTGATTTCGCCTTCAAAAATGACTTAATCCACTAATCTTGAAAGATTATACAACCAAACGTCTAAGAGAATGATCTCTTAGTCCTCTCAAGTATACAGACTACACAGAGTCACTTGAGGAACAAAAACAATTTTAGCAAAATAGATTTGTAATAGAAGGTGCTTCTAAGAGTAAGCAAGTATTACAACAAAATATTTAAGCAAGAGTTTCCACGTATGAGCAGCAGCTTGTGAAAAACTGAGAGAGAATATGAATGACTTTTCTGTGCGTTGTTGTGTGTCTCTCAATGAGGTAGGTTGTCCTTTATATAGTAGTGAGAAGGACCGTTGGAGGGATGACAGAATATTGGTCTTTGATGAGCATTAAATGTCATTACTTCTGTGTTTCTTGCCATAACCAATTTGTCTCCTTGAATAACTTCTTTCTTAAAATACTTCATTTCCATATTGAGAAATTCTTTCTGTTACTCTTTCTGGATTTGGTGAATTTTCATCAGAGTCTTTGTTATATCGGATTCATGCGTCAGAAGGAGATTATGTTGAAGTTGCATCAGAGCTTCTCAGAGTACTAGTCTTATAGATCATCAGAACTAAGACCAGTGGATGTTAGAGCTTCTGGTTCTTTTTACTGTCTTGCTTTGCTCAGATCCAGAACTTCTTGGGCACACTTCTTCCTCAGATGTGTCTGATCTTCTAGCACTTTGTATCTGATCAATGTTGGTATCTGATAAAAAGATCAGAGTCCTTTGTTGCTGTTTAGAGTCCTGCACACTTAGAAAAATTTCGTTAGGGTGCCATTTTTGGTTTCATCCATTGTTATCACCAAAATCCTGGAACTCTATTGTAGAACTAATTTTGTTCTTACAATCTCCCCCTTTTTGATGATGACAAAACAATCTTAATTCAGAGATGAAATAATTTTTAGATAAGAGTTATAGATCAGATGGAAGTGAGCTCCCCCTGAGATAAGTCTGGGAGTTCAGAAGCTCTTACCGGACCTTCCATGATATGGTGTTTCTAGATACTCTCCTGTAAATTTCTAAGTTAAAAAGATTAGAAACAATGTTTGCAGAGTTCTGATAGGAGTTAGATATGTTTTCATCAGAGCTGTTTTTAGTTCTCCCCCTTTTTGTCCGAATCAAAAAGACTTAGTGAAATGAAAGGGCAAAAAGATATATAAATATATTCACATAGCAGGCATAGATGCCAGAAACACAGACAACAAACAAGCAAATCAGAAAACAACAAGCAAAAGGAAAAGAACACATAAACAAGTCCTAGGTGCCTAAGGGTTTGGAGGTGGAGGCATCCTCTGGAGCAGCTGGGTCAGCAGATTCTGAATGTTGACATTTATTGAATCCTGTTGATCCAATCTGGCTCGGACTTCCTGCTGTTCTTTCTAAAGTTCCTCAAGAGTCTTTAGAACCAAAGGGACAAAAGTGGAGGACTCCCCCTGAGTCAGAGCATCCTGATCTACCCTGGTGGCAGACTCTGTAGCTAGGCATGCTTCTACTTCAGCGGCAGCTTTGGCTTGTGCTTCAGCGGCAGCAGCGGCATCAGCTAGAGCTTTGGCTTCAGCTTCCTTGATCCTTTGCAGTTTTTCTTGCTTGGCTTTCTCTTCCGCTTCTTTGCGTGTCCGCTCCTCAGCTTCTCTGGCTAGGCGCTCCTGTAGTCTGATCTCAACGTCTCTGATGAAGTCGTTGCAGACTTGCTCAGAGAGGCTCTTCAGCTTAAAGGCTTCAGAGGTCATCCAACTAATCACTTTGTTCCAGTGTGTCCTTACAGCGGAAGGATCGTCACTGATGCTAGAGTTGATGGTCAGAGACTTGACCTTGTCAACTGAAGCTTCTGCAAACACCATTATTGCTTCCTCAAGGGTTGGAAGGGTGTTTTCAGGTTCAGAGGCTAGGGGTGGAGAAGTGGGAGGGCTTAGGTTGAGTGTGGGAGTTTGTGGTTCAGCGGATGTATTTGGTAGGGGTATATCAGAGTTGGGTGGTTGTGTTTCAGCATGAATTGTTTCAAATGGTGGAGGGTCAGATGTGGTCGTGTTTGGTTCTTCTGTGGGTGATGATGTGACTTCTGGTTCAGGTATGGATTGTGTTGGCTGTTGTGAGGCCAGAACATGTGTTTGGCGTTGAGCCAGAGTTAGGGAGTGAGGGTCAGATGGTTCAGTATCTGAGGAAACATTATAGTAGGGTGGTGATTCTGGAGAGGAAGATAAAGAGGGTGAGGTTGTTTCGTTTAGCATTTCTACTTCCGAAAGGGGTAGAGAGGTGGTGGCTAGGTTAAATTTTTGAGAGGGTTGGTTAGATGTTCTAGTGGTTGAGGGAGGAGTTTCTGAGTTAGTGTATATGGGTGTTGGTTGAGGGATAGAGGAAGCAATAGGCTTAATTTGTACAGAAGGAGCGAGAGAAACAGACTTACCAGAAGATCCAGTCAGAGGAGCTGAAGGTCTTGATCCAGAGGATTCTCCCAGCTTCGCTTTCTTCGCTTGCTTTGCTTTCTCAGATGGTCCTCGTGGTCGCTTCATGAAGTTGGGAGGATATTCTGGCAGCTGGCTTAAGTTGAAGTCTGAGAACTCTACTCCTTGTTTTCGCATATCGTCTATGTAATACAAGATTACCTCTGGAGGGTCGATCTTTGAGAACAGATAGAGTCCATTTGGGATTTTCCTCTGATCTTTGAGAGCATCCCAGGAGGTGTCCAGAGTAGGTTTGACCCTTACTTGATTCAGAATTCCCATGCTCTTTAGATTGCGGGCGTTCAGAGCTCTTCCAGTATCTATCATCACGTCTTCCATGAGTCTGAACTTTATCAAATGGTCCACGAGACCGATTTCAATCAGAACGTCAGAGATCAGCCTCCCCAGAGGGATGTAGTTTCTGGGCTTCATGTTGTTTCTTGTATCTCTTACAGAGTCTCTGAGGTACTTGAAGAGGAGTGCAGGAAGGCAGAGCTTAAGCCCCTTGTGGATACAATATAGAATGCACTTCTGGTCTGTGTTGATGTAATCTGAGGAGTTGGAGGCTAGGCGATGATGTATGGTGCCCAAGATGATCTTCAGCCATACCCGGAGGTTCTGATGTAGTTCCTTGTTCTTGGAGTGTTTGCCTTCAGCATTCTGTTGGAAGATTGTTGGATTAATCTCATGGGACAGATACTTTGCCCTAGGATTAATGTTGTAAATTCTTTTTCCTCCAGCTTTCTCCATGCCCAGAAGAGCAGCAATGGACTTCTCAGTGATTACCATCTTGACTCCCAGAACATAGGAGACAGTGTAGTGATCATCAGCGTCAGCGAATCTCCAGAATTCCTTAACCAGGTTTGTGTAAACCGGACCATAGAGATGTTGGAAGTAGTTTCCCCAACCTTGATTCTGCAGTTCTTCAGTGAGGTCAACACCGTTCCTTCGCATGTTTTCAAAATCCACCAGTGATTCACACAAAACTTCCAGTTTCTCAAAAGGTGTTGCAAGGTTGATATGAGGCTCATGATCAAGAATGGGAGGTTCTTTGTAGATGGGAGTGGAGACGACACCGGTAACAGTTGGGTTTGGAGTGCTTGAACTTGGAGCTTGTTCGTTGGAATCCATCTATTGAGAGAAGTTATACACTGATTGTTGTTGGGAATCCATGAATATTGTTGATGAACTGAGTTGAAGGTTGAAGAACTTGAATGCACGCTTCAGGAATGTCTTGAGGGAGAAAGGAACTTGCAAGAAGGTTAAGCGTGTTTGTGAGAGTGAAAAGTGTGCAATGTGTGAAGAGAAGAGTTTAAATACCCAAATTAGGGCGCATGCAAAACGACACACAAAACATGAGTTTAGCACAAAAAGCAAGTATGCATGTTAGAGGGAGAATGATTACAGCTCATAAATGATGTCTAATCCCAACAGTCAGTACACTGCTTGAGGAGATCTCAAGAGACTGTTTCTTGATTACTGCTAGATAGCTGTCTAGAAGTTCCAAGGTCAGACGCAAGGTGCTCCACGTGTTTGCTTTATCTGATCTTCAAGAATACCAAAGGGTTGGTTCCTGGAGATTTCTAACTCAGATGACTTCTAACTAGTAGGAGTATCAGAGTCAGATGCAGAATCCACTTTGTTTACATCAGAATCTTATTTTGCTAACTCAGAGGCACATTTTATTCGGGGAAACTTTGAATGTTCAGATTCTTTAAGATGAAAAGGAATCTATCTTCAGCAAGAGGTTTGGTAAAGATGTCAGCCCATTGATGGTCTGTATCAGTGAATTTCAATATTACTATCCCTTTCTGAACATAGTCTCTAATGAAATGATGTTTTATTTCTATGTGCTTAGCTCTGGAGTGCAAAATAGGATTCTTGCTTAAACAAATGGCAGCAGTATTGTCACAGAAGATAGGAATGTTACTCTCAAAGATTTGAAGATCCTCTAATTGATTCTTCATCCAGAGCATCTGGGTAGTGCACAGTGATGCTGAAATGTATTCCGCTTCTGCAGTAGACAAGGTTATGGTTGATTGTCTTTTGCTGGCCCAGGATATCAGATTCTTTCCCAAGAGCTGACAATTTCCAGATGTACTTTTTCTTTCCATTCCGTCTCCTGCGTAATCTGCATCACAAAAACCAGATAGTCTATACTCTGATGTTTTCTCATACATCAGGCCCAGGTTATGAGTTCCTTTCAGATATTTGAGTATTCTCTTAACTGTTATTAAATGAGATTCTCTAGGATCTAATTGGAATCTGGCACAGAGACAAACACTAAATAGAATATCAGGACGAGTAGCAGTCAGATAGAGAAGAGAGCCTATCATACCACGACAGAGCTTCTGACAAACCTTTTGACTAACTTCTTCTTTTTCAAGAATGCAAGTTGGATGCATGGGTGTCTTTGTAGGTTTGCATTCAGCCATTTCAAATTTCTTCAGAATGTCTTTTATGTATTTACTTTGATGAACGTAGTTGACTTCTGAAGTTTGATTAATCTGAATTCCTAGAAAGAACTTTAGTTCTTGCATTAAGCTCATTTCGAATTCTGCCTGCATTAGCTCAGAGAATTCTTGACATACAGAGGCGTTAGCTGAACCAAAAATGATATCATTAACGTATATTTGGCATATCATGAGATCATTATTAATGTTTTTACAGAAGAGTGTAGAGTCAACTTTCCCTCTGATAAAATCATGTTCCAAAAGAAAAATACTTAATCTTTCATACCAAGCTCTGGGAGCTTGTTTTAGTCCATATAAAGATTTTTTAAGTGTAAAAACATGTTCTGGACAATTTGAATTTTCAAAACCTGGAGGTTGGTTGACATACACTTCTTCTGATATATAACCATTAAGGAATGCGCTCTTGACATCCATTTGATACAGTTTGGTAGAATGATTTATAGCGAATGAGACAAGTAAGCGAATAGATTCTAACCTGGCGAATGGGGCAAAGGTTTAATTGTAGTCAATGCCTTCTTGTTGACTATAACCTTGAGCCACCAGCCGAGCTTTGTTTCTGACAACTTCTCCTTTCTCATTCAGCTTGTTTCTGAACACCCATCTGGTCCTAATAATGTGAGTGCCTTTAGGTTTAGGAACAAGATCACAGACATCGTTCTTTGTGAATTGATCTAGCTCTTCTTGCATGGCTAGAACCCAGTCGCTATCTTGAAGTGCCTCATCACAGGAGGTAGCCTCGATCAGAGATACTAGTCCCATAGGAGTTTCTTCAGGTGCTTTGAAGGTTGACCTAGTTCGGATAGGTTCATCCTTGTTTCCCAGAATCAGCTCTTCAGATATGTTGAGGTGACTTTTAGCTTTCTTTGGGATTGCTGGGGATTTAGTTCCTTCTGAAGTTTGAGTGGTAGCTGCTTCAGGTGCTTTGATCTTCTCGTCAGAACCTGCAAAAGTGATCTCTAGATCTGCAAGTTTCTCAACTAGCTTTGACTTTTCAGGGTCAAGCTTATCATCAAATCTGACATGAATTGATTCTTCCACAATTTTGGTTTTTGTATTGTATACTCTGTAGCCTTTAGAGCGTTCTGAGTATCCTAACATAATACCTTTTTGTGCTTTAGAATCAAACTTGTTCAGATGTTCTTTAGTGTTTAGAATAAAGCAGGAACATCCAAAAGGATGAAAATAAGAAATGTTGGGTTTTCTTCCTTTATACAGTTCATAGGGAGTCTTCTCTAGAATAGGTCTTATGGAAATTCTATTTTGAATATAACACGTTGTATTTACAGCTTCAGCCTAAAAGTGCTTAGCCATATTTGTTTCATTGATCATGGTTCTGGCCATCTCTTGGAGTGTCCTATTCTTCCTCTTTACAACTCCATTTTGTTGTGGAGTTCTAGGGCAGGAGAAATCATGGGATATTCCATTAGAGTCAAATAATTCCTCAGAAAATTTATTTTCAAATTCCCCACCATGATCACTTCTGACTCTGATGATTTTAGAGTCAAATTCGTTTTGCACTTTGGAACAGAAGCTAGTGAATACAGAATGAGACTCACTCTTGTGCTTTAAGAATTTTACCCATGTCCAACGACTAAAATCATCAACAATAACTAGTCCATATTTCTTTCCATTGACTGATGTTGTTTTCACAGGACCAAATAAATCAATGTGAAGAAGTTCCAGAGGCTTAGAGGTAGAAACAATATTTTTCTTTTTAAAAGATGATTTTTAAAATTTTCCTTTCTGACATGCTTCACATAGAGCATCTGAAGAGAAGTTCAGCTTAGGTAGACCTCTGACTAACTCGAGTTTCTTTAGCTGAGATGATTTTCTCATGCTAATGTGGCCCAAGCGTTTATGCCATACCCATTGCTCTTCATGAACAAACATTAAACATTTTACATTTTGTTCTTTTAAATCCGACATATTTATTTTATAAATATTGTTTTTCCTCTTGTCAGTGAATAAGACAGATCCATTGTTTTGATTTATGGCTTTACATGTTTTTTGATTAAAGATTACATCATACCCGTTATCACTTAATTGACTTATTGATAACAGATTATGCATTAATCCTTCTACATAGAGAACATCAGATATAGAGGGAAGAGTACCATTACCAATAGTTCTGGAGCCTCTGATCCTTCCTTTCTGATCTCCTCCGAAACCTACGAATCTATCATCTTTAAGTTCCAGGTTTTGGAACATATACTTTCTTCCCGTCATGTGTCGCGAGCATCCAGAGTCCAGGTACCATGACTGGTGTTTTAACTCTGCTGCATAAGATATCTGCAACATAAACAATCTTATCCTTTGGTACCCAGAATCTTTTGGGTCCTTTGTGATTAGTCTTCCCAGAGTTTCTCAACATTTTGGGTTTTCTAGCATTATTAAATCGTTGTGCTTGTGTATGTGTATAGTGATAGGAAAATGGAGATTTAGGTTGGTCATTAGTAGAAGTTTTATCTTCACTAGGATCATACCCAATTCCTCTTCTATTGTTCTGACTGACCCCATAAATCATGGATGCCATTCTGCTCCTCTCTATCCTATTTTTCAGAAACTTTTGAAAAGTTTTTTCATATTCATAAATTATTGTGTTTGGAGTTTGTGGAGCTTGAGATAACGCTTCTTCAAGTTTTGAGCAATTTTTCTTTGTTGAATCTCTTTCTAATATCAAGGTTCTGTTTTCATCTTTTAGTTCTAGAATTGTTATCTTAAGTTTGCCACATTCTTCTAGTGTTTCTTCAAGAACACCTTTTATAGCTTTAAATTTTTGTTTGAGTTTCTGATATGAGTTTAGAGTTTCAGATAAGCATGATTCTAGGTCGGATCGAGAAAGTTCAAAAAATACCTCTTCAGATTCAGATTCTTCATCTGAAGTATTCTTGGATGTGGTAGCCATGAGTGCCACATTTGCCTGTTCATCAGAGTCTGATTCTGATGAGTCAGATTCACTATCGTCCCAGGTAGCCATCAGTCCCTTTTTGGTTCTGAAGGAATTTTTTTTGAAGTTCTCTTTTCTGGAAATGTCTTTCTTCAACTTGGGACATTCGTTTCTGTAATGACTTGTTTCCTTACATTCATAACACGTAACATCTTTGTTAGATTTACCTTTTGAGGTTGATTCTGATCGATCTCCTTTGGTTCTTTGTTTTCTGAAGTTATTATTCCTTTTTCTCCAGAGTTGTTTTACTCTTCTGGTCAGAAGGGATAATTCTTCCTCATCATCAGAATCTTCCTTTTCAGAGTCATCAACGTCTTCTTCTTCGGCCTGGAAGGCTTTGTTTCTATCAGACTTGCGCCTTTCAGATCTGGACTTTAGTGCTATAGACTTGATCTTCTTCTGAGGCTCATCTTCCTCCAGTTCTATCTCATGACTTCTGAGTGAATTGACAAGTTCTTCAAGGCCGATGTTGTTCAGATCCTTTGATAGCTTTAAGACTGTGACCATAGCTACTTCTCCCCCTTTTTAGTCAAAAGAGACTAAAGAGACAAAATAAATGTCTATTCAGTCATAAACCAAAATGTCAAAAGTTAAGGGTTACAAAACCAAGTACATATTCAGTTGTAAGGAAGCTGAGATACAAACCAACAAAACATGAATACAGCAAAACATAATTGCCAAAATCAAGAAAATCCATCAAAACAGCAACAAAAACCATCACATCAATAAACCCCATCACATCACCAGGGACCAAAGTCAAAGGAGCTAATCATAGGAGCTTGAGCTTGCAGCTTCATCAGTATCAGAAACAGAATTGCCACTTGTCGCATCATTATTTGCAGACCTCTCACTAGAGGTGTGGGCTTCAGCTTCCTTAGCATGTTCAATATTCTCACCTTCGGCTTGCTCCAAGCTTGCAATCAGGGCTTCCAACGATTCTTTCCTAGCTGTTGCTACCCTTATCCCTTCACCCAACTCTTTACAAGTCTCCTTCAGCTCAGCAATAGTTCCAACTTTTGAGGCTGGCTTTTTCATAGCAAATGTCATGACAATGTCTTCGACATGAGTGCCTTCAAACAGTTTATAGTGCACTGACAGAGCAGGTTTTCTTCTACTTGGTAAGTCATAAGAACTCAGAATACTAGGGTGTTGATTCAGGATAATCCCACAAATCATAGAGGGAAAGGAAATAGGCAGCTTAACTACATTAGTAGATGCATGCTTGATAATTTGTTCAAACATAAATCTACCATAGTCAAAATTCATTTTGGTTCCAACAGCAAAAATAAATCTTCCAAGGGTATTAGCAATTGTGGAAATGTGGTTGGTAGGCACCCAATTTGCAGCTCCTATTTTATGCAATATTGCATACTTGACAGTCAACTTCCCAGCAGGAAGATGCTTCTTAATAGGCCACCCTTTCACATGCCTTGCTGTAATTTCTCTACAGACCTCATTGTCTGTAGCTTCCAATTCACCTACACCCTTAACTCTTCTTCCCAGAAAAGTGTTAATTACAGTGGGAGAGAATGTGATACACTTACCTCTCACAAACACTTTGCAAAATTCCTTGCTGTTCTTATCAGCAATATCCTCAGGAATTGTGACAATGAGTTCCTTAACTAAACCCTTATAGCACTAGAGAACCCAGCCACAATCTTCATTAACCCAACAGTCTTTATCAGGTCCATGACCTCCTTGACTTCAACATCATCCTTTCCTAACTCCCTTTCGACAGCCACCATTCTTTGAATCACAAATTTCCATTTGGCAGCTCCATCCTCAAGATGAAAAGAAATATTATCCAAATGCACAGCAACAACTTTCACAGGGGACTTCTTCACAGGGGTCTTCTTTACAGGAGAGATGTTAGGGACATCTTCCTCGACATCCTCTTCAGACTCAGAAACTTCTCTAACCTTCCTCCTCTTTACTTCAACCTTGCTCCAAGATTTGGAAGGACCAACACCAGCATGTAAGAACAAAATTAGTTCTACAATAGAATTCCAGGATTTTGATGATAACAAAGGATGAAACCAAAAATGGCACCCTAACGAAATTTTTCTAAGTGTGCAGGACTCTAAACAGCAACAAAGGACTCTGATCTTTTTATCAGATACAAACATTGATTAGATACAAAGTTCTAGAAGATCAGACGCATCTGAGGAAGAAGTGCTCCCAAGAAGTTCTGAATATGAGCAAAGCAAGATAGTAAAAAGAACCAGAAGCTCTAACATCCACTGGTCTTAGTTCTGATGATCTAGAAGACTAGTACTCTGAGAAGCTCTGATGTAACCTCAACATAATCTCCTTCTGACGCATGACTCCGATATAACAAAGACTCTGATGAAAATTCACCAAATCCAGAAAGAGTAACGGAAAGAATTTCTCAATATGGAAATGAAGTATTTTAAGAAAGAAGTTATTCAGGGAGACAAATTGGTTATGGCAAGAAACACAGAAGTAATGACATTGAATGCTCATCAAAGACCAATATTCTGTCATCACTCCAACGGTCCTTCTCACTACTATATAAAGGACAACCTACCTCATTGAGAGACACACAACAACGCACAGAAAAGTCATTCATATTCTCTCTCAGTTTTTCACGAGCTGCTGCTCATACGTGAAAACTCTTGTTTAAATATTCTGCTGTAATACTTGCTTACTCTTAGAAGCACCTTCTATTACAAATCTATTTTGCTAAAAAAAAATTTGTTCCTCAAGTGACTCTGCGTAGTCTGTATACTTGAGAGGACTAAGAGATCATTCTCTTAGACGTTTGGTTGTATAATCTTTCAAGATTAGTGGATTAAATCCTTTTTGAAGGCAAAATCACCTTGGCCGGGTGGACTAGAGTAGCTTTGTTTTCTAAGCGAACTAGTATAAAATTCTGTGTGTTCTTATTTTTTTTGAAAAAGCTTTTATTTTCTAAAATAATTCAAACCCCCCTTTCTTGTTTTTCTCACCTTCAGTTGGTATCAGAGCTTCGACTCTGTTATTGATTCTTTAATCAAACACTTAACAGTGTAGAGAGTTCCAGAACGAGAAAAACTATGGCCAACACCAAAGAAAGAGATAGTTACAACGCTAAGCCTCCAGTCTTTGATGGAGAGAAATTCGATTACTGGAAAGATAGAATTGAAAGTTTCTTTCTGGGCTACGACGCTGATCTCTGGGACATTGTCACAGTTGGATACATACCACCTGTAACAGATGCTGGAGTTGCCATTCCCAGAAGCAAAATGACAGATGATCAGAAGCGCGAATTCAAGAATCATCACAAAGCCAGAACGATACTTCTCAATGCCATATCCTACAATGAGTATGAAAAAATCACCAACTGGGAAACAACTAAAGAAATACTTGACTCCCTGAGGATGACTCATGAAGGGAACTCTCAAGTCAAAGAAACAAAGGCTCTGGCTCTAATCCAGAAATATGAAGCCTTCAAAATGGAGGATGATGAAGCTGTAAAGGTAATGTTTTCTAGATTTCAAACTCTAATTGCAGGTCTCAAAGTGCTAGATAAAGGATACACAACTGCGGACCATGTCAAAAAGATAGTCAGAAGCTTGCCAAAGAAGTGGAGACCCATATAACTATAGATGATGTTAGATGTTTGACACAAAGAGGGAGAAGAGGGGGAAGTGTTTTGTCTGTGTGAAGCAGATTGGTGCTTGGTGTGGACTAGCTGAAAGGGCGGTGTGTTGTGTTCTGAGCACAAGCGCATGTGTGTTTACTAGTTGCTATTTTTGCTAGCAATGTGTGTATGTTTACTTCTGCTGCTGCTGAACTGATACTTTGATTGATTTCTTGTGAACATATGATCTAATGTATGTTTTAGCCAAAATTTTCCAAAGGGGGAGTTTGTTGGTTCTTTGTGTTGGCATTAATTTTGGTAAAACTTAGTGTTATCACAAGTTGTCACGCGTATTTTCTTGACATGTGATATCAGCTTCCTGCAGGATGTTTAAATATGGTTGTGCAGGATTTAGCTAAGATGTCACATCCGATGTTAAGACATGTATATATAGAACATTCAGTCTGAATGTTATGTATCTTAATATTGCGCTTTTCATGCAAAGTTGTGTGTGATTATGTGAAGATTGAATGCGCTATTCAAGGAGTAATTTGATTTAAAACCAGATTGTTCTATTTTCCAATAAGGGATGATTAGCTGCTATTTCTTAGAAGATACGCAAGGAAAATAGAATTAGGGTTTTATGCTGCCTAGGCCCATTCAAAAGCTTATATTTAAAGGCCATGTAAAACATGGTTTAAACACACAAGAGACGAACGATAGAGAGAGAGAGAGAGAGAGAGAGAGAGAGAGAGAGAGAGTTTTAGGGTTTTAGCCTTGTGTGAGCTTATGTATTGTAAGCCATTCATTCATCTTAGTGGTGTTTGAATTGGACTGACTTTTGTGTTATAATTTGTCCACTATATGCTTTGAAGCATGAGTGTTTGTTTACTTGGTTGAAGCTTTTAAGCAAGATCAAGTATGTGTCCTTGAAGAGTGTCTTCTTTTTTTGTAATATTTGTTTTTATATCACTGTTGTGATTGAGGGGGAGTGAGTAGGGTCTCATATCTAAGAGTTCTTAGATAGAAGTGACACGGGTAGAGATTAGGTGAAAAGACTGTAACTTGAAGTTGATTATTGAGAGTCTTTGAACTAATTATGTTTAGTGGATTTCCTTCCTGGCTTGGTAGCCCCCAGACGTAGGTGAGTTTGCACCGAACTGGGTTAACAATTGCTTGTGTTGCTTGTTCAATTGTTTCTTTGTTTTTATCCTGTTTACATTTTAGTTGTTGTTCAGATATTAGTGTCGTGACATTACCTTCGACATCTCATATCTGATACCAGAATTTCAGACATTTCATGTACACTTTTTATTTTAGGTTCCCATGGAGAAAAGTTGTATTTATGTCCAGTTGATGTAAAAAAGCAATTTTTGGAATAAGCTATAGAAAGAAGAAGTCTAATAGTAGTCATTTTAATAATTAGGTTGAAAGTTCCATGGTAGTCAAAACCCTTTGTTTGATTGAACCCTTTGGCAACAAGGTGGGATTTGTAACAGTCAATAATGCCATTAGGAAGAAATTTTAATTTGAAAATCCATTTGCACCCAATAGCCCGTTTATTGGGAGGGAGATAAGTTAGATGCTAAGTGTTGCTGGTAGTTAAAGATTGAAGTTCATTTTGAACTGCTTAATGCCAACTGGGATCATGCATAGCATATGAGAAACTAGTAGGTTCAGATGTGGAAGATAAATTTAAGATGAAACTTTTATGCTTAGGAGAAAATTGGCATAGTTAATGAAATGAGATATAAGGTAGGGAGTGTTACCTCTTGTATTAGATGATGATGGGGAATTTAGTCTGAGCATAGTGGCTAGAGTCTTCAGACTCTTTTAACCAAAAGAGTTTGGTATTAACTTTGTGTTCATGTGAGTGCTTCTTGAATAAGCAGATACACAAAGGTTTACACTCTTGAGAAGAACGTGAGTTGTTTTATCATGAGTGTGGAAGAATGAAATGATCATTATTCTTCTCCCCTTGCACATATTTTCTTTTATTGTGCCTTTATATTCTGATGATCTTCCTTGATCATTTTCTCTCTGCTCTCACACACTTAACCCTTGTGGTTATATTTTCTATTTAGTATGTGTTTCTTATATCTATGTTTTCTGAATAAAACACAGTCTATCTCTTAACCAATACAGTGAACTGGTATCACATCTTTGTGAACACAGTCACGTATTCTTCAACTCACATTCATCTTGGTCAGAACAGACTTCAAATGTTTTCAATCTTCATCTATAAATAGATTCTGAGAATAGATACGTTGAAGATTGAAACTACTAGAGGTATAAGTAGTCGTTAAAGGTCTTTAGCCGTTGTACAATAGAGTAGGTCAAAACTCAGCTAGCATAAAGACGCTGGGAGAAGCAGAGTAGAGTCCAGAGCAGTTGGAGAGATAAGATCCTAACAACATAGTTTTATGTTGATTAGACATAAATTATTATATTGTTCTCACATGATCTTCTTTGGATAACCTCAGACTTGAAATCTTGTTGTAAATGTTTGTTGAAGCTTGTTCAGAATCGTTGTTATCCTTATACTTAACTTTCTGATTCAGGGGATTTTAATAGAATTAGTTAAACCTTGATCAGAAGTTGAAGTATGTCTTTAGAACCTGGTTGGAGTGATACTTCAGAGTCTAGAGTTCATCGATTCTGAGCTTGTCTTCATTAGAGTCTTGATCAGAACTATTCTGGATAAATACTTGCAAAGTTGATGACTTAATGTAGACAAGTAATCATTTGAAGTAGAACCATCAGAAGTGTTGATTAAGCACGTTCAGAAGTTGCAAGGTCATTCCTTGTGAAAGTGACTGCTTGCTTCAAAGGGTTCCAGTCTTCATAGCTTTGTTGATCTTTGTATTCAACGTAATCTTAGCTTCAGCATCTGAAAGATTTGAGTAGACTCATCAGATTCTAGAAGCTTAGTTCTGATCCTTCATATTCATAATAGCTTTGCTTCCTTTAATGGTTCTTCTTAGTGATTAACTTGATTAATATCAAGGTTAATGTCTTTTGATTCTGAACACTAGAATAACCATTAGTAAACCCTGTTGTTTTTTAAATACTTTGTTATCATCAAAATCTTTTAGAAGCATGAACAAATCTTGTTCTAACACAACAAACATGATGGGTGCTAATACTTTCCCCTTGCGTAATCGGCTCCCGAACCCGAATTTGGTTCGCCAATCATCTTTTTTTCCTTTCGAGGGTTTTATTGATATTTTCCCTTTCCTCTTTTGTGATAAATAAAGTTCTGTGGAGACTCTGTTCAACCATTTCCGCGGGCGCGCAAACGCTTGCGAGGTTCGTATTTTTTGAGATGCAACATCCCACATTAACTAGGAATGAAGGAAATATGGATTTTTAAGAGAGGTGACCCATATCTCGATTGCCTTAAGGTTTTTTTGTTGATATGTGGCGCCAAGGTCTCTTGGAACTGTGACCGTTTAGTCTATTAACACTTTTGGGCCTCGCTCCCCAGACTTTCCCAACACTATGGACATGTTGCATTGGATAAAACGAACTGTGGTGCAATTTTGCAATCAAATAAACCTATTATGAAAGGAAAAAATATGTCAATTGAAAAGAGTTATGAATTTTTATTTAAGAGAGGTAATTGCAGAGTTCTTCATGATATAAGTTTATGTTTTTTCGCCATTGAAATTAAATTAAAATATTGTAATTCATGTATTTTTTTTTCTTAAGCATTTTCAATTATGATTAATTGCATTATGAATATGTAACATCCCTTTTAAGAAGGATGCATAACTGATTTGGGGAGTAACCTTTTACCCTTGATGTAATTGCTCTTTTAAGTTAATGTTATTATGTTATTTTATAGATGATTGATCACCTATAAAATTATTTACAATTCGCTATGTGAAATGAGAGTGAAATTAACAAACATTTATATTAGATATTATAGCCTACCACCACGTAGAGATAAATGTAAATTCTTGAGTGTTAAATACGTTAGTGGTCCCTGTAAGTAACCCAAAAATATAGTTTTAGTCTAGATAACATTTTCTTCAAAGAATAGCCCTCCTAAAGTTTTTCGGCCCTACCGTCATTATTTATTATTTATTATTAAGAAATTACATAATCATTTGGAAATTGGAACATATTATTCTTCGTCTTTGTAACCTAATTCCCCGTCTTCTTCTTGTAGCTCATTCTCAATTGCAGTCGCAATAAAACTCCTCTTCTTTGTAATATAATTCATCATATTCTCCTTCAAAGTTATGTCATGTCATCTTCTATAACAAGTGCTACGAAACTCATCTCCATGTTGTCGAGGAAGAAATTGTGATTGTGAAGCTCATATGGTGTCATACATCTGCAAGAACGGCTGCAATAAAGGCATGCTCTTTTGGAGATATCCATTTTGGCAGAGTGAATATACTTGTGATCTATTCATATGGGATGAAGATTTGGTTGAAAAAGATGTTAATGGTGTTGAAAAGGTAGATGTCAACAAGTTGAAGGATTTGAAGACCGTTGATCTGTTGTGGGAGTTGTATGAAGTTTCAAAGAAGAAGAACATGAATTTGCATTTGAAATTGAAATTAGAGGCATATGCTGTGAAAATTAAGTTTGTGTTTTTTAGTTTCTCTTATGATTAATATGTACCTTACAGTTAAGTGCAATTGTTGAAGTAAATTCATGTTAGTGTTATGTAAGGTTATTTGATAAATGTAACCACTATGTTTTTTAATGGAATTGTGTTTAATTTGACATAATGATTCTATAATTTTGATAAATTAGGCCCTGAGTGTGGTATACATTTTGACAGACATTATGGTAGATTATGCCTAAAATTTGACATAGTTTTGCTTAAATTGACAGATTAAGCCTAAAATTTGATAGAGTTGTGGACAATAATTTGACATACAATGCCTAAAATTATGGCATAAAATCAGAGGTTGCTCCCGATTTGACAGTAATTGTAAAACTAAAAACACCAAATGATTCATTAATGACAAGATACAGCTCAGTAAAGCTTAATACAAACTACATAGTAGCATTATCAAAATACCAAGTTGCTTAATGCTTGTAGCATTATCAAAATACAAATTACTGCTCATAGATTATAGCATAACCAAAATACACATTAGCTTAATGCTTATAGCATTATCAAACTACAAATTCACTCGTATATTCATTGAGTTAAGCCCTTAGTGAATTTCATCTAAATTTTTCATTATCCTAGCACTCTTACTTGGTCCTATTGAGGTATCCTCTTCAATAATTACAATTGGATCTTCTAGATGTTTTCTAGACCCCGTGATGTTTTTTGTTTTGAGAGTTGTGATTCTTTCACTCTTTCTGGTATGAACTACAACATGTTTGACTTTCTTCTTCTTCTTTGAAATCATACTTTTTCCCTTTGATTGGAAGTAATATTTAGGACAATACAACTATAACAAAGCTACAAATTTGACATTATAAAACGTACAGGATCATTGATAGTTCTCTTCACAATTCCTGGTGGTTTTAATGCTTTGGAATTAGTTACTTTTTGTTCCTTTCTAATGAAGCTGAATGTCGAGAACAACATCCTCTTCATTGATGACTTCATTTACCAATGAATCTAGTATATCAGGCTCTATGTTATTTTACCTACCCAAGCCAATATGAGTTTCTGATTTTTCCTGAGAATCAGATGTAGTATGATTTGGGCCTACAATGGTATTACTTGGGCATGCAGATTGAGTAGTTGGTGCAGCCTGAGCAATTTGTACTAAGGCCTGACTCGGTCCTAATTTATTTTGACTTGGTCCTGGATTGTTCTGCCTGTGCTTGCTATTTTTTTGACTTGGACCTACATTGCTTTGACGTGGGCCAAAATTATTCTGACTTGGGCCTACTGATTAATTTTTCTTACCATTCTCCTTTTTTTATTGGGTTTTCTACTATTCACTGACCCCTTAGGTATCCCCTGTAAAAATGAAATAATATGAGCATAATTGGCATTATAACACTACTAATATATGCATTAATCAAAAGCAATATACTAACCCTTTTTGCTGTTGCCAATTTCTACTACTCCAAATGCAATAAATGGTCAACAAGCCAATCTGAGAGCTTTCTTTGTTCCATCAAAACACATATAACACCTTTCAAACCTTGGTTGTAATCCTGGACCTGGAGATTGAATGTTCAACTTGAATGTATTTACTGGTGAAACCCGCATCGATTCAGCACCATATGACCATAATAAACTGTACTTTTTGATAGAGTCCCCCTAAATTATCTTTCTAGCAATCTGCCTTGCCTCAAATGCCCTATAAACCGAAATTTCAGTAGCATATCTCACCCTAACATCTGCAACTACATCATTCAATTTCATCTCGTTATTATTCTTCATCCTATCAACAATGACTTTCGCAACCTAATATGCCTTGGCACTTTTATTAAAAAATTGCCTTCCATATTTATTTTTCTTAAACATGTCTTAATTCTAAATGTTGTTGATGTTAAGACTTTACTACACAATACAATATAGTCACATTTTTTTTTCTTACAAACCACCCCACACTTCACTACATCATTTTTTTTCAAATCTCACGTCCCTACCATTCAAAATATTATGCTCATATAAAGAACTCTTGAACTGCTTCAATGATGAAAATTCTATTCCAACCTTGAACTTAAAATCCTTTGTAATTCCATATGTTTCATTGAACATAACTACATTTGGATTATCATCACTATTTTCATCTTCAGCACCACTATCAAGCTCATGAGTCATATACTCTTCTTCTATTACATGCGATAAAACTATGATTGACTGCCACACTAGAGTCTGCACCATTTGCAGCAGGTATGTTTGTGGGCTGACCATCATCAAAACCCTTATTAAAACCGTCATCAAATACCTTCATCATTTCTTCTTCACTATCTTCAAATTTGATACCATTGACAGAGTAATCACTAGAACTCTCACTAGAATTAATAGATGTATCAACATCATCTTTATTTTCCCCCCTTATTCCTCTGTCTTGCATTCTCCATAAATGTTGTCTCCCTTGTATTTGGTTTGGGCTCAGTGTAGATTTCAACATCACCTTTATAGTTATCAACAAATGCAGTTAACTCAAATGCATCACCATCACCCCTAAATGAGTTTTATATAAGCTTCTATACTACCACCACCATGTTTCCACCACATTTTCACTGCATTATATTCAAACCCAGGATCCACCCCCTTTATTAAATCACATGCCTCAAAAAATGAACAAAAATCAGAATCTTGATAACTAATTGCTTACCCTCCCTCCCCCCCCCCCCCCCCCCCACCTTAACATAATGTGTTTTACAAAACAATCCTTTGTGTAAAATACTATCTTAAATAGACTCGTGCTTACACATTGGGCAGATACAATCAACATTGGACCTACAAGTTAACAACATAAGTAGAAAATCAAAGATTACGACATACTTTAAAGTAAAATCCAATGCCTAGACCAATGTTTAATTAAAAAATTATTTAAGAAGTTAAACATGTGGACATACCTCAGATTCAATTTTCGAGGGACCACAAATCACAGCAAAGACCACAAGCAAACACCTTTCAAGACCACCTTTTCAATGCACAGTTTGGGACCACAACACAAAAGAGACTTAATTAGAAACGCAATAAGCTTCAAAACAACGGCATATAAATCCAAAAAAAAATCGGTTAGTGCTACAATGGACAAATTGAACAAACTGGAAACATTCGCTTGAAGAAGATAAGATGAATAGAAAACCTTTGACACAAAACATTCACTTGAAGAAGAGAGAGATACTTTCACTTGAAGAAGAGAAGGGAGAGAGAGAGAGACGTTAAGGGTTTTTTCTTTCAATAAAAACATCTTATTTTTACCTCATATTAGACAAATGGTAGTTTCTAACTACGTGACTCTTCATTATTCAGTAATATTTAAAAATTTGACACCTAATCATCCTCATCAGCTTCTGTTAAGTCAAATAAATGGAAGAGACAAAAAAAAAATAAAGATGAAAAAATATATAGGGACCACTCTTTGAAGAAAAATGTTATAGGGAGTGAAACTAAATTTTAGGTTACTTATAGGGATTAAAAACATATTTTTTTGAAATTTAAATATTTTAATTAACTTTAATTGTTTAACCTTAAATTGTAATTTATCAAGAAATTGAAAATTTCTTATAAGTTGTTAAAAGTTTAATGACTAAGATATTATAATTGAATAATTTTGAGAATGAATAATCACATAAAATAATATTTTAATTTATAAGATGAAACAAAGAGTGCAAGGAAAAAACACAAGTTTTATCATTATCTTTTTCAAAGCAATTCAAAAACTTTTTTATTCAACTTGTTCAATATAAAATCCAATACTAACTTTAATAATTTTCTTCCACAGTTAAGATAATAGCACTCAGCACAATATAACATATTTAGTACATTTGCGAAATCACAAATCATTCATATACCCATCAAAACAAACAGGAAAAAGGCTATCCAATTTGAGGATGAATCACGTCATTTCCTATTAATTAAGAACTTTCACTCTTTAACTCTTCCTCCTTGGAGCCATTTTCTTCAGGAGTTGCCTTAGATACTTGATCAACAGTAGGTCCATAAGCCCAACTGCATACTAAATAATACATTAAATTAAGAGCACTAAGTCCAACTATAACCCAATAGTACTTGTCAAAACGACCCTTGTTAATATTATCATTAATCCACCCTTGTTTTCCTCCTCTTGAAGTAACGTTTTCTATAGTGCTGAATACAAAAGAAGATAACAAGTTTCCTACGGCCATTCCTAATACACTGAGGGAAGTGGCAATACTAGACATACTCCTTGGAAACTCTGTGTAATAGAATTCATTTTGGCCTATAGCATTGATTGCATCCGCTATACCACCCAAACAAAGTTGAGGCGCAAGCCACATTGCAGACATTTTCAACACTCCATGAGGATCATTCAAGTATCCTTCTTTGATTGCTTTCTTTCTCCTTATACTCTCAAAAGTCGCCGCAGTTACCAACTGAAGAAAAGATATAAACAACCCTATTCCCATTCTTGTCTTTGGACTTATCCTCACTGGTTTCCCTTTTATCTTTGATGCTAGAGGAATAAGAACGCGATCATACAAAACAATCCATATAAATATTGCACCTACCAAGATAACGCTAAAAGATCCTGCTGGAACTTCAAAGTGTGAGGTGATATGTCTGTCTAAGGATTTAGCTTGAAGCAATCCAAATGATCCTCCAATGTTAAGGGACATCATGATCCCTGTTGACCACAACGGAATAACTCTAACAAGGGCTTTTAGTTCTTCTACTTGATCTACTGTGCATAGACTCCATGGATTTATCGCGAAACCATCTGATGCTATATCTTGCTCATGATCCTTAATAACACATGCTTTATTCATAAACCTGACAATGAAAATCTTAAGCCGATGAAATCTATGTTTTAATCAGACAAATGGTTTTTGAGTCTACATACCTTAGTCTATCAGTTGGAACAACAAGATCTGAGTCTTTATTGTGATGGTAAAATTCAGCTGAGTTCTGAGAAGGTAACTGAAAATTTCTGTTCTTAAAAGCAGCAACAGTTACTTGAGCAAAACCAGTGAACAAAGTGGTTCTTTTTGTAATCTTAACATAAAGAGGAGAAGCTAGAAAGAATAAGAGAGTAGATAAAAGCATGAGTGCTGCGGGAACACCGAAACCGATCTTCCATCCAAGATGATCTTGAATATATACAATTATAGTGAGAGCAATTATGACAGCAAAAGTTGTGAAAGCATAATACCAACTGAAGAAAATTTCCAAAACTCTATGGTTATTTGGATTATCTTTTCTATTCACTTGGTCAGCACCAAATGCTAAAGAACACGAAAGACCACCATTTCCAATCGACATTAGACCGAACGCGGAGAGTAACACTGCCATTTGACCTTTTGTTGCTGATTTACAGCCTCCAGTTTGATGGTTACATGAAGGGGGCCTTGCTTGTGGGAACATGGCTGTTAACCACAGCAGTGTTATTCCCAGAAAAGTCACAGCAGAACCTAATCCAACGCCGAGGAAACGACCTAAATAAGAATCTGCTATAAAAGCACCAACAACAGGTGTGAAATTACTGGCAGCAGAAGATAAGAGAAGAATCTGAGTAGCTTTTCCAAGATGAAGTCTGTAACTTCCCATCAAATAGGTTATCATGTTAGGTAATAATCCCAAACTAGCCATTCTCGCAAGTGCTTCATTCGCTGTGCAACAACAACAAAACCATATCATAGAACAAAACTCAAACTGATCATAACAAAAAAACAATAATCAAAGTTATAGAAAAGATACCAATGATGAAAGGTATGGTGATAAGACCACCCTTGCGTCTTTCTGATTGCTGTGAGATTTCAAAAACTGAAGAATGTTCAACTTCCTTGTCCATTTTCATGATACAAGTGCTGTCAATGATTGTTGCGAATTGCAACCGTTTTTATACAAATGGTTTTATTAGCTTTTTATAAACAGTTTTCTCTTTTCTAAAATTTAAAAACCATAAAATTTGGGTTGATTTACTTTTCTTAAAATCATAAAATACTGGAAAATGGTCAATTTTCACTAACTTTCTTTAATATACCATGCATCTTGTCAAATAATTCTCTCTAATATGAAATAATTGTTATAGAGAGAAAATGTTTAAAATAAAAAATAAGAAAAAGAGAGAAAATGTTTACCATAAAAATGGGAAAAAGAGGTTGCTATAGAGAAAACATGTTTACAGAAATTTAAATAAAAACAAGAAAAAAATTATATTATTTTTATATAAAAAAGAAAAAGAAGTAAAATAATTATTATGTTTTTCAATAAATTTTTAGGATAATATTGAAATGAAAATAAACTATATAAAAAACACGTTTTTTTATATATTATTGGCATCTAGATATGCACTTCATGTTAATCTGATTGTTTTTTTAATAGGTAAATGTGTAAAAATAAAAACTAAACTTTTTTTTTTAATATACTATGTACTTTGTTCAACTCTTCTCTATATTATTAAAATAATGTTATAGAGAGAAAGTATTTGCATATTTTAATATTTTTAAATATTAAACATGATAGAGGAAAATTATTCTTTTTATTATGAAAAAAATGTTATAAGTCAAATTCTTACTAGAAATAAAAGTTATAAAAAAAATGTTTAAAATAATAATAAGAAAAAGAGAAGAAATGTTAAAAATAAAAATAGAAAAATAAATATCTATAGATAAAACATGTTTACAGAAGTTAAAATAAAAAATAAGAGAAAAAATTATATTACTTTTATAGAAAAAAGAGAAAAAGAAATTAAATAATTGTTGTATTTGTCAAAAAATATTTAGGATAAAATTGAAATCAAATCAAATATATCAAAAGCACGTTTTTCTTTAAATATTATTAACATCTAGAGACTTCAGGTTAGTATGATTACTTTTTTTATAAGTATATGTGTAAATATAAAAATTAAACTTTTTTATTTAATTAACATATTATGTATTTTGTTCAACTCTTCTATATATATTATTAAGATAATGTTAATTATAAAGAGAAAATATTTGCATTTTTTAATATTTTTTAAAATTAAATGTTATACTATCAAATTCTTCTCTCTCTTCTCTTTAATATGAAATAAAAGTTATAGAGAACAAAAGTTTTAAATAAAAAATGAAAAAAAACAGAAAAAATATTTAAAATAAAAATAGGAAAAAGAGGTTGTTATAGAGAAACATGTAGATACAGACGTTATAATAAAAAGGAGAGAGAGAAAAAAAAAGTTAAATAATTGTTGTATTTTTCAATAAGTTTCTAAGATAAAATCGAAAAGAAAATAAACTACATCAAAAACACGTTTTTCGTTATATGTTATTAGTATTCAGACGTGCACTTCACGTTAATTTCACGGTGTTTTTTAATGCTCAAACGCGTAATAAAAGAAATTGGACTTTTTTGTTTAACATATGCAGTTTGTTTAACTATTCTCTTCTCTCTATTATTAAAGGAATGTTATAAAGAAAAAATATTTACTTATTAAAAAAGGTTATTACAAAAATTTTAAAAAAAATGTTACTCGCTATGTCTCAAAAATGATTGATGCATTTTATAAAATTATTTATCTCAAAATAAGTGTCGCTTTTAATTTTCAATACAATTCTAGGATTTATCATAAAATATATATATTTAAATAATCAATTAGAAGTACGTTAAGGTTCTTATGTGATGCTAAGCTCAAAAATAAAGATGTCAAGAGCTTAAACTCCACCAGGATTGTGAAAGAGATGAAGTGTAAAGACTTGTTTGGTCTTGTTTGTCTGAGTTAAAATAATAGAAATAAGTTATCAAAAATTTTAAAAAAATGGAAGAAAAATATTATATTTTTTTAATCAAAAAATAAAGCAGAAGTTAAAGAATTAAATAATTGTAAAAAAATAGAATGAAAATAAGGTACATAAAAAATATATATAATTCAAAGATAAAAATGTCAAGACTTGAAACTCCAGAGTTGTGAAAGAGATGAAGTGTGAAGACTTGATTGGTCGTGTTTGTCTGCGTGACCAATGTCTGATAAAGACACTAGGGTACTTCTAAAAACGTTATGGCTATATTACACACACACACACACTAAAAACTCTTAAGAAGCCTATCATATTTTGATTAAATCACTGAAACAAATTGTAAGGCCTAGATGGTTGTTTACAAGAGTGTCTGATTGATTAACATACATTTTCGAACCGAATAATCAATTAGATCTTTGGCTAATACATTAGATCCTTCTTAGTTGAGTCTAAAACTAATTGGGATAATCTCTTAATGATTGGTGATGGTTATACATCAAAACCTTCCCTTTGCGGCCTAAGCAATCAATTATTTAGGTTGTCTAATCGACTAGCCTAATCAATTAGAGCATTTATTTGGCCCATGTATTGTTTCCAAATTTGTATCATGTCTTGGCCTATAAATATAGAGCTTATTTATCACTTTTTTCACATCCAGAAAGCGGTTAAAACCCTCATTTTTCATTTCCCTCATCATCTCTCTAATCATCTCACATATTTTTGTCATAGTGCTTCGAGAGTGTTCTTGGGTCTAAGTGACGATATTTGTTCTAGGTGAAGGAAAAGTTATAAACTTACCAAAAGTGTATTTTCTCTTGTGTAAATAAATCTTCCATAGGAATTTGATATTTTATTTGTGAGCTAAACAAGCTAAAAAATCTTATTTGTATTGGGAGATTGTCTTAGAAAGTCTCCGTCTTGGTTCGTGAGTTTTGTCATTAAAGAAAAAGCTCCTTTTTGGTTCATGATGAGGCCTGAGACGTTAGCATTATCAAAGTGGATGAACTTATTGGATCCTTGCAAACCTTTGAGATGACAATAAATGATATAATTGAAAAGAAAAACAAAAGTATTGTCTTTGTATCCAACACTGAAGATGATGAAGATCAATGTGATACTGATGAAATCCTATCAGATGTTATAGCTCTTGTTGGTGGAAAGTTTAACAAAGCTTTGAAGATACTAGACAGAAAGTGGAGGACAAATGTTGTAGACAAAGTGCCAGATAACTTCAAGAACATTAGTCCCTAATACAAAAACAAAGATGAAGACAAACACATGATGGAGATGTCACCAATGTGGAAGATATGGCTATATAAGGCCCTACTATTATAAGTTGTATGGATACCCTCAGTCTTATAATCAGCCAAGGTTCAACAGAAAAGGAGGCAAGAACATTCAAGCTAGAAAAGTATGGAAACCGAACGAAATTGTCATTTGTCTCATAGCTCACACACCTCTTAGTGTTTCCTCAATAGAAGATTGGTATTTTGATAGTGGATATTGCAGACGCATTATGGAGAAAAGAACTATCTTGAAAATTTAAAACCTTACTCCAATAGTTATGTTACCTTTGATGATGGAGCAAGAGGAAAAATCAATGGTATATGCAAGTTATTCTATCCAGGTATGCCTAGCCTTGATAATGTGCTACTGGTAGAAGGATTAATCACAAACTTGATCAATATAAGTCAATTATGTGATCAATGTTTCAACAAATTAGAATGCATTGTTTCCATCAAAGATCAAGAAGTGTTAGTGAAAGGATCAAGATCAAAAGACAACTGTTATTTATGGATATCTCAAAGTAAAAGTCAACCCTTAACATGTTTGATATCCAAGGTATATGAGACCAAGATATGGCACCAAAAACTTTGTCATCTCAACCTTAAGAGTATGAAAAAGATAATATCTGAAGATGCTATCAAGGGATTGCCTAAACTCGAGAATGAAGAGGGAAAATTTGCGGAGAGTGCCAGCAGACCAATATGTCCCACAAGAGGCTCCAACATCTTGCCACCTCAAAAGTTCTAGAACATATGGATTTGATGGAGCTCATGCAAGTAGAAAGCCGGAGTGGGAAAACATATGTCTTTGTGTATGTGGATAATTTTTTAGATACACTTGGATGAATTTTATTAAAGAAAAAATTGACATATGTAATTTTGTCAAGATGGTGGAATATTATGTTGAGCAACTGCAATCTGAATTTGAGATGAGTCTTGTAGGAAGTTTGACCTATTTTCTTGGTCTACGAGCAAAGAAACTAAGTGATATTTTTTGCTAAAGCCTTAGATGATATTAAGTTTGGAAAACTAAGGGATGTTATTAGTATATTCAGCACGTAAAATAAGGGAAATATCTTCAAATTGAAAATTTTATCATAGCTATTATTTCCTCACAAGCAAAAATAACCTTCCACTGTCTCTATTGTTCTAGCACATCTGTTCACCTTCACCTTTCTCAAGTTCCTCAAACCCATTCAGAAACGAGCCAAAAATCTAATGATGCTAAGACATCTGAACCAAAGCCAATTAAAAATGCTTATAGGGTTAAGATGCTTGGAGTCAATTTAGGAGATCAATCTACAAAGAAGACAACTAAGGTTTCTTGATCTAGCAACATTGCTGATGAGCCAAAAGTGATTCTAAATCCTGTATCTCTGAATATGGTTGTTCCAATTGACATTTCAACAAAAATATCAAAGAGTGGTGCTACTAAGAAGAAGAAATCATCTAAAAAGGTAAGTCCATCTGAAATGGGATCATTTGTGCATGTTCATGATCATGTTGAAACTGTGAATATTGCTATGAAAATTGACTCCAAACCCATTGGAAAAATCATTAATCATGTTAAATCCACTTTTGAGGAACCATGTGTTGAATCACATATTGATCCACATGTTGAACCAAATGTCGAAACATCTGTTTCAACATCTAGTGGCCCACAGACTGAACTCACTTTTGTATCAATTGGTGACCTATTGAACCTCCCACTGAATCCATTGATGAACCACTGACATAATTTACTGAAATTTGTGGCATTTCAATAAAAAGACATTATTTTAAAAAAAAAATCTGGCGGTTTAACGTAATATAAAACCGCCATAATTTTTGCATTTTTTTGGTAATGCTACATCCAATTTAGTACATGTGGTGCACACTTATATGTTATGATTCTCACAAAATGTTTCTACTTGTTGAGTAGATCGATAAGAAAAATGAACAACTAACAATGTCAGTCAAACTAAATAATCTAACTTATAAAGATTCAACCGATAACAAATCTAAAACCTATATGCAAACATAATTTCAAATAATCAAACCCAAAGAAAAAGACGAAGAGAATAGAAAAATTACACAATTGTTTATTGACAGAGTTTGACCCAAAACGATACATAATTATGTGGGAGAGAAAATCTCTCTCATTGATTATCAATAAGTCTTTACAAGAGTTACAAAAAGATCACAAAAAATTAACTCCAAATGCATAAGGTGAACAATCCTAATTTCTCTTTTTTTTTTTCTTCTTCCATCCCATGATGAATTCTCTCTAGGATTTGTTTCCTATTCATTTGAGTGTAACCATGATCATTTCCTATCAATTACAAACTTTTGATCTATAATCAACCCCATTAATCCTTTGTTAACTCTACCTCCTTAAAGCCATTTTCTTCACTAGTCTTGAATTCAGTTAACTCTTTCTCCATTGAACTAGTTTCATCACTAACCTTCCTTGGTACCATTTTCTTCAGTCTCCTTAGATACTTTATCAACAGTAGGTCCATAAATCCAACTGCACACTAAATAATATACAAAATTAAGAGCACTAAGCCCAACTATAACCCAATAGTACTTGTCGAAACGACCCTTGTTAATATTATCATCAATCCACCCTTGTTTTCCTCCTCTCGAAGTAACATTTTCTATAGCGCTGAATACAAAAGAAGATACCAAATTTCCTGCAGCCGTTGCTAAACCAGAAAGGGAAGCGGAAACACTAGACATAGTCGTGGGAAACTCTGTAATAGAACTCATTATGGCCTATACCATTGAATGCTTCAACTATTCCACTCAAACAAAGTTTTGGTGCAAGCCACATTGCAGACATTTTCAACACTCCATGAGGATCATTCAAATACCCTTCCTTGATTGCTTCCTTTCTCCTTATAGAAATCAATGAACTTCCATGAAAACATTTCACAGGATTCAGCCAATTGTCTTGATTTGCTATCTCATTGATCCATAATTTAGATTTTTGAGAAGTATAATAGTCATCCAATAATAGGGGTTTCCTTTTTTTCAAATGAACTGTTTGCAGACCTATTGATTCTAATAACTGATTCCCGAGTGCATCATTCATCCGTTTCAATTCATCCATATGGATCTGGGACCTATGAATGGGCATACTTCCGAAACTCACAAAGAAAAAAGGAAGTGAGTTCGACAAAAGGGGAAGAAGCTTGGACAAAAACAAACAAAGTCTCAAATGTTGCTCCAGTTACAAAGTGCAGAAAAGAAAAAAATAACCATATTCCCATTCTTCTCTTTGGACTTATCCTAACTGGTTTCCCTCTTATCTTTGATGCTAGAGGAATAAGAACGCGATCGTAGAGAACAATCCATATAAATATTGCACCTACCATGATAACGCTGAAAGATCCTGCTGGAACTTCAAAGTGTGAGGTGATATGTCTGTCTAAGGATTTAGCTTGAAGAAATCCAAATGATCCTCCAATGTTTAGGGACATCATGATCCCTGTTGACCACAATGGAATAACTCTAACAAGGGCTTTTAGCTCTTCAACTTGATCTACTGTGCATAGTCTCCAAGGATTTATCACGGAACCATCTGATGCTATATCTTGCTCACGATCCCTAATAACACATGCTTTATTCATAAACCTGAAAATGAAAATCTTTAGCTCTTGAAATCAAATAATTAATGCGAGAAAATGTTGGTATGGTTATTTTATTCTACATACCAAGATCTGAGTTCTTGTTATGATGGTATAAACCAGTTGAGTAGTTCTTAGGTGGTAATGGAAATTTTCTGTTCTTATAAGTAGCAACAGATACTTGTGCAAACCTAGTAAACAACAGTACCATATTATACATCAACAAAATTCAAACTCATTCAAAAAATAATAAATAATTCAAAGTTATAGAAAGGATACCAATGATGAAAGGCATTGTGATAAGGCCACCCTTGCGTCTTTGTGATTGTTGTGAGATTTCATCAGCATCATCAACAGAATAAAGTTGAACTTCCTTGTCTATTTTCTTATTTGTTTCTTCTTAATGCATATGCAGGATAGTAGTTTATTAAAATAATATACAAGTTACAAGTTTCTAATTATCTACGACCAATCAATCATTTTGTAACAAAAAAGGAAAAACCAATCAATCATTGGATACGCACTCACCGCAGTCTGGCCTACAGTTATTGTTTAGTGAGTTCTCAAATCTTTCTATTGGTTTCACACCATACATACATGATCCATGGAACGATGTTCAGTTGCACTTGCATCTATTATTCTCTTTTTTTTATATATATACACTAGCCCAATAAAACTCTGGCTTTAGGCCTCAAAATATTAATTTTTATTAACTAGTATATACATACATACTATACATATTAGAGATAGCAACATTTGCTTGAAAAATGAGTTTGAAATTTTTTATTTTTTTAGACATGATTATTTAGTATGAGATATTGGAGATATTGTTTGTAATAAGTTCAATTAGTAAAAAAAATTAATGTAAGAATATATGTATTGATGTTACTATACAACAATTGAAATGCCTAATTATATTTTTTGAAAAATACAGAAAATGTGATTTTGAAATTGTTCTCATTTTTGTCCAAAAAAAATTGCTTTTGAAATGAATATAGAATCGAAATTTTGTGAAAAACAAACTATTTATAAAAAGAAATAATTTGATGAGAATATTGATAACGAAGTTGTTAAATCTCTCGAGGAATCATTTAAAATTGATTATTTTTATGTATAGTAGATAAAACAATTATATCATTTCGAAAATAGGTTCGAACCATTTAAATTGTATACTGACATTTTTGAATTTCTTTTTAGCATTAAAAAAATAAGGTCATTAGATAATGAAGAGTTAAAAAAATATTTTCTTAATCTTGAACGCTCATTAAAATAAGGGTTGACAATGAACCGAACCAACTCGGATATAATTTGGAACTCGGTTCGACAATTAAATCGTTGAACTAGTTTCATGAACCAAATATGCTAAATATGAGGAAAAAAATAAGTTTGTTAACTAAATGAGCTGAACTTGAACTATACATAGTTTGATTCGTTAAATTCATGAATCAACACGATTATATATGAGAATGATTAAATTGTTTTTAAGAATATGTTAAAAGATGTACTCTAAATCTTAACCCTATATTTTATTTTAATATAACGGTTTTAATTGATAATTTATATTCTCAAGTGAGTAAAATATTTCAAAAATTAATTGTATAAATAAAATCAACAAAATCAACATCATATAAATTATATATTTTTTAAAAATAATTTAAAAATTAACATATATTTTCTAATTAAAAAATATCTTCTAAATTTCTTTAAATTTAAGAAAATCAAATAAATTTTCTAAATTTCTATTAATTAAAAATATATATTCTAATAAAATCTACATCATATAAAAATAATTTTTTTAATTTTTTTTGATTATCTTTAAAAATATATATATTTTATATTATATTTAGAATTAATTTTAATTATTTTAGATTCATAGATTTAAATATACAATATTTGCTAATCTTATAACTTTTATTTTATTCTAATATATTTTTTTTAAAATGTCAAATATATATAAAAAAATAGACTTTAAAAAAATGTCTTTTAAGTTTGTGAAGCAAGCCAACTGAACTTAACGAGATAAATCTAACGAGTTGAACCAAATTGTTCTTGAACTTATAACTAGTAGAGTTGAAGCTCAAAAAAAGTTTGTGTCGAACTTGAACCGAGATTTGAGCTGAACCAATTCTTAACGAGTCAAGTCAAGTTGAGTCGAGCTGAGGAGGATTCGACTCAACTCATTTTCAGCCCTAGTTAAAATATAATGTAAACTCAAATATTGATGGATTAAATTTATTTACATAATTAAACATCTTAAAAGAAATTATATATGGAGAAAATGATATACTAATTAATATACTTAATTATGTAAAAAAATGATTCTTTCCCAAATGCATATACTGCTTATAGAATAATTTAACAATTCATGTAAGTATTGTTTATGTGGAACATAATTTTTCAAAATTAAAATTAATAAAATCCTATTTAAAATCAACAAGGTCTTAACAAAGATTAAATGCATTTACTTTATTATCTATTGAAAAAGAGTAATTTTACCTAAATAATTTAAATAAATTTTATTATCTATTGAAAAAAAGAGTAATTTTGTCAAATATTCTTTTACGTTATTTTTTTTTTTTGTAATAAATTGGTCATTTAAGTTTTTTTTTTTTAAAAATGGATCCTTTAAGTTATCAAACGTGTGCCTCATTACCCTTTTTTAATAGAGTAAATGTGTTAATTATGGATGCAATTATTTTGAGTGGTATGAAAATGATGAAGTGTAACCAAAAATACAACAGTCACACATTTTTAAATGTTCAAAATGAGAGAAAAAGGATGTAGAAATCAGCCTAAAGGATAAAGATGTTACAAAAAAATAACTTAAAGAACCAACATGTTAAAAAAAAATTAACTTAAAAGGATCCCTGATGTAATTTTTCCAATTATTTATATATACAAAATTAATGTTATAAAATCCTAATTCTTGTTGAAAATATAATTCATGGTGTCGAAGCATGTTGTTGCCAAAACACCTAGGTGTCGAAGAGTCTAGGTGTCAAAGTGTCAAAGTGTTGAGGAGTTAGTCTTGTTAGGTCTGACATATTATGATTGGCTGTATTTTGGAAAAATAATTATTATTGACAGATGTTGAACAAGATGTTCTGACATGTTCTTTCAACATTGCATTATGACCTAGCCTTTGTATCTTGTGAGATTTGGTTTCTTTAATGTTTTTATCTTAAGATTCTCTGAAGATTTAGTTCACGTATTATGTTGAGCGTTTTCCATAAAGCAAAGGCGTTTGTGTCTTGACTTACTTACGAAGTAACAATGTTAAGACATTTTAGGAAACATTAGATTTAATTGAGATCATATTTTCAGAAGATTGTGCAGAGATCTTGGATCTGCTTCAAATCAATATCGAAGCCCATGCCTCTCCACTGCTATTTATAGAGATGTTCTATACCTAAGAAGGTATCGAAACAACGCATTATATTATTCAAATTAGGGTTTTGTATGTGTACTTTTTGTGAGTCATTCGAGTATCTCCTCGATACTTGAATTGGACCTAGTGTATTGAGTTATAACTAATAATCCCTCAGAAGCTTTTAAGGGACATCATGATCCCTATTGACCATAATGGAATAACTCTAACAAGGGCTTTTAGCTCTTCAACTTGATCTACTGTGCATAGTCTCCAAGGATTTATCGCGGAACCATCTGATGATATATCTTGCTCACGATCCTTAATAACATAAGCTTTATTCATAAACCTGAAAATGAAAATCTTTAGCTCTTGAAATCAAATACTTAATGCTAGAAAATGTTGGTATGGTTATTTTATTCTGCATACCTTAGTTTATCAGTGGGAACAACAAGATCTGAGTTCTTGTTGCGATGGTATAAACCAGTTGAGTAGTTCTTAGGTAATGGAAGTTTTTTGTTCTTATAAGTAGCAACAATTACTTGTGCAAAACTAGTACACATGCTTATTCTTTTCTTGATCTTGACGTAAAGAGGAGAAACAAGAAAGAATAAGAGAGTAGATAAAAGCATGAGTGTTACAGGAATACCCAAACCAATTTTCCAACCAAAATGATCTTGAATGTATACAATTCTTGTAAGACCTATTATGACACTAATAATTGTGAAAGCATAATACGAACTGAAGAAAGTTTAGAGTTGTTACTATGTGATCGCACACGTAGACACGCTAGGTTGAACTATGCTAAAAAACAGTGTTTGGTGTTTGTAATTTCCATTTCTATACATACCAGGAAAGTGACAACAGAACCTAATCCAACACCCAACAATCGACCTAAATAAGAATCTACAAGAAAAGCGCCAATAACAGGTGTGAAATTGTTGGCTGCAGAAGATAAGAGAAGAATCTGAGTAGCTTTTCCAAGATGAAGTATGTAACTTCCCATCAAATAAACTATCATGTTTGGCAATATTCCCAAACTTTCCATACTTGAAAATGCCTCATTTGCTGCAACAAACAACAATACCATATTATACATCAACAAAATTCAAACACATTCAATAAATAATAAATAATTCAAAGTTATAGAAATGATACCAATGATGAAAGGGATTGTGATAAGGCCACCCTCGCGTCTTTGTGATTGTTGTAAGATTTCATCAGCATTGTCAACAGAACAGAGTTCAACTTCCTTGTCCATTTTCTTATTTGCTTCTTCTTAATGCAAATGCAGGATAGTACTTTATTAAAATAATATACAAGTTACAAATTTCTAATTATCTACAACCAATCAATCATTTTGTAACAAAAAAGGAAAAGCCAATCAATCATTGGATACGCATTCACTGCCGTTTGACCTATAACTATTATTTAGTGAGTTCTCAAATCCTTCTATTGGTTTCACACCATACATGCATGATCCATGTAACGATGTTGAGTTTCACACCATACACATGCGGACAGACGGTTTTAACCGTTATAACTATATAAAGGAGAAAACACATCATTTTCAGGTATTCAAATTCATTCACACTCTCATATTGCTTCTCGTTCTCTCAATGACTTGGACATTGTAGTTCAAACCTTGTATGATTCAAATTGCACTAAAGTCTATGAACAAAGGTGAATACCTTGAGCAACTGAGTCATTTGTCCCGTACCCAAGGATATCCTAGACAAGTATAGGAATTATCCACTCTCATCATTCTTTGTTACTTAAGGCTCATGATGTACAACTCGAATCAAAATTGACAAGTTGCTGATATGAGATCCTGATGATTGATCTTGATGATGCAATGTTACTTGTTGTAGAATAAGACTTGACAATCATTTTATTTGAATTGTGCTAAAGTCTATGAACAAAGGCAGATACCTTGAGCAATTGGGTCATTCATCCCGTACCCAATGATATTTTAGACAAGAATATGGATTATCCACTCTCATCATTCTTTATTTCTTAAGGCCCGTGCCACACAATCTGAATTATGATTGACAAGTGTTGATACCTTTGTTGTGATTGAGAAGTAATCCACTTTGTTAGTTATGCTTGACTGGCATCGACTTTGAAGTCTTGATCTTGGATTTGAACCTTGAGGTCTTGAGATATTGAGATTCAGAACATCCAATATAGCTTGAGCACAATGGACTTGCCGTATCAAGTGATCAAGGATCTTTTGATCACTTGAATAGTCTTGAGGATTAAAGCACAATACAAAGGATTTGGTTTACCAAAGTGACATTTGGTCAACACTGATCAGTGGGATCCAGAGAAATTAACTAGGCTATGTACAACCCTAAATGAATTAATCAATGAAAATGAAATCATGTATTTCTAAGTAAACTCTAAGCTAAGGGATCATTCATTAAAAATCAGAATTTCTACCTAGGGGCAAAATGGTCAATATGCCAAAAATAGATTAATTAGAAAAATAGTTTCTAAAAATCAACATTTAATTAAAACTACTTAACCCTAATTATATCTAATTATGAAAAATCTAATTAGTCTAATTATCTAATTATCCTAATCAAGTCTAACATAACCTAATCAAGATTTACAACTTAATTAAATTCTAAAATCTAATTAAGACCTAAATTCTTAATTATTCTAAAAAAAGAATATTTTAATTAATCTAATTAGAATCATAACCAATCATGATTAATTTTAATCCTAATTCTAATTCTAATTATCAAAAAGAAAAAAAACCATGAATTAACTAGTAGGTTCACTAATGGGGGTAAAGGCCCAAAACTGGGGTTTATGCCAACAAAACGCGCTTGGCCCTGGGAAGGCAAGGCCCAGCGCTTAGCTGATTGATTAGAGGGGGTGTGAATGTCACTTGGAGTGGTGTGAACATCTCTTGGGATTGAGGCCTAAATGGATTTGGCCAAAACACACGAGGATGCAACGGACTCAAGACAAACTCACTTTCCTCCACGCTCAACTATCGCGTTCCTAAACATCGACCTGAACCGATGACTATGCCGCGCCGGGAACTTCCTCCTGCGGAGGCGGAGGTCCAAACATACATCAATAGCATCAGCTCAACGTCCTCTACCACAAATCAACTTCCAATTTTTCCGATTTTAAATCAAACATCCAAATCGAGCCGAAATCAAACAAACGCTAACTCACCAAATCTTGAATTAAACGCGAGAAAAGATTGATTCCGAGTCCAAAACATAGAGGTTTGGCTCCACTAACTACAAAATACGTCATAGAAAGGAGAAACGGCCGAGAAAGAGGAATTTCACCAACCTACGAGACGGAAAAGTGTCCCGGTGAAAATTGCACTCAAAGCGAACGAACGCGAAGATGAATGCGCCTTTAGGTAAGCTTCTGAATTCCCTCCTTCTTCCTATTTGGTTCTTTCTTCTTCCTCGATTCTTTTGAATTCTCGATTGTGTGCGTTCTTGTGGCGTGTGAGGATATGCAGAGGTTAAGCTCAACTGCTTAGAGCTTATGAGGTTGAAGCTCTATCAGTTAGGAGGATTTCAAGCGTTTCGAGAGGGTGAGGGAGAGAGGTTGAAGATGAAATGTGAGAGTGAAGAGTGAATGTTCATCAAATTCGAAAATGTAATGATGTATGTTTATATATAGTTTCAAAGTTGTTAGAAATTCTCATGAAATGCAAAACAAAAGGCAATATTAGTTAGAAATTCCACTTAAATTGCAATGTAAATTCACTTGAAATTACCTTGGAATTAGAAATTAGTTAGTAGTTAGTTTAAGTTTGTTATGAATTGGTTAATTTCAGTTACTGACTTGTTGGTGTGTTGATCAAATGTGAATGTTAGTTAGGGATGGAAGTTAGGGTTAGTTGGAACCTCTATTAAAATCAGTTATGGTAGCTTGAATTAGTTATCTTAACTCTGTTAATGACTTAGGGAAAGTTCTGTTAAGAGTTACTCCTACTGTTAATGAATTAGTTATAGTTAGAGTGTTAAGTTAGCTTGTGAATTAGAGTTGAAGAATTCTGCAGGTGCCAAACTTCAGTTAGTTGCAGTGCAGCCCTGCTGTTGTTCTGTTAAGCAAGTTTCAGGTTGAATGTTAATGATTGAAGGAGATATGGTTCTTTTATGTTGGTAGAAATGTTAGAAATACAATTAATTATCAACTAGTTAGTTATGTTGGATAGTTAATGAAAAAAGAAATGGACTAAAATGCTTTTCTAGCAGGGTTTGAATGATTGTTAATTGCAAACTATCTCTACTGCTAGTATGCTGAAATAATATGTGGATTATCTATCTAATTTGAATGTAATTGTATTATTATATGGAGGTTATTATGAAGTGTTGGATTTGTTGTGCTATGCTAACTAATGCATCGATATACACTTAATGCAGGTTTTTGGATGATGGGCAAAGGTTGATTTGGTTTGTAACTTGGTCAAGACTCCAAAGCATGTTGGCACAAAGGTGTATTTGCACTTGTAATGGGAAAGGGTTTTAGGAATTAGTGGTTGACTTTGGTCAACTGTTGACCAAGAAGTCAACAGTTGACTAAAAGTCATCCTTTATAAAAATTGCATTTTTTATTATTTTCCTTTGTAATGAACAGAGTAAGTATGGTATGAATAAATGAATGGACCTTTATTTGAATAGAATGCTCTTTAAATCAATGCAAAATGTCTTACTTTTCAAATAAGTAAAATCCCTCCAA
This sequence comes from Lathyrus oleraceus, assembly GCF_024323335.1. Lineage (NCBI taxonomy): Eukaryota > Viridiplantae > Streptophyta > Magnoliopsida > Fabales > Fabaceae > Lathyrus > Lathyrus oleraceus. The sequence goes on from NC_066583.1 coordinate 635,984,922, forward strand.
ATATTCAAATTTGAATCAAACCTTAGAATGGACTATGGACTTATCACACTTGGCTAAGTGAACTTATGAATGAGAAATATGAATCAAGAACTAATGGGACAATGAATGCACCATAAGGAATGAATCAATGGATTATGGACTTGAGGGAAACCATGAATGAAACAAAGTCTTGCGACTTATTGGATCACCATATAGTAAGCCATGGTCAATAAATGATTAAACTTGATAAAAGATACCAAAGAACAAAGGCATGACTTAAACCAAAGTGATCAGATACCACAATCCATGAACTAGGGTTCCATGGCTAGGCCAAGATATTGATGCCAATCATACAATCAAGGACCTCAAATCCACAAGTAAAGCCTTCAAACCAAATGGTCCTCCAATGACATGAATTAAGAAGTTAGGGCTTCCAATACCCCAATGCAAACCACATGATCCAATAGGCACCCAAGGTCAAGAACTAGAGATTTAAGCCTATCATGATGAAAGCTTCATGGATCAAGGTACCAAGCAACAAGATTTAGGGTTTCAACCTCAATCAGATGTAAAGCCAAGTCACCTCTTAAACCCATGTACAAACCCTAGCTTTGTAAGCCGTTGAGCTTTGAATCTATAGATTAACAGATGTCAACATGAATGAATACATATGAATGAAAACATGATTGTGTACAGATGAATCTCAAGTTAAAGGTTGAGGGGAAAGATGAAAAGGGGATGACAAATTTTGGGGTACAACAGTACCAAAATCTTCTTTCACCATTCATCAAACATTATGGTTTCACAACAGAACATTGACACCGTCTATGAGGCTGTAGCGGTAAATTCATGACCATTAAGTTATAGACAAACTTAACGTCAATAAAACCAGAGTCGCCATCGCACTTTTATTGTTTCCAAAGGAAAAAGGAAAAATTACGAACAAAACTCAAAGATAAGAAGTTTTCAAATCAAAACTAGTAAAATGCCAGAGATTACAGGTAAGGGGGTTGATTACACAGAGGGAAGGTGTTAGCACCCAAAGTGTCCTAGGTACTCCTAGGGAGCCCTTTTTTATGTGTGTATGTGTTTTTGGTATAAAATGATGTTTGCAATAAATAGAGTATGGGGATGGGAAAAGAATTCATTAATTTTATTTTTGTGTTTGACAAGACCTTCGGACTTGTACCTACGTACCAACATAAAAATGAGGGATCAAAACCTCGTAGTTCGTGGTATCAATTTCAAAATGAGTGGATTGCTTTTAATAAAAGTTAAAATTTTAAAAGAGGCATAAAAGGTCTAAAAGAGTTTGAATGAGTGTTAGTTCTTTTTGTCTTTTGAAATTTTAAGTCAATATGGTTAAGTTCATTTACAAGCTTGATTTAAGAAAAAAGTTCAAAAATGCAATGGCCATAAGGCCAAAGTTTCTAATTTGCAATAAAGTCTAAGTTTAGAAATCACAAGCAAAGGAGATTTGGAAAGGGGGGAGATATTTGAAATTTAAGAAATGGGAGGAGATGAAGAGACTAATCCTAAGCAAAAATTTAAAAGTTAAGAGTTGAAAAGATCTGACTAGTGGGATGCAATCTAATAGACAAGAGTGTCATATAGAAACTCACTTTTCCTTTGGACTTTGAAATCAAGCAATATCAATAAGTAAGTAGAAAAATGAAGAGCAAGACATCAAATAAAGAGCGCCACATCCAAGCTAGCCACTTCATAGTCTTCTTCTTAATCTTCCCATGTATCATTTGACATACTCCCTGAATGGCTCCGAATAAGGCATTAGACACAGGTTCAAAATAACACTTGCATCAAGACCATGTGGAATATGAACTCAAGTGGATCCCAATACTTGCATCAGATGAGAGCTCAAATCACAATAACTTGGTTTCAGAAATGTTGGCATTGACCAAGTCCTTTTGCATAGCGAATGTTGCCTAATTCTATGTCCAAAGCTCAGATCAAATCCAACAGTCCACACAAACATTTTTTAGGGTTTTTGTTGTTTATTAAGTATTTTAAGGTCATAAGACCACAAACACAAACAAAATATATACAATCGCAATATATGACTCAAGTGAGCAAAGTAAAAAATGGCATAAATATAAACAAGTTAAATTATATGTGTAATGGCAAATGAAATGGTAAATGGCTTGAATTTAAATTGCATAAAGTAAATGACTTGAAATTAAAGAAATAAGAATAAAAGTTAGTCAAATTTTAATTGATTAAATGTTAGTATTGTTTTGTTTTTCAATTGATTAAGTCATTCTTTGGAGAACATTCAACCCTCTATTCACAAGCATGGATCCTTGAACCAAGACATCTTCCAAAGGAAGGAAAAAAGGACAAGTTTCCACACAATACCATGAAAGGGGGGAGACTTACAATCTCACTTACTAGAATGCTATGCCTTTTGGGTCAAAATTTAGCACTATGTTAAGCAATCGTAATTGGACTTATGTAGAAGTCTCAACTATCTAAAGTCGGGCAATAGAAATTTAGGTGCTAATGCATGTTAGAGATATGGTATAATGAACCACACTCCTAAAACATACCACACTCAAAAATAAAATGATCAAAGGATGGACCTAATCTCATCCATACTTGTATTGGTTCATCTAACATAAGTTATTGATGAACCAATTAGCCTTAGGGTATTGAGATGTCATTGACCAATGAAAGGGGTGGGATAGAATGAGATTGAAGATGAAGAGGAAGGGGAGACGAGACAAACACAAATTGGTCATGGGAGGACATTTATCAAATTAAAATCATTCATTCATTTTGGGAGATGAAATGTACATTTCATCAATCCCCTAAATCCAATGATTTTAATCCAACAAAAGTCAAATCAACCTTGACCAAGGCCCAAACACATAGTCAAACTTCACATGTCAATAAAAATGGCTCAACACAATTTATTCACAATTAATCAATTAAAAATCAAATTAAAATACATTTATATTAAAATATGTTTGATCAAAAATCTAAAACCTCTTCAAAACAACAAATAAATGGCCAAGAGATTTATCCTAGGTCAATGAAGGTTAAAGGATCATGGACAATTTTTTTTATTATTTTTGAATAGTCAAAAGTATTTTTAAACAATTAAAAATATGCACAAAAACAATTAAATCATGAAAAATATCAAAATTAATCCAAAAAATAATTTTAATTCAGAAAATAAAAGAGAAAAATGCTTGAATTTTTTTTGTGAAAGTCCCATAGTTTTTAGATTAATAATGAAATTAATTAAAAATAAGCAATTAAATGAAATAATCAAAAATTCAAAAAAAATGAGAGTCATCTGATCTCCCTCATTAATTGAGGTGGCAGATCAGATGGTGATAAGCACGCGTTCCATGATGCACTGCAGTCAACGCAGTATAGGATTGGTAATTAAAAGCAACGCATGAGATTAGAAGATGGAGAGAAGATCTGATGGATATGAGCATGCCACCACACCACCGAAGCTAAGGCTCCAGTTGTGTTCTCCGGTGGACCTCACCAGACTGGTCCACCGCCAACCTCCACAACAATGAAAAAGCAAGACATGGATTTAAAGAAAACATGCTTAGGAGCTCGAATCTGGCCTCAATTTTGTCCAATTCCAAGTATATAAAAAGATACAGGGATTTGAATTTTGAGGATCATGAATCAAGTTGCTTCGATTTAACCTCAAAGCAACTCAATCTTGTTGCCTACATTGGTAGGACTTCAGAAACAAATAATCAATCAAAATGGATGAGAAATTAGGGAGAATCGAAGAAGAAAAGTTTCTGAAATTTCACCTTCGAGGAGCTTCAAATTAGCTTGATCTTGCTTCCAATTTGGCGTGACTTGACTCTAGAAGCTTGCAGGAGATGATTTGGATGGTTAAAAAGCTTGGACTCTTGGAGTTTTAATTCTAAAATAGAACGAGAATTGAAACTCGATTTCTCAAGAAATCTTCAAGGTTATCCTTTCAATGGTGTTTGGGGAAGAAGGGGGCCGAAGCTTGGGCAAGAGGATCCCATTTCTGATCACCAGGGTCATGTATTTATAGGCTACCAAGTGCTTTTCACACACTTCCAATTTTGGCAAAAATTTGAATTTCTCTTTTGCATGGATGCATCGGCGTGCACTAGGCCCATGAGATGATGTAATCTGATCCAAAGTTCAATGTACTTCATGCTGAAATCATGTTACAACCTCATGCAAATGTGTGTGAAAATTGGAACTTGAAATTATCCAAATGGTGCTTTAACTTACACCCATGCACAAGTCCCTTAATTTTAATCCAAATGAGATAATCTTGAACTTTTTAGAAAGGTAAGCTCAAGGGGAACAACTTTCATGTTGAACACTTTTTCATTTGAAGCTTGGATCATGATGAATTTTGAGGTGGAAGTTTGAGAAATCAAACATATTTGAAAATTTTCCAAGTCCCAATTCAAATGTTCACTTCTTCCACCTTGAATAACTTTTTCTATGGACTTCAAATGAGAAACATTCCTTCATCAAAGTTTTATATCTTTCAAACCTATTAAATTTGGTCACAAATGTTACCTTATTTGGATTTGGCATGAAGGAGTTATGCATTTTAGAAGTTGAGGAAAATGACTTGTTCAATGGTAATGGTCCAAAATGACCTATAACGTTTCCTCTTGGCACATGCATTTGCAAGTTTAATTTTCACTTACTCCAAACATAAAGGTTGAAGTAGACATATTGAACTTGATCATGAAATTTGAATGGATTTCATCTCATAAAAACTGAGCAAGTTATGGTCTTGGGAAGTTGACCTTCAAACTAGGATTCAGACAAAATGACCTATAATCTTTCACCATAAAAAATGACTTTCCAAGCAAAACTAGATCTTGACCTCAGTATAAAGGTTGTTTGGAATGTCATTTAGAGTAACTTTGATATTGGAATAATTTTCATATGACAAACATTGTAGGAGATAGGGTCTAGGGAACCCTAGTTTTGACCAGTTGACTTGCTCTGGTCAACCACCATGAACCAACTTGCTAGCTTTACACTCTCTTGACTTTTAGGACTCATGTAAGATCATATATGCATAAGATGATGTAATGTGAAGTATCCCTTGAAATATTTGATCAATTGTTGAAGAAACTTGTTGAAGAAGTCACATAAGATACCCAAATGAATTAGGGTTTCCAAGGCAAACAAACTCCAAACTCTTGATGATTTATTGATCAAAATATCATGTCAAGATCATGAGGATCCATATATGATACTTAGAGCCTATGTGAACCATTTCTTGATTGAGCTCCTTGCATTGAGGGTCTTAAACCCTAGATATGAGCTTGACAGGGCATATGTGAGCATACACACTACCTACAAAAAGCAACAAACTATACATTGACATATTTTTTGGTATTTTGGTTAGTAAATAAATAAAAACAAAGTATGACACAATCTAAAGTGCTTGGTGACCTCTCCCAATGCAAACCCAATGAATGAAGGTAAGGAGAATGCCAAGGTGTGGTCCCAATGCCAATGCATATGATGAGATGGCATGAGGGATCTTAGGGTCAAAATTGGGGTCTTACAGCTGCCCCTATTTAAGGACGTTCTAGTTGAGGAGATGAAGGTTAAAATCTTTGTATTGACTCAGTAGAATGGACTTAAATAACAACATATAGAAACAAATTTTGGTCCCTAAGAGACCTCATGATGCATATGATATGAATGTTAAAAATAATCTTTGTGGGGAGAATGTTGCCACAAAGGAAAAGAAATCTAGAGAGACTGAAAGTCCACAGGAGTATAATGCATTTTGTAAGGAAAACTCACTAGGGATACAGAGACTCTTGGGGGAGGGTAAAAAGGTTTCGCGTAGGCCAAACTACGACTTAAAACTGCTGGGGGACACGAGGGATTCCATGAAAATAAATCAATGGAAAGACTCAGTCGGGGATAAAAGATAAAACCTGCAGGGGAAACAGGTAAATCAGAACAAAGTTGAAATGCCTGAACCAAACAGGAAATGGCGATTTCACTGAGGAAATACGCACTCAAACTCAACTAGGAAAGAAAATATCTTCAACGCGGGAGTAACAGAAGTATATTATCCACTACCGGTCATTGGGCAAGGAGATAACATAATCTGACAGAGGGGGCATCCGTTACCGGTTAGGGTAAACATATCAAGGATAACTCACTGAGGGCAACAAAACGTGTTTTCATTACCAGTTACTGGATAAGAAAAACCTGTTGGGGAGAAGCCAAATAGGATTTATAACTACCAGTTACTGGGCAGAAGACCGCAAAGAGGATAATATCTGTCACTGGTTAAAGAGAACATATCAAGGATAGACTCAAAGGGAAGAATATATGTTTATCATTTAAGATGAACATATCAAGGATAAACTACCGGGAAGAGAATATTCGTCACCGGTTAGGGTGAACATATCAAGGATAGACTCCGAGGGGAGAAATAGGAATTACATCTATCAGTTACTGGATAGAATACCGAAAAGAGAATATCTATCACCAGTTAGGATGAACATATCAAGGATAGACACCACAAAAGGGGAAGCAGGATTTACAAGTACCGGTTACTGGGCAGACGACCGCAAAGAGGAGGAAACCCGTCATCGGTTAGGATGAACATATCAAGGATTAACCCTATGTGGAATGAAAATAGGGATTACAACTACCTTTTGCTGGGCAGAATATGAAAACGAGAATATCTGTCATCTGTCAAGATGAACATATCAAGGATAGACTCAGAAGAGAAAGAATATCCGTCATCGGTTAGGATGAACATATCAAGGATAGACTTTCTGGGAAATGTGAAAACAAATCCGCTGGGGAAAAATAAAGGAAATAGATTACTTTTACCGGGTATTGGGCCAAAGTAAAGTTCTCACAAACCAAAAAGAATACTACCATTTACTGGGCAACAGAATTTCGGGGGACCAAGGTATCTATCTAGACAAGATCTAGAAATAAAAGGTCAATCAATGACTTAACCCAATGAGGATATAACTCAGGGGGAGTGGTTCCATCCAGATAACCAATTGGGGAGGAAGCTGAAATAATGATCATCCATGAGGAAATAACTCGGTGGGGAATGGGAAAGGTTAAAGTCTTTCTGCTTAAGGGGTTGACACTCTATAATTGAGGGATGACAGACACACCAAATCTGTGTAGGGGAAAAGGATACCACCATAGCAGAGGATTGGAGAAGAATGCCTCATAAAGCGCAATAATAATGCAATAATGAAATCTATGAATGTACATGTATAGGTATATATGATGATTATGCTGACAAAACAAACAAAAGGATGTAATTGTCAAGGATCTTGAATCATCGTTACAACACTCAGTCAATCTCAACAAGATGGAGGCATCTGCTGGAGAAAAAGAGTTGCTAAGGATGAACAGGAAACATCTGTCCCGAGTGCTCAATACGGGTTGGACACGAGGACGAATTGTTGAGGATCTGCATCATCAACTAGGGTTTAGGCACAAACTCTGCTAACAACTTGAGGGGAAACAAGATCTGTATTGAATCTATGAGAAGGGCAAAGTTTCTAGAAATAAGGCTCGACTGGTAACACAAGGTTATAATTAGCAAGAAGGTATAAACTATACAGAAACCTTTGCTCCAGTTGCCATGTTAGAGTTTATTTGTCTTTTAATTTTGTTTGCAGTCAATCATAACATCATCCTTTATCAGAATGATGTTAAGAGTGCATTCTTAAATGGACACATTTTTGAAGAGGTATATGTGCATCAACCTCCTGGTTTTGAAAGTTCTCAAAATACTGACTTTGTTTTTAAACTGAAAAATTCGTTATATGGTCTGAAGCAAGCTTCTAGAGCTTGGTATGATAGAATAAGTACCTTCCTTTTGGAGAATGATTTTACCAGAGGAAAAGTGGACACAACTTTCTTTTGAAAAACCTTTAAGAATGATATTCTTGTTGTGCAAATTTATGTTGATGGTATTATTTTTGGCTCTATTAATGCTTCATTGTGCAAGGATTTTGCTAAGTCAATGCAGGCAGAGTTTGAAATGAATCTAATGGGAGAACTCAAGTTCTTTCTAAGAATCCATATTGATCAATGTTCAGAAGGAGCGTACATTCATCAAAGCAAATATACAAGGGAACTTTTGAAGAAGTTCAACTTGTCAGAATGCGAGCAAGCAAAGAGTCCAATGCATCCTACATGCATTCTAGAGAAAGAAGAGGTAAGCAATAAGGTAAATCAGAATCTATTTAGAGGTATGATAGACTCTCTCCTTTATCTAACCGCTTCTAAACCTGATATTTTATTCGGTGTCTGCTTATGTGCTCGTTTCCAATCAGACCCTATAGAGACTCGCTTAACTGTTGTTAAGAGAATCTTTAGGTATCTGAAAAATACTACTAATCTTGGTTTGTTTTATAGAAAATCAAGTGAATATAAATTAGTAGGATATTATGGTGATGATTATGCTGGATACAGAATAGAAAGGAAAAGTACTTCTGGAAGTTGTCAATTTCTGGGAGACAATCTGATCTCATGGTCCAACAAGAGACAGTCAATAATTGCGCTCTCAACAGCCGAAGATGGGTATATCGTGGCTTCTAGATACAACACTTAGATACTTTGGATGAAGAATCAGCTGGAAGATTATTATACATCTGAGAGTAACATTCCTATTCTCTATGATAATACTTCTGTTATCTGTTTGTCTAAGAATTCTATCTTGCATTCTAGGGCTAAACATATTGAAATTAAACATCACTTTTTACGTGACTATATTAAGAAGGGTATTTTTCACCTAAAATTTGTTGGTACATACCATCAATGGGATGATATCTTTACAAAACCCCTTGCTGAAGATAGATTCATTTTCATTCTGAAAAACTTATTTATGGATTTATATCCAAAATGAAAAAATGAATTTCATAATGTTTAAGTCTTCAGAACTCTAGATTAGATTATGAAAATTTACTTGTTAACTCTGAGACATGAGCTTTCTGAAGTAAGGAAGTTTCATGAATCAGAAAGATTTTGATCAGAAGCAATCTTATCGATTTGTCTTCCTGATTCTAAACAGTTATCACATTAAATGTTTGTCATGTCGTTTGATATCATGTGGTGACAGTTGTCTCACTTTCTGAGCGTGTGTGATGATAGTGTGACACATTGGGTTTCACAATTCTTGGAATTAGGTTAAAATCTCTTATGTTTCCCCCTATGTCTGTGTATTTTTTTTAACTTGTCATCATTGCAAATAATTTTTTTTGTATAAACCCACTTCACTCACATTTTCACACTACACTCACATTTACTCACACATCTTTCTCTCTTTCAAACCCTAAATCACCCTTTCTGCAATTTTTCTTCTTCATTTTCAACATCTTTCAAATGGCGGATCAAAAACAGCCACCGCAACAAGCTCAACCTTCTCATCAGTCAAATGCTGATAAGAACACCCATCCCTCCAAGGGAGAAACCAGTGGTTCTGTTAATCCACCAGGATACCTTATTTTCACGAAGATATATCCTCAAGATATTTTGGCATACTACAAGGAGATCTGTCTCGAAGATAATGTTGATCTGCCGGTGGATCCCTTAAATCTACCGGATGACTACCCAACTCTTCTACCTCCTTCTCCCTCCCAAAACCCCTAGTTTTCAATAATAGTCTTCACACGTGTGTGTGCTTTTTATCTTTGTCTAACTGTGTATGTTCCTTTTATGTTTGTTGGAGTACTTGTTGCATTTCTATTATGTTTTTCTTTGTATTTCCGTTAATCAGTTGTATCATTTCCTCCTTTTGGCATTAATTAATGAAAATCATGTTTGTTTGTTTCCAGCTTTTATTTTATTTCTTTTGTCTATGTATTTTTGATTGATGACAAAGGGGATAAACATATCTAAGGGGAAACATCGTAATTTGATTTTAATATACCTATATTCATAAATCTGAACCCAAACATTGTTTAATGTTTCTGCTAACAACTACTTTGAAGAATAGTTTGTTCATTGTTTTGCAGGGTTAAGTTCGAAACATCAAAAGTTTGTAAGATCAAAATGTAAGTTACCAGACTATGAAGAAATGGTCTACTATATGAGCTCGAAAAACTTTCACGTTGATGATTAAGAAATAATCTCAACCAAGAATCAGATCCAAGCATTTGGGCTTCAAGGAATTAAAAAATAGGCTATGAACTTGGAACTTGGGGAACTTGGCATCAAGTTTGAAGAATTGAAAATTCAGCATCAAGCTCGAGTATGTGTAATTCCCGTAGTAATCAAACTTGACAATCAAGATTTTAAGAAGAATTCTTAACCATATTCTGAAAGCTCTTTTCAAAGGTAATCAAGCTCTGAAAGAAAATTTCAAAGAGAACCAAAATTCAAGCTTCTGAAGACAACCAGACTCTGAAGCTTCTTCAAAAAGAATTAAACCAAGCTTCTGAAATGAAACTTATTAGAATGTTGATGTTAACAAACCAGTGCTCTAGACAACATCAAGAAATTTCTGAAGACAAACCAGATACTGATGGAAGATCATTCTGGTACTTCAAAAAGGTTAATCAGGAAAGTGCTCTTTCATTCTGCCTTTTATCTTTTTTAGGATTATACATCTTAGAGGGAGCTTTGTGCTTCTGTAAGATGTATCCTTATATGATTATCTTATATAAAATTGTTCATCAATATACATGTTTTTGTCATCATAAAAAAGGGGGAGATTGTTAGAACAAGATTTGGTTATGCATTTATACCTTGAGTTTTGATGATAACAATGTTGTATTTATGTGACAACAGTTTTGGTACTCTAATGGTGTGTTATTGTGTAGCTTTAACACCCAGTTTCGATTCTGAGTATATGATGTGCAACGTCATCAATTTCTGAATAATGAGTTCCTATTCTGCTTCTGCGCTAGTCATAAGAAGTTCTGAAAGATGTTCAAAGTTGTTGATGCAATGATCTTTCTGCTTCTGTGCTAATTCACTCCTGAGAAGCTTATGAGGAGACGATATGCTGCTGCGACAACATTCTCTCAGTTCGTGCTTCTGGACGTGACTCTGATCATGAAGCTTTTGAAGAATGGCAAGCTTCTGAAGTTGTGTTACTTAGCTGAAGATTCTGAAAATCTCAAGCCAGACGTTGAGGTTATCAAGGTTCTGACTGTAGACTTTGAAGATTCTGAAGATATTAAAGATCTCAAGTCAGACTACTGACATTGTCAAGGTTCTGATCGAAGATTCTGAAGTTTCTAAATCCAGCTTTATGTTTCTTCATTTCATGCTTCATCAGCTTTAACCAGAAACATGAAGATAAGATCAAATGGGTACGTGATCAAATAGTACATAGTACAAATTAAATATTCTTTCCACTATATGATTTCTTGGATAAGGTTAGTACTATACATCAAACATGTCACTGAATTTATGGACGCAAGACAGTATGGAGTATCACTCCTTTCACCATCCAACAGTGATCAGCCGCTCTATTTGGTTTCCCCATTTTTCCCTCCAACGGTCTTCTCCTTAGGCTATATAAGTGGTACTTGGAGACTTGAAGAAAAGCAACATAGACACATAAACAAGAATATTGAAGCGCTGCAAAAGTTTATTTCCTTGTGAAAAACTATCACTTTTATACACTATTTTCTTTAAGTATTTGTTTATTATTTGTGTAAAATCTGCTTGTATAGAAACAACTTGTAACACATAAAATATTATTCAAACTGTTTGTTTAATTCCTTAAGGAGACTAGGGTATAGTCATATTCTTAAGAAGACAAAAATAGTTATTCTTTGTGAGTTCTTAAGGAGACTAGGGTATAGTTGGATTCTTAAGAAGACAAAGAAAGTTATTCTTTGCGAGTCCTTAAGGAGACTAGGGCATAGTCGGATCATTGAGAAGATAAAGAAGGTTATTCTTTGTGATTATTGTAATCAGTTGAATATAGTGGATTAAGTCCTTGTATATAAGGAAAAATCACCTTGGCGGGTGGACTGGAGTGGCTTTGAGTTTCAAGCGAACCAGGATAAAAATACTTGTGTTTTTATCTCTTTTTTATTAACATTTAAGTGGTGTTCTTGAGTTGGAAAAAGATTTTGTTTTGTTGAAAGACATGTTTTCGAAAAGGTAACATGTTTTCGAATCATAACTATGAGGCCAAAAAGATATTGTGTCTGACGGGTTTGAACTATGTCAAAATACATGAATGTCGTAATGATTGTATATTATAGAGGAAAGAGTCTGAAAAACTAAATGAGCTCCTAATGTGTGGGGAGTCGCGCTACAAGTTGAAGGACTATGGGGTTAATGATGATGGTGTAAGCAGAAAGAGTCCTCCTACCAAGGTGATGTGGTACCTAATAATAATTCCAAGGTTCAAGAGATTTTTTCTAATGTAAATAACATGAAGAATATTATATCGCATGCAAATGAAAGAAAACATGAAGGAAAAATTTGCCATGTGTTCGGGTGAAAATTTTAAGATGTGTGTCATGTTATTTTTCACAATCAATTACTTTCCTGCATACGCTAATTTGTCTGGGGTATAATGTTATGGGGCATAAAGTGTGTCCTATATGTGCTTTCAAAGGAGCATGCATTAGTAAACCATATCATTCACCACATTTACAAAAAAAAACAATGCATCGAAGAGATTATGGTTTCAAAGGAGCGTGCATTAGCAAACCATATCATTCACCACATTTATAAAAAAAAATCCATAGAAGAGATTCTGGTTTTTATTCACAAATAAATTGAACGAATTGTCAATGTTAAGGGTGATCGTAACTGCGATTATCAAGTGGTTTTTGCTTTTCTTGGTAAATGAGAGGACAATCATACATTTGTCTTCCAACAACTTATCAAAGAGTTGAAGGTGCATAAAGGATCATACACATGGCTATACAGGAAGAGGAAACATTTCGATGCAATTTCTGAATCTCTTATTCCTTGTGTTAGCGATCCGGCAGTGGAGGAAAAATGGATGCGCTTCTCTAAAATGTGTCACCTTATTGCAAGTGCATATGATAGGGTGTGTATTAATCTGAGAAGATACAATTTATTGGAAATATTTTTCCACTACGGACTCCCCCACCTCAAAATCCAACTGATCGTATTATGTGTATTGAGTGTTTTTCAAAATTATTACATTTTATTCAAGTTTATTTGAAATCGGGATGCCCTATACCACTAACATCATCATAGTGGACAACTCATTCAACAAGGGAAGACGAAACTTGGTCGAATCATTTTTTGGATAGGATGCAAGAACTCACCAAGTTGTGCGACATTGAAAAAGAAACAAATAAATAAAAGTCAAAGTGTAAGACCCTAATTTTGACCCTAAGATCCCTCATGGCATCATATCATTTGCTCTATGCATTGCCTCAAGGATCATAACATGTGTGGCTCCTTAACCCTTAGGTTGGGACTTGTGTGAGTGGTTTGAGATCACCAAGCATGCTTGAATTGTATATTATTTTCTTCTCTTATTTTGTTTACTAACCAAAAGCACAAAAATATGTCACTAGCTCTTTTTGTTTTGAAGCTCAAATGATCATGTGCTCCAATGCTCCTAGGAGGCTCCTAAGCTCAGTGAAATGGTTAGATGAGGATAAGAACAAGCATGACAATGGTCCACAAAGTTCCTAATCATCATATATGTCTCCAAAGTATCTCAATTTTCCAATTTGATTAAGATAACTCAAAGGGCTTGAGGATTGTTTCCCAAGGAAACCCTAATTCAACTGTGCTTTGACTGTGCCTTGCTCATGAAGCAACCTCAACCTATGATCAAATTAAATAAAGGTAAGTTCTTTCATTCACTATTTTATGCATATATGAGCCTATTTGAGTATCCTAAATCATTCATTCATCAAGATTTGAAGTTTGGCCTTGAGAAGTTGACCAGTCAAGTCATCTGACTAAAATGAGGATCCCTGAGACCTAACTTTTGATGTGTTTGTCAAATAAAGATGACCTCAAGAGAAAAAGTGTTATTAAGAACCATATGAACAACTTTAATGTTCATAAAAAATCCATTTGAAACTTTTAAGGTCATCATTCATTTCAAAACATTATAGGTCATTTTGTCTGAAACCCTAATTTTGGGTCAACTTCCCAAGGACTTAAATTCCTTATTTTTTATGATTTTGAGGTTAGACCAATTGCACTGGAAATCTTAATATGTCTAATTCAAATGTTATGTTGGACAAAATTTCATAATCCTAAAAGAAACACATGTGATAATACAAAACATTATAGGTCACTTTGGACCAAAGCCATTGAATTTGAAAAATGTCCAACTTCAAGTGCCCATAACTTTCTCATTAAAAATCCAAATGTTGCAAAATTTAAGTCCAAATTTATCATCTTGAAAATATATACAACTTTTATGTTGAAGGTGTTTCCATTTGAGGCTTGAATCACTGAAATAGAAGGGCTTGAAGTTGCTTGTTTTTGGCAAATTTTTCAAAGACATGTTTTGTACCCCAAACTTCAAAGTCAGTTTTCATAAATTTTCAAACTCCAAATGGATTTTTGTCCAACATGACTTTTGTTCCTTATGTCAAGAGCTTTCCAACCATTACTCACACCATTATGTTTGGATTTTCCATGTGGGGCTTTTGAAGAGCTCAATGTTTAGGTTCAATTATGCAATTCACATCATAACTTCATGCACAAGCCAATGCAGCTCCAATTACACGTCCAAACCATTTGCATTTGAGTTCATCTTGCATTTCCATCCATTTTTGGGCTTTGCACGCGCCTGTACAGGCCCATGCATGAAGGGTCCAAGTTCCTGCACACGAGGGAAAGCAAGCAATGCATCATCTCCAGCTATAAATAGAAGTGCTTCCCCATTCAAAATTCAACCTCAAGGTGATCTGAAACTCTGCTGAATTGGAAACCCAACCTCACTCAAAGGAATTTCAGTTTCTTATTTCTCAATTTCAAGCTTGAATTTCTACATCCTTAGTTGATTTTCAAGTCTTAATTCCTTAGCCTTGCATCATCATCACATCTCCAGATCAAAATTGGATCAAGAACTTGAGCAAATCATGTTGTTTAAAGTTGCATTTCAGAGGTATATCACTAAACTTGTTTGATCTGGATCTTGAAATACAATGTGAATTGCTTGGGTTTGAACTGTTTTCTGAAGTCCTCGAGCAAGAGGCAGGCCAGTGGTGGTCTTAATTTCATGAATTGTGCCATTTCAATTTGTGCACCTTGATCTTCAAGCTCAGATTTCTCATTAAATAGAAACATTGAGGAAGATCCAAGGTTACAGGGGTGATGTATATCACCCCAGCTTCATTTTGATAGCATTGTTTTTCATTTTCATTGAGGTTGAAAAACCTGCGCGTGGTGGCCGGAGTTGGTTCTTTGGCCGGAGAAGATGGTGGTTTCCAGCACCATCCCCACGTGGATGCTTCAGATCCCTTGGATCTCTTTCAAATGTTATAATCTTGGTCGTGCGTTTGTTTGACTTCTTTTAATTCCTTGTGTGATGCGCTTGACTCATGAACACCATATGATCGCGCCTCTGAGCCGTGTGATGGTGCCACGTTAATTAATGAGACGGATCCAATGAGCGCTGATTTTTGCTATTTTCTATTTTTTGTTTTAATTTCATTAATTCCTTTTATTTTCAAAAATTCATAAATATTTTATTTGAACTCACAAAAATATGAGACCAATGGCAAAAAAATTCTTGAAAAATCTAGTTTCATATTTTGATTTTTAATTATTTTTGTGACTTCATTTAATATTTTTTGTGAATTATTTAGTTTTTTAATAGTTTTTAATTCATTTTTAATACTTTTTGACATCTGAAAAATCCAAAAATATTTTCTTAATACATATGGATCACGATAAGTCAATGAAAAATAGTCTCATCAATTTCTTAATTGATTTGAGACTTATTTGAGATTTTAATTCATATTGTGCTATTTTTATTGTTTTTAATTGATTTAAAATAGTTTCTAATTTCAAAAATTGTTGAAATTTTTTGTCAAACCTTGTTTGACCATGTTAGACCTATGAGAATTTAATTGAACTTGAGGTTTGACCATATTTTGTCCATTTTAATTTTGCATTTTATTTAATTCCAAAAATACCAAGAAAATATGTTTGACTTCTTGACTTCTAATCTTCATTTTTCTTTTGTTTTATATTGGTTGACGATGATTTGATTCACTTTTGACCAATTGTATTTGACACTTTATTTCTTTGTCCATTTCATTTCATCTTCATCTTATTTCTTTTTATTTTGGCCAATGAGTTAATGTCTTATGGTTGGTCTTGACATATGAGAGGTTTTACCTTCTTTGATCCAAATCAAACTCAACTTGATCCATGATCAAGTGAGTTGCTTTGTGTCCAAGATAGGTTGCTTCTTGGTCAAGAAAAAAACCTAAAGTCCATACAAGGCTTTCATCTTTTCTTTTGGCATGGCAAGTTGTAGGAGCTTGGCTTACTAGTCATGATCTCTAACTTGTGTTTATTTGCCTATAGTTTTATTAATCGACCTTAGATAGGTGTGACTACTACATTAGTCCACTTACGATTGCTTAACATAGCGCTAAATTGTCTTATGACACACTAACATAACCACTAATTACTAACTTTAATTCAAGCATTTAATTTCTTGCAATTTACTTTAATGCAATTTACTTTCTTGCTCATTTATTCATATTTCTTTTTTCCCTTTGCTCACTTGAGCACATATTTTATGTTTATGCCATTTTCCTTTTGCTCATTTGAGCTCATATTGTACATAAACATATTGTTGCCTTGTGTTTGTTTATGTGAATCCGATGCAAAAGGAGAAAGGACTTAGAATTAGAACCCTACCCATGATTAAAGGAGTTCAAGAGCAACTAGGCCTCATGCCTCTAGAATGCTAAAATTGTTGAAGAGCAACTAGGCCTCATGCCTTTAGAATGCTAAACCTTAAAGTTAACTTCAAAGGACCCCTAATCTAAATTCATTCTTTGTCCATTCCTCTTATTGTGTTGTGAACTTTTTGATGTTTGCTCTTGTGTGATAGGGATTCCATCTTGAGATAGTAAGAAGGATCATTGTCATGAGTAGCCAAGTTAAGAGAGACAAGCCAAATGGATATCCTAGGAGCTTGAATATAATATTTGATTGATTGCTTGAGTGATTGCTAAGTCCAAAGTAAAGAAGCATCTTGAATCATATTTATGATCTCAAGAACAGGAACTCCAAGGGTTTTATCTCTTCTCTTATCTTTGTATGCTTTAGGACTAACCATTCTCTTCTTCTCTCCACTCTAACCCAAGCCAAACTCTTTATGTGCAAACTTTGACTTTGTTTCAAATTAGAAACCTAGGCCTTATGCCTTTGACTTTTCAAAATCTTTTCATTAATACTCATTGTGAATAAACCTTAATTCAACTTTGACTTCATTTTGTAAATAATCTAACTTGTAAATACCACTCACTTCAAGTTGATTTTCTGGTTTCAACGGCCACCTTTGTCAAAACCTTTTCATAAACATTAGCCATAGGTTTGAGTTATCATAGTGGTTGATGTAAACCTCACCTTATCCTTAGTGATTGGACTATAAGTCTTCCATACTTATTATAGGGTTAACCCCTCACTAGTATATTGAAGCTCTCCTCACATGGTGGATTGTTGGTTTAGGTTGAGTTTTCTCCCTTTGATAACAAAAGACCTTAAGACTTTTGATCAAATCAATTCACCAATCTTTGAGATTTTTACTCTGAACTATGAGGTTTTGATCCTACCTTTGTGATGGTACGTAGGCAATGGGTTCATCCATTCAAACAACAAAACTGTAAATATAATGTATATTCTCTTCTCATCCCCCCAATCTTTTGCACATATTTTCACAAATACCAACCTACAACACACATTTTGCAAAAAGGGCTCCCTTAGAGTACTAAGGATGTTTTGGGTGCTTAAAACCTTCCCATTTCATAACCAACTCCCTTACCCAGATCTCTGACATTTTTATTAGTTTTTGATTTGATAAAACTTCTTACTTGACTTTTGTTTGCTTTTTAGCTTTTCCTTTGGACAAATAAAAGTGCGGTGGCGACTCGAATTGTATGCTTACTTTTGGTTTAGTCAATAAACCATAAGATAACGAATACCCCGCTACACAAAAGAAGAACCGTCCATAGATATATATTTAGACAGTGACACATGTTTCGATTCATTTTAGTTTTTATTCAACAATGTACTTATGTGGTTAGACATGTTTTGTATGTAATGTTGTATTAATATTAATGATGTAAAATATATATATTTTTTCATAGATTTTAATGTATGTTTCAGTTGCCAAAAAAATTATCCATTTTTCTATTCTATAACAGGTTATGTTTCTAAAACACGCTCTGTGTGAACAATATTGGGTACATCCGGAAATACATCTCCGAACACGCCCCAAATGTTTTAAAAAAATACGAACATGAGTTTATTCGGAAATGCATTTTTGGATCCATCATAATTTCACAAATTCCACTAAACGAAACATGGTGGATCTAGAAGTACATCTCTGAAATATCTCTTGCGAAAAGATTGAGTTTCTAAGATCCATATCGGCCTAAAACTTGTATAAATTTGGGTCTCTCATCTCATCTTTTTAAGAAAATCATATCACACCAGAATGAACATATACTCACATGTTGCATTTGCCTACTTCAACGGCGTGAAGCCCTCCCTTTAATTTAGAGTCACTGAGTACACCTCTATTGTAGATCTAAAATTCATACTGGAGAATATCCTACAATACTCAAACAATCGAAAAGCTGTGAAACTCGAGTATCGTTCCCCCTCGATTGATAATGAATAAAAGATTTAATTTGACAAGTTTGAGCTGAAGACAGATGAAGATTTATGATTTATGTGGAGTATATTTCATTGATACGAAACAAAATGTCTGATCAAGCAGGATGTGATGATTTCGAGATCGACATTCTGAAGATATTGAAACGTCTTACTTGATAATGAAATGAATTGTTCGATTAATGTTAATAATTATTTATGTAGTGTTTTGTCTTTTATGTATGTTATAACAATTATTGAATGTTAATTTATGGGAATTTCTTAATGCACAATTTATGTTACTTACATACCATGCGAAAATAATAAAATGCCTTCCAGATTTCGGAGATGCATCTCCGGACACACCAATTACACATACTTCATTTGTGTTTTAGTCACACTCTAATTTTATGAATAAATTTATTCTGGAAATGCATTTTCGAAAATATTCAGAAAATGCATTTTCGAAACCTGCTGAACCAAAAGAAAAACAATAGAAAAAATGAAAAGGTCCAACAAAATTTGAGTTTCACAAGAAAAATGAATGTCTATCATCATACATATATTTCTCCATGTTACTGTTACACACCGACACTAAAGTGAGCAAAGACGTCATAACCGAATCTAGACTCTTTATTGCTCATTAATTTTGATCCAATTAAAAACTCAAATATGGTATGAAGCATGATGTAAATAGTAATACCTCAGTCTTCAATTAAAATGAGTTTTATTGTCCATTAAATTGAAATTCTACTTACCACTCAAATTGAGACTCAACAGAACATTGTATAAATATGTATTGTCGACTTTTGCAGCGAAACTAAGAAGGCTTAAACATAAGTTTTTGCAGATGTTAAATAAAAGGTATACAAGTGTTGAAGCTAGCTAACCCATATGTCTATTTTTATCCAAAATGTCAAGAAATTTGATCATCGAGGTTTTGGTTTTGTGACTTTTGCAACGAAATTGAGGAGACTTAGACACAAATTTTTTTTTTTTTACGGTATAAATAACATATATGATACTTTAAAAAATTTCTTAATTTATTTGATTTCTACGTTATATGCATTATTTATAAGATTAAGATTTTGTTTTCTTTTATTTTCAAAGAAAATCAATACCCATCTTAATGCAAAAAAAAATGCAAGAGTATTCTTCTAGCTTTCCATGTTTGATATATCATATTTCTCCATCTCCTTCTTTTAAAGAAAAAACTCAATAGAAAAACAAGCAATAAACTATATGTTGATGGCAGTTGGTAAATCAACAACATGCAGAGAGTGATGGCTGTGTAGTGGAGTCTGGTCAATACCACAAACTTGGTGATGAACAAAGGTGCCTAAGGTGATGCTTTAGTTTAAGCTTTAACTTTTAAGAAAAAAATAGAGTGAAACACGTGTCAGAATATGGTACATATGATTAATCATATGAAGGAAATTGGCTCAAAGTCACTTGACTTTACACTCTAAAGTTAGGGAATCCAAATCCGAAGAAACAATCATTGTCAAAATATATATATATATATATATATATATATATATATATATATATATATATATATATATATATATATATATATATATATATATATATATATATATATATATATATATATATATAAAATCTGGGTCAGTCAGACCGATTATTTTAAAATTTTACTTTGGTTTATTATAATGGATCAGTGTTTCTATGATCTCTCTAATATGAATTCTGCTTTATGCAATCCTGCTTGATTAGCATTACTCAGTTTGGTATTTTGTTGTCTTAGAATCAATCAACATCGTGAAAACTGTAGTTGTTGAGAGCATTTTGAAAATAATGTACCGGGTAGATTTATTTACTTGGATCTTGTCTAAAGGTTTACATCATTTTATTGTGGCTGCCATAGAAAACCAAAGTTGATCTTAATAGAAGAGCCATTAGTCATAAATGTCACTGTTCTATTTACATTATTTGAAAATAATTGAAATGTGGTTTGAGTTTTGTTCCTGTTATAGTAGATGATTAGACAATAATAATTAGGTAGGCATTACCAAGCTAGCATCATTAGTTAATCATGTCCTGCTTATAATTGCGGATGGACATGTAATTCTTTGATTCATATATCATACGGTTCATAATAAACTTTTATTTATGAACTTTGTTTTTTTATCAATCATTTTAACTTTTATCTATAAATGAAGGAAGTGAAATGTTGTAGTTGTACCATGCATCTTTTTAAATTGTAGCGAGTACTCACTTTCAATAGTTTTGTTAGGATTTGGAGAAAGTGTTGAGAAATAATATAATCTATGTTGTATGTCATTTAAATTCAAAGTTAATTAGGATTTAGGATTTGATACTTATCTGGAAGATAAGTCAGTTGGTTGGATATAAATACATATCATGTAAATCAGCTTGTATATCATTCAATAATACAATTTTTATTTTTTTATTTTCTCTCTTTCTCGTCTCACTAAAAATGTCTTACACACTAACAAATTGGTATCTAGAGCTCCAATTAGATTTTTGATTGTGTTTTAAAGAATCATATGTCGGTGGATTGTTAATCAATCGCTGCAAAGATGAATGATACTAATGATATTTTGAATTCTCTTCCAATTCCTGACTGCGAAAATTGGAATCGATGGAGCAAGCAGATGAAGTCCTTGTTCAATTTTCATGAAACCCTATAAGTAGTTACTAATGTCGTCCCTGAGCTTGCTGAGAGCGCAACTAATACTCAGAGAGTCACGAAGAAAGAGGCGAAGAAGAAAGACTGCAAGGTCGCATATTGCATTCAATCGGCGGTAGATTCGACGAATTTCGATAAGATCTCTCATGTTGAATCGGTAAAGGAGACATGGGATATTTTTGTCAAGTAATATGAAGGAGGTGAGAAAGTCAAAGTCGTCAAATTTCAGACTTTGCAAGGGAAGTAAGAATTGATGTAGATGGGAGAAGATGAAAAGTTTGCAGGTCGTGTGTCAAAGGTTTAGAATCTCGTCCATCTCATGAAGAGTTGTGGTGAAACCCTATCTGATAAGATGATAGTTGAGAAGGTAATGTGTACGTTGACATATGTTTTACAGGTGTTGTTGTTGTATTGAGAGCTAACTCACGTAAGGTGAGAAAATACTATGTGTGTATTTTCTGTGTGTTGTAGTTAGTTTTTTTATGATCATGCTAATGAGGTATTACACCCTCACTGGGATTGATTCTTAAGCTTCCTTGGGAATAGTAACTACTCAGAGAGTGAGCAGATTTACTCCTGATATTCATGTGAGTGTATCCATTTCCCTCATGACTTCTTCTATGCTATTATAGGGGGAGAAACGTCATTTATCCTCTAGATATGAGACCTATTCTAGAGAAGGAAGATATATTTAAACAAAGGGTGACACCTTCACTATAAGGGTGATGGATCTGATAAACGCACGAATGGGATCTCTATGGCGCCTCTTAAAGCCTCTTTACAAATATACTGATACACAAATAGATGTCATTGATATAGAACCCTAAATATCAAAATGAATCAAGTCATATGACTTTGAAGATTTATTCAAACTATGAGTAAAAGATGATTTCTAATGCTTAACAAAACGATATATGTCACAGACTGCCTTTTGATCAGCAACAACAAAGGGAAACTAAGTTTCTAGGTTTATCGTTCTAGAATGGGAAATGTGTCATGGCTTAAAGTGAAATAATGCAGTGTCTGGTAGGTGTGTTGTATGAATGTTTATTCTTTAATTGGAGGTTTCCTTATTTGGCAGGATCTGATAGTATAATCCATCTAGTCTTTAAGTTGAACTAATCATCCTCGATGATTTCTTCTCCTGTATGAGACACTCTAAACAAGCAAAAAACGCTAATAGTTTAGGCTTTGAAAGAATGTAGAAATAGAAATCAAGTTTACAGAAAAATCACATACATATAAGACAATCATTATTAAAAAGTTAGGATTAAAAATAACAGTGACAATATATTTAGTTATAACATGATGCCCATTAGGTAATTTTAAAGTCATATGAGTGATTTCACAATATGAATGAAACCAATGAAGTGATGAACATATGTGGTGACTAGCTCTTGAATCTGTTATCCATGAGTCGAGATTTAAGTTGTGACCGAAAAATTTATCGCAAGATAAAGTGTTAACAAGTTGTATACCTTTGGGATCATTTGGTATATGACCAAATGATTGAATTAAGAAAAATTGATTGTTGATTGATGTTAGATCCTTGAATTAGATTGATGAGTTTCTCATATTGATCATGAGTCAAAAGAAGATGGACTCCTTTATAATCAGGAGTTGCCAATGAACCATCAGTATCAAACTCACTCCCTTCATGTGTAACACCATGATCAACAAATGAATTAGAACATTTTAAATAAGGAGGCAGGCCATGTTTCTTGTAGTAGCTATCTATAATATGTCCAATTCTATTGTAGTAAATACATATGCAATGTTTGATACTTGAGGAAAAAATTCCAAAGTTAGGGTAAAATTCCTAGAATAAGAGGCGTTAGGAGTGGTTTGAAATCATAAAAAAACACAACCACAATTTGTCGTTCAGGTTAAAGAATCATGGAAAATAATTTTTTAATTAGTGGTAAGGGATCAAGTAACAGAATATGGGATTTGACAACCCCAAATATCCCATTCTAACCAGTTAAGAAACACATGGAATGCAAAAATTGATGATTGTGTCTAGCAGCGCAAATGACTTTGTTGGACATGTGACTTAACACGTAAGAGGGGGTGAATTGTGTGTTTCAATAAATCTTATGTATGAAAAAAAAATTGGATTAATTTTAGGTTTTAAAAACATTCTAGAAAAGTTTTGAAATGAGCAACGGAAAATAAAGTTGTAGAAGGTAAAATGCATAAATATAAAGAGTTTAAGAGAAGAGAGAAGACACCATAAGTTATAGAGATTCAATCAAACATAAAAGACCTAATAATCTCCCCAAGATTTATTCTTATAAGTATCAAATAATTCTTAAGAGATTTTAGTAGGTTAAACTCTGATATATGGTGCATTTATGGGTGTAAGTGGATAAGAAAAAACCAATTAAACCGACAACTCAAACCAAACCAAATCGAAAAAAATTGATTGTTTTTGGTTCGGTTCAAAAACCGAACCAAATCAATTAAAACCCAGGTGGTTTTGTTTGGTTCTCGGTTTTGATTTTTAGGAACCGCCAAACCGATGAATCGAACTGATGTTTATAAGTACCTATTTAATCTTTTATTTAATTCATTATTAAGCCCAAATTTTGTATCAGTCTAATGCTTCTCCATCTTTTTTTACCTTTTCTTTCTTTGAACAAAATATATAGTTAAAACCAAATTCCAAACATAAAAAATAGAAACCATAAGCCATAAAAACTTCATCTCATCAAACTGCTACTATTGTTGCCTGTAACACACGAGGCTGAAGAGGACGGAGAGTGGTTGTAACACCCGAGGTCGAAGAGGGAGGATAGTGGTCACCCTAATTCACATCATAATGAGAGGATCTAGAGGTTGTACAGGTATGAAACTGCATGGTTGAAGAAAGACTTATAATGATTTATTGGTACTACATATACCAATAAGATGCATCTTCTTTTTTGTAGCCTAACAAATAAGAAATTCATAGTTAAGTGTGCTTGACTTGGAGTAGTATTTGGATGGGTGACCTTTTGGAAAGTTTCCAGGAAAGCGGGTGAGTAAGGAAAAATCATGCTGAAAAGACTCGTGTTGGTTTGTGGGATCACTCGGTAATTCTGAAAGCAGACTAGGCATTACACTTCCCGCCACCACTATTTCTCTCGCCACTGTCATTCTTATATGTTATGATTTCATTATTTGTGTTCAAATTCTCTTATTTAGTTTTCATCTTTTTTTACCTTTTATATTTTTTCTTCAACAAATTTCCTTCTAGTCTTGTTACAAAATAGTTTTGATGTGTGTTTGAGGTGTGAAACATGTTAATTTATGTGTATTGAAACCTTGTATTTTTATTATTTTGTTTTATTTGTTAAGCTTTCAAATACCCTATCAACTTTCTCATGCCAAGTTCCAACTTTTGTATTCGATAGTGAACTCATTTCATACAGTATGAAAATTATCGTTTTGTATAGATTAATAACAACTTGTAAGTTGTTTGAAATGTAGATCATGAAATATATTATTTGAAATAATAAAAAATAATAGCATAAATTCATCAAAAAATATCATAGCAAATAATACAAATGTTTAGAAGAAAAGTGTTGTAAACCGATTAACCAAACCAAACAGGTTAGTTTGGTTTGGTTCCATTTTAACAAAAACTCTAAAAACTGAACTAAACCAAACCGATGGAGATATCATCGGTTCGGATAATTTTTTGACCAAAAATCGGTCCAAACCGAACCGATTACACCCATAGGTACATTCAATGTATTTTTATCTTGGGTTCTTTCTGTTATATTGTATGTTTTCCCGTTTTATTTTCGTTTTATGCACTTTTGGTGTTTTTTTTCAAGTAATAAGAATGTTTCAAACCAAACTGAAGTGAAAAAGACCAAAAAATCGTGCAAAAAGAAGTCCCCCGGTATAAATTTTTCGGACCAGCAGGGTTGGGACGTGTTAGCCTAAGAAGGAGAGCCCATAAAAAATAGCATAGGACAACACATGTGGGTTGTGTTATGTTGCACGGGTCGTATGGACTTTCACGACCCCTTCCCTTCGTGTTTCATAGCACCCCCTTATGTCTAGCCTAGTTCCAACTACGATCTTTTGGCGTTTTATAACGGTTTTGGACTTTTAGGAGTCTCAGACTGATCCACTTTAATACTTAATGGTCTTTGTTTGTACTTTCACGACTTTAGTACTTGCAAATGTGATAATTCACTATAAGTAGGCCTGGAATACATTTGGAAAACACTCACTTTACCTTACATACTTTACATCATTCAACTTTACTTTATGCCCTAAGTTCTTGCTATTTATTTTTTGCAACTCTATTATTTGTCAAAGTGTTGTGAGACTCAATTTACTTTAGAGCTATTTATCTTATAATAATTCAAGTAATTTTATCTTCAATCAGGTTTCATTTTTTCCATTGTTATTAATTTTACTTTGATTGTCAAATATCCATGCCTGTGTGATGTCTATGTAATCTGTTTTGTATATCACCGTGAGTGAGTAGTTAGTTTATTAAGGACTAAGGGTCATGAGACTTGTCTCATAAGATATTTCATTTGAATCTGAAAACATTCGATTACGAGAAATAGATAAATATGTTATGTTAGAAATCAGAGTTCTTAAATTCTACATACCATTTAAGAAAATAAAGGTAACTCAGGTATCAATCGTATACTAAAAAGGTATGTTTCGGTATCTAAGACTGGGTCTCTAAACAACTTGTATGAGGCGACGCTGAAAGCGTATCTCAAATACAATTGAAGAATTCACCTTAGAAGGGACAACACGCTGACGAAAGTATGTGTTTTCCACTTGTTTGTATTTTCTATAGTTTATCAAATTTCTCATAATAGAATAAAGAGGATCCATTGAATATGTCTAAGCAAGTACCATGAACCCTAAGTCTGTATGCTTTTATAAATTTTGATTTGTTAAAATTTAATATGTCTAAACCAAACCAAATTTGTTGTTGTTCTAGCTTTACATAGATAAAAATAGAAATCGGTAGTTAAGCCATTGGTCTCTAAAGTTTGACAACTTTTTTTATACTATTTCGCATAGTCGTGCACTTTCGGCGTGTCAAGTTTTTGGCGGCATTATCGAGGATCGACCGTGTTTGATATTGAAGTTATATTTTATCATCTTATAAACTAGAACTTTTTGTTTTTTTTGTTAATATAATTCTTTTGCTACCATCGTATCCGAAGAACTCGGTCTGCGGGAAATCCTTTTGAACCTGTTGTAGCACCTCAAATTTGCACCTATCATTGTACATACATTCTCATATTAGGTCATAGCATATCATGGTCCATTTGCATAGCATTGCATTGTCCCATTTGCCTCAGGTGCAAGCCAATCAAGAAATTAGGTCAAACTGATCAGGAGATCAGTCAACCAAGCAAGCAAGCACAATTCTCAAGGAGCCAAGGCCCTAGGGTTGGTCCAACATGTTCACATGACTTGGGGATCCATTTGAAGTGTTTTGGTCAAGGATTGGATGTTCAGAAGTCATCAGTCAATGCACAATCAGTCAGAAACCCTAAAAGTCAACTGTTGGTCAACTGTCCATTTAATCAGTGATTTGATGGTGGAAATTGGTTTGAGAGGTCTCATTCATATCCATGTAGTCCTCATATATCATGTCAAACAACATCATGGAAGAATTTGAAGCCAGATCAGAAATTTCCAAAAATGGAAACTGGACCTGTAACTGAAACCTGCCCAAAATGGAAAGTCTTGATCCTCAAACTTACATCATGATACAAGCTTCAAATGAATTTTTGCCCAACATGAAAGTTGAAGATCTTGTTCTACCATTTCCAAAAAGTCCAGGAACTCTCAATTCCCATGTATGGTTGGCAAGTTATGATCGAATCATTTTCAGAAAATCTTGAACTTTAAAAGGCCATATCTCTCAAACCATTTGGCCAATTTGGGTGGGGTTTTTTCCTACAAGTCACATTTGATCCCCTCTTTCCAAAAATGTAACTTTCATGTACCAAAACTTCACCATGCAAAATGGCATTTTTGAACTTGCCTTAATTAATTTCAAGTGAGTTGAATTTTGACTTTTCAAAATAATCATTTCTAACCAATTCTACCAATCAAACATGTTCTGAAAATGCATTTAAAACTTGTTGGAGGCCCATTCTTGTGCAGTACATGTAGCCATTCCCTACTTGCTTGAAAATTGGCCAAAAGTACAACTTTCAACTACTCCATCCCACATTTTCATGGCCTTTGATTCAGTACCACAAGCAACATCAAACAGCAGATCTTAAGATCATTTTCTGTCAATTACAAAACCCTAGCAGCAGCCACACCAACTCAGAAATCATTCACTCTCTCAAACTTCATTTTTTTTTGGCCATTTCCAAAATCCTTCCAAAAGCTCCAAAGAACTCGAGCCATCCCCTATTGTTTCTTCATCCAAGCAACATTGTGAACATTTTTCAACCACCATTCCACATCTGTAAGGAGTTTTTTCTGGACTGTTCTTCAAAACACCATCCATGGCAGATTGGGATTCGAGCAAGAACAGGCTTCTTTGAGCCAAAGCATCTTCACCATTCATCATTAGGAGGGTTTTAAAGCATCTGTTTCAAGCCAAAAACACAAGATAGCAACTGAATCCCAACTGTTCTTCAAAACTGGTAAAATTTCGATCTCATTATTTCATCAAATCAATACATGTTTTAGAAAGATCTCTCCATGCTGAGCTTTGTGATGGCCTTACTTTTTAAAATGGTTGATTATTGCTCGAGTTATGCTGAAATAAAGTTTGGTGATGAAACATAGTTTTGCTCGATTCAGGATCCATAGCGTGTTTTAGTGAAAATTGATAATGGATTCGTGTTTGTCATTGCTTGCTGATCATTTGTGTGTGCCCAATTTCATTTTCTGGAAAAATCTTTGATGAACTCGATTTGGGAAGATGAATGCATCACTGTTCATGTTAGAACCCTAGGTTTCCATTGCCTTGCCCAGAAACTGGCTTTTCCACGTGCTGCATGGCACTATTGGCCCATGAGCCAATCAGGTTATTTCCCTGGCCGTGAGCAAAACGCTGCGTTTTGCTAAATGAAGTCCATAATTACAGCTTTGCCATCCGGTCCATTTAAAATCAATTTAATTCATTTATTTTTCTTATTTTTACTTCATTTGATCATCCAACTTGCAAAATTCATAATTCATTCATTTCAATTCCAAATTTAGTGGGAATTTTTGCATCATCTTCATCATGATCCCTAGTTTTTTATCAGGATTTTTGCTGATTTTTTGGATGAGTGAATTTTAAATGGCATTAGGGTTTGTAGAATGTGACCAAATTTTGTACACTTTTCCAAAACATTTGTGAAATGGTGATACTTTATCCAATGGCTCCCAAATTTTTTGTGCTTAAACTAGACACACTCATGGTGATTTTGGTGTAGAGTTTGTGAATTTATCATTACTGGTTTGTGAGTTATGATTTTTTGAATTAGGGTGTGACAATTTGTGTCACACCATTGATGTCCAACTTCATGATTTTCATTACCATGCTTCTTGACCTCCAATTGATCTGATTTTTTGCATGAACCTACTCTTGTATGTCTAGTTTACATGTGAATTTTCTTGGAATTATTTGTGGCATTTCCTAATTGTTTGAGATTTTCTCCCCTGCTTGGTCAAATGTTGACCTCATGTGACACTTGTTCCCATTTCATTTGTGAAATTCTCATACTTTATTAGATGGACATGAAATTTTACATGAGATAACTAGACATCCTCATCTTTGTCATGGTTTTAGTCCCATTCATTTCTCATACACCATCCCTGATTTATGATTTTTCTAAGTTGATGCATGTTTGGTTGACTTCTTTGAGCATGTTCAAAATTGCTTTGACTTTCTGATTTTCATTGACTGCCTTCCACTTGTCCAAATGAGATGAAATTTGACATGCTTACCATGCTGTGGGTTGTGATTGGTCATGATTTATTTGGTGATTTTTGGAAATGTTTGAGATTGGTTTTGATGCAAGTCTTTCTGTTGACTTCTATGAGCTTCTGTTTGCAACACTTTGACCTAAATTGTTCATAAAATGATGATGATGATTGATATGAATGTGAACCCAATTGGTTGTGTTTCTTAATGGTTTGAACATGATTTTGGATGCTTGCCCTTTGCTGTTTTGACTTTTTCATTCCTTCTTGACCCTAGGCTTGTCCTAGTGGTCCTGTTACTCACCTTTGAGCTCATGTTTTCAGGTTGACCAACAAATGACCAATGAGACCAATACAAATTGATTAAGCTTGCTTGAATATCATTGTCTAACTTGTTTGTTTTGTAGGTGGCTTGGCTCACATGCCTTGAGCCTTGTGCCTTGCACATCCATTTGCTTCTGACTGACTGTTGACTTCTGTTTCCTTTTGCTTTGTTTGAGGTTGTATACTAATGTCTGCTTGACTATTTCAGGTGCTTTTAGTTGCTCAGTTCCTTGTGAACTTTTGCTTTGCTTTGCTTATATAAGCAATTTGCATTGAGGTATATTTCTAATCTTCATGTAGTCTGGAAGACCTGGTCTGTTACTTGGCCAGGCAACTGTCTGAAGTCCTCCTTAAGAGGCAATGTTTGTGGATGTTTACTTTTGTCCTTGCATAGAGTCAAAGACCTCCTAAGTGAAGAGGCAATTGGCAGAACCCAAGGGATATGCAATCTATCCCCTGCTATTCTGTGTGTCATCTGCTTTGCTCACACCACTGTGTTGATGCATTGCAGATACGAACCCAAGATCTTGTACAATTGTACAGTTGAGTCAGTTTTAAATGTGTAGAAGGGTTCCCACTTTCTGAACCCACACATTCTTGTCTTAAGCTCTCCCAGGCCAGGGATAAGAGCTGTGAAGTCTCATCTCCACTCACCCTTCATCTGCTTCACCTTAGCCCCTCAATGGCAAGGTTAAGAGCTAACACTACCCAGTTCCAGTGGTTTGTTTGTTGAGGTTGATATGACCCCTCGACTAAAACCTATCCTTGTTTGAGCCCCTTGCTTGTGTATAGTGTGTGCTACCTGTGCTTGTATGTTTGTTTGACTTGCTTCCTGTGCAAGTTAGGTTTAGTTTAGACTTGCTTCCTGTGCAAGATTAGGTTTTGCTTGGCTTGCTTCCTGTGCAAGTTAAGTGTGCGTGTGGCTTGCTTCCTGTGCAAGTCATGTTTAGGATAGGCTTGCTTCCTGTGCAAGTTAGCTAGAAACCTTAACTTAGGGATGATTTGCATGATAACATCTAGGCTCGAGTCGTAGTCTCCCTAGTTGTGTCTCCCTCTGTTATCTGGTTAGGCTAGTCCTTTATCCCTCTGTAGGGGAACTACGTCGCCCTGATCCTCATACCAGATGAGGTACGTAGGCAGGAGATGAGCTGATCTCTCCGGGCGCCTGTGTCTTTGTTTTGTCTTGTTGTGTGCTAGGAAGCTGATGTAAGCCCATCGAGTGGCATTTGGGTTCCAGTGTGCGTGTGTTTTGGTTCGGATGCTGATGTAAGTCCAGTGATTGGCATTCAGGCTCCACGTTTGCCTCTTTGTGTGCGTTTTGGTTCGGATGCTGATGTAAGTCCAGTGATTGGCATTCAGGCTCCAGGTTTGCCTTTGCCTATGTTTGTTTGTGTGCGTGTTAGCCGAGCTACGAATGCTCTGATTCTTCTCTCGTCCGAGAAGATACGTATGCATAGGATGCGATATCCTAGCGAGCATGTGTCGTTTCCCCAGTCCGAACTACTTCGACTCTGATGTCTATGCCTGATAGACTAAGTAGGCCCAGGATACGATATCCTGCCGAGTCAGTTTCAGTCTGTTTTCTTGTGTCTCTTTCAGCCAGTGTGTGTGTGTGTTTGAGCAGTGTTTATAGCAACCATTTTCCTTCCTATTGTGCGTGGATCCCGTCGGGTACGACGGATGCGTAGGGGTGCTAATACCTTCCCTTCGCATAACCGACTCCCGAACCCATTCTCTTTGGTCGCGAGACCATGTTCTTCCTAGGTTTACTTCGAGCGTTTCCTTTCCCTCTTTTGGGATAAATAACGCACGGTGGCGGCTCTGTTGTTCTTGTTTTCCCGCCGGTTTTTCGCGTGATGCGACAGCTGTGAAAAAAATCGAGCCTTTCTTGCATGAGAGATGCCGAATTCTCAAATAAATGGTTGAACCAATAATAGATACCAGACCTCTAAAAGACTATGAGGTTCTTACTAATAAGGAACCACGTTGTAGCACCATTCATCCACCAATTGCAGCGAATAACTTTGAGATTAAGCTCTATCTGGTGGGCATGGTTCAATATAACCAATTCTCAGGGTTACCTACAAAGAACTTGAACCTTCATTCGTCCCTCTTTGTCGAGTTCTGTGGCACCTTAAAATCCAACGACATTGACCAAAACGATATTTGACTCATATTGTTCCCCTTCTTCCTGAGAGACAGAGCATGTGCGTGGCTCAAATCTTTGCTCGCCAACTCCATAGCCACATGGGCTCAACTTAAAGTTGTGTTCCTCACACAATAATTGTTGTCGAGTAAAACAACTCAAGTGAGAAGTGAAATAAATAATTTTAGGAAAGAGGAAGGAGAATCTTTGGTTGACACATGGGAAAGTTTCAAATATATCCTAAGGTTGTGCCGATTTTAGGACTAGAAAATGGCTAACAGTTCATACATTTTTCTCCTTTGGATATTTGATTTGATTTTGTTCAGAATTGTAGTTAATGTATTTGGATTTAATTTTCTCCATAAAATTATCCAATAAAAGATATGATTTATTTTTAATTAAAATTCAAACTTAAATCTCCATTTAAATGGAATTGATCTTCAAATAGTTGTCAAACAAATCACATCACACATTTCTAAAAGATAGCAACAAATTTTGTTGCACAATGCTGCAGAAATATGTGCCAAACAGTAACAACCTTGTTCTGTAGACAAGGGCCACGTGTTGGGACATCTGTTTCCACATGTGTCATTTCTTCATAAAAATAGCTTGAATGTTCCATGTTGTTTTACATAATGCAACCAATCCAAAAGGAACAACAAACTTCATATTCCCGATCATACCTTTTGACAACCAAATGAGCCTTGTATTTTTCTACTTCTGCAACTCATTCAACTTTGTTTTTTACATTGATTTGAATCCTATTTTTTCACTCCTTTCAGAGGATCCATGAGATCCCATGTTCCATTCTTCTCAATTGATCTTATTTCTGCATCCATGGGTGCCCTCCATTTCTCCTTTTTTACTACTTCATGAAATGAAGTAGGATCAGAATGAAGGACATGAGCAAACAAGACTAAGCGAGTTTGTACCTCTTCCTATTTTTATAAAATATCTTCACAATGGACATAGTCATTCATCCACCCTAGTACTCCTCAATTTAAGGGTTTTGTCACTCAAAAAGTTGCATTTTCTTCTTCATT
This sequence comes from Lathyrus oleraceus, assembly GCF_024323335.1. NCBI lineage: Eukaryota > Viridiplantae > Streptophyta > Magnoliopsida > Fabales > Fabaceae > Lathyrus > Lathyrus oleraceus. The sequence goes on from NC_066583.1 coordinate 636,017,803, forward strand.
ACCATCAACTGCATTTTCTTCTTTATTGCCATTACTCGATTCATCCATTTCTTCATATTTCTCATCTTCCCATTCTAAATCAATTTTTTTATCTTCTTCAAAGATCCTCTCCCAATTTCGTTGTCCGTCTTCTTCAAAGGCGACATCCCAAGCAATAAAAATCCTTTTGAAGGTAGGATCATATAGTCGGTATGCCTTTGATTCTTCACTTACACCAAAAAGGACACAACACTGACTCTTATTTTCAATCTTTGTTCATCAAGAATCCGGTACATGAGCATATGTTATACAACCAAAGACTCTCAAGTGCTTGACTAAAGGCTTCACCCCACACCAAGCTTCCTCTAACATTGTTTCCTTCACTAATGATGTTGGACATCTACTAAGAATAAAGGATGCCCAGTTTACTGCATCTGCCCAGAATTTTCTTGGAACATTTTTCTCAACCAATAAACTCCTCCCTATATTCGTCATGATTCTATTACTTCGCTTGGCGAATCCATTTTATTACGGTGTACCAAGCTTCCTCTAGCATTGTTTCCTTCACTGATGATGTTGGACATCTACTAAGAACAAAGGATGCCCAGTTTACCGCATCTTCCCAGAATTTTCTTGGAACATTTTTCTCAACCAATAAACTCCTCCCCATATTCTTCACCATTCTATTATATTTCTTGGAGAATTCGTTCTATTGCGGTGTATATGCAGATGTTAATTGCCTCTTGATCCCATTCATTTTACAACATTCCTTGAACTTATCTGATGTGAATTCACCTCGATGACCCATTCTTAAACATTTAATGGACAAACTCATTTCTTTTTCAACAAGATATTTAAATAGCTTAAAGTTAGTGAATTTATCATACTTATAAGCAATAAAATACACCCACACCTTCCTACTATAGTCATCAATGAAACAAATGAAATACCTCTTGTTACCCTTATAAAATGGAGAAATCGAGCTACAAATATTAGCGTGAATCAGCTCTAACTTTGTAGATTCTCTCCATGTACTTCTCCTTGGGATTAAATTTCGTCGTGGCTTCCATTTCAAGCAATTAGTGTACACAATTTCACCCTCAGATAAACTTGGCAAGCCTCTCGCCATGCCTTTGTTTGCAAAGTCTTCAACCCTTTGTAGCTGAGATGATTGAATCTTCGGTACCAGAGGTGAGTCATATCTTCATTGGTTTCTTAGAAACACTCTTCCTTTCTTTCCCTTTTGATTTATTGAGTGATCAATAACAACATAAACATTCGATTTTCTACCATATTGGTTTGGAATATCATACCCTTTTTTGCGGTGGTAAATTTGACCCTCATTTGACTGCATTAGTATAGATAAATCCCCTTCTTGTAGATGTCCAACACTGAGAAGATTATTCTTCAAACTGGGAATATAATTCACATCTCGTACAAGGTAATTCACTTATTTTATAATCAATTGAACACTTCCTTTTCCATGAACATTCATGCTTTCATAATTCTTCAATCTAACCACTTTGGTTAACCCTTATCCTAACTCACAGAAGAGTGATAAATCACCACACATGTGATTGTTACACCCACAATCAATATACCACACAACATCTTGATTGCCTCCAAGCGTGTCGGCATACGTCATTAGCACAATCACTTATTCCTTCAAACCTGCATAATTTTCTTGGAACTCGTATTGGAAGTATCCAAGCTTATGGCACTTGTAACACTCAATTGTTTTCTTACTCCTTGGTTGGCTACCCCTACGCCTTCCTTGTCCCCAACCTCCCCGGAAAGCATCTCTTCCTCATCCTCTTTGAACACATTTATCTTAATGAGTTACCTTCAAAGCATGCTTGTCTTCTCCATTTACTTTGAACTTTTTCTCATGAACGAGCGGAAAACTTTGAAAGGCATCAATGAATAGTTTATCTATGTCACTGGTTTTCTCAATGGAACAAACAATGTAGTTCCACTTATCAGTGAGGGTTCTCAAAATCTTCTTAAAGATCTTGATATCATGTATATCTTCCCTATAACTCGTTGTGTCATTTGCATCCGTCATTACTCAACCAAAATAATTTAAGATCAATTCACCCTGCGTCATTGTTAAGATCTCAAAGTCCCTTCATAGACGATTGAGATGAGCTCTCTTCACTCGAGAATTTCCTTGGCACTTAAACTTCATGGAATCCCATAGTTGTTTAGATATCTCCTTCTCCATAATTGTATTCATAATTGACATGTCAAGCGACTGAAACAAGTAATTCTTAGCCTTCAAATCCTTTAGTTGTATCTCCTCTAGATTCTTTATTTGCGCTCCCATCATCCCATTCATACTTTTCAGCATGGTGTAGCCTGATTCGAAAGAAACTCAATACTCCTTGGATCAAAGGATTCTCAATGACCATGCTCTAATGATCATAGTCATCGTCGAACTTTGAAATGGAGGATGTTGCAAAATGTGCTTCCGAACCCATCTCTCTTCACTCCCTTAAGTGTTTTTCTACTATTTTCAAATCTCTTAAGTCACTACTCTAATACCCGATTGTTAGATGCAACCAGAACTCAAGAAAAGACAAATATCAGTTCTGGAAATGACTTGTTTATTCCTTGTAAAAGTGCAGCGAATAAATAGAAAAGATAGACGCGCCACAACAAACTACAAATCACATTCTAACAATCATTAAGGAAACAAATTTTAATATATACTTTATTAGATCAACTAATAAATAATGCTAATGACCAGAACATTTATTTAACTAAGCCTTATAAATATTAAGTAAGATATATATATATATATATATATATATATATATATATATATATATATATATATATATATATATATATATATATATATATATATATATATATATATATATAGTTAGTTAGTTAGTTAGTTAGTTAGTTAGTTAGCTAGTTAGTTAGAACAGAAACGCGAATATAGACCAGAGTAAAGAGAAAGCCAAATTGCTTACGTCTGCGATTATAGATTAGCTATAGTTCCTTTCATTTATGTCTTGCGAATTACATATAGATTATAGTATTACGAGACATATATATAATACGATGGTTTAGTTGATCTAAAACCCTAATCCTAGTTTCCCTCAACAAACAATTATCTCTACACATAATTATCTCAACAATATGAGATATTCTCTCAACAATCTATAGTTATCTCAACAACCTATAATTATCTCAACAATATGATTTATACTCACAACAACCCACAGCTATCTCAACAACTCATAATTATCTTAACAATATTAGCCATATTCAACAATTTCCACCTTGGCGAATATCATACTCTTTTGAAGACTTATTGCATAACAATTCATCCTAGAAACTGATGAGGTACACCTCTTGCTTGACACTGAGAAATATGTAATAAGTCCAAACTGTTTTTGAACTTGTCACTGGTGACTAGCTTGGTCAACATATCAGTTGTATTCTATAAAGTGTGAACCTTCTGAAGTAATATATGTTCAGACACCAACAACTCCTTGATCTTGTGAAACCTCACATTAATATGCTTGGTCCTAGCATAATACACCTGATTGTCCGCCAATTAGATAGCACTCTGATCATCACAATGCAACTGAATGCCACCTTGCTCAACACCGAACACTTTCACTAACTCTATAAGCCATAACGCTTCCTTGGCAGCTTCAGCTACAACCATGTATTCTACCTTAGTTATAGACATAGCTACTATGGATTAAACTGATGATTTCCAGCATATAAGTCCCCTCGCAAGAGTAAAGACATACCCCGTTATAGACCTCTTATCATCCAGATCACCTACATATTCAAAATTCACATGTCCCATAACTGATGAAACACCATGCTCCTTGTTGAACATGTGATTTTACCCTTCAATTACCTTAGGATCCATTTGACTGCTTCTTAATGCTACTTCCCTGGCTTGGACATGAACTTGCACACTTGACTAACTGCTTGTGCCAAATCTGGTCTAGTGAAAACCATAACATACATCAAACAACCAACTACATTGGAATAAGGAATTTTATACATATTTTCAATCTCTGAGTCTATATTTGGACATTGCTCCAAAGAGAAACTAAAATGATTCGCCAATGAAGTACTTACATTCTTTTCTTTGCTCATGTCAAATCTGCTTAAAACACATTTAACATAGCTTTTCTGAGACAACCATAATTTATTAGCTCTTAGGTCCCTGTGAATTTCCATCCCAAGAATCTTCTTTGCAGCACCCAGATCCTTCATATCAAACTCCTTACCCAACTTTGTCTTCAACTCATTTACATCATGCAAATGGTTGGTAGCAATAAACATATCATCAATATAAAGTAATAGGAAAATAAAAGAGCCATCATCAAGGCTCTTCACATAAACATAACAATCATAATCACACCTTTTATAACCAATCTGGAGCATGTATGAATCAAAGCACTTGTACCACTTCCATAGAGACTGCTTCAAGCCATACAAATACCTTTTTAATTAGCAAACAAGTCTGCCATGTCCAGTATCACTGAATCCCCCTGGCTTCTCCATGTAGATTTGCTCCTCTAAATTACCATTGAGGAAAGTTGTTTTCATACCCATCTGCTCTAAATGCATATTCCTACTGGCTACTAGGGCCAATACTGCTCTGATAGTAGTGTGTCTAACGACTTGACTTAAAATCTCATCATAATCAACCCCCTTCTGCTGTGAATACCCCTTTGTAACTAGGAGAGCCTTGAATGTTTCCCCTTCTTTTTCTGTTACTACTGACTTTTTCTTGTACACCCACTTATAATGAATAACTCTTTTTCCATGTGGCATCTGAACAAGATCCCATGTCTCATTCTTTTTCAAGGATCTCGTCTCCTCTACCATAGAACCCACACACTTATCTTTCTCCTGGATAGCCATAGCCTCTCGAAAGGTAGAAGGGTCTCCTGAATTGGTAAGAAGAGCATATGTTGTTAAGTATTCAAACCCATATCTGACTAGAGGTGTAATATGACGGGGCTCCCTATCACACACAAGTGTATAGTCTCGTACTCCACCTGAATCTGAGTCTAGTTCATCCTGTTGTTGGGCTACATTCAGTCTTGGACTCACTGGTGGCTCCTTAATGTCCACCTGAATCTTGTCCTGATTGGAACTTTTTACATCAGTATCTGGCACAACAGTCATATCTGAGTGTTTCAACAACGATTGTTCGTCAAATATAACATTTCTGCTGACAAAATCACCTTCCTCTTAACCAAATCCCATAACTTGTACCCCTTCACACCTTTATTGTAGCCAATAAAGATGCACTGTTTTAACTTAGGGTCAAGTTTAGACCGGTCCTCACTGAAAATATGCACATATGTTGGACACCCAAAAAACCTCAAATTGCTTAGATAAAAGGAGTTACCTGTCCACACCTCCTCTGCAACTTTGCCATCCAATGAAGCTCATGGTGATCTATTGACTAGATAACATGCCATATCGAGTGTTGCTTCCCAAAAACCTTTTGAAAGACCAACATTCAACCGAAAGCACCTTGCCTTCTTCGTTAGAGTCTTATCCATCCTCTCTGCAACACCATTCTTTTGTGGTGTCTTCCTCACGAAAAAGTACATATGGATTCCATTTTCCTCACAGAAATTCATGAACTTCTTGTTTGTGTATTCAGTTCCATTATCAGACCATAAATACTTTATTTTTCTCCCTGTCTGATTCTCAACCTCCGTCTTCCATAGTTTGAACTTAGAAAAGACCTCAGATTTATATTTCATGAAATAAACCCAGACCTTATGAGAAAAATTATCAGTGAATATCATAAAGTACTTGGAACCTCCAACGGAGGGCTCTTTTTCTAGCCCCCAAACATTATAATGGACATAGTTTAAGATTTCATTGGTTTTATGTTGCATGGCCTTAAAACGAGCTCTACACTATTTCCCAAGAACAAAATACTTGCACAATCCAATTGTGCAACTGCGTACACCCTTCATCAAATTCCTCTTATGTAGTTCTGTCATTCCATGTTCACTAAGATAACCCAAGCGCATGTGCCACAATTTGGTTGCATCATTATCAGTTTCTACAGATGCTACATCACCCATAACTATGCCCCCTAAAAAATTATAAATGTTGCTTGCAGTCCTCCTTGTCGTCATCACTGTCATTGCACCCTTGCTAACCCTCATGATGTCTTTATCTCCATTTGACCGGAATGAATAACCATTTGCTTGATGAGTACCCAGAATCGAGAATCCATGCATCAATGCACTTTGTAGATGAAACACATAGAAAAACCTCTTCACTACAGGAGCTATCAGATTGAACTACATATGTCGAACTACTGTTTCCTGACTTGATTGGACAATCCCTCTTCCAATGGCCAATTTATTTGTTACCATAACATTCTTTTGTTTTTCTGTCCATGGACTTAAACCAATTTTTCTTTCCAGAACTCACTGCCTTGCCCTTGCCTCTGCCAATGTCTTGACCTTCCTTCACAAACAAACCTTCACTCGAGCTTCCTCCACATTCCTCTACACTTTGGCGACATTGTGCGTGTTACAAAAGAGTAGAAGAAATAGAATCTAGTGTGATTGTTTCCTTCTCGTATGTGCGAGTGGTCACCAAGTGATCATAAGAGCTTGGTATAGAACACAACAAAATAATGACTTTATCCTCATCGTCAACCTTCACACCAAATCGTGTCAAATCAACGAGGATGTTGTTGAAAGCGTTGACATGAGCCTGCAAATCGCCTCCTTCCTGCATCTTTAAGCTATAGGGACGCTGCTTCGCGAATAATTTATTCATGAGCGTATTAGACATGTACTAATTTTCCAATTTTTCACAGACATCCTTCGGAGTTGTGAGGTTCAGGATATGATTCATCACGTCATCAGAAATACAAAGTCTTATCAAACCCATGACTTTCTCCTTCATTTTGTTCCAATCAATGGTTGTGATGTATGTCGGTTGCTCATCACGAAGCACCTTTTGTAAACCTTGCTAAGCCAACAAATTCTTAACCCTCCTTTGCCATAAACCAAAATTGTCAGTTCTGTCGAAACGAGTCATTTCAAATTTCGCACCTCCCGAATTAAGCGTCATCTGATACCAATTGTTAGAACAAAAATGCAAATATAGATCAAAGTAAAGAGAAACACACAAAAGTTTTGTTCACGCAGTTCGATCAAATTGTCCACGTTTGCGACTATAGAATAGCTATAGTTTCTTTTATTTATATCTTGTGAATTACATATAGATTACAGTGTTACAAACGATGTATATAATACGAGGTTTTAGTTTATCTAAGACCTTAATTCCTAGTTTCCTTCAACAAATCATTATCTCTATCCATAATTATCTCACAATATGAGTTATTCTGTCAATAATTTATAATTATTTCACCAATACGAGTTATACTCTCAACCATCCACAATTATCGCAACAATATATATATATATATATATATATATATATATATATATATATATATATATATATATATATATATATATATATATATATATATATATATATATATATATATGAGTCAAATGTCAAAATATAATCCATTTCATAAAATTGATAAATATGACTAAAAAATGATGACTACTATAGAGACAAATATTGTTTATTAAATAAAAAATAAGTGTGAACTCCTATATATTAATTAATTCCACAAGTTGACTGTCTTTGTGTTTTGTTGTGTTGTGTATGATTTCAAACATTCAATGTATTGAACCATATATGGATATTATTATTAATATTTTTAGTTTTTGTTTTTACTATTAAAAAGTTAAAACCCACATGCAATCGTGGTAAGAATCTGTAGCGGCTTAGCATGGTATTTGTAGGAATATAATACTCCAATAAAAAATTTACGTTTCAACTCATTTTCCACTAATAATCATTATAACCATTAGTTTGGAAGATTTCAACTCATTTTCCACTAATAATCATTAGAACCATTAGTTTGGAAGATAAATTAAACTTAGTGATATACTAGTATATCCACAATTAGTGCGCACTTATATCCATGGTTAATACAGTAAATTAGTCGAAGTATACATCATATGAACATATGCGTATTTAAAAGTTTGTAACTTCAATCAATTTTAGACATTCATATCCGAAAACAAAAACCAAATTTGTCTCTAGTTTTCAAAAGTCACAAAAAAAGTCTTATTTTCTAAAAATCTCTTAAATAATTATGTTACACTGTTTTTATTAAATTAAATAAATTATATTATTAAAATACACTCTCTCAATTTTTGTTGAGCAATTTTATTATCCTTAATTTTGGTTTCTACTTATTATTTATATCATGCATGTCCATTTAACAGAGGAAGGATCGATTATGAAATTGAAAACTCCACTTAATTGAATTATAAAAAATGTTATTCATACACCAATATAGTGAACAGTAAAATATTATAATAATAAAATATTATTTTATAAAAATATATATTTTATTTTTTTGTTTTCTTATTAAAGAGTATTATGTGATTAATCAACTTTATAACTGCATTAACTAATATTTAATATTTTATTATCCAACTTTATTTTACTATTAAAATTATTTTTATATCTGGATGTTAATTAATCAACTTCATAACTTCGTTAACCAATTTTTTACATTTCATTAACCGATTTTATTTTCATATATAAATAATTGTTCACGCACTATACATAAGCACTGTTCACAGGAATATTGTTCATGTGCACACATTGTTCATATAGTACTGTTTACGCTATTGTTCATGTACTATTTTACTGTTCATGGTACTGTTCACTGTATTTGTGAACAGTGCATACCGTGTAGGTGTAAGTTATAGTGTAAGAATAGTATAGCTGTTGAATTATATGTTAAAGGTTGTGTCGTTATGAGTGAGATGATGATGATGATTATTCAGGATATTACTCAGTATTTAGGCATGGCAACGGGGCGGGTCGGGGACGGTTTTTACTTCTCCCAAACCCAAATTCGAATCCCCAAACAATCCCCATTCCCCGCCCCAAACCCAAACAGGGATGGGGAATCAAAACCCAAACCCGTCCCAAACGGGTTCAGGTTGGGTTCGGGTATCCCCGCGCTGCCACTATTCATTTAGTAAAATCAATTTTTTAATAGAAATATTTATGTTTCCAAAATAAAATTACATTACAAATAATAAAATAAAACAATCTAAAAAAATTCCATACATACATTTCAAATATTTTAAATAATAAACTAAAATTAAAATATCAAAACATTGACCACATATTTAATATTTTAAATTATCAAAAATAAATAATAATGTACATAGTAAAATAAATGGGGCGGGTTCGGGGTGGGTACTAGTGTCCCCATTATCCGACCCGTCCCCATATTTTAAAATCGGGGAAAACCCAAACCCAAACCCAGTCAAATCGGGTTTTCCCCGTCAACTTCGGGGCAGGTTCGGGTTGGTACCCGCAGGTACGGGTTATATTGCCATGCCAATCAGTATTATGAGTGAAAGAAGAATTTTTTACAAAAATAACCCATTTTTTCAAGGAAATTCCCAAAATACCTTTGGTTTCAAAAAAATTCTCAAACTACCCCACTTTTAGGAGGAGGCGCCAATTCAATTGGCGACTCCTCTTAAAAATTGAATGGAGGCGTCAATTGGTGCACATGTGTATTACTTGAGAGGAGGCGCCAATTGGATTGACACCTAAGTGTAAAATGTATTTTTTTTTTGCTAAATGGTCTACGTGATACATAAATTTGAAATAGGAGCAATTGATATTAATAAAATTATCCGTTTACACAAAAAAGCCTAATGGTGATGACCGGGATCACCTAACCGACCTTCGGTCCCACATCCCCTAGCTACCCTAACTCGTGGCCCTAACCCGCGTTGATGATTCACCACTGGTGTTTGAGCATCTGAGAGGCCAGGAGCGTCACTACCAACTACAAGAGATGGCCTGTTTAGGTAGTCAGACAGTTTAACATAGTCTTCAGTATGCATCGAGGGCGTACCATCGTAGCTGAGTTCGTGACCCATTCCAGAGTAGTTGGGTTGTGGTTGACTCATTGGTGGGCGACCGGGACGGTGGAAGGGAGACATGGGTGTGAATGATGCATCGAGGAAAGGTTGGAAAGGTTGTTGGGGTGTTTGGTAGATATAGGGTTATTGGATGTTTTGGTTTTGTGAGGTTTGGGCTTCTTGGCTATGGTAGGAGGAGGGACGGTTGGTGTTGAATGATCGTTGGATGTTCTGGCTAAGGCGGCTTTCTTAGGGTGATGTGGTGGGTGCGAAGCGATGTTGGGTCTCAGGTTGATGGTCAATTTGTTGGTGGTGGTATGGGGTATGCTCTTGGTATTGGGATTGGGTGTATGACATGTTTTGGTTGTATGTTTGTGTGTTGGTTGAACAGGACGTTTGACGGACAGGGGGTTGTGTGTATCAGGTTTGACACTGTTGTTGGGGGTTTGATGTTGAGGTGTCAGGTGTGTAAGTATGTTGGCGTGGTTCGTACAGGTACATATCCTCGGTGATGAACTGAAAACCAACTGATCTGTACCAAGCCATATAAGTACGACTTGGTTTTTCTTCATTTGGAATGACTGCGTCAATTAAGACATGGTCATGGCGGTGTTTCCATTTGCGACACTCCGATCTTGCGAAGCTTTGCCATGGAGGAATACTGGCCTCCATATGAAGGTGATATAGTTTGGCACAACGACGAGATGCGTAGAAAGAAAAAAGGAAGGCCAAACAGCACACATATCAGGACATAAATGGATTCCACAGATAAAATGATAAGATTATGTAGTATCTGTCGTCAACCAGGACACAACAAGAGCAACTGTCCCAATCGAGGAGCATCATCCGGGTCTTAAGCATTTTGTAACATTGTATTTCTATAACCTTCAATCATTATATATCATTAAGTTTTTGTTACAACGAGGTTCACAACAAACATCAGTACAAAATAAGCTAACTGAAAACAGAAATATTTCTAACTGATTACAACAATCAAATTGATGTCATCTCGACCGAACATCATTTCCCTAGCATCCTTATCAGTCTTCATTCGCACCCAACCAAAGGTACTGTCGAGTCTCACAATTCTTCTATTTTTTTTCCTTCTGGTATTTTCCCATCTAACCAACGAACTAGCTCCCTCTTCAGTTGATCGAACGTAGTGATGTTCCAAAACATCATCAGCATCTGAGGTTTATCTCTCGCATAAATCACCTTTCCGTATCGGCGACGAACACCAAACATGATTGCCAAATGATTAATTGAGATGTGGAACAATGACTCACATAACACATCTATTTATAACAAAAAAAATTGCATTTTTTTACATTGAGGCGTCAATCCAATTGGCGCCTTCTCTCAAGTAATACAGATAGGCGCCAATCCAATTGGCGTCTCCATTCAATTTTTAAGAAGAGTCGCCAATTGAATTGACGCCTCATCCTAAAAGTGGAGTAGTTTGGGAATTTTTTTGAATCAGGGATATTTTGGGAATTTTCTTTAAAAAATGGGTTATTTTTGTAAAAATTCGTGAAAGAAGAACTATTTTATTATTATACCCGTGACTCTTTTCACATAGTGACAGAACTAGATAACATGAAACTATATATTATATTATATTATATTATATTATATCATATTATATTATATTATATTATATTATATCATTCTTATTTATATTATGTAAAAGCTAAAAAAAACATATTTGTTTTGTTTAGATGATTAAATATATAAATGATTAATTGATGTGAGAATATTTATTAAATAGATATTTAATAAAGTGTAAATGAATTAATGAATGTTAGTTCATTTAAATAAAGTTTTATTCAATTCATCAACTTGTAATATCTATAATCGATGATCAATCAAAGAGTTATATAAATTTTAAACAATAAATAAATAAATATTTGGACAAAAATTTAAAATAATAAAATTAGGAATAAATATAAAATAATTTAAAATTAATTTAATTGAGTTAGATATGATTACCTTGAACTTTTTCAATTTCCCTCTCACTCCTGACCAAATCAATTTTAATTTTTCTCTCATTCATAATGTTATTTCCCTATTTCATAAGTCAATTTCACTTTAATAATATTTTTATAATAATTTTTCTTTTTTCAATTGTTTTCTCACATTTTGCATTATTGTACCGGTAAAAAAAAACAGGTGTGCGTATTGCCTCTGCAAAGGGCATAGACACTCAAAGGTCTTAGTAGGTATATTAAATTGTATGGTGGTTAGGTCTTATCCATGGTGGCGAGGAGCTTAGTATGATGGTTGTCATACCCCAAAATTTGCCCATTAATATTTCAAGACATTTTGCAAGGCATTCCGACTCATATATAACACTGATCTTGAAGAAACAAAGGCCCAGCTTACGGATGGCCCAATCCAGAAAATGGCCCAAACTGGCCTGTTCGCTACGCGCTCGCCTAGCGAAGCTGACAGACAACAAAAATTTCGGGCTTCATTCTGAGCCCAAAAAAAAAAAAAAAAAAAAAAAAACGAGAAACGAAAAATAAAATAAAATAAAATAAAAAAACGAGAAACGAAAAAAAAAAAAAAAGAGAAATTTTTTTTAATTAATTAATTAATTAAATAATTAAAATAAATAAATAAATAAAATATAACAAATTATTTTGGACTTGGGTCTCCCTCATTCCAAGCCCATTACCCACGAAATTAGTCTATAAATACTGAAGTTTCAGTAGGGGAGTTACACTTGGAGTTACACTGGGAGATTCACTGAAAAAAAAAAGAGGAGGAGAACAGAGAAGAACGAATAGAAGTTTTGGCATAGGAACCCTGCCTACCCGGAGAATTCAGAGTAAAGAAACCCTGAAGGCAGCCCATCTGCACCGAAGCCATCGCCGTCCAATTCCCGCTGCCTAACTTATTCCGATACTACAAGTGGTCAATCCCTTCAACCTTGAATTGGCAAACAGGTTTGCGTATCTCTATTGTTTATACTTTCAATTGGCCATATCTACATATATAATGCATCATGATTAAATGTTGATATATAATTTGCTTTCGTATGAGAATTTAAATATGCCTGAATACCCTGAATGTTTGATCATGTTATTCCTGTGATAAAATGCCATAAAATTCAAAGTTCCTAACGTGGGGCTGTTTTCAAATTCAAAATCCGTGGCCGCTCGCTAGCACCTCGCTAGGCGAGCCTGGGGCGAGTATTCGCCTGGCCTTCGCTAGGCGAGGCAGAGGCGAATGAGACAGTAGCTGACTTTTCTATTCTGTTTTTTTTTTATGTTTTATCATAGCCATGCATTATTCATCCTATCCTATTTATTGTTGTGATATTTCTCCGGTGTAATCTTCGATTGCACCCTGATTTGGTGTTCTGACATGTTTCTTTTTTTTTGAGTTTCGTAAAGGTTCACATATCCCAGGAAAAGGTTATTGGCTAGGTATTCCACTTTATTTGTGGGATACCCTTGTGGAGTTTCACCCTAAATTAATTTTTAATGTATTAATTTCTAATGTATTAATTTTTTAATATATTATTTTTAATAATTTTAATGTGGAGTTTCATCCTAATTATATAATTAATTGTAAAACTTTGCCTTTGAATAAGTGATCTTGGACCTCTCTTTGTTGCCTTACGATTACGATATTACGGTCATGTCCCGCGAACGTGGGGATACCCTTAGCAAAGACCCTTCGGTTAAATCATCATAAAATAAATTATAGTCCCTCGGATGTTGCCTTCGAATATACAACTTTGTCCCTCGATGACCCTCCGATGTTGCCTACGGTTAAAAGATGATAGTCCCTTCGAATGCTAAGATATCCTCGTAACTGTTGCCTTCAATGACCAATCGATGACCCTACGATGACCCTTAAACATCCAAAGGATAAAACTACTTATTTCTCAATAATAAGGACAGTTTTACCCTCATAAGGATAGGAAATGCTCATAAAGACCTTGGGTCGGTATAACTCTTAATTGTTGGCTCACAATCTAAAAACAATTTTCACACCTCACACCTTTCAAAATATCCTTAGAAAATCACCACTTGGTATATATTCATACTAGAATCATTACCGAGTTATATTTTTCTAAACAATTTCCAAAACTAAACGAGATAACTACTTTGTATATATTCATACAAGAATCATTACAAAGTTAAATTCTCTTTCCAAAAACAATTTTCCAAACAATTCACAAACACTTTTTTTCAGACAAAAATAATATAAGTGATCGAGCAATTAAGAGCCCATGGATAACCATGGATACAAAGGGTGCTAACACCTTCCCTTTGTATAATGTACCTCCCGAACCCAAAATCTAAATTAAGGTCTTTCCTGTTCTTTTCCACCTTTCCTTATTGGATAAAAGAAAAGTCGGTGGCGACTCTTGCTAACCGCGACATTGCGATTAAAAAACACAAAAAGTCCAGTTCACCGTATGACAGAACTGGCGACTCTGCTGGGGAGCCTAAATATTTAAAAAGAGAGGTTACCTTAAAAACAAGATCACTTATTCAATTTGTCTGATTTATTTTTAAGGGATTGCTTGGGTATGTTATGCTTGAGTGAAAGATCCTACACCCGGATCTAGTGTACCTTAGGTAAGTAGCAAGAGATCATCGCGACTGTCCGGCGTATACTGGAATGGTCAAAATGATGGCTACGGTTAATGTGGCACTTTGGATGTCCTGATGTTCCTCATGTTAGTTGAGGAAATATTTGGCATTCGCGTGGTGTCATAAAAGCATTAACCAGACCTTTAGAACCCTAATTGACTCATCCTGGCCATTAGAAAGTAGTGAGATAACTGGCTTCGGTTCCGACTGGAGTTGGTTGAGACTCGATACTACACTCTTTGAGATTGGACTTTAGGGAAGCTTCGGTCAACCACTTGGTGTTGCACTGAAGTGGACTTAAGGAAAGGTCAATGATTTGAGATCCTTCTAGAACCCGGTTACTATTCTAAGACAGGTTGAACCAACCAAACTTCAGTGGGGAGGGTATTTACCTATGGAACTCACGCAAGCCTTAAAACCTAGGAATGATTGTTGTGTGACTTGCTTGTGCTTGTTATTTATCTAACAACATAACATCATAACATCATAACATCATGGCATTGTACTAACCATTTCAAGGATTTAGGGATTTAACTCTGCTAAAAAAAAACAAAAACAAAAGCAAAAACAAAAGAGAAAAGAAAAAAAAAAGCTCTTTTTGTTAGTTTATGCAAAGTTAAATCCCGAAAGTCCTTGAAAACATTTCATACATTGCATTGCATCGCATAACAGGTATTCTAAAGGATCAGTGTTCTCACGATTTTCCTATCAAACAGATTCCAGCAGATTCAAACAGATTGAACAATGGCTCTCGAACAAACTGTCAAAGATCTCCAGGCCCAGAATGCTCAATTCCAGGAAATGATGCTGAGCTTATCTAAGGGGCAGGAAGAACTGAAAGCTCTTTTGACGGAGAAGAAGAAGGACCAGAAACCTGTGGGTTACATCAATCCGGGGAGAAGGCTTAAGGGACAGGTTACAGGAGTCAAGATTAGAATTCCGAAGGATTCAGAAGAAGAGACCGAGAATGATTCGGAAGATGAGAATCCTAATCTCGTCAATTCTGAGGACGACGATGAAGATTATGAACATGAACAGTACTCTCCGAAGGATGATAAGTACAAGTTGCTGGAAGAACGTATGCTAGCTATGGAGGGGCAGAAAGTGCCCGGTCTGGATTTCGAAAACTTGGGTCTGGTCTCTGATGTGGTCATTCCCCGCAAATTCAAGGTTCCCATTTTCACTAAGTATGATGGTGCCTCTTGTCCTCAGATGCATCTAAGGGCTTATGTGAGAAAGATTCAGCCGCACACTACTGATAAGAAACTGTGGATCCATTTCTTCCAAGAGAGTCTGTCTGGCACACAGTTAGAGTGGTATTATCAGCTTGAGAGCTCTAACATCCGCACATGGACTGATTTAGCAACAGCTTTCTACAAGCACTACCAGTATAATTCTGAGTTAGCGCCTACTCGGCTACAGCTACAAAATATGACTATGGGCTCTAAAGAAAGTTTCAAAGAATATGCTCAAAAGTGGAGAGATTTGGCTGGCAGAGTCAAACCCCCTATGACTGATCGAGAGTTAGTGGACATGTTCATGGGTACACTGACTGGCCCATTCTACAGCCATCTACTGGGAAGTTCCTCGTCAGGTTTCACTGAACTTATCTTGACAGGTGAACGGGTTGAAAGCGGCATTCGAAGTGGAAAGATACAGGCAGCTACTTCTGCAAGCACCAAAAAGTCCTATCAGGGAAAGAATGAATCAAATGCTGTGTACAGTGAGAGGAAGCATAACAAGAAGAATCGTGACCATACTATTGGGGCAGTTACAATTGCCGCACCGCCATCTCAGAACTTCCAACACAGACAAGACAGGTCGAGAAGACAGTTTACCAAGATCAATATGACTTTAACCCAAGCACTGCAGAGTATGTTAAAGGCCAATTTGATTACCCTCAGAGGCCCTCCTGCAAATCCCAACACTACTTCTCCTCGTTATAATCCCAACGCCAGGTGTGCCTATCACTCCGATAGCCCCGGGCATGATACGAATGATTGCTGGTTGTTGAAGAACAAGATTCAGGATATGATCGACGCTGGAGAAATTGAATTTGATCCTCCGGCGACCCCCAATGTCATCACAACACCTATGCCTAATCATGACCAGAATGTTAATGTTGTGGACGACAATTCTCACGTTACTGACGTTGCTGATTTAGCATCTCCTCTCCTGATCGTTAAGAAGAATTTATTGCAAGCTGGTTTATTTCCAGGTTGTGCTGAAGATTGCGATCTCTGTGTACTCCGACCCAATGATTGTTTGAAGTTGAAGAACGGCATTCAACGGCTGATGGATGATCGTACAATTCTATTTGAAAGGGTTCCTAAGGTGGACAACTCTATTGAAGAGGTATCTGTGATTGCTAGGTCCAAAGCTCCAGTGAAGATTACCGCTACTAGAGTGCCTGTGAAGATTACCGCTGAGCCCAAAGTGGCTCCCCTGATTATTACCGCACCTGGCCCCGTGCCATATTCCTCCAGCAAAGCTATTCCGTGGAACTATGGAGGCGACGTTTACATCCATGGCATAAAGCAAGTTGGTAGTTCTGCTAATCCTAATGATATTGTGGGGACTAGTAAAGTTACTCGAAGTGGAAGGATCTACTCCCCAGAAATCTCACCTCCCGCTCCCGAAATTCGAGGAAAAAGACCAGTCAATCCTCCTCAGTCAGAGACATCGGTCGAAGTTACTTCTGAAGATGTTGCCAAACAGGAAATGGAAGAGATGCTGAAAATCATCCGTAAGAGCGATTTTGATGTAGTGGAACAATTGGGGCATACTCCGTCTAAAATCTCAATGTTGTCCTTGTTATTATCCTCTGAATCCCATGCCAATGCATTGATGAAATTCTTGAAGACCGCTCATGTGCCTCAAGAAACATCCGTCGATCAATTCGAACATTATGTTGCTAATTTGACTGTTGACAATGGCCTAGGCTTTTCCGATGCTGACCTGACGCCAGCAGGAAAGAATCACAATAAAGCTCTGCATATCTCCATCGAGTGTGAGGGGATCACCCTGGCTCACGTGTTGATCGACAACGGCTCTTCCTTGAATGTGCTCCCGAAAGCTGTACTCGATAAATTTGACTACAAAGGCATTGAACTGAAACCTAGTGATGTTGTGGTGCGTGCTTACGATGGTGCGAAGAGTGTTGTCTATGGTGAAGTGGTTCTCCCTATCAAGATAGGACCTCAAGTCTTCAACACTACCTTTCACGTGATGGACATTCGTCCCGCCTACTCCTGCTTGTTGGGGCGCCCTTGGATCCATGGGGCAGGTGCGGTAGCTTCGTCGCTTCATCAAAAGCTGAAGTATCCAATAGCAGGCATGGTTGTCACTGTATGTGGAGAAGAAGAGTATATTGTCAGTAGTGTGCAAGCCTTCAAATACGTCGAGATGGATGGTGAATTCTTTGAGACTCCTTCTCAGTCATTTGAAGTGGTTCCTCCACCCAGTCCTGTCCTTAAGCCAACTCCCCTTGTGCCCAAGGTTGTTCGTGCTCCCCCTGTCATGATCTCTCTGAAAGATGCTCAAGCCGCGATTGAAAATGGTGATCGTGCTGGTTGGGGTCAACTGATCAATGTACCGTACAAGTCTGATAAAGCTGGCCTGGGGTTTAACTCTGGAAAGATAGTCAAAAATCAGATTAATGCTATGGAAGATGCTGATAGTGATTGCGACTTGGATAGCTGGATTTTCCCAACAATTGGTGACGGACTCAACAATTGGAAGACTGAAGACATTATCCCGATTTCCTTTAGTCAGGAGTAATTGTTATTGTTTATTCTAGAATTGCAAATTTTAATTTTCTTTTACAATCAAACTTCTTAAAGCATTGTGTCTATGCCCGAGGCACAATAGCTAATTTGTTAAGGGTTTTGTCATTTTCATAAGCATATTTATATTCAATAAATCAATGGACGTTTTGCATTCAAATATTGCGCTCTTTGTCTTTCCTATTATCTTTCAAACGAGCTATGTTTTCTTACACACACGCACGTAACGAATTGCAGATCCCTATCCACTCTGGATCCTGTTGATAATAGTTCTACTACTGTTCATTATGACTTTGAAAATCCGATCTACCGAGCCGAAGATGGAAGTGAGGAAGATTGTGAAGTACCTGAAGAACTTGCCAGAATGTTACTACAAGAAGAAAGGACTATACAGCCGCATGAGGAGTCAGTTGAGACTGTAAATCTGGGTACCGAGGTGGACAAGAGAGAAGTCAAAATAGGAGCAGGCTTGGAAATCAGTGTCAAAAGAAGATTGATTCAAATGCTACATGACTATGTGGAGATTTTTGCTTGGTCTTACGAAGACATGCCAGGGCTGGATACCGATATAGTAGTGCATCGTTTGCCGACGAAGGAAGATTGTCGTCCTGTTAAGCAAAAGGTTCGTCGCATGCGTCCTGAAATGTCCGAGAAAATCAAGGCCGAAGTCATGAAACAATTCGATGCTGGTTTTCTGGCGGTTACTTCTTATCCTCAATGGGTTGCTAATGTGGTACCAGTGCCAAAGAAGGATGGTAAGGTGCGAATGTGTGTGGATTACAGAGATTTGAATAGAGCGAGTCCCAAGGATGATTTCCCACTGCCACACATTGATGTTCTGGTAGACAACACCGCTCAACACAAGGTATTCTCCTTCATGGATGGATTCTCGGGTTATAACCAGATCAAAATGGCACCTGAGGACATGGAGAAGACTACGTTTGTGACGCAATGGGGCACCTTCTGTTATAAAGTAATGCCGTTTGGTTTAAAGAACGCAGGAGCAACGTACCAGCGTGCTATGGTGGTTTTGTTCCATGACATGATCCATCATGAAATAGAAGTATATGTGGACGATATGATAGCCAGGTCTCATACTGAAGAAGAACATCTCGATCATTTATACAAACTGTTTGAGAGGCTGAAGAAATACAAGTTGAGATTGAACCCGAACAAATGCACCTTTGGAGTAAGATCTGGTAAACTCTTGGGCTTTATTGTCAGTGGTAAAGGTATTGAGGTCGACCCAGCCAAGGTGAGAGCTATTCAAGAGATGCCAGTTCCCCGTACGGATAAAGAAGTCAGAGGTTTCTTGGGACGTTTGAATTACATTGCCCGATTTATTTCCCATTTGACCGCTACTTGCAAACCCATCTTCAAGTTACTGAGAAAAAATCAAGAGATGATATGGAATGATGAATGTCAAGAAGCTTTCGACAAAATCAAGAAGTACCTCCAAGAACCTCCAATTCTGGTGCCACCAGTTGAGGGAAGACCTCTAATCATGTATTTAACCGTTTTAGAAAACTCAATGGGGTGCGTGTTGGGACAACATGACGAGTCCGGTCGAAAAGAGTATGCCATATACTACCTTAGCAAAAAGTTTACCGACTGTGAAACAAGATACTCACTGCTCGAGAAAACTTGCTGTGCTTTGGCCTGGGCTGCTCGCCGACTAAGACAGTATATGTTGAATCACACCACTTTGTTGATTTCTAAGATGGATCCTATCAAATACATATTTGAGAAACCCGCCCTCTCCGGAAGAATAGCAAGATGGCAGATGATTTTAACAGAGTATGATATCCAGTATACCACCCAAAAAGCAATCAAAGGAAGCGTGCTAGCTGATCATTTGGCTCATCAGGCCGTGAATGATTATCAGTCTATGAATTTTGAGTTCCCAGATGAGGATGTCATGCTTGTTACTGATTATGAAGAACCTGGACCGAATGAAGGACCCGAAGTGGGATCCCGATGGACTATGGTTTTTGATGGATCGTCTAACGCATTGGGCAACGGTATTGGCGTCGTGATCATTTCCCCCAAGGGTGGCCATACGCCTTTCACCGCTAGACTATGTTTTGAGTGTACCAACAATATGGCTGAGTATGAAGCATGTATTTTGGGACTCAGAGCTGCTATAGACCTGAGAATCAAGTTTTTGAGGGTGTATGGAGACTCAGCCTTAGTAATCAGTCAGGTCAAAGGAGAATGGGACACTAAACATCCGAACCTCATCCCCTATCGAGAGCAGGTGTTGACATTAATCCCATACTTTGAAGAGATCACATTCGAACATATTCCCCGAGAGGAGAACCAGTTGGCAGACGCATTGGCTACCATGTCATCTATGTTCAGAGTCAGATGGGACAATGAAGCTCCCCAGATTACCATTGAACGACTAGACGAACCAGCATATTGTTATGAACTTAACGCTGATGAAGTAGAAGAGAAGCCTTGGTTCCACGAGATAAAAAGATATTTAGAAGCTCAGGAATACCCTGAAGGGACATCCATCAATGACAGGAAATTTCTGAGGAAGTTCTCCGCTAAATTCTTTTTGAGTAATGGAATATTGTACAAACGTAACCATGATTCGACTTTGCTTCGCTGTGTGGATAGAAAGGAATCAGAGAAGATTATGGAAGACATGCACGACGGTATCTTTGGGACTCATTCTAGTGGACATACAATGGCCAAGAAGATTCTGAGGTCAGGGTATTATTGGTCTACCATGGAAACTGATTGCCACCATCACTCCAGAACTTGTCATAAGTGCCAGATCTATGCGGATAAAGTACATGTGCCTCCTGCTCCATTAAACGTGTTGACCGCGCCGTGGCCCTTTGCAATGTGGGGCATTGATATGATTGGCGAGATTAAACCTACCGCCTCTAATGGACATCGTTTCATCCTTGTTGCTATTGATTACTTCACAAAGTGGGTGGAGGCAGCCTCATTTGCTTCTGTTACTAAGAATGTGGTGGCACGATTCATCAAGAACAGCCTCATCTGCCGATACGGCGTCCCTGAGAGAATTATCACTGACAATGGCACTAATTTGAACAACAAGATGATTACTGAACTCTGCACGCAGTTCAAAATAAAACACCATAACTCTTCTCCGTACCGGCCAAAGATGAACGGCGCTGTAGAAGCGGCTAATAAGAATATTAAGAAGATTATACAAAAGATGACGGTAACATACAAAGACTGGCATGAGATGTTACCATTTGCTCTTCATGGTTATCGTACTTCCGTGCGAACTTCGACAGGGGCAACTCCTTTCTCTTTAGTCTACGGAATGGAAGCCGTTTTACCAGTGGAAGTTCAGATTCCCTCTCTAAGGATCATGAAAGAGGCGGGCTTAGACGAGGACGAATGGATTCAGACTCGACTCGATCAGATAAATTTGATGGATGAGAAGAGACTTGCGGCTGTATGTCACGGGCAGATATATCAGAAGCGCATGACCAGGGCATTCAACAAAAAGGTCAAGAGACAAGTGTATCAAATTGGCGACTTGGTAATCAAACGCATCATCCTACCACAAACTGACCCCAGAGGCAAATGGACTCCCACATACGAAGGGCCATTTGTAGTTAAGAAGGTATTCTCAGGTGGAGCCATGATACTCGCTACAATGGATGGTGAAGACTTCCCACATCCCGTGAACGCGGACATAGTTAAAAAATACTACGCATAAAAGAGACCCGCTAGATCGACGTATCTAGGCAAAAGTAAGGGCATCCCGGCGAACCAAAAGGGTTCGGGCAAAAATTAGGGATATATAAAAAAAATGTACACCCGGCAAGTCGAAAACCTGAAAAGGCGGCTTGGGCAAAAAAGGGTATCCTGGTGGACTGAAAACCTGAAAAGGCGGTCCAGGCAAAAATTAGGGATTAAAGCGTATGACTATGTCCCGTTCTCAGTCAACTTTCATCCAAGTTCGAGGGACTGACCAAGCCAATCACTTCTATCCGACAGCAAGGGATGAGATGCTCGAAGACATAATGACAGTAGTAGGCTTAAAATCAATAGGACTTCTTCCACATAGCTTTCTCTTTGTTTTCGACAATTTCCTCTTACTAGGATTTCTGTCTCCTTGTACACAAATTGCCTGTTTATAGGCCTCCTTTCAAAATCAATACAACCCTCTTTCAAAAAAAAGATGCTTTTGTTTTTACTTTTCTGTTTTGGTTGCGTAAATGTCCATTGATTTAATTTGAATTAATATGTGCATTTGAATATGACTGATGTTTACCAAAAATACATGCATAGAATAGCAATAGCAATTACTACCCGACTTCAGGATCAAGGAAAAGGTCTAATCATGCTTCCAATGAATCCGCTACCAATTCTCTTCCCCAGCAAGCCTGTTTGTTTTTTTTTCCTCAAAAAATGGCAGTATCCCCAGGCACAGCCAGTTACTCCCCAACAGAGGTCGGCGTCACCAGACAGATTGATCATCTCATCCATCCCCAGCCAGGCTCTGTTGAATATTTCCACCATCAGACAGAAATCAAGCATCCCCAGCCGAGAAAGGGTCATCGACACAAATGTCTCAAATCAGTAGATGGGGATTTATTTTCCCCAGTAGAGTCCCCAAGCAGAACTTCTCATACGCATAACTCATTCATTACATCCTTTCACAGCATACGCATGCATACAACATTCACATTTATTTTAGCATAACACGAAACATCTCATGCATCATGACATAGCATGAAGCTAACTTTTCTTTGCAGGTTAATTATCCTCCTGATATAGTCAAAGTAGAAGGTTCATTCAGACAGACACCTTTATCAATCACATTCAAGATTCAGATACATATTTCAAATACAGTTCATGGGAACATTCATTCTGACAACACTTCGATATCCTCCTAACGATGGCATCTCTAAGCCCATCCCAGACATTTATTGCAAGTACAACATATACAGGTTATCAGATACAACCTAACGTACGGTTCATTCTGATTCAGCCCAACATATGACTTTTTCAGCAACTCCAATGCGGTCTAACGTACGACCCATTTGGACCTTCAAATCCTCAGATGCTGCCTAGCGTACGGTACATTCAGGGGTGTAGTCTAGCGTACGACTACTTTCTTTTTCAGATGCAGCCTAACGGACGGCTCATTCTACAACTCGGATACGATCTAACGTACGATCCATTCTGAACTTCAACAACCCCAACGCGGTCTAACGTACGACCCGTTTGGATCTTACAACCCTCAGATGCTACCTAACGTACGGTACATTTCTGAAGTGTAGTCTGGCGTACGACTACCGCTTTCATCATCAGATGCGGCCTAACAAACGACTCATTCTGCGACGGTCTAACGTACGACCCGTTCGGATGTCCATCCCCTCAGATGCTACCTAACATACGGTACATTTCTGAAGTGTAGTCTAACGTACGACTACCCCTTTCATCATCAGATCCTACCTAACATACGGTACATTTCTGAAGTGTAGTCTAACGTACAACTACCCCTTTCATCATCAGATCCTACCTAACATACGGTACATTTCTGAAGTGTAGTCTAACGTACGACTACCCCTTTCGTCATCAGATTCAGCCTAACGTACGGCTCATTCTGCAACTCAGATACGATCTAGCGTATGGTCCATTCTGATCCTTTATCCCCAACAGCATATGACACACTCCGACTCCCCAGCGAAGTCGGCAGCCTAATGGATGACTCATTATACGGTCTAACGTACGACCCAGTGTGGCACCCATGTCTTCAAATTGGCCTAATATACGGCGCGATCTGAAGCTTTCGTCATCAAACCTCCCGGATGGCATCTTTAAGCCCATCTCCATCAAGACCAACTGTCGATTCTCAAGTGCAAATTTTTGGGGCATTCTAGTGTTCAATAATCTTCCACCTCCAGACCACGAATGGCGTATACACCATTCTAACTCTCTCGGTCCAAGAATATTGAACAGGGGCAGCTGTCATACCCCAAAATTTGCCCATTAATATTTCAAGACATTTTGCAAGGCATTCCGACTCATATATAACACTGATCTTGAAGAAACAAAGGCCCAGCTCACGGATGGCCCAATCCAGAAAATGGCCCAAACTGGCCTGTTCGCTACGCGCTCCCTAGCGAAGCTGACAGACAACAAAAATTTCGGGCTTCATTCTAAGCCCAAAAAAAAAAAAAAAAAAAAAAAACGAGAAACGAAAAATAAAATAAAATAAAATAAAAAAACGAGAAACGAAAAAAAAAAAAAAAAGAGAATTTTTTTTTAATTAATTAATTAATTAAATAATTAAAATAAATAAATAAATAAAATATAACAAATTATTTTGGACTTGGGTCTCCCTCATTCCAAGCCCATTACCCACGAAATTAGTCTATAAATACTGAAGTTTCAGTAGGGGAGTTACACTTGGAGTTACACTGGGAGATTCACTGAAAAAAAAGAGAGGAGGAGAACAGAGAAGAACGAATAGAAGTTTTGGCATAGGAACCCTGCCTACCCGGAGAATTCAGAGTAAAGAAACCCTGAAGGCAGCCCATCTGCACCGAAGCCATCGCCGTCCAATTCCCGCTGCCTAACTTATTCCGATACTACAAGTGGTCAATCCCTTCAACCTTGAATTGGCAAACAGGTTTGCGTATCTCTATTGTTTATACTTTCAATTGGCCATATCTACATATATAATGCATCATGATTAAATGTTGATATATAATTTGCTTTCGTATGAGAATTTAAATATGCCTGAATACCCTGAATGTTTGATCATGTTATTCCTGTGATAAAATGCCATAAAATTCAAAGTTCCTAACGTGGGGCTGTTTTCAAATTCAAAATCCGTGGCCGCTCGCTAGCACCTCGCTAGGCGAGCCTGGGGCGAGTATTCGCCTGGCCTTCGCTAGGCGAGGCAGAGGCGAATGAGACAGTAGCTGACTTTTCTATTCTGTTTTTTTTTTTATGTTTTATCATAGCCATGCATTATTCATCCTATCCTATTTATTGTTGTGATATTTCTCCGGTGTAATCTTCGATTGCACCCTGATTTGGTGTTCTGACATGTTTCTTTTTTTTTGAGTTTCGTAAAGGTTCACATATCCCAGGAAAAGGTTATTGGCTAGGTATTCCACTTTATTTGTGGGATACCCTTGTGGAGTTTCACCCTAAATTAATTTTTAATGTATTAATTTCTAATGTATTAATTTTTTAATATATTATTTTTAATAATTTTAATGTGGAGTTTCATCCTAATTATATAATTAATTGTAAAACTTTGCCTTTGAATAAGTGATCTTGGACCTCTCTTTGTTGCCTTACGATTACGATATTACGGTCATGTCCCGCGAACGTGGGGATACCCTTAGCAAAGACCCTTCGGTTAAATCATCATAAAATAAATTATAGTCCCTCGGATGTTGCCTTCGAATATACAACTTTGTCCCTCGATGACCCTCCGATGTTGCCTACGGTTAAAAGATGATAGTCCCTTCGAATGCTAAGATATCCTCGTAACTGTTGCCTTCAATGACCAATCGATGACCCTACGATGACCCTTAAACATCCAAAGGATAAAACTACTTATTTCTCAATAATAAGGACAGTTTTACCCTCATAAGGATAGGAAATGCTCATAAAGACCTTGGGTCGGTATAACTCTTAATTGTTGGCTCACAATCTAAAAACAATTTTCACACCTCACACCTTTCAAAATATCCTTAGAAAATCACCACTTGGTATATATTCATACTAGAATCATTACCGAGTTATATTTTTCTAAACAATTTCCAAAACTAAACGAGATAACTACTTTGTATATATTCATACAAGAATCATTACAAAGTTAAATTCTCTTTCCAAAAACAATTTTCCAAACAATTCACAAACACTTTTTTTCAGACAAAAATAATATAAGTGATCGAGCAATTAAGAGCCCATGGATAACCATGGATACAAAGGGTGCTAACACCTTCCCTTTGTATAATGTACCTCCCGAACCCAAAATCTAAATTAAGGTCTTTCCTGTTCTTTTCCACCTTTCCTTATTGGATAAAAGAAAAGTCGGTGGCGACTCTTGCTAACCGCGACATTGCGATTAAAAAACACAAAAAGTCCAGTTCACCGTATGACAATGGTGTTTTACAGTGGTTTAGAGGTCATATTCACGTGAGGTGAAAGACTCTGTTATTTAGTGGTGTGCTTAGGTATAAGCGTATGTGGGGTGCGATATGTATGGTTTAAGATCAGTCTTTTTTCCCTTGGGGAGAGATATTTATAGAGGCCTCTTGGGACTAGGGTTCTCTTGGAAAGGGTCATCGCTCATCCAGTCAATGGTGGGCCATTGAATATTTATTTCCAATGGGTGTGAGTCAGTTAATGACCCTGGCTTCTATCCATCCAAGAAACGTCTTATCCCAATATTCACATATTGGGCGATAGGAAAATCTTAGGGAGAAACGATACCTTTTATGGGAAGGCATGTTATCGTCACCTATCTTATGACGTCCTACAGCCATTGCCCTAAGCGAGTCCTTTTACAAATATAACACTAAGAAGACCCTTAAGCACAAGGCCTTTTGATAGAGGACGAAGTGTTTTTAGATCGAGGCTCGGGGGAGTATTCTGAGGACTTACAAATCTTGAGGACATACTCCCTCAAGTGAGGTTTTGATTAGCTTGGGAGATTTAAGTCTCTCAGGAAAACTTATATGTGGCTTGGCTAATGAGACCACAAGTCGCTCAAACGAGGTGTTGGACCTCTTGGGCGGGACTTTTCTCAAGCCCTTAGAAAATACTTGTGATCAAGTCCCTTAGGCCAAACTTTGGTCGCGCTCTTAGGGTGATATATTCGTGTGATCCCGCCTGAGGTAACATTAAGTCCCTCTGGCAAGGTTTTAACTAGCTTGGGAGATCTAAGTCACTCTGGAGAAAGTATATGTAGCTCGGATGATGAGACTATAAGTCCTTCAGGAGAGATGATAGACCTCTTGGGAGGGGCTTCTATCAACCTCATACAAGACTTGTGATTAAGTCTCTTAAGTCAAACTTTGGTCGTGCATCTTAGGCGTGATTTTTGTGTCTCATCCCTCCCTAGGAAGTATTAAGTCTTTCATGCGAGAGTTTAGTTAGCTTGGGGACATTAAGTCCCTCAGGAAAAGTTTATATGTAACATGACTGACGAGAACATAAGTCCTTCAGGTGAGGTGTTGTACCTCTCTGTTGGGACTTATATCAACCCTCAAATAAGACTTGGGATTAAGTATCTTAGGCCAGACTTCGGTCGTGCCTCTTAGGCATGATTTCTGTGTTTGATCTAGCTCGAGGAAAATCTAAGTCCTTCAGACGAGAGCTTAGTTATCTTGGGGAATCTAAGTCCCCCAGGTGAAGTTTATATGTAGATCGACTAACAATATCTCAAGTCCTTTAGGCGAGGTGTTGTACCTCTCGGGCGAGACTTCTATTAAGTCCTTTGATCGGTAAATTAGAAAGTGTACTAATCTAGCAATGTAGTAATAAAAAGGGGAAATACCCAATATCGATCTCAAGGACTGCTTGACGATACAGAGTTCGAGATTAATTTCAAATAAACAAAATCTTGGGGGGTTTGGGATATTTTGGTGAAATTATGAAAGATATTGCAAATAAAATTAATAAAGTACGTGAACGGTTAAAACATATATGAGTAGTATGCTAAGGAAGGTGTGTGATTTATTCCTGTAACAACTTTGAACCAATATTGCAACAACAAATACCAATTAATTAATTACCGGTTCTTTAGGGTGTTTCCTCATAAGTCCTTAGTGAAAAAACCTTTAATCATCCATCCAAATGCCTATGTCCATAGAGAATTACAGATGAAATTAAGCATTCAATTATCAAGAATATTCTGGTTTCTATAGGGTATCCCTCGTCCTAAGTAATATCTACTATAGAATAATCTTAAGCAAGGCATTAACAATGGATGTCCAGCCTAATCGTTAACCGTAAGTCAAACCAGTTTATCCGATAGAGAAAGCATTAAGAACAGCAAGAGAATAAATTAATTATGGAAAGCAACATTGTTATTACAAATATAAAATCATAGTTATTCCATATTTAAATCAGCGATACCCCCTAGCATTGGGGTGTTTAGCTACTCATAATATTCAATGAAAACAAAATACAAAATTTAGACATTACATATACTAAGAGGAAATTGAATCTTCAATCGCTTTCATTCATGAACATTCGCCTTCCACCACTGTTTCTTGTGGATTTTGGATTTTGTTCCGGACCTCTCTGCTACGGCCCGTAGCAAATGCTACGGGTGACCATAGCAGGTGCTACGGGTGACCATAGCAAGCCTACTAAAGCGTGGAAAACTTCTCCGATTTACAACGATTCTCCTTGGTTTCTGCGTCTGATCGTACTTGAAGATTTGTTTGAACCTGAAAATAGTAAAAACACACAACCCAAGCATAAAATATGGAAAATGCAAATAAATTGATGAAAAACAGTGAAACGATTAAATGACATTAATGGTAAAAGAAGGTGTAAAAACCACTTAAACTATATGAAAAATGCAAATAACTCACCTAGTTTCATCTGTTAAAATGATGATAACTGTAGATGTTTTTGATTGGCTGCATTTTATGTTAAAACAGTTACTGTACTTAGATGTCTTGACTGATGTCATGACATGCTTAAGTAGTATGCTGCAGGATTAGCTAATACAGGATTTACTGAATGTCAAACTGGATGTTATGACATTCATCCCTGACAGCAGATACTGAATTATAGACTAATCAGTTTTTCTGTTATAGTTCAGTATTTAGTTCAGGCTGATTTTCTGTTCTGTTATGACAGTCATTCATGACAGCAGTCTCTGAATGTCAAACTGAATGTCATGACATTCATTCCTGACAGGCCAGTTAGTTTTTCTGTTATTTATCTCAGGCTGATTTTCAGGAAACTAACAGCAGGCTGATTTGCTGTTATGTTATGACAGTCATTCAATACCGGATTTACTGAATGTCAAACTGGATGTTATGACATTCATCCCTGACAGCAGATACTGAACTATAGGCTAGTTGGTTTTTCTGTTATGGTTTAGTATTTATTTTAGACTGTTTTTCAGGAGAATAACAGACCTAGCACATAGCCTAGTGTCTGGATGTCAAACTGAATGTTACGACATTCATTCCTGACAACAGATATTGAATTATAGGCCAGTTAGTTTTTCTGGTATAGTTCAGTATTTATTACAGCTCAGTACTTCTTTCAGACTGGGTTTTCAGGAGAATAACAGAGTTAGCATATGGCCTATGTTCTGGACGTCAAACTGAATGTTGTGACATTCATTCCTAACATCATATGCTAAAGTGTAGGCTAGTTAGTTTTTCTGTTTCAGTATTTTTCTCAGGCTATTTTTCAGGAATCTAACAGCTAAGCTAAAATCCAGGAAACTAACAAATGAGCTACAATTAATAGACCTAACAAATAGCCTATTTGTTAGCACCCTAATATGTGGAAATTAGGTTAACTTGCCTAACCTTAATTTTAGGAAATACAAGTACAAGGCCCAAATCCAGTTGGGTGTTTAGGTTATAAATAGCAGATTGTAACCTAGGTTTTGTAAGCCTCAAATAATGAAAAATTAGGGGTGTGTGTGAGGTAAACCTCCCAACCTGTGGGAAGGTTACCATGTGTTTCTCAGTGCTCGAAGGCATGAGATTATTTGTAACTCAAAACCTGTAGGTAAGAGTTTGTTATGGTCTTGAACAAAGTTGTAAAGCAAGTTCAAGTTGTTTAGCATTACATTGTAATTGTAGTGATAGGAATGGAAACTGGAGGTTTCTATCTAGGAGTTCCTAGGTATAGATTGCATTGGGTAAGGATTAAGTGAAGAGTTGTAAACGGGGGAGTTTAACTATGATTTAATACTGCTGATAGTGGATCTTCTTCCTGGCTTGGTATGCCCCCAGAGTAGGTGATGTTGCACCGAACTGGGTTAACAATTACTTGTGTTTGTACCTTCTGCACGTTATAATTTTGTCTGTTATAAAATAAGGTCAACCTGTAATGCTGTAACAGGTGATGTTCAAATCAATGTTGAGACATCATGCTGATAACTGTGCAGGGTCAACAGAAGTAAGTGCTATGTTTGATCTCTGCTGTGTCTTTGTTCCAGATGGACAGAACTGGGTGTTCTTCCATTCTATGGTGATATAGTAGCAGATGTTGTGACATCTATGAATGTGTGCATATCAGTACTGGGTTTTAATTTGTATAACTGTCTTGTTGTATTAATAACAATGTTGGATCAGATGTCATGACTTGGAGTAGAACATCTGAAGTCTGACTACACCAGAATGGTCTATGGGTGATACTTTCTGGTATCTTGCAAAGAGTTATGTTAGTACTGATGTTGGAACCTGTGGAAGGTTCTGTGATTTCCCTGAATGGTCCCTTGAAGTAGGTGGATGGACTATTCCTGACAAGAACTATGTGTACCTGTCTCTAGAGGTTGGCAATTGGCACTACGCCAAAAAAGACCTATGAGAGCGCTTTTTTTGGCCTTTAAAAGCGCTTAAAAGCGCTGCCGTAGGTGGCGCTGCTATAGGTTTTAGCAGCGCTTTTTGTTTACTAAAAAGCGCTGCTAAAGGTTGTCAATAGAGAGCGCTTTTTAGTAAAAAGCGCTGCTAAAGGTGGTATATAGACAACCTTTAAGAGCGCTTTTTACTAAAAAGCGCTCTCTATTGACAACCTTTAGCAGCACTTTTGAGTAAAAAGCGCTCTTAAAGGTTGTCTATATACCACCTATAGCAGCGCTTTTTACTAAAAAGCGCTCTCTATTGACAACCTTTAGCAGCGCTTTTTACTAAAAAGCGCTGTCTTTTCCTCTAGTAAAATAACAAAACGCTGCCTTCAGTTTAAGCCTACCATTTCAACCTGTAATATTTTTTGGGAATAATCCCATAA
Organism: Lathyrus oleraceus; assembly: GCF_024323335.1. Lineage (NCBI taxonomy): Eukaryota > Viridiplantae > Streptophyta > Magnoliopsida > Fabales > Fabaceae > Lathyrus > Lathyrus oleraceus. The sequence goes on from NC_066583.1 coordinate 636,049,138, forward strand.
ACCTGTAAATCAAGCCTCTCTAATTCAAGCATTTGGAGTCATAATTCAAGCATTTGTAATTTTTTAAACCAACACAAGCAAACCAACATAAGAATGAACACATTTGGAGTCATAATTCAAGCAAACCAACACAAGGATAGATAGGCACTGAACAGATTTGGAGTCATAATTCAAGCATTTGTAATTTTTTAAAGCAAACCAACACAAGAATGAACACATTAATCTATCCATGAAATTAAAGATATCACTAAAATTATAAAGAACTATACACAAGTCAAAACTAATATGTTATACGGCCTATTTGGAGTCATAACTAATCTGTTAAAAATATAAAGAACTATACACTTGCCAACCAGAAACCATTCTTCATCAAAGTATTCATGTTATTTTGAAACCATTATATACTAATTAATCTTTTCTCAATAAAATATTGACACAATTCCTCCTTGATTTGTTCCAACTGCAGTCTCGTGTAATGAGCACACTTGTATTCATCAAAGTACTACATAACAAAACATAATATGCATGATTTAGTTAAAAGTAATAAATAATATGAAATATTCGATAAATATTAAAACAAATCCTAAGTTATAAATCCATACCGTGATTGGAATCTCTATTTGATTCATATTAATGATTTCCCTCATAAACCTCATTACAAAGTATCCGCAATCGATACCGTTGCGCTGTAGAGGACACTACATAGAAAAAAAAAAGAATGTATAGTTATCTTTTCTTATCAAGTAGCATCACTATTATAAGCAAAATTGTGAAAATTAAAGTACCTGCACTTTTATCCACGTAATGTTGCTGGATTTAGTACGTGGTACTCGAGCTTGTCTTTGAGATCGGAACACTTTTATTGATCTAACAAAATAAAAACATATATTTAGAACAATCTCACATAAATATACACGAATATTTAGAACAGTCTCACTTACGTATCAACTAATTGCTTCATATCCGGATAATTTGTCCATTCACCATCTATCGAATTCAGAAAATATACCACTTCTTTTAAAGGATCAATAGCAAGCAACAACCAGTGACACCTATAAATTAAAACAAAAGTTTATATGGAAATTTTTTACGTAAAAGAAACAATTAAAGATTAGAATAAACTTAGAATTAAAATCTAACCCTGAATTATACGGCCAAAGATACAAGTTGTTTGTACTGCTGGCCATGAATCTCTTGACTAAGTACTCTCTACATGAATCCGGTTCCCTACAAATTAATGCTTTGTTGACCAGGGAGGAAGACACGAAACGGAATATTAGATTTATTATAATTTCCCTAGAAAATCTTAGAAGATCAAGCATTTAGGAACTAGCTGGAAAATATTTCCTTCTATTTTGTGTAATATTTTTCATTTCAAAATGTGAAGCAATTTGGAATGCAATATGTAGTTGGACTTTCATATTGATCAGTTTGCTATTATTGGACTATTACTACTCAGCTGTACTATACTTTACTGCACACCTTACTATTTCCCATGAGAGTTGTGTAAACAGTAACTAGCTGAAGTGCATTCAGTCAGATCTCAGATTCAGTTATGACAGCTTCTACTGTGATAGATAGGAGCCACCTTTTGTAAAGTAACAATCAGAGTTATCGATAGCGGCGCTACCCCAGGATAGTGGCCCGGAGCAGTGACCCTCCGCTATTTGATGTTTGGCGGGTTTGAACTTTTTTTAATGCAAAAACCCAAATTTACCCTTAAAATAAATAAATCTTGTTTGAGTTTACATCTGTTTCTCATTACCTCTGTTTTTTTAAGTAATAATCATTTAATAACTCTATTCTTCTTCTTTGTTTGATTTACATTAAATATATATTTTATAGATTATTCATATAATTAGTCTAAAAAATAGTAAAATAGCGGTTATCCCGCTATCCGCTATCCCATTTTTGGTGTCGGACACTCTGCTCCGCTATCTGGGATTGATAACTGTGATAAATATCATCATAATAGTAAGCTTATTAAGTTATCCAGTGAAAGGTATAAATATCAAAAGTGAACTAAAAAGCAAAATCTTAGTAGTGACTTTAAATGATATTCAAGTGTTTGAGCATCATGCTCCTATATATGCACAAAGATAATTCAACATTACCACCAATATGCTAACATAAAGTTAAATGTTTAAAATCTCATTACCAATACTAGGCATGAAGTGTCGTATCCTCAATGCATGAAGATGGTCATCAAGGATGAAATGCAATAAAACGCAATGGTTCATTATTTTAGCGATAAATCAAGCTACTAATGAAAGAATCTTTTTCATTTTACCAATAACTAACTAGACAGAAAACTTGATTGATATGCTAAATGATCATTCATAGTAGATAGAAAAGAACAAAATTTACCGAATCCTAATTGATCCTTGTAAGAGGAGAAAGGTTCTTGAACATCTTCCTTTGGTGCAATATCCTTAACAAGCTCCTTATATGCTTTCCTCTCAGCTAAATCTTCCAACTTTTTTAACCTTGCTTTCAATTCCTCACTCTTCATACCAAATGATCAACATAAAAAATCAATTACTTGCAGAAATTGTTGAACAATTATAGCAGTATGTAACACAATCTAACAAATCTTTTCCATACCAAATCAATTTAATTAATCATATCTCAAGAACAAATTTTGAAACTAGTAAAATTAAATAAAATCTGAAAATTAATCTCCGTTTATGAGAATTATGAAAAACATGAAAGGTAATGAAATTAGAGTTTGACCTTTTCTCTAGGCTTAGGGCTTGAGAAGACGAAGCCGGTCCCGGATAAGAGTCTGATCAATTCGGGTCTGGTGGATGGATCAGAGGAGATCCAGACAGCACGAAGTGGCTCGTACGGTATTTCGGATTGGATGAGGAGTTCGGAGGAAGTTTGCCGGAGTTGAGAGGAGAGAGTGGGATCGTTGGAGGCTCCGGAAAGGAAAACTCGAATGGAATTGGTACTGGATAGGATCAACCCGACCCGGTTGGAGTTATTTTCAGTAACCATTAGTTGTTTCTCTGTATGCGATGAGGAGGAGCAGAACGGAACTTCGAGTTAGAAAGAGAGAGAAGGAAAACCTGGAAGAAACTTCTTACCGATTGAGGCGGCCAACGACGAAATCCGGCGGCGTTTCCCGGCGAATTGAGGTTCGTTTTGCTGGAGCTGTTGAGCTTCGTTGAGTAGGGTTTTTCCAGGGCAGCGAGAGCTTCGAACGAGAGAGAGTGAAAGAGGGATTTCTGAAAGTCAGGGATTTTGTAATATTAGATTTATTATAATTTTTATAAATGACCTATGAGAGCGCTTTTACCTTAAAAGCGCTTTCATAAGTCTGAAACCCATGAGACCTATAAGAGCGCTTTTACCTTAAAAGCGCTTTCATAAGTGTGAAACTCATAGATGTGAGACTGAGACCTATAAGAGCGCTTTTACCTTAAAAGCGCTTTCATAAGTGGAGACCTATAAGAGCGCTTTTACCTTAAAAGCGCTTTCTTTACATAGGCGAATTTTTTTTCAAGCTATTACAGCGCTTTTTTTAAAAAGCGCTTTCTTTTTGGTGCTGCCAAAAGCACTTTTTGGCGTAGTGTGGAATTTGTGTGGAACAGTTGTGCTAGTATTGAATCATATTCAAACTTGGTATGTTCTTAGAGGCTGATCTGGTGAAGTGTGTGTTCATAGGTTGAGTTGTATTACGATTTCCGCTGCATAATACCTGGCAAAACTCAAACTCTGATGTAGTTTCCCCTCATGTGGATGAAAGGCTGTTGTATTCAAGATTTCATCATAATCTACTGAAGATGTCAAAGGTACTTGAGTCTCCTCAAGTCCACTCATCATGACGTGCTCACTTCAGGATGGTAAGAATCACCTGATCACTGATTCTTTTACTCTCTTGGGTAGTGTATATGAAGACCTTGAAGACTTTCAAGGAGGGTTTGTTCCAAGGAGGTGGAACTAATGTTCTATGTGATGTTAGAACATGTTGTTCAACAAGTACGCAGCTACTGGTTGAAGAGCAGATGTTTTAGGTGTCAAACAAAGGGATACTTTTGTTTGGAACCTACTCCTGACCTGGAAGAGGAGACATCTGTGTGTGCTAAGTTGACAAGGGTAGGGTCAACTGTGTGTGTGTGCTCAAGAAGGTCACTTTTAGAAGTCTGATCTCTAGAAGTGGAGCTGGTTGAGATGTGACATTGTGCAATTTCCTGCTGTTTATCTTATTCCTGTAGATTGATCAGGGTTGGATAGTTGTTCCCTGAAGTACTATGTTGTGTTGGAAGACAAGTCCCCTGGATGTTAGAAGTCAATAATGGGATAACCTGATTGCTATTTAATTTAAGAGGATTGGGACCATGAATCTTGTTATTCAAACACCACGCTCAGAAGTGACAGTTCCTTCAAGGAGTGAGAATATGAAGATTCAGAGGTTGGTTGAGGTAGTATGCTCTGGCAATGCATATCTACTATTAACTGGTGTTGCTTTTTCACTAGTACTTATGGTCAGCTGGAGTCTGATTGGTGTGATAAGAGTATGTATAGGTATAACTCATAGAGTTAGTTGCCACTAGTAGGGATGGTGTATGTCATGTTGAGATATTTGTGCACAATGCCTGGATATTGGTGTGGAGTTTCCATGATTGTTAATTTGAGGGGGAGTTTTGGTTAACCTCCTCACGTTTGGTCAGCCTAGGGTTTGGTTGGTTGTTGATCTGTGTCACATGGGTTCTGGTTGTTGTGTGACACATTTGCAAGGAAGGATTCATCTCTCTCATTCCTAAGGGTGAATCTAATCTGGAAAGACTCTAAAAAAGGTTGAGGTGCTTGCAAGCAGAAGATGTTGACACAAGAAGAGTATTTTCAAAGTATTCTTATGATGGAAGTATCTGAAAGGAAAATTGGGAAAGGATTTAAGATCAATGTCTACTTGTGCCAAGTACAAGTATTTAATTGATTATCCTTGGAGCTCAAGATAACTGATGTTCTTAAAGATGTTGGAACATCTCTTCTTCAAGACCCTGTGCAGAATCATAGGAAGGATAGTACATTGGTTTATGATCTATCACTTTGGTGGCAGCAAAAGCATATGATCTCTGAAAAGGTTTCCTGGCAAGAAACATGTTCAGCCTTGGTGTGTACAAGAAGAAGAAAACATCATAGTCCTAATGGTGGTTACTTGGATCAGGTTACTTCTTATCTAGGTAAGGAAGTGCATTAGCTAATGCACATTGTGGAGTTAAGAACAAGTGGCAGCATTCGTGACATCATGGAAACAACCTTGCTTTAGGAAGTGGAATCCTTGGTGTAGCTGAAGGGTTAGTCTCTAACTGGTCCTTCTGAAGACTCATGCATCAGAGTGTCTGATGTCTTTGGAGAAGAAGCAGGGATTCATCAAGGTGTGAGCTTGGATGACTTAACTGCAAACCTGCAGGATGGAGGTTGTTTACTCAAACTTGGTTCCACAATCAAGTCTATGAGAACGTTGAACTCTTGTTCTATGAAGGGAGGAAGTTCTTTCAAGTGGCAGAAGAATGAGCTAAATTCAACAGCTAGATGTTAAAACACAATGTTGTGAGATTTGGTTCAACATCAGAATCTTAGTTGGTGAAGTGGCACATCAACTTAAGATAGAAGGGTCTACAGAGTTGTAGATTGGGTACTTCAAAAATATCGTTCTCATTGCAGTTCTTTGGAGTTTCTGGATGGAGAGGATGTTACATGTTCATGTCTTAGAGAATCTATGTTTTGTTTAACATGTAGCTTGAAGTTCAAGTATCACTTGGAAGGTCAGAATATCTTTGGGAGAAGTCTGATAAACGTGGAGAGCTCAAAAAGTGGCATTTGACTTTTTCATATGAGGATTCATGAAGGAGGTAATCAACTAGTGGCATTTGGTCTATCTCAGAAGTGAGTTCGAAGAATCAAGATAATCAACATATGGCAGCTGATTATTCTTGAGGAAAGTCTGAGACAAATTACTTTTGAGCAGAAAAGTAGTAAGTTGAAGACAAAAGAAGGTATTTTCTATTCATCTCTTGGAGCTTGTGGTAGGAGTTCTGAGCTATCTATGGAAGATTATCTCTTGTAATGGGATGAGAATGTATATGTCCCAATTTGTGTCTGGTTTCTTTTAGATCAAGTTGGTGACTCAGTGATATCTGAAGATTATCAGATGGTGTTCTTTGTTATATTGTGAAGGATGTCCTAACTTATGTTAGAACATTTTGGTTCTCTGCTCTGGTTAGAAGAGAGATTGACACAGAGTGTGGATGTGTTCAGCCAAGAGGGTTGAACAGAGGGTGTGCTCTTGAAGACATGAAGATGCGTCTTATGTTTTCCATTCATCAAGTGGTCTGGGTTCTCTTTGAATCAGGAAGTATGTGCAGGTCCAACTTTGGGGTGTTGGATATGTTCATGTGTGATCTCCAAGTTTCAAGAGGAAAGTTGGTTGTTCATGACATGGGGAGTTCTGTCTTTGCGCTGCAAGTAATCATCAAGCTTGTGGTCTATGAGTTCTCAGATAACAAGGTATGGCACCTTGTTAGTTATTGGAATGATGTGGTATGTGTCAAGGCTGAGTGAGCAGAAGAATGTCTGACCGGATGTCATGACATTGCCTTGGACAATATTGTTATTTCCTTCTGAAACTTACAGTCATAAGGAAATATGGATGTGGTGTGTCTCATTATGATAGATTAGAATGATCCTGTGTGTTACAGTTGTGTGGTACAGGTGTTGGAGTTACTGTTATTTGATGTATGCACAGATTTAGGGGGAGGAGGAGTACCCTTGTGGATTTGTGTGTCTTACTAGTTGCATCCTTAACTAGTAATTCTGTTTTTGGTGCACAAATTTAGGGGGAGGAGAAGTACCCTTGTGCATGTGTGTATTACTAGTAACTATAAAGCTAGTAATTGTGTTTCTTCTGTTGCTGTTTAAACTACTGTTATGTTGTTTAACTGTTGATAGTTTACCTTGTGAACAAAAAGGAAAGATATATGTTTTAGCCAAAATTTGCCAAAGGGGGAGAAATTTTGGTAAAACAAAGAGTGTTCACAAGATGTTATATGTGATGTCTTAACATAAGATATCCTATGTACCTGCTGGAGTTCAAAAACATGTTCATGCAGAAGTGTTTCAAGAAGTCATACACAAAGTCATGGCATCTGATACGATTGTACCTGCTGGAAGTTATAAAAGGAATTATGGAATTATGCAGGAATTTTCCAGGATGTCAGACCCGATGTCATGACACCATGTACACAGAACATTCAGTGTGAATGTCTGGTGTTTTGTGATTGCACACTTAATGGCAATCTGTGTTTGATTGAAAATCTGATTTGTGGGTGAAATTCGTCACTCTAAAGCTATGAAGCAAGAGTGCGGGTCTACTTGATCAAAGTTGTGAAGCAAGATCAAGTGGGTGTAGTCTTGATCAAAGCTGTAAAGCAAGATCAAGAGTGTGTATTCTTGATTGAAACTATGAAGTAAAATCAAGTGTGTGTTTCTGAAACTTGCTTGTAATTTTATTTTTGTTGGTCTGTAATATTAAGTGTTACTTTGGCAACATTTTTGACAAAAAGGGGGAGTAACAAATGTACCCCAGGACAACAGATTTCTGTGAAGATGAAGGTCCTCTAAAACAAGAGGTTATGCTGCTGTTTGCTATCTTTTATGTGCTGCTGCTGTGTGAAGTTTATCTTCTGTGTGTGATTAGTGTATTAGCTAACTTGATTCTCTGCTTGGATGTGTGTTTTTCGCTGCTGTGAACTCTGTTGTGATGCCAAGTTGTTTTAGCCAAAAATTTGCCAAAGGGGGAGTTTGTAGATGTTTTTGATTGGCTGCATTTTGTGTTAAAACAGTTACTGTACTTAGATGTCTTGACTGATGTCATGACATGCTTAAGTAGTATGATGCAGGATTAGCTAATACAAGATTTACTGAATGTCAAACTGGATGTTATGACATTCATCCCTGACAGCAGATACTGAATTATAGACTAATCAGTTTTTCTGTTATAGTTCAGTATTTAGTTCATGATGATTTTCTATTCTGTTATGACAGTCATTCATGACAGCAGTCTCTGAATGTCAAACTGAATGTCATGACATTCATTCCTGACAGGCCAGTTAGTTTTTCTGTTATTTATCTCAGGCTGATTTTCAGGAAACTAACAGCAGGCTGATTTTCTGTTTTGTTATGACAGTCATTCAATACAGGATTTACTGAATGTCAAACTGGATGTTATGACATTCATCCCTGACAGCAGATACTGAACTATAGGCTAGTTGGTTTTTCTGTTATGGTTTAGTATTTATTTTAGACTGTTTTTCAGGAGAATAACAGACCTAGCACATAGCCTAGTGTCTGGATGTCAAACTGAATGTTACGACATTCATTCCTGACAACAAATATTGAATTATAGGCCAGTTAGTTTTTCTGGTATAGTTCAGTATTTATTACAGCTCAGTACTTCTTTCAGACTGGGTTTTCAGGAGAATAACAGAGTTAGCATATGGCCTATGTTCTGGACGTCAAACTGAATGTTGTGACATTCATTCCTAACATCATATGCTAAAGTGTAGGCTAGTTAGTTTTTCTGTTTCAGTATTTTTCTCAGGCTATTTTTCAGGAATCTAACAGCTAAGCTAAAATCCAGGAAACTAACAAATGAGCTACAATTAATAGACCTAACAAATAGCCTATTTGTTAGCACCCTAATATGTGGTGTAACATCTCAAAATTTGCCCTCCTCTTCTTAAAAAAAAAAAAAAAAAAAAAAAAAAAAAAAAAAAAAAAAAAATTTTTTTTTGCAGGCTATGAGTCGACGCATAGGGTCAGCGCATAGACCACGGGTCAGCGCATAGCAGGCTATGAGTCGACGCATAGGTCAGCGCATAGGCTTCGGGTCGACGCATAGCAGGCTATGAGTCGACCGCTCGCGCGAAAATGCAGTTTTCTGGGTATTTTTTGCTGTGTGGAGCTGTTTTTTGGTTGTTAAGTTAGTTATTTTCCAGATTTTGTTCACATAACTCATTTTTCACTAATTTCACTTCATTTTGCTAATTGAGGTGATTAAGGATGGATTAAGTTGGAGTATATATTCCTAATCATAACAAACTCCTAAGAGAGGACACACTTTCCAAAACCAGATCTGAAAACTCATCACATTCTCTCAATTTCCTCAAGAATACAAAACCTTCAACTTCATCAAACTTCATCAAATCTTGATCAATCTTCGAAATTCTTCTTGCATTGATCTTGTATCATCATCTTCTACATCTGTTTTTGCTTCTCATCATCAATCAAGCCTCCAAACACGACTGTTCAAAGAAGCATCATTCATGGTGGATTGTGATTTCGCGCGTTAGGAGCTGTTTCAATCAAACCTAATCGCATCATTCAACTCCCTGAAGCATCTAGTTCATCTGTTTGAGGTTGAAGCACGCAAAGAACAGCTAGAACACCACTGCCATTACAGGTATGTGATTTTTTCGAGTGTCACGATTCTTCAAGTGCTTAGGTGCGTTTTGTAGAGCATAGAACGTAGGTTATGGTGATGTGAGTAGTTTAGCAAATGATGCACTGTAGGCTAAGAGATCTGGATTTGAAATTATGAACCAAAACCCTAAGTTGATCGATTCATGAGATAGAGGAACTTTTAGGTTAAATTGAGTTGATATTTGAGATCTACGTGGTGAGACGAGTCCAACGGTTATCCATTTGCTTGTTTTGGTGAAAGTTTTGTGTTCATGTGTTCTTCGTGTGCTGGAGGAAGAAGAGGAAGTTTTCTGAAAATTGTTGAGTTTGATCTTCATTCTCGTTTGAAAATTTAAACTACCTGTTTCCCGCTCCCGCCTTAATTAATTACAATAATGCCATTGGATATTCATTTTAATTTAATAAATTCATAAAAAATCATTAACATGTTTAAAAATTCATAAAAAATTGTAGAAAATTCAGAAAAATATGGAAATTTTTTCTATAGCTTCCTTGGTGAGTGTAGGTTTTTTTTGACCTATTGGTCAAAGTTGTGCTTGGGGAATATTTTATTTGACCTAGGGTTTTCCATTGTATGTCCATTTTTGATACATGTTTGTAATTTGATCATGAAATGCTCATAACATAAAATAAATGGCTGAAAATTTTTGTGGTGGTTCTTGACTCATTGAGGATTATTTATATGTAAAGTTCATGAATTTTTGATACCTGGTTAGAGAGCAGCAAATTCTGGAACTTAGGTGTGACAATTTGTGTCACACCTCTTGATGTCAACTTGTTGAATTTAATTGGATGACCTATGCATGTTGGAATTGGCTGAAATTTTGCATGATGACTTGTTGACATGTTAGGATGCTTGATGAATTTTTGTAGAATTTTTCACTGTATTTTCAATTTGATCATGATTTTTCATTTCTGGTGATTGAAATTGCAAGCTCATGTGATACATGTTGGTAGATTGATTGGGAAATCCTCATATTGTATTGTATGGCCATGAAATTTGGTATGCATGAACTAGACACATGTTAGGACCTCCCTGTTTTGGTCTCATCCATTTCTTTTTAGTTTCCAATGAGATATGAATTTTTGAAGTGGATGTATGCATTGATGGTGTGAATTGGAGCATGAAATTGTGTCTGTTTTTGTTGATTTTCATTGACATGGTTCTATTTGCCCAATTAAGCTCAAATTTGACATGGTAGACCTTGATTGACCCCTGTTTAGGTGTATTTAATTTGAGAATTTTTGGATTTATTTTGATAGGGATTTGAATGCAATACTTCTGTTTGTATGTTTGGTGGTTCATTTGGCATCATTTGATTTCTTTTGTGCATGAATTGAATATGATGGATGATATAAACATGAGACCAATGATGTTGGCTCTTGTTTGATGATAATTTGATGTTGGTTGATGAATACCTTGCTGTTTTAGATTTTTTCTTGCTTTTGGACCCTAGGCTTGGCCTAGTGGTCTAGGTGCTAATATTTGCTTGATTTTTCAGGATCAAAAAAGCAATGTATATGGAGAATGATCCAAATCAATTTTAATTGGTGTTGTTGATGTTTGTACACTAACATAACATTGTTTTGTAGGTTGGAGCTTGGGCTTGAGCCTTGAGCTTGCTTTGTGTTGTATTGTTTAAACTGTTTGATTGTTTGCTGTATAGTTTGTCTGATTGAGTATTGACTGAGTTTGATTGTTTCCAGGTACTTTAGTTGCTCAGTTCCTTGCGAACTATTGCTTTGCTTTGCGTTGCTTAAGCAACTTGCATTGAGGTAAGTCCTCTTGACTTCATGTAGTCTGGAGACCCGGCTGTTACCGGGTCGGGCAAATAAATGTCTGAAGTCCTCCTTAAGAGGCAATGATTGTGTATGTTTATTTTTAAGCCAAGCAGGAAAAGCCCTTCAAGTAAGGCAATTGGTGGAAGGTAGGGACAAGCAACCTGTCCCCCACTATTCAGTGAGTCTTCTCCTTGCTCCCATTACATGGTTGTAGCATTGAGATCAAAAGCCCAAGATCTTGTGCAGTGCACATTGAGTCAGAGTCATCGAGTATAGAAGGGTTCCCCTATTCTGGACCCATGCTCATTTGTCAGCTCTCCCTGGTTAGGGATAAGAGCTGTGAGGTCTCATCCTCACTTCATCCCATCATCTGCTTCACCTTAGCCTCGTAATGGCAAGGTTAAGAGCAAACATAGCCTGTACAGACGATTGCTTAGGCAGTCAAACCTGATTGATTGAGCCCCTTGTTTGGCTATAGTGCGTGTTATGTGGATATCTGATTGACATGCTTGTTTGAGATACCTGTTCTCATTTGATGATATATGATTGTATGCTTGTGTGCTAGCTTCTTTCCTGGTTAGGTTAGTTTGCTTATGCAAGTAGGATAGAAAACCGAACTTAGGGTTAACGATGCATGACAACATTAGGCTCGAGTCTCAGCTCCCTAGTTGTGTATCTTTCCCCGGTTTCTGGTTAGCAATTTAGTCCCTTTCAGGGGAACTACATCGCCCTGATCCTCGTGCCAGACGAGGTATGTAGGCAGGTGGTCGTGCGAGACCACTCCGGGCAACCTTTTTCTTTTTTGCGTGCGTTTACTTGTTATCTGACTGTGTGTTTTGGCTCGGATGCCGACGTAAGCCCAGGGATTGGCAGTCGGGCTCCACGTTTGCCCTTTTGAGTGTGTTTTGGTTCGGATGCCGACGTAATTCCATCCAGTGGTTGTCGGGCTCCATGTTTGCCACCCTTGCTTGTTTGTATGTTTTGTGTTGTTTGGCGTGCGTAAGCCGAACTACAGTGGCTCTGATTCTTGTTCCAGACAAGATATGTAGGCATAAGGTGCGACGCCTTATCGAGCCCGTTTCTCTTAACCCCACCTGCGTTCCCCGTGTGTGTGTGTGATGTTTAGCAACCTTTTCTTTATTCTAGGACGTGGATCCCTAGGAGTACCTAGGACGTGAGGGGTGCTAATACCTTCCCCTCGCGTAACCGACTCCCGAACCTTTTCTCTCTGGTCGCGAGACCATGTCTTTCCAGGTTTCTCTGAGCGTTTCCTTTCCCTATCTTGGGATAAATAACGTTTAGTGGCGGCTCTGTGTTTTTTTCTTTTTAGCTCGCCGGTTGATTTTTCGCAGGATGCGACAGCTGGCGACTCTGCTGGGGATTCTGATGTAGACCTATGCTGGTCCATCGTCCCTAAGCGAGTCCTTCCTAGCGTTCTAGGATTAGTTTAGGTTGCTTGTGTGTGTTATTTATTGCATTTATTATTCTGATTGTGTATATATTTGCATTTAATGTCTGCATGCATCATACTATCATATTGTTGCCGTCCTCTGTACAGGTGGTTCCTCTGTTTTGGGGTGGGAGTTACTCGAGGTAAAAGGCCCAATACCCAGGCTATGAGTGAAATCTAGGAAACCTAGGAATAGAGTGATTCATGGGAAGCGGGTGGTATGGCGCCACTTAGCGGAACATTGATATCACGAGCAGTTCAGACCCTGGTGGGATATTATCGTTACATACTTCGGGTGTGTATATGATGGTATTCTGCGAAAGGTTATTTATGCTGCGTTTCTTTCGACTTTACCCTGGCCTAGATGACACCCGTGAGTGGGGAGGGAATGATCATTTTAACAGGTACAGATGGTGACTGTTGGTGATTGATGGTGACTCAGATGGTGACTAATGGTTCCGTGGATCCGAGTCATATTTATAAGTCGGATTTATGGCCGTTTATTTTTGAGACGCCGGAGTGTTGTCCGTGGCATTTATCAGTGGGAATCCGTTTATTTCGGATTCCCCGCGCCGAGATATTTTATCAGTGGGGATCCGTTTATTTCGGATTCCCTGGGCCGATTCAGATGGTGATGGTGTGTCTGATCAGAGACCAGTGGTGATGATGATGTATCTGTCTTCCGTTTATTTCGGAACCCGTGGGTCAGAATTGTGATTGTGTTCCTCAGATGGTTATGATCAGTTCGGAGACCAGATTCAGTGCAGATGATCAGATAGCTTGGAGGATGGCAACGCATTGCATTCATTCATCAGCATCATTACATCTTGCATTAATTGCATCTAACACATGTTTATCCATATGCAGGGACACTTTTGATCGAGATTCTGGTTGAGAGACTTTCTGTTTAGAGATGAGGACCGGCCTGAAATACAACATTGCCTACAGTTTCTTCGATCCAGAGATTGGTGTGCTAAAGGAGATGATAGCATTGATCACTCCCGACCATGTGGGGACGTTTAGAGAGGCATATGGCGGTATCCTGAAGATGGTTTTCAGGCTCACTGACAGTGACAGAAGCGCCATCCATACCCTTCTCCAGTTTTATGACCCGGGGCTGAGATGCTTTGTATTTCCAGATTATCTGTTGGGACCTCTGATGGAGGACTATGCTGGCATCCTGAGTATTCAGATCCGTGATCAGATTCCGTTCCATGTCACCAGAGCAGAGCCTGATGTCCTTGGAATTTCACGTGCTCTTTATTTGAGTCCGGAAATGGTCAAGGAAGGATTGAAGGAAAAGGGGAAGTTACCCGGTTTTCATTTGAGTTTCTTGGAGGCTAATACCAAGGAACATGCTGCTATGGGTAACTGGAAGACGGTGTGCGCATTGATTGCTGTGAGCATTTATGGGATTGTTTTGTTTCCTAATCAGAAGAATTTTGTGGACTATAATGCTATCAGATTGTTCATGCAGAAGAACCCTATTCCTACTCTGGTCGGGGATGTTTACTATCCAGTGCATAACAGGAATGAGAAGAGGCGTGGTGGCTTGATCAGATGTTGTTCCCAGTTGCTCTTCAAATGGTTCATGGGGTATTTGCCTTCTCGAGGTGCCTTCGTTCAGATTGATCCTAGTGTCAAGTGGTCCTTCAGGTTGATGGGTCTGCGGGCTGATGATATTTCTTGGACTCATAATGGTCTGGCTGGAAGAGATCTTATATGCAGTTGTGGGAGTTTACCTAATGTGCCTTTGGTAGGAGTTCAGGGTTGCATTAATTACAACCCAATGCTTCTCAGGAGACAGATGGGGTTTGCTATAGAGGGTCCTCCTCTCGGGCAAGAGATTCAGGAGTCCTTCTATTTCCCGATTGATGGTAACCAGACTAAGCTGAGGCAGGTATTGGATGAGTGGCGTGACATTCAGAGGAAGGGTAAGGTTCCTTATGGGGAAGTTAACTGTCGGTATTTTCCACTATTCAAAGATTGGTTGCGAAAGAGGATTGAAGCTACATTTCTACCATTTCCTGGAGGTGATCCTGCGTGTCCTATGATTGAGGGTCCAAGTTCTTCTGTCAGCATGGAAGAATTCCTTGAGATGAAGAGGGCCAGAGACCAGTTACTTGCAGAGAAAGTTGAGTTGGAGAGAAGTGTTGCTCGTTTTCAGGCAGTTAATCAGGAGATCAAGGTAAAGATGGAAGAACAAGACAAGCGACATGCTTTGGAGGCCAAACGCTTCGAAATGGATACAGCCTACTATGGGGAGATCAGCCAAGCTTTAGCATCATCCAACCGGGAGCACGACATCACGAGGGAGAAGCTGTTCAGAGCATCGAAGGTCATTGAGGATGAGAAGAGGAGGCAAATCCTTGCCAGGGATCAGAGAGAGGAGAGAGTCAGAAGCCTCATTGCTGAGTGGGAGACCAAGCTGAAGGTCAAGGAAGCAGAGAATCTGAAGATCAGGGCTGAGAGAGATCATTATGTTGCTGAGAGAGACCATTACTTCAGACAGATGAAGATTCATCAGAAGGAAGTTGGGAGATTGCAGCAGGAGAACACCGAGCTCAGGTTCGCCGCAGAGTTCGCGAGGATGGAAGGCGAGATAGGGCCATCTGCGGGACCCTCATCCAGTTAGATCTTTCATTTGTGTTGGATTACCGTCAGGCTTGTTGACGGAATTCACTTGTCTGTATTTCTTTCCTATTCTGGAGGATTGTATCTGACCTTATCTGGTTGATGTATGACTATTGCACTGATTGTGCACTTTTGCTATGTGATGGTGATTTTTCATTCAGTGATTGGTTTTCAAGCTTTATTTGCTTTGCTGTATGCACTCTCACGAGCACACACATGGTTGGGGGTATCATGCTAAATCACATATCTCCAATCTGCACGATAAAATCAGACGCTGAATATCAGAATATTGATGCCGGATTATTATTTGTCTCAGTGATGCCAGGATCGAGAGACAAAGTGTCCTTCATATGAATAGACACTGCATCCATGCATTGATCATAATGACTGTGCTTTATTTTGCAGGTGTTTGTTATTAACGTGCTTGCTTGTGACAGGAATCATTGCTCGCGCTCGAAGAGCAGTACCTTTGCACACTACTCGCCCTCACAGATATTACACCCGAAGAAATACGCCCAGACTCATGGAGCTTCCCAGTGCTGATATGCTGGAATTGAAAGATAAAATGACCGAACTGATCAATATAATGCAAGGTTTTGCCATTGGTCAGAAGGCTCTCGCAGATAAAGTTGAGAAACTCGAGCGGGTTTCTGCTCAGAACAGTGGGGTCAACCTGGATGGAGTCTCCAACCAGGGGCAAGGATCTCGTGATGGTGGGAAGAGAACAACGGTTGGGTTGGTGAACAATGCTGGTGGTCAACCTGGACCAAGTCAGAACCTGAAGGACAACTTTGTGCCTCCGTTTTATGGTTTTGATGATGATCAGGAAGAGGATAGAGAGGCGGATCAATTTTCCATACAGAATGAGCCTTTTATGCCTTACAATATTCCTCCGCAGAATAAGGAAATTCAGTTGCTGGCTGAAAAGATCAAAGTGCTAGAGAGTTATGCCACTCCTGGGGTGGTAAATATGTCAAACATGGGATTGGTGGAGGGGATTGTGATCCCTCAGAAATTCAAAGCACCGGCGTTCGATAAATATAACGGCAGTTCCTGCCCGGAAACTCACCTCCAAGCTTTTGTCCGCAAAATCTCAGCATACACCGCGGATCAAAAACTGTGGATGTACTTTTTCCAGGACAGCCTGTCCGGAGGCTCCTTGGAATGGTACACCAAGTTGAGATCTTCTGATGTAAAGAATTGGCAGGATCTGGGAGATGCTTTCTTTAAGCAATACCAATTTAATGCAGACATGGCTCCGAGTCGTACCCAGCTGCAGGGTATGTCTCAGAAACATAATGAGGGCTTTAAAGAGTATGCGCAAAGGTGGAGAGAGTTGGCCGCCAGAGTTCAACCTCCGTTGGTAGATCGGGAGATGTCTGATTTGTTTATGGGGACCCTGCAGGGGCCATTTGCAGAAAGAATGGTGGGATGTCCTGTCACCAATTTCTCCGATATAGTGGTAGCTGGGGAGCGTATTGAGAGTTGGCTGAAGCTGGGCAAGATTCAGGGTGCGTCTTCTTCTTTGTCAGGATCGAAGAAACCATTTGGTAATAATGGCGGGCAGAGGAAGAAGGAAGGAGACACCAGCGCTGTCTACACTCAACGTGGACCCAGTAGGGACCGTTACTTCCAGCACAATGCTGCGGTAACAATTCCTGCTGAGTCTCAGCCAACACAGCAACAACAGCCGCAACAGCAACAGAGACAACAACCCTTTCAGCAGAGACAGCAAAGGGCTGGTTATCAGATCCGGGGCAGAGCGCAGGATCGTCAGTTTGATAGGCCTCCAGTGAGCTATGCTTTCTTGTTTAAGAAGCTGCAAGATTTGGGCCTTGTGCAAACTAGAACTCTGGCACCTTTGAGACCTGATCAAAGGCCGTCCAGTTATGATGAGAACGCCAAGTGTGAATTCCACTCAGGTGCGCCTGGGCATAATATTGAGAACTGTAAAGCTTTTAAGCACACAGTTCAGGATTTAGTGGATTCCAAAGCGATCAACTTTGCTCCTTCTCCCAATGTCAATGCAAATCCCATGCCCGCGCATGGTCAACGGGGAGTAAATGCTATCTCTGCGGAGGAAAGGGTTGGGTTGGTGTCTGTGGATCAGATGAAGACGCCCTTGGCTGAGTTGAAGCGTCAACTGCTGATGAATGGGGTTTATCCGGGCTGCGGGTCTGAGTGTACTGAATGCACTACTTCTGCCAACGGTTGTGAGCTTC
This sequence comes from Lathyrus oleraceus, assembly GCF_024323335.1. NCBI lineage: Eukaryota > Viridiplantae > Streptophyta > Magnoliopsida > Fabales > Fabaceae > Lathyrus > Lathyrus oleraceus. The sequence continues at coordinate 636,066,715 of NC_066583.1, forward strand.
TGCGGAGGCATGTCCAGGGTCTGATGGACGCAGGGGTCGTTGTGATCGAGAAGTCTGAAGGGAAGAAGGAGGAGGTCTCCACCATAACCATTTTCTATGACCCGGTTGATTTGTCTAACCTGGTGGAGGAGGCTCCAGTTCCCATCACGGTACCTGGGCCGATTCCATACGACAAAGAGGATGTCGTGCCATGGCATTATGGGGGAGAGGTATATTGTAATGGTGACAGGTTGGAGGAACAATCTGCTAGTGAAACCACCGTGCTAAAGGTGGATAATGCCGGTCCCAGTGGTTTCACTCGCAGCGGTAGATTGTTTGCTCCCGACGCTTTGAGAAGGGGAGAGGAAGAAAAAGATAAGAAAGAAAAGGCCGAGGCTTTAGCCAGGGCAAAAGGAAAATTTGTGGTGAATAATGAAGGTACTCCTGTGACGACACCGACGCCTGCGGGGTCGGATAGTAAATTTGATGATGAAGCTGAGGAATTTCTGAGGATCATCAAAAAGTCAGAGTATAAATTGGTGGATCATTTGCAGCAGACTCCTTCAAAGATTTCAATTCTTTCACTGCTGTTGAGTTCTGAGGGACATAGGGAAGCTCTGTTAAAGATTCTGAAGAAAGCTTATGTGCCTCAAGAGATCACGATCAATCAGCTAGAGACGGTCGTATCCAACGTGCATGCCAGTCATGGATTGGGCTTTACTGATATGGATCTGACCGTGGATGGGAGGAATCATAATCGGGCACTACACATAGCAATGGAATGCAAAGGAGCCGTGCTTTCGCATGTGCTGGTTGATACCGGCTCCTCTTTGAATGTGTTGCCTAAGAAGGCCCTGGCAAAGCTAAACTGTGAAGGGCTGATTTTGACCCCGACTGATTTGATAGTGCGTGCATTTGATGGGTCAAAGCGAGCCGTATTCGGGGAGGTGGAGTTACCAGTAAAGATTGGCCCGGAGGTGTTTAAGTCAACCTTCTATGTTATGGACATCCAGCCAGCCTACAGTTGTTTGTTGGGTAGGCCATGGATCCATGCTGCGGGAGCAGTTACATCGACTTTGCACCAGAAGCTGAAATATGTCTGGGGAGGTCAAGTCGTCACCGTCTGCGGAGAGGAAGACATTTTCGTCAGCCACCTGTCTTCGTTCAAGTACGTAGAGATGGATGGAGAAATCTGGGAGACGCCTAGCCAGGCATTTGAAACCGTTAAGGTGGAGAATGCTCTGTTTGCTAAGCAGGAGGAAGAGAAACCATCCATCGCTTCCTACAAGCAGGCCGCTGAGGTGGTTAAGAGCGGAGAGGCTCCTGGTTGGGGCAAAATGATGGAGATTCCTGAGAAGAAAGACAGGTTCGGGGTTGGATATCAGCCTGGCCGAGGCTCAGGGCAAGGAAGAGGACGTCGGGCGTCAGTTACTTTCACAAGCGCCGGAATGCTGGATCCGGATCACATCTGCATGCTGGGTGAAGACTCTGACAGCGACTGTAACATGGATCAATGGATAACGCCGTGCGAACCAGGGATTGAAATCCGCAACTGGAAGGCCGAAGAGATCATCCGGGTCACTCTCCTCGAAGAGTAATATTTTTCTTGTTTCTTTCTTATTTGCATGCAAACCATGCGTGTTGCCCGACACGTAATGGTCCATTGTAAGGGCCTCCTCATGTTCATAAATTTGTAAGATTTTGCATCATTAATAAAAGGATGTTTTTTAGTTAAAAGCGGTGTTCCCTGTTTTTCATTTATTTTTGCAGTTTAAAAAATAAAAACGAAATAAAAATGGCAATGTTTTCATTTTTCTTTTTCGATTTCTCACACCGGTTCTAAAGCAGTGCATGAATCAACATTCATGCAGATGCAATTCCTCTCCGGATCTCATTGATAACAATCCTGTTACACCCTCGTATGACTTCGACAATCCGATCTATCTTGCTGAAGAAGAAGACGAAGAAGATTGTGAACTGCCAGGGGAATTAGCCAGGTTGTTAAAACAAGAGGAGAAGGTGATTCAGCCACATGAGGAACAGATTGAGGTTGTGAATCTGGGTACCGATGAGGTTAAGAAAGAAGTGAAAATCGGGGCTGCTTTGGAGGAAAGTGTTAAGAGCAGATTGGTAGTGTTGTTGAAAGAGTATGTCGACATCTTTGCCTGGTCTTATCAAGATATGCCAGGGTTGGATACCGATATCGTTGTGCACAAGCTACCGTTGAGAACAGATTGTCCTCCAGTGAAGCAGAAGTTGCGCAGAACTCGACCTGACATGGCAATGAAAATTAAAGAGGAAGTGCAGAAGCAGTGGGATGCTGGTTTCCTTGCTGTCACTAATTATCCGCCATGGGTTGCGAACATTGTTCCAGTCCCGAAGAAGGATGGGAAGGTGAGAATGTGTGTGGACTACCGAGATCTGAATAGAGCTAGTCCGAAAGATGATTTTCCACTACCTCACATTGACGTGTTGGTAGATAATACAGCTCAATTCTCGGTATTTTCCTTCATGGATGGCTTTTCTGGCTATAATCAGATCAAAATGTCGCCAGATGATATGGAGAAAACAACGTTCATTACACCGTGGGGCACCTTTTGTTACAAGGTAATGCCATTTGGTCTCAAAAACGCCGGTGCTACTTATCAGAGAGCTATGGTGACTTTGTTTCATGATATGATTCATCATGAAATTGAATGCTATGTTGATGACATGATAGCAAAGTCCCAGACAGAAGAGGGGCATTTGGTAGATCTGGCCAAGTTGTTTGACCGGCTGAGACAATTCAGACTGAGGTTGAATCCGAATAAGTGCACGTTCGGAGTGCGGTCCGGTAAACTGCTGGGGTTCATTGTAAGTGAGAAAGGAATTGAGGTTGATCCTGCAAAAGTAAAAGCAATAAAAGAAATGCCTGAACCGAGAACAGAGAAGGAGGTTCGTGGTTTCTTAGGTAGATTGAACTACATTTCACGGTTCATATCTCACTTAACAGCCACGTGTGAACCGATATTCAAATTGTTGAGAAAAGATCAAACGGTTAGGTGGAATGATGATTGCCAAGCGGCGTTTGAAAAAATAAAAGAGTATTTGCAGGAGCCTCCGATTCTGATGCCTCCTGTGGAGGGAAGACCGTTAATTCTGTACCTGACAGTCCTCGAGGGGTCTATGGGGTGTGTATTGGGGCAGCATGACGAGTCTGGTCGAAAAGAGCATGCCATATACTACCTTAGCAAAAAGTTTACCGACTGTGAAACAAGATATTCACTGCTCGAGAAAACTTGCTGTGCTTTGGTCTGGGCTGCTCGCCGACTAAGGCAGTACATGTTGGTTCATACCACTTTGTTGATTTCCAAGATGGATCCGATCAAGTACATTTTCGAGAAGCCAGCATTGACCGGACGGGTTGCAAGGTGGCAAATGATTTTGACAGAATATGATATTCAGTACACCTCTCAGAAAGCGATCAAGGGGAGTGTATTGTCTGATTACCTCGCCCAGCAACCCATTGATGATTATCAACCGATGAAGTTTGAATTCCCTGATGAGGACATCATGTTTCTCAAATCGAAAGATTGCGAGGAACCGATCCCGGAGGAGGGGCCTGACCCTGAATCCAAATGGATTCTGATGTTTGATGGGGCCGTTAACGTGAACGGAAGCGGTGTTGGTGCTGTTTTGGTTACGCCGAAAGGATCCCATATTCCTTTTGCTGCCCGGCTAACATTTGAGTGTACCAACAACGTAGCTGAATATGAAGCTTGCATATTGGGTATTGAGGAGGCTATTGATTTGAGAATCAAGAACCTTGTGATATATGGAGATTCAGCTCTGGTGATAAATCAGGTTAACGGAAAATGGTATACGCATCAATCTCATTTGGTTCCGTATCGAGATTATACGAGGAGATTGTTGACGTTTTTTACTAAGGTGAAGATGCATCACGTGCCCAGAGAGGAGAACCCTTTGGCAGATGCTTTGGCTACTCTGGCCGCCTTGATTAAGGTGCAGAGGTGGAATCAGTTCCCCCATGTTGAAGTGGGACGTCTGGATAGACCGGCTTATGTGTTTGCTGTTGATACGGCCTCTGATGATGAGAAACCGTGGTATTATGATATCAAGCGCTATCTAGAGACTCAAGAGTATCCTGAGGGAGCATCGAAGAAAGATAGAAAGACTCTGCGGAGGTTAGCCATGGTGTTCTACCTGAATAAGGATGGGGTTTTGTATAAGCGGAATTTTGATTGGGTCTTGCTCAGATGTGTTGATGATGCAGAAGCAAGCCAATTGATGAAAGAGGTTCATGAGGGATCGTTCGGTACCCATGCCAGTGGGAATGCAATGGTGAAGAAGCTGCTGAGAGCAGGTTATTATTGGATGACAATGGAGGCCCAATGTTTTAATTTCGTGCGGAAGTGTCATAAATGCCAGATTTATGCTGATAAGGTGCACGTGCCTCCAAATCCGTTGAGCTTAATGTCGTCTCCATGGCCGTTTGCTATGTGGGGCATTGATATGATTGGAAAGATAGAGCCTACGGCTTCGAATGGGCACAGATTCATATTAGTGGCTATTGATTACTTCACCAAGTGGGTAGAAGCAGCCTCTTATACGAATGTGACGAAGCAGGTTGTTGCTAGATTTCTCAAGAGAGACATCATTTGCCGATATGGAGTTCCCGAGAGAATCATTACTGATAATGGTTCTAACTTGAATAATAAGATGATGGCAGAGCTGTGTCGGGAATTCAAGATTGAGCATCACAATTCTTCTCCCTATCGTCCGAAGATGAATGGGGCGGTTGAGGCAGCCAACAAGAATATAAAGAAGATTGTGCAGAAAATGGTGGTAACCTACAAGGATTGGCATGAGATGTTGCCGTTCGCATTGCATGGGTATCGAACGTCGGTACGCACATCTACTGGGGCAACTCCGTTCTCGTTGGTATATGGGATGGAGGCTGTACTACCTGTCGAGGTTCAGATTCCCTCTTTGAGAGTCCTGATGGACGTCAAGTTGCAAGAGGCTGAATGGGTAAGGACCCGGTACGAAGAGTTGAGCCTGATAGAGGAAAAGAGGCTAGCAGCCATCTGTCATGGGCAGTTGTACCAGCAGAGGATGAAGCGTGCTTTTGACAAGAAGGTGCGACCTCGGGTGTATCACGTAGGTGATATGGTGCTGAAAAGGATCCTTCCTCCTCAAAACGATCGAAGGGGCAAATGGACACCGAATTATGAAGGTCCATTCGTGGTCAAGAAGGTTTTCTCTGGTGGAGCCTTGTTGTTAACGACCATGGATGGCGAGGATTTTCCATCCCCTGTGAATGCGGACGCGGTTAAAAAATACTTCGTATAATTGACCCGCTGGACGAAAAGAACAAAATAGTCCAGGCAAAAATGGGCATCCCGGCGAACCAAAAACAGAAAAGAGGTTCGGGCAAAAATTAGGGATAAAAATGAAAATGTACACCCGGCAAGTCGAAAACCTGAGAAGGCGACTTGGGCAAAAATGGGTATCCCGGTGGACTGAAAACCCGAAAGGGGGGTCCAGGCAAAAGAGGGATTGAAACGAACAACTGCGTCTAGCATGATCGTTTGCGCTTTGGTTAAAGCATCATGGATAATACCCGGTAGGGATCAGTTGGAATCGTCTTGTTCAGAAAGCAGAAAGCATGGAGAGTCTGAGGACATATGGGGTGTAACCGAGTTGGAACTCGATGAGATCACGGGTTTCACATTGCCATTAGGATAGATTTTTCCTTTTGAGCGCAATTACCTCTTTTCAGGAATTGCTTCCTTTTGTATTGCTCATTTGAGCCACACACTTTTCCAATCAATAAAATGCACATTCAGTCAAATAATTTTGTTTTTGTTTTTCATAACCGCTTTGATTGCAAAAACATCCAGATATTTTTGATAAAGAATCTTTGCATTTTAAAACATACAGGTTTCCTTCCAATGCATGTTTATAAGATTGAAAGCTTGAAATCTTATTTGGAAGGTTGAGTGACCCAAGTGTTGAAATATTGACACGCCTGGGGCACGGTTTTACCTGACGATCTGTTTTGCAGGTACTGTTAGGTATCCTTCACTCACTTGCAGGTTGTGATGTGGAAGCTTTGTGACAGATCCCCAGAGAGTTTGTTCAGGGACGAATAAAGGAAAAACGACGAAGTGACGTTGCGGCGCACGACGATCCTTGATGGTAATCAAGAAGACTCTTCAAAGTCGAAAGACTTGAAAGTGTGTAATTCCCCGCAGAGTTCGATCAGGGAAGGGTGACGAAGAGACGTCGAGAGACGTCCGGCGACCTTTGAAATTAATCAAGAAGACTCTTCAAAGTCGGAAAATTGAAATTTCTGTATAAATCCCAGGAGTACGTTTCTCGTCGAGCGCGGAGCGACTTGGAATACAAGATGATGGAGCAGAAAAGGTCCAGATGAGTCTGGGAATTCTCAAAAGTGGAAAGCTGATACGAGACTGGAAGGTGGATACTGTGGTTCGATGCGTCGATGGGTGTTCTATACCAACTTTTCTCATTTTCCAGCTAGGTCCCCAAGCAGAGTTATAGGGCTAGCTCCCCAGCAGATCCAATGTCTGTGGACTTCTCCAGCCGAGTCAGGATGGTTATCCCCGGCAGGTTTACAATGGTGTTCCTCAGCAGCCAGGCCTGAGGGTAGCAGTTCCCCGAGTGGAGCGGGTTTCAATGAAATATATCTCCAGCAGTGTTCATCCTACCTGAGGATTGGACAAGTTTCCGTAGCGGACGGATGGATTTTTGCATCCCCAGCTGAGCGGATTATACCTATGGGTTGCATGGGTTGTCCCCAGCGGAGTAGTATTCGTTTCCCTAGCAGGGTCAGGATGGTTACCCAGCAGGTGATAGAGTGGGGCATCCCCAGGTGAGTCCGGAGATTGCTATTCCCCTAGCAGAGCCTCTGTGAGTGTTTCCCCAGTGAAGTCAACAGGTATCTGTGAGGGTTTTCCCGAAGCGGAGTCAGTATTGATATCCTCAGCAAGTCAAAGATTGTTGTATTCCCCACAGAGTGTTGGTGGTGCTTATCCCCAGCAGTTTCTCGAGTGGATTGGGTGCAAAGGAGGTTCTTCCCCAGCAAGGGTTGCCTTATTCCCCGCAGCAGCGTTATTCCCCAGCAGGGTGGAAATCCGAGTGGTGGCGAGTTCTCAGCAGAGTGTCTCGTATTCCCCAGAAGGGTCCCTTGAGGGGGATGTTTTTGTTTTTTATGCATTCATCATGAAAAAATAACATGGCATATTGCATAGAAAAATAAATAATAGCGTAGCATTTCCATAATTATGGAGCATTACGCAGAAAAAATCAATCATACATCATTGCAAGCATAAGCTAGTCTCAAGCCGTGGTTACCGTTTGAGGAGTGGTTTTGGCCAGACAGTGAAGGTGTTACTCCGAGGAGTTTAGCCTTATAATTTGAGTAAAGGTATTTCCCCAGTAGTGCGATACTGGAGGAGGTTTTCCGTCGAGCCGAGATGGGAAATGTTTGGCGTTCAGCGCAATTCAAGCCGTGGTTACCGCTTGGAGTCTTTATTTCGCCTGAGGGTGAGGGTGTTACTCTGAGGAGTCTAGCATCAGGACGTCAGGTCAGCAGTGTTCCCCAGTAGTGCAATATTGGAGGAAATGTTTCCGTCGGGCAGAGATGGAAATAAAATCAGAAGACGTTACGCGATCAGCGCGATTTCGGGGTTCAAACGGAGAAAAGGAGATGCTGAGGCATTTTCTGGGGTTCAAATGGAGATGGAGTTGAAGATTATATCCGGGATGAGGTCCTTAGGATTATCTTCTGTTCATGTGTCACCGTAGACTCTGGCTGAGGCCAATGGAGGTCGTTATAGGTGTCTTCTGAGGAAGAGATACACATGTTACCTTCCTTTGTGAAGGTATACCCTCTGACATGTCGCCCTCAGAGTGGTTTGGTGTTATTTCCGACGTTGCTAGCGGAATTATCATGAGAGATGGGAGAAAAGGACATGCTGAGGCATTTTTCTGGGGTTCAAATGGAGAAAAGGAAATGTGGATACATTTTCTGGAGACGGGGTTCAAATGGAGAAAAGGAAATGTGGATACATTTTCTGGAGAACGGGGTTCATTCTGGCGATCGAGAGTTATCGTCAGGCGACTGGGGTTCAAACTGGAGATCGGGGTTCATTATGTTGGCAAAAAGAAGATGTTGAGGCATTTTCTGGGGTTCAAATGGAGAAAAGGAAATGTTGAGGCATTTTCTGGGGTTCAAATGGAGAAAAGAAGATGTTGAGGCATTTTCCTGGGGATCAAATGGAGAAAAGGAAATGTTGAGGCATTTTCTGGGGTTCAAATGGAGAAAAGAAGATGTTGAGGCATTTTCTGGGGTTCAAATGGAGAAAAGGATATGTTGCGGCATTTTCTGGAGAACGGGGTTCATTCTGGCGATCGAGAGTTATCGTCAGGCGACTGGGGTTCAAATGGAGAAAAGGATATGTTGCGGCATTTTCTGGAGAACGGGGTTCATATTGGCGATCGCGGGTTATCGTCAGGCGACTGGGGTTCAAATTGGAGATCGGGGTTCATTATGTTGGCAAAAAGGAGTGCTGAGGCATTTTCCGGGGTTCAAATGCAGAGATCCGAGGATCGTTTGCACAAGAGAAAATTTTCGGGGTTCAAGAAAATGAAAAAAAAAGAAGAGAAAATTTCGGGGTTCAAGAAAAGCATAAAAAGAGGAGTTGATAATCCCGCGTGGAGGTGTGGTGATCAGACCATGGTTATCCCTGTGTTACCATTTATTTTGGTATCCAGGTCGACGTTGTTCAGAGATTGTTTCTTCGCCGATGCTGACAGGCGTTGTTAATTATTTTCCCATCAGAGTGCAAATTGTTCGTCTGTTCTTGGTATTCAATCACTCTTCATCCTGATCATCTGAAAGCCGAGGCTGTTCATATCAACAGGTTCACAGTGGATTGAATAGGGGCAGCTGTAACATCTCAAAATTTGCCCTCCTCTTCTTAAAAAAAAAAAAAAAAAAAAAAAAAAAAAAAAAAAAAAAAAAAAAAAAAAAAAAAATTTTTTTTTTTGCAGGCTATGAGTCGACGCATAGGGTCAGCGCATAGACCACGGGTCAGCGCATAGCAGGCTATGAGTCGACGCATAGGTCAGCGCATAGGCTTCGGGTCGACGCATAGCAGGCTATGAGTCGACGCATAGCAGGCTATGAGTCGACCGCTCGCGCGAAAATGCAGTTTTCTGGGTATTTTTTGCTGTGTGGAGCTGTTTTTTGGTTGTTAAGTTAGTTATTTTCCAGATTTTGTTCACATAACTCATTTTTCACTAATTTCACTTCATTTTGCTAATTGAGGTGATTAAGGATGGATTAAGTTGGAGTATATATTCCTAATCATAACAAACTCCTAAGAGAGGACACACTTTCCAAAACCAGATCTGAAAACTCATCACATTCTCTCAATTTCCTCAAGAATACAAAACCTTCAACTTCATCAAACTTCATCAAATCTTGATCAATCTTCGAAATTCTTCTTGCATTGATCTTGTATCATCATCTTCTACATCTGTTTTTGCTTCTCATCATCAATCAAGCCTCCAAACACGACTGTTCAAAGAAGCATCATTCATGGTGGATTGTGATTTCGCGCGTTAGGAGCTGTTTCAATCAAACCTAATCGCATCATTCAACTCCCTGAAGCATCTAGTTCATCTGTTTGAGGTTGAAGCACGCAAAGAACAGCTAGAACACCACTGCCATTACAGGTATGTGATTTTTTCGAGTGTCACGATTCTTCAAGTGCTTAGGTGCGTTTTGTAGAGCATAGAACGTAGGTTATGGTGATGTGAGTAGTTTAGCAAATGATGCACTGTAGGCTAAGAGATCTGGATTTGAAATTATGAACCAAAACCCTAAGTTGATCGATTCATGAGATAGAGGAACTTTTAGGTTAAATTGAGTTGATATTTGAGATCTACGTGGTGAGACGAGTCCAACGGTTATCCATTTGCTTGTTTTGGTGAAAGTTTTGTGTTCATGTGTTCTTCGTGTGCTGGAGGAAGAAGAGGAAGTTTTCTGAAAATTGTTGAGTTTGATCTTCATTCTCGTTTGAAAATTTAAACTACCTGTTTCCCGCTCCCGCCTTAATTAATTACAATAATGCCATTGGATATTCATTTTAATTTAATAAATTCATAAAAAATCATTAACATGTTTAAAAATTCATAAAAAATTGTAGAAAATTCAGAAAAATATGGAAATTTTTTCTATAGCTTCCTTGGTGAGTGTAGGTTTTTTTTGACCTATTGGTCAAAGTTGTGCTTGGGGAATATTTTATTTGACCTAGGGTTTTCCATTGTATGTCCATTTTTGATACATGTTTGTAATTTGATCATGAAATGCTCATAACATAAAATAAATGGCTGAAAATTTTTGTGGTGGTTCTTGACTCATTGAGGATTATTTATATGTAAAGTTCATGAATTTTTGATACCTGGTTAGAGAGCAGCAAATTCTGGAACTTAGGTGTGACAATTTGTGTCACACCTCTTGATGTCAACTTGTTGAATTTAATTGGATGACCTATGCATGTTGGAATTGGCTGAAATTTTGCATGATGACTTGTTGACATGTTAGGATGCTTGATGAATTTTTGTAGAATTTTTCACTGTATTTTCAATTTGATCATGATTTTTCATTTCTGGTGATTGAAATTGCAAGCTCATGTGATACATGTTGGTAGATTGATTGGGAAATCCTCATATTGTATTGTATGGCCATGAAATTTGGTATGCATGAACTAGACACATGTTAGGACCTCCCTGTTTTGGTCTCATCCATTTCTTTTTAGTTTCCAATGAGATATGAATTTTTGAAGTGGATGTATGCATTGATGGTGTGAATTGGAGCATGAAATTGTGTCTGTTTTTGTTGATTTTCATTGACATGGTTCTATTTGCCCAATTAAGCTCAAATTTGACATGGTAGACCTTGATTGACCCCTGTTTAGGTGTATTTAATTTGAGAATTTTTGGATTTATTTTGATAGGGATTTGAATGCAATACTTCTGTTTGTATGTTTGGTGGTTCATTTGGCATCATTTGATTTCTTTTGTGCATGAATTGAATATGATGGATGATATAAACATGAGACCAATGATGTTGGCTCTTGTTTGATGATAATTTGATGTTGGTTGATGAATACCTTGCTGTTTTAGATTTTTTCTTGCTTTTGGACCCTAGGCTTGGCCTAGTGGTCTAGGTGCTAATATTTGCTTGATTTTTCAGGATCAAAAAAGCAATGTATATGGAGAATGATCCAAATCAATTTTAATTGGTGTTGTTGATGTTTGTACACTAACATAACATTGTTTTGTAGGTTGGAGCTTGGGCTTGAGCCTTGAGCTTGCTTTGTGTTGTATTGTTTAAACTGTTTGATTGTTTGCTGTATAGTTTGTCTGATTGAGTATTGACTGAGTTTGATTGTTTCCAGGTACTTTAGTTGCTCAGTTCCTTGCGAACTATTGCTTTGCTTTGCGTTGCTTAAGCAACTTGCATTGAGGTAAGTCCTCTTGACTTCATGTAGTCTGGAGACCCGGCTGTTACCGGGCCGGGCAAATAAATGTCTGAAGTCCTCCTTAAGAGGCAATGATTGTGTATGTTTATTTTTAAGCCAAGCAGGAAAAGCCCTTCAAGTAAGGCAATTGGTGGAAGGTAGGGACAAGCAACCTGTCCCCCACTATTCAGTGAGTCTTCTCCTTGCTCCCATTACATGGTTGTAGCATTGAGATCAAAAGCCCAAGATCTTGTGCAGTGCACATTGAGTCAGAGTCATCGAGTATAGAAGGGTTCCCCTATTCTGGACCCATGCTCATTTGTCAGCTCTCCCTGGTTAGGGATAAGAGCTGTGAGGTCTCATCCTCACTTCATCCCATCATCTGCTTCACCTTAGCCTCGTAATGGCAAGGTTAAGAGCAAACATAGCCTGTACAGACGATTGCTTAGGCAGTCAAACCTGATTGATTGAGCCCCTTGTTTGGCTATAGTGCGTGTTATGTGGATATCTGATTGACATGCTTGTTTGAGATACCTGTTCTCATTTGATGATATATGATTGTATGCTTGTGTGCTAGCTTCTTTCCTGGTTAGGTTAGTTTGCTTATGCAAGTAGGATAGAAAACCGAACTTAGGGTTAACGATGCATGACAACATTAGGCTCGAGTCTCAGCTCCCTAGTTGTGTATCTTTCCCCGGTTTCTGGTTAGCAATTTAGTCCCTTTCAGGGGAACTACATCGCCCTGATCCTCGTGCCAGACGAGGTATGTAGGCAGGTGGTCGTGCGAGACCACTCCGGGCAACCTTTTTCTTTTTTGCGTGCGTTTACTTGTTATCTGACTGTGTGTTTTGGCTCGGATGCCGACGTAAGCCCAGGGATTGGCAGTCGGGCTCCACGTTTGCCCTTTTGAGTGTGTTTTGGTTCGGATGCCGACGTAATTCCATCCAGTGGTTGTCGGGCTCCATGTTTGCCACCCTTGCTTGTTTGTATGTTTTGTGTTGTTTGGCGTGCGTAAGCCGAACTACAGTGGCTCTGATTCTTGTTCCAGACAAGATATGTAGGCATAAGGTGCGACGCCTTATCGAGCCCGTTTCTCTTAACCCCACCTGCGTTCCCCGTGTGTGTGTGTGATGTTTAGCAACCTTTTCTTTATTCTAGGACGTGGATCCCTAGGAGTACCTAGGACGTGAGGGGTGCTAATACCTTCCCCTCGCGTAACCGACTCCCGAACCTTTTCTCTCTGGTCGCGAGACCATGTCTTTCCAGGTTTCTCTGAGCGTTTCCTTTCCCTATCTTGGGATAAATAACGTTTAGTGGCGGCTCTGTGTTTTTTTCTTTTTAGCTCGCCGGTTGATTTTTCGCAGGATGCGACATATGGAAATTAGGTTAACTTGCCTAACCTTAATTTTAAGAAATACAAGTACAAGGCCCAAATCCAGTTGGGTGTTTAGGTTATAAATAGCAGATTGTAACCTAGGTTTTGTAAGCCTCAAATAATGAAAAATTAGGGGTGTGTGTGAGGTAAACCTCCCAACCCGTGGGAAGGTTACCATGTGTTTCTCAGTGCTCGAAGGCATGAGATTATTTGTAACTCAAAACCTTTAGGTAAGAGTTTGTTATGGTCTTGAACAAAGTTGTAAAGCAAGTTCAAGTTGTTTAGCATTACATTGTAATTGTAGTGATAGGAATGGAAACTGGAGGTTTCTATCTAGGAGTTCCTAGGTATAGATTGCATTGGGTAAGGATTAAGTGAAGAGTTGTAAACGGGGGAGTTTAACTATGATTTAATACTGCTGATAGTGGATCTTCTTCCTGGCTTGGTATGCCCCCAGAGTAGGTGATGTTGCACCGAACTGGGTTAACAATTACTTGTGTTTGTACCTTCTGCACGTTATAATTTTGTCTGTTATAAAATAAGGTCAACCTGTAATGCTGTAACAGGTGATGTTCAAATCAATGTTGAGACATCATGCTGATAACTGTGCAGGGTCAACAGAAGTAAGTGCTATGTTTGATCTCTGCTGTGTCTTTGTTCCAGATGGACAGAACTGGGTGTTCTTCCATTCTATGGTGATATAGTAGCAGATGTCGTGACATCTGTGAATGTGTGCATATCAGTACTGGGTTTTAATTTGTATAACTGTCTTGTTGTATTAATAACAATGTTGGATCAGATGTCATGACTTGGAGTAGAACATCTGAACTCTGACTACACCAGAATTTCAATAACTATAACACAAATGGTGACTGATCACAACCCTAAACTTAGTTTGTTGCTTGTCCTCAATCAACTTTAAGTACAAAGACTCATGTCACTCTCAAATGAAGTAAAAACTTTTCGCGTACCATCATACCTCTAAGATCTTCTATGACCCTCATTTGTTGATACCTTTGGTTTTGCTGGATTACCGAGGTCAATCGATTGACCAGACCTTCACTTAAAAGTATTGTTTCATATGTCAGCTTAATTCATACTCTCACCAAATCTCTCGAGTGTTAATTTATTTTACACTAAAAATTCATAGTACGCGATACCATACCATAGGTTGAATAAATTCTCTTTTGATGTTAAGGTGCACGACACACACACTATTTGAGGTATTTATGGTTGTAGCGGTTCTAGGGTCATCATATTCTTATTAAGTTTGTCCTGTCGTCCATTCCAGTCTACTTTCTTCCTTCTTCAAGGCACCCTCAAGTATCATATCTTCTCTTGAATATATTTTTAATGCTTTTTTCTAGGGGGGAAGTGAGAAAAAAAATCTAGATTAAATGGGATTCTATTTGTTTGAAAAAATAAAATGGAGGGTTAGTGTTAGGAGGTTGAAGAAATTTAACTTAGTCTTACTTTATAAATGATGTTGGAGGATTTTAAATGAGACGGGAAATTTTTGGTATAGGGTATTGTGTGCTCGGTAGGGTGAGGAAAGGGGCGATTATGTTTTGAGGGATGTTGTAGTTCTGTTTGGTGGAATAATTTAAAAAACATAAGGGAGGGTGTTGGTTGGGTCGATGAAGGGTGGTTGTTCGATAACATTGAGCGGAGGATATGAGATGGATCTTCTACTCTGTTTTGGAAAGATTATTGGTGTGACGATATTTTTTTGAAGGCTAAATTTAGTAGTTTGTTTGATTTAGCGGAGAATGAGATGACGATTGTAGCAAAAATGAACGAGTTAGGGTGTGGGGAATGGTGAGGCGTGGAAGTGGTGTAGGAGGTTGCTTCTGTGGGAGGAGGAGTTAGTGGGAGAGTGCGTTGAGTGGTTAACCTCAGTTGTTTTGCATGTGTACATAAAAGATCGTTGGGTATGGAATTTACAACCCTCATCTTGCTACACGATCAATAGCGGTTATAAAAAATTTCCTGAAGTTGGAGACAACAACAATTAGGCTCATTCGCAAATTTTGTCTTTGAAGATTGTGTTGCTCAAGGTTTCGATTTTTGTTTGGCGTTTGTTACTAAATCCTATTCCGACGAAGGTCAATTTGGCTAGGCGGAGGATTCTTGGTATGAACGATAAAAAATGTGTAGCAATTTGTGTTGTGAATGAAGACATAGATCATTTGTTTGTAAAATGTGATTTTCTCGGTTGACGGTGACATATTATTTCTAATTGGTTAGGATTCTCAATGGCAACTCAAGGAAAGTTATTTGATTATCTCTTACAATTTGGTGGGTTAGGTGGTTTTCCAAAAAATGTTTGGTTGACTCTTAATACTATTTGGTTCCCTCTGATAAGGATTATTTGGGAAAAGCAAAATAGACGGGGTTTTTTCGAATAAAGCGGAGCATTTGCAGACTTATCTGAGAGGGTAGAGTTTCACTTGTTTTGGTGGTTAAAATCGAAATATGTTACTTTTAATTATGAGTACCAACTCTAAAGATTAACTCCTTTAACTTACTTATCAACTATTATAAAGTCCGTTTTTATTTTTTATTTTTTCAAAGTTTTCGATTGTAATTTCATATTCTTCTTATTTTTTAGTACATGATGAATAAAAATGATTTATTTTGATCGTTAATATATAGGATATTAACATTAAAAAGAAACTTCATATTCTTTGTAGAGAAAGATCATGTTTGTAACATTAATGAGTATAATTTTTTTTAAAGTCATGCAAATAAAGGTAAAAGTTACACAAAACAGAAAACTAAAAGTACTAATGAAAATAGGAAATCTTCTATTAAAGAAAAACGAATTTCATAATTTAAAAAAAATATTGTACTGTTTATAATATATAAAAAAATGTTACATTTAATTTATTAATTTGTGCTAAGGACACAAGATAGATTCTTTATAAGGACAAGTATTGTTTATGAATAAAAAATAAAGAAGTAGCCAACACCGAGTAATTATTGTTATTGTTTTTTTATGAATATAAAATAAATGTGAACTTCTATATACTAATTAATTCGATGAGTAGCTGGCTCTTTGTTGTGTATATGATTCCAATCATTCCATGGATGGATTATAACCATATATAATATGGGTAATATTACATCATCATTATTATTATTATTATAGGAGCAATATATAAAAAAAAATATTAAAAAGCATATGCGATCACGTTAAGAATCTGTAGCGGCATGGTATTTTATTCTTTTGATATAAGTAACCGCATGGTATTATGATTAAATTATATAAACCGAGGCAACACTTGGAGAAATTTGCAAGTAAATTTTAAAGGTTCCTTTTGATGGAGGATTTTAAGAGTTAAGAGTTACTACTATTATTTAATTTCAATAAATTCTTCAAATACACAACAAGAGAATTATACCAACCAAATACTTATAAATTCTTGTAGTGTTCAACGTCGTTCCATATATGTACATGTGAAACCGAGGTTAAAGATCTGAGAATATAGTAAACAATAATTGAGACGGTGGTGAGGGTCTAACTTGATAAAATAATAACTATACTGTAATTTTGTAATAATCTCTCTTCAATAATAATTTTCTATTCTCTTATTTATATTTTTTAGTATCTCTTTTTCTCTTTTATTTCAATATTCTCTCTATTTTTCTCTCAATTAATTTCTGCACACGTAAGATATGATAACACCAACATTTGATATCACGAGATCGGTATGATCTAGGTTCAATAGTGATTGTAACTATGGTTGGAATATGTGACAATAACTTCCTTGCAAATCTTCGAATTCTTGATGACAAGAATTGAGAAAAATGGTGCATTCAAATGTGAGTCATCTTCAATGTTCAAGATGTGTCTGAGTATGTAGCAGAGGGGACTTCAACCGGTTACAGAAAATGCGACAGATGCTTAGAAGGTAGCATACAAGGAAGTCATGAAGAAAAATCAGAAGGCTCTATTTTACATTCACCAATGAGTTGAAGCAAATATGTTTGATAAAATAGCTCATACTGCAACTTCGAAAGAAACATGAGATATGCTGAAAAATACTATGTGGAGATGCCAAGGTCAAGAAGGTGCGCCTCCAATCTTTGAAAAAGCAGTATGAGATGCTACATATGAAAGAATGTGAATTGATATCAGATTTCTTCACAAGGTTTCAAGATTTAACCAACTAGATGAAGATTTCTGGAGAGACTTTGACAGAGCAAATGAAGGTTGAAAAGGCACTTCTAAGTCTCACTCCTCAATATGATATGATAGTAGTAACAATTGAGAAAAGTAAAGATCTGGAAACGGTGAAGATGAAAGATCTGCAGGGATCTCTGAAAGCTAGAGAATTGAGATCGAATCAGAGAGAGATAGATAAAGATTGTGAACAGGCCCTAATTGCTCATTCAAGAAAGAAAGGTTATGATGACATGAAAAGAAGGTGAAAGCATGGAAAAGGAAAGCACCAGAGAGAAGTCACTCTGGATAGCAAAGAGAAGAAGAAGTTTGAAGAAAGATCTGAATCCTCTAAAGGAGGATGAGGATCTAGCAAATTTCAAAAAAATGAAAAGTTTCAAGACAAGAGAAAGATTCAATGCATTAATTGTGAGAAGTATGGTCACTTTGCTTCAGATTGCTGGTTTGAAAAAGGAAAGAAAAACACTGGGTGCAGAGGAAGCTAACAAGGTGCAAGATGATTCAGATTCAGACCCTGTCATGTTGATGATAACTACCTCTGAAGGGGCTCCAGCCTCTGATGTGTGGTACTTAGACTTCGGTTGTTCTAACCACATGACTAGACACAAAGGGTGGTTAACTGACTTTAACTCAAACAAGAAGACACGTGTGAAGCTGGAAGATAACATAAGCATAATGGCAGAAGGCATGGGCAAGATTGTCATACAAAGAAAGGAAGGTAAAACATTATTGATATAAGATGTGTTATTTGTCCCTGGTATGCAATGTAATCTGTTGAGTATTGGTCAGCTGGTAGAGAAAGGATTCTCACTAATCATGGAAGGAGGCTCACTCATCTCAAAGTATTTGGATCATTATGCTATAGACATGTGCCAGATGAAAGAAGAACCAAACTTGAAGATAAAAGTGAACCTATGATCTTAGTTGGTTACCATCCAACTGGAGCATATAGGTTATATAATCAAGTTACTGAGAAATTGGTGGTCAATAGAGATGTAATCATCAGAGAAGAAGAATCCTGGGATTGGAACCAAGGTGGAGAAATAACAAGAGTGGTTACAATGCAGGTTCCAATGCAATTTGATTCAGATGAAGTGAGTCCAGTCTTGACTGAGACTCCAGTTAATGTAGTGAAGTCTACTCAAAAGGCAAGGCCAACTAGAAACAGACAAATACCTACAAGGCGGAATGATTATGAAATTGTGTCTAACAATACAATGGATGAGGAAGGATAAATAATACACTTGACAATGTTAACAGGTGCAAAACCACATAGTTATTCAGATGCAATTCAAGACAAAATGTGGAAATATGCAATGAAGGAGGAACTCAGTTTAATTGAAAAATGTGGCACATGGAAACTGACTCAACTACCAGAAAGAAAAAAGTCAATTGATGTGAAGTGGATTTTCAAGGTAAAGTTGAGTCCATAAGGAAAAATAGTGAAACACAAAGCAAGACTTATGGCAAGAGGTTTCTTTCAAAGACAAGGTATGTATTACTCTAAGGTATTTGCACCAGTGGCAAGACACGAGACTATAAGACTTTAGTGGCATTAAATTATAGTAGAAGGTGGAATTTGTCACACATGGATGTAGATTATGCATTTTTAAATGGTCCTCTTGATGAAAAGGTATATGTGTTTCAACCTTCAGGATTTTTTGAATTAAAGGGAAAAATGCATATAATCTATAGACTATACAAGGCTTTAGATGGTTTGAAGCAGGCACCAAGAGCCTGGAACTGGAGAATTGATATTTTCTTCATCAGTCATGGCTTTAAAAGATGTTCAATTGAGTATGGTGGGTATGTAAAATACAAGCAAGGTGAAATACTATTGCTGATATGTTTATATGTGGACGACCTCTTGATAACTAGAGAATCCCAATTGGAAATTGAAGACCTCAAGAGTACAATGAAGTTCGAATTTAAAATGTCAGATCTGGGTAACTTGTCCTAATTCCTTGGTATGGAGTTTCTATATAAATAAGGTGGAATAATCTTGCATCAAGCAAAGTATGCTACTGATTTACTGAAAAGATTCAACATGTTGAACTGTAATGCTGATGTGACTCCTGTTGAATCAGATCAGAAGCTGGAAGAAAATAATGATAAAGAATGGGTGGATGCCATCCTCTATAAGCATATGATTGGATCATTTAGGTACCTATACAATAGTCGACCAAATATTAACTTTGTTGTATGAGTATTGTTCAGATTCATGCATGATCCAAGGAAGTCTCATATACTGTCTGGGAAAAGAGTACTAAGATACATCAAGGGAACCTTGATGCATGATGTATTCTTCTCACATGGAAGAAAGAGAAGCAAAGAAGAGGAAATAGGGTTTTTTGATTCAGAATGGTGTGGTGACAGACTGGACAGGAGAAGTACCACATGTTATGTCTTTAAGTTTCAAGGAGCTACAATCTCTTGGATCTCTAAGAAGCAACCTGACTCTGTCTAGCCGCGAGGCAAAATATATTGTTAGTTGTTTAGCTGTTTGTCAAGCTTCTTAGATTGAAGTAGTATTTACTGAGATTGGTGTGAATATTCAAGTACCAATCAAGCTCCTTGTTGACAATAAATCTGCAATAAACTTAGCAAAAAATATTGTCTCTTGTGGAAAATCCAAGCATATTGAAACAATGTTTCATTACATAAGGGAGCAAGTGAACAAAGGTAGGTTGGCAATGAGATATTTTCCTACTAAGGACCATATTATTGATATCTTGATTAAGGCTATAAAAGGAGAACAATTTTCTAAGCTGAAGATAGACATGAGAATGATGGCATTTGATTCAGAGGTTAGAATGACTTCTGGATCACTAGCCTTTGGAGGTGTCAGAGGTTGGAACAGCCTAGCCTCTGAAGGAGTCAGAGGATGAAGTATCATGGCCTTAGAAGCTTTGGTAGCTTCTGAACCATCAGTCTCTGAAGGAGTCAGAGGTAGGAACTACTTCTGAACCTCTAGAGTTTAAAGCAATTTTTGGAGAGTGGATGGAGTCTGAAGTATCAGCTTTTGATGTGTATCACTTGGTGAAATTTTGAATTAAGGGAGCATATTGTGTATTAATTCAAGCTTAGTTAGTTAGTTAGTTACAATATATGTATATATATAATAATTGCGCGTGTAGTTTTGTAACAATCTCTCCTCAATAACAATCTTATCTTCTCATTTCAATATTCTTTACTCTCTCTCTTCTTCACTTCCGCTCCAAAACTCTCTCTATCTTTCTTTCAATTAACTTCTGCATATGCAAGATATGATAACACCAACGGTGCAAAGACATTAGATGTAGAAGCGTGGAGTCGATCTAGGTCTGACATAGAGCTGTTAAAACGGGCTATCCGACTTTAAACGGGAAGACCGTAACGAACTTCAAGCTTTATAGAGTCGGGTCTAAAAAACTTTGTTGTTATATGAGCTTAAAAATTACTACCTGATTCTGACCATTTACAGATTCCGGGTTATGCACTTTAAACTGACTATCTTTATATTAATTTTTATACAGAAATTTAAATAAGACCTTATAACATTTATTATAAATATAATTATACAATTATGTTACTTTAAATATAATACATTTTCAAATATTATATTATCTTTTATAAATGTTAATATATGTTTAAATTATATAAAATGATACTTAAGTATTTAAAATAAGAGAAAGTAATAGAATATTAAATTTTTTTGAAGTAAAACACACACAAAAATTAAATATTAATTTAAATATATTAATATATATGAAAAAATTAATGTATTATTTTTGAGTGAGACAACATAACTACTATTAGTATATGTTTTTAATTTTTAATTAAGCGGCTACTCATGACACATATGAATTAACTTTCTAAAACTTTAGGGTCATATTAAAAAAAACCTAAAAAATAGACTCTAATTCTAAACGACAGACTTTATAATTTTTTTTGAGACTGACTGACCGGTCTATATAAATTAACATACTCTAGTCCGAGATATTTTCACTAATTTATTATGTCAAATAGATTTCATTATCATTTTATAATAAAGAAGTTTTGTTAAGTAATATAGTAAAAAAAATATTAGTTTTATTATTAAAATGAAGACATAACACTTAGGAGTAAGATTTTTAAGTTTCAATTGGCAGATGATGCAAACTTAGTGATACATCCCAATTAGTGCGCACTTATCCATGGTTAATTAATCATAAAGTCAAAGTAACTTCATGTGAACATATCAAATGAGTCAAGATATTTTATTACAATGATTGATTAATTTTGAGTATTTCAAACTCTCTAACTTCTATATGATTTTAATAATATAGAACCTTATGATAATAAGACACACATTGTGTTTATGTTAGTGCATTCCAGATATACATTTATTTTATCAACCATTCATTCACACTATATGAACATGTGAAAACGATTACAATTCGCAACTGATGACATCACTTCACACTTGTTCTTCAAACTAATCCAATCATCAACAACAATGCTATAGCTCTACTTAAATCAACACATCACTCTCTCCTTGTTCTTCCATCTTCCATTTGCTTCATGAAAATGGACAAGGAAGTTCAACTTTCTTCAGTTGTTGATGCTGATCATGAAATGGTTGAAATCTCACACCAATCAGAAAGACGCAAGGGTGGTCTTATCACCATGCCTTTCATCATTGGTATCGTATCTATTATTACTTTGATTATTTGTTATCATATTTGAATGAGTTTGAGTTTTGTTGTATGATATGGTTTTGATGTTGTTGTTGTTGCAGCAAATGAAGCACTTGCGAGAATGGCTAGTTTGGGATTATTACCTAACATGATAACCTATTTGATGGGAAGTTACAGACTTCATCTTGGAAAAGCTACTCAGATTCTTCTCTTATCTTCTGCAGCCAGTAATTTCACACCTGTTGTTGGTGCTTTTATCGCAGATTCTTATTTAGGTCGATTCCTCGGCGTTGGATTAGGTTCTGCTGTCAGTTTTCTGGTAATATATATTCTTTTGACATGAATATGCATATGATTCGGTTCAATTTTGTGAAGTCAAATTGTATAGATTTGAGTAGCAAGTACTTTTTGTTCAAAAGTGATACCATTGGCTTTTTAGTATGTTTGGTTTCAGTTTTATTGATTTTGACATGTTTCTAACGAAAATTGATTTTGATTTTAAAATTCCGATTTGTAACTTTTGAATTTGGCAGGGATTTTTACAGTCAAATTTACTGATACTGATAACGATGTTTCTTCTTTTTTTGTTATAGGGAATGACACTGTTGTGGTTAACAGCCATGTTCCCTCAAGCCAGGCCTCCTTCATGTAACCATCAAAATGGAGGGTGTAAATCAGCTACAAAAGGTCAAATGGCAGTGTTACTCTCCGCGTTCGGTCTAATGTCGATTGGAAATGGTGGTCTTTCGTGTTCTTTAGCATTTGGTGCTGACCAAGTGAATAGAAAAGATAATCCAAATAACCATAGAGTTTTGGAAATTTTCTTCAGTTGGTATTATGCTTTCACAACTATTGCTGTCATAATTGCTCTCACTATAATTGTATATATTCAAGATCATCTTGGATGGAAGATCGGTTTCGGTGTTCCAGCAGCACTCATGCTTTTATCTACTATCTTATTCTTTCTCGCTTCTCCTCTTTATGTTAAGATTACAAAAAGAACCACTTTGTTCACTGGTTTTGCTCAAGTAACTGTTGCTGCTATTAAGAACAGAAAATTTCAGTTACCTTCTCAGAACTCAGCTGAATTCTACCATCACAACAAGGACTCAGATCTTGTTGTTCCTACTGATAGACTAAGGTATGTGGACTCAAATTACAATAACATCTTTTTTTCTCTTTTATCGGGTTAAAAATTAGATTTCATCGGCTTAAGATTTTCATTTTCAGGTTTATGAATAAAGCATGTGTTATTAGGGATCGTGAGCAAGATATAGATTCAGATGGTTCAGCGAAAAACCCTTGGAGATTATGCACAGTAGATCAAGTAGAAGAACTAAAAGCCATTGTTAGAGTTATTCCACTGTGGTCAACAGGGATCATGATGTCCCTTAACATTGGAGGATCATTTGGATTACTTCAAGCTAAATCCTTAGACAGACATATCACCTCACACTTTGAAGTTCCAGCAGGATCTTTTAGTGTCATCATGGTAGGTGCAATATTTATATGGATTGTTCTCTACGACCGCGTTCTTATTCCTCTAGCATCAAAGATAAAAGGGAAACCGGTTAGGATAAGTCCAAAGAGAAGAATGGGAATTGGGTTGTTATTATCTTTTCTCCACTTGGTAACTGCAGCGACTTTTGAGAGTATAAGGAGAAAGAAAGCGATCAAAGAAGGATACTTGAATGATCCTCATGGAGTGTTGAAAATGTCTGCAATGTGGCTTGCACCTCAACTTTGTTTAGGTGGTATAGCTGAAGCATTCAATGGTATAGGCCAAAATGAATTCTATTACACAGAATTTCCAAGAAGTATGTCTAGTGTTGCCGCTTCTCTCGGTGGATTAGGAATGGCTGCAGGAAACTTGGTATCTTCTTTTGTATTCAGCACTATAGGAAACGTTACTTCCAGAGGAGGAAAACAAGGGTGGATTACTGATAATATTAACCAGGGTCGTTTCGACAAGTACTATTGGGTTATAGCTGGAGTTAGTGCTCTTAATTTAGTGTATTATTTAGTATGCAGTTGGGCTTATGGGCCTACTGTTGATCAAGTATCTAAGGCAACTCCTGAAGAAAATGGCTCCAAGGAGGAAGATTTAACCGAATTCGAGAATATGAATCCACTATTTGATGACAAGGGAAGTGATGAAACTAGTTCAAAGGAAAAAGAGTTAACTGAATTCAAGAATTTGGATCAGGTTGAGAAAGTACTGAAGAGTAGTGAAGAAAGTGGCTAAAAGAAGGAAGTGTTAACAAAGGATTAATTAATGGGGTTGATTATAGAGCAAACGTGCTTCATTAGTAGATAATGATTATGATTCATACTCAAATGGGATAGGCATATTCCTTTTTCCTGTTTGTTTTGATAAGTATTAATAGGAATATATGATTAGGCTATATAATATAAATTTACTATTTGATCATGTATACTCAACTTGTGCTTGAAGATATATAGTTTAAACATATAATAGGTGAAATGCAAGGCACCAAAGTATGCTTTGTCTCTATATCTTATAAATGCAATAGTTTTCTATACAATAGTTGTGTAACTAAATGCTTTCAACTATTATTTCAAATTACTTGCATATATATTTTCAATAATGCAATACTAGAAAATTATTATATGTTTTTTTTATGAGATATGCCTATAAATCCCACATAACCGGGAAAGATTTGGGACCTAAAGTTGTTGAGGCTTAAACACTTAATTTGGTTAAAGATAGATTACTTGTTTTGCAAGTAAGAAAGGTATGAGTCAAAACTCTATAGTAGTTAGTTAATTTATTAGCTTTATGTTATGCTTTTAGTTATCAAGCATTTATGTAATCTGCAGTATGTTAATGAATGATAAAGATATAAAGTATTCACACCAAACAATTGGTAATCGGGTTCTGATTTGCGAAATTATAAAAACCATAGTTTGTTTTTTCATGCTTAAACAACACAAGGCTGCAACAAGTAAATTGAACGATTTGAAGACCAAGAAGTTTTTGTTTCAAGCAAGTGATAGATCAATTCTTGAAACCATATTTGTTCATGACCCAACCAAAGACATTACATATTTCGCAAAGGATTTGAAATTCCTAACATGAAAGTTGGAGAATCCATGGATGATTATTTTGCAAGAAATTTGGTCATTGTCAACAAAATGAATGTTCGTGGTAAGAAAACTAACTCAGTTTTCATTGATGAAACGATTCTCAAATCTTTGACCTCAAGATTCAACTATTTTGTATCCTCTATAGAGGAAACGAATTATGTAACTTTTATGTCGATGGATGAATTACAAAGTAATTTGCTTGTTCATGAGAAACACACGTATGGTCACAAAGATGGAGATCAAGTCTTGATGGTGTCTAATGCAGGAAGAGGTAATGGCCGTAATAGATGTTGTGGTAGAGAGTGAGGAAAATCTAAGAAAGAAACATGTAACTGATGCACTCAGATATTTGTGATCTCATTAATCCCATAAATCTATGTTACAATTGGTGCACTCTGATTTGCTTATGGAACTAACAAGTAAGACAGGGTTTCCTATAACATAAGCTGAAGGTGTGAAAAACACGAGAAATTGGGGGTTTGAATTGGGTTTTAAAAGCAAAAACTTTTTCCAAAACAAAAACTCTACTAACAAGTTGAATAATGGAGAGATAAAAACACAATGATTTTTATCTTGGTTCGCTTGAAACTCAAAGTTAATCTAGTCCAACCGCCAAGGTGATTTGCCTTATACACAAGGACTTAATCCACTATAATCAACAGATTACAATAAACACAAAGAATACCCTTCTTTGTCTTGTCAAGGATCCAACTAAACCTTAGTCTCCTTAAGGATTCACAAAGAATAACTTTCTTTGTATTCTCAAGGATAACCTCCTTAAGGAATCAAACAAATAGTTTGAATAAAAATTTATGTGTTACAAGGTGCTTCTTCACAAGCAGATTTACACAAATGAATAATAAATACTTAAAGAACATTATATACAAAAGATGATAGTTTTTCACACTGAAAATTAGCTTGTCAAAAACTTGTGTAGATCAGCAGCGAGAGAGCAAGCGAGAGTTCTTCAAGTCTCCAATGCATGCTTATATAATGTAAGCATGTGACCGTTGGAGGGAAAAATAGGGAAAACTCCTTGAGCGGCTATCCATTGTTAGATGAGAAGGAATGGTACCATGTACTGTCCTTTCGCCCACATATTCAGTGACAGGTGTGATAAATAGTATAATCCTTGCCCACAAAATCAGCTAGTGGAAAGGTTGTTCGATTTGTACTATGTACTATTTGATCACATTCCCATTTGATCTTATCTTCAGATTCATTGGCTTCTGATAAAAGATTATTGAAGCATGAAGTGAAGAAATGGATAGTTGGATTTAGAAACTTCAGAACCTTGGATCAGAACCTTGACAGCGTCAGTAGTCTGGCTTGAGTTCTTCAGTGTCTTCAGAAACCTCGGTCAGAACCTTGATAACATCAATCGTTTGTCTTGAGATCTTCAAAATCTTCAACTACATATCACAACTTCATAAGCTTTCCATTCTTCATAAGCTTATTGATCAGAGTCACGTTCAGAAGCAAAACAACTGAGAGAACATTACAACAACAATATAGTGTCTCCTTAGAAGCTTCTGATGGGTGAGATAATGCAGAAGCAGAAAGAACATTGCAGCAGCAATATTGGCATCTTTCATAACTTCTAATTGCAACGCAGAAGTGAATTTGGAACGCAAAGTTCAGAAACTGATGATGTTGCACATCATGTGATCAGAATCAGAACTGTTTGTTAAAGCTACACAGAAACAAACCATTAGGGTACCAAAATTGTTCTCACACAAATACAATATTGTTATCATCAAAACTCAAGGTATAAATGCATAACCAAATCTTGTTCTAACAATCTCCCCCTTTTTGATGATGACAAAATATGTATTTTGATGAACAGTTTTGTATAGGGTAATCACATAGGAATACATCTTACAGAAGCACAAAGTTCCCCTTGAGATGTATAGTTCTATAAATATAAACTCAGAATGAAAGAACACTTTCCTGATTTACCTTTTGAAGTACCAAAATGAAAAATTAGTCAGAATTTGGTTTAACTTCAGACGTTGGTTGATGTTGTCCAGAACACTGATTGATAACATAATCTTTTTGATAGACCTTCAGAAGAGCTTTCTTCATAAAGTTCTTTGAATACCTTTCTTCAAAAGCTTCTTTGAGAACCATTCTTCAGAAACTTCTTTGAGGACCTTTCTTTAGAAACGTCTCAGAAACCTCTTTGAGGATCATTCTAATTCTTGAGAAAGAAGCTTTAACAAATCATTCTGAATCTTGAGATTTAACCCTACAAAAACACTTAACAAACTTTTCTCAAAGTATTTGTTAGTAGAAACATTAAAGCAATGTTTGGGAATTTTACTTAGGAATTTAGATATCAAAATAAACTCTTAATTCTTCCCTTTTAGAAAGTTATGTTTTCTCCCCCTTTGTCATCAATAAAAAAGAATAAAAAGAAAAAGTAAATAATGAGAAACAAACAATAATTTCATTGAAAAACATGGCAAAAAGGTTGTGCCTAGTAGAAAAACAAAAGAAAAGGAAATGCAAAATAGTTATGGTAAAAAAATTATAGGGGTTCTGAGGAGAAGGTGGAGGAGGAGGATGAAGTCTTGACAGAATCGGCAGAAACATCACATATTGCATATCTAGATGCTCATTGACCTTCGCATTATCAGCCTTAATCCGCTCAATGGTTCTCATAAGAGAAACTAGAATAGGCTGAGATGCAGAAGCTTCAAAGACCACAATCTGGTTTGGAGCTTCTTCCATTGCAGCGTCTTCAGATTCAGGAGCAGAAGGCTTTGGAGCAGCGAATTCAATGTGTTGAGCAAGTTCTGTTGTTGGAGCTTATTCTTCTTCTTCTACTACCATGGGTTCTGGAGAGACCTCCTTAACTTCAGGTGCAAGACAAAGTTGATAATTCCTCAACTTCCATAATTCCATTAAGGGCACGAACCCATAAAGAAATTTGCTTTCTGCTAAGGTATACCCAAGATCCTTCATCTTAGAAACTTCAGAATTCATCCAGCTTCTATAAGCTTCCCATACTGAGTCGCTAGCAACAGGTTTTTCAGAAGAATGACTAACAGTCATTGCTTTCTCCAAACACTTCTTAAATTATGAATCAAACTCCATTAGAATCTTATGAAGATCAGGAGAGGATGGTGTTTGGATTTTAGGATATTTAATGGTTAGATTGATTTTGGACTCATCAAAGTCAAGACCAAAGACAGAGGGATGTGAGGGTAGAATGATGAGGGATGATTTTGGTGAGGTGATTTCTGGTTCAAATTCGAATGTTTCTTCAGAAGTTCCTTCGGAAACATGTCTGTCAGAAACACTCCTTGTAGGAGATGTTCTAGGTGGTGTGACATTTAGATTAGTTGGTTGGGGAGCAGAAACAATTAATGGTGGTGAGGTGGGTGTAGTTTGTAATTGTAAAGGAGATGATGGAGGTGGTATCAATGGTTGTTCTAAAAATAGAACAGAAACTATAAGAGTTTTTGTGACAGATGTTGTTATGAGTTATGTAGGTTGTGGTGGTGGTATATTGATAACATGTGTTGAAATAGGTGGAGTTATTTCTTTGTGGGTAATGAAAGTGGTTCAGAAACATTAGGTTGAGATTGTGGTGTTAGTGGTAAGATTCTAGATGGAACAGAAACAAAATCAAAAGAGTCAGCAGGAAGCTTACCAGAATCTCTTGCGGATTGAACAACCTCATACGTATCTTTCAAGATTATAGTCTTCTGGCGCTCACTTAGAGGCATTTCATATTCATCTTGAAAGATAGCGACCTTTTTCTTCTTCTTAGCTCTGGGGGATACTTCACCTCTGAATTCCTTTTTCCTTTTACCACGGACGTCTGGGTAGGTTTCTGGAAGATTAAAGGGATCCACCAATGGGTCGATGCCATCCTTGAGACAACTTTCAAGATACACCATCAGAACCTATGGAGGATCCACTTTGGTGAAGATGGGATAGTCATCTATTGGATTTCTGGTACCATAGATATCATCCTTGGACATAACAATATCTGGTCTTTGAATTTTTGAGATAAGACTCACACTCTTTAAGTTCTTACCTCAGAACACTTTCCTAGCATCCTTTACCAGCTCCTCTGTTAGCTCATTGACCAGAAGGTCATCTACCACTCCACTTTCCACCAGAATGTCAGAGATTAACCTGCCATTTGGTATGAATTTGCTTCTGGATTTCTTAGAGGACCCACCAGTTCTGGATTCTCTGATAGAATCCCTGATGAATTTGAACAGAAGCGATGGCAATCCCAACTTAACTCCCTTCTCTAGAAGGAACAACATAATCTTCTGACGAGTGTTGATGTAGTCATAACTATTGGTACTTGGTCTGTGATTGATACACCCCAAGATAATCTTGAACCAAACCCTCAAATTATTGGTTAAATCCTTGGCACTGGGACCCTTTTCATCAGCAAAACTGGTACCTTCTTTGAAGATTACTTAAGAGATGTCAGCATCCCTCTTAGGTGTGATGGTTGCACTGTGGACTCTTTTACCTTTGCCATCATGCCCAATGAGGTCCGCAATGGACTTTTCAGTGATCACAATTTTCTTTTTCATGACATAGGAAGTAAATGTTTCTCTTTCCGCAGTGGCATGAACCTAGAATTGTTTGACTAGCACGAGATAAACTGGACCAGTGAGTCTCTCGAAAAACTTGTTCCGTCCTTGAACATTCAGGGTTTATGTCAAATCAAAACCATTTTCCTTCAGATTTTTTAAGTCTACAATCGTTTTACAGAGCATTATGAGTTCATTTACTGGAGTGTGGAGAGTTAGTTCAGAAATACTTTCTAGTATAGTGCCTTCAGTATAAAGTTGTTGTTCAACAGACTTTGTAGATTGTTGAGCCATTGAAGATTGTTGTTCAACCATTTGAATGAGGATGAAGATGAAGAACAATTGAGAGAGAGAGAGAGAGAGAGAGAGAGAGAGTTTTGAGGTTGAAAAACTTGACAGTGTAAGATAAATGTGTGCGTAGTGGGAAAAAGTGAGTGATGTGAGTTTAAATAGACAACTTTAGCAATGATGACAAAAGGTGTGCGCAGACATGGGGGAAGTGTAAAGGTTTAGACCTAATTCCAAGAATTATTAAACCCAATGTGTCACACTTTAATCGCGCATTCTCAGAAAGTGGGACAATTGTCTCCACTAAGAACCACACAAAATCAAACGACAAGACAACCATTAAATGCAACAACTGTTCAGAATCAGGAAGACAAATCAATAAGGTTGCTTCTGATCAGAACCTTTCTGATTCATGAAAACTTCCTTGCTTTAGAAAGCTTCAAGTTTCAGAGTCAGAAAGCAAAACAATCTCAGAATCTTACATAGAGTTCTGGAGACTTTACATTCTAAATAACATCTTTTCATTCTCGACACGGTTTCATAAATAGGTTTTCCAAAATGAATGTCAATTTATCTTCAACAATGAGTTTTGTAAAGATATCATCCCATTGATGGTTTGTATCAACAAATTTTAAGTGACAAATTCCTTTCTGAACATAGTCACATAAAAAGTGATGTTTTATTTCAATATGCTTAGCCCTAGAATGCAAGATAGGATTCTTAGATAAACATGTAGTAAAAGTATTATCACAGAGAATAGGAATGTTACTCTCAGATATCTGGTAAATTTCCAGCTGACTCTTCATCCAGAGTATCTTGTAATGTATTCAGCTTCAACTGTAGACAATGCAATTGTTGATTGTCTCTTGCTGGACCATGAGATTAAGTTGTCTACCAGAAATTGACAACTTTCAGAAGTGACTTTTCTTTCAATTTTATCTCCAGTGTAGTCAGCATCACAATAGCCTACTAATTTATACTCACTTGATTTTCTATAAAATAAACTAAGATTAGTAGTACCTTTCAGATACCTAAAGATTCTCTTAACTTCAGTTAAGTGACTTTCCATAGGATCTGATTGGAAGCGAGCACATAAGCATACACTAAATAAGATATCATGTATATAAGTTGTTAGATAAAAAAGAGAACCTATTGATACCTCTGAAAAGCTTTTGATTTACCTTACTGCTTACCTCTTCTTTCTCTAGAATGCATGTAGGATGCATCAGAGTCTTTGCTAGCTTACATTCTGTTAAGTTGAATTTCTTCAGAAGTTCCTTTGTATATTTGCTTTGATGAATATACGTGCATTCTGGTCTTTGATCAATTTGAATTCCCATAAAAAACTTCAATTCTCCCATTAGGCTCATTTCAAATTCTGCCTGCATAGACTTAGCAAAATCCTTCCAAAACGATGCATTAGCAGAACCAAAAATAATATCATCAACATATATTTGCACAACGAGAATTTCATTCTTGAAGGTTTTGCAAAAGAGAGTTGTGTCCACTTTTCCTCTGGCAAAATTATTTTCCAACAAAAAGTTGCTTAGTCTATCATACCAAGCTCTTGGAGCTTACTTCAGACCATACAAATATTTTTTCAGTTTAAAAACAAAATTAGGATTTTGAGAACTTTCAAAACCAGAAGGTTCATGCACATAAACTTCTTAAGAAATATAATCATTCAGAAATGCACTCTTAACATCCATTTGATAAAATATGATGTTACGATTGATTGCAAAAGAAATCATAAGACAAATAGACTCTAACCTGGCAACTGGAGCAAAGGTTTTTGTATAGTCTATACCTTTTTGCTGACTATAACCTTGAGCTACCAGTCAAGCTTTGTTTCTAACAACTTCTCCTTTCTCATTCAACTTGTTTCTGAAAACCCATATGGTTCCAATGACATGGAAGCCTTTTGGTTTCTGAACAAGATCCCAAACATCGTTTCTGGTGAATTGATTCAGTTCATCTTGCATAACCAAAATCCATTCATTATCTAGAAGAGCTTCATCAATAGAGGTGGGTTCTATCAGAGACACCAAACCTAAAAGAGTTTCTTCAGAGGGTCTGAATGAAGATCTAGTTCTGACTAGAGCATTCTTGTCTCCCAGAATTAGTTCTTCAGAATGAGAAGTTTTTGATCTACTCTTCTTCTGATAAGTTGGATCAACCGTTTCTTCTGGTTGAGTCGTTTCTTCAGATTCTTTAGCCTTTCCTTTTGAGTCTTTTTCTTCAGAGACAATTTCTTTGGATTCTGAAAGATTAATCTTCAGATCTACAAATTTCTCAACTAGCTTTGACTTTTTAGGTTAAAGCTTATCATTGAATCTAACAGGAATTGATTCCTCAACAATTCGTGTTTCTATATTAAAGATTTTGTAGCCTTTAGAGCGTTTAGAATATCCTAACAGTAAACACTTTTATGCCTTAGAGTCAAACTTGCCAAGATTCTCTTTAGTGCTTAACATAAAGCATTCACATCCAAAAGGATGAAAGTAAGAAATGTTAGGCTTTATGTTCTTCCACAATTCATAAGGAGTCTTACCCAGAATGAGTCGAATAGAAATCATGTTCTAAATATAACACAATGTGTTGACTGCTTCTGCCCAGAAATGCTTAGCCATATTAGTTTCTTGGATCATGGTGCGGGCCATTTCTTGTAAAGTCTTATTCTTCCTTTCAACAACTTCATTTTGCTATGGAGTTCGAGGATAGGAGAAATCATGGGAAATACCATTTGAATCAAAAAGATTTTCAAATTGTTCATTTTCAAATTGGCCACCATGATCACTTCTGATTTTGACTATTTTGCAATTCATTTTTGTTTGCACGAGTGAGTAGAAGGTTGAGAATACAGAGTGAGACTCGTCCTTGTGTTTCAAGAACTTTACCC
Organism: Lathyrus oleraceus; assembly: GCF_024323335.1. Taxonomy (NCBI): domain Eukaryota; kingdom Viridiplantae; phylum Streptophyta; class Magnoliopsida; order Fabales; family Fabaceae; genus Lathyrus; species Lathyrus oleraceus. The sequence goes on from NC_066583.1 coordinate 636,099,331, forward strand.
ATGTCCACTGACTGTGGTCATCAACAATGACTAATCCATACTTCTTTCCATTAATAGAAGCAGTTTTCACTGGTCCAAACAAATCAATATGCAAAAGTTCTAATGGTTTAGAGGTAGAAACAACAGTTTTAGCTTTGAAAGGTGTTTTAGAAAACTTGCCTTTCTGACATGCTTCACAAAGAGCATCTGAAGCGAACTTCAGTTTGGGTAGACCTCTGACTAATTCAAGCTTATTTAGCTGAGAAATCCTTCTCATGCTAACATGACCCAAACGTCTATGCCAGACTCATTGCTCTTCATTAACAAACATTAGACATTAGACATTTTACATTTTGATCTTCAAGATCATAAAGTCTAATTTTGTAAATGTTGTTTTTCCTCTTTCCATTTAAAAGGATTGTGCCATTTTTTTTACTAACATCCTTACAAGACTTTTGATTGAAGATGATATCATAACCATTGTTACTAAGTTAGCTAATGGATAAGAGATTATTCATTAGACCATCAACTAAAAGAATATTAGTAATAGAGGGAAGTTTACTGTTACAAGTGGTTCCCGAGCCAATGATCTTTCCTTTCTGATTTACTCCAAAACCAACAAATTCTCCAGGCTTAAGTTCCAAATCTTAGAAAATAGACCTTCTACCTGTCATGTGTCACGAGCATCCACTGTCCAGGTACCATGATGGTGTTTCAGCTGAGTTGTTAATGATATTTGCAACATAAATGATTTTATCCTTAGGTACCCACTTTCTAGGTCCTCTTTTGTTAGTTTTCCCCGAGTTTCTCATAACTTTTGGTCTTTTAGCAAAATGATTATCATGAGAGATTTGTGCATAATATTTAGGTTTCAGAACGGAGTTCCCATCCTTAGTATGCTTATGTGTCTGTGCTGAAATATCAGACTCAGTGCCAGTAGGCACGAAATGCACATAGAGAGGTTTTGGTTTGACCTTCTGACTTTCGTCAGGTTTTGTAGTTTCTGTATAGCCCAAACCTTTCTTGCCATTTCTACTAACTCCATAGATCAAGGAAGCCATGTTTCTTCTATCTATGCTTTAAGTCATAAAGTACTGGAATGCTTTGTCATATCTGGTGATGCAATCCGTACCTGAAACTTCAGAAGTTATTTCCTTCTCTAGTTTTGAAATCTTGCTTTTCAAAGCAGAGGTATTACTTTCTAAAGAAAATACTTGTTTTGTTTAGAGAGGAAATATCATTCTTAAGTTCTCTTTGAGTTTCAGAAGCTGTTATTTGGACTTGTTTAAGGTCCTTGTATTTGCTTTGAAGACTCTGGTACTTTTCCAGCATTTCAGAAAGACAACTTTCAATATCAGAACGAGATAGATTAGAGAATACATCTTCAGAATCGGAGTCTGATTCTGATTCTGACAAAACCTTATTTTCTAGTTCCTTAGAGCTTGTGGGATCCTCAGTAGTTTCCATCAGTGCATCATTAGCTTTTTCTCTGTCGGAATCCTCTTCTTCAGATTCTGAGTCATCCCAGGTAGCCATCAACCCCTTCTTGACTTTGGAGAAGTTCTTCTTGGGTCTCCTGTCCTTCTTCAGCTTGGGATAATCATTCTTGTAATGGTATGGCTCATTGCATTTGAAACAGATAACTTCTTTTCCAGAAGTTTGTTTATTTTCACCAGATGAGGATTTGAAGCGATCAACAATCCTTTTGACTCCTTTGAATTTCCCTTGACCATTTTGCATGTGTTTCCAGAGTCTGTTGACTCTTCTTGAGATTAGAGACATTTCATCATCATCTTCTGAGTCTTCATCAGAACCTTCTGATTCTTCCTCACTTGATATGCTCTAGTTTTCTCAGACTTAGATTTTAGAGCTACAGATTTACCTCTCTTCCGAGTTTCATCTTCTTCTAACTCAATCTCATGACTTCTTAAAGAACTAACAAGTTCTTCAAGACTGATTCTAATAAGATCCTTATCCAGCTTTAGAGCAGTTGCCATAGGTCTCCATTTTTTGGAAGACTTCTGATAATTTTCTTGACATGATCAGTTGTAGAATACCCTTTGTCCAAAACCTTATGTCCTGCAACAAGCATCTGAAACCTTGAGAACATGGTTTCAACATTTTCATCATCTTCCATTTTGAAAGCCTCATATTTCTGGATTAAGGCCAAGGCTTTTGTTTCCTTTACTTGAGCATTTCCCTCATGAGTCATTCTCAGAGAGTCACAAATGGATTTGGCAGAATCTCTGTTTGTTATCTTCTCATACTCTGTATAAGAGATAACATTGAGCAAAATGGTTATGGCCTTATGATGATTTTTGAAGTCTTTCTTTTGTTGATCAAACATAACACTTCTTGCTAAAATATTTCCTTCAGCATTTACTGGGTGAACATAGCCATCAACTATGAGATCCCAGATATCAACATCATAGCCAAAAAGGAAACTTTGTATTCTGTCTTTCCAGTAGTCAAATTTTTCACCATCAAAAATAGGTGGTTCAGCACTGTAATGATCTCTATCATTATTATTAACAATGTTAGCAGTGTTAGCAACAACCATTGTTTCTCACACAACTGGATCAGTACTGAACATTGTGAGGTATTGATAAAAACTTTTTATCATAATCAGAACCGGAGCTTTGATGTCAATTGAATGTGTGAAAAACACAAGAAATAAGGGGTTTGAATTGGGTTTTAAAAGTAAAAGCTTTTTCCAAAACAAAAACTCTACTAACAAGTTAAATAATGAAGAGATAAAAACACAATTATTTTTATCTTGGTTCGCTTGAAACTCAAAGCTAATCTAGTCCACCCGCCAAGGTGATTTGCCTTATACACAAGTACTTAATCCACTATAATCAACAGATTACAATAAACACAAAGAATGCCCTTCTTTGTCTTCTCAAGGATCCAACTTGTCACACCCCAAATTTTACCCCTAGATTTCATAATCATTTTCATCCTAGACATCATTGGTGCATAGCTAACCTCAAGATCAAGATATGTCCGGTTTGTTTCATCTGTGAATTAGGGTTTCCCTCAAAGAGCTCAAAGGATTAATCAGTCAAAGTTTTGGATTGATCATCAATAAATAAAGTTATCATACAATCAAGATCTCTCTCTCCATCAACAAATAAGTGTATTGTGGCCTAATCACAAGCGCATCAAGCTTCACTTTCATCTGGCTCACCAATTAGGGTTTCTCAGCAACATTCAATTTCATCTGAGAATTTTGATCAAGACATGATCTAAAGCCTTGAGACATGACTAAACACACTTAAGTACATCCTTAGATCCCATCCATGATGTTCAATTGGCTCAAGAGTTTGAATTCATTGAAGATCAATAAATTCAAATTCATCTGATACACAACCAATGCATTGCAAAGTCAAACCTTTGACTTTTGAGATTTATGATCAAATATGAACTTCTCAAGTTAAATTTCATTAGTATATGTTTAATTGATGAATTTGATCAAGAAAAATCAATAGAAATGAGGTTACTTGAAAAAAGGGCAATTTGAAAACATTGAAAATTTCACTAAGTATCCAAATTTCATGTTCAAGTGCACTACTTTCTCAAGTCATAACTTCCAATCCGAGCAGCCATTTTCTTTGCTCCAAAGAAAAAATGAAAGATCTTGTTCCATTCTTCAACTTTGTCCTAGAGGGTTGTTTCCCTAAAAGTGCAAGGATTTTGAAACACTTAGATTCAAGTTGAAACACTTAGAAAATTTTCAAGTCAGCTTTGATCCTTAAAAAGTAAGAAATTTTACAGTTAGATTTCATCATGATCCACTTTGATTCATAAAAAACTCAAAACACGAAAGTTGTAAAGCATGTCTGGGGCTTTTCAAAAAGTACAATTATATTTTTTCCCATGCATGAGCTATGAGTTTCGAAAATGGGAAGTTAGGGTTCCAAACTTGAATTTCAAGTCATGTTCATGATGAATTCTTGGAGGAAAACATTTTCAAATGTGAAAATCTCTTGATTGCAGGTCCTCTTGTGTATAAAATCTATCCATAATCATATGTTTATATGAATCCTAAGTGAATTACACAAAGAATTGAGGTTTTTTCCATTGCATTATACCATTTATGGATGAATTTGCAAAAGGTCACATTACTATTTTGATAACGCAAGCTTTATGCCAACAACTCACTCTTTCACCCTTCAAACTTGTCCCTAAAGATCACAAACAATCTTAAGTAATCATAAACAAACTTGTAGAGGCTACGGAAAAATGACAAACTCCTTGAAACTCCACAATTCATGCAAACTTCTCATTCATTCTCAACCAAAACTATAACTTCACAACTTTTGTTTCTAACCAGTTCCAGTCCTCACTTTTTCCCTATAAATAGAGGGATCCCTTAAGCCTCAAAACACACGATAATTATTCCTCAACACTTCATCAAACTCCCATTCCATTAGAATTTGCAAAAACACACTATTTTTGCAAGTTCTCTAACCAAACTTACTCCCCACGTGTATCTTCCAAACAAACACCACAAATCATCTCTAGACACCATTTAGAGCTTGTTTAATCACTTGAACAAGTTTTGTATCCTCTATTTTATCATTCACCATTTCACTTCTTTATTTTGTAAGAACATTTGTATGAGATAATACAAGTTGTTTCTGGTCATTCTCATTGTTCAAACACTATCCTCAAGGATCAACAAGGCTGGTAGAATCTCTCTCTTATCTCTATAGTAGCTAAGAAAAAACATTGAACTTTCTCCAATAGGTAAGTGCACTTACACTTGAAAACTCTTGTTCATGCATCATTCTTGAACACTTATTGAAGTAAAAATGTAGTATATAGAGTGTTTGTTGCATGTTTGCTACTATATGCATTATACCATGCTCATGGATTAATATTTTATTGTTTGAAAATTAAAAGTGCAATTCTAGTTTTTGCCTTGGCACACTTTGTACATTGTGTTTTAGGATGAGATAATGATACCATTAGATTACTTGCGAAAAATAGAGCAATTTAGGTTCTTACGATTTTTAATTTCATGGAAAATTGAGAGAGTTATGGTTGTTGGAAGTTTGAGAAAAAAGAAAGAAAAGAAATTGGAACAAACATGCAGGAACACGAGGAAGAAGATGATGAGCTGGCTCCATTTTTCAATTTCTGAAATATTTTTATTATATATATTAATGTGTGTAAATAAATTAATGGATGTATCACCGCCCAAGTGGTTAGAGTGTGTGTGTTAAGGCTTTGTGAGTGAAAGAGGTATGGGGTTTGAATCCCTCTCGCCCCATATCCATTTTTATTCATTGTTTTTTTGCCTATTTATTTTTGTTATTTTTCATAACTTCAAAGGCTCATAACTTGATGATCCCTAAGATTTTTTGAGCCACTCTTTTTTCTACGTGTTCATAATTTTGTCTATTTTATTATGATGAAAAGAAATTCCAAAATTGATTTATTTTTCACATATTTATACTTATCTAAAGTTGGTACCTTTTTAGGATTGTTTTAGGGTTTCAAATGACTTTCTTTGATTGATACTTTAATTTTTCTTGATCACCATGACTTGTATAAATATTATGCATCATATATGAACTTTTTTTGATGTTTTTTAATACTTGCCTCTTGGTTTTGACCTAATTTTTACTTACTTTATTGTATGCTTACATGTTTATGTGCTTTGAACTTTTGTTACTATGCCATGAATTTTTGCGTGTTTATTTTGCCATGGATCCATGATTAGCATGTCATTATTTCATGTATTTTTGAACCTTTATGTGAATTTGTGCCCTTGTGTTTGTGTTTTTTTATGTGTTTGTAAATTCTTTAAACTTGTGATAACATGTCTTTGTATGACTTGCATGCTTACATGTTCAAACATTTTTGTATGATGTTGAACCTTTGATTGTGATCATATTGAACCTTAACATGAATGTCTTGAATACATTAACTTGTTTTCATGATTAAGTTGATGTTATGTCTTACTTCATGCATGTACATGTTCATTCATACTTATTATGACATCCATGTACATTTTCATGAATTGTTATGCCATTCATCTTTGTTTCTTCATGATGATATATCCATGTCATTCATATTCATGTTAACTTTATACATCTTTGATTGATGTTGTTGTATCTTTGTTCATGTTCACATGTTATACATATGTGTTTACATATCATGCTTGATATTATTATGATCATGCTTCCATATCTTTGTTGATGTCATGTATGAACATCTTCTTTACCATTTGTTTATCTTTGTTGATGTCATGCTTGAACATCTTCTTTATCAGGTGATTATATTTATTGATGTCATGTATGAACATCTTCTTCATTTGCTTATCTTTGTGGATGTCATATTTAAACATCTTCTTCATCCTTGTTTGTCCTTGTTGATGTCATGCTTAAACATCTTGTTTATCTTTTGTTTATCTTTGTTGATGTCATGCTTCAACATCTTATTTATATTTTGTTTATCTTTTTTCCCAAATCCAAGGGAAATACCTCTCTATTGACTTAATGTCATAAGTAGTTTAGCAATCCCTAGTTCCCTTTTGACCTTGTTAGAGTCATTCTCACTTTCAACTTAGATTTAAGTAAGAGTTTGTAACTCTTGTAAGTATGTTTGTTATGAACACTTACTTCCCCCTTTGGAACCTTTATCATTATCAATTATTCTTTCCCCCTTAGTTAGGTGAACTACGGTTGCTCTGATTCCATCCTTATAAGGATATGTAGGCACATGACCGTGAAGTTTTAGCGAGCAAACATAATAAAACCTTTAGGTACTTCCCAATAAAACATTTCCAAACAATAGAAAACAAACAATAAGATAACACAAATACTTTCAAAAGTTTCATATAGGATACTATAGATACTGAGGATGCTAATACCTTCCCTTCGTATAACCAACCCCGAACTTTAGATCTCTTAGCATTATTTTTACATTGCACAATTAGGGTTTTACTCGATATTTTCTCTTTCCCTTGGATAATTATAGTTCAGTGGTGAACATTTCAATGTTTTGTGATTCAAGTTAATACAATAGCTTGATATCTGATTCTCACTGCGACATAATTTAACCTCAGTCTCCTCAAGGATTCACAAAGAACAACTTTCTTTGTCTTCTCAAGGATAACCCCCTTAAGGAATCGAATAAATAGTTTGAATACAAATTTATGTGTTACAAGGTGCTTCTTCACAAGCAGATTTACACAAATGAATAATAAATACTTAAAGAACATTGTGTATAAAAGATGATAGTTTTTCACACAAAAAATTAGCTTGTCAAAAACATGTGTAGATCAGCAGCGAGAGAGAAAACGAGAGTTCTTCAAGTCTCCAATGCATGCTTATATAGTATAAGCATGTGACCGTTGGAGGGTAAAATGGGGAAAGCTCCTTGAGCAGCTGTCCATTGTTGGATGAGAAGGAATGATACCATATGTACTGTCCTTTTGCCCACATATTCAGTGACAGGTGTAATGAATAGTACAACCCTTGCCCACGAAATCATGTAGTGGAAAGGTTGTTCGATTTGTACTATGTACTATTTGATCATGTTCCTATTTGATCTTATATTCAGATTCATTGGCTTCTGATAAAAGATGATTAAAGCATGAAGTGAAAAAATAGAGAGTTGGATTCAAAAACTTCAGAACCTTGACAATGTCAATAGTCTGCCTTGAGTTCTTCAGTGTCTTCAGAATCTTCAGAGTCTTCAGAAATCTCAGTCGGAACCTTGATAACATCAATCGTCTATCTTGAGATCTTTAGAATCTTCAGCTACATAACACGACTTCAGAAGCTTGCCATTCTTCAAAAGTGTGTTGATCAGAGTCACGTCCAGAAGCAAAACAATTGAGAGAATATTGCAACAACAATATAGTGTCTCCTTAGAAGCTTCTGATGGATCAGATAACGCAAAAGCAGAAAGAACATTGCAGCAGCAATATTGACGTCTTTCAGAACTTCTAATTGCAACGCTGAAGCGAATTTGAAACACAAATTCAGAAACTGGTGATGTTGCACATCATGTGATCATAATCATAATTGTTTGTTAAAGCTACACAATAACAAACAATTAGGGTACCAAAATTATTCTCACACAAATACAACGTTATTATCATCAAAACTCAAGGTATAGATGCAGAACCAAATCTTGTTCTAACACAAGTAATCATAGTGGAGATGACGATGAGCTTGAACTTAACATAGAAGATCAATTTGAGAATGAAGAACATACTAAAGTTGAAGATTAAACTGAAATTTGCTTATGAAACGAACAAGACAAGGTTTCTTAAAAGACAAGTAATCATAGTAGAGATGAGAATGAACTTGAACCGAACATAGAAGATCATCCTGAAAATGAAGAACAATTTGATGTTGGAGATCAACCTAAAGTTGAAGTCAAGTAGGACAAAAATGACATTTTCATTCATCAACAGAAGTATGCTAAATAAGTTTTATGGTAACTCTATCCACTATTAAAGCAAAATTTTAGCAGTTACTAACTAATAATGCTTGCCAATAAAATGTATGGTTGAAAAGAATTTTGGCATAGATCGGATGCATTGAAAAATATTGCATTATTATTCATTGTGATAACAAATCTATCAAATTGTCCAAAAATCCATTAATGCGTGGAAGAAGCAAACTTTCACTTTATGTGTGACTTAAATCATTCAACTTATCGACTTCTCATCTCAAGATCAAGACGTTGATATTATGACCAAACCACTTAATTTAAAATCCTTTTGTAATTTGTAGTCTTTTTGTTATGATACTCTTTTGTTAGTTACCAAACTTTTATATAATCTCCTATCTATTAATAAGTCTTGTTAATGAATGATAAAGATAGAGCATCCACATCAAATAAAAGTCATCAATTATTCAATCTATTCTAAATAATTGTCGTATTCTTATAAAATTATTTGTTTTAAAATAAGTGTCGTATTTTAGTTTCTAATATAATTTTAATGTTTTATCTTTCAATTATGTCTTTTAATTAATACTCTGAATATATTATTCTTTTGTTCTTCACATATAATAATTCAAAAACACCAATTATAAACAAGAATATTTTAACAAAAATATCAGTCACTCTTTCATTTATTATATTTTTTTAATATATAAAATATAGATAGTCAATTAAGATAATTATTTTAAATCGAAGGGAGTATTAACTATGTGATATTCAATAATTGAGCGCATCCCCTGCCAATAAAATAAAGCATAATATAGATGGTCTATTTTCTTTTATATTTTAATGACTTTATAATTTCACTTTTTCTAAAACAATTAATTAATTGGTTAGAGTCCAGTGATGTTGCAATATATATTAAGACACTCTTGCGATGTTAGTATTTTTTTGTAAAATTTCATTTTCATTATGTTACTCTTTGCTTAAATAAAAGATTTTCAAAAAAATGATAAAATAAAAGTTAGTTAAACCATAGTAGAAGAGAGTTGACAAGATGACTCTAAGAAAATTCATGTTTGATTTCTTAATTTCAGTAAAAAATATGATTATCTCAATAAATCAATTAATAGAATGAAAATCAATCTCACTTATAAACATATATCCAAATTATACATTATTTAATGTATGATTCTTAACGCACACATTTACGTTCAAGATAAGACAACTAGAGTGTTGAAGTTCAAATAAATAGTGGATAATTAAATAACAAATAGTGGATAATTAAATAACAGAAACTCAATATCAGGTAACCACCAGATTTTAAACAAAACTCTTGATATCATATTAAAAAATGTGGTTGAACCTAACTTATCCCTACAAAGCCAATTAATGGAATGAGGATTATTCTCATTTATAAATATATGTTCAGATCATATATTATATAATGTGGAATTTCTAACCTATTTGATGGATAATTCCACTTAATAGAAAATGTAAATATTTAAATGTCATCTTTAACATTCTTGTAGATTTAAAAAATTTAGTCATACTAAAAATATAATATTTTGATTATGATGGATGAAAAAAAAAAAGCCTAATGAAAAAAAAAGCCTTATTTTAATATTTGTTGTTGAAAGAATGAAGCTTAAAGCATAAAAGACATAAATATCAAGGCTTATTTTGAGTTCTAACGAATTTTCTATTTATAGTAACTAATTAAAAAAATTAATGATCCAAGCTCAATAATAGAATTTGTAGCTTCATTCTCTCTTTTGATCTTTCTTCATGGAGTTTTCAATATTCTAATATGGTATCATAAATTTGTCATTTACTCTTGGTGGCAAAATGAAGATTGAATTTGTTGATGGATCTATACCAGTTCAGCTTATCCTTTTGGTCCTTCAGTTTAAGCTTGGAACAGGTGTAACATGTTACTTTATTTTTGGATCATTAATTCATTTTTTGAATTAATTGTACATTCCATTGTTTTATGAAGAATGTAATTGATATTTGGAACTATTTGAAAGAATTTTTTTCTCAAAGTGATTTTATTCTCGTTTAAGAATTACAAAAAAAGTCTTATATTCTCAAACATGAAACTAAATATGTTACTAAATTCTACTATGATTTGAAAGTCTTTGAGGAAAATTGGAGATCTACATGTCAATCCATGATTATACTTGTCGTATTCGTTTCTAATGTGAAACTATGAGGCAAGTAAGAAACAATAAAAAAAAATTGTATGTTATTAGGTTTCTTACTTATCTGAAGTAGAATTTTATTGTGGTTAAATTATAAATTATGCTCATGTATCCATTGTTGAATATGAATAAGATTTTCTTAATGATTCTTCAACAGGAAAGACAATGAAATTCTGCTTAGGCTAATGATTCACGAGCTTTGATAAGTGTTGTGGGATTCAAGAAATTTAACTTAGAGACCTTAGTAATTATATTGCATTGTATAGTGGTTAGGGTTTGTCTACGGTGGTGAGAAGCCATGTATGGTGGTGTTTTGTGATGGTTTAGATGACTTGTTCACATGAGATAAGAGACTATGTATGTAACGTATAATATGATTTGTATTCGTTAAGATCAATTTTTTTTCATTAGGGGAGAGGTATTTATAGAGGCTTTCGGTCTAAGATTTTCATGGGAAAAATCACAGCCCACCTAGTCAATGGTGGACCGTTGAATCCCTATTTCTAATGGGACACAAGTCAATTGTTGATCATGACTTCTATTTTCCCATGAAACGTCTTATCCCATGTTTTTCAAGACTGGACGATTGAGAAGTATATGGGGTGCGATGTGGTACCTCCCTGAGGGAGATATGATCACCTTCTTTTCTGGGGGAGGCTTATGGTCATCTCTCTAGACACTTTACAAATATAACACAATATAGTCCCTTAAGCACAAGGCCCTTGATAGAGGGTGAACTTTTTTTAGACCATGGTATATGGGAGTACCCTGAGGCACTGAGTTTCTCTATGTGACTTGATATGCTTGTTACGCTTGGGGGTTTATTTATGAGAAGTCGTATTGTTTGGTCAGTCCGAAGGAATTCTAAGTTCCTCAGGCAAGAGTGATATGTATCCTGGATGATGAGACTATAAGTCCTTCAAACAAAGTTATTTGTAGCTCGGCTGATGAAACTATAAATCCCTCAGGAGAGGCATTGAAACTTTTTGATGGGAATTATATCAAGCCCTTAGACAAGACTTATGACTAAGTCTCTTAGGTTAGACTTCGCTCACGTCTCTGGGCGAGATTTCTATGTCTGGTCCCACTCGAGGAAACTCTAAGTTCCTAGGCGAGAGTTCAATTAGCCTGGGAAATCTAATCCCTTCAAGCGAAGTTATATGTATCATGGTTGATGATACTATAAGTCCCTCAGGTTAGGCATTGAACCTCTCTGGCGGGACTTCTATGAAGCTCTCAGACAAGACTTTATGACTAAGTCTCTTAGGCTAGACTTTGGTTGTGCCTATGGGCGAGATTTCTATGTTTGGTCCCGCACGAGGAAACTCTAAGTACCTCGGGAAAGAGTTTAATTATCCTGGTAAATCTAAGTCCCTCGGGAAAAATAATATGTAGCCTTGGTGGTGAGACTATAAGTTCCTCAGGTGAGGCATTAGACCTCTCGGTAGGACTTATATCAAGCCCTCAGAAATACTTATGACTAAGTCTCTTAGGCTAGAATTTGGTCATGTATCTGGGCGAGATTTCTATGTATGGTCCCGCTCAATAAAACTATAAGTCCCTCAGGTGAAAGTTTAATTAGCCTGAAAAATCTAAGTTCCTTAGGCAAAGTTACATGTAGTCAGACTGATGAGACTATATGTCCCTTAGGCGAGGGGTTGAATAGTTTATTTTTATTTCAGCATAAAAACATTACCTTACGGGGAAACAGGGATTTTCTACATGAACTCCATCATATAAAATATTGTCTCAAAGGGTGGCAAGGATCTTCATCATGAAGTCCAGCATAAAAAATTTACCTCAAGGGGCGGAAATGATATTCATCATGAAGTCCAACATACAAAATATTGCCTCAAGGGGTGGAAAGGATATTCTTCATGAAGTCCAACTTGAAAACATTTCCTCAAGGGACGACAACGATCTTTACGATTAAGTCCAACATACAAAATATTTAGAAAAATGTTCCTCTTGGTCCTATATGCTCAAAAATTGTTCACATGTACATAATCATGGTGTCTCGTTAGGAAATTAAAATCAATTTAATTTTAATAATATTTAAGATGGAGAGTGTTCCAGGTTATGGGCAAGAGCAGTTCTCTAACTCCTGCAACTTGTAAGCTCCATGGGGGAGCTTTTGGAATATGTGATATAGACCCTTCCAGTTAGTTTGTAATTTTCCCTGTTGTGCGGGTAGAACCACTTCCTGTAATACCAAATCACCCTGTTTCATTTCCCTTCACTTGAATTTGGAGTTATATCTTCTAGCAGCCTTATGCTTAGCAGCGAATTCGAGGACATGGGAGACTTATCTCAATTCTTCGATCGGGTCTGCCGCATATTTTAATACGGTCTTTTTTGCTTCTTCATTTAACTGGATTGTTTCCATGAAGGAGTATCAATATCCACCGGTAACATGGCATCTGCTCCATATACCATGGCAAACAAAGTTTCCTTTTTGGTGGAGTGTGGGGTGAGGTGGTATGACCACAGTGTCTCGTTGAGTAATTCTGCCTCTAAGTCCTTGGCATCATCGAGCTTTTTTTTGAGTCCTTCAAAATTACTTTATTCGCTGATTCTACCTGTCCATTAGCTTGTGGGTGTACGACAAATACAAAATTTTCCAGTACTCCCAAATCTCTGCAAAAGTCAATGATCGTAGAATTGGAGAATTGAGTTCCATTGTTGAAGACGATATCTCTAGGAAATACGTACCTGCATATAATTTTTTGTCAAAATGACGATCTCTCTTAATTGGGATTTTAGAAACATCTTCTGCCTTTATCCACTTGGTGAATAATTAACTCCTACTATCAAGAATTTCAGTTGGCCTAGAGCAAGGGGAACAGACCCAGGATATCCATGCCCCACTGGTTAGAAGGTCAGGATGAAGTCATCGAGTGAAGGAGTTCAGTTGGGGAGTGGTGAAGGTCCTTTTATTTATGAATTTTTTTCTCTTCTTATACTAATTTTAGTTCATTAAATATAGTGGCCTCACAAATAAATATTTACAACATAAACCAATTGAGACAACAAATACTTTTTAAAAATTGGGTTAATTTGTAAACCTTTTTGTGTCTTTTCTTTACTTTTATCTCATGAATGATTGGGGTACAATATGCAACATTGTGTTTGTGTTAAAACACTCTTTCCATAAAAAAAATCCGATGAAAAGAGAATGTACGGATGCATATCCATTTGCTTATCGAATAAACGAGAGGGAGGCGTACGCCTTATCGCTTCGAATATTCTTCTTCTGTTAAAAGTTTTAATTTAAAAATTGGATTAAAAAGGGAATGGACGAATGCAGATTCATTTGTTCCTCGAATAAACGAGTGGGGGGAATATGCCTCATCACTTAATATTCATCTTCCGTCAAGAAATTTTAACCTAGAACTTGGATTAAAAAGGGAATGGGTGGATGCACATCCATTTGTTCCTCAAATAAACGAGTGGGAGGCGTACGCCTTATCGCTTCGAATATTCTTCTTTTGTCAAAAAAATTAATTTAAAACTTGGATTAAAAAGGGAATAGACGGATGCACATCCATTTGTTCCTCGGATAAACGAGTGGGGGAATACGCATCATCACTTGATATTCATCTTCCGTCAATAAATTTTAATTTAGAACTTGGATTAAAAAGGGAATGGATGGATGCAAATCTATTTTGTTCCTCAAATAAATGAGTGGGGGGCGTACGCCTCATCACTTCGAATATTCGTCTTCCATCCAAAACAACTCCAACCAATCAAACCAACATTTTCCGCATGAGCACGATCAAATCCTTTTTATTTTCTTACCAACGAACAATGGTTTATCTGCTCCAACGCGACCTACAAACAATGCTTTATTCCACTGTAACGCGACCAACAAGAAACGTTTTTACGCTCGAGCACGATCAAAACATTGTTCCTTAAAATCAACCAACAAACAAACTTTTTCTACCTAGAATTACGTAGCTTTGAATTCTCCATCGCACCGGAAGATATGTAGGAGTAAGATTCAACGTCTTGTCAAGCACCCTAATAAATAACCCTATTTTTTCCATTTTCCTTCTTTTTATAAATACATCGTAATTATTAGGATAAATGGAACACCTTAGGATAACATTGTTTACTCGCAAAACTAATTAAGGGTAACAGTTGTTTACAACGGATGTTGTAGGGCGCTAATAGTTTTCCCGTAAATAATTGACTCCTGAATTTGAATTTGGTTGTGATGACCATATTTTTGTTCTTTTTGGGTTTTATCAATATTTTCCATTTTTAAATAAACTTTGGTGGCGACTTCAATTTAATTCGAGCATGTATGTGCTCAGATATTTTTCGCATCGCGATGCCTATCCAACACAAATATCATCCCAACATTCTTTCTTCAGCAACCCATATTCAACCACATACTTTCAACCAACCCAAACATAGCAAAACTATAACCAAGATATTCCACAACCCCAACAAACACCTTCAGCACACACCCTTACCAGTACAACAAAACAACAAACAATTTACACCACCCAATTTCAATATCAAACACCTTACACCCCAACCCCTTACTCAAACTATCACTACCAACCACTGCAACAAGAAATATCATTTCTCCAACCAATCCAATACAATCCAATCCATCAACCAAACTTCGACTATTCAACCCTCCAACAAAACAACTTTAACATTTCATCCTCCAAATACCATGCAAAATCTATAGTTGGCGACGTTTGTGTCACTTCTATCTCCAACCCATTACCAACTTACCCAACCATTAACACACCACCAACACAATATCCAATTGTGGTAGAACTTTTGAATTATGATTTTGGTAATCATGTTCCTTTACCCGATTTTCAAAATATTACAACACCCTCATGCACAATAAGATAACCAAGATTCTTTGTCTCACACTTCTTTGTCATTCAAGAATTAGGTAAGGGCAAATGTCAACCAAAAGCTTGCACGTGTTGAATCGGCAGTTGCTATCTGCAACGACGTTATCGATGATTAAGTTTTTTTAATTGTAACCCTTTTATAACAATAATAATAAAATATAAATTTATCAATGTATATTAGTTGTGCTTTTATTTATTTTATTTTTTAATCAGATTAATTATATTGAAAAAAAAAGAAAAAATTGCATAAAAAATGTTAACATTAAAAAAATAAAAAAAATAAATTTTATTATTAAAATAATTATTTTGTTATTATATTAATTAAAAAAAATTAAATTGTTACGTGCAGGCCATAGACCCGGAACCTACCGGTATGTGCCGACCAAGATCCAAAACCCTCTGGTTTGCGCCAACCAAAGATTCGAGTTCCACTACTCCTCACCAATCAAATGTCTAATGGCACGATACCCATTACCTAGCCTACTATGTCAGGCCCAAGGTATAAATACCTTTGTAAAGGGTTGATCGTGACTTTATGAGTCTATCGGGGTACTAACTGCAAGTGTACAGTCTAATCGCGTAGTTTTAAAAGATATCGATCCCACAGGGACTTAATGAATCGATCTACCGTTTTTCTAGGGTTACTGCGTAAAGCTAAGGCGGATGATACTTTAGTGATTAGGGGGAAAAGTAAAACTAAATTTAGATCTAGATTAAATATCAAATAACACGGATATCGGTATGTAGTTCGTCGTAATTATCTTCGTTGGTCTTTTTCTTAATTTTAAAATAAGTCTTTTCAGTAGACACTATTAATTAAAAGTCCTTTCCTCAAACTCTCGCTCTGTTGAATTAGACTATGACTTTATATTTTAACGTACGCTCTCACTATTTCGTCAAATCTAAAATCCCTTTTTGAAAATAATAGAATCTATAGAAACTCTTTTTGAGAAAATACTAACCGTTTAAACACCCTCGTCTCAAACTCTCGCTCTGTTGACTTAGGTTATATGATTAAACTTAAATGCTTAACTCTCGTCCTCACATTTAACTTTTAAAATTAACTTTTGAAAATAATTAGAATTCAATTAACCTTAAAAATTGCTTTCGCCCTGATTTAAAGTTAATGTTCAATTTACATTGTCCAGTTAAAAGCTCAAACCGTCGTTCTATTGATTTTAACTTCTGTATGTCTTTTACTCTCGTACAAAAACCTTGGTATTAACTTTGTAAATTGAGACCAGAAAAAGAGTGACTATATTTTGAAATAAATTTAAACCAACTCAGTTTTGATTCCTTTATTCCGCTTACTTTACATACCGATATCTAAATTACTTAGCCGGACATGCTAAACACGTATAAACAATAATCATGCATAAATACGGCCATATCAAACAAACAGTATATATAAACAGCGGAACAAAACATATGTAAATTAAAACTATAAATCAATTAATTAATGAACCTGGAAAAAAATACTAGAATTCTGGATTTTAACTCCTAGCTTCGATGTTCGAACACTCCACCACAAGTCGGTTGGATTTGTTCTTCACAATTCTCGATCGGATAGGAATGTAAAAACAAGGAAATAAAATACTATGATCTGACGTAAGGTTAGATCCAGTAAAAATTACACAATAGTTTCCGGTGTAAAAACTATCGTGAGAAAATAAATTGAATGCTTCGGAAATTCAACTAGAAAAGAAAAGAAAATAAAATGCTTGGAAATTAGAATGCTGGAAAAATATTGCACGGAGAAGAGACCGCCCGAATTGGATCCCTTGAGGTCTATTTATATCCATCTCCAAAATAACCGTTTCCTTGAATTGGTCTTCCGTGTGGTTCAAAACGTGCATGAGAAAATTTAGGGAAGAACGTTCCTTCTGTTACGCACGTCAAGCCTAAAATATAGGCTGAAATGTGTGGCGTCCGTCACACTATGTGTTACAGTCGTAACACTAGGTTTAGGGGCGTGACGCTCGGCACGTACTTGTGGCGGTCGTCACAGCCATTTTCCTTGTTCCAAGCGTGGGCTGGGCTTTGGTGAGATGCTTTTCCTAGAAAATCCTCTTTTTGCACCCCTCTTCTTTCTTTTTCACACGTGCTTTAAATAATGATACCTGAAATAAATAAAAAGAAAATACCGAGTAATATCGAATAATATAAAATAAATTGAATCAAATAACGATATAATTTAATTAAATCAAGTCCAAAAATGTGATATAGTTTCATGTTATCAAACTCCCTCACGCTTAGACTTTTGCTTGTCCTCAAGCAAGATACAATTTAGAAATCGATTTAAAATATTAGCCAGATGAAATTTCCAAACACACATCAATTCGCAATAGGTTGCAAGTAAAACTCATTTAGAAATAACCTGAGTTTAATCTTAACATCAAAAACTACCGTAACAACACTAGATAACCTCACCTTATGCAAACCAGTTCGAGTCATGCTATTATAGCTCAGCCTAGTTCTTTTCCTCTTATTTCACCCGTTTTCATTCTAGCGAAATCACATTAAGCCCTTTATCTTTTCGCGCACATAGTGGAGTAACCGGTTAGCGATTTTGATCCCTTTTTAGCTCGAAGTTCTGGTACATAAGTTGGATAACTTCGTTATTTAGTCCATTGCAAATTGCGGGGGATCGGACCGTAGTTCGCCCTACCAAGTAGCACCAGAAACCGCTGAACCAACTCACAATGGATCGCTCATACCATGTTTTTGTAGGGTCTGCAACCTTTAGATTAAATGATCGGGTAAGGATCACCTAACTTAATTAGTGCATTTCCTGATTTTTAATATGTTGTTTTTGGAATCATTCACTTGTGTTCATCGGTTCTCCACGTAGTTTGCTATTAAGATGGTGCCGACTTCTCGTATAAACTACTCGGGGTTACTATAGAACTAAAAGTTCAAGGGATTGGTATAATAGGTACTTAGCCTGATCTAACATGCTGAGGTTTTTAGAGTGTTGGGGCAGTAATAATTTCGTCTTAATTTCACTCAAGTTTTATAAAATAGGCAGCCTTTATACTTATTTAGTGTGTTAAATTTTGTTATGGCTCAAGAAAATTGAGGGGAATAGATAATAAAAATTTTCACACTAGGGACTTGACTTAAAATAATTTCTTTTTTTTATTTTTATTAATGAAAGGGAAATAACATACTTGAAAGGGAAATATTGAAAGGGAAATAAACATAACTGAAAGGGAGTTTTCCCCTTACACTTAAATGAAACATTGTCCCCAATGTTTAAAAAACGAAAGAAAAGGAAAAAAAAGGAACCCAAACTCAATTCTGCCTGCGTCCTCGTGTTCTCAGACCCGGTGATCGTTGATGTACTGCCAAGTCATCAAACCTGTTAAGCAAGTCAGTGAACCTCTGGTCGGTTATTGCATTCCTCTCTTCTTGTTGTTGTTGCATCTGGCGCATCAGTTGCATTACTTCGTTATTCTGCGCATGCATGGCATCAAGCCGTTGGGCTTGATGTTCAATAGCATCCATGATGTCATCATTTGTTGCAGGCATTCTTCTTCTTCGACGTCGGGAGGATGGACCAGGCACATTATCGGAAGGATTATGTGGGACCGAATGTTGTTCAGGACCTTGATCACCTTGCTCCATTTCATCAAACTCGTCTGGAGGCGGGTTTGCTTGTGTAGGCTCGGTAGGTTCGGGAGCATTCAAATCGTAGATGAATCTGTTGGGGTTAGTTACATCGGTGAGCGTAATGTTGGGCATAACGATGCTTGGGACTTCGTGGTTATTCACCATAAGATAATATTTCCCTCCTACCCTATTTTTGATTAAGCGGCTGGAGCGACAATAGCTTATATCCATAAACAGGGGTGGCAAAGATTGCAAATTCTGAAGTCGGTCCCCTAGATTTAAACCGAGTGCGATGGTGGTTATTAATCCCCCAATCACAAAAGGTTGACTGCCTCGAGCACAAAGGGTACGGATATGGTGAAGTAAGAAAGAGGCGGCGTTTACCTTTGTATCTGTTGAAAAGATGCAGTGTAGGAAGAATAATTCCTTCGCGTTAACTTTGTTGTTGTTGGCTCTTCCAAAAATGGTGTTTTGCAGAATACGGATAAAATACCGGATAGTGGGGTTGTGTATGTGTGAAGCAAGTAATGCATCCCAATTGGTGGTTTCCACACAGGATATTTTTCCAAAAAGGTCGAATGCGTTTGTGTTCCACTCTGAGTTTGGAGGGATTCTTGGGTGGACTTGGTCTCCTACAGGAAAGTGTAGCATGGCACTCAACTGTTCTTGAGATAGTGCGTACTTAGTGTTGAACATGCGGAATTTTGCGACACCGGTTAAGTACTCGTCCTCACCGGTTGGAATGGTGTATGAATAAGAGCTTAAAAACTCCAAGGTGAGTGATGGGTATGTTGGGTGATTTTGTGTGCACAGAAAAGTTAAATCGGATAGCCTAAGCAACCATTGCACACCTTGAAGTAATCCTAATTCTTGTAAGCAATTTAAATCTGGGTACCTGGTAGATAAGACACCACGTTGTTGGAACCGAACGAACTGCTCCCGTTGATAGTTGCTATCTTCAGATCGGAAAATAATATTTCCGAATTGCACTTCTTGATGTTGGTTCTCTGCCATATTGATTGGTAGGTAGAAAGAAGGAAAAGAGGATGAAATATATTTGTATAGAATGGTTTGTTGGAATGATGTGGTGTAGGAAGAAATGTATTGTAGGTATTTATAAGAAGAGTTTTGAAATTGGGAAGAGGAGTGGTTGAGAAGAAAATTAATGGGGATGAATGTGAGTGGAATGGAGTAAAGAGGTGAGTTGAATGGGGAGATGAAGGGAATAACGGTCATGACCATAACGGTCAACAACATTTACGAGGAAACACGTTGTCACGCTCGTCACATAATGTGTTACGGGCGTCATGGGCTGTGTGGCGACCGTGACAGCATGTGTGACGATCGTCACACTTCTGAGTTTTGCAACGGTCGTGACAGCATGGAGGCAGCATGCATTGGCTAAAATATGTGACAAGTTTTGTTTTATTATTATTTCATTTTACTATTTCATTTTGAGTTGCTATGAATGCTACTTTACTACACCATAGAATATATATATTTTTCTCTAATAAGCCATGTAAGTAGTAGCATACAGTAAATATCATTATTGGTAATTTTAGATAGTGCATAAATCAAAATAAAATTTAATTTAACCAATAGTGCCAATAGCTTCAAATAAACATAATGTAATATTTGACTGAAAAATAAAACATGCGAAAAATAAATCCTAAGATTAAAAATATTGTCAAACGAAACTATAAATTTCCTAAGACTAAAACTAGCTAACTCCAATTCTTCTAGCCACTTGTAGAATCTCTCGTCGGAGGGGCAAAGGAATTGACACGGTGTAGCAACTCGTGGAATTGATTTGTCATTCTACTCATGTATTCCATAAATTCATGTCCCATCTTAGTTAACTCTTCTCTAATGGCATCTTGTTCTGACATCAAGGCTTGAATAGCGGTATTATAATCAGTTCCGGGCATATGATGTCTAAGATCAGGTATTGTTAATTCTGCGGACGGGATAGGATGAGGTGGAGAGGCAGCATCATGGTAACCAGTTGGTGTCTGCGGATCAGACTCAGCATAAGGAATCTGGTTGTCAAGAATCTCATAATCTTGGATGGTTTCAACATATCTAACAGGAGAAGGTATTCCATCCAGGTTGTAAAGCCAATTATTTCGGTTATGGACACTAGTCATCGGGCTAGGCATGGTGAATAGGTAAAAAGCTTGGTTGTTAATTAATAGTTCAAACTCTTCAGGTCCAAGGTTTCCTATAAACATAGTGTTGAAAAGGAAAAGTATATTCATAGGCTGAATACCACAAAAAGGGTCCAAATCAAGCATGGGTTGGCACAATCCAATAGCATTAGCAATCATAGTTATCAATCCTCCTATTTGAATCGGTGCACGGTCATCTTGAATAAGGAGGTCAAAACTCGCCAACATATAAGTGGCACCATTCACTGGACGGTTCTGGGAAGCACAAAATATTATGAAAAGTTCATCACGTGATACTGTGGTAATGTTTGATCGTTTCCCAAAAAGAGTGTGTGCTAGGATCTTGTGGAAATACGGAACGCTGGGTTATGTATGTTTCCAGAAAGAAACTCATGTTCCTCAGGGTCGTCATTTCCCGTCAAACTTCCCCAAAAATGCTCAAGTTCTCGATATTCAAAGAGGTCTTGGCTCATGGTGAATGTGTCAAAAGAAGTAGGGAACCCTAAAAGGTTAGTAAATTCTCGAATGTTATACTAATACTCCATATTGAACATCCTGATTTCCAAATTGGATTTCCTAGGAACGTTATTGTTAGGTGTAGATGGGGTCGGCTTTTGATATCCAGGAGGTATAGCTGGAGCTTGACTGGGAGCTTGACCTGGCGCGTATAAAGCGTTGTTACTTTTATATGAAAAATTAGGATGGTTCTTCCAGTTTGAGTTATAGGTATGCGAGTAAGGATTTCCTTGAGCATAGTTCACCTGCTCTGTTTGAATTCCTGTTATGAGTTGACAATCTGTAGGAGTGTGACCTTGAATTCCACAGACTTCGCAATTTTGAGTTACGGCAACCACGGTGGCTGGAGGTGATACATTTAAACTTTCAATTTTCTGGGCAAGAGCATCCACTTTTTCATTGACATGATCAAGGCTACTTATCTCGTACATGCCTCCTTTTGTTTGAGGTTTCTCTACCATTGTTCGGTCGCTTCCCCACTGATAATGATTTTGGGCCATGCTCTCAATAAGTTGATAAGCGTCGGTGTAAGGTTTATCCATAAACGCACCACTGGCGGCGGCGTCTATTGTTAACCTTGTGTTATACAAGAGACCATTGTAGAAGGTGTGAATTACTAACCAGTCCTCTAAACCATGGTGTGGGCAAAGTCTCATCATGTCCTTGTATCTTTCCCATGCTTCGAAAAGAGACTCGTTGTCTTTTTGCTTAAATCCATTTATCTGGGCTCTCAACATAGCTGTTTTGCTTGGGGGGAAATATCGGGCAAGAAAGACTTTCTTCAATTCATTCCATGTGGTGACTGAGTTGGAAGGAAGAGACTGAAGACATCTTCTAGCTTTATCTCTTAACGAGAAAGGAAAAAGACGAAGTCGAATTGCCTTTGAAGTGACACCATTAGCTTTAACAGTGTCAACGTATTGGACAAATACGGATAAATGAAGGTTTGGATCCTCGGTAGGATTTCCAGAAAATTGATTTTGTTGCACTGCCTGCAACAGCGAAGGTTTAAGTTCGAAGTTGTTCGCTTCGATTGCGGGTGGAGCAATACTCGAATGCGGCTCATCTTGCGATGGAGCAGCGTAATCTCGAAGAGCACGAGCTGGTTCGGCCATCGCTGGTATCGTCGAATGAAGGAGATTTTTGAGATCAGGAATTTTGATTGGAGGAAGATTGTTTGTAGCACGATACTCCCGAATTCGTCGTAATAATCGGAGATATCGTTCAACATCGTTGATTCGTAAGTAGTATGGTTCTCCTTGTGAGCGAGTGTGTGGCATACAAATCAACGAAAAAGAAGGGAAAAATAAAATATGCCTTAGTCTCTACAGCGTAACAGAAGAGTTACGATATCGATTAAATAAAAGTCCCCGGCAACGGTGCCAAAAACTTGATCGCGACTTTATGAGTCTATCGGGGTACTAACTGCAAGTGCACAGTCTAATCGCGTAGTTTTAAAAGATATCGATCCCACAGGGACTTAATGAATCGATCTACCGTTTTTCTAGGGTTACTGCGTAAAGCTAAGGCGGATGATACTTTAGTGATTAGGAGGAAAAGTAAAACTAAATTTAGATCTAGATTAAATATCAAATAATACGGATATCGGTATGTAGTTCGTCGTAATTAGGGAATCAAATCTTCGTTGGTCTTTTTCTTAATTTTAAAATAAGTCTTTTCAGTAGACACTATTAATTAAAAGTCCTTTCCTCAAACTCTCGCTCTGTTGAATTAGACTATGACTTTATATTTTAACGTACGCTCTCACTATTTCGTCAAATCTAAAATCACTTTTTGAAAATAATAGAATCTATAGAAACTCTTTTTGAGAAAATACTAACCGTTTAAACACCCTCGTCTCAAACTCTCGCTCTGTTGACTTAGGTTATATGATTAAACTTAAATGCTTAACTCTCGTCCTCACATTTAACTTTTAAAATTAATTTTTGAAAATAATTAGAATTCAATTAACCTTAAAAATTGCTTTCGCCCTGATTTAAAGTTAATGTTCAATTTACACTGTCCAGTTAAAAGCTCAAACCGTCGTTCTATTGATTTTAACTTCTGTATGTCTTTTACTCTCGTACAAAAACCTTGGTATTAACTTTGTAAATTGAGACCAGAAAAAGAGTGACTATATTTTGAAATAAATTTAAACCAACTCAGTTTTGATTCCTTTATTCCGCTTACTTTACATACCGATATCTAAATTACTTAGCCGGACATGCTAAACACGCATAAACAATAATCATGCATAAATACGGCCATATCAAACAAACAGTATATATAAACAGCGGAACAAAACATATGTAAATTAAAACTATAAATCAATTAATTAATGAACCTGGAAAAAAATACTAGAATTCTGGATTTTAACTCCTAGCTTCGATGTTCGAACACTCCACCACAAGTCGGTTGGATTTGTTCTTCACAATTCTCGATCGGATAGGAATGTAAAAATAAGGAAATAAAATACTATGATCCGACGTAAGGTTAGATCCAGTAAAAATTACACAATAGTTTCCGGTGTAGAAACTATCATGAGAAAATAAATTGAATGCTTCGGAAATTCAACTAGAAAAGAAAAGAAAATAAAATGCTTGGAAATTAGAATGCTGAAAAAATATTGCACGGAGAAGAGACCGCCCGAATTGGATCCCTTGAGGTCTATTTATATCCATCTCCAAAATAACCGTTTCCTTGAATTGGTCTTCCGTGTGGTTCAAAACATGCATGAGAAAATTTAGGGAAGAACGTTCCTTCTGTTACGCACGTCAAGCCTAAAATATAGGCTGAAATGTGTGGCGTCCGTCACACTATGTGTTACGGTCGTAACACTAGGTTTAGGGGCGTGACGCTCGGCACGTACTTGTGGCGGTCGTCACAACCATTTTCCTTGTTCCAAGCGTGGGCTGGGCTTTGGTGAGATGCTTTTCCTAGAAAATCCTCTTTTTGCACCCCTCTTCTTTCTTTTTCACACGTGCTTTAAATAATGATACCTGAAATAAATAAAAAGAAAATACCGAGTAATATCGAATAATATAAAATAAATTGAATCAAATAACGATATAATTTAATTAAATCAAGTCCAAAAATGTGATATAGTTTCATGTTATCAAGGGTTATAAGGTACACACACAATCTTTAATCTCCACTTTCACTATCACTTATTTTGAACCTTAACTGACTTGGAAGTTGGAGTGCTAATCATGCAGGTAACCGCCCTTAGGTCCATCATATCGGAGATAGCAACACCGATTATTAGTTTCATATCAGCACTGATACCTCTGGTTCAAGATACACTGTGATCGCAACCCTCAATCCATGGTGACGCATCCGCAAAGAAAATTAGAAGCTCTGTTTCACCATAGTTTCTGCAATGACCACCATTTATAGTTCTTCAATGGAACAATGGTGTCGTTTGTGGGAACCGACTTTTGATTCTTATGATTTTCATGATTCCGTGTTTGATTCTTCGATCTGAGCTTCAAAGAGATATCTGACGAAGAAATCAAAGTTTCACGAAGTCGAAATCTCAGATCTGCAATGTTGGATCCACCGAACTCTGATCCAACACTAAGAAAGTAGTCATTTCGAATCTGATCCATCTTAGGACGATGTTGATGGAAGCCTCGGACCAAGATCCTAATCGGGGACGTCCCTACCAACCGGGGGCATAAACTCCAAGTGTTGGGGGAAAGTCGGTCAGTGAACACCTTCAAATTCATATTCAGATTCGCAAGTCCGGTCCAATCTAGCATGGTGTTGCCCTCAACCAATAGAAGTCACGGTTCTAATCCCGTCAAGCACACCTCCTTCAGGCCTCATCAAATACGAAGGGAAAACCATCCCTAAGGTGAGCAACGTCTGACACCCCCTAGATAATCAATGTTTGGTATCTCATCTCGTAAACATCTTCTACCGACCTTAGTACCATCGGGGAAATGAGGTTATGGAATTGACCATTGCTTGGTATCGGGTCATGGACAACCCAAGAGATAAATTATGATAAATGTCTAGCATCCAAGGGAAAGGATCGTAACTCCAAACTTCATACCACTAGTATGGACACGATGATCCAATGTCACCAGGATCTTACCATGGGTCTCCAGGAAGAGCAGTCGATCAAGATCTATAGGGGAGAGGGTCACAAATGCCTAATTCATAAACATTGAGAGGATTTTGAAGGAGATCTAAGTCTTAGCAATCTGGTCCACCTCAACCTGGATACAAGAGTCAGACACACACTATAAAGGTCATGTCTATCCTAAGTCAAGGACCCAGTCCTCCGGACACATGCCGAGCCAAGGGTCCGGCCTTCTAGAGCCAGTTAAGCACCCAATCACCCAAACACTATATCCTAGGAGGCGCTCGATATACACTTGCGCCAGACCGCAAGATTTAATTATTGAATTTGTAAATTAATTATATAGTAATGATATATATATATATATATATATATATATATATATATATATATATATATATATATATATATATATATATATATATATATATGTATATATATATATATATATATATATATATTAGACTTCAATTGTTCAACTTTCGCCTTGTCCTCTTTTTAGGGAACCAAAACGCAAATGCTTGTTCCAGTGATCCGGAGAACAATAAATATAATTGATGCCTTCCCTTGGAATCCAGGGGTGCTTTTAAATATGCTTCGACCGCCTGGGTAGAGCAATCAAAACCCCTTGGCACTTTGCAGGAACGAAGTCAGAGGTGTTTTAGGATACACTTCGAGCGCCCGTCTATATCGATTAATTCCCCACAGCGCCTCATGCACCTTCTAAAGTTAGGAGTTCTATCGAATACGCTACGAGCGCCCGACTATATCATTCAATTCTCCTTAGTGTCTTATACACCTTTTGAATCCAGGGGAGGTGTCGGAGATGCTTTACACGTATGACTACAATAATCAATTCTAACATGGGTACTATCAGAGATGCTTTGCACATCCGAATTACAACATCCAAACACCCTATGTCAAAAAATACACACTTTCATGCGTAGCTGGCGCACCTCCCGTTGGATCTAGCCAATCTGAGGACGAGCATGTTAAAGCTCAGAGATTCCCACATCAATCCAAGCTATATCCTTCGGTCCAAGGATGAGGATCCTCTACCATTGGTTGGGTAGGATCCTCTATAACACATAGAACACTTCGAAGCATGGCCGCATCTAGTCGACTTCATGCCCTTAGTCTGTAAGTATAATTCAAAACACCACCACAACTAACCAGACTTATCCTTGTCCATGTGAACATGATTAAGGCATAGTTGTGTCTAGCTGGTTCGACATGAAATACTTAAAGGTACCACTGTGAGCGTAAACTTTCGGGGTCGAACTCACGTTCCACCATTTATAGTATGGAATACAGACACTCTAAACTGCAACAACATTTGCTCCATGCAAGCATATTATGAGCAAAAACACACACTACTACATTGGCATTGAATCGACATGTCACATTCATCTCAATGCAATTCACCACTAAGTGAAACAACCTTACACGACTCCGCAAAGACTTAAGGTCATTTACACTTTAAACATCCATTATTTATCGCTCTTTATAACAAATAATAATGTAAATTTTTTAGGATTCTGAAAGTAATCCTTAACTATCGATGGATCCGAAATTCTCCTAGATCCCAACTATAACGGTAAATTCATGACCATTAAGCTATGAGTAAACTTAACATCAATAAAACCAGAGTCGCCACCGCGCTTTTATAGTTTCCAAAGGAAAAAGGGAAAAGTACAAACAAAACCCAAAGATCAGAAGTTTTCAAATTAAAACTAATAAAATGTCAGAGATTACAGGTAAGGGGGTTGGTTACACAGAGGGAAGGTGTTAGCATCCAATGTGTCCTAGGTACTCCCAGGGGCCCTTTTTATGTGTGTATGTGTTTTGGTATAAAAGATGTTTGAAAAAAATAGAGTGTGGGAATGAGAAAATAATTCATTGAGTATATTTTTTTGTTAGATAAGACCTTCGGACTTGTGGCTACGTACCAACATAAAAATGAGGGATCAAAACCTCGTAGTTCGTGGTATCAATTTCAAAATGAATAGATTGCTTTTAATCAAAGTTTAAGTTAAAAGAGGCACAAATGGCCCAAAAGTTTTAATGGGTGTTAGTTCTTTTTGTCTTTTGAAATTTTAAGTCAATATGATTATATTTACTTACAAATTTGATTTAAGAAAAGAAACTTGAAAATTCAATGGCATAAGACCAAAGTTTCTAACTTGAAGATAGGTCTAAGTTTGAAATCACAAGCAAAGATTTTTTTTGAAAAGGGGGAGAGATTTTGAAATTTAAGAAGTGGGAGGAGATCAAACGACTAATCCTAAGCATAAAATTAAAAGTTAAGAGTTGAAAAGATCTGACCAATAGGATGCAATCCAATAGACAAGAATGTCATATAGAAAACCCATTTTCCCTTTGGACTTGAATCAAGCAATTAGCAATAAGCAATTAGCAATATCAGACATCATGAAGATCAAGGCATCAAATAAAGATGGCCACATCCAAGCAAGCAAATCCCGTAGCTAGCAGTCTTCTTTGTCTTCTCATGTATCAGATGAAATACTCCTTGATTAACTCAGAATGAAGCATTAGACACCAGATCAAAATAACAGTTGCATCAAGACCATGTAGAAGATGAATTCAAGTAGATCCCAATACTTGCATCACATGAAAGCTCAAATTACAATAACTTGGTCTGAGAAATGTTGACATTGGCCAACTCCTTTTGCATATGGAATGTTGCCTAATCCTAAGTCCAAAAGTTCAGATCAAACCCAACAGTCCACACAAACACTTTTTAGGGTTTTTGTTGTTTATTAGGTATTTTAAGGTCCTAAGACCACAAACACAAACAAAATACACAAACAAATATATACAATCACAATATAGTGGCTCCAATAAGCAAAGTGAAAATGACATAAACATAAATAAGTTAAATGATATGTAAATGACAATGAATGGTAAATGACTAGAAATTAAATTGCATAAAGTAAATGACTTGAAAATAAAGCAATATTAATAAGAGTTAGTCAAGTGTTAGTCAAAGTTAATTATATGTTAGTGGTGTTTTACTTTTCAATTGATTAAGTCATTCTTTGGAGAACACTCAACCATCTATTCACAAGCATGAATCCTTGAACCAAGACATCTTCCATAGGAAGGAAAAAAGGTCAAGTTTCCATATAATACCATGAAAGATGGGATAATTACAATCTCACTTACTAGAATGTTATGCCTTTAGGGTCAATTTTAGCTCTATGTTAAGAAATTTTAATTGGACTTATGTAGAAGTCACAACTATCTGAGACCGGACAATAAAAATTTAGGTGCTAATTCATGTTAGAGATTTGGTATAATGAACCAAACTCCTACAACATACGACACACTAAAATAAAATATCAAAATGGATGGGCCTATCTCATCCATACTTGTATTGGTTCATCTAACACAAGTTTATTGATGAGCCAATTAACCTTAGGATATTGATACTTCATTGGTCAATGAAAGGAATGGGAAAGAATAGGGATGAAGATGAAGAGGGAGGGGAAATGAGAGAAACACAAATTGGTCATGGGAGGAATTTTATCAAATTAAAATCATTCATTCATTTTGGGAGGTGAAATGTATATTTCATCAATCCCCTAAATCTAATGATTTTAATCCAACAAAAGTCAATCAACCTTGAACAATGCCCAAACAAATAGTCAAACATCACAAAACCATGAAAATGGCTCAACATAATTTTTACACAATTAATCAATTAAAAATCAAATTAAAAATACATTTAAATTCAATTTAATTTGGTCAAAATCTAAAATCTCTTCGAAACACCAAATAAATAGCCAAGAGATTTATCCTAGGTCAAACAAGGTAAAAGTACCTTAGAAAAAAAAATCATGATTTTTGAAAAGTCAGAAGTATTTTTAAACAATTAAAAATATGCATAAAACCATTTAATTCATGAAAAATATCAAAGTTAATCCAAAAAATAATTTTAATTCATAAAATGAAAGAGAAAAATATTTAAAGATTTTTGGTGAAATTCCCATATTTTTTGGATTAAAAATGAAATTATTATGAATTAAACAAAATAAAGCAATTAAGTGGAAAATCAGAAAATACAAAAAAACAATGGCCATCAGATCTCCCTCATTAATTGAGGTGGCAGATCTGATGGCCACGCGCGCGCTATCCATGGTGGACTCAAGTCAAAGCACCACACGCGTGGTAATCAAAACCAATGGCCAAGATTAGAAGCTATGGACCAGATCAGATGGTTGGAACCTTGCCAACACACTACTGGAGCCCTAGCTCCTGTCATCTTCTCCGGTGAGGACCGTCGGACTGGTCCAACCAAAACTTCAAGAAAAATGGAAAATGAGTACACTAGTTTGAAGAAAAAATGCTCAGGAGTACAAATTTGACCTCCATTTCTTCCAATTTCAAGTATATTGAAAGATATATGGATTTGAAAATTGAGGTTCATGATTTGAGTTGCTTCGATTTGACCTCAAAGAAACTCAATCTTGTTGCCTACATTGGTAGGACTTCAGCAAACCAAAAACCACAAATAATGGTGAAGAACTAAGATAGAATCAAAGAGATGAAGTTTCTAAATTTTCACCTTCGAGTTGTTTCAAATTCACTTGATCTTGAACTCAATTTGCTTGATTCCTCTTCCTCTTACTTGCAGTGATCAATTGAGATGAAAAGGGCAATGCATTCTTGGAGTTTGAATTTCAAAATAGAAGGTGAAATTCAAACTCGATTTCAATTGAAATCTTCAATAGTTCTATGAAATGGAGGGTTTGGATTGTTCTAGCAAAGCTTGGGCAAGGTATTGATGAAGTTTTGAGCTCATTGCACTTGTATTTATAGCCAATTCAAATGCTCTTTGCACACTTCCATTAAATATCCAAAAATAGAAATTTCATCATGTAAGCTTGCATGGGCGTGTACAAAGCCCAAAGAATGATTTGCAAAGGTCCAAAATCGTGCACAAGTCATGCTGAAAGCAATGCATTGAGCCATGCAATGTTGAAATGAATTTGATCATGAGAATCTTCCAAATGGTACCATGCATTACACCCATGCGTAAGTCCTTCAATATTGATCCAAATGCGATGAATTTGGACTTTTTGGAAAGGTGAGATCAAGGGGAACAACTTTCATTTTGAAAACTTTTCCCTTTGAATCTTGAATCATTATGAATTTTGAGGTGTAAGTTTGGAAAATCAAACATAAATGAAAATTTTCTAAGTACCAAGTCAAATGTTCACTTTTTCCACCTTGAATAACTTTTGTTATGGACTTCAAATGGAAAAAGTTTCTTCATCAAAGTTGTAGATCTTTAAAACCTCTTCAATTTGGTCATAAATTTGACCTCATTTGTATTTTTATCATGAAGTAGTTATGCATTTTAGAAGTTGAGGAAAATCACTTGTTCAATGATAATAGCCCAAAATGACCTATATTGTTTCCTCTTGGAACATGCATTTGCAATTTGAATTTGAATTTCCTCCAAACATAAAAGTTGAATTAGACATATTTAATTTGATCATGGAATTTTAATGGCTTTCATCTCATAAAACATTAGCAGGTTATGGTCTTGGGAAGTTGACCTCCTAACTAGGATTCAGACAAAATGACCTATAATCTTTCATCATAAAAAATGACTTTCCATGCAAAACTAACTCTAGACTTCAACATGAACGTTGTTTTTAATGTCATTATGAGTAAACTTTCTCTTAGAATCATTTTTATATGACAAATATTGTAGGATATAGGGTCTAAGGAACCCTAGTTTTGACTAGTTGACTTTCTATGTCAACCACCATGAACCATCTTGCTAGCTTGACATTCTCTTGATTTTTGGGACTCATGGAGGATCATATATGTGCACTATGATGTAATATGAAGTATCCCTTGAAATATTTGATCAAATATTTAATAAACTTGTTGAAGAAGTCACACAAGATACCCATATGAATTAGGGTTTCCAGGGCAGACAAGCTTCAAACGCTTGATGAATTGTTGATCAAAATGATATGTGAAGACCATGGGGATCCATATATGATGTATAAAGTCAATGTAAACCATATCTTGATTGGTCTCCTTGCATTGAGGGTCTTAAACCCTAGATATGAGCTTGATGATGCATTGGTGAGCACACACACTACCTACAAAAGCAACAAACTATACATTGACATATTTTTGGTATTTTGGTTAGTAAATAATAAAAAACAAAGTATGATACCATCAAATATGCTTGGTGATCTCTCCCCATACAAACCCAATGAATGAGGGGTAAGTAGGATGCTAATGTGTGAGCCCAAAGCCAACGAATATGATGAGATAGCACGAGGGATCTTAGGGTCAAAATTGGGGTCTTACACAAACCTGACAATTATAAAAGGTGAGAAAGGAACAATATCATATCATAAAGAATAAACATGCAAAGGTAATAAACTTAAATGAATTTATAAAAATATTGTTTACAAGTCAGGGCACAAAGCCCGACCAAGTATTACAAGAGAAAATAAAAAGAGGAAAAAACAAAATGGCATTCAATAATCGACACTCGGCTCCTTCTCAGACGGGTCGGCTAAACGTTTCTACTGGTCAACAGAAATAGCAAGGTCGGGACATAACATCTGAGCTTGCTCCAAATTTTCATTCCAGACCATTCCCAAAGCCTCAATTTCCCTCTCAAGAGATATCCAAGACTTTTTCTGAGAAGCGGTCTGTCATACGGTGAACTGGACTTTATTGGATTTTTAATCGCAATGTCGCGGTTAGCAAGAGTCGCCACCGACTTTTCTTTTATCCCATAAGGAAAGGTGGAAAAGAACAGGAAAGACCTTAATTTTAAATTCTTAGGTTCGGGAGGTACTTTATACAAAGGGAAGGTATTAGCACCCTTTGTATCCATGGTTATCCATGGGCTCTTAATTGCTCA
This sequence comes from Lathyrus oleraceus, assembly GCF_024323335.1. Taxonomy (NCBI): domain Eukaryota; kingdom Viridiplantae; phylum Streptophyta; class Magnoliopsida; order Fabales; family Fabaceae; genus Lathyrus; species Lathyrus oleraceus. The sequence continues at coordinate 636,132,108 of NC_066583.1, forward strand.
ATCATTTATGTTTTCTAGTTTGAAAAAGGTGGTTGAGAAATGTGTGAAAAATGTTTTGAAAATGAGAATTTAACTTTGTAATGATTCTTGCATGAATGTATACAAAGTGGTTATCTCGTATAGTTTTTGAAAGTAGTTTAGAAAAATATAACTCGGCAATGATCCTAGTACGGATGTATGCTAAGTGATGATTTTCCAAAAGATGTTTGAAAGGTGTGAGGTGTGAAAAGTATTTTTTTGTTATGAATGAGCAATTAAGGTTATACCTGTCCGAGGTCTTTCCGGGCATTTCCTATCCTTATGAGGGTAAAACTGTCCCGACTATTGAGAAGTAAGTAGTTTTATCCTTGGGATGTAGAAGGGTCATCGTAGGGTCATTGATAGGTCATTGAAGGCAACAGTAGTGAGGATACCTTAGCATTCGAAGGGACGATCATCATTTAACCGTAGGCTACACCGAAGGGTCATCGAGGGACAAAATCGTATTTTCGAAGGCAACATCCGAGGGACTATGATGATTTAACCGAAGGGTCTTTGCTAAGGATATCCCCATATTCGCGGAACATGACCGTATTACGTAATCGTGGGGTAATAAAGAGAGGTCCGATATCATTTATTTAAAGTCCGGATTTTAACAATTAATTAAATAGCCGTAATCAGTTAGGTAATTAGGTCCACAGGAAATCAATGAAATCAATACATTAAAAATCAAGCTTGGTGATTCAAGATGAATCTCCATATTAAACTTAGGTCATCCAAAAGCCATCTCCTCAAGAATGTCCACACCTAAAGCGGCATGCCTAGCCGGTTATTTCTTTGGAAGTATGCTAGCCTTTACATCATGCAACACACGGATTAGAGCATTGAGGCAAAATACAATTGGAAATTGCCCCATAAAATAAATATAACAGTCAGAAATTTAAGCCAAATAATGCAGAATCATGATTAGATGAACATAAAATGGACAACAAAGAGACAAAACAGCCAATGTCCCGTTCGCCTCTGCTTCGCCTAGCGAAGGCTCAGCGAAGGCTCGCTGCAGGCTCGCCTAGCGATGAGCTAGCGAGCGACCACGGGTTTGGGATTTGAGAACAGTATGACCTCAACCTGCGGCATGGCTTATGGCATCCAACACATAATTACATGGTTCAGCATTCACAATATTCAGGCACACTTAAATTCACATGCAAAACTTCAAATATGTTTATGAATTCAATTATAATATCATCCACAAGTTAAGAACATGAAGCGGTACCACATGCCAAATGAGAACACAAAGCGATATCACATGCAGATTAAGAACCTAAAGCGGTACCACATGCAAAATAAGAACATAAAGCGATATCACATGCAAATTAAGAAAATAAAGCGATAATAGTGATGCAAACCTGTTTGCAATCGAATTGCAACCTTGAATTGGCGAGCCGGATTGAGTTGGGCGGCGGTAGCTTCGGAACGGGTGAGCGGCCTTCAGGGTTTCCGTCTTCCGAATTCTCTGGATCAGCAGGGTTTCAGTGTTTCTCCCTCTGGGTCTGTGTGTGTGTTCGTCCGTCCGTCTTTCTTGGCAGAGGAGCTGGTATTTATAGTGGTAGTGGTGGTGACCTAATGGGCTTAAAATGAGGTCCAAAACTTCAAATTTTCGCAAGCTTCGCTAGGCGAAGGGATTGCTCGCCTAGCGAGCAAGCTAGGTCTGGGCTTTTTCTGGACCTGGTGCTTCGCTGGGCGAGTGGCATGCTGAGATATTCGCTAGGCGAAGGAATTGCTCGCCTAGCGAGCAAGCTATTTTGGGCCACTTTGGATTAGGCCTGTTGTGAGCTGGGCTTTTGTCCATTTGATATCAGTGCCTTGCAGATCAAGTCAGAGGGTCTTGGAAAATGCTTTGTAATATCAACGGGCAAATTTTGGGGTATGACACGGTCTCTTATTCTAGACTTCTCAAACTATTTGCCCGACACGCTTCTTCCACGTCCGTAGAGTCATTCTCGTTCTCGCTGCATTTATTTTTGTCATTGAGGAAATCCTTCAACTTCTCTATCCAAGCACCCAAAAGGGATGGTTGGACATACCGATATACCTCTTCCTTCAAAGATCTAAGAGCTAGCATCAGCATTCGTTCGAAGCTCAGCAACTCCTTCTCAGCATCGAAATAGTTTTGTTTATGACCTTTACACCTCTCCTTCATCTCATTCCGTTCTTTCAAAGGCTTGCTAGAGCCCATAACATCGTCTTGGCCCACAACTACAATAGAAATAAGGGACTCGACCCTAAACAAAGTAAGAGAAACATTTATAAAAAGGCCCCACCTATCATTCACAGATAAACCCCGAACTAAATCGAGGTCCTTGGTGGACACGACAATAACAAATTCCTCAGGTGTGCTAGGTACTCGGAAGGGAAGAACAACGGGAAGCTGAAAGAAAGGATTCAGAGCATCCCACTCACCATCCTCCCTTAAACGAGCTCGTTTAGAAGAACCTTCTCCAGCTGGAGTGAACAGACTGTCACCCAGACCCCTCTTGGCAAGGGAAGGAGAAAGTGGAGGGCCCGGTGAATCATTCGCGTCAGCATTCGACTAACCAAATTCAAGATTTGGAACCGATACCATCTCCGAAGCGGTCACAACAGCAGGAATCTGAACATCCAAGACAAAAACTGAAGCAACAATAAGTGTCACAGACACATTGATAGAGAAGCCAACAGTTACACCATGGTCATTTGAAAGCTCCAAAGCTTATTGCAATTGACTCAACTGATACGTGTTATCTGCAAAAGCATAAATCTCTTGGTTAAAAAAACGCTCACATTTGCATCCTCACTAAAGAGCTTTTGTCTCTCAGAATATTCAGAAACATTAAGGATAACATGAGTATGCATATGCCTCTTCTTCAGATGAAAAGAAAACACTTCACTATGACCTAACCCTTCTTAATATTCGAGCCCTTGGAACCAATGATGCCAACTTTCCTTCATTTTTACTTCCTCGGAAGACAGAGATGTTGACTCGGAATGATAAAAAAGGATTGACAGGTAGAAATGAGCTTTGGACCACTATTTTCGAAAACCGCTTCTCCAAGAGGGGAAATATCCCACTAAATTCGAAGATGAGTAGAAGGCGATATGAACCTCGGGAGTTACGATCTCACTGATACGGGGCGCCCCAAAAAATCACCCCAATCAAAAGCGAAAAGGTTGAACTAAGGTACTTGGGTACAAAGAGAGATTAATCTTTGATCCTAAGCATTATCCAGTTAAGTACGAGCCACAAAGAAGAGTTCAAATAAAATATGCAACGAAGGCTTCCAAGACTTATACTCATCGTAAAGCTAGAACACCAATATGAAGGCATAGGCTCTAGAACAAAGTTGTGAGGGGTAACTTTTAGATGGTTCATCACAGAAACCTCAAAATCTAAGAAGGGTAGATGTATCTCTTACTTGGTGAAGAGACACTGATACATGGGAACTGAGCAACCCTCGAAAGAGCTACACACTCTTTCTTCTGGGCCTCTTGACAGAATGGTCCAACCCGACGTATTTCCTATTATGATGTTGGCCTAAGTTACGGCTTCGGTGGTGTTTTGGACAGAAAGATTCCCAACTATTTCAGCAGCCACCCAATGATACCTTCTTGGATTACTCGACTTTATTAATCGAATACCCTTATGAGGCAACACATCAGCTCTATGATTGTCATTGGGATTGACCCAAGACACGATGTTATGTTTCGATTCACACTCTAAGTGACGAGCAATCTCTGCATCGTTGGGATCATGACCAATTGACTGACGGTATGTTTGAACAAAGCGACCAACACATTCCCTCCTTTAACGAGCATCCTCTATCTCTTCCTCGGTCATGACAGAAGGAGGCATCGGTCTCTCGTCAAGGTTTCCACCCCTACCAAATTCCAAAGGGAACGAAGATTCTGAAGTGTTCATGGATGGAGTGTCATCTAGAAGAGATTCTCCAGAAAAATCCTCCATCTCTGAACCATCACTCAGTACGATGATTCCTTATTCGAAACCCCCATTGATAGAAGGGAAGGAATGCTAATCATACTTCATTCCCCCTCTCAAAAGTGAAGAAAAACTACCTTCGAATCACTATCGACGATAATAGGGTTATCACTCATCATAATAAAAATGCGATAAAAACTTACGTAAAGATTGAGGAGGTGCCTTGAAATAGAAAGGCAATGGCTCTGAAATGAGAAAGGAAACTGGAAAAATCTAATCTTTAGCACTTCAAATTTACGAATATGTGACGGCGGTTACTCTGGGATGTAAGTGCTCTAAAATAAGAGGGAAAAACTCGAAGAGACAATTGAACTCAATTTGTAGAAGAACTAAAAAAAATTCCCTCGTCCTCTCTATATCTTTATATATCCGAAGGAAATCGAGGGTCAGATCGAAAGAAGGAAATAAGGACAAATCGACGGTCAGATTTTATCTGGGAAATAAAACTGCACTCGAGTGTACTCAAGTACATATAAAACTGTGTCACGTCACATGAAACGGTGAAACGCTTCAATGATGGTATTGCATTCAATGTTCACATTCGCATCACGCTTTGGCATAACCAAAGCGGTGTATGCCAACCGACATTTGAATAAACTCCTTTGAGGTCGGTCACTGCTACTGAAAGACCCCCCCCCCCCCCCCCCCCGACATCAAACATGTCCGACGAGTCTTTAGGACAACTATTTTGTGTCGGTCAAAGACCCGGAACCTACCGGTATGTGCCGACCAAGATCTGAAACCCTCTGGTCCGCGCTGATCAAAGATCCGAGTTTCACTACTCCTCGGCAGTCAAAAGCTTAATGGCACGAGGCCCATTTCCTAGCCTACTCCGTCAGACCCAACGTATTCATAAAGGATTCTAAGGTACACACATAATCTCTAATCTCCACTTTCACTATCACATATCTTGAACCCTAACTGACTTAGATCTTGGAGTGCTAACCATGCAGGTAGCTCTCCCCCCCCCCCCCCCTTCAAGAAACACCGTGATTTCAACCCTCTATCCACGGTGTCGCATCCGCAAAGAACATTGAAAATTCCGTTCTATTGTAGTTTTGCAATCACCACCATTTTTAGTTTCGCAATGGATAAAAAACCTTTTAAAAAAGTGCAAATAAATCGGCGAAGGTTAACTAATAAATAGTGATCCTTATTAATTTATTGAACTGAAAAGTGGCGCATTTATGAAAAAAATTAAGATATTTGAGGAATATTGTTTCAAAAGTAGGACATTGGGGTTGGGGGAGGGGGAAATACTCTCTGAATCCAATCCTCAATATATTTGAGAGAGAAATATGTGAAATCGCCAACTTCTAGCATTACTTAATTAAAATTCAATTACAAGCATCAAACATAAACACATAAAAATCAAAAGAAATACAATTTTCACTAATTTAGGAAGAACTGTGGTCACATAGACATGGATTGTTTTGAGGGAGGATTCCTCGATGTTTGATCACTTTTCTGTTTTGCAAGAATACCATTCCACCCTGCAGAAAAAGAAAAGAAAAATCAACTTCATGCAGTCAATATTTTGTCATAGTTTTCAACTTTAAGAGAATTAATTAATCACCAAGAGCAGGGTCAAGTCCTCTAATTTGGAGCTCTCTGAACTCTTGACATAGGGAACAACATGGACAAAAAATATGAGAAATCACATCTGAATAAGGAGCTTCCACCAAATCATACTTTTTCCTTAACTTTGTTCTGTACTTTGATCCCATAATCCATTGAGTGCACAAAGCCGGCATCATTAGCAGGTAAATGAAGCTTCCCAAAGGACAACCTTACATCATTACAATCAACAATCAGATTATTCTCATTTTATAGTAATTTTTGCAAATAAGTTCTTTTGTAGAATTAAGGAATAGAGGTACTTACTGAGTTCTCCAACATCCATTACTTCTGATATCTGCCCAAATGTCACACAAGGCAAAAATGCTGTCATAACAGCTGCAAGCCATAAAACAAAGTATATGTTAGCAAGTCAAATGTTTCTCATGCTAGTTTTATGTTACGAACCACAGACACTATCACAGACATCAGACATCAGACACAGTCACAGACATCAGACACAAACACAGACACAGTCATAGGCATCATACCGCTGATATACAGACACGGCTAATAATTTGACAAAATTTAAAGTAAAGTCGATATTACCATTAGTTTGGTTTTCATGGCAGTCAAATAGTCCAGTACTCCATGGATGCCCTACCTGCTGAATTGAATTAGCTTCATACCTTGAGCCAACAGGTTCTTGCTGTTGTTGAGTATTCTGCTCCTCATTGGTTTGCATCTTGCTCCTTTTCTTTTCAAGGAGAAGTTCTAATAATGATAGAACAAAAAACTAAACAAAGTGCAGAATCACCTTGTTTCTCAAGTAAAGTAATGACCATATATATATATGAAACTCTAATGTTTAGATATAATATACTTAATTGCATGTTGGAATATGAAAAGCCATTGGACCATTTAATTTTGGTATAGTAAGTCTATAGATTCTTAAATTATTTGAGGAATGTTATACAAGTCAATGAATGACAGGAAGGAAAAATATGTATTTAATTTAAGTTAATCTAAACGTTTAGACCAGTCTTATCATGTTTAGGTGTTGCATCATTGAAGGTGTAGAATTAGAATTAAAATATTGAAGTTTGAATGTCTTGTATAAATATCTTGGATACAAAACAAAGAAAGATTGCAAATATAACACGTCTAAGAGCCGGATTCGTTGACACCAAATTTCGGCATATTCTAACTGACAAAATTCGAAATTAGAATCTCTCATTGTGTATGTAAATTTGACATGATATTCAACTATAGTCTAATGCATGATTAGAATTTATAATTAAGACTTTTCATAATATCTGTTAGAAAACCAAATAAACTATAATATGGTTCAGTTTATTAAGTAAATTAAAGAAATAATTCGGTTACTTATCAACATTTTATTTAAATTTTTTGATTTTTTTTAACAGTCCTATATAACTATGCAACTTAGTAAAGGTTCTCTTCATGTTTGACTGATTTTTACTTTTTTTTTTATCTTTGAAGACAGAACTGAGAGTTGGTCGAAAGGTTAAAACCATTACAGGTCACTAAAAGGAAGTTTAAGTTTCAATTGAATAAAGTATGGAGATCCAGCATTACTTTCCCTCTTTCAAGGGTCAACACAACACCTATACCTCTATCTTTAACTATAAGGTCAAAGCCGTAATGTGAATGTGAATACTAGTTTTTTCGCCTATATTTTTATTGAATAGAAAGTCAATGGGTCTTTTCAAGTAATTGAGTAGGATAATTGTGAATATATCTTTATCATAATAATATAAATTTGAAGATGTTAAATCGAGAAGAATAGTTAGATGGTATAATTAAAAAATTACCATGTATATGTCAAATCTATTGGGACTAATTTTCAAGAGCGGGTCGAGTTGTATTCTAAATTTATTCAACAAATAAAAATTGGTTAAGACAAATGATGGATTAGATTGATCATATCGTCTCAAAAATAATATGGAGGGGATATATGGATTAAAGATACAAAGGTAACAGATTTATGGTTAATTCAACGTATTATGATCTAGAATCTGGTAATCAAATCTGATCCTCAATTGTCATTACGAGATCACAACAATCAGAGACAATCATCTTAAATGGTCTCTTATGGATATTTAGTACGAAATTGATTAGAACTACGGTATAAAGAGATGGTCCCAAAATGAAAATATACATAATTCATAAAGCATTTGACAAAGACTTTACTTATCATCGCTACTAAAGTTATCACTAATATTTTCCAATTTTTTTTTAAAAAAAAATGAGACTTTTTAAAAATGCAGTTCACTTAAAACTGAAAATATTTTTAATGCTTATGAAAGATGGATCCTATTTTGTGTATGAATATAAAAATGGTTGAGCCTTTTATAATGAAAATTCTCAGAGAATTTTAATGCAAATGCGTTTAATATGAATGCAAAAATTACTTTTAATGCACAAAAATAATGATGATGCATGAATGTATGAAATATGCATATGAATGCAATGAACATGCGCCATAAATTTTAAACGGATGCATTGAATGATTAAGCAATTAAGGCATGAATTGCACAAACACAACACATACACAAACATATATAAATCACATAACACATATAGGTAAAAGAATAAATACTCTGGTGCATATGCAAAAGAAATAAAGAAGGGTTGGAACGATTATACCAATTTACACTATCTAAGCTTAACTTGTTGCATACGATACCAAATGGAAATCAGCAACAAGAATAACACACGTTTTAAATGCGAACATTCAAATACGAATTGGATAGAACTCATATTGCACGTCTGAAAAACATTGTTAGACTTTCCTTCATAAGGCTTCAGATGAACTTTGAAACGACAACACTATGATCATTACTTATTGACACAACTTGTCAATCCCAAATCACTGATTCAACTCTTGGACGATTGATTTGCACTTCAAGTACATTCCTTGAATCTTGTATAGTTGGTTGAAACTTCGGAGAATCATTGCCAATAGTCATAAAACTACCTTCATCTTCTTTTTACAACGACCTTGGAAGACTAGGTCACTAGAAGATGCTTTTGTTTTCTTTTTCTTTTCTCATAATACTTTCCAGCATATTGTAGTATGAATGCATGACCTTCAAATTATGATCAATCTGAAATAACCTTTAAGAAATAATGTCACAAACATATTGCGCATATCTTAAAAAATTTGTTAGTTTAATCTTAGATGAATCAAAACTTAGAGAACATCTTAAATATAATTAATGCCTTGAAGAATATTCTAGTAAGGTTTTACTTTGATTCAATTTATGTAATGCATTGCAATGAATAATCAAACATAAGTAAATCAATGCAGTTTTATTGGGATTCATTGAATTGCATTAGCTTCCAAAATGTTTTGAAAAACTCGTTTAGGATCAAAGGAACCATATCCTCAACTTTTGGAGTCACTAGACTTTGATCAAAAGTCCGACCCTGATACCAATTGTTGAGTGAGAACATGAATATAACAATGTCTAGAAAGGGGATTGAATAGACCCAAAATTTCCTTTAGAAAATTTGAAAAAAATTTAGGTCCCATAAAACAAAATCGGAGATTTTAAAGAAGCGCGGAAGCAAAACACAAAAAATGAGAGCTTGGAAGCATCTCAATGAATCAAACCATATGAAATGGTACATGAAGTTACATGAGACTGATTGCTTCTAGTGCAAGTCACCTGCATGACAACCAAAGTCGCTTTAAATGAAGCGATTTAAAAACACATTACTTAGATGTTCTTAACAATGTATAATTGACTTCATGATGATTTCATAAGATTGATACACCACAAACTTAAGCTTGTAAGTTAAATTTCTTTAATTACGATCTAACCTATATAGTATACAATCAATGCAATCATGAATAATGCAACAACAAATATGAATGAATACTTGTAAACTAAAAGAGATAGGGAAAGGGAAAGATGCACATAAATATATAGTACTTCGACATTCGTCCTCGCTTTGCCTACGTGCGTTCTTCAATGGATGATGTCATTGGAACATAATCATGGTCTTCCACTATTTTGATAAAATGTTTATAGCATTTTTATTATGAAGAACTATCACACGATAAATTCCTCTGATGATAAAGACACTAAATAACAATATCCCTCAAGATCTTGATCCAATAACCTCGTTATCCATAATAAACTACTCCAAGCATTCGTGTGTGGCGATTCCCTTGATCCCATCGATTTCTTATCTGAGTGATTGCCATTAACTTAGCATATATTGGAAAACTCCCAAATTTGTCTGCAATCAATCTTTCTCCAACGCCACCAAAGAAGGACAACTTCCTACTTCCCCTTACGGACGATTTATACTTGATCTTTCCAAAGTCTTCCTTGGAGTATAATAGAAACTCTCATCTTAATAGATAGTAACTCGATGCCAATCTGCACTTAAGAAACGATACATGTACCTGCTATAATAAAAAACCAACTACACACAAAAACATTAGATACCCTATTGTACCACTAGTCTCCCTTACACTCAATCTTTAGAGAATGGTCCATAATCAGAGAAAAAAGACTAAGGATGAAGATGGTGAACAATGCCATATAATCTCAACCAATTGCTAAAATTATAAGGTGTTAGTCAAGTAATTCAGTTTTTGGTGAATGATGAACAGACATGAGGTTAAATCAAGTTCCTAGATTAGTGGGTCTTGGTTTTTTATTGTTATCAAGAGTTTGCTCAATTCTCTACAAGATTGATCAACTCATTCTAAAATTCATACAAGAACAACAACTAAATTTCACAAAACAAGATGCAACAAAAAGGATAAAGAATTAACGTGGATTCAATATTAAAAAAAAGTTTGAATGTTTTGAGAAGAAGAGATAACCATGGTGTAAAGATGAACACACTAAGAAGAGAAGATAAAAATCACAATTTTTGTCTCTATGGATGACCATAGGTTTTCCACAATTGTTACTTTCACCATAAGAGACAATTATTTAAGCAAGTGATGGAAATTGGACTTTTGAAGTTTGATTCAAATCAAGAAGGATTTGTGATTCGAATCAATCTGGACAGCCACAAAAAGAGCGCTTTTTAAAAACTAATAATTCAAATCATTATTTGCACTTGATTCGAATCAAATGTGGTTATGATTTGAATTATGTTCAATTTTTTGATCCGAATCATTTGATCCAGAATGGTGCTCCAATTTTCAACAGGTGAGGGATTCGAACCAAATATAATACGTGATTCGAATCAAATATCATATCATCCAAATTCAAATGTTATAACTTGTGATTCAAGCTACTCATGTGGAAATAACAAAATTGTAATTTTCATAGGCTCGAAAAAGATAAATACCAACAAGGATCAAATGAAATAATCATGACATGTACAAGGTTCTTATTGTAACAATTGAGACCAAAGAGGGTGGAGAGTGGATGTAACACTCGAGACCGAAGAGGGAGGAGAGTGGTTGCAAAATTCAAATCGAAATGAGAGGGATCTTGAGGTTGTGCGGGGATAAGACTGTATGGTTGAAGGAAGGCTTATAAGGATTAATTGGTACTACTTATACCAATAAGATGCATCTTCTTTTCAGTAGTCTAACAAATAAGAACTCCATAGTTAAGTGTGCTTGACTTAGAGTAGTATTTGGATGAGTGATCTTCTGGGAAGTTTCCCGAAAAACGTATGAGTAAGGACAAAGCATGCTGAAAATACTTGTGTTGGTTTGTGGGGTCAGTCGGTAATCCTAAAAGCAGTCTAGGGTGTTACAAATGGTATAAGAGGCACACCTCTCCTAGTATGTTGTGGTTAGGGGACGAACCAAGCAGAAGTTGGTGGGAATGTAACACCTGAGGACGAAGAGGATGGATAGTGGATGTAACACTTGAGGCCAAAGAGGACGGAGAATGGTTTTTGAATTCACATCGAAATGAGAAGGATCATATGGTTGTGCAGGGATAAGACTGCATGGTTGAAGGAAGACTTATAAGGATTGATTGGTACTACCTATACCAACAAGATGCATCTTCTTTTCGGTAGCCTAATAAATAAGAACTCCATAGATAAGTGTGTTTGACTTGGAGTAGTATTTGGATGGGTGACCTTCTGACAAGTTTCCCAGAAAATGTGTGAGTGAAGATAAAGCATGCTAAAAAGACACGTGTTGGTTTATGGGGTCAGTCGGTAATCCTGAAAGAAGACTAAGGTGTTACAAATGGTGTCACAGCAAGACTTCTCCTAATACGATGTAGTTCGGGGACGAACTAAGCAGAAGCTAGTGGGCATGTAACACCCATGGCTGAAGAGGATCGAGAGTGGATGTAACACTTGAGGCTGAAGAGAATGGAGAGTGGTCTCCAAATTCACATCGGAATAAGAGAGATCTTGAGTCTAAGCAAGGATGAGACTGAACGGTTGAAAAAATGCTTATAAGCATTGATTGGTACTACATATACAAATAAGATACCTCTTCTTTTCAAGATCCTAACAAATAAGAAGTCCATAGTTAAACGTGCTTGACTTGGAGTAGTATTTGGATGAGTGACCTTTTGGGAAGTATCCCGGAAAAGTGTGAGTGAGGACAAAGTATGCTGAAAAGACATGTGTAAGTTTGTGGGATCATTCGGTAATTCTGAAAGCAGTCTGGGGCGTTACAAATGGTATTAGAGTCATACCTCTCCCAATACGATGTGGTTCAGGGACGAACCAAGCTGAAGCTGATGGGCATGTAATCAAGGTGGAAGAGTGTGAAGAATGAATGTAAAACTCGAGGCCAAAGAGGATAGAGAATGGTTGCCGAATTCACATTTAAATGAGAGGGATTCTGAGACTATGCAGGGATGAGACTGCATGGTTGAAGGAATGCTTATAAGGATTGATTGGTAATTCCTATACTAACAAGATGCATCTTCTTTTAGATAGCTTAACAAATAGTAACTCCATAGTTAATTGTGCTTCACTTGGATTAGCATTTGAATGGGTGACCTTCATGGAAGTTTCTCAGAAAACGTGTGAGTGAAGACAAAGCATACTAAAAAGACTTGTGTTGGTTTGTGGGGTCGGTCGGTAATTTTGAAAGTAGTATGGGGCGTTACAAATGGCATCAGAGTCAGACCTCTCCCAGTACGATATGGTTCAAAGACGAACCAAATGGAAGCTGGCGGGCATGTAACACCTGAGGCTGAAGAAGACGAAGATTGGATGTAACACTCAAGGCCAAAGAGGACAGAGAGTGGTTATTGAATTCACATCAGAATGAGATGAATCATGAGGTTGTACATGGATGAGACTGCATGGTTGAAGGAAGGCTTATAAGGATTGATTGGTAATACATATACCAATAAGATGTATCTTCTTTTCGGTAGCCTAACAAATAAGAACTTCGTAGATAAGTGTGTTTGACTTGGAGTAGTATTTGGATGGGTGACCTTCTGGTAAGATTCCCGAAAAACGTGTGAGTGAGGATAAAGCATGCTGAAAAGACATGTGTTGGTTTATTGGGTCACTCGGTAATCCTGAAAGCAATCTAGTGCGTTATAAATGGTATTAGAGCAAGACCTCTCCTAGTTGATAAGTGCAAATTTTGACTATTTTTTCACATAAAAACTTGGCATTTTTCAGCTCTAATTTGCGATTTCATTAATTAAATTCCCCGGTTTTTTATAGACTGTTATATATTTTGATTTTGGCTTTGGTATCCTTAATGTGTATGCTAAGTGTGCAGGAAATCAAATAATAAAGGCATAAAACTAAGAAATTAGTAGCAAAGCAAATTTGTTGAAAATAACGCGAGCTCGTCGGGCGAGCATTGGCGAGCTCGTCGGGCGAGCATTGGCGAGCTCGTCGGGCGAGCATTGGCGAGCTCGTCGGGCGAGCATTGGCGAGCTCGTCGGGAGAGCATTGGCGAGCTCGTCGGGCGAGCATTGGCGAGCTCGTCGGGCGAGCATTGGCGAGCTCGGGGCGAGCTAAAGAAATGAAATCCAGGGGAAAATCTTGCCTTGGTCTCCCGGCAAGGGCTTGTGGTTTTGAGTTCGCCGGGCGAGGTCTTGGTCGTCGTGCGAGTGAAGATATTTTGTTGAAGGCGGTTTGTTGTGTTTCTACTAGATAGAAGGAAGCTAAAGTGACTTTTGTCGAGAGAGACCCTGCTCGCCGGGCGAGACAGGAAATTCTCAACTTTGTATAAATATGTCCAAATCATATTTTAGGTATGGTTTTGGGAAATTTTAACCCCCACTTCCATCAACACCAAGTTTTTAGTTTGGAGAGATAAATACTTAGAAAATAACAAGTGAGGGTGCTTCTTGAAGATCCGGAGTTGGATTTGCCTCTACTGCTGGGAAATCGCGATAGATGTTTGGTCATCTTCATTCTTCTTTTTGTAATCTATTTCTTGTTGGGATTATATGTAAGTTCACTTTTATAGTATGTATTTTTAGTAATCATGGCGTTACGTATAATCTATTCATGAATCTATATCGATGTTATCCTTGTTTACTTGTTTATCTATTGATTTGAACCGTTATTGAGAAATACTTTTTGAATCTAGATCTAGGATAATCATCTGTTATACGTTAAACTCTAGACATAGATTTAGGTTTAACATTCACGTGAGTATTGAATCTTAATGCTTTGTATTGTTTGAAGGGTTGAGAGATGGTCAATTAGATAATATCATTGAACTCTTGACGAAGTTTAAACATGAACCATGTTGTGAACGATACATGATGTTATTTATAAGTGTTTAGATTGTGCATAACAAGTTGGTAAATTACATGTTCGTATGGTGGATGAAATCCAATCCTGTAATGCTCTCAGATCTCTCCGAAGCTTTATTTATTTCTTCCTTCGTTTACATAGCTTAACTTTAAATTCAAATCTTTAAAACATAAGCTTAAAATATTAGGGACCATTGGACGAGATTGATATTGCACTAATCTCTGTGGAGACGATAAAAATCAAAATACTTACTTTTGCTTGCTCCATTACTGCTTAAACACCAGTACAATGTGGTTCAGGGACGAACCAACATAAGCTAGTGGGCATGTAACCCCTGAGGCCGATGAGGGATGAGAGTGGATGTAACACTCCAGGACAAAGAGGGAAGAGAGTGGTCGTCAAGTTCACATCGGAATGAGAGGGATCTTGAGGCTATGTAGGGATAAGACTGCATAGTTGAAGAAAGACTTATAAGGTTTGATTGGTACTACCTATACAAACAAGATGCTTCTACTTTTCAAGAGTCTGGCAAATAAGAACTCCATAGTTAAGCGTGCTTGACTTGGAGTAGTATTTGGATGGGTGACCTTCTGAGAAGTATCCCGGAAAAAGTGTGAGTAAGGACAAAGCATGTTAAAAAGACACGTGTTAGTTTGTGGGGTCAGTTGGTAATCCTAAAATCAGTTTGAGGTGTTACAAATGGTATTAGAGTCATACCTCTCCCAGTATGACGTGGTTCGAGAACGAACCAAATGGAAGACGATGGGCATGTAACACCCGAGGCTGAAGAGGATGGAGAGTGGATGTAACACTCGAGGCCGAAGAGGGTGGGGAGTGGTCGCCGAATTTACATCGAAATAAGAGAGATCTTGAGACTGAGTAGGGATGAGACTGTATTGTTAAATGAATGCTTATAAGGATTGATTAGTACTACCTATACCAACATGATGCATCTTCTTTTCGACAGCCTAACAAATAAGAACTACATGGTTAAGCGTGTTTTACTTTGAGTAGTACTTGGATGGGTGACATTCTGGGAAGTTTCTCGGAAAATGTATGAGTGAAGACAAACCATGCTGAAAAAGACTCGTGTTGGTTTGTGAGGTCAGTCGGTAATCTTGAATGTAGTGTGGGGCGTTACAAATTGTATCAGAGTCAGACCTCTCACAGTATGGTGTGGTTCAGGGATGAACCAAGCGGAAGTTAGTGGAGATGTAACACCTAAGATCGAAGAGGGAGGAGAGTGGATGTAAACTTGAGGCTGAAAAGTACATAGAGTGGTCGCCGAATTACCATCAGAATGAGAAGGGTCCTGAGGTTGTACAGGGATGAGACTGCATGGTTGAAGGAAGGCTTATAAGGATTGATTGATATTACCTATACCAACAAGATGCATCTTTTTTGGTAGCCTAACAAATAAGAACGCCATAGTTAAGTGTACTTCACTTGGAGTAGTATTTGGATGGGTGACCGTCTAGGAAACTTCTCGGAAAACATGTGAGTGAGGATAAAGCATGCTGAAAAGACTTATGTTTGTTTGTGGGGTCATTCGTTAATCCTAAAATTAGTCTGGGTTGTTACAAATAGTATCAGAACCATACCTCCCCCAATACGATGTGGTTCAGGGATGAACCAAGCGAAAGCTGGTGGGCATGTAACACCCGAGGCTGAAGTGGGCAGAGAATGGATGTAACACTCAAGGCCGAAGAGTGCAGAAAGTGGTCTTCAGGTTCACATCAGAATGAGAGGGATCCTGAGGTTATGCATGGATGAGATTGCATGGTTGAAAGGAATGCTTATAAGGATTGATTTGTACTACTTATATAAAGAATATGCCTTTTCTTTTCGGTAGCCTAACAAATAAGAACTCCATAGATAAGTGTGATTGACTTAGAGGAGAATTTGGATGGGTTAAATTTTAGAAAGTATCCTAAAAAACGTGTGAGTGAGGATAAAACATGCTGAAAAGACTAGTGTTAGTTTGTGGGATAAGTCGGTAATCCTGAAAGTAGTATGAGGCATTACAAATGGTATCAAAGCCATACCTCTCCCAATACGATGTGGTTCAGGGACGAACCAAGTGGAAGCTGGTGGGCATGTAACATCCGAGGCTGAATAGGGCGGAGAATGGATGTGACACTCGAGGTCGGAGTGGGCGGAGAATGGTCGTTGAATTTGCATCGGAATAAGAGGGATCCTGAGGCTGTGTAGGGATGAGACAACATGGTTGAAAGAAGGATTATAAGGATTTATTGGTACTACATATACCAAGAAGATGTATCTTTTTTTGGTAACTTAACAAATAATAACTTTATAGTTAAGCATGCTTGACTTTGAGTAGTATATGGATGGGTGCCCTTCTTAGAAGCTTCCTGGAAAACGTGTGAGTAAAGACAAAGCATGCTGAAAAGAGCTATGTCGGTTTATAGGGTCTGTCGATGATCCTGAAAGCATTTTGGGGCATTAAAAATGGTATAAGAGTCAGACCTCTCCCAATACGATGTGGTTAGGGAACAAACCAAGCGGAAGTTGGTGGGTGTCCAACACCAAAGGTCGAAGAAGGTGGATAGTGGATGTAACACTCGAGGGTGGAGAGCGGTCGCCGAATACATATCGGAATGAGAGGGATCTGGAGGTTGTGTAAGGATGAGACTGTATGATTGAAGGAAGGCTTATAAGAATTGATTGGTACTACGTATACCAACAAAATGCATCTTCTTTTTGATAACCTAACAAATACGAACTACATAGTTAAGCATGCTTGACTTGGAGTAGTCATTGGATGGCTGACCTTCTAGGAAGTTTCCCGAAAAATGTTTCAGTGAGGATAAAGCATGCTGAAAAGACAGTGTTGGTTTATGGGTTCATTCGGTAATCCTGAAAGTAGTCGGGAGCGTTACAAATGGTATCAGAGCTAGACCTCTCCTAGTAGGATGTGGTTCCAAGATGAATGAAGCGGAAGCTGGTGGGCATGTAACACCTGAGGCTGAAGAGGAAGAGAGTGGGTGTAACACTCTAAGCCGAATAGGGCGGAAAATGGTCACCATATTCACATTAGAATGAGAGGGATCTTAAGGCTATGTAGGGATGAGACTGCATGGTTGAAGAAAGGCTTATAAGGATTGATTGGTACTACCAATATAAATAAGATGCCTTTTTATTTTTGGTATCCTTGCAAATAAGAACTCCATATTTAAGCTTGCTTGACTTGGAGTAGTATTTAAATGGGCGGTCTTTTAGGAAGTATCCCAGAAAATGTGTGAATAAGGATAAAACATGTTGAAAAGACTTGTGTTAGTTTGTGGAGTCAGTCGGTAATCCTGAAAGTAGCATGAGGCATTACAAATGGTATCAGAGCCAAACCTCTCCCAATACGATGTGGTTCGGGGATGAACCAAGCGGAAGCTGGTAGGCATGTAACACCCGAGGCCGGAGAGGGTGGAGAGTGGATGTAACACTCGAGGCCAAATAGGGCGTAGAATGGTCGTCAAATTCATAACCGAATGAGAGGGATCATGAGGTTGTGCATGGATGAGACTTCATTGTTGAAGGAAGGATTATAAGGATTGATTGGTACTACCAATACAAAAAAGATTCCTTTTTATTTTTGGTAGCCTAACAAATAAGAACTCCATAGTTAAGCGTGTTTGACTTGGAGTAGTATTTGGATGGGTGATCTTTTGGGAAGTATCTCGGAAAACGTGTGAATGAGGACAAAACATGCTGAAAAGACTTGTGTTAGTTTGTGGGGTCAGTCGGTAATCCTAAAAGTAGCATGGGGAATTACAAATGGTATTAGAGTCGAACCTCTCCCAATACGATGTGGTTCGAGGATGAACCAAGCGGAAGCTGGTAGGTATGTAACACCCAAGGCCGGAGAGGGTGGAGAGTGTATGTAACACTCGAGGCCGAAAAGGGCGGGGAATGGTCGCCAAATTATGAATGAGAGGGATCCTGAGGTTGTGCAGGGATGCGACTTTATTGTTGAAGGAAGACTTATAATGATTTATTGGTATTACCTATACCAAGAAGATGCATATATATATATATATATATATATATATATATATATATATATATATATATATATATATATATATATATATATATATATATATATATATTTTCGTAGCATAACATATAAGAACTCCATAGTTAAGCAAGTTTGACTTGGAGTAGTATTTGGATGGGTGACCTTTTAGGAAGCTTCCCGAAAAACATGTGAGTAAGGATAAAGCATGCTGAAAAGAACCGTGTTGGTTTGTGGGGTCAGTCTGTAATCCTGAAAGCATTATGGGGCGTTAGAAATGATATCAAAGCCATACCTCTCCCAGTATGATGTGGTTTGGGAACGAACCAAGTGGAAGTTGGTGGGCATGTAAAATCGGAGGTCGAAGAAGGCAGAGAGTGGATGTAACACTCGAGGGAGGAGAGTGGTCGCCAAATTCTTATCGGAATGAGAGGGATCTTAAGGTTGTGCGAGGATGAGATTGTATGATTGAAGGAAGGCTTATAAGGATTTATTAGTACTACCTATGCCAATAAGATGCATCTTCTTTTCGAAATTGTAACAAATAAGAACTCCATAGTTAAGCATGTTTAACTTAGAGTGGTATTTGGATAGGTGACCCTCTGGGAAGTTTCCTGAAAAATATGTGAGTGAGGACAAAGCATGCTGACAAGATTGTGTTGGTTTGTGGGTTCAGTTGGTAATCCTGAAAGCAATCTGGGGCGTTACAATAGGTATCCGATTATGAAATATTGAACTTGTAATTCTCTAGAGAGAAGGTCTTTAATGTTGTGAAGAATCGAGACATAGTGATGCCAAACATTAATAGACTCTGAAATAAGTTTGATAGCAAAGTTAGTGTCATAATAACACATTAGGTCTTTGATGTCAAGTTTCCAGGCCATTCGTAAACCATGATATAATGCCATCATCTCAATATGAAGGATGTTAGAATAACCAATATTTCCCGTAAAACCGTGAACCCAAATACCAATGATATTTCAAATTAATCCACTAAAACCTGAGTCTCCAGGATTACTGAGGCTACTGTTATCAATATTCAAAATTATATTACTACCTTTGTATGCATTCCATATGATTGTTCTTGTTGGATGAGACATATTATGCTTGAGAAAAAATTTTAGCTAACAAATTTTCATCATTCACAATGATGAGTTTCCCTACCCCAGACTAGTTGGAAAACCAGAAAGAGGGGCTCTCATCCCCGACTCTAAATTCAAATCCATCTTTAAGATCTGAGAGAGATTTCATAATTTCATTCCAAGTAACTAATCCCGATTTATTTTTCATATTAAGGAACATTTTCTAACTTATGTACTTATGCTTTAAAACTTTGACCCGTGAGGAATCACAATTTCGGTGGAGATCCCAAACCAGCTTTCCCAACATAGAGGTATTGGCCTCTCTTGCTTTCCAGATCCCAAGACCACCCGATTTTTTGGGCTTAGTGATTTTATTTCAGCCAACGAGATTCACACCAGAGTTTGAATTTCCTCTCCATAAAAAATTCCTAGCCATCCTATTAATAAAATCACAAGTTGACAGAGGTATCCAAGCCACTTGTATATAATAATTTGGAATGGGGTTTAAGATAGACCTAACCAGAGTCAAGCAACCAACCTTGTTTAACAATTTATGTTTCCAAGACTATAACCTATGGCTTATTTTCTCCTCTAGGAACTCAAAGTTCTTGCGTTGAATACTACCATGTAACATAGGGAAACCCAAGTGCTTCTCTAGGGTAAGAGTTCGCTTGATACCTGTGTTAGAGACAATTAAATCCATTTTACTTCTCTTAGTGGTAGTGCATAAGAACACCTTTGATTTAACAACATTCACTTTAAGGCCATAAAATATGGCAAAATGATTCAAGATATCAGAAATGATCCCTGCTTGGGAGTTAGAAACCTTTGCAAAAAAAAAGAACATCATTGGTAAAAATAAATATGATAAAGGGGGTCCATTACGAGATAACTTGACAGGTTTCAAATAGCCTTCATCGACTTCCCTAATGATTTTCTATGATAATAATTCCATGTAAATAACAAATAGATGAGGTGAAAGGGGGCCACCTTGCTATAATCTTCTAGTCAGAATAAAATTTGCTAGTCGTCTCCCATTCCAAAGAATAAACATAGAAGAGCTAGTTACACAGTGCATGATCAACTTTATAATAATGGAAGGAAACATACTTCTGTTCAAACAAGATTCCAAGAAATCCAAGTTAACATGATCATATGTCTTTTCAATATCTATTTTGAACACCATGTCAGTTTTTTTTCTTTTTACATTTACGTATATAATGAATTACTTCTTAGAGGATAATGGTATTATCATTTGTTCCTTTACCAAGAAAAAAACTACTCTAAAAAGGTTCAATTATCTGATTTAGATAAGGATGCAATCTATTAATCATAATCTTTGTAATAAGCTTATAAATAGTGTTACATAAGTTAATGGGTATGAATTCCTTAAACTTTGGGGGGTAGTCTACCTTAGGAATTAATGCGGTAAAAGTCACAAAAGGAAATGGATGAAAGTTTCCTGTCACAAAAGCATCTGTTATAAGTTGAACAACGTCATCCCCAACTATATGTTAAAACTTTTTAAAGAAAATGCCCTGGAATCCATCAAAGCCAGACGCCTTAAAAGGGTTCATTTTATTCAGCATATAAATAACTTCTTCCTTCGTCACCTGTTGAGTCAAAGAGCGATGGGCTTCTTCAGTAAGGCTCGGGGCCATATTTTAGTCATCCATACTAGCGAAGAGTATATGAGATGTAGGGAAGAAAAGATATTTACAAATATTTAGTGCTTCTTCCTTGAGAATAGTATCATTATTGCACCAAATACCATTGGGAAGATGAAGGCCATGGACTGTATTTTTATGTCGCCTGATTACCGTCTTGGTATGAAAAATTTTGGTGTTCCAATCTCACAATTTAATCTAGTTATCTCTAGAATTTTGATACCAATGAATTTCCTCTTGCGTAAGGATCTCATCATACTCTGGTTGAAGCTCTTATTGGAGATAAACTAGTCTTGCCAAATATATTCTCTCCAAAGAATGTTAGATGCCCCTGAGTCTCTTCTCAATGTTGGGTTTCCTTTTGCCGGTATTGCTAAAAGTTTCATTATTAAAAAGGATAGAATCATGTTGCACATTTTGGAGACAAGATACGATTTCATATTGGGATTTCCCCCAAGCAATCTGGACTATATTGTAGTATTCCGAGTGAGTGATATAAGTTTCCTCAAACCTAAAAGGACGCAGCCCATGGTCTTGGAAGGGAAGGTCATACCTAAGGAGAATTGGGTTATGATTAGAATGAAATTTACACAACAACTCAACATATGCATTAGAGAAAGCCATGCGCCAAGCAACTTCGACCAAGGTCCTACCCATCTTGCAATAGACCATTCGATTACCAATACAGGGCCTATTCCAAATGAATTTCCCACAAATCATGTCTATTTTAACTAAACTACATTTACTAATGACATTCAACAAAGACGTTTCTATAGAGTAATTAAAATTACCTCTTTTTTGTTCACTTAGATGAATGATGTCATTAAAGTCTCCAATCAACATCAAAGGATCATTAAAAATGATGCTCTGGTCAATGAGCTGGAGCCACGGGTTAAGACGAGAAGCGTACATGGGACTAGAATAAATTCTAGTAACATACCAAGAGGAAGTTTCCAATGATATCTTGATAGTAATTGTATCCATAAAGACATCATATACGAAAATTACAATGTTACTACCATTCTGCTTTAACACCCAAATTTCCCCGAATTGACCATGTCAATCCACATAGTGAACACTTACATATCCAGCCTAGAAGGACGTGGTCTTATGAAAACCAATATGAGTTTCCATAATGATTAAAATGTTGGAGATTTTTTTCTAATCAAATTCATCATGTGTCTTTTAGCCTTATTATCAGAGGGCTCCTTGGATATTCCAAGAAAGCACGGTGACTTCTTTGAAATTTAACATAACCAGTCAAGTTTATGGAGGTGGCAAAGCAAGTCTTGGACATAAGAAGGTTTAGGTAGGAAATTCCAATTCAATTTGAGTTTCACGAATAACTTCTTCCTCTTAAGTAACATCACCCATCCATAGTGCATTGGTTATTTCCATCTGTCTGATTTGCTACTGGTTTAAAATGTGGAATGTTGTATCGTATGATGGTCTCCAAACCCAAATTTACTATGAGAATGATGGTGGTGTATGTAGAAGTGTTAAGCGCACATTTTTTGTGTTGGACAAGAATTAAAAGTTGGCCCAGTTTTGTTTGAACACCACTAATAGCATGACGTGGTTCCAAAATGGTTGACTTGGACTTGGCGCATTGGTCCCCTCTGCGTGCCGGTGTTACCTCATATTTTTGACACAAGCATTAATTATAAAGATGTGATAAGTTTTATGGTTTGATGATAGGTTTATTTATAGAATTGAGATGGTAAGATAATCCCATAAATATTTTGACAAATTCATTTGGTCAAAAGATGATGCCAACTTTGGTCGAAATTCTAAATCAGGCAGACACTAAAGGTTTGGTTGGTTTTGAGACTTAGTGGAACTCAGAGTTTTCTGAACTTTTGTTTTCTCCATGCAGTTGAATAAGGTGTAAGTGGATAAAATTAGACAGTTATTTGAAGACATGTGGAATCCTGTCGAAGTTGAAGTCTGCATGGAGACAAAGGTGTGGCATATTTTTCTTGGTCGACTATTGTAGACAGTTAACTTAAGACTAGTATATAAGTAAGCATCCACTTATGTTTTAAGGGTCCGCGATAAATTCTGTAAAACTCAAAGTATTTGTGTGTTTGCGAGAAAAAAGTCAATAATGTATGTAGATGCGTTCCATTTTTTTATAAATTAAAGTCTTTATTTTCAGTTATTTACTACATTGAATTTTATTTCAATTATCTTTTGTTTTTTTATATTTCGACTTCTGTGTCAAAATATGTTTCAAACCTTTGATTTTAACACAATATGTCCTGGGATCTTTTAGAGTTTAATCCCTTAAGTGAAATAAAACTTGTTTTTGTTTACCAAATTTATACTTTTTTTTTCATTTTTAAGAAAAATTAAATGAAAAGTTCTTCATTTAAGAGACTTCGCAAATTTATGAGTGTGCATGAGATTGAGGAGATGTAAGATAACAAAAAAAGAAGTTAGAAAACCAACGAGGAGATACGTTAGGAGAATGTTTAATCTAAAAAACAACAACAATGGAGAACAACCATACAATAACACAGGGCAGGCACATTTGTTGCAAGTTCGACTGAACCAATCGCTTTTATTGCTAGCACGACAACCATACCATCAACCATAGTCATGTCGTCAACCATGACTATATCGTCGATTGCACAAGAAGGAGTGGTATTTTCCCCCTCAATAAAACAGACCCGCCCAGTGACTCCTAGACCGACTATGTCAACCAACTTTGGACCTTTTGCCATAAGTTTCACAATGCCTATGCTTGGGCGTGAACAACCTTATGGTATGCCAACATCAATCATGGTAAACTTACATACTAACTCTTCGACATTTGTTGATAATGTTGTGAATGCATATTCTCCACTATTGGTATCAGGATTGGCTATATGTAACCTAGGTTGGACCATACAACCCTAACTAGGGATAGGATTCGGTTCCCAAGTGATGCCAACACTCACTACAAATTCTATGATGAAGATAAGACAACATATGTGCAAAAGTAACCATGATATGGTTAACATACTTACCTAATAGATGGGTACTATATTTAACCCTTTAATTCAAAATACGAATCAGATTTACCAACAATTGGCAACTCAAATAAATTAAATCGTCGATTTTTTTTGTGCCCCTCAGGCGCAAGCTCGACCAATTGTATAACCTAAAAGGGCTAGGCCGATTCGAAATGAGGGAATAGTTTTTGAAGAAAAAACAATAAATTAGGGACAACTAATTTCCCCCACACAGTTGAACAAAAGATGGATAGAGAAGTTGATAACCCGCCAGTTTTAGTGGTTAATCAAAATCAAGACGCCAACCAAGTGTGCCATCAAGTCCGACAGGGAAATATGGTAGGAGAGAATAATCTTGTAGCCATGGTCGAAAGAATAATGGCGCATAATGGTGTGAACATGGGTCTACAGAGGCTAAATTATGCGTCTCCTTTGTTAGAGTATGTGCTACAAACTGAACTCCCAAGGGGAGGAAAAGTCCCTAAATTCACCAAATTTATTGGTGATACTAATGAGTCTACAATCGAACATATCGCTCGATATTTGACTGAAGCGAGGGACATAGTGAATAATGAGAACTTAAGGATGACATATTTTCCTAGTTATCTTACAAAGAACACTTTTACTAGGTTTACAACCCTCCCTGCGGATTCCATTGATGATTGGACTCGTTTAGAAAGGTTGATCCATGAACAATTTTGTATGGAAAAATCTAAGATCAGTCTAAAAGAGTTGTCAAGTGTGAAGCGAAAGTTCGCTGAATCAATCGATGACTACCTTAATAGGTTCTGACTGTTGAAAACAAGGTGCTTTAACCAAGTTTCTTAGCACTAATTAGTCGAAATGGCCAATGAGAGCTTAGATTATTATATTAGAAAGAAGTTAGATAAACAGTATCTAAGGGATATGGCCCAGTTGGCAGATAAAGTTCGACAAGTCAAACAATTGAAGGCTGATAAAGCTAGAGTGAACAAAAGTAAGAAAGAGCAGGTGGCTTACATCGACATAGAAGAAAATGACCTAGCGTGAGATGTAAAATATAACCATGTCGAAGAAAACGAGGTCGATTTGTCTGAATTGAAGCCATGACCCTCATACGTGTGTAAACTTCTTACACCAGCAAATGGGAAGAGATATTTGATTTTTCTTTCTTGCAGGTGGCCAAATTTTAGTGCCTAAGGGTGCAAAAGTGCCACCATTAGAACAAAGAAATAAAAAAGGGTTTTGTAAATATCATAATTTGGTGGGGCATAAAAAAATTACAATGTTTTCTTTTCAGGGATCTTGTGCAAAGTGCTCTAAATAATGGGAGACTGAAGTTCGCCATGGGTAAGGCACCCATGAAGATAGATTAGGATCCACTGCAAGCCGGAGAAGCCAGTTACGTTGAACTAATAGAGGTCAACATGGTCGATACCACTGAAGATTTCGACATGGAAGCTGAAGATAAGGTTGTCGGGGGCAGTGAGAATCAAATAGAGTCTGTCTACCCAAAAGCCGAAGAGGATTTGCTTGATTTCCTTCACTGCTGCAGAGCTAAGGATTTGAAGGTGATAATTTTCCTAAGGTGCAGTGAAATGTTCGAAAAGAAGAATGCTAGGAAGATGGAGAGCACTCGACAGGTACAGCAGAAGGAGAACTGGAAGATGAATAAACCTTAGTACCATTTTTACAAAAGGGGAGTTCCCTATAAGAACTAGTAGTTTCTGACTTGTCAGAGGGGCAAGCCTGGCAGTTATGTGCCAACATCTAATGCTCCCCAAGGGAAATGGGTGAGGCCTTCTGACAAGGAGGAATTTGACCACTAAAAATGAAGAATTTTCGAGATGGGTAGAGGTTCTTCACTGATGTATCGAGAGAAGTTTCAAGTATCAGAGAAACATTTCTACGGTCCCATCAACTACAAAGGGAAGAACCCAATGTTGAGGACCTAGTGAAGGAGATTTTAAAGGGAAAAAAGTTGAGAAAGAGGCTGCCGAATCAAGTAGTAACAAATTGTACCAAAGTCAAGTGAGTGACCAGGTCAATAAACCAGTTGGGAGGCAGTTATTTCCCCCCAAACCAGTCAAGTCAAAGGGGAACGTAAAGGAGGAGGTACCACCCAAGGAAGATGAGTTGGTAATTGATAATTTTGATTCATGATCAGAGGTTGATTTCAATGTGATATGCATAATGGTGTCGGTGCTTCCAATGGAGTATGAATGTGTCACAGAGGTGTCTAAACTAGTGGGTCGTGACTAAGATGAAACGGTGAGGCACAAACCTGTGTGCTACTTTGTAATGAACAATGACTGCATCGAAGAGTAAAATGCATTCTTTGAAAGATCGAATGAAGGAATGAAGAGTCACATAAAGCCTTTTTTCATAAGAGTTAAAGTCGAAAAGACTATAGTGAATAAGATTCTAGTTGATTGAGGGGTTGTTGTTAACCTTATGCCTCATTTTTTGTTAAGAAAGATAGGAAAACATGACACTAACCTGAGGCCACACAACATGGTGTTTTATAACTATGAAGGAAAAATAGGACATACGATGAGAGTTATTCAGGTCCATGTGACAGTTGGATCGATAACTCAACCTACTGTTTTCATGGAAATTGCATCGAATGTGAGCTATAATATACTCCTTTCTCGGAAGTGGATACATGGTGTAGGAGTTGTACCTTTGTCGCTCCATTAAAGGATAGCAATTTGGAGAAATGACAAAATTGTGGAAAATGTGGAAGCAGATCAGGGGTATTTCATGGTGGAGGTAAATCATGTGGATAAAAGGAATTTAGATAACATTGCACCTTTCTCCCCATTAGGGTTTATGTATATGCCTTTAGAAGAGGAATTATATTCTCTCGGGCTTCATCCAACCCATGGATTCATGTAGGATAGAGAAATTATGAATGAGAGAAGTTACGACGCCATTCGACCAATTGGTTGGGGTGACAAATTCGATGATGATGTATGAGTTCGAAGCTTTAAAGCGAATTTCAGATTATATAGACGAAAATAGTTTAAAAGAGACCTTAGAGGTTGTGGTACCACATATGGTTTTTGAAGCCAAAGAATTAAAGATATTCAATGTGGGGCAAAGAATAAACATTGAGCCCAAACCACTCGAAGAGCCGCAATCAGTGGGCATAGAAAATGATGGCATATGAAGCCAATAGCTCGACTAAATCTATGATGATGAGCCTCTGAGATTTGAAAAGGATCATGTTGCATCAATAATAAAGTTGCAGCCCTAGGATCCATTGGAAGAAGTCAACTTGGGAAATGAAACCAATAGAAGACCGACGTATATCAGTGCCAACATCGACCCAGGTTTGAGATTATATGTAATTATTTTACTTTGAGAATTTAAAGATTGTTTTGCTTGGGATTATAATGAAATTCCAAGTTTAAGCAGAAAATCGATGGAGATGAAGCTGTAAATAATAGCTGGTAAAAAGTCGGTCAAGTAGATGCTGAGACGATTTGCACCATAGGTGATGTCAAAGATAAAAGAGGAGATCGAAATACTCCTAAAAACAAGTTCATAAGGACAACAAGGTATGTCGAATGGCTTGCAAAAATCGTTCTAATGATTAAGAAAAATGAAACATTGAGGGTTTGTATCGACTTCAAAGATCTGAATTGTCATACCCTAAGTTTTTCACTTGCATCAGCATAGCATAATCGTTTTATCTTATCATGCATTTCATCAGTCAAAAGCATTTCACCAGGGTTTAGATGAAAAGTCAAGAGTTATAGCATTTTATATGATCTTGATGACATTCATTCAATCATCTGTTGATTAAGAAGTCAAAAGACCTAATCTCAATGCACCGTCAATTACATTTCATCTTGCTTTAGAGTTTCAGAGGGGGACAGTCAAGAGTATTATCATCATATGAATCTTTGTAGGGTTTTGATTGTGTTTGAGAATCAGGAGTGAATGGTCCAAGAGCGATTCATTTACATCTGATTGTCTATTCATAATTTCTTGATTAGTAATCAAGGCATTCACACGACATCTGCATTTTTTATTTATTATAACATGCATTTTGTTCCGTATAATGCTTAAAGTATTAGCCAAAATGATTTTTCAGATCTACAGACAGATTAGTTGAATCAATTTTCAAATGTACGTCAAATTAACGGGCAAAAAATTTCAAAATTAAACTTGCAGACGTTAGTTTTCTTAATCTACGGGTCGCGTAGTTTAACCTGGCGTGTTCGTTTTAATTTTTCGACTACTTTTTTTATCGCATTTTAATTTTTCAACTACTTTTAACCGGTCATTTTTTATTTCAAAACCTGTATGTTTCCGAGACGTTTATTCCATGTTGATCATTTTAGTGCATTCAGCTTAATTTTTCAAGCATTTTTATGGCCTACTTTTATTCATTTTTAATCCTTTTATTTTTATTTTCTAGTCAAAATAATCATGTAATTAATTAGGATTAATTGAATATTTAGATTGAATTTATTTTGAGTAATGGTATTTATTTTAATTACTAAAGTTTGTGTCTAATATATTCAAAATAAAATAAAATAAACAAAATAAACGAGGATAAAAGAAGAACAAAATAAAAAGATATCCTCCACTCATTTTTGGACCACGTGTGTAGCAGTAGCTGGCAGAGAAAAAAAAAACGATTTGTTTTAGGGATGGAAGATCCAAACGCGGTGCAAAGGCTGATGCTTGTTCATTTTAGAAACTCTCTCTCTCTCTCTCTCTCTCTCTCTCTCTCTCTCTCTCTCTCTCGTATTAAAGGATGTGTGGGTCATTAGCAAAAGAAAAAAGAAAGCGTTTTCCCAGGATACATAAATCAAACTCACCATCTTCATCATACTCCCTCTTCATTCACTCCTCATGTCTCTCTTTTTTTCTCCACATCAAACAATAACTAAACTTATAAACCCTCCACATAAATCATCACCACCTTGCTCAACATAACATTACGCCAAACATTGGTTTCTTCCTTGATAAACCATAACCTTTAGTGACCAACACAACCTACAACTTTTGATTCACAACTCACATAACACCATAAACTTTCCTTCTCCAACAAAACAACACCAAACACAATAATCGTATTCCCTCTCATAAAGCTTCAACTTACCTACAACCTTGCGCGCCATCGTGAACACACGATGCCGAACAATAAACACTCCATTGTTTTTCAATTGTCGCTCACTCACCATCCCACGAAACCACCACGGCCAAGCAACTCGCGTCACCCTCAACCTTCAAACTACATCCATTATCTGTCTGTGTTCCTCACACCAAACAAAACCTCACCATCCAACTGCCACAACAAAACCAAATCGCCGTGAACCACCATAAACACCCTGCATCATCATCATCACCATCAATTTATTTTAGAGAAAGGGTGAAGGAAATATTGTCTTTCATTTTCATTGGTCATGTTGTTGTTGATTGACTAAAGAGCATTGAGAGTTGTTTTTTTTAATAAATTTTTTGTTGATTTTTGAAATTACTTTTTTTTAAGAATAAAGTATTGTTGGTGTTACAATAATTATTAATGTTATTGATTATTATTATTATTATTAATTTTTGATTACCATTATTAATTATTATTATTGTTGATTATTATGGTTTACTAATTATTATTATTATTATTGATTATTATTTGTTTTTATTTATTATTATTGTTTTATTATTGTCATTATATATTTATTTTTGTCATTATTGATTATTGATAATTATTATTATTGTTGTTATTATTATTATTACTATTATTATTATTATTATTATTATTATTATTTACTTTTATTATTTATTATTATTGTTATAATTATTATTTATCTATTATCATTTTATATTTATTAATTAATTAATTAATTAATTTTAAAATTGTTAAAAAGAAAATTCGATTTAATTGTCATATCAGTTTTTCACATATGCATTACATATTCAGAGTTAAAAATTCAAATTAACTTCAGAAACTATTTTAACACATAAAAATTTATTGATCGGCCTCAGATAGGGTGATTCCTACATGAATCAATTATGATTGCTTAACATAACGTTAAATTTTTTAGTTTAAATGTCGTTTCATTTTACCTTAAATTTTTTTGCTTAAATAATCGGTTTTTCACAGATGCATTGAAGTTTCAGAGTTAAAAATTCAATTTAACTTCAGAAATTGCTTAAATGCATAGAGTTTTGTTGACCGGTCTCAGATAGGATGATTTCTACATAAATCGCGTTACGATTGCTTAATAGAGTGCAAAATTATATAATTCAAATTTATGATTTTTATTTCAGGTCCCTTGGCTTTCTCTTGGGCCTTCTTACAACGAGATTTTTTTATTATTTATAGTTTTTTATTGCACTTGTATAATTAATTATTGTGCCGTATCACCCCATTCAACAAATTGTACCCCAATTCCTATAATTTCCTTTTTATTATTATTATCTCAGTTGATTGTTAATTCAAAGATTAAAGTCAAAAACTGTCAGAAAAGAACAAAAAATAATAATAAACACTCGATCCAATATCGAGTCTTTTTCCCACATCGAATCCAAATTGAATACAAAGTCGAGCATCTCTCCCCCGATTAATCCAAAATCTTTTCATAAATCAACTTCAGACACTTGATCTAATACCAAGTTCCCCCCTATTTTTTTAAAGCTTTTTCACAATAAAAATGGAAGAATATGACTAGGTTTAGACTTTCTCTTTCTCAAATATTATGACACAACAATAGAGCTTCCTGTATGAATAATCATCTTCCGTTAATAAACTTTGACTTAATTTTCCATACATTTTCATAAATAAACTTTTGGATGAAAGGAGAGTGATTGGGCTCAGGCCTCTTCCTTTTCGGGCATTTGAGCATTGTAGTAGAGCTCCATATTTGGATGTATGTCTCCACTTAAAAGCAACTTAACCAATCAAACTTTTTTCCCGCCCTTGTGCGACTTTGAAAACAATTTTTTTAGAAAAGAGTATGCTTTATCCATTTTGACGCGAAACGAACAAAGACTTCAGCCTCCAATAGCGAGAAACAAGTAAAGGTTTAACCTCTCAAATGTGATATAAGCATCACTCTCTAAAAGCAATCAATCTAGTAGTTCTTTCTAAGTAGAACTACGTAGCCTTGAGTTCTCCATAGCACCTAGAGATACGTAGGAGCAAGCTTTTGAAATCTTGTCAGGCACCCCTTTAATAAAAAGTGTTCTTTCTTTTTCTCTTTTGTCACTCAATAAGTAGAAGATCGTAAATAATATCACGCTAATACTCTTGCACAAAACTAATTAAATGGGTCTCGTTGAGTACAACGGATGTGAGGGGTGCTAATACCTTTCCTTTCATAACTGATTCCTGAATCCGATTTGGTTACAACGACCAGTTTCTTTTTTGTTATTTATAGCTTTTATCGATATTTTCCCTTTCCCTCTTTGGGAATAGATAAAGTTCAGTGGCAAATCTATTTTATTTATATTTCGAGTGTTCCTTATGCTCGGGTATTTTTCGTGTCGCGACATGAATGCAGCAACCCCTAAGGACGAATACCCAATGCATGTCACTGAGATGTTGGTCGACTCAATAGTGTGTTTCAATTATCTTAGTAAGCTTGATGGTTATTCTGGTTATAACCAAATATTTATTGCAGATTAAGATGTTCTGAAGATGGCATTTCGATGTCCAAGAGCCTTAGGCACTTATGAGTGGGTCATAATTCCATTTGGCTTGAAGAATGTTCGTGCGACATACCAGATGGTGATGAATTCAATTTTCCATGATTATATCGAAGCTTTTAAGCAAATATATATTGATGATATAATCATTAAGTCAACGTTGGGAAATGGTCACCCTGACCATCTTCGACACTCATTCAAAAGAATGAGGAAGTACGAACTAAAAATGAATCCTCTCAAGTGTGCTTTCTATGTGAAAGCCAACAATTTCCTTCATTTTGTTGTCCACAAGAAGGGCATCTAGATAAACCAGAATAAGGCCAAAGCCATCAGTGAGACTCAGTCATCTTCAACCAAAAAAGAGCTCCAATATTTATTGGGTAACATAAATTTTTTGAGGAGGTTTATTTCAAATGTTAGTGGCAAGATTTGAGCATTCTCGCTGTTACTTTTCCTAAAAAAGGAAGAGTTCAAGTGGCAAGAAGAGCATAAAAAGGTCTTTGGCGAAATAAAGGAATACTTGATAAACCCTTCCATTTTGTCTCCTCCTGTTAGGAATAAGTGCATGTGATGGTATATTTCTGCTTCAGACTCGACAATAGGAAGCATGTTAGCACAAGAGGATGATAATAGTGTCGAAATGGCCATTTATTACATCAGTCGAGTTTTGAATGATGCAGAAACTAGGTATAGTCTTATAGAAAATATGTGTCTTTGTTCGTATTTCTCATGTATGAAGTTAAAAAATATATAAAACCAGATGATATTTACGTCTCTTCGCATTTTAATATTATCAAGCATATGTTATCTAAGCCAATTCTACATAATCGAATTGGAAAATGGGCTCTTTCCCTAACTGAATATTCTCTAACATATGTGCCTTTAAAGGCAATGAAGAGGCAGGTGGTCGCCAACTTCATCGTAGATCACAGAATAGTCGAGGCACCTCAAAACTATTTTGAGCTAGAACCCTGGAAGTTATACTTCGATGGATCCAGCCATAAAAATGGAAATGGCATTGGGATTTTGATATTCACCCCTAATAAAATTCCGACAAAGTTCAAATACTAAAATGATGGCTCTTTCTCAAATAATGAGGCCGAATACAAAGCTTTGATAGTTGGCCTCAAGATTTTTCTGGACTTGGGGGGAAAAAGAGTTGAAGTGAGAGGACACTCTTAATTGGCTGTTAAGAAAATAACAAAGGAGTACAAATGTATAAAGGAAAACTTGATCATGTACTATGTTATAGTAAACCGACTGATTAAGTGTTTCAATTTTTTCGACATTCAGCGTGTCCCTCGACTAGAAAATTGAGACGCAAATGAGTTGGGGCAAATTGCCTCAGGGTACAAGGTGGAAAAGGAAAAGTTAAAAAAGTTGATTGAGATTCGAGGAAGAGTAAAATCAACAAGGTTATCTCCCTCAGATTTGTCGATGGCGAAGTTAGGGTCAACAGATCCTGAAAACTTTGAGATCTTTACCATTGATAATTTCACTGATATTGACTATCGAAGACCAACCGTCGAGTATTTAGAGAATCCAATAGGATCAACTGATCCAAAGGTTAAGTACAAGTCTCTAAGTTATGTTATCATAGGGAACATATTTTTCAAGAAAACACCTGAAGGTATTTTGCTCAAATGTCTTGGAAAAATGGGGCATATTTAGCAGTATCGAATGTGCATAGTGGAGCATGTGATACCCATCAAGTCGGACACAAAATGAGATGGTTGTCGTGTCGACAAGGTTTTTATTAGCCTACAACATTAAAAGATTATATTGCATTTGCCAAGGGATGTCAAAACTATTAAATACATGCATGCATTCAACATGTTCCTGCAAGTGAATTACATATGATTGTGAAACCATGGCCCTTCAGAGGTTGGGTTTTGGATTTGATTGGCAAAATCCGACCAACATCATCGAAAATTCATAAGTACATCTTAGTAGGTATTGGTTACTTTACTAAATGGATAAAAGTATTTCCTTTAGTCAATGCGGACCAAGAGGCAATAAAATATTTCATCCAAAGGCATATTATTTATAGATTCGGAATCCCTGAGACCATTACAACTGATAAAGGATCGGTGTTCACTAGTCAAAGTATGCAAGAATTTTCCTCTAAGACGGAGGTTAAATTATTAACATTTGCGCCTCTTATGCCCAAGCAAATGGCCACGTCGAGGCATCCAATAAAATCATCATTGGCCTGATCAAGAAGCATGTGGGGAAGAAGTCAAGAAATTGGCATAAAATCATGAACCAAGTTTTATGGGAATGTCGAACGTCTTCTAAAGAAGCAACAAATACTACCCTCTTTTGATTGACCTACGAGCATGATGCCATCTTACCGGTTGAAATATATTTACAGTCGACCAGGATTCAGAGGCAAAATAAAATTCCATCTAATCATTATTGGAACTCATATCTCAGGTTTTTAGGCAGTTCCTTAAGTTCTAAGATTGGTTTCTTAGGGCATGGCATAGGATCTGGGGTAAGGGATAAACATTCGTAAAGGTTATCAGTGA
This sequence comes from Lathyrus oleraceus, assembly GCF_024323335.1. NCBI lineage: Eukaryota > Viridiplantae > Streptophyta > Magnoliopsida > Fabales > Fabaceae > Lathyrus > Lathyrus oleraceus. Next base: position 636,166,336 of record NC_066583.1, read on the forward strand.
TGTAGGGTTTTCTAAAGTCATCATCTTCCAATATGAGAGTTGATGGTAACTTAATTGTTTTTATGATTTCTTCTTGTTCTAATTCCCTAACGCACTCATCAATGATATCTAAGGCATAACATGCGTCTCCCATCACAAGTGCCATAAGAAATTTCGAAAATATAAATTCTATTTTCTCGTCACCTACCTCAAAGGTCAATTTTCCTCTCTTGACATCTATTATGGCTACTGCAGTTGATAAGAATGGTCTACCTAGAAGGATTGGTATATCATTGTCCTCTTTGATGTCCATGACAACAAAATCAGTAGGGATAAATAGCTGACCTATCCTAACAGAGACATCTTCTAAAATGTCTATCGGATACTTAACAGATCTATCGGCTAACTGAAGTGACATCTTAGTAGGCTGTAATTCTCCTAAGTTTAACCTCTCACAAACCACTAAAGGCATTAAGCTCACACTAGCTCCTAAGTCTAGAAAAGCTTTTTCAATGACATGACTACCCAAAAGACAGGGAATGGAGAAATTTCCAGGATCTTTATCTTTTTTGGCTAACTTATTCTCGGAAATAGAATTGCATTCCAAAGGCTTCGGATCGTCAAGTTTACGTTTGTTGGTAAGGATGTCTTTGAGAAACTTTACATAAGAAGGTATTTGGGTGATGGCTTATGTGAAAGGGATTTCTACGTGAAGTTTTTCTATAACTTTAATAAATTTTTGATATTGGTTATTAATCTGGGTTTGTTTGAGTCTTTGCGGGTATGGTATAGGTGGTTTATATGGCGGGGGTGGTACATATGTTTTATCCTTAGGTTCTTCTCCTTTTTCTTGACCTTTCTGTTTTTCAGATTCCTCTGGTTCCTTTACTTCATCTGTGGGTTTGGTATATTCCTTAGAAGTTTCGGGTTCGCTCAATCTTGGGTTTGGTGGCTCATCATAAGCGTTCCCGCTTCGTAGGGTAATGGCATTGGCTTGCTCTCTCGGATTTTGTTGAGGTTGTCCAGGGAACTGTCCTCTAGGTGTGGTCTGGGGGGCTTGGTTTAAAGCTACCTGAGAGATCTGGGTTTCAAGCATCTTGGTATGAGTAACTATTTGGTCAACCTTGGTTCCTAACTGAGTAATCAGTTCGTTAACGTGAATGTTTTAGTTCATGAACTCTTTGTTTTGTTGGGTTTGAGCAGTGATAAAAATTTCCATAATTTTCTCAAGGCTCGGCTTTGGTGGTACAAGTTGCATAGGTTGATTTGATCTTGGGGCTTGGTAACCAGGTTGTCTCGGAGGTGCATTATTTTGGATAGGATTATTGTTTTTATAGGAGAAGTTCGGGTGATTCCTCCATCCAGGGTTATAGGTATTCGAGTATGGGTTCCCTTGGGTGTAGTTCACTTGCTCAGAGTGGGTTTCGTTTAATAGACTGCATTCTGCAGATTGGTGTCCTTTGGTTCCACATATCTCACAATCTGACGAAACTGCGGCTACAGTACTCGGGTTTATGCACATATGCTCGACCTTGAGGGCTAATGCGTCCATTTTAGCTTGCATCATGTTTATAGAGCTTAGTTCATGCACTCCTCCTTGGGCTTCCTTCTTCTCGATTGTCGCTCGTTCGACTCCCCATGATTGATGGTTTTGAGTCATATCCTCGATGAGGGCACTAACTTCAGGATAAGGTTTGTTCATCAGAGCACCGCCTGCGGCGGCGTCGATGGTCATCTTAGTGTTATAATAAAGTCCATTATAGAAGGTTTGAATGATTAGCCAATTTTCTAAACCATGATGTGGGCATGCTCTTAACAACTCTTTATATCTCTCCATAGCTTCGAACAACGATTCTCCTTGGTTTTGGGTAAATCTAGTTATATGGTTTCGAAGAACGACGGTCTTACTCGGGGGAAAGTATCTAGCAAGGAATACTCTTCTAAGGTTATCCCAAGTCGTAATGGAATTGGGTGGAAGGGAATCTAACCATGATAGGGCTTTATCTCTGAGGGAAAAAGGGAATAATCTTAAACGTATTGCCTCAGGAGAAGCTTCATTGGTTTTAAAAGTGTCTGCTAATTGGAGAAATATTTTTAAATGTTGGTTTGGGTTCTCAGTAGCGAGACCTGCAAATTGTCTCTGTTGCACTAGTTGCAACAGAGAGGGTTTAAGTTCGAAATTATTGGCTGGGATGGTTGGGTTAACTATACTAGAACTAGGTTCTTCGTTAGATGGTTGGGCGAAATCCTTAAGAGGTCTTTGGTTTTGATCTTCGGCCATAGCTCTCCTAATTCTATGGAAGAATAAACGTGCACGAGCGTAACGTTCAAGTTCCGCCAGAGGGTATACTAAGATTCTGGTGCTGCGAGTTATTTGCATTGACCGGCGGGCAATAACCTAAGTCTAAACGATATAACAACAGGGTAATGAAATTTGACGAAATTGGTCCCCGGCAACAACGTCAAAAACTCGATGCGTGCTTTTCGCAAGTATACGAATGCGTCAAAGGAATATTAAAGATTGTCGAATCCACAAAGACCAAGTGTCAATCTATCGTTATCTATTGTTATGGTGTTTATCTTAGGTAATCAAAAATAGGGGTTTTTAGAGTGTGCAATGAAAAGTAAAGTGTTGAATAAAGTTCAATTAATAAAGACAGGCTCAAATGCAATTCACATAATCAATTAATAATCCAAGTACTTGCTAATAGAACTACTTATGGGCAGTGTTTCCTACTTTGAAAAGAACTAATTTAACAGGAACTGTCGCTTTCGCGTATTCAGAACCGAATTGTGCTCCCTAATCAAACCCTCTTAGTGTCACTTATAAAAAGGCGTGCATTGCGTTAGAGTAGTAAACCTATTTTTAAGAAATATAGTATCTTGACTAAGTTGAAAAGTATTTTAACCTGGATTTCTTAACCAAAAGAGGTTCTCATGAACCAGACTCTAAACTTATAAACGCGTCCGAAAATAGTTTTAAAATCTCTTTTCTTCTTAAGTTAAAAACTCCTAATGAACTAAACAAAGCGTTTTCGCTGTTTTTGAAATAGTTAAAAACAATTAAGTTTAAAAAGACGTTGGACGGCTTTCGATCTTACCCAACGGAAATTAAGTGCGGGAAAACTTAAGTTGAAAGTTAAAATAGCCATTAAGTGTTTCTACGAACAATTGTACGGATTATCGGTTTAATTACGATCCTTACATTCTAACCTTATAGATTTAGTTAGACATGATAAAGTAAAGGTGCATTTTAATTTAAATAAAAGTAGTGCGAGTGCGGAAAATAAATAAAAGTAGTGCGAGTGCGGGAAATAAATAAAGTAAAGTGAGTGCGGGAAATAAATAAAAGTAGTGTGAGTGCGGGAAATAAATAAAGTAAACCGAATGCGGGAAATAAATAAAGTAAAGACAGTGCGAGAAAATAAATAAAGTAAAGTGCGAGTGCGGGAAATAAATAAAGTAAAGCGAGTGCGGGAAATAAATAAAGTAAAGACAGTGCAAGAAAATAAATAAAGTAAAGTGCGAGTGCGGGAAAATAAAATAGATAAAGGCAAAGTAATAAAAACCTGCTCCAATCGGAGGGTTGAATAAAATGCAAAGCCGAAATGAAAATGGCGGCAAAATTAACTTCCTTCCAAAGTGCTCCAAACTCGATTACAAACTCGATCACAAAACTCGATTACACAATTGTGGTAACACCCCAATGCAAAGCGATTACCACTTTAAAATACTGAATATATGCCTAAGTGAAACTAAGTTTGCTCTGAGTTTGCCTCTGCTCTAAGTTTGGATGATTAAACAAATGAATTCAATTCTCTATTTATAGGCAAGTAAAATGATGGAAATGACAAGGATGCCCTTCAGTTTGAATTTGGGAGGGAAAACTTTTTCTCTTGTGGCGCCCCCCACAAGTCCATGGCGCCCCCCACAAGGCCAATATGTGGCGCCTTAGTGGAAGTAGTGGGGAACGTGGCAGTTGAGGGAAGTTGAGCTAGGACACGTCATGGCAGGGTCCATGGCGCTGGCCATAGTGGGAGCCACAAGTGTAAAATGTTGAATTTTAGGGTTTTTAGCTCATTTTCACTCCTTTTCTCGATCGGGGCTCCGATTAAAGTAAAAACCTGAAAACAAAGAGAAATATAGTAATAACACAACAAAATAACAATAAAACTACTAAAATGCATGCGAAATCGGAGTCGAAAATACGGTGAATTTCAGTGTCATCAAACTCTCTCACACTTAAACTCTTGCTTGTCCTCAAGCAAAACACTAGAAAGTTCATATAAGAAAAATTGGTGTCAACGAGTGTTTCGGGCTAAAAAGGTTCTAAGTTCAAGTCGGGATGCAGTGATAGATACTAACTGAGTGAACTAAGGGTATCATGATTGTCGCAACCCGAAAAATACGGTGGTGCGAAAAAAAACAATCGGCGAAAGAAAAAGATGACAGAAGAGTCGCCACCGTGCGTTATTTATCCCAAAGGAGGGAAAGGAAACGCTCGAAGTAAACCTGGAGAAAAGGACAGGAAAAGACAAGGTCTCGCAACCAAATCTTGGGTTCGGGAGTCGATTATGCGAAGGGAAGGTATTAGCACCCCTACGCATCCGTAGTACTCTACGGGATCCACTCTTGTCGTTTCTTGTCTAAAGGGTGTGTGTTTATCTAATGTACTATTTACTAAAAGGGTCAAGAGAAAAATGACTCGCACAGATATCGCATCCACTGCATACGTATCTCATCTGGAATGAGAATCAGAGTCTTCGTAGCTCGGCTACCTATGGGTTAAAGAGGAGTGTGCTCGCTAAGACATCGCGTCTTATGCCTACGTATCTCATCGGGAATGAGAATCAGAGCAAAACGTAGTTCAAACTAACTACGGGAATGAGGGTCTCGATTGCACTTAGGGCAAGAGAAAAGGAAAGTCTCGATCGCAACGAGGGCGAGAGAAAGGGATCGCAACGAGGGCGAAAGCAAACAAGGATTAGTTGTTAGTCGTTAGTCAAACTCGGCAAGACATCGCATCTTGTTCCTACGTATCTCATCTGAATATGAGAATCAGAGTTGACGTAGTTCGGCTCACGCACGCCAAACAAAACAAGACACCTACACACAAAAAGGTGGCAAACATGGAGCCCGACTGCCAATCACTGGACTTACATCAGCATCCGAACCAAAACACACACAAAAGGGCAAACGTGGAGCCCGACTGCCAATCACTGGACTTACATCAGCATCCGAACCAAAACACACACAAAAAGAAAAAGAAAGGTGCCCGGAGTGGTCTCGCACGACCACCTGCCTACATACCTCGTCTGGAACAAGGATCAGGGCGATGTAGTTCCCCTTCATAGGGGAAAGGATGAACACACAGACTAACAGGGAGTCGGGAACTCGAGCCTGATAGCTGTCAAACAAAACACACGCAAAAAAAGAAAAGGGTGCCCGGAGAGATCTCGCACGATCTCCTGCCTACATACCTCGTCTGGAACAAGGATCAGGGCGATGTAGTTCCCCTACATGGGGGTTGCCATCTGAATATGGACTTACAAAGGAGGACATCAGTTGTGTCAAAAGAGAGTGGGCAATGTGTTCACGCCCTAGCAGTAGGTGTCGCAGCTCGCTGAATCGAGTCTTAGGCGGTTACCTCTTTGCAATAGGACGGACTACATGCCACAGGATCGGAGACGCTCGGAAAGGTCTAGAAGTGGGGAAGCTCTGCCCTAGAGTTGTCATGCAATGTGTACTTAAGTGTTTAGGATTTACAAATGGGAATATCTACCTAATGTTAGCATGCAAAGGAATGTGGGAATCCTACCTATGTTATCATATAAAAGGATATGGGAATCCTACCTATGTTATCGTACAAAAGGATATGGGAATCCTACCTATGTTATCATACAAAGGGTTCTATCTAATGGGTGCTACCTAAACGGAACAAGAATCGACGAATGGAGCAAGGAGAGGAATGGGGTAAAGGTAGATGGCGATGCATGAAGCAATCGACTTACAAGGTTGATGGCGATGCATAAAGCAATCGGCTTACAAGGTTGATGGCGATGCATAAAGCAATCGACTTACAAGGTTGATGGCGATGCATAAAGCCATCGACTTACAAAAGGGGTGGATGAATACGTGCTGGTTCTGTTAGGTTTTGAAAAATGATTACTCGACGTTGGATCGAGGTTTTGATCTTGTTTTGAAATGGTTATCGGGTGTTCATTTTAATTCTTGTATTAACAGGTGAATAAAGAATGAAAGAGTAAATTTTATACATTTCATGGGAGAGGGGTACATTTGTTATGAATAGGGGTTGTTCATGGCAAACAAACAATAATAATACATGCCTCATACACCATACAAGTAGGCCACAGTTAATCAAACAATTAAGATATAAACAAGTATATAATCGGATCAAATAATCAAAGAATGAAATAATAAAGCATTAAACAATGTATGAGTGTAAGTGCAAAGGAACCGGCTCATTGTAAGAAAGCCCAAGAGTAAGCTATGTGAGGTCGACGGCGATGCTTAAAAAGCAATCGACTTACAAGGGTGTAAAAAATGGGCTCGATATTAAATCGAGAAAAGTATGATTTTTTTATAATTTTAAAAAATGGTTTTGAATGAATGATGAAATTAAATTTACATTATTAACAAATGAGACTATGAGTATAATAAGGACATAAACATAAAGAGAAATGAAAATGCTAAAAGAAATAAAACACCAAGGAAATGCCACACATGAGTATTGAACCCACCCCACTCAAGACTATGATACTACCCTTCTCCACCAGGCCACCCATGGTTATTTAATATTGTGATGCTACTTTAAATATATAAATCAAAATAGATTAAACATTAGAATAAAAAACTAAAAAAAAAAAAAAAAAAAGAGTCTGTTGGACTACCGGTAGTTAAACCCAGCCGCTTGGCTGTTGGGTTTTTCAAGGGAATATGAATTGAAAAAAAGGAAATATTTATTAACTACTTAGGAATTTTAAACGTGTTTTTTTTTAATGTTTTCCCAAAGTCTATTATGCTAGCAACATATAAAGAAACAAGTAGAAAAGTTCAACAAAAAGAGAAAAAAACGGGAACAGTAACCCTTCGTTGCCTTTGAGTTCTCTCCATCTCAATCCAAAGCTCTCACTCAATCGCTCTCTCATGTATCCAAAACCTCTCTCTCTCTCAAAATTGCTCACCAGCGAACCCTCTCTCACTCGAACTCAAAGAAAACTCCCTCTGCTCTCGCGTCCCCAACCTTCGCTCATCTTTCACAATCCCTCACACAATCGCCCAAAACCCTCTCACTCGCGCTCTCTCTATCTCGACTCAACGTATCTCTCTCGCCCTCAACCCCATTCCCAAATGCATAAAACCCACAGCTTAAAGGAACCTGAAGTTTACCTCCGATAGCGATTTGGTAGTGACGATGAACGATGAAGCCAAAACTTCACTCTTTCGCCTCTCCGATCCGGGTATCTTTCGATTTGGGATTTAGGGTTTTTGTGTTTTGAAATTCTCTTCGCCGTCTCCTCCTTTTTCTGATTTGCTTCCTTCTCCTTTTTATATTCACAACTTTAGGGTTTAGGGTTGTTGTATGGAATTCCCAAAGAATATCTTCTGCAAACTGCCTTTGATACGCTCAGTTGGGATTGGCCTTTTTGATGCTTGATTCGGAACCGGTAATCTGAGCTGCGCTTTCTTCTTCGTTGTTTTGTCTGGATGCCAAATTGGGATGTTTTCTTGAATTTTTACTGCTTTGGCTTATTACTTTGTATTGTTTACTGCAGTGAAAAATTAGAAGGAAATTACAACTTCAGTCATCACAAGGATTCTTCATCGTGATTTTGGGTTGAGTGAACTAAAACAAAGTCTTTGATCTCCCTGACCGGGTAACTTTGGGCTGTGCAAATCATTTCCACCAAGAATGGAATTTTCTCTCACGATTTGATTGTTGTTTTGCTGCAGGATTTGTGTGAAGGTAATCTGAGATATCGGATAGGTAAGGCTGGATAATCCGCTGAGTGTCACGTTTTGCATTGCTTTTGTTACAAACAGACTTATCCGAATTGGGATTAGGAAGTAAAGGAATTGTTGAAGTTAATGCTGATTTGCTGAGGTTCTTGAATTGGCTGGAAATGCTGCAAGGGACAACAGGAAAACTGAAAGACTTCCACGCATTCTTGAAGTAGGACGCCGATTCTGATCTGGTTGTGAATTGAATAATTCGTCAGTCCTAGAAACTGCCTGTACCGGTGGTCCTCTTTGCTCTCCTTGTCTGGCAACGTGTGATGAAGCCATAACCTTTGCTTGTTGGCTATTTGCTGTTTAATGCAGATGCGATTTTTTGCACCAGCTGGATGAATCAAAATCAAGGGCCATCAGTTCATGCTTTTGGGTGATGAGGTAATACAATACATCCTTGCCATGCGTCTGTTTGAAATCCATGGCAATGTTAACCGATTTTTCAAGTTGTTGTTGCTCTAAAGGTGAGTTTCGCAACATGGTTGGATTTCAGGTTGCATTGGCCTTCTTCTATTTAATGTTGAGTTTTCTCCTGTGTAAGGACTGATGCACCTTTGGATAACATGTACTAAAAACTCTTAGTCGCATGAATTGGTTTCCGTTTGTTATGCAGGTTGCATCTGATCTCGCTTAAGAGCTTGTTGGAGTTGGACGACCTGTTGTTGAGATTGCATCTGAAGCTTATGTCTCAAAAGCTGTTGGTTGTACAGATACTGTCTTTTTGGATTTCAACGAGTTTTGGCAAATACCGGTTCTTGGAGCAGGCCCTTCCAATCTGGTCATGAACTGACTGATGTTGTATGGGCTGCAGAATGTTGTGATTTTGCACATCTAAGCATTGGTTTCCAGCAGGTACAATTTGCAACATGGTTGAGGTTTGCCTTCTGACTTGATGTGGTGCAGCAGGGTTCCTGGCATGGTTCAATGGAGTGTTTTGCGCTAGTATTGGCATCTGGGGCGCAGGTAATAGACTTACACTTATTGGTTCGATGATGAGTCTCTTGCAATAACATTTGAACTGTTTTAAAACATGCTGATCACAATTGTTATGGAATTTGAAATGCTACCATTTTTGCAGATACTGAGGGATCTAAGTGTTCAATCTATGAAGTTGATGACTAACAATCCTTCCAAATATATTGGTCTCATAGATTATGGTTTAACTGTTTCTGGTAGGATCCCATGCTATGATTCACCGCAGCAGCAGCGAGAGCAGAAACTTCCTCTGCATTTATCCTTGCCTCCTCAGTTTTTTTTGTAAGAGACTCGTCTGACATAATCCTCTTTTCAACATTCCAGCCACTTTTGAGGCGATCAGGAAGAGATAGAGGAGATACAGACTCAACTGATTTCAACAGTAGTTACTGGCACATTCACAACAGGGGTTGCAGCGGCGTTAGCAGGAGATATATGGTTGCTGACAACAGGAGTTGATACCAGATGGGACTGCATACCAGGTCCTGGATCGGGAGGTTTATTGCTTTACGGAACTGAACCATGTATCATTCAATTCATGCTCCATTTACCGTAACTTTTGATGGCTATTGGCATTCTGACTTGTAATTCCATCCTGGCAGGTTTGATGGCTGGCTGCATCTGAGAGGCTTTGGCTAGGTTGGTAATGCTGCAGTTATGTATTACTGGAAATGTATGGTTAGTGAAATTGGTGTATGTTGGCATTGTATTGGGATAATGTTTGTAATGTTGCAGGGTTGTTTTGAGATGCATGCCAGGCTGTTATGGTTTTTGTCATCAAGAGGAATGGACTTGAGCCAAACAGGGAAACCTCCAAAGTTCCATTCAGCACAAGCATAAGGACCAATTCTGAGGTGAACATAAAGACCTGCTTGCTGCACCAGCTTTATGAACTTTACCAAATCATGGTTCCCCTCAAAATAATATTTGCCAGGTGAAGGTTCATGCCCATTCCAAAAAACATAAGTTTGAATCACATCCAATCCTCCTTCTTTAGCCTTTTGGATAAGATCTGTGTCGCATCTCAGGAGTACTTCTGGGGTAATGAATGGAGCCATAAAGTAGTATCCTTCTTTGTCCATTAATGGTGATAGCTTTATAATCATATGAAACAGAAACTTCATGTTGAGCAATAAGTGAAGTAGCAAGTATCACAAACAGCAACACATTGAGCTTGAAGCCCATAATGAATAACGAACCTTGAATATGTTATGTTTTATTTTCCAACACTTTATTCTAAGCTTCAATGTAGAGAGAGAGAGAAAGAGAGAGAAAGTGGTTATTTTTGTGTTTTTTTTTTTTACCACATGTAACAATACCTTTGGTGTAATTTGGATATGGACATGGGTTTATTTTAGGGTTCTCGGATTTGGGTTGACTTTGGTCAAAGTTGACCAAAAAGTCAATTGTTGACCAAAGTCAACAATTGGCCAAAAGTGTCAATTTTTTTTGTATTTTTCTTGTATGAAATCATATGTACTGGTTTAAACATGGATGAAATCGATTGAAATGGATTAACAAATGGTTTGAAGTTGGTTTCCAACTTGTTTTGCCTTATGACTTGAATATTTGACTTTGAAAAGAACATGACTGATAATGCACATGACCAAGGCCACGAACTGAGACCATAAGGTCAGGGTTTTGACATAGTATCCATGAACCAATAACATGATTAGCGAGTGGCTTGAAACACAAGAAGCTTGATTGCTCAGATGACCAAGACCATATGTGCATTAACAATCACATGAACAGCACCATGACTTTGGATCAAAACCACAATCCTCATACAAAACCAAAGTAAAGCTAGGCCAAGCATGCCAAACAAACATAAAAATTCTGGATCAAAATCGGGGTATGACAATGATGACACTTATCCGCAAACACGGACATAAACTCCACTCCTATATTAATCAACCCATATTATCCCACAATACCTAGGTTTGCCTCTTCATCTCTTTTTGTGTCCTTTTCATTCAGGCGCAATCACATTAAGCCCGTTATTCGTACATGCTTCATAGCAGAGTGACCTGTTAGTGATTATGATCTAGACATGGGGTTCCTGGCACATAAATCTGTGTAAACCCTTTTATTTGACCCAACTGCAGTTGTGGGGGATCGGATCGTAATCCGCCCTACCGAGTTCAGTGCCAGATACCTCTGAACCAACTAACAGCGGGTGAGTTTTTCTTTTTCTTTTTCATTCGTAGCAAATTTTTACAACTCTATTGGTTTAAATGACTTTGTGAGGGTCACCTATACCGGATTTGCCTTTTTGCTTTCTTTTATTTATTTTATTGGATCATTCACTTATTTTCATCGGTCCCCTACGTAGAGGGCGCGTAGGCCAGAGCTGACTGCTGAAATAAACTACTGAGGACTTATACTGAAATGATGATTAAGGCCATGGTATATGGGGTTTCGGGAATGATTCATATATTCATGAAGTCTATGGTGCTAAAACAATACTGATGTTTTAAAAAGTTCTCCCAAGTCACCGCATCCTTACTCAAAACCCGTCTTTAGAACCCAAAAACTTTCAGAATAACATTGTTTTCTTTTGCAAAAATTTTTTTGGTAGGGCTAAAGGAATGGGGAGATTAGACTGTACTAAAGATACACTATACTGGTGACTCGTCAGACTCATGCATTATCTAAAACACTCAAAATAAAAGCAAAATAAAGTAAACAAAAAGCAATAAAAATAAACAACCTAACTAAAAACAACAAAGAAAATAAACAAACTAACTGAAAACAGCAAAGAAAAGCGATAAAGTCTCCTCCCACACTTAAATCAAACATTGTCCCCAATGTTTTGAAATAAGATAAGGGGAGAGTTACCTGACATCCTACTGCTGACCACTGGTGCCTTCGCCATCCTGAGGTGGACGACGGGATCGGGTACGACGACGGTCTCTCTGATCCATCCTGGTCTGTAAAGCATCCTGAGCAGTCCTCACCTCTTGAAGGTTACCCAAAATGGAACCTTGAGTGGCTTCTATGAGTGCAGTATGTTGACGGTGGTATTGTTGCTGACGGGCTTGCTGGTTTGTGATCGTAAGCAGGGATTGTACAACAGTCTCATAGGATCTATCTGTCCTCCGCTGCGATTCTTGCATGAAGCTCATGTTGTCCGTCAATTGTTGTTGAATGGTAGAGAGTAGGTCATCACGCCTTTGCTCCCTAGCCATGTGGTCACGCCACATCTCCTCTGTAATATAAAAGCCAGGAGCAGAACCTGCAAAAGAAGAATACATTGATCCTGGGCGAAGGTGGTGTAGGCGTATACTCAGCAATAGGTGGTGATCTCGACTCCTCGATAGTCTCTCCCTGGCCCTCTAGAGCATAACTCCAGTTAGTTGGGTCATGCACACTAGTCATCATAGGATCAGGCAGTGTAAAATAATGAATCACCTCACTATCGACCAGCAATCTGAATTGTCTTGGGTTGAAGGAGGATCTCCTCATCAACCCTTTGGTCAAGCAAAAGTCGATATCCATGGTAGTGTACCCACGGTAGGTCCGGAGATGTAACAGCTTGCGAGATAGACCTAAGGCGATGGCGATCTGTGTGATGATCCCTCCTACATGAATGACTCCTTCAGATGATCTAGAAACACCGCTGAGGCCATATAATAGAAAGTTCCCACATGCTACTGGGCGAGACTGGGATGCATAAAATAGTAGGAAGATCTCCTCCTCACTCAGTAATGTCTCAGCATCCGGTCTTCCTAGGAAGGAATGTGCCAGTATCATCTGGAAGTATCTAAAAGTAGGGTTATGTATAGCCTGGGATAACTGAGTAGAAGGATCCTGGCTCCCTCCACCTGAGATGTCACTCCAGAACTTTTCCACTTCCTTCCCCAGAAAGTATCCCATAGGTGTCTCAGGGATAGCATCAGGAGTGGTCTGGAAACCCAATAGGTCAACGAACTCTTTCTGACTGAAAGAGTACTCAACTCCAAAGAGCCTGAAAGCAGCATACCCATCCGGTCTAGAGTACGGGTCATAATCAAATGAACTGAGGAACTCCAATGTCAAGTTCCTGTAGGTGTTACTCAGGTCGTCAGCGAACTTGTCCCAATGAAGCTAGTGGCTCGGAAATCGGATACTCGGCTCAATGCCCAGTGCCTCCATGCAGTGCTGATCTGGATAACGTGTGGGCGCCATAGGACGCTGATAAAGAGAGATGTAGCACTCTCTCTGAGCATCATCTCTATAGGCTACGTGCATATCGTCGAAATCCTGCATCTTGTGAAATTTAGGAAAGGGATCCTGAAAATACAAACCATTCAAATATTTAGTCTCGGTGAAAATAAAAATAAAATTAAATAAAATTAAATAAATGCGAAAAAGTAAAATGAAAAACCATGGGTTGCCTCCCACACAGCGCTTGTTTAACGTCATTAGCTTGACGATCAGAATTTATACACTTATAGTAGTAGGAATCGGTGGATCAATCAGAGTGTGGCTTGAGTAGTATGCTGGAATGTCTCCTCCTTCGTAGAGCTTCAGTCTTTGTCCATTTACAATGAATGGACTACAAGTTTCGTTCTTGATTTCTACGGCTCCGGATCTCAGAATCTTGGATACTTCGAAAGGGCCAGTCCATCTTGAGCATAGCTTCCCAGGGAAGAGTCATAACCTAGAGTTGAAAAGGAGAACAGGGTCGCCTATATTGAAGTTTTTCTTTACTATTCTTTTGTCGTGCCAGGCTTTTGTTCTCTCTTTGTAAATTTTTGCATTCTCGTAGGCAGATTGCCTAAGTTCTTCTAGTTTGTGAATGTCCAGGATACGCTTTTCTCCAGCCGTCAGGTAGTCTAAATTCAAAGTTTTAATGGCCCAATAGGCCTTATGCTCTAACTCGAATGGTAAGTGACATGATTTTCCCTAAACTAGTTGGTAGGGAGTAGTTCCTATAGGGGTTTTGAAAGCGGTTATATAGGCCCATAATGCTTCTTGAAGCTTCTAAGACCAGTTTCTCCTAGATATTGAAACTGTTTTTTCTAGGATTTGTTTTATCTCCCTATTGGATACTTCTACTTAGCCACTAGTCTGTGGGTGATATGGTGTTGCTACTTTATGCCTAACTCCATATTTTCTTAAAAGTTTATCAAATATTCTCGATATGAAGTGTGATCCTCCATCGCTTATGACTAAACGTGGTGTTCCAAATCTAGGGAATATATAGTTTTTAAATAGCTTAGTCACCACCCTAGCGTCGTTTGTGGGTGCAACTATAGCTTCAATCCATTTAGACACGTAGTCTACAGCTACTAAGATATACATGTTTCCTAACGATGGTGAGAAAGGACCCATGAAATCTATACCCCATACGTCGAAGAGTTCTACTTCCTGAATGTTTCTTAGAGGTATTTCGTCACGCCTTGAAATATTTCCAGTGCGTTGGCATCTATCACATTTGATAATGCAAGCATAGACATCACGCCACATGGTAGGCCAGAATATGCCAGCTTGAAGAATCTTGGTGTATGTCTTAGAGGTGCGCGCATGTCCACCATAGGGTGCAGAATGACAATGCTCAATTATACTCTTTACTTCCTCTTCTGGAACGCAACGGCGAAAAATGCCATATTTACCCCTTTTGAAAAGGAGCGGTTCGTCCCAATAAAAGTTTCTCATATCGTGGAAGAATTTCTTCTTGCGGTGGTAGTCAAGATTAGGGGGTATGATATCAGCGGCTAGGTAATTAACAAAGTCTGCATACCATGGTACGTTACTTACTGCTAAGGAATTTTGGAAATGCTCATGAGGGCCTAGGCTATCATCTTTAATGGTTTCCAGTCTAGCTATCAGTCTATCATAGGCAAAATCATCATTTATAGGTACTAAGTCTGGTTTTAGGTATTCTAGCCTAGAAAGGTGATCAGCTACTACATTTTCAGTGCCTTTTTTTATCTCTTATATCTAAATCAAACTCTTGTAGTAACAGAATCCATCGGAGTAACTTGGGCTTGACATCTTTTTTACTTAATAGGTAAAGAATGGCAGCATGATTAGTGTAAACTATAATTTTTGCTCCTACTAGATAAGATCTAAATTTGTCTATAGCGAAAACTACAACGAGTAATTCTTTTTCAGTTGTTGCGTAGTTAAGTTGGGCAGCGTCTAGGGTTCTACTGGCATAATAAATGGCATGTAATATTTCCTTTGTCCTAGAACGGCTCCAACTACATAATCACTAGCATCGCACATTATCTCAAAAGGTTATGACCAATCAGGGGGTTTCATAATGGGTGCTGATACTAATGTTTGCTTTAAAAGATTAAATGCTTCATTACATTTTCCATCGAAAATGAATTCATCATCTTTCATTAAAAGTCCAGTTAAAGGTTTAGTTATTTTGGAGAAGTCCTTGATAAAACGCCGGTAGAATCCAGCATGTTCAAGAAAACTTCGGACTTCTCTGATAGTTTTTGGTGGTTTTAGGTTTTCTATAACTTATATTTTAGCTCTATCTACCTCTATACCTTTTTCGGAAACTATATGTCCTAAAACAATTCCTTCGGTCACCATGAAATGACACTTTTCCCAGTTTAGCACGAGGTTCACCTCCACGCATCTCTCCAGGATTTTCTCAAGGTTAGCAAGACAATTGTGGAAATCAAATCCGCAAACCGAGAAATCATCCATAAACACTTCCATGATACCATCTAGGTAATCTGCAAAGATTGACATCATGCAACGTTGGAAAGTAGTTGGGGCGTTACAGAGGCCGAATGTCATTCGTCTGTAGGCAAAAGTTCCATAAGGGCATGTAAAGGTAGTTTTTTCTTGATCTTCGGGGTGGATAGGTATTTGGAAGAATCCAGAGTATCCATCTAGATAGCAGAAGTAAGAGTGTCTGGCTAGACGCTCCAACATCTGGTCTATAAATGGTAAAGGGAAATGATCCTTCCTGGTTGCTTTATTTAATTTTCTATAATCTATACACATCCGTCATCCTCCTTCTAACTGTTTTGCTACATGTTCGCCTTTATCGTTTTGCACGACTGTGATGCCTCCCTTTTTAGGTACTACATGCACAGGGCTCACCCACTTACTATCCGAGATCTGGTAGATTATACTTGCCTCAAGTAACTTAAGAACTTCCTTTTTAACAACATCACTCATTATAGGGTTTATTCTTCTCTGATGTTCTCTGGAGGGTTTTGAATCTTCTTCGAGCGAAATCCGATGCATGCATACGGATGGGCTTATACCTTTCAGGTCAGAGATATTATATCCTAAGGCTGAGGGGTATCTTCGTAAAACGTTTAAAAGTTGGTATGTTTCCTCTTGGCTCAAGGTAGCACTGACTATAACTGGACAGTTCATCTCTTCATCGAGGAACTCATATCTCAGGTTTTTAGGCAGTTCCTTAAGTTCTAAGGTTGGTTTCTTAGTGGCATAGGATCTGGGGTAAGGGATAAACATTCGTAAAGGTTATCATCGATGTAGGATTTTCTACAGTCATCATCTTCCAATATGAGAGTTGATGGTAACTTAATTGTTTTTATGATTTCTTCTTGTTCTAATTCCCTAACGCACTCATCAATGATATCTAAGGCATAACATACGTCTCCCATCACATATGCCATAAGAAATTTCGAAAGTATAAATTCTATTTTCTCGTCACCTACCTCAAAGGTCAACTTTCCTCTCTTGACATCTATTATGGCTCCTGCAGTTGATAAGAATGGTCTACTTAGAAGGATTGGTATATCATTGTCCTCTTTGATGTCCATGACAATAAAATCAGTAGGGATAAATAGCTGACCTATCCTAATAGGGACATCTTCTAAAATGTCTATCGGATACTTAACAGATCTGTCGGCTAACTGAAGTGACATCTTAGTAGGCTGTGATTCTCCTAAGTTTAACCTCTCACAAACCGCTAAAGGCATTAAGCTCACACTAGCTCCTAAGTCTAGAAAAGCTTTTTCGATGACATGACTACCCAAAAGACAGGGAATGGAGAAATTTCCAGGATCTTTATCTTTTTTGGCTAACTTATTCTCGGAAATAGAATTGCATTCCAAAGGCTTCGGATCGTCAAGTCTACGTTTGTTGGTAAGGATGTCTTTGAGAAACTTTGCATAAGAAGGTACTTGGGTGATGGCTTCTGTGAAAGAGATTTCTACGTGAAGTTTTTCTATAACTTTAATAAATTTCTGATACTGGTTATTGTTGCACCCCAAAATTTGCCCTCTATTTTTAACTCTAACCAATTTTTTTGTTTCACATTCATTTGCATCATCTTCATAGCATAACATTTTTTTTCTGTCTTAATATTAGCCGGAATAATTTCTCGGAATTTACAAACAGACTGGTCAAATTAACTTTTTAACTGTGCCTAAAATTAGTCAACGAAAAAATGTCAAGTTTAAGTTTGCAAATGTCGGTAACATTAATCTGCGGTTCATGTGGTTTAATTTGACATGCTAAAAATATTTTTACGACTATTTTTGGTCATATGTTGATCAGTCTGAGCGGTTTAAACGGTCATAATTTTTGTTTCAAAATCTGACCAAACGCTGTATTTTTCCGAGTTATTTATTTCGCGCTGATTATTTTGACGTGTTCATTTTATTTTTTCGAGCATTTTGGTGCCCGACTTTTATTTTATTTTTGAGTCTATTTATTTTTATATTGGGTCTAGAATAAATAAATAGGTTAATTAGTTTTTATTTTAATTTTAACTATTTTAATTATTTAACTTTATTCAGTTTTTAATTTAATATTGGGTTTCAAAATAAACTTAGGCCCATTATCATTAACCTAATTTGTTCCTATATATATTTACTAGCATGACTGATAGAAGGAGGCCGAAAGACAGAACGAAAAAGAGAAACTGAGAGTGGCTAATCTATACTATCGTACACACAGTTTGGTAATAGTTTATATATGATATATACTTTATCTATTTTGTTGATATATTTGATTATGTTTTCGGATCGGGATCGTGTCAATACGCCGTTTTCACATATACGTGTATGAGGCGTGACATTTGTGTTATCCGATCCAGTTGCGATGATCGCAATTTTGCGCTAGCAACGCCGTTGTTTTTTTTTAATTCATTTTTTTTATATATATACATATATTTAGATCTGCACATTTTTTTTCATAACTAACTACCCTGATTTTTCCTAAACCCTGACAATTTCGCCACAAACTCTAAATTTCAAACCTAAAACTTTAACCGTGTTGTTTCCTCTAAACCATAAACCTTTTCTTAAACCTTAACAAACCTTATTATTATTTCCTATTTTCGCTCATATTTATGTTATTCATACACTGTAACTGCTTCGCCCTTGTAATATTTTAAGTTTTAACTTGTAATATTTTCAATTTTACTTTTCGCCATCTTTATTATGTAACTGCACCAAAGCGTTGTAATAATTAGGGTTTTATTTTCTGCCATTGATTTTCTGCCATTTTATTTTTCTGCCATTTATTTTTCTGCCATTTAAATTCCTGCCATTGATCCTATATTAACTGCGTGGTTTAATAATGTAGGGCGTGAAAACCTACTAAATTAATTATTTAATATTTTTTTATAACCTTTATTTTTTTTTGTAAATAAATAATAAATACTAACTATTTTAATAACTTTTTTTATTACTTACTTATAATAATAAATCCTTATATATTTTGTAAATAAAATCTAATTGACCATTTTTCTAATTGAATAATAATAATAAACCTATTAATCTAATAATTTGATATTTTCTATAACCTTTATTTATTTTGTAAATAACAAACTTAATATTTTTCATATAACTTTTTTATTTTATAATTTGTACATTAATGTATTTTAAATTCTTTTATTATTACTAATTTATTTTAAACTCATATTTTTCTAATAACTTCTAAAAAAATCTAACTTGTTTAACCTAAAATAATTTCTTTTAAAATTCTAACCTTTTTATTATCACTTTATTATTATTGTTATTTTATTATTGCTTTATTACCATTGTTTATTTATTATTTTATTATTATTTGCTTCTATCTATTCTATTTTTGCTTCATTATTTTCCTTATTTTAATTTTGTTTTATTTATAATATTAGGAACAAATGTATAGGTTGTAAATTTATTCTTTCTCGCCTGATTATTATGTATTTGTCCCATAGCCATGTAATAGTTTAGGAATTTATTTTTCTTGCTTTTATTTTTGTAAATATTTATTGCGTGGTTAGTAATTTAGGGAGTGCAAAAAACTAACTGTAAATAATTGAACTTAGAAAATTAAATTCAAGATAAATATCTGAAAAATAACACTCACACACGTAAGTCGATCTTTGATCGCCATCTGTACTTCCTAAGGTATTCCTCTTGGTTGCCTTCTTTAAATGGTCAAGTCCCTCGAAAATAGGGGTGTCTTAAGCAAAGTCCCTTCAAACAGAAAAATCATCAAGTCCCTATAAACTTAAAAGATTAAGTCCCTACGAGGTTGCCTACGATATAATGATCTTGTCCCTTCGGTAAATATGATGATAGTCCCTACGAGTTGCTAAAGACACCCCTTATGTTGCCTTCATTGACCATACGATGACCCTACGCCCGTCCCTTAAACACATCCAAGGTAATGACTACCTATTCCTTAATAATAGGGACAGTCTTACCATTGAAAGAATATACGAGAACACGAAAGACTTAATCTAGGGTAGGTATCTCATAGTTACTTGCTCCCACTTTTCATAATTACTTTTACACCTCACAATTTCTAAACTAGGCTTTGTATACACCCATACGAGGGTCATTACAAAGTACTTAAAGAAATTTTTCTAATCACACACACTACGCCAAAAACTGGAATAGACAGCGCCCCTTAGAGGGCGCTTTATTACAAAAGCGCACTCTAAAGTAAAGAGAAAAAATAAGGAGCATACTATTGGAATAGACAGCGCACTTTAGAGGGCGCTTTTGTAACAAAGCGCACTCTAAAGTGAAGCGAAAAAATAATGAGGAAATGGAGGGACACCAATAGAGGACGCTTTATTGAAAGCGCCCTCTAAGGGTACACACTTCTAAAAAAGCGCTCTCTATGTCCATGTACATTTCTAGTTTATAAGGCGCTTTTGGAAAGCCTTAGAGAGCGCTTTTAGAAGCGCCCTCTTAGGCCCCCTTTAGAGGGCGCTTTTGTAACTAAGCGCCCTCTAAAGTGAAGCCAAAAAAAAATGGAGGGACAACAATAGAGGGCGCTTTTGTGAAAGCGCCCTCTAAGGTTACCCTTAGAGGGCGCTTTTGAAAAAGCGCTCTCTAAGTCCATGTACATTTCCAGTTTAGAAGGCGCTTTTGGAAAGCCTTAGAGAGCGCTTTCAGAAGCGCCCTCTTAGGCCCCCTTTAGAGGGCGCTTTTTTTAAAAAAGCGCCCTCTAAGGTCCCCTTTAGTAAACATTAAAATTATAACATATACTGCATGTCTCTTTATTTTCCCTCTCTATAAGCTATTTCGTTTACGTAACTGGGTTTTCTCTCAACTGCGATTACTCTCTACTGCGATTACTCTCGTCCTCCGTTCGTTCTCCCTCCCTCACCGTCATCGTCGCCGTTCGTTCTCCCTCCCTCACCGTTCACGTTCACTGCGTTAACCTCTTCCACCGTCACTGTTCACTTTCTTCTCCATCGTTACCGTCACCTTTAAGGTATTTCTCTTCTCCATCGTTACCGTTCACTTTCTTCATGTGTTTGATTAGGGCATTTTCTAAACTTAGTTTTTCATTTTGTGCATTATGTTGATTAATGTTGTTTAGGGCAAACTGAGTTTTTTATTTCTGATTGAAAACTGATATATTTGAAGTGTGTTTGAGCTTGTGCTTGGAAGTTTGATGATTATGGATGCAAGTTTGTTCATGTTCCAAACACCATAAGTTTGCATTGGTCTTTTGCATGCAGTAGGTGTGTGTGAGTAAATGTGTATGCAGTAAGTTTGTGCATGCAAATGTGTTCACGTATTGAATCATTGTCTTACTTGGGTCTTATTGAATCATTTCTATATTACAGATAAAATGGCTAACCAAGACGATACCCATGCCGCGAATGAATCACGTAATAATGTTGAAAAAGAAATCAAACGAGGATTGACTGTTATGAAGTCAATCATTCGTGCAAGAGACAAGGGTGTAAAATTTGAAGTACATTGGAGTGCTGAAGACCAACTAATTGAGCCTAACGGTTCAATGTTGGCAAGTTACATTGGTTTCCTTGTTCGCCAACATATTCCGATTACATGTGATAATTGGAGAAGTCCGGACTTGAAGGTTGGCAAGGAAAAAATATGGTCGGAGATACAGGTACTTACCATATATTGTTATATGTTTTTTTTGTTGACTATTTGTTAACCATATATTGTTATAATATTACTTTATAATAACACACTCCATTTGTATGTTTTTTAGAGATCCTTTCACATCGATGAAAGCCGGCAAAAATATTGTATTCAATTGGCCGGAAAAAGACTCTGAGGATTTCGATCCTTTTTGTGCAACAAATTTCTCAAGGATGAGGAAGGAAAATTTGTTGAAGGAGAACGGCCAATGAAGTATGCCGAGATTATTTCAGCCGATGAATGGGATAACTTTTTTCGCCAAACGAAGAAACGAAAAATTCCATGTAATGTCTATTAATTATGGTATTATACAATTGTTAAGTTACTTGGTTCTAATATGCCTTAAACTTTTTTATCCAGGAAGTAAGCGACATAAATAGGAAAAGGGCATCAAAACCCGCGTATCCGTACAAAAAAGGGCGTACGGGTTATGCACGGTTACAACAAAGAATTGTGAGTATATTCAAATGCTATGAGCTTATACATTGTCACAATATGTTATAATTGATGATCTTATAATCTAATTCAATGTGTAGCTAGCCGAGGAGAAAAGTGACGCAACATCTCTTCCGGACCACGTATTATGGAAGGCTGCTCGGGTTGGGAAGGATGGGGTTGTCGTTGAAGCGGTCCAAAATGTTTATGACGAATGTGTAAGTATATGTAACATTATTTCTTTAATTATATCGAAAATTTTGTTAGACATATAATTCATTTTTAATCTCCTCTAATAATATTTCAGGAGACTTTATCCCAAACCGTACCTTCAACCGAGGTCCAGGATTGCAGGAGCGTACTTAGTCGAGTACTAAATGTTCCTGAGTATTCCGGTCGTGTGAGGGGTAAGGGTTTTGGTGTGACTCCGTCGTCATTTTATAAAAAAACAAAAACAAAAAATCCTACCAACAAAGAGGTGATGGAGACCTTGGCGGAGTTAAGGGCACAAGTACTCCAACTGCAAAACGAGAATGCAAGGTATAGAGAGGAAAGGTGCGCTTCCGAGGCAAAAGATACTAGTGACCGAGCTAGTATCAATCATCAACCGAAATTTCCCGAGGTAATTATATATGTTATTATGAAATTAAAATAGCACTTTTTTACTTGACACATATACAAGTTAACAATAACATTTATTATTGGTTTAGGGCATTTCACCTTGTCAGCTGTATCTATCGTCACCAACTTATCGCATGGTTGGCAAGGGAAAAGTGCACAATATTTCGGGTGAATTACTTCACCATAATCCCCTCCCGGTGGGATTTATGAAAGTTTCGGTTGACCTCGTATTAGATACGGACGCCCGTCTACCATTACCCGACGTTGTTTCAGAGACAACGTTGATGCGAGATGCAGTCGGATCCTTTGTTGGTTGGCCGTCAGATCTAATTTTCCCTGATGCCGAGGTATATATGTTCTAAATGATTATGAATATTTAGAATTCACATTTCAATTCAGCTACAATTATGATATTTAATCAATCCTTATTACATGGTAATGTTAGACTCCTACAAGACCCACCCCTAAAGCTGGTAAAGGGATTTCAAGACGCATCGAGTCGGTTGCATCTCAAAAAGAGGTACAAATATATATACCCATTGAATTATATACACAACGATTCTTTTGCATCACAAAAAGTAATGATTTATTTTATATGAATTTTTAGGTTCCCGGTCGAAAGTTGAAAAGCGATGGTAAGGATATTCCAACGAAGGATATTCCAACGAAGGATATTCCAACGACGGCCGGGACAAAATCTCAAATTATGATGCGTCTTGAGAAAATGGTGGAAGAGTCCGATATTATGGACGGGTCCATTCGTAGTATAGATTTTGATGAAGGTGTTTTCGGAAAAGCTCATTTCGAAATAATTGGAAAGGAGGACATGCAACAACTTTTTGAGCACGACGAATTGGGCATCGCTATCATTCATACATACATATGGTACTCCGATCAATCTATAATTTACTTAGTTGAACAATTTATTTACACATTTCAATGAGTAGTCTAATATTTATTATGTTTCTATTTAAGGTATATGTATGACAAATTGATGCGGGGAACTGAATTGTGTAACCGTTTCAATTTTATTGCTACTTCCCGTGTCAACGCAACGTTAATATCGAAAAATCCAACATCCGTAAAGAATGATCTAGTCGATAGATTCATGGCGGCCGGCGATAATACTACACGCAGTTTGTATTTTTTACCGTTTAATTCTGGCAACGGGTTAGATTTTCTTTCTAATAATTTCATTCTAATCTATGTATATCTTTTACGTAGAAAATTTTCATTCATCTAAATTTTTGTTTTATTTTACAGTGGCCACTGGGTGTTGGTTGCTATGGATCTTTCGAGACTAATAGTGTATTATCTCGATTCGTTATCGGGTGATTGGAGTAAATATCCGGGTTTGAAGAAGACGGTTGACACGTAAGTGAAATTCCCCTAAATATTCGTGTGTATTTCTATATTTAATTATGTCTGTCAGATTGATCTCAATATACGTTTTTATTTTGTTAGGGCAATACTAAAATTTAGATCGAAAAAGAATTACCGCATTAGGAAGGACATTACCTGGGTCAGAGTTCAGGTATATATTAAGTATCTTATTTTTGCTTATAATAGTGTTTGTTTTTTTGCTTATAATAGTGTTTGTAAGAAATTAACTATATATATATTGTTTGTTTTTCTGTGTAGTGTCCTCAGCAAAATAATTCGGTCGATTGCGGATTTTTTGTATTGAGATTTATGAGAGATATCATTGCATTGAATCGTATAGACATCCCAAAAATGGTATGGAATAATAACTTAGGGTTTATTTTAATATTATCGGATATTTCATCTAATTTGTTACTAAATCATGAATATGTTTTATTCTCTTAATTGTAGTACTTTGAGGAATACAAATCTTACTCAAGAGCTCATTTGGATGAAATGAAGGATGAATTGTGTCAATTCATTGTTGATCAAAGAATCATATAGCTAGGTTGTATATTGTTGTACATATATGTATGGAATGTTGTTGTTGTATGCTGTTGTTGTATATATGTTGTATATTGGTGTTGTACTTTTACTAAATCATGAATATGTTGTTGTATATTGTTGATCAAAGAATCATATATTAATGTTGTATATATGGAGGATTAATGTTGTATATAAATGGATTCATGTTGTATATATCAATGGATTAATGGTGTATAACATTGGATTAAAGGATGAAATCAATATGAATTTTACACTTTTGCAGCATGCGAACAGGTTACCAATTAAATATCCACTGTTTTTCAAACAAATTTTTTTAAAATAACTAACACTTTAGAGGGCGCTTTCTGTAGGAAGCGCCCTCTAAACACTTTACATTGAGAACTTTAGAGGGCGCTTTGTCCAGAAAGCGCCCTCTAAACACTTTACATTGACAACTTTAGAGGGCGCTTTCTGCAGAAAGCGCCCTCTAAAGTGTTAGTTATTTTAAAAAAATAAGCGCCCTCTAAACACTTTACATTGACAACTTTAGAGGGCGCTTTTTCCAGAAAGCGCCCTCTAAACACTTTACATTGACAACTTTAGAGGGCGCTTTTTCCAGAAAGCGCCCTCTAAGGTGTCCCTTTATGGACCACTCCAGATGGCGCTTTTTTCATAAAGCGCACTATAATGTGGGCCTTTAGACAGCGCTTTCTCCAGGAAATCAAAGCGCTGTCTTTACCTATGTCAGCGCCAGATTAGAGGGCGCTTAAAAGCGCTGTTATAGGCCAAAATAAGCGCCCTCTTTTCCCTTATTTGGCGTAGTGACACTACACTCTTGCAAACAAACAAAGTGAGCTAAGTAACTAAGAGCCCATGGATAACCATGGATATAAAGGGTGCTAATACCTTCCCTTTGTATAACCTACCCCCCGAACTCAAAATCTTTTTAAGGTCTTTCCTGTTCTTTTATGTCCTTTCCTTTTGGATAAAATAAAAGTCGGTGGCGACTCTTGCTATCCGCAACATTTAACTAAAGTCAGTTCTCCCACCGTGTTACAGAACTGGCGACTCTGCTGGGGAATTTAATAAAAGAGGGGTACCCTTAGGAATTAGATCACTTTAAAATTGTTTGCCTTGTTTGCTTTATACTTATCTGTTGGGTGCTCTTATGTGTGAAAGACCCTAACCCGGATCTAGTGTACCTTAGGTAAATGGCAATAGACCAAGGAAACTGTACGGCGTATATCGATATGGTTGATCTGGTGGCCATAGTTAGTGTGACTTCTTGGTTGGTGCTTATGTTCCTTAAGCAAGTTGAGGATAATATGAGGCTGCCATATGTTGTCAATACACTAACTGACTTTTAGAACCCTAGTCATCCCATCTTGGCCTTTAGAAAGTAGTGAGATAACCGGCTTTGGTGAAGACTGAAGTTGGTTGATACTCGATACTACACTCATTGAGATCCTAAACTTGGAGGGTTTTGGTTGGCAAGTAAGTTGCCTACTGAACAACCACCCTTGTGAAGGATCAATGATTTTGAGATCCCTTAGAACCTGGTTACTTTTGTAGGACAGGATGAATCAACTAAACTTCAGGGGAGGGTACTTACCTTTAAACCTCATGCAAGCCTTCAAACCTAGGACTATTGTGTGACTTGTTTGTGTGTGCCACATGTTTGTGATTGAGCATAACATCATAGCATCATCATGCATCATAAGCATAGCATTTTCACTAACCATTTCAAGGACCAAAGGATTTATCTTTGTTCTTTGTTGCAGCTCATGGCTTCTGCTCGTAGGAATACTATCCGGATCAACTTTGTAGGAATACCTCCTAAGCTTAAGGATTTATCTTTTTAAGGTCTTTCCTGTTCTTTTATGTCCTTTCCTTTTGGATAAAATAAAAGTCGGTGGCGACTCTTGCTATCCACAACATTTCACTAAAGTCAGTTCTCCCACCGTGTTACAGTTATTAATCTGGGTTTGTTTGAGTCTTTGCGGGTATGGTATATGTGGTTTATATGGCGGGGGTGGTACGTATGTTTTATGCTTAGGTTCTTCTCCTTTTTCTTGACCTTCCTGTTTTTCAGATTCCTCTGGTTCCTTTACTTCGTCTGTGGGTTTGGTATATTCCTTAGAAGTTTCGGGTTCGCTCAATCTTGGGTTTGGTGGCTCATCATAAGCGTTCCCACTTCGTAGGATAATGGCATTGGCTTGCCCTCTCGGATTTTGTTGAGGTTGTCCAGGGAACTGTCCTCCAGGTGTGGTCTGGGGGGCTTGGTTTAAAGCTACTTGAGAGATCTGGGTTTCAAGCATCTTGGTATGAGTAACTATTTGGTCAACCTTGGTTCCTAACTGAGTAATCAGTTCGTTAACGTGAATGTTTTGGTTCATGAACTCTTTGTTTTGTTAGGTTTTAGCAGTGATAAAATTTTCCATAATTTTCTCAAGGCTCGGCTTTGGTGGTACAAGTTGCATAGGTTGATTTGATCTTGGGGCTTGGTAACCAGGTTTTCTCGGAGGTGCATTATTTTGGATAGGATTATTGTTTTTATAGGAGAAGTTCGGGTGATTCCTCCATCCAGGGTTATAGGTATTCGAGTATGGGTTCCCTTGGGTGTAGTTCACTTGCTCAGAGTGGGTTTTGTTTAATAGACTGCATTCTGCAGATTGGTGTCCTTTGGTTCCACATATCTCACAATCCGACAAAACTGCGGCTACGGTATTCGGGTTTATGCACATATGCTCGACCTTGAGGGCTAATGCGTCCATTTTAGCTTGCATCATGTCTATAGAGCTTAGTTCATGCACTCCTCCTTGGGCTTCCTTCTTCTCGACTGTCGCTCGTTCGACTCCCCATGATTGATGGTTTTGAGCCATATCCTCAATGAGGGCACTAGCTTCAGGATAAGGTTTGTTCATCAGAGCACCGCCTGCGGCGGCGTCGATGGTCATCTTAGTGTTATAATGAAGTCCATTATAGAAGGTTTGAATGATTAACCAATTTTCTAAACCATGATGTGGGCATGCTCTTAACAACTCTTTATATCTCTCCCAAGCTTCGAACTGCGATTCTCCTTGGTTTTGGGTAAACCTAGTTATATGGTTTCGAAGAACAACGGTCTTACTCGGGGGAAAGTATCTAGCAAGGAATACTCTTCTAAGGTTATCCCATGTCGTAATGGAATTGGGTGGAAGGGAATCTAACCATGATAGGGCTTTATCTCTGAGGGAAAAAGGGAATAATCTTAAACGTATTGCCTCAGGAGAAGCTCCATTGGTTTTAAAAGTGTCTGCTAATTGGAGAAATATTTTTAAATGTTGGTTTGGGTTCTCAGTAGCGAGACCTGCAAATTGTCTCTGTTGCACTAGTTGCAACAGGGAGGGTTTAAGTTCGAAATTATTGGCTGGGATGGTTGGGTTAACTATACTAGAACTAGGTTCTTCGTTAGATGGTTGGGCGAAATCCTTAAGAGGTCTTTGGTTTTGATCTTCGGCCATAGCTCTCCTAATTCTATGGAAGAATAAACGTGCGCGAGCATAGCGTTCAAGTTCCGCCAGAGGGTATACTAAGCTTCCGGTGCTGTGAGTTCTTCGCATTGACCGACGGGCAATAACCTAAGTCTAAACGATATAACAACATGGTAATGAAATTTGACGAAATTGGTCTCCGGCAACGACGCCAAAAACTCGATGCGTGCTTTTCGCAAATATGCGAACGCGTCAGAGTAATATAAAAGATTGTCGAATCCACAAAGACCAAGTGTCAATCTATCGTTATCTATTGTTATGGTGTTTATCTTAGGTAATCAAAAATAGGGGTTTTTAGAGTGTGCAATGAAAAGTAAAGTGTTGAATAAAGTTCAATTAATAAAGATAGGCTCGAATGCAATTAACATAATCAATTAATAATCCAAGTACTTGCTAATAGAACTACTTATGGGCAGTGTTTCCTACTTTGAAAAGAACTAATTTAACAGGAACTATCGCTTTCGCGTATTCAGAACCGAGTTGTGCTCCCTAATCAAACCCTCTTATTGTCACTGATAAAAAGGTGCGCATTGCGTTAGAGTAGTAAACCTATTTTTAAGAAATATAGTATCTTGACTAAGTTGAAAAGTATTTTAACTTGGATTTCTTAACCAAAAGAGGTTCTCACGAACCAGACTCTAAACTTATAAACGCATCCGAAAATAGTTTTAAAATCTCTTTTCTTCTTAAGTTAAAAACTCCTAATGAACTAAACAAAGCGCTTTCGCTGTTTTTGAAATACTTAAAAACAATTAAGTTTAAAAAGACGTTGGGCGGCTTTCGATCTTACCCAACGGAAATTAAGTGCGGGTAGACTTAAGTTGAAAGTTAAAATAGCCCTTAAGT
The DNA here is from genome assembly GCF_024323335.1 of Lathyrus oleraceus. Taxonomy (NCBI): domain Eukaryota; kingdom Viridiplantae; phylum Streptophyta; class Magnoliopsida; order Fabales; family Fabaceae; genus Lathyrus; species Lathyrus oleraceus. The sequence goes on from NC_066583.1 coordinate 636,194,993, forward strand.
GTTTCTACGAACAATTGTACGGATTATCGGTTTAATTACGATCCTTACATTCTAACCTTATAGATTTAGTTAGACATGGTAAAGTAAAGGTGCATTTTAATTTAAATAAAAGTAGTGCGAGTGCGGAAAATAAATAAAAGTAGTGCGAGTGCGGGAAATAAATAAAGTAAAGCGAGTGCGGGAAATAAATAAAGTAAAGCGAGTGCGGGAAATAAATAAAAGTAGTGCGAGTGTGGGAAATAAATAAAGTAAAGCGAGTGCGGGAAATAAATAAAGTAAAGACAGTGCGAGAAAATAAATAAAGTAAAGTGCGAGTGCGGGAAATAAATAAAGTAAAGTGAGTGCGGGAAATAAATAAAGTAAAGACAGTGCGAGAAAATCAATAAAGTAAAGTGCGAGTGCGGGAAAATAAAATAGATAAAGGCAAAGTAATAAAAACCTGCTCCAATCGGAGGGTTGAATAAAATGCAAAGCCGAAATGAAAATGGCGGCAGGATTAACTTCCTTCCAAAGTGCTCCAAACTCGATTACAGACTCGATCACAAAACTCGATTACACAATTGTGGTAACACCCTAATGCGAAGCGATTACCACTTTAAAATACTGAATATATGCCTAAGTGAAACTAAGTTTGTTCTGAGTTTGCCTCTGCTCTAAGTTTGGATGATTAAACAAATAAATTCGATTCTCTATTTATAGGCAAGTAAAATGATGGAAATGACAAGGATGCCCTTCAGTTTGAATTTGGGAGGGAAAATGTTTCCTCTTGTGGCGCCCCCACAAGTCCATGGCGCCCGCCACAAGGTCAATCTGTGGCGCCTTAGTGGAAGTAGTGGGAAACATGGAAGTTGAGGGAAGTTGAGCTAGGACACGTCATGGCAGGGTCCATGGCGCTGGCCACAGTGGGAGCCACAAGTGTAAAATGCTGAATTTTAGGGTTTTTAGCTCATTTTCACTCCTTTTCTCGATCGGGGCTCCGATTAAAGTAAAAACCTGAAAACAAAGAGAAATATAGTAATAACACAACAAAATAACAATAAAACTACTAAAATGCATGCGAAATCGGAGTCGAAAATACGGTGAATTTCAGTGTCATCAAACTTCTTCAGTTAGCTAGGGAGATGGTGGGTCGACGTCAACTTCTATTGTAGGATTCAGCTTTATAGAAGCCCCTGCATCATCACTGATTGTGTTTTGTTCTCTGGATGAATGGACAAAATACTGGAATCAACAAAATCTGACAAGTGAATGTGAGAAAAACTTTCAGTGGGAATCGAATGAGGGATACCTATCAGTTCGTTCACAATATTCGTCCAACTGTGGTGGTCCCTGAAAGATAAAGGGATGATTAGTCGAGGTTGGGTAGACTCGAGAAATCAATTTTTTCTGAAATTATGTAGAGCAATACCTTAGGTTCATTAATTTCTTTTTCTTCGACTGGACAACCTTTGGGTTGTTCGTCCTGTACTTTGGTATCAGGAGTAGAAATTTTTTCTTCTTTATTAGAAGAACCAACAGTCAGGTCATGGTTTCCTTTGAAGGATTTGTTTCTTGAGTAGCGACTTTTTCCCTACTCACGTCTGGTTTGGGAGAAGCCTTGGGTTTAGGTCTCAAAAAGATCAGATTTTTTTGCTATCTTCTGAACTCTCGACCTCAGTCAGGGTTTCTGTTAGTTTTGGTGCAGCCTGAGAAGTTGATTGGTTAGTGTTACTGAAATGTTGAAGCCATAAAATAAGGGAATGAGATGTATACTTATGTTGAGATAGTTTTCTTGGGTTTCTTCTTCTTCTTAAGTTTGATGGTCATTCAGGAGTTTGGATCACGTTTTTGATTTTGAAGAAAAAGACGGAATATTAAAGTCATTTTGAAGTTAGCCAATTTATAGATGAAGAGAAGATGTACTTTTTTCTTTTGAGGTTTTTCTTCTTCTTTGTTAGCCTCTAGTGCATTGGAGGGACCTTCGATATTAGCCCCGTTTTTCGTTTCCGTTACACCTGCAACAAAAATATACATAAAGTCAAAGGAACGAAGGGAGAAATAATAAAATAATAATGGATTAACATGTACTTGTTTTATTCTCGGGATTTTCTTGCAAGTTGGAAAAGTCGATCGACAGACTCTTTCAAAAGTTTCCTTTTGAGAAGTTGCTTTAAAAGTATTTCGACCACCAACCATCGAACTCCACTATGGAGAAGAATGAGGTTTGGTATTGGAATGTAAACAGTTCTAGGCCTTGTTGTCAAGCGAATACCATGCAGTGTCTGTATTCCTGAATGGAAAACTTCATTTCCAACCAACAATTGTCGTCCTCCCAAGTATATAAGGACTTTGGCAGAATTTGGCTGCAACCAAATTTCTCGGCCACTAAATTAGGCTGATAGCCAATGAATCTGAAGCCAGTAATTCCTGTCTAAATACGAGTGAATAAAAGTGTTGAAGTTAAGAAGGGTGCCTAAACATATTTCGACATTGCAGTAGCAATGGGAGTCATACCAGGAAACCTATTTCGAAACCAGGTCGGACCAACATATCTATCCACGAAGGGGCCATGGTTGAAACAAAGGTTGTTTATTCGAGGAACATGTTAATGTACTTCATAAAAGTTATTTTTGAGGGAGTATCATATGGAATGGTTAAGGCAAGTCTAGTGCCTTTGATGCTTCTATAGTCATTTTCTTCCATCAAAGCTTTTGAACTAGTTATGTGTAACTTTGGTTCGGATGTGGCATTAAAACAAAGTTGTAAAAGCCATAAGGGACCAGAAAGAAGGTATTTTTTTATTGGTTTTCGGGATATGTTTGAGTTTGTAGGAAGCGTTACCTATAGATTGATACAAGTTAGCTAAAAGTAACTTACTAAGCGAGACTTTTCGACCCTTCATGGAGTTGGATTGCTAAAGGAACATATTTTTTGTCTATTTGCAAGGAACTGGAACAAAATAAAAAATAAGATAGCCAAATAGTCAGAAAAGCTATATGTTCTTGGTCGAAGACCTCTTCAGTTTTTTTCTGGTGATGCTCGGTGATGTAGTTTTTAAACTTAGGACGTTCGAAAACAAACTCATTAACAGTTTCTAGTGTGGGAGTGAAAGTTTCGCCTATATGGTTGAGTCTCATGATGGTTGCTACATCGAATAATATCAGTGTAAGCATTTCACAAGGAAATTAGAATTTATAGTTTGAACCCTCCCAAAAGAAGATCGACGCGAGCAACATGGTTGGGTTATACCTAAGGCCAATTCTAGATAATTGGATGACATCAAAAATACCTAGGTCTTTACAAACACCCAGTCTGCCCAGTGTCAGCATTCTCATAATCATGATCATTCATATATCATGCAAATTCAAATCATGCATAGCCGAAATGTACTTCGTGCTCATTTTGCATTGACCCAGGTCTTGTTGCCGATCCTAGATCCTTTGACCTCTAATTCCAGCTTGTCTTTGGTATCCCTAAACCAACATCCGGTTTTCCCGGTCATTTTCAAGTCCAATTGTAGTTGGCAAAATCCGTTAAAAGCTGTTTGTAGTCCATTGCTTACGGTCAAAGTCCAATTGTTGTTATTCCGGGGTCAGGTCATACTTGAACTTGCTCTGAAGAGTTTTTTCCAATTTTTGTTCAATACCATTCAGGTCATGTATGAACCTGTTGTTGAGCTTTTTATTCCGGGGTCAGGTCATACTCGAACCTGCTCTGAAGAGTTTTTCCAATTTTTGTTCAATACCATTCAGGTCATGTTTGAACCTGTTGTTGAGCTTTATTCCGGGGTCAGGTCATACTTGAACCTGCTCTGAAGAGTTTTTCCTTCTGTTCAATACTATTCAGGTCATGTTTGAACCTGTTGTTGAACCTTTTTATTCCGGGGTCCGGTCATACTTGAACCTGCTCTGAAGAGTTTTTCCAATTTTTGTTCAATCCTATTCAGGTCATGTATGAACCTGTTGTTGAACCCTTTTATTCCGGTATCAGGTCATGAATCTGTACTGAAGAGTTTTTCCAACTTTAGTTCAATACCATTCAGGTCATGTATGAATCTGTTATTGAACTTTTATTCCGGGGTCCGGTCATACTTGAACCTGCTCTGAAGATTTCTTTGTTCAATACCATTCAGGTCGTGTACGAACCTGTTGTTGAACCCTTTTATTCCGGGGTCCGGTCATACTTGAACCTGCTCTGAAGATCTTTGTTCAATCCTATTCAGGTCATGTATGAACCTGTTGTTGAACCTTTTTATTCCGGGGTCCGGTCATACTTGAACCTGCTCTGAAGATCTTTGTTCAATCCTATTCAGGTCATGTATGAACCTGTTGTTGAACCTTTTTATTCCGGGGTCCGGTCATACTTGAACCTGCTCTGAAGATTCTTTGTTCAATACCATTCAGGTCGTGTATGAACCTGTTGTTGAACCTTTTTATTCCGGTGTCAGGTCATACTTGAACCTGCTCTGAAGATTTTTTTGTTCAATACTATTCAGGTCATATATGAGCCTGTTGTTGAGCTTTTATTCCGGGGTCAGGTCATACTTGAACCTGCTCTGAAGAGTTTTTCCAATTTTTGTTCAATACTATTCAGGTCATGTATGAACCTGTTGTTGAGCTTTTATTCCGGGGTCCGGTCATACTTGAACCTGCTCTGAAGATTTTTCCTCTTTTTGTTCAATACTATTCAGGTCATGTATGAACCTGTTGTTGAGCTTTTATTCCGGGGTCCGGTCATACTTGAACCTGCTCTGAAGATTTTTCCTCTTTTTGTTCAATACTATTCAGGTCATGTATGAACCTGTTGTTGAGCTTTTATTCCGGGGTCCGGTCATACTTGAACCTGCTCTGAAGATTTTTCCTCTTTTTGTTCAATACTATTCAGGTCATGTACGAACCTGTCATTGAACCTTTTTATTCCGGGGTCCGGTCATGCTTGAACCTACTCTGAAGATTCTTTGTTCAATCTTATTCAGGTCATGTACGAACCTGTCATTGAACCTTTTTATTCCGGGGTCCGGTCATGCTTGAACCTACTCTGAAGATTCTTTGTTCAATCCTATTCAGGTCATGTACGAACCTGTCATTGAACCTTTTTATTCCGGGGTCCGGTCATGCTTGAACTTGCTCTGAAGATTCTTTGTTCAATCCTATTCAGGTCATGTATGAACCTGTTATTGAGCTTTTATTCCGGGGTCGGGTCATACTTGAACCTGCTCTGAAGACTCTTTGTTCAATCCTATTCAGGTCATGTATGAACCTGTTGTTGAACCTTTTTATTCCGGGGTCCGGTCATACTTGAACCTGCTCTGAAGATTCTTTGTTTATTCAATACCATTCAGGTCATATCTGAACCTGTTGTTGAACCCTTGTTCCGGTGCCAGGTCATACATGAACCTGTCCTGAAGAGTTTTCTCCTTGATTATTCCCTAGCGTTGTCAGGTCATGTATGAACCTGTTGTAGCATCTTTTCCTTTATTCGGGTTCGGTAAGTCATGTGTGAACTTACTACCAAAATCCCTTGTATTCTAAGTGCCGTTCATCAAACCTCACTTTGAATACTCCCCAGTGCGTGTCTGATTCTCCAGCAGGACTGTTTCCCCAGCAAGTTGTTTCTTCCCATTTGTCTGTCTCCCTGTGGATCAGCAGTATTCCCCACAATTTTGGTCTGTCTAGTAGCATCTCCTGTCAGGGGCTCACCATATCCCTAGCAGATAAAAATCACAAGAAATATAGAGTCTTTCATCCATGCATATCATATCATATCATATCATATCATAATATCATATCATATCATATCACGTTATGTCATGGGGATTCAGGATCAAAATCCGGGTCTTCTTAGTATTTAATCATCTCCCACTATGATCATATGAAGAGTGTCCTGCTTCATATTCTCTAGTTGAAGATACTTAAATAGGGGCAACTGTCATACCCCGATTTTGATCCTAAAATTTTTCCATTTTTCTTTTATTTTTTGCATTTTTGCATACATTCATCAGTATAAAATGGATTTTAATATCTTGACTCTTTTTATTTTTGATTTGATTTTAATTTCAAATTAAGTTTAATTCCAATTGTCAACTTAATCTTAATTGTTTATTTTTACTAATGATTAAAACTCTAATCGATTTTTATTTCCAAATGAATGTTAGAGTTGATATCCAAGTAATTTTAAATGAATTATAAATTAATTTGATTTTAATTTGGTTTTTAACTGATTTGTTATTATTATTTAAATTGATATATAAGTTAGTTTTGGGATTAAGCCTAAAAATCCTTTCCATTTTATAAACCAACTTCTCAATTATCCATTTTATAATCAAATATCCAAAACCCATATATTTTCATTCATAGCATTTCATGCAATCAACTACACTTTCATTCATAACATTCCATACATTCAACTACATTCTCATTCATAACTTTCCATGAAAATCAATCAAAATAACCATTTCAATCACACCATCCAAATTTTCATTTAACCCGATTACATCCATACACAAGGTTTCCAATCAAAAAATACATAAAACCCACAAGTTACAATTTCTAGTCAACTCCAAAGAAAATTACGGTACATCATTGGAGCCTTTCAATCTTCTTCGGTAGAAAACCAACACCTTCTTCCATCCAACGATACAATGGAGGCGTCATCACCTTCAACTGTATGGTGGGACAAGCGGGACTAACAACTCTTGATTTCCCTCAAAGTACTTCGATCTCTTAGACCCATTTCTCTACGGAGCCAGAAGGTTACGGCAAATCATGATGCGTTCGAGGTGTTCGATGAAATGCAGCATGGGGTGTACGCCCAGGTTTTCAGCAGCAACAAGGAATGCCAGGTACTCGGCCAGTGGCATTAGCAGCTGGTTTGAGGCCACCTGTACAAGGAATGCCAGATAATAGTGAGCAAAATGTCGAGACTGCAGAGTAAAAGCCCGAAGAAATGCAGAATGTGAGATGGGATTCAAAGAGAGGATGGAGTTGTACCGCAGCAAAATGCAGGAATTGGCCCTGTACAAGAGCAGATGCGATAACCGCCTAAATGAGATTACAGAAAGGGCATCTGCAGATAAGAGTGGAGCAGAATCGTTAGGCAGGAAATATAAAGAGAAATACACACATGTTGCCAACTCAGTGTTAGCATGACGGCCTAACCAAAGTCCAACTTAACCTGTATCACATGAGAAAAATCAAATCACAGTTGGAACTGGTTGTACACAACATATATTGATGTAACATGACCACTTCAAAACGAAGCATACGTCCATACCAATGCATTTAGAAACACGTTCAAGTTTAAACAGAAGTCTACAAATCACCGGTAGATAGATCTGTACATTCAGTTCCGTGTTAGCTTCTGCTACTGTTTGATGCTAGCAAGGGAATCGAAAGGATTTTAGGAATTGGCATGTCCAATGTAGATGTACCTGACTCCACATCTAGATCCCATTAACCATCACCTGTAAAGCCATTCAAATGAGGTCATTAAACACATGAAAACCAACTAATACTTCCAACTGTTACTTTAAATTAACCCAACTGACTGGTAACGTGACAACGCCAGTAGCAGCAACATGTACATTAACAAGAACATAGCAATTCTTCATAACCTAGCATCACTAATTGAGCAAAAAACCAAGCTTAACCAAGTTCATACGGTTACATGTGCCCAAATCATTTTGCACAATTAGCATCCAGTTCAAGCATCGAATCCATGTTTGCTTTCAGGCTGCAGCATGCTCACTACAGCAGCAAGTGAAGTGGTATAACCTATGCAATGATTCCAAGGCGGAGGAAAAGAAGAAGAAGGATTCAAGAGTCTGTACACTGGACAGATGAGGAGTCTGGAAACCTGCACCAACAACTCCTTGTCAAAGAGGTTGACCTTGCAGCCTTTTTTCCGCAGAAATACAAGGAGCTTCGCACCATCTATCACCTGAAAAGCTGCAAATATATTGTTGGATGAGGATTTCGAAGCAGTTGTTGGAGATTTCGGTTTAGCAAAGCTTATGGATTACAAAAATACACATGCTACTACTGCTGTTCATGATAACCCTTTTGCATCTATAATTCTCAAGACCAACCCAAATTGAAAACTTGTGAAGAATATTACCTCTTTCTCATAAACCAGTCTCATAAACCAGCAGCTTCCTGTTGAGAGCCTGTGTATTTCAAAGCGGACCGTTCAGTTGAGTGCAGAAGTGGTTCTTGGTACGGTTCAAAACACACATGAAGCCACGTGAAAACCAAAACTCCTCACATTGCAAATATTCACTGCAGTAAAGCAAAATAACTGTCAAGCAGTAAAACTCAAGAAATTTCCCAAAATAGGATTAAGACAAGAATCAAGAAGAAAGGTTACGGTAAGGGTACCTTTTCGAAATCCATCATCAAACAGGCTAAACTCCAATTCTGGGCATCCAAAAGCCATCCTGGAACTTTCTCCATTGGACCATTGAGCATCAAACCGAAACCCTAAATCAACAGAGCATAAATAGGGAGAACGAAATCAGTAAAGCACACGAAATAGAGAGAGGGAGGCGACCATAAACACGAAACCCTAATTCAAAAAAAAGAGAAGAAAGAAACCTAATCGAGAAACGGCGAAAGAACTGAGGTTGAAGAGGTGAAGCAGGAAGATTTTAACCTCGCCGTCGCCGTCGTCACCGCCGGAGGTGAGCTTCTTACTTGACTTCTCTTTTGATGCCATGGAATTTTTGCATGTTCATAGTGAGAGAGGGCGATTGAGAGAGTTTTAACGAGAGAGAGTGATGGAGAGGACGAGTTTGGGATTCTGAGAGAAACGGGATTGAGAGCTTTGGGAGGGGAAGAGCTATGTTCACCGAAGCTAGCTCTTTCATTTTCTTTTTTTTATATATTATTATTTACCTTAGGAGTGTTTAGAGTTTTTTTTTTTTTTGGAAATTTAATTGACTCTTTAGTATTCCCAGGGGTTATTAATGTTGTTGGTTTAATAATAATTTCAAATTCCCAACCTCTAAAATCCAACAGCCAGGCGGCTGGATGTTTTGGGGTAACCTAACAGTCTTTTATTTATTTATTATTTATTGTTATTATTTTGGTTTTATTTCCTTTAAATTTCTTTGTTCCAATCCTTTTTTGATTTATAAAGCCTATTTAACATTGTAAATAACAACGAACACTAAGTAGCCTAGTGGAGAGGAGGTAGTTCCATAGTCTTAGGTGGAGTGAGTTCGATACTCATATGTAGCATTTTTTAGTATTTCATTTTCTTTTAGATTTTTTTTTTTTGTCTTTTAGTATTTTGTTTCTTGTAATATTATTTCTTTTATGTCCATGCTTCTTTATTAATTTCATCATATATTCGACACCGTTTTAAAACTAAAAAAAATCATACTTTTCTCGATTTAATATCGAGCCCTTTTTCATACCCTTGTAAGTCGATTGCTTTTAAGCATCGCCATCAACCTCACATGGCTTACTCTTGGGCCTTCTTACAATGAGCTCTTAAGCAACATCAACTTAACTTCCAATAATTTCAAACCTCGGTACTTTATTTGTTTTAATTTAATATTCAAAAATCATTTTCTTAATAAACGTGAAGAAAAAGATTACCTGGATGGAATGTCCAGTCGTAATCCCGAATATTAGGCTCAAGCTGTAAGAGCTTGTAAGCCGTTAATATTCGTCTTCTCTCTAATATTCAAATCATTTTCAAAATAAAACATGAAGAAAAAGATTACCTGGATGGAATGTCCAGTCGTAATCCCGAATATTAGGCTCAAGCTGTAAGAGCTTGCAAGCCATAAATATTCGTCTTCTCTTTCACACTCCAAGATTTAAAACCTCTTCTTAATAAAGTTGGAAGAAAAAGATTACCTGGAGGGAATATCCAGTCGTAATCCCGAATATTAGGCTCAAGCTGTAAGAGCTTGCAAGCCATAAATATTCGTCTTCCCTCCAAAACATTCATAAATATTCGATTCATTTTCTTAACAAATATTGGAAAGAAACAGACTGCCTGGGTGGAATGTCTAGATGTAGTCCCGAGTACTAGACCCAAGCTGTAAGAGCTTGTAGGTCACAAGTACTCGTCTTTCAAACTTCAAAACACCTAATTCCTACCTTAATACTTTTTCAATAAAGATGGAAATGGAACATGGTGTATACCGTGCACTCCTGAGGCTAGGATTCGAGATGTATATCTCGCTCATCCAAGTTCTCGCCATCACTCAAAATACATCCAACCAATCAAACCCTTTTCTCGCCGCCGTGCGACTAATCAAAAACCCTTTTCATAAATGTAAGATATATTGTCTTAAGTGATACAAAACAATGTTTCGGCCACGATTGTTGAGTAGAGATAAATGACGCTTTTCCGAATGTAGATTTATAAATCCGTTCGATGTGTGGTACGCGTCCACTCCTCATCTGTTTTGGGTAAAACGATGTTTTCGTCGATTAATACAATATAGCTTTCGCTAAAATCGACCAACAAACAAACATTTTTCTACCCAGAACTACGTAAGCCTTGATTTCTCTTTTGAGATACGTAGGAGCAGGATTCGTAAATCTTGTCAGGCCCACTAATAAAAAACTTAGGTTTAGCCCCTTCGTCAAAAATCCAAAAACATTTTCCTTTCTTTTATTCTTTCTTTCCCACCTAATAACTGAAAAGCCTAACATTTCAAACTAACATTAACGCACACAACTGACCTAATGGTTCCCGTTGAGTACAACGGACGTGAGGGGTGCTAATACCTTCCCCTTGCGTAATCGACTCCCGAACCCTGATATTGGTTGCGATGACCATATCTTATCCTTTCTTTTGTCTTGGGTTTTATCGATATTTCCCCTTTCCTTTTTAGGAATAAATAAAGTTCGGTGGCGACTCTGTTCAGTCCATCATTGCAAGCGTGCGATCGCGCTTCGCTTTGAAGTCGTATCCCCATTTTTTCGAGGTGCGACAGATGGCGACTCTGCTGGGGAAAACAAATCCCTAAGTGAGTCAAGCCTAGTTAGGTCATTTGTGTGCCTTTGTTTGATTACCTATTGTGGCTTTTCTTTATTATTTTTACTATCTCTATTGTCATATTGATATGAATCTGTTGTATTGGTTCGACAATGCTTTGGTACTTGGAGATACTCTGATTACAAACCTTGTGGGAAAGACTTTTTACCCGAGTCTCGAGTAAAAACATAAGATAGGACGAGGTTGAGTAGTACGGGTCCGCGAGATGTATTTCTCGTTGGGTCGGTACGAGAACCTTACTTAGAGTAGATTCTTGAGAGGATGTTGTCGCTCGGCAAGTAAGTTGCCGTAAGCTTCGATGTTTTCTTTAGGATCCATGACTCTGAGAACCATTTGTAGAACCTTAGTTCTTTGCCCAACTAGGAAAGATGGTTGCGTAGTGTGGGTCTGCGAGATGTATTTCTCGTTGGATCGATGCGAGAACCTCACTTAGAGTAGATTCTTTAGATGGAGTTGATGCCCGGCAAGTAAGTTGCCGCAGGTAGCAAACAGTCTAATGGATCCATGACTCTAGGAACTTTTTCAAAAACCTTAGACCATACCTGGTGAGAACCTATTCTTGGAAAACAATCAGATTCGTCAGTACCTCAGACTTTTGAACCCGTGTATGAAAAAAACAAATGTGCATGGCTTGCATTGCATTCATTCGCATTCCATTGCATTTGCATCGCATCATAATGCATGTCATTTTCCAGACAAAATACCAAAAAAAAAACTCACCCATCTTTTGTCCGTGAAGCAAAGTGATTCTCAACACGCGTTTAGAACAAAGAACCATGTCTCAGGAGATGATGGACGAGTTAAGGAAAAGCCAAGAAGCACTGAAGGAGGAACTTAACCTTTTGAAGAGCCAAATGAGATGGGTCTTGGAAACCCTGCAAGTCTTGTTGAAAAAAGAGGGTCACCAAATATACACTGCTGCAACAAAGAGAGCTACTACCCCGCATCCATCTGGTGTCACCCCAAGTCAAGGGAAATTCTATGTGGCAACTCCTCATTTACCAGTATATAGACCTCCCTCAAGATGTCATCAGCAACATCCTCTGGCTATTCCTCCTCAAAGTCACCAAAGCCAGGTTCAGAATAAAAATCAGAATCAGAACAAGAGGAACAAGGATCACAATGACTCGATTCCGGTGCCATATAGCAAGCTCTACCCGCTACTGATCCAGAATGCTTTGGTGACCCCTCGAGCTCTCACGCCCGTGTCACCATACCTACCATGGTACAATCCAAATGCAACGTGTGAATTCCATAAAGGGGCATTGGGACATAACCTAGATTCTTGTTGTGCGCTAAAAGCCTTGGTACGAGGACTGATTAACAAGAAGAGCTTAGTCTTTGAAGAAGATCACCCAAAGATCAAGTGCGAATACCATACTGGAACAATGGGGCACTCCATCGAGGAATGCAAGAGTTTTAAGCTCAAACTGCGAGGATTGATTGACATAAGGTCACCAACACTCAAGGAGGAAGGCTCAGGCACATATACCTTGGTTTCTGGGCCAGGTAATGAGAAAGGGAAAGGACCCTTGAAACCCCTCAAGGTTTTGTACCACAAGGAAGATGTCAGGGATGTGGCCAATGAGCTATCATTGTTTCCTGGTAAGAGCATTGAGATACCGTCTTGGATTTCCAATGTCACGACCCATACCAATGAAAGAAAAGGAGAAGTGAGTAGTGGATTCAAGAAGGTTGCGTTCAACGGTGAGATTGAAGGAAAAGAATTTGAAGATCATCATGCCAATGTCAAAAAGCTTGTTGATCCCAAACCTTCAAGTTTGAAGAAGTCAATTCCCTAAAGCTGGCAATCATTTGGTTGTCTCAACATTTCTTTTGTAGTTTCCTTGCATGTTGATTGTTAATTGCTTTTAAGCATTGTTGTTTTCTTTGAATTGGTAAGATTAATGAAATGTTTATGCATCTTTTGAACTAATCCATTCGTATTCACTCATTTTTCATTCATGTTAAAAACAAAAATACTCTTTTCCTTCACTTTTGTGTATCAAACCGTTGTGTTAACAAAGATTGGAAGGAGGATGATGAAAATGAAACACCTGAAATTGTGGTGGTATGCTTTTGAGTAAAACCTTGTCGATGATGTAAGGCATTGTTTCAAATCCCCAAACACTGAAGAAATAAGGAGTTAATCCCTAGTCAACCACTTTGAGCCTAGAAGTTGGTGTTTATTTCGGATCTAAAACCCTTAATCTTAACCTGGGGCAGGGTAGTTATGTTCAGATAGTTTGATCATGCATTCGATCTTTCAAAAAAAATCGTCCATATGTACATCCTCCAATTATGTTCAACCACATGTTATCCTTCGCGCACATGTTGAAGTGTCGAAGAAGTTGAGAAAAGCTAAAATTAGTGTTGGTTGATCCTCATCCACCAAAAATGTGGCAGTCAACACCTTTAAAAAATAGAAAAAAGCCCGCTAAGTCAAATACCACAAAATGACTTAGGCAAAAGTTAGGGCATCCCGGTGGGCCGAAAGCTTCAAAGAAGTGGTCCAGGCAAAATAAGGGATAAAGAAAAACAAAAAAAGGAGGTCATTAAATCCTCAACAAAAACAAAATAAGATGACTGTCATTTCAAGAAAATTCGTCTTGAATCCTCATCACACCTTCGAACCCTCTTGGAAGTCGAATACGTGTATCAAATTAACTGAACGTAGGAAGTGGAGATCATCAAGAAGAAGGGGTGGGTAAAAACAAATTTTGAGCCTTATATCCTTTTGTTTCAAGAAACCGTGAACCAGGCCACGTTACAACCCTTAAAAGACCTAATTGAGACAGGGTTTATTTTGAAAGCATACTATAACAAGGTTATGTTAACTTGACTCCAAACGATTTTTGTTAATCATTTGATAACACCAACTTGTATACTACGAATGACTTGATCACCATTGTGTTCTTATCAACGACTCGTTCACTGTATTTCACCCGTTCATATCAATAAATTTTAATTTCAAATTTTTGCATAAGCATTGAATTAAAATTACCATTTTTGAATGAACAATCTTATTTGCGAGTCAACACTCAGCATCAAAGAAATTCAATACAGTTGAGGAACTTGATAAAGTGAAAGAAGTCTAGTCAGGGGAAAATCACTTTGAGCATCAGTTAATTCGAGCTAATCACCCTAAGGGTCATCTAGCCAAGAGTAATCTGCTTCAAGACTCAGACTGGGGCGAGCCACCTCAGAGCTCAGTAAGTCCAATCACTCCAAGGTTCAGTTAGCCAAGAGTAATTTGCTTCAAGACTTAGGCTGGGGCAAGCCACCTCAGAGCTCAATGAGTCCAACTATCCAAAGGACAGTCAACCAAGAGTCTGCCATTCCAACATTTGGTTAGTCAAGTTCAGACCATTGCAAGTTTCGAACACTTGGGGCAAGCCATCTCAAGGTAGTCTCATGGCAAGTTGTTTCCAAACCCACTTTCAAGGTTAACATTGCCAAAGTCCCAATAAATAGGGGCAAGATGAGCCACAGAGGGGCAGAACCTCTTTCTTCGTGCTTTCAAACTGCTCAAACGAATTCTGCCATACGTCAACAACTATTGAGTTCAAGATGGGTGCCCGAAAACTATGCTAGCACGATTCGTTGATCCTTAAAAAGGATCTCATTGGCTAAGTTGTGGCTATCAAGCTGGATAGAATTCTCCTTTGACAACATCTATCATAAAATATTCGTTTGAGTTCTCGGTGTTGAGGAATCATGAGCTTCCATAAAAAGCCTTTACAAACACCCAGTCTGCCCAGTGTCAGCATTCTCATAATCATGATCATTCATATATCATGCAAATTCAAATCATGCATAGCCGAAATGTACTTCGTGCTCATTTTGCATTGACCCAGGTCTTGTTGCCGATCCTAGATCCTTTGACCTCTAATTCCAGCTTGTCTTTGGTATCCCTAAACCAACATCCGGTTTTCCCGGTCATTTTCAAGTCCAATTGTAGTTGGCAAAATCCGTTAAAAGCTGTTTGTAGTCCATTGCTTACGGTCAAAGTCCAATTGTTGTTATTCCGGGGTCAGGTCATACTTGAACTTGCTCTGAAGAGTTTTTTCCAATTTTTGTTCAATACCATTCAGGTCATGTATGAACCTGTTGTTGAGCTTTTTATTCCGGGGTCAGGTCATACTCGAACCTGCTCTGAAGAGTTTTTCCAATTTTTGTTCAATACCATTCAGGTCATGTTTGAACCTGTTGTTGAGCTTTATTCCGGGGTCAGGTCATACTTGAACCTGCTCTGAAGAGTTTTTCCTTCTGTTCAATACTATTCAGGTCATGTTTGAACCTGTTGTTGAACCTTTTTATTCCGGGGTCCGGTCATACTTGAACCTGCTCTGAAGAGTTTTTCCAATTTTTGTTCAATCCTATTCAGGTCATGTATGAACCTGTTGTTGAACCCTTTTATTCCGGTATCAGGTCATGAATCTGTACTGAAGAGTTTTTCCAACTTTAGTTCAATACCATTCAGGTCATGTATGAATCTGTTATTGAACTTTTATTCCGGGGTCCGGTCATACTTGAACCTGCTCTGAAGATTTCTTTGTTCAATACCATTCAGGTCGTGTACGAACCTGTTGTTGAACCCTTTTATTCCGGGGTCCGGTCATACTTGAACCTGCTCTGAAGATCTTTGTTCAATCCTATTCAGGTCATGTATGAACCTGTTGTTGAACCTTTTTATTCCGGGGTCCGGTCATACTTGAACCTGCTCTGAAGATCTTTGTTCAATCCTATTCAGGTCATGTATGAACCTGTTGTTGAACCTTTTTATTCCGGGGTCCGGTCATACTTGAACCTGCTCTGAAGATTCTTTGTTCAATACCATTCAGGTCGTGTATGAACCTGTTGTTGAACCTTTTTATTCCGGTGTCAGGTCATACTTGAACCTGCTCTGAAGATTTTTTTGTTCAATACTATTCAGGTCATATATGAGCCTGTTGTTGAGCTTTTATTCCGGGGTCAGGTCATACTTGAACCTGCTCTGAAGAGTTTTTCCAATTTTTGTTCAATACTATTCAGGTCATGTATGAACCTGTTGTTGAGCTTTTATTCCGGGGTCCGGTCATACTTGAACCTGCTCTGAAGATTTTTCCTCTTTTTGTTCAATACTATTCAGGTCATGTATGAACCTGTTGTTGAGCTTTTATTCCGGGGTCCGGTCATACTTGAACCTGCTCTGAAGATTTTTCCTCTTTTTGTTCAATACTATTCAGGTCATGTATGAACCTGTTGTTGAGCTTTTATTCCGGGGTCCGGTCATACTTGAACCTGCTCTGAAGATTTTTCCTCTTTTTGTTCAATACTATTCAGGTCATGTACGAACCTGTCATTGAACCTTTTTATTCCGGGGTCCGGTCATGCTTGAACCTACTCTGAAGATTCTTTGTTCAATCTTATTCAGGTCATGTACGAACCTGTCATTGAACCTTTTTATTCCGGGGTCCGGTCATGCTTGAACCTACTCTGAAGATTCTTTGTTCAATCCTATTCAGGTCATGTACGAACCTGTCATTGAACCTTTTTATTCCGGGGTCCGGTCATGCTTGAACTTGCTCTGAAGATTCTTTGTTCAATCCTATTCAGGTCATGTATGAACCTGTTATTGAGCTTTTATTCCGGGGTCGGGTCATACTTGAACCTGCTCTGAAGACTCTTTGTTCAATCCTATTCAGGTCATGTATGAACCTGTTGTTGAACCTTTTTATTCCGGGGTCCGGTCATACTTGAACCTGCTCTGAAGATTCTTTGTTTATTCAATACCATTCAGGTCATATCTGAACCTGTTGTTGAACCCTTGTTCCGGTGCCAGGTCATACATGAACCTGTCCTGAAGAGTTTTCTCCTTGATTATTCCCTAGCGTTGTCAGGTCATGTATGAACCTGTTGTAGCATCTTTTCCTTTATTCGGGTTCGGTAAGTCATGTGTGAACTTACTACCAAAATCCCTTGTATTCTAAGTGCCGTTCATCAAACCTCACTTTGAATACTCCCCAGTGCGTGTCTGATTCTCCAGCAGGACTGTTTCCCCAGCAAGTTGTTTCTTCCCATTTGTCTGTCTCCCTGTGGATCAGCAGTATTCCCCACAATTTTGGTCTGTCTAGTAGCATCTCCTGTCAGGGGCTCACCATATCCCTAGCAGATAAAAATCACAAGAAATATAGAGTCTTTCATCCATGCATATCATATCATATCATATCATATCATAATATCATATCATATCATATCACGTTATGTCATGGGGATTCAGGATCAAAATCCGGGTCTTCTTAGTATTTAATCATCTCCCACTATGATCATATGAAGAGTGTCCTGCTTCATATTCTCTAGTTGAAGATACTTAAATAGGGGCAACTGTCATACCCCGATTTTGATCCTAAAATTTTTCCATTTTTCTTTTATTTTTTGCATTTTTGCATACATTCATCAGTATAAAATGGATTTTAATATCTTGACTCTTTTTTATTTTTGATTTGATTTTAATTTCAAATTAAGTTTAATTCCAATTGTCAACTTAATCTTAATTGTTTATTTTTACTAATGATTAAAACTCTAATCGATTTTTATTTCCAAATGAATGTTAGAGTTGATATCCAAGTAATTTTAAATGAATTATAAATTAATTTGATTTTAATTTGGTTTTTAACTGATTTGTTATTATTATTTAAATTGATATATAAGTTAGTTTTGGGATTAAGCCTAAAAATCCTTTCCATTTTATAAACCAACTTCTCAATTATCCATTTTATAATCAAATATCCAAAACCCATATATTTTCATTCATAGCATTTCATGCAATCAACTACACTTTCATTCATAACATTCCATACATTCAACTACATTCTCATTCATAACTTTCCATGAAAATCAATCAAAATAACCATTTCAATCACACCATCCAAATTTTCATTTAACCCGATTACATCCATACACAAGGTTTCCAATCAAAAAATACATAAAACCCACAAGTTACAATTTCTAGTCAACTCCAAAGAAAATTACGGTACATCATTGGAGCCTTTCAATCTTCTTCGGTAGAAAACCAACACCTTCTTCCATCCAACGATACAATGGAGGCGTCATCACCTTCAACTGTATGGTGGGACAAGCGGGACTAACAACTCTTGATTTCCCTCAAAGTACTTCGATCTCTTAGACCCATTTCTCTACGGAGCCAGAAGGTTACGGCAAATCATGATGCGTTCGAGGTGTTCGATGAAATGCAGCATGGGGTGTACGCCCAGGTTTTCAGCAGCAACAAGGAATGCCAGGTACTCGGCCAGTGGCATTAGCAGCTGGTTTGAGGCCACCTGTACAAGGAATGCCAGATAATAGTGAGCAAAATGTCGAGACTGCAGAGTAAAAGCCCGAAGAAATGCAGAATGTGAGATGGGATTCAAAGAGAGGATGGAGTTGTACCGCAGCAAAATGCAGGAATTGGCCCTGTACAAGAGCAGATGCGATAACCGCCTAAATGAGATTACAGAAAGGGCATCTGCAGATAAGAGTGGAGCAGAATCGTTAGGCAGGAAATATAAAGAGAAATACACACATGTTGCCAACTCAGTGTTAGCATGACGGCCTAACCAAAGTCCAACTTAACCTGTATCACATGAGAAAAATCAAATCACAGTTGGAACTGGTTGTACACAACATATATTGATGTAACATGACCACTTCAAAACGAAGCATACGTCCATACCAATGCATTTAGAAACACGTTCAAGTTTAAACAGAAGTCTACAAATCACCGGTAGATAGATCTGTACATTCAGTTCCGTGTTAGCTTCTGCTACTGTTTGATGCTAGCAAGGGAATCGAAAGGATTTTAGGAATTGGCCTGTCCAATGTAGATGTACCTGACTCCACATCTAGATCCCATTAACCATCACCTGTAAAGCCATTCAAATGAGGTCATTAAACACATGAAAACCAACTAATACTTCCAACTGTTACTTTAAATTAACCCAACTGACTGGTAACGTGACAACGCCAGTAGCAGCAACATGTACATTAACAAGAACATAGCAATTCTTCATAACCTAGCATCACTAATTGAGCAAAAAACCAAGCTTAACCAAGTTCATACGGTTACATGTGCCCAAATCATTTTGCACAATTAGCATCCAGTTCAAGCATCGAATCCATGTTTGCTTTCAGGCTGCAGCATGCTCACTACAGCAGCAAGTGAAGTGGTATAACCTATGCAATGATTCCAAGGCGGAGGAAAAGAAGAAGAAGGATTCAAGAGTCTGTACACTGGACAGATGAGGAGTCTGGAAACCTGCACCAACAACTCCTTGTCAAAGAGGTTGACCTTGCAGCCTTTTTTCCGCAGAAATACAAGGAGCTTCGCACCATCTATCACCTGAAAAGCTGCAAATATATTGTTGGATGAGGATTTCGAAGCAGTTGTTGGAGATTTCGGTTTAGCAAAGCTTATGGATTACAAAAATACACATGCTACTACTGCTGTTCATGATAACCCTTTTGCATCTATAATTCTCAAGACCAACCCAAATTGAAAACTTGTGAAGAATATTACCTCTTTCTCATAAACCAGTCTCATAAACCAGCAGCTTCCTGTTGAGAGCCTGTGTATTTCAAAGCGGACCGTTCAGTTGAGTGCAGAAGTGGTTCTTGGTACGGTTCAAAACACACATGAAGCCACGTGAAAACCAAAACTCCTCACATTGCAAATATTCACTGCAGTAAAGCAAAATAACTGTCAAGCAGTAAAACTCAAGAAATTTCCCAAAATAGGATTAAGACAAGAATCAAGAAGAAAGGTTACGGTAAGGGTACCTTTTCGAAATCCATCATCAAACAGGCTAAACTCCAATTCTGGGCATCCAAAAGCCATCCTGGAACTTTCTCCATTGGACCATTGAGCATCAAACCGAAACCCTAAATCAACAGAGCATAAATAGGGAGAACGAAATCAGTAGAGCACACGAAATAGAGAGAGGGAGGCGACCATAAACACGAAACCCTAATTCAAAAAAAAGAGAAGAAAGAAACCTAATCGAGAAACGGCGAAAGAACTGAGGTTGAAGAGGTGAAGCAGGAAGATTTTAACCTCGCCGTCGCCGTCGTCACCGCCGGAGGTGAGCTTCTTACTTGACTTCTCTTTTGATGCCATGGAATTTTTGCATGTTCATAGTGAGAGAGGGCGATTGAGAGAGTTTTAACGAGAGAGAGTGATGGAGAGGACGAGTTTGGGATTCTGAGAGAAACGGGATTGAGAGCTTTGGGAGGGGAAGAGCTATGTTCACCGAAGCTAGCTCTTTCATTTTCTTTTTTTTATATATTATTATTTACCTTAGGAGTGTTTAGAGTTTTTTTTTTTTTTGGAAATTTAATTGACTCTTTAGTATTCCCAGGGGTTATTAATGTTGTTGGTTTAATAATAATTTCAAATTCCCAACCTCTAAAATCCAACAGCCAGGCGGCTGGATGTTTTGGGGTAACCTAACAGTCTTTTATTTATTTATTATTTATTGTTATTATTTTGGTTTTATTTCCTTTAAATTTCTTTGTTCCAATCCTTTTTTGATTTATAAAGCCTATTTAACATTGTAAATAACAACGAACACTAAGTAGCCTAGTGGAGAGGAGGTAGTTCCATAGTCTTAGGTGGAGTGAGTTCGATACTCATATGTAGCATTTTTTAGTATTTCATTTTCTTTTAGATTTTTTTTTTTTTGTCTTTTAGTATTTTGTTTCTTGTAATATTATTTCTTTTATGTCCATGCTTCTTTATTAATTTCATCATATATTCGACACCGTTTTAAAACTAAAAAAAATCATACTTTTCTCGATTTAATATCGAGCCCTTTTTCATACCCTTGTAAGTCGATTGCTTTTAAGCATCGCCATCAACCTCACATGGCTTACTCTTGGGCCTTCTTACAATGAGCTCTTAAGCAACATCAACTTAACTTCCAATAATTTCAAACCTCGGTACTTTATTTGTTTTAATTTAATATTCAAAAATCATTTTCTTAATAAACGTGAAGAAAAAGATTACCTGGATGGAATGTCCAGTCGTAATCCCGAATATTAGGCTCAAGCTGTAAGAGCTTGTAAGCCGTTAATATTCGTCTTCTCTCTAATATTCAAATCATTTTCAAAATAAAACATGAAGAAAAAGATTACCTGGATGGAATGTCCAGTCGTAATCCCGAATATTAGGCTCAAACTGTAAGAGCTTGCAAGCCATAAATATTCGTCTTCTCTTTCACACTCCAAGATTTAAAACCTCTTCTTAATAAAGTTGGAAGAAAAAGATTACCTGGAGGGAATATCCAGTCGTAATCCCGAATATTAGGCTCAAGCTGTAAGAGCTTGCAAGCCATAAATATTCGTCTTCCCTCCAAAACATTCATAAATATTCGATTCATTTTCTTAACAAATATTGGAAAGAAACAGACTGCCTGGGTGGAATGTCTAGATGTAGTCCCGAGTACTAGACCCAAGCTGTAAGAGCTTGTAGGTCACAAGTACTCGTCTTTCAAACTTCAAAACACCTAATTCCTACCTTAATACTTTTTCAATAAAGATGGAAATGGAACATGGTGTATACCGTGCACTCCTGAGGCTAGGATTCGAGATGTATATCTCGCTCATCCAAGTTCTCGCCATCACTCAAAATACATCCAACCAATCAAACCCTTTTCTCGCCGCCGTGCGACTAATCAAAAACCCTTTTCATAAATGTAAGATATATTGTCTTAAGTGATACAAAACAATGTTTCGGCCACGATTGTTGAGTAGAGATAAATGACGCTTTTCCGAATGTAGATTTATAAATCCGTTCGATGTGTGGTACGCGTCCACTCCTCATCTGTTTTGGGTAAAACGATGTTTTCGTCGATTAATACAATATAGCTTTCGCTAAAATCGACCAACAAACAAACATTTTTCTACCCAGAACTACGTAAGCCTTGATTTCTCTTTTGAGATACGTAGGAGCAGGATTCGTAAATCTTGTCAGGCCCACTAATAAAAAACTTAGGTTTAGCCCCTTCGTCAAAAATCCAAAAACATTTTCCTTTCTTTTATTCTTTCTTTCCCACCTAATAACTGAAAAGCCTAACATTTCAAACTAACATTAACGCACACAACTGACCTAATGGTTCCCGTTGAGTACAACGGACGTGAGGGGTGCTAATACCTTCCCCTTGCGTAATCGACTCCCGAACCCTGATATTGGTTGCGATGACCATATCTTATCCTTTCTTTTGTCTTGGGTTTTATCGATATTTCCCCTTTCCTTTTTAGGAATAAATAAAGTTCGGTGGCGACTCTGTTCAGTCCATCATTGCAAGCGTGCGATCGCGCTTCGCTTTGAAGTCGTATCCCCAATTTTCCGAGGTGCGACAATGGAGTTATGAGGAAATCCTTTGAAAATGACAACGTGCATTAAAGATGTAATGATGACATTGACCTCAACAAGAAGGGTTGAACAATGTTGAAAATAAAATAAAAAGGCCACTTTTCTTCTTTTGATTAAAAGGAAAGTCGAAACATGGCATTTTGGGGGCTATTTGTTACCTCAGATTTTCGACACAAGCATTAATTATAAAGATGTGATAAATTTTCTGATTTAATGATATGTTTATTGCCATAATCGAAATGGTCAAATAATCCCATAGATATTTCGACAAATTCGTTTGGTCGAAAGATGACGCCAACTTTGGTCGAATTTCTAAATCAGACAGAGACCAAAGGTTTGGTTGGTTCTGAGACTTAGTGAAATTCAGAGTTTTTCGAACTTTTGTTTTCTCCACGCAGTCGAATGAGGTGTAAGTGGATAAGATCATACAGTTATCTGGAGACACGTGGAAGCCTGTCGAAGTTGAAGTATGCATGGAGACAAAGGTGTGGCATATTTTTCTTAGTCGACCGTTATAGACGGTTAACTTAGCACTAGTATATAAGTAAGCATTCACTTATGTTTTAAGGGTCCGCAATTGTATACAAATTCTGTAAAACTCAAATTGTTTGTGTGTTTGTGAGAAAAGCGTCAGGAATATATGTATATGCGTTCCATGTTTTATAAATCAAAGTCTTTATTTTCAGTTATTTGCTGCATTAAATTTTATTTCAATTATCTTTTGTTTCTTTTATATTTCGACTTCAGTGTTTCACAGTAAACAATTAACTAACACGCGTCTGGGATGAGTCCACTCTTATCTAATCATTATATCTTGAAAACCACGTCAAATTAATTGGTCCAACAGTTTTATTATCAACACTTATTCATTTTAAAAAAATATCAATCTCCTTAATTTTAAAACTCCGCAAATCTCTAGATACATCATTGAATAAAAAATTTCCTTCTAGACGCATCATTTTGATTCTACATGTAAATCATATTTTTTATAAACTAATTCTAAAAGAATTAAAAATTAAAAAAAAATGCCGAGATAATTTACAACCTTAAAAATAAAAAACAAAGAAAATAAGGTGAACACAATTAGGGTTTTCTCCACCAACAAAAAAACACACCGAGGGTTTATACAAGAAACAAAAAACACAGTGCAGCCGCACTTGGTCTCGACGCCGGAATCAGCAAAAAAACTCCAGGTTCTTCTTTTCGATTTTCTCTTTCCCTCTCTTAGTTCTGATCTGCAACAATCCCTAGTATTTGATAATCTTATCAAGTGTTTTTTTTATAGTTTCAATTTTAACCGAAAATTATTATCTTCATTCGATAGGTTGATAAGTAACAATGGTGCAATAATCTTATTAAGTGTTTTTTGTTTTCATAGTTTCAATTTTAACCTAAAATAATCATCTTTCTTTCATAGGTTGATAATTAACAATGGTGCAATATAATTTCAAGAAGATAACAGTTGTACCAAATGGAAAAGATTTCATTGACATCATCCTCTCTAGAACACAGCGTCAAACACCTACGGTTGTCCACAAAGGCTATGCGATTAACCGTCTTCGACAGTTTTATATGCGAAAAGTGAAGTATACTCAGACAAATTTTCATGAAAAGTTGTCCACTATAATCGATGAGTTTCCTCGTCTCGGCGATATTCATCCTTTTTACGGTGATTTGCTTCATGTGTTGTATAACAAGGATCATTACAAGCTTGCACTTGGTCAGATCAATACTGCTCGGAATCTTATTGGTAAGATTGCGAAAGATTATGTTAAGTTGTTGAAGTATGGTGATTCGTTGTATCGTTGTAAGTGTTTGAAGGTTGCTGCTCTTGGTCGTATGTGTACTGTGCTTAAGAGGATTGGGCCGAGTTTGGCTTATTTGGAACAGGTTAGGCAGCATATGGCTAGGCTTCCTTCGATTGATCCGAATACGAGGACGATTTTGATTTGTGGTTATCCGAATGTTGGCAAGAGTTCTTTTATTAATAAGATTACTCGAGCGGATGTTGATGTGCAGCCGTATGCTTTTACTACGAAGTCTCTTTTTGTGGGTCATACGGATTATAAGTATCTGAGGTATCAAGTGATTGATACGCCAGGGATTTTGGACAGGCCGTTTGAGGATCGGAATATCATTGAGATGTGCAGTATCACTGCTCTTGCACATTTGAGAGCGGCGATATTGTTCTTCTTGGACATATCTGGGTCTTGCGGTTACACCATTGCTCAGCAGGCGGCTTTGTTTCAGAGCATTAAGTCTTTGTTCTTGAACAAGCCTCTGATTGTTGTGTGCAACAAGACTGATTTGCAGCCGTTGGATGGATTATCTGAGGAAGATATGAAGTTGGTGACGGAGATGAAAGCTGAAGCGTTGAAGACTGCAATTGGTCAAGGAGGTGAGGGGACAGAAGCGGATGTGTTGTTGACCATGAGTGCGTTGACAGAAGAAGGCGTGATCGCGGTGAAAAATGCAGCTTGTGAGAGATTGTTGAATCAGAGGGTGGAGATAAAGATGAAGTCTAAGAAAATCAATGACTGTCTGAACAGGTTTCATGTTGCAGTTCCGAAGCCACGTGACCAGAAGGAAAGGCCGCTGTGTATTCCCCCGGCAGTCTTGGAAGCTAAAGCTAAGCAAGCAGCTGCTGAGGAGAAGAGAAAAACAGAGAAGGATCTGGAGGAAGAAAATGGTGGGGCTGGTGTATACTCGATGAACTTGAGAAAGCATTATATTTTGGCTGATGATGAATGGAAAGAAGATATACTGCCAGAAATTTTGGATGGCCACAATGTGTATGATTTCATTGATCCCGATATTCTACACAGGGTTGAAGAGTTGGAAAGAGAAGAAGGATTAAGACAGGCAGAAGCTGAAGATGATGATTTTGAGATCGACGGAACTGAATTGACTCCAGAACAGCAAGAGGCTTTAACTGAGATTAGGAGGAAGAAAAGTTTGTTAATCCAACAACATAGGATTAAAAAGAGCACTGCAGAGAGCAGACCAATCGTTGCAAGGAAATTCGACAAGGACAATCAGTTCACAACAGAAAGAATGGGAAGACAGCTGTCTTCTCTCGGGATTGATCCTTCTCTGGCTGTTAACAGAATGCGTAGCAGATCTGCATCTAGGAAAGGTCGGAAAAGGGAGAGATCACCAGAAGGAAGAAACGATGGGATGGATATTGATGATGACACACCTAGCAAGAAGCAGCGTACGAGTAGATCAATGTCACGTTCCAGGTCGGTCTCTAGGCCCCCGCATGAAGTTGTGCCTGGAGAAGGCCTCAGGGATTCTGCTCAAAAGATCAAGGCAATTGGTCTTGCAAGGAGTTCTGTCAAGAAGAGAAACAAGAATGCCAAGCGTGGAGAAGCCGATAGAGTCATACCTAATCTTAAACCAAAGCACTTGTATGCCGGAAAGCGCCCTAAAGGAAAGACAGACAGACGCTAAAATCGGTAATAACATATTTCTATTCAACTTGGATTATTTATCATGTAGCATGTCAACACCAAAATTTCATTAGTAATAATAACATATTTCTATGCAACTTGGTATGATTGACAAATTTTGTTGCTACAATTTCAATTTCTGCATATTGTTTCTTATGAGATAATGTTGTGTTTTTGGACTACTATTGCTTTTTGTAACAAGCCACTGATGTAGCTAAAAATAATTGTTTTCTTTGCAGGTGATGATGGTAATGGATGGCTTTGTGGTTGTCAAGAATTTTGGCTGCAGAGAAGTTTTTCTTATACAATTTTGTCTTTTCTATTAATATTTATGAATGTGTTTTTACTTTTTAGACCAGTTTTGGATTTACTGTTTGAATTTTGAGTTGTTTATGTACTCAGATATTAAGCATTTGTTTGTTTCACATTGATATTCGAATTTTGAGTTGTTTATGTACTCACATTTTGAGTTGTTTATTGTCCCATTCGATAGAGGACACTATTATTTTGAGTTGTTTTTATGTCCCATTTGAACACTCATTTATTTTTGAATTTATAAGTTTTCATCAATGACGTAGCGGTAATAATTTGTAAATGTGATTAAAAAAGTTCAATCACAGAATAATAGGTCTTGTTGGCTTAGGAAATCATAAATGAACACTATTGTTATTGTCATGTTTACATGCCTATGCCTCTCTAATATAATACTTTTGACTGTAATTTAATTTAATTTAAAATTATATTTCCTTTGTCCTTATAGTTTTAAAGTCAATTGGCTTCATTTTTCTTCTAATTATTTTCTTAAATTTAAATTATTTTATTTAAAATTTTATCATTACTTACATCCCATTAAATTACATTATAACATCACTTTTTAAGATTAATTTATAAAATTCATTTACGAAAAAACCAAATTTTATTTAATAGATCAACTGCCATTATTTTATTCAAATAGTTAATTTTAAGATCTTTCTTTATAATTTTTTTTATAGTGTTTGAGTTTTATTCTACCTTTAGAATTTTTTTTAGAATAACCAAAATTTTCAATTTTAGTACTATAATAATAATAATCTTTCTCCACAATATATTAAAATACTCAAGTTTAAAATAAAATAAAAATTCACGGCAAACAGGAGCTCTCACACCTATTGGTGACTGCAACACTAATGTGCCAGATATAATGGTGCCAATTTTGCAGGCCAAAGGGGAAATGACAATTGGTTATGCGATCGCATCTCAAAAAATACAATTATTCATGAAGTCGTAGAAAAAATTGATTCGAATAGAGTTGTTATCGAACTTTATTTATTTTGATAAAAGAAAGAAAGTATCAATAAAACTCTTAAAAGAAATAGAAGATGGTCGTCGCAATCAAATTCGGGTTCAGAAGTTCATTACGTAGGGGGAAGGTATTAGCATTTCACACGTCCGTCGTACTCAAAGGGACACTTTTAGTTAAATTTGCGATTGAATGTTACCTTATCTTAATTGATTTCTTCGAAGAATAAAAGAGTAAAAGAAAAGAAAATGGGTCACAAAAATGTTTTTTTATTAGGATGCTTGACGAGATTGTGGATCTCGCTCCTACGTATCCTCGGGTATAATGAGGAACTCAAAGCTTTGCAGTTCGGGGGAAGGCTACAATTTATTTGCTGGTGTGTTTTAATGAATAATGTTTAGATCACGCTCTAGCGGTTAAACGGTGTTTGTGCTCGCAATTGGAGACTTAAAGTGTTTGTTTGTATTCGCATTAAAACACACTAAACAATGTTCTTTTTCAAAAGGATTTCGATCGCATGGGGGCGAGAAAAAAATATGTTTGAGTATGTTTTAAGATTTGGATGACGAATATTCATGACTTGCAAACAATTACTACTTGGATCTGATATTCGGGACTATGATTGGACCTTTCATTCAAGTAGTTTTTTTCTTTCAAATTTGTTGCAATATTATTTTAAGTATTTACAAGTGTTTTGAATGAAAGACAAACACTTGAGCTTTCAAACAATTACTACTAAGGCTTAACATTTGGGACTATTATTGGACATTTCACCTAGGTAGTATTTTTTCTTTGATTTATTATGAAATTCTTACGTGTTTGTATTTTGTACAGAAAGACGCGGTATTTAGGGTTTGCAAACAATTATTACTTGGGCCTAATACAACATGGCTCTGACTAGACCATCAATCCAGGTAGCATTTTTCTTTCATTATTGTGAAGAGGTCAAAGTATGGATTAGTCGTTTTGAATTTGGTTATGAAAAGAGCTTGACGTTGGATCAAACTTTTTTATTTGTGTTTGAATGAATTATGAAAAATGGTTTGAAGTATGTCGGGAGTGGTTTTGAAAATGGAAATTTGGTGTTGCGCAAGTGTTTTAACTTTATTGGAAAAAGCTTTTGGTATTAACCAGAGATTTTGATTTGAAAATATTGATTTTAGGTAATCGAATTGTTTATTCTATCGTCCTAAGCAAGCAAAAAGAATAAAAACAAGAATGATATGAGAAGCTACAAGTAATAGATATAGATGTATTTTATCATATGGAGCGCGATGGAATAAACAAACAAAAACAAAGAGGTAACGATAAATTAATTAATTAAAGTTTAATTTAGCCTATTAATTAACTTAATTAAAATTAATTATCCTAAACCTATTGATTAAATAAATATTTAATCAAATAGTTAAGTTAAGTATATTTAATTTTAAAAAAAGTAATTAACTAAAATAATCATTCAATTATTTAATAATAAAAAAGGTGCAGAAAATAAAAATAGAGTATTAATAGCAAATGAGTTTTGTTGTTAATGAGCAAGTCTGGGAGGTATTTGGGCCAAATCCAAGGCCCAAGTTCATACCTCTTACCAAGCCAGGGGGTGAGACAAACAAATGGAGAGGGGGAAAATCTGAAGCCCAAAGAAAATTGGACCCAAACCGGGTTTGACCTAAACCTTGGAATGGCCAAGCCGTGCTTTCCACACGCCCACACAAATAATTGACAAATGGCACGGAGGAAAAAAATATTAAAAAAGCAAATTCAACCCCTTCCCAGTCATCGTTTTTCTCACTCACGTAGTCGTTCAATCTTTCAGTTTTTCTTAACTTCTTATCTATCTCACATAGTTGCACTTAGTTTATATTAATTGTTTCCTTTGCATCTTGATCATTCCGTTGTTTTTCATTTGCATCAAATTTATTTTTATTAAATTCACTATGCATTAGACATTTTTTCGCATTAATTTTTTTCATAAGTTACATATTCATATTAGTTCAATTTACATTGATGATATTATATTTGGCGTAACTAATGAATCACTATACTAGGTGTTTGCTAGTGTCATCCAGTGAATTTGAGATGTCTCTAATGGGAGAACTTATCTATTTTCTTGGATTGCAAATTAAACAAACAGAAGATGAAACTTTCATAAGTCAAATGAAGTATTGCTTGGAGCTTCTCAAGAAGTTTGATATGCAAAATTCAAAAAGCATTTAAACCCCCATGACACCAAATGTTCTGATAGACAAAGATGAGAATGGAGTAGAGATCGAAATTACCAAATATCAAGGTATAATAGGATTCTTAATCTATTTAACCGCGAGCAGGCCAGTCATTATGTTTAGTGTGTGTATGTGTGCTAGATTTCAGGCGTGTCCTAAGGAATCTCACTTTAAGATCATAAAACGAATTTTGAGGTATCTTAATGGAACCTAACATCATAGTCTTTGATTTCCCAAATAAAGTGAATGTCGCTTAGTAGGTTTTTTTATTCTGATTTTTTCGGCTATGAATGGGATAGGAAAGACACTAGTGGGACTTGTCATCTGTTTGGCAACTGTTTAGTTTCTTGGTATAGTAAGAAACAACATAATGTTTCTTTCTATCGTCGATGTTGAATATGTAGCCGCTAGTAATTGTTTTGCAAAGTCTTATAGATAAAGCAACAATGATTGGATTATGATTCAAAACTCGTTTGTGTCTCAATCAAATGCGGCAACACTAGCACAATAAGCCTAACTAAGAATCTGGTACTTCACTGTCGTACTAAACATATAAAGACCAGACACTATTTCCTTAGGGATCATGTTGAAAAAGAGGGTGTTACTTTTGAATATGTGGATACAAAAAATTAGCTTAAATTCATCGTACTTTAAATAGATTTGGTTTCCTATTTAATTTTATTTTCTATATGTTTATGTTGTACACTAACATTTCCTTGCAGCAATTTATTCTAACCAAAGCTATTGGTATGGTTCTTGAACACTTTAATTCTCTTATATCATTGTTTGTATTTTGTTCTTATATGTTCATCTAGTTACTTCTTACATTTTTTATTTCATTTTATTCATTCATTAGTCGTTGTTTTGATTGTTCTCATGTTGCATTTAATATCTTTTTAGATGTGTGCTATTAATTATATGCATTTGATCGTTGTTATGTTAATTCATGCATTATTTAAATCTTCCATTCATATAAGTTTTGATCACGTATTGTGTTTGGTGGTATAGTTGCATGTCTATTTTCTTATTTGTTGCATTTAGCATGTCTATCCTTGTTTCTGTATTCGATTTTTTTTGTATGTTCTTCTTAACTATTTTTAGCTCATGATTTTCTCTGGAATATCGTTCACGTTGCTGGTTTTGTTCGCGTTTAGACTCATTAGCATTGTTTTTGATCTTGTCAAAGAGGGACAAGTTGTAGTGTTAGTCTAGATTTTTTATGCATTTTATGTTGGTGTGTATTGTGCAATGTTTCAGGGGAGCACAAGCAATTGAAGGAAAGTATTGTTCACGTTTTTATTTTAGCTAAAATTCGACTCATTTTCAAGTTAAAGCTTTCCAAACGTCAAAAAGGGGAGACTGAAGTTGCATGTATCAGATACATAAAGGGGGATAAATACATGTAGTTTTTTTGCTTCTCTATTAAGCTTTACTTGGAATTTAGTTTCCATTTGAGTCTCCTTTTTCAATTGCATATCTTTTAGGATCGAGTTTTTGGATCTGTATTTTAGAATGCATAATTTAAAGTGTTTGCGTTTGAGTTTGAACATTATGCTTTAGGTCAATTAGTTGAGTTTTGTTGAACAATGACAATGATTGAGGACTATTCAAGTCATGTAAAAGATAGAATCTCAAAACTATGTTGAAAACTTGAGTTTTTGAGGTTTTAGAGATGTGAGTCGAATCACACATATCCATGAGTCGAATCAAACAAGGCAGAGAGGAACATGATCTTTTTAGAGCTTGTGAGTCAAATCACAACTAGATCCTGATTCAAATCATACAGTTGTGAGTCGAATCACATGTATGCTTGAGTCGAATCAAAAATCCTTTTCTAGCCACTACTTGCTTTGAGTTGAATCATAACCATGTCCTGACTCGAATCGTGAACCTTGTGAGTCAAATCATGCTTATGTCTTGAGGCGAATCACATAAATGGATTTCCTTTTTAAGTGTCGATCTTATTTCTCATTACTTCACTAACTTGACTCAAATCACCGAACATTCTTAACTCGAATAAACATGACTTTTTCACTAATTTGTGTGCTTCATATCCAACACATATAAATCATTTTCATCTCTTAACCTTTCATAATGTTTGAAAACACATTATTTAATTGATGATTTGAAAACATACAAACCACTTATTCTCTCATTTTCGAAGTTTTTTGAATCTTTCTTGAACAACTTGCAAATGTTTTCTTTCATCTTATACTTCATTATTTTTCCATTGTTGCATGGATCTGAATCTCATCTTGATAGATTTGTGATTGATTGAGGGGATTCATTTTTGGATTTAAAGCTTCTTTAAAGATTTGTTTAGGATTTCATAGGCTTACAAGATTATGTGGTGTTGTAACTCGTTGTGACAATTTCAGTGGAAAAGAAAAATATTTATCTCTCCATGTTAACTTTGGCAGTGTTGTATGGGAGCCTACAGACAAGGTAGGAGTTCTTTTGATCTTCGGACACACCAACGCTCAAGATACCGACAAAGTTTTGTGGAAATTGTCGCAGACAGAGACTTAGGAGCAGATTGTTAGGGCTAGAAGATTTAAGAAGAGATCTCGAGTAAAGATTTTACATAGAGTTCAATATGTGGAGTTGTGTACAAGTCAAAATGCAGAATAAAGGAAACTTTATTTTCAACATATTATTTGTGGACTAGTGATTGTACAGACTATTGTAATATTGTTGCAAATTATAATGGAATACTAATGAATTTTCAATGGACAATCATTGAAGAGTGGATTAAGCACAAAGCGAGGACGAACATGCCAAACCATTATAAATTCGAATGTACACTTCTGTCTCTCTCTCTCTCTCACACACACACACACCACACACCACACACATGCGCCCGCGCCCGCGCCCACACACACACACGCACACACGCATGCACGCGCACACACACACATAACACACACAACATACACAACACATACAACACACACACGCACGCGCACACGCAAACACACGCGCGCGCACACACACACACACACTTGATTTTGTATTTGATCACATGATTAGGTTCTTATTATTGTTTTCTCAAATCTTGTGCGTAATTGAAAATCATTCGATAACACATCTTGTGAAGTTGAACGATTTTACTATTCGATTAATTTGTAACTTGGTGAAATTAAATAGTTCAATTGGATATATTATGAACTTCTTAAGTACATTTGTGAATCACTCAATATAAGAATAATCTCTTCTTACACAAACTTTGCTTCCACCACGCAAAACATTTTATTTTTGGAAGTCTGATTAAAAAAATTTCAAACAAAAATTTTATTTTGGGATGTCTATTCACCTCCCCCCCCTTTTACACCGTTCATAGTCCATATTCTCACCCAACAATTGGCCTTAAGCTGATCTTTTGATCAAGTCTAAACGACTCAAAAGTTTGAGAATATGGATGACAACGATCCAAATGGAGAGTAGCACCACTTTTTAAAGTTGAGAATTATGTTTATTGAAAAGATAATATGTATGCTCACTTAATGCCATTCAACAAGAATCTATGGATAGCAATCATCGAGGGTCTTCAATCCCTAAAAATAAAGCTGATAATTCTGTCAAAAACCCAAAAGATTTGACTGATTATGAAACCAAAAAGGTTTCATATGATTTGAAGGTGAGGAATATATTTATATCTGCATTAAGCGCTAAAGTGTATACTTTATCTCAGATCATAAGAATGCACAAACTATGTGAAACATTCTTCAAATCCTCTATAAAGGTATTGAAGATGTCACAAATTTTAAAATCATTATGTTGGCAGAGGAGTTCGAACTTTAAAGTGTTATGCTAACTCCAATTTGAAGTGCGTAAACACTAATAACATTAAAGGTGTCTTGCTCTATTATAAACTACAAGGCTGTGATTCTATCTCCTACCCTTTCACATGTATAATATCCTTCTTCCACTCCTTGTCCACAATAATCTCTACCCCATTTCTTGATCTATTTTTCTAGTGTGTCGAAGCTTAAATTTTGAAATTCTTTTGCCTTTTCACCTATCCACTTAATCTCCGGTAAACACGTGAAATTGATCTTTCTATTAATATCTACTATTTCCATAAAAAAAATTAGTGAGTTTTCTATATTTATACATATTTTATTTTATACATAAAGGATACCAATTTTAGTATGGTTTTTATCTTCCAATAAAATAATTAAATTTTCCATATGTAAAGGAGATGTCAACTTTCTGTATAATTTTATTTTCTTTTAATTTTATTTTTTTAATTTTCTATATTTATATATAAATTATTGACATACCATATATTTAAATTAGAGTAAATAGGTTTTAAAACAAATGAACTTATTAAGTAAGCATTGATAATAAACTGTGTATTTTTAATATTTTAGTTTTTAAAACAACTTTTAAAGTTTTTAAAAATAAAATTGTCAAACAAATTTTCTTAAAATTTTGTTTTTAAATAGAGTTTTGTAAAACAGAACTAAAAAATAAAATTTTAAAAATAAGAAACAAAACTCACTTTATAACAAAATTATTTGGTTGTTTGAAACCACTATCTTATAGCAGTATTTTTTTAATGACAAATGTTGGAAATTATTAGTGGGTGTTAGGTTTTGTTTTTTATTTACACTGGATTTTACTTATCGCAACAAAAGTTGATTTGTGAGATAAAATGCACCACGTTTTATAAACCATTTTAATCCGCTTGTGAGGTAAAAAAAATGCCCTACTTTTTAGTATATTTAAAATTAGAATTTTTCTCAAATAGTTGGAGTTTAAAACCACAACTTACCTTTCAAAAACTTTTCTTAAAATGCTTTTTAACATCAACTTTAACAAAAGTTAATCAAAACAACTTAATTTTTAACATACTCTAACATTTTTTTTTCACAAAATCATTTTTAGGAGAAAAAAAAAACTTACACTCAAACATAGCTAAAATATAAAAAATAGTAGTATATTTAAAAATCCTAACGGAACAGACCCATAAGTATTTTATGCTTTTTTTTTTATCTTTGATTCTCAGAATATTGAACACGTAAATTTCAAACCCCCTACAGCTCAACTATAAAAAATTTAAAGATAAAACTTAAATCTAAAGCCAATAAGATTTATTAGAAAACTCAATTTATCTTCTAATGTCATAAAAGTAATAAGGTATTGAAATCAAAATAAGTTACATTGAAAGTTGCAAAGGCATATTATTGTGCTTTTGTTTTATGATACACCAACAGATTTGTAAGGAAAAAGAAGACCCAGAAATGAAAAAGTAAGAAAACAGTAACATGGTCACAGGTTCAAAGGAATATATATATTTTTTGTTTACCTGTATCATCATCACGCACACGAAACAATCCCTATATCTCAGCAAGAGGATTCTCTATACAACATTCCCCAAGTCATAAATACAAATCATATTTAGCAATGGAGACTATCAATATATATTTTGCTCAGACAAACAAAGTACAAATCCTTCTTGAAGACATGAGACTAATGTCTCTAATCTCCAATGAACTGTTACTGTGCCAATTGACATCAGACACAGCTTAGATACATGGCCATCACAAAATGGTTGCAAGACGCCACTAACCTTTCCGTTCCCTCAGCCCCTTCGGCTAAATTAGGTGTTAGTACCCATTATCTGGATCTGTAAAAAAGATATAGCATGGTTACTTAAAAGAAAATACTCAGTATTCTGAGACGAGGGGTAAAAAAAATAGCTAGAGCTTCTAAGTAACAAAAGATATTGCGCAAAGTACCTTATTCACAAGTAGGTTGACTTGTTCTCTGTACATTTCCTTTAAATCGACAATATCGGCACGAAGTTCTTCCAGCTAAAACACATTCAACTTTGTTTAGATATAAAGTACATAACTTTTCTATTTATAACTAAGTTAGTAACCGGAAAGCAGATAGAAGAGTGGCTATATTTTTGAGTCAGAAGCTTGCATAACTAACTAATTTACACCCCCAAAAAATCACTCAAAGGTATTATTTTATTCCCATGGAATTAGAACACAACTGACAATAACGATTCACTTCCCTCTATTCACTTATTCTATTTTAATATTTTAAATTTCAAACTCAATAAATTTATAAAAAATTCATAGGAATATCAAACACTTACCAAACATATTTGTGAGAATAATATCCCTAATAATAAATTTTCTAGGAACATCATTCCCCTATGTATAATTTTATGCCTTGAAACAAGCACCCCCCTAAAATATTGTTTTTAAATAGCAAATTAAGCAAAGTAAAAATCACCTCTTCATCACGTTCACCCATCAACTCCAAAGCAGCAGAGTGCCTCCTCCTCAGTGCTTCTAGCTCTGATTTTAAGCCAGGGAGCACAGCAACCTCTCCACGCAGCTTTTCACACTGCAGTGAGTATGCAAATCGTGGTTAACAAGGAACGGACCAGACGATAATTGTTAATAGTTATTATAATGAGTTATAAGTGTTTAGTCTTGAGTACCAGGGTTTGGCCTACATCATTCTTATTTACTACTCTATACCTAGTAACCAGTAATATAGACAAGGGTCACTACACATTGTAGTGTATCCCATTTTAGTACTCCCATATCTTCTCTCTCGTTCTACAGTAATATACAGGAAGCTGAACTTACCTGTGCTGTCAATTTGACCAACTCTTCAGCAAGAGAGTCCCGAATAGATTCCAATGATGCCTGGAATTTTTATAATAAAAAAGACGTCATCATCGTACCCCAAAAATAAAAGTGACATTAAAATCAGCATCAACATCATATGATTTAATAGCTTAGTACAAATTCAATTTCTTAAACATTATGAAATGTTCTCAACGACAAGAAAAATCGGGGCTATGAACTGGAAGTAAGGGTGGCAAAACGGGCCCGGCCCGTTGGACATGCTCATTTTGCCCGCACTTTATTGCGGGGCGGGCCAAGGATTTAGGCCCTCACCCTCTAAAGTGTCCGCCCCTCCCCACCCCGTTTTCTTCGCGGGCTTTGCAGACGCGTGCATTTACATAAATATTTGCATTTTTAGGATTAAAAGGTGCAGTGCCCGCGGGCTTTCCCCGCTCTGCCCTCACCTTTTTGCGGGGAGGGCGTAGGTTTTAGGCCCGCATCCTCAACTACGCCCGCCCCGTTTTTTTGCGGGCTTTTGAGAGACGGGCCTAAATAGGGCGGGCATGCCCGTTTGCCACTCCTAACTGGAAGGCATGATGCCAAATATTAAAGTAGAGAATTAAGGCAGGAAATCATACCAGGCGTGACATATATGAAGCAAGTTCACCCTCTTTCTGACGAAGTGCAGCCTCAAAAGAACTGGGTGTCATGCTCTTCATATAGTAAGGACTCATGCTTAGTTCTCCCGGGTTTCTCCGTTCAGAAAAACTGTCAGATGAATCCAGTGATGCTTGAAGAAAATAGCTTTCTTCCAAGCTTCCCATAGAGCTTGCACTAGAGATATTTCGGGCCAGATTCCCTACATCATAAAGTATTTTATAAAAAAAAATATGACAGACAAGACAACTGAGCCAAGTGATGTAAAGACAAAGTATCACACCATTCTCAAAAGGAGAGTTATGCTTTGTTTTGGGAGTTTGATCTGATGATGGAACAGAATTAACGCGAACAGTCCTCTCCAGATCTGATCGGGTGGCCTTTTCTTTTTCTATTTCCTGGCAAAAAATGAAAAACAATAATCACAAAGGTTCTTATAAGATGGATGGAATTTAACATTGTTACCAACAATACCAAATCCCATCAATTTTTTGTTTTTATTTTCACATTCGGTTTCATTCAATAGCTTTCTCAAATAGCCCTAAACCATGCACTAATATTTGTTTTATCTCAAGCATCCACACAATTTCTCGAAAGGTCCTTAAATAAGCAAGTTGACTTTCTTTTGTTACATTTTCAGAAAATTCATCAGCATGAAACCAAATATACATCTTTCGCTGGTTCATTTAATGACTCGAGTAGTGTAAGAATTGAAAGATAAGAGAAATTTAATGAAGAATATATCACTTACAATGTCAGAAGGATATATCACTTGACATTGTAAGTTTGAAACCAGGAGTAGAAACTCTACCTGCTGAAGAACCTCCCTCTGCATCAACGCCTCATGCAACTCATGCTTGTGTTTCTGTCTTAGGTCTCTAATCTCTTCCTCAAGCTGTCTCGCACGACCTTCTTGAGTGTCAGCTTCCTCCTTTGCCGCAAGATATTCCTGCCTACTTTCAGCTGCCCTTTGTCTCTCCTTTTCCAGGGTCCTACTTAATTGAGTTTGTTCAGCCCTAAGACATGAAATCTGAAATTCATTATTGAAGTTAGTCACGTGTACACAAAATTACATTGAAGACATGATTTCACTCAAGAAATTGCAGAACCTGAGCCTCGAGAACATTAATTCGAGATAGGGTTTGAGACAGGCGATCATTCATAGATCGCTCCTTTTCCTCAGCAGTTGCAACTTTAGCCTCGGCTTCCTGTAGAGTACATTGAAAAATATAAAGAAATACAATATGTAGTAGGAAAGATTCTAAACTTAAGATAAAAAGTATTCTTAAGACCTGAAGTCGAGAGTTAAGACTTCTTTCAACAGCAGCCCAAGCTTCAGCTCTTCTGGCATTTGTTTCCTGTTATCAGGTAGGTGAATTATAGTCTAGCACAGATCTCACGCGGCAGAACAAAGAACAGAAGGAAAAGCAATTCTCAATCACGTGATTATTACCTGCATGGCTTCAATTTGCCTTAAAAGCGGCCTTGTAGATTCTGGCACTTGAGTAATCAGTTCTTCACACCGTCTTTCACTTGCCTAGCAAAATCAAGTCAAATTAGAAAGCTACCAAAAGCGCAACCACGGTGCAAAACTTTAATAAAACAAAGAAAAGCAACATCCACAAAAAGTAAAATAGCTTTTTTTTCTAGTTAAATAACTGAAAGATAAGCAGAGAGCAGACCTGATAACGTTTTTGAAGATCCTCTATGTCTTTACAAAGCATGTCTTCTTTGAAGACAGCCTGAATATGGGTGAAGGAAACAGTTGAATTAAAAGCAATACCCTGATAAAGTCAATTTAGTAAAACAAAAGACAGAAAACACTACAAAAACCTGTTGTTCCTTTCTACTTAATGTTTGTCTCAGCTCTTCGAGTGCCTG
The DNA here is from genome assembly GCF_024323335.1 of Lathyrus oleraceus. Classification (NCBI taxonomy): domain Eukaryota; kingdom Viridiplantae; phylum Streptophyta; class Magnoliopsida; order Fabales; family Fabaceae; genus Lathyrus; species Lathyrus oleraceus. The sequence continues at coordinate 636,233,482 of NC_066583.1, forward strand.
GACTAGCATAGATTCCCGTTCCTCGGCTTCTCTTAGACGACTCTCTAGCTCAGTTCTTGCTTCATTGTTGGCTCGAGCCTCTGCAAATGCTTCAGCCTCCTTAGCAGCAGCCAAAGCATTAGTGTAATACTCTTTCTGCACTGCAATTTCATTTTGATGTTTTTCTATAGTTTCTTGCAACAACTTCTCTGTAGCTGTCTTGTCCCTCTTGATACTTTCTACCTTACTCTCCTCTACCTGGTTTGCAAGAGATTAACCAAATGGCATCTTAAATTAGAAATCCAAATAAATATTAGGATTGTCGACAACTACTGCTTTAAAAAGGAATTTGATGTTTTCCAATGACATAGAGGACCACAGTAGAACACAAGAATAAATCATAAATTTTACTCAAGACTTAAAAGTAATATGACATATATATAATTGCAATCAGTAAGATGAGAATTTTACAGTCAAACTAAACCACAAAGAAAATATTTTGCAACAGAATAATAACTTTAATAAAAGTAGCGAGCAAATAAAAACTTTCAATAATGCTCTTGGTATTCAGTTACCTGAAGCTTAGTAGTCAAACCTTTTTTCTCCTCCTCAAGATCTCTAATCTAGCTTTCATGAAAAAAGGTAAATATAAGATTTATTATTTACGTATAGAAAAGGACTTAAGATTGTAGGAAGATTAAATAAGTACTCTGCATACCTGAGCCCTAAGTTTCCTCATTGTAGATTCTTGAATGGCCTGCTTTTTGGAAAGCTCTTCACCTGAGATGAGAGAAAAATTTATATGAAAAAAGGGCCTCTATAATTGCTGGTAATTAACCTGTTGGCATGCTTCCATGGAGAAAGTTTTTGATTTAACAGAAATGCCGTTCAAATGAAATCATTCATTTTGAAAGCAGAGTGGAGACAGTGACTGTTAGAAATCTGAATCCATACTAGAGAGAATCCATATTAGAGTGTGTATAGTTTGTTACAAGAGATATTATCCACTACAAGTAGTGTATACTAAGCTACTGTACTGTGAACTAAGTGTAACTGTGTAATCACTCCTTTAATAGTCCCCCGCAAGCTAAGTTGGGTGAGAGGTGGAAGCATCACACACAAATAGCCTAGAGTGCAAGGCAGTGTTACAGTTTTTGTCCTTTAAGACTTTGGTGACATATATCTATAAGAAACATTCATATCTTTAATCCTAACAAGACACATCAAACAAGAAATAAACTGCGGTATACCCACTAAAGTCGGGATAATACAGATTTAGGTTTGATTTCAGATTCTGTTACCTTCTGCCATAACTTGATTAATTATTTCATCCTTTTCCTTTAATAGAGCAGCTGCGTCACTTTTTTTATTCTGCTCTCGTCGAAGTGTATCCCTTTCCTTGGTGAGAGCATAAACCTGCCATTAAACACAAAATGTATGGGGTTTCATAACAGTCTTACTTAAAAGTATACACTTAAAACATATATGTAATCTCCAATAATCCTCTTTGATAAATCACAATTTTCAAAATTCAAGATGGACTTCTAACACCAACCTGCAATGCTTAAGATGCTTATGATCTCTATAATTGAATTATCATAAATTTTTTGGTTAATAAGACTTCTGAGTTCTGGCATTTGTGACACGATATATTGTTTTCTATGGCAAAAGTTTCAATCATAACTTTGATAAACAGATTCAAAATGCTATACACAGCTTTTGAAGAAATCATTTTGTGTTGCATTATTGAAAACTTTGTTGATTAAAAACAGGAAACATAAGATTTATGACAAGTGATACCTTTCTCTCAAGAGTCGAAACCCTCTGATGGTATTCCTCTCGCAAAGATTCAACTTCAGCGTCATTGGACTTTCTCTGCTCCACAATTATCAATAATTAAATAAAAATACTTTGAGAAAGTGGGCCACATGACACATTGAGAAAAGGAGAAATGGAACATGCTAACTAATTATTTTACAAAAAACACCAAAGAATTTTCAAATAGAGATTTACAAAGGAAACTAATACAGTGTACAAGGAAAAAATCCAAGAGATTACAACAAAATAGTCAATGTGACAACAAGGCCGCAAGGATAATATCTAAAAAATACTTAAAGAAAAACCATTTTCAATAAATGTTTTATACCGCCAGAACTGATGCGCTGAATCAAGAAGATAAACCTAAGAAAATCCTAAAATTGATAGTTTACTTTCAAAATACCTATTGCACTACATCTATCATCAACATCAACATATAAACATCTTTCAGCTCGTATTTTGCAAAGCAGTGGCTAATATCTCTTGTTTGTTTTCATACATAACCCATTAGTTGTTTCCATAGTGCTAGAATATGCTGTAAAAGATTTGTGGTTAGCTTCCTATGCCACAAAGGTAAGGACAAGTACTGGCTCCAGTGCATTAAGGAGGCTGAGAATTGAGTGCAGGCAAGGACAACGTAGATGACAACAATAGAAAGAGGAGTAACTTAAGCAACTAGCCAAGGCTAAATACCATTGGAAAAGGATAAAAAAGGGCTGTGTTTTGGCTGTGATGAAGTTCAGCATTAGGCACCTTTCCAAAAATAAACATATTAGAGTGATGGTCATGGTGGATAATGACAGAAAAGGAAGAAAGAATAACTAAAGGGGAAGAAGTTGTTCAGAGACAGGGTTCACAAGACAAGGTGTAACTTCTACTGTGAGAGTAGATATGACACACAATATAGTTAAATTGAAAAAGAGTATATTTTAGGAATCAGCCAGATGAGGGAAGGTTATAAAAAAATTTAAGGCTTGAATGCAACTATGGTCCCTCTATTTTCAAAGAAATAAAGTTTTGATCACTCCATTTTAAAAACTAGTTTTTGGTCCCCTAACTTCAATTTTTCCGAGTTTTGGTCCCTCCTCCATTTTGGGGTAAATTTTGCTAATATGGCAGTGCCTAGATGGACAAATTAAATATCCATTTCATATTTTAGAGATAATTTTGCTGGCGTGTGTCGTCTTAAATTTGTCAACCTAGAGAGGCTAAAAAGAAAAAAATTAAAACTGAGAGACCAAAAATTTAGTTTTTAAAATGGTGAATTAGAAACGAATTAAATAAGAGGACCAAAGGTGTATTTAAACCTAAATGTATTTGAATGAAAAATAACCGAATGTGTGACAGAAGGAGTGAAGACAAAGAGATGGAGGCTGTTGTCCCATTAAAAGTTTGGAAAGTCAGAGCTCTCACATTCCCTAAGCTTTGTAATTTGTTTTCTCTGCCTCACATTGAGTAGAGAGCCCTCAGCGTTCAATAAAGGAAATTCTTTCTTTTCTTTCTTTTGATATCAGTTGATGTATCAAAAAAATGAAACTAAAGTAAAACATGATCCTTACTACAATGTATTGAAAAATAAATATACCTTTAAATCTTCAATCAAAGCTTTGAATTGTTCATTCTCATTCATCAATTTTGCTATTTCATCAGCTTTAGCCTGCAAAGAGATCCAAGAGTACAAAAATTGCAATAAGATACACAACACTCTCATGGCTGCAAAAATTGCAATAAGATACACAACACTCTCATGGCTGCAAAAATTGTACATAAGAGATAAAGGCTCAGAGCATAGTTAGACAAGACATGAAGCTTTTTAAACTTATAGAAACATTAATTACAAAAATCAAATCAAATTATTTTTCACCATTAGTGATTGCAAGTCAGAAGATCTAAGCTGTTTATATATGAAGAAAAGGGATGCATTGGAGCATGAAAACAAATTAAAATAAAGTGAATTAGAAACTTAACAATTTTAACACCACAAGGCAATCTTCGTGATCTTAGTTTAATGTACAAGTAACCTTGCAAAATACCCCCTTAGGCCATAATCCATAAGGAAAGGACAACCAGGCCAAGAAGAAACTTCTTAATCATAACAAAGCCTGCCAAGAGACCATATGATCACTTATCATAGTTTTCATGCTCAAAATGTAACAAGATATAAACCCTGAATTGACTTGTCGTCTGGGCACTTATAACATAAAAATAAATATGCATCACAAAAGCTTTTGTTGTTGATACCAAAAAGAAAAAAATTGTGACATATACTTTTCAATCAGTCCATAACAAAGCAAGAAAACTGTTAAGAAATGTGGTTAAGCTTAATTCAACTCTACAAAACCGGTTGGTAGAGTGAGGATTGCCCCCACTTATAAACACATGTTCAGGCCATATATTATCTGATGTGGGACTCTTAACAAGTACAACAGCAAAGTAAAATGTCTTTCCTAAAATAATAACTACCCAGAGGCCATGTAAACATAGTTTTCATGCTAAAAAACAAGGTATGAGCCCTACATTGTTTTCGAAAATGGCCACTTAGAACAATAATTTTTCCATTAGGACACTTGCCACAAAAATGAACGTGCACTCAAAAGCTTTTATTTCTTTAAAGAATATGTACAGTGTGTGAAATACCTGAGCTTGTCTTGCAGCACCTAGTAGTGCTGCCTCCATCATTTTCATCTCCCTTTTCACCTTCTCCAGCTCAATCATGGAATCTGTGTCAGGCATATTTTTTACAGGGCTCAAATGTTGCTCTTTTATGTCAGTTTCAATATTATTGGCAAGATAACCCCTTTCATTTTCTTTAACAGTTGTTTCATTGTCATGTGAAACCAAATCAGATCCAACCTCAGACGATTCATTTGGAGAAGCACTGGACGGGTGTTCATTGTACAATTTATTGATGCTGTTGGTGTCTTCAGAAGCCACGGAATGTAGAACAGAAGTGTCTGTATCATCTCTTTGCTCAGTATTGTCTGATGTCTCAGGTTGAACAGAAGAAATTCTCTCTACACTTTCCTCTGATTGTACCGTCTCTTCTTTATTCTCCTCTTCTGCCTCGACTTCAATAGTCTCATGCATACCACTAGTAGCATGAGACTCGCCAGGGTCACTAGTACCACCCTCAACTACATCATCTCCACGATTAGAAACCATGGGTTGCATCATCACTGAACTTTCCAAGGCTCCCACTTCATCAATCTCTTTCTCTTGAGGATTGCTAATAGAATCCGAATTCTCGGACTTTGGAATGGGAGACTCAGGCAATTCAATAAGCATTTCCGGTAACTGGTGTTCGTCCTTTCCGTGGTCCAAAACTTGTACAGTTGTTCCATCCGCTGACTCTATATGCTCACCATCTTCTTCTGCCTCGTGCACTTTATTTTCCTCTGGAATGGTGGTTTCTTCAACTTCCACGTTGTCTCTTTTAATGGAGGTTTCTTCAGCTTCCACATTGTCTCTTTTAATGGAGGTTTCTTCAGCTTCCACGGTGTCTCTTTTAATGGAGGTTTCTTCAGCTTCCACAGTGTCTCTTTTATCAGTGTCAAAGGCTTCTTTTCCCTCGGCCACAGGAATATAATCCACAGACTCAGGTTTTTCCACTGACTTCTCAGGTTCGGAATCTTGTCGAGAGGATTCAACATTTTCAGATGTTTTTTCACTATCCTCCTCACTTTTATTCCCCATAAAAGCTAAGACAGGATTAAAGAGTGCCTTCCCCTCGGTAGGTATAGGCCATGATCCTGAAGCTGGAAACAACGGGCACAACTCTAATCAGTGTAAGAACTAAGAACTAATAACTCCCCACCTTAAGAACAGACATCAAATCCAACAATTAAAAACTCCTATCTACGGAAATTAACAGAATTTAAAGCTACTTCAATCCATTCAAACAACAAAGATAAGCAATAGGATCTCAAATCTCAAATAGAAGTTACCTTCATTGCTGGACTCCTCTCCTTTCTCTTCAAAACCAAGAGCATTATCGAAATTCTTCTCAATACTCTTCACACTCTCCTGAAGCTTATTCACCGCTCCCGCCAAATCAGGGAAGTTCCCCCAAGCATTTTTCGCATTAAACCACGCCATCTGAGAACCTACACACCAAAACAAACTCAAAACTATAACATACACTACCAATTCAAAACACCCTCAGATCGCAGAAAAATCACCAACACTGTACCAACAGATAAATTTCTAATCAAATGCACCATACAAACCACAGCAAGAGCAATAAACATGAATTGCAATGTAAATCTGAAACCGAAAATTGCTGAAAAGAAAGAGATCAATGCAGAAGGATAAGATCCAAAGTGAAAGACGCTAACCTTAACGAAGACGTATGATCCAGAAATTCAGATCATGGTTATTCAAATGGTTGAGCTCGAACTTGATTTAACAAGTTTCACCGAAAAATGAATCATTGAAAATGGATAGAAATTGAAGATTAACGGAGAAAATCGTGTTAATTAGAATAATAATTGATGATTTAGGGTTACGTGTGCGGTTTATTAGGAAAGCGGGAATGGATGTTGGATTTGATGATCTCTGTAAAAAGTATTACTCTGCGGGAGATGGTGGATCTTTGTTCATACGATTACAATTTACAACGCTACTCTAATTTCTCCCTCACACTTTGGGGACGAGTGCAACGATGTCGTTTTCGTTCTCTCTTTTTTTCTTGCATTTCTTCTTTTTCTTTCTTAAATCTAAATGTTTGTTGTTTTGGTGAGTGCACTAGCATGTGTTTTTTTTTGTCTACAAGCACTAGCATACGTTTGATATAATAAGGTAAATTTTAAGATAAATTTTAATTATAAAGGCAACAAAAATTATTACAGTAGAGTAATAACTCAATTTCTTTAATAATTGATCAATTGAATCTCAAAATTTGAATTGTAAATTGATTTAATTATCTATTCAACTAAAATAATATAGAAAAAAAAATAAGTTTATTATATTAATATATATAGTAGAAATTATCACTTAAATTATGTTTTCTAAAGGCCAAAATTATGACACTAATAAATAATATCAAAAGTTTAAGTCATTATTTTTTCAGCGGTAATTCTCATACAAAAACATTTGTCAGTTGTATCGTCTTATCAATAAAAACAATCTTAATCATTAATCTCCTAATTTAAAAATTAAATTGCAATATATGAAACTACATAAAATTAGTAGTACTATATGCCACTATGATCTTTTCAAATGTGTAAAAGGATTTTACACCGTCAGTTAATCTTAAACGTTGGATATTAAAATAAGTTTGACTTTTATTTTAAAAATCTATAAAGTAATGCAAACGGATGATGATGATGAATCGACAGTGTAAATCTTTTTACATTCTCAGTCCCTTTGATAATTGTTCCTTAAAATTGATATGTATTCTTTAGAGTTGATTTGATTGTCTATTGATTTCTTATAATAAGAGATTTTTTATGTAAATTATTAAGTATAAATAAGATTAAGTTGAAACTTAATATTTCATGTTATTTATTATAAAAAAAAATGGTATTATTATTCACAATTTAAGGGTATGTTAAAGTTTAAAAACCCCTATTGTCGTAATCACATATGAAGATGAGAAAAATATAAGGAATAGATTTTAAATGTTGATCGATTTAACATTTTTTGACTTTGTTTACAAAATCACTCAATAGAGGATGTAAGTAGTTCTAAGTACAAATACATATGTTTAAATCTTGGTATAATTAGTCACGAAGTCCCTTAGTTTAATTTGATATTTCACTTTAGTCCCTTAACAAAAAAATGTTACATGTCAGTCCCTTAAAAACACTTACGTCAGTCGAAATGGTCATTTCCGTTAAATTTTTAATAAAATCGTTAACTTCTACTGACGTGGCATGACAGCAAGACACTTGGTACAAATCTGAGCCAACATATGTATTAAAAAACTTATTTAAACGGCATGGGTTTTGTTTTCAGGGGTTAAAGACTCCTGCAAATCGTTAATAATGCGTAAAAAATATAACTCTTCATAATCAGTTATCATACATAATCAAACGTACACATATAATAAAACCACCCTAAAACACTTCTATGAACATATCATAAACAGAATAATTGAGTTGGAGCAACTCTTCCTCATTGTTATAATTGTTCAAATCAAAAGTACAAATGATCTCATCAACATTGCAATAACACAACTATATAGTTTAACTACCCTAACAATTCCAAAACCATTACAATAACTCCTTCATATAACTTGATTGTTTTCTTCTTCTTTTCAGGAATATAATCTACTGATTATTTTGAAAATCCACACCTCACAATCCTGTCATAGGAAGTTGAACTCTGAAATTATGTTAAACAAATGTTCACGATACCGCATATTTTGCTGGCATAAAAATCAAAATACAAAAAAAATCACACCAACCAGTAAGAGAAAAGTCTAACCACATATTCACATAATTGTATGTTAATTTTATTTCTTAATCCCTCCTTAATTTATGAAGTGTCTTTATGGACTATTTCCTATAAAAAGAATATTGTTTTCATTGGAATAAACATGTTTTGAAGTTACGGGATATTTTTACAAATATAAAAGCAAATTTTGATATCATATAAAAAATTATAACAGTGAAAAGAAATAGGTTCTCTATATATAACCCTATTATAGAGATTAACAATAAAAATCTTAGTACTTGACAAATAATGTATAAGGTTGTGAACAAGATCGAAGTGTGTTTAAATATCATGTCTTTTTCATCTGATCGGCTACAACTCTATAAGCATACTTCCACCAAGACTTGCAAATAAAAAGCCACTAAATAATAAATTAAATATCGAATTCTCCATCACACCCAAATGATACTTGCAAATAACAAAAACATTGATCCAATACTTATTTTCCCTCATATTCGAATCAAAACTATACTAAGTACCAACTAGAAAGAACAAGCATATCCTTGAGCATGTTATCTAGAAAAAATCACACATTTGAGTGTGATTTCAAAGCAGAAACCTTATTCTTGAGCATGTTAGATGTGACACTAGTAGCAAATCCTTAACCGAGTTGAATCCTGGCCTAAACAACAAACAAAAACAACACATTTGAGTGTGATTTCAAAAAATCAGAATGAACCATATACCAATCTAGAGAAAAATGAAAACTATAATGTAGAAGAAGTAGTAAGAAAAAATGGAAATTGTCGCATCTCGAAAAATACGATTCCTCGCGATGGTCGCGGAAAAAATTATGTTATGTTCGAACAGAGTCGCCACCGAACTTTATTTATCCCAATGAAGGAATAGGAAAATATCGATAAAACCATTAGGAAATGGAATAATGGTCGTCGCAACCATATTCGGGTTCGGGAGTGGATTACGTAAGGGGAAGGTATTAGCACCCCTTACGTCCGTTGTACTCAACGGGAACCTTTTAGTTCTAATGTGTGTTTCGAGAGTTAATTTATGTTTGTTTGTTATCTTTAGGTTATAAAATTATTAAAAATAGAAATGGATGAGAACCTTGAAAAGGGAAAGGGGAGGTTTTTTATTAGTGTGCTTGCCAAGATCTCGCAATCTCGTGCCTACGTATCCTTATGGTACAATAAAGAAATCAGAGCATTCGTAGTTCGGGGAACTACGGTTGGTTGGTGTTTTTAATGAACAACTGTGTAGATTGCGTTCTAAAGGCTAAACGCTAGCTTGTCTACTCTCGGCAGAGGCTTAAGCATTAGTTTGTTGTGTGCATTAGAAAGGACTAATAGTGTTCTTTTGAAAATAGTTTTGGTCACACGAGGGTGACGAGTTGGTTTGATGTGTTTGATGTTTTGTTTGATTGGTTTTGATTTCACGAGGGCGAGAAAAGGATAAATTTGATATGTTGAGATGTTTTTAGGTTGGATGACGATTACTCGGATAATCGAGTAAGACAACTCGTATCCTAATAATCGGGAAAGGGAATAGAAGACTCTAGACCGCTTTCTGTTTCATCTGAGTATTTATGAAAATAAGGTTGTACATGGTTGACGTATTTTAGAATGAACGACAAGTACTTGAATGGCTGAGTAAGATAACTCATATCCAAGCATTTGAGAAGCGAAATTGAAAACTCAAGACCATCTCCCCTTTCGTACAATTTGTTATGAAAATGATTTGATTAGGTTATATGTTTGTGGAAAATGACAATTATTCGATTGACCGAGTAAGAGAACTCGTATTCGACCAACTGAGGAGTGAAGTTGAAAACTCAAAGTCAACTCCCTTTTCATTTAGCTTACTGTGAAAATATTTTGATTTAATCTTGGTTTAGGGTTCGTAAAGAAATGACGATTGTCTAACTGACCGAGTAAGAAAACTCATATTCAAACAATCGAGGAGAGGAGTTAAAGGCTTAAAATCATCTCCCTTTTCATTTCGTCATTACAAGAATGATTCATTTTAATTGTGATTAGGAGGATAAAAATGACGACTATTTGACTAACCGAGTAAGAGAACTCGTTATTCAAATAATCGAGGAGAGGAGTTGAAAACTCAAAACCACCCCCCTTTTCATTTCCAAATGAAATGGTATTTGATTGTGATTGAGTATTTTAATTGAGTGAATCAATCATCTAATCGATTATTTAATAATCGAATAGGTCTCATTGTAAGAAAGCCCAAGAGTAAGCTATGTGAGGTTGATGGCGATGCTTTTAAAAGTGGTCGACTTACAAAGGTGTTTGAAAATGGGCTTGACTTGGAATCAAGAACTGTGTGATTTTTAGTGGTTTAAAGTGGTTTGATGATGAAATTGAATGAAATCAAGTGTGTATTATGAAATGATAGTGGAAGAAATCAATCAATATTTAATTATCAAAATTAATTTATTAAAATTCAGTTAAATCGATTAATTAAGGTAATTAAAATTAATTATCAAAATTATTTAATTAGATCAAATAATCAGGTTAATTAAAATTAATTAATCCAAATTAACTAACTAAAAAAATTTAATTAATTAAATAATTTGATTAGAGTGAAAATGGCATAAATAACATATGTTGATTTAAAAAAACGATAATGTGCTCAAAACCAGTTTGCACGAAATAACAACATGATTAATGTCATTCGTGATATCATAACACGGTGAAAGTATTCTTTTTGATGTATTGGATTTTTGGTGGTGTATCGGCATAAAATTTCCGAAACCACGGATCGAAATTCGATTTATCGTAATGAAAATAAAACAACAACACCAACTCATAATTATTCACATCATTTACAAGTCATGTATGAAATATAAGAAGTGTCAAATGGTATATGGGCCTAATGTAAAGAGAAAAAAACGAACACCTAAACTATATTCATATAATTATAAAAACGGATTTAAAAATATAAAGCAAAAGAGGATAAACTAAATAAGTCTTTCCTTTAATCATGGTGAGATTAGGAAATAAAAAGTAACTGCAACATGGTTAGATGAAACCACTACCCGAACAATTCATTACTAAAAAACAAGTTATTATCACGATTACTAATAAAGGAAAATAACTTACTAATAGAAAAGAAATAAAAACAGAGAAAAAAAATTACTATTAAAACATAATAGATAAAAAAAATAGGAAAACACTTACCATCTAAAATTCATGTGCCTAGAAACAAAAAAGAGAGTGGCAGGCGGCATGTAAAGGAAAGGTGAACTTGATTATTCACATTGTTGCTTCTACTTGTAGATTTATGTTTTGATTCACAAATCAGTTTCCACCAGCTGAATATTATCTTTTAAGCATCTGTCCACTTCATTACAAATTGGCCTGAACAAATTATAGGATAGATTGATTTGGATTAGGATTTTTCCTGGCAGCATTCAGATCAGTTGAACATCGACTCTAGCTTGTGTTGTCACTAAAACTCGGCGGAAGAGACGATTTAAGGTTGACAGACAAGGTGAGGTTACCGGCACAGTTGCGAGGATTTTCCACATTGTTGAATTGCGGTGGTTCAATTGTGAATGTTTATGTTGAGCTTTACTTGGCTATATAAACAAACTCCGATGACAGGTTAACGCTGCTTTGTGGTTACTGGAAAACTGATGGTGTAGCCCGTCGTGTAAGGTTGTATGGTGCAGTTGTGACGGCGGTGGGAGCTCGTCGGATGAGGAGGTTGTTTATAGTGGTGATGGATTTTCGGTAATAATGGAGGTTGTCCGATTGTCGGTGAAGGTTTTTGGAGGAAGAGAAAGGATGTGGGTGGTGGTGTTCGAGAGATTCGCGGCGACGATTTTTAGATCCGGTGGTGGGTCTGTTATTATGTTTGGTTATTTGCTCCGACGGGTGGTTTTAACGGTTCTGAGGGAGTATCGAAGGTGACTGTAAGTATAATTTAAATGGAGGTAGGCGGTGGCTGTGTTCGTGGTTGGTGAGTGAAGAAGGAGAAAAGGCCAATGGATTTGTGTGTGGGTCGGAAGAGAAGTTGTGGGAAATTGTTGCGGTGAGGAAGAAAGTTGTACATCTTTTTCCTTTTTCTCCTTTTTTTTATCCTCTCCCTTTTCTTTCTTTGAGAGTGAGTTGTTTCCTTTTTTTATATCCATCTTACCGTTGAAAAAAAGAAATATATGTGTGTTGTCCTTTTTCTTATTTTTAATTTCCTTTTTGCTTTTTGGGCCAGAGAGACGTTGGAGTGGGTAGAGGTCCTTGTGTGATGTAGTTGTCCACCACTCAATAATTATTATTTTTTATTTATTAATTACTTACTATTAAATCCTAAATTTTGATTGGATAAACTAGGATAAGTGTGGATTGCTCAACATAGACCATTGATTAATTCGAATTGATGGTTTGGATTGAATCAAAGAAGCACACCAAGAAACACACACTATTTAAATAAATAAAAATGCATATAATGCCCTTTTTAGATGACTTAATCGATTTAAGACAGTTTTAATCAATTGAATCAAATAAAATTCACAACTTTTTAAATAATCATGATAAAAATTAAAATAATAACATGGAAAATTTTATTTATTCAATCTGACTGTTTTGACGAAATAACAAAATTAAAACGACTAAAAATGAATAAAAATCGGGCAAAAATTTGCTCGAAAAATTAAATCAGACACACTAAAATGATCAGCACAAAATATACTTATTTAAAAAATACAACATTTCTTCAAATTCTGAAATAAGTTTGCATCGGTTAAAAGGCTAAAACGAGTCAAAACGCAACTGAAACAGCTGCTGAAAAATACAACGAGCACACCAGGTTAAACTACATGAACTGTAGATTAATAATACTGGTGTTTGTAATTTTAATTCTGAAACTTTTTACCCGCTGATTTTACATGTTCTTGAGAAAAGATTCAACCGATTTGTCTGTATTTTCAATAAATTTATCCTGACTGATATTTCAGGTATTGTTAATGATAAAATGCATGTTATGTTGTACATATGATGTAAACTGAAAATTAAATCGAATTTTATGAAAATTTAAAATGCCCGGACAAAATTGGGGTATGACAGTTGCCCCTATTTCATTATTTTGAACTAGAAGGTAAGAATGACAATAGTCTTCATACATTCGTAGTGGAAGGTAATTAAATACGAAAAGACCCAAATTTTGTCCTTTGAAAAGCAAGGAAGAAATGCAGAAACAAAATGCAATGAGAAATACAGTAAGAAAAGGTTATCAGAAGGTAAAATGAAATAGTTAAGACTCTCTGGGAATCGTCAGAACAGTATCTTGGATATTACAGCTGAGATTTTTCAACAGTAGAATGATACCTCAACTGTACCTAAGACTTTCTGAGCATTAGCAGAACATCGTCTTGATTTGAACGCACGAGATTCTCTGAGGATCAACGAAGCAGTACCTTACATGATAGAATTAAGATATTCCAGACAAAATGAGAGATACCTTAGTTAAATCTAAGACTCTTCGAGGATACTTAGAGCAGTATCTCTAAAAAATTATGAAATGAGACTCTTCATATTGATGAAGCAGCATCTCAAACAGTAAAAGTGAGATTCTCTATATCGGGTCGAAGCAGCATCTTATATGATAGAATTAAGATGTTCCAGCAAGGGAAAGATACCTTAATCGAATCTAAGACTCTTCGAGGATACTTAGAGCAGTATCTCTAAAAAATCTGAAATGAGACTCTTCATATTGATGAAGCAGCATCTCAAACAGTAAAAGTGAGATTCTCTGTATCGGGTCGAAGCAGCATCTTATATGATAGAATTAAGATGTTCCAACAAGGGGAAAAATACCTTAATTGAATCTAAGACTCTCCGAGGATATTAGAGCAGTATCTCTAAAAAAAGTTGAAATGAGACTCTTCATATTGATGAAGCAGCATCTTAAACAATAAAAGTGAGATTCTCTGTATCGGGTCGAAACAGCATCTTATATGATAGAATTAAGATGTTCCAACAAGGGAAAGATAGCTTAATTGAATCTAAGACTCTCCGAGGATATTAGAGCAGTATCTCTAAAAAAAATTGAAATGAGACTCTTCATGTTGATGAAGCAGCATCTCAAACAGTAAAAATGAGATTCTCTGTATCGGGTCGAAACAGCATCTTATATGATAGAATTAAGATATTCTAGCAATGGAAAAATACCTTAATTGAATCTAAGACTCTCTGAGGATATTAGAGTAGTATCTCTAAAAAAATCTGAAATGAGACTCTTCATATTGATGAAGCAGTATCTCAAACCGTAAAAATGAGATTCTCTGTATCGGGTCGAAACAGCATCTTATATGATAGAATTAAGATATTCCAGCAAGGGAAAAATACCTTAATTGAATCTAAGACTCTCCGAGGATATTAGAGTAGTATCTCTAAAAAAAATCTGAAATGAGACTCTTCATGTTGATGAAGCAGCATCTCAAACAGTAAAAATGAGATTCTCTGTATCGGGTCGAAACAACATCTTATATGATAGAATTAAGATATTCTAGCAATGGAAAAATACCTTAATTGAATCTAAGACTCTCCGAGGATATTAGAGCAGTATCTCTAAAAAAATCTGAAATGAGACTCTTCATGTTGATGAAGCAGCATCTCAAGCAGTAAAAATGAGATTCTCTGTATCGAGTTGAAGCAGCATCTTATATGATAGAATTAAGATATTCCGAACAAGGGAATGATACCTTAATCGAATCTAAGACTCTCTGAGGATACTTGGAGAAATATCTCTAGAAAACAAATGAGATTCTTCAAATTGATGAAGCAGTATCTCAAACAGAGAAATGAGATTCTTCAGATAAATGAAGCAGTATATTCGTTTGTTGGGGGAATTTTAAGAAAAGACTCCTTTTGAGGGAGACATACTGGAAATACTCTGCAGGGGAAAAAGCTCATAAGATACTTTTTAGGGTAACCTCTGCTTTGGGAGCAATGACTATAAAGAAGAATGTTGGGAATATCATTAATAATCATAAAGTTTGAAAAATGATTTGCTGAGGAATAGTCCCACGAGCATATGCAGGGTAGCAACTTCATTATGAATGAGGAATGTCCGAGATATACATGAATGACCTTGGATCCTGATATTTTATATTTAATTTTTGTATGATGCCCCACTTTAGGTGGGATTTCCATGCATGGGATGATGCATGGGATGTATGCAATTATGCAATTTGCTGGGGATATTTGGCTGTGCAAGTAGGAATGCGAATGATTTTTACCTTATTGAAATTCCCATTTTGTGGGAGTATTATGCATGAGTATGTTGATGACTGGTACAACTGTGTTTTTTTAATTTTTCTGTTTGGTAGGAAAACCATGTATGGATGATTCGTGTGATGCATGTGGGAATGCAACTGGGTAATTGAATATTTTTGTAGGGTTTAATTCTTGATTGCCAACGAGGTTGGACTTTAAATGGGAACTGCCGGATGAGAACTGGTGAAGGAGATTGAACTGCCAAATGAGGACATCACTTGAAGGATATGTTACCAGACGCGAACTGGAGAAAATAATTGAAATGTCAGACAGGCCTGAATTTGTTTTTGTTTATCAAACAGGAACTAATTTTTAAAGTAGGCTACCAGATGAGAACTGGTGAAAATAATTGACTACCAAACAAGAACTGGTATCGAAATAGGTGACCTACCAGATGAGAACTGGTATTAAGAGATAATTTACCATACGAGAACTGGTATTAAGAGATAATTTACCAGACGAGAACTGGTATTTGGAGATATTTTACCAGACGAGGACTGGTATTTGGTAAATGATTTGTCGAACAAGAACTGATTTTTGATATAGTTTGCCAGACGGGAACTGGACTTTGAAATAAATTGCCAGACGAGAACTGAGCTTTGAAATAAATTGCTAGACGGGAACTGTTTTTTTTTAAAAAGGTTTGCCAGATGGGAACTGGGCTTTGAAATAAGTTGCCAGACGAGAACTGGACTTTGAAATAAATTGCCAGACGAGAACTGGACTTTGAAATGGTCAAGCGATGTTGGGCTTTGGTGTTAGATTTTGTGTTTCAAGGCTTTTTGATGCCAGGTTCATGTTATGGGGGGTTATGCCTGATAAATGATATGATATACATGGCTTTATGCTAGAGCAAAGCGACATGACTAATGCATGAGGATGCTTTATGCAATGATTTACAGGTTTCCAAAATACCCCTGCGTGGGTGTTGGAAGATAAGGTTCTTTCCATAAAGGCTTCTGTCTGTCAAAAGGTTATTTTATGGGGTGGTGCATGATTCCCCGACACTCATCTTGAACTCTGCATTTGCTGACTTGCGAACAAGCTTTTGCTTGAACTGCTTGAAAACATGGAGAGGACTCGCTCCTGTATGGCTCATCTTGCCCCAGTTTGTTGGGTCTTTGCGGACGTTTACCTCGAAAGGATTATGAAAGCAATTGTATCATAATTTGGAGATCGCTTGCCCCAAAATTTAAAGTCATGCAAATATTTTTCCTTGAGTAACCGACTCTCAGAGTGGTTTACTTTTCTATACTTTTGAGGTAGCTTGCCCCAGCATGAGCGTTGAAGCGACTTAACTCACCCTAATTGAACGTTGAAGGGGTTTGCCCCTGGCCAACATAACCTCTAGGTGATCTTCCCCAGTTAATAGAATTCTGAGATGATTTACTCTAGATCAAATGATTCTTGAAATGACTTGCCCCTGATTAACAGATGTTTGGAGATTGTTTAAGACTGGCCGATTCTTGGAGTAATCTTCCTACGATCAACTGATGTTTTTGGGTGGCATGCACCTGATTCGTGGGTTATGAGGTAGTCTTGATTCTGGTGAATGGTCAAGTTCCAGTGGTTGCTCTTTGTTGAAATTTCAATGATGTCGAGTACTGAATTGCAATTAAAATTGTTCACTTATAAATGGTAATTTTAATGCGATATTCATGCAAGTTTTGAAAAAGAATCATTTATTGGAATGATGTGATAGTATGTGACAAGTGGACCATGAGTCCAAATGTAATGCTGATTTAGCAATTTAAAGTGTGAAAGACACAACGAGAATAATGACATCGATGTTGAAGATTAGCAAATCTTTTAGGAATCAGTTTACGCAACTTTGCTGTAATATGCTTTTGGAAATAACCCTACCTCAATTAGGTCTTTTGAGGGTTGTAACGTAGCTTGGTTCATGGTTATTGAAACAAAAGGATATAAGGCTCAAATTTTATTTTAACCCACCCCTTCTTCATGATGATCTCCAATCCTACGTTTAATTAATTCAACACACACTTACTCTTACGAGATTTCAGCAGTGTAAGATCTTTTTGAAATGACAGTCGCTTCATTTTGCTCTTCATGGATATTGGTGACCCTTTGATTCTTGATATGGTGGTCACTAAATCTTGTTTTTATTTTGTTGAGGGTTTTCGTGACCTCCTTTGATTTTTGTTTTGATCCCTAACTTTTGCATGGACCGCTTTTTGAAGCTTTAGTCCATCGGGATTGCCCCGGTTTTTGCCTAAGTCTCCTTTTGGGGTATCGACTTAGCGGGCTTTTCTTTGATTCTTTTTTTTTTGAAAATTTGCGACTGCCAAGTCCATGGTCATTCGGAGAACAACCAACATAACTTTTGGATTTTGCAAGGTTCCTTCGACACTTCAGGATGTGTGCGAAGACTATCATGTGGTTGATCCTCAGACAGGATATTTCGTCTTGTAATCCGAATGTGTAGTTAGATTAACTAAACACTACCCTGCCCCAGGTTTAATGTAATGTTTTTTTAGATCCGAAAGAAACTCCTACTTCTAGGCTTGAAGTGGTTGACTAGGGATTAACTCCTTATCTCTCCAGTGTTTGGGGATTTGAAACAATGCATGTACATCATCAATAGGATTTTATCCGAAAGCATACACTCAACAATTATGGGTATTTGTTTTCGTCATCCTCCCTCAAATCTTTGCTAAAACGGAAGTTATGATAAAGAAAAGTGAATGGGAGAAATACTGATGTATTTTTTTTTTTTTGATATAAGAGAAGAAAAATGAGCGAATGCGAGATGATTAATTCAAAACATGCATCATTACTTCATCAATATTACCATTAAAAACAAACAATGTTTAATCACAAGCAGCCTTTAACAACAAAGAAACTACAAATGCAAAAATAGAAACAAATTAGTCCAACGATTGCCAGTGTTGAGGATGTCTTCCTGTCTGAACTACTGGCATTAGGAGATACTTTATGAAATATTTGAACTCATTCTAACGAGAGGTTTATGTGCACCAACAGGCTTCCTTCTGAAAAGGATATGTACCTTTTGTCGATCAATTGTTGCACTTTAGCCTTGAAAGCATTGCAGTCTTCAGTTGAATGCCCTAATGTTCCGGCATGATATCCACGTTGCACATCAGGATCATATCCAGGTGGGTAGAGGTTGGGTAGTACCATTTACTGGAGTTGGAATAACATTCTCTATGACTGCAGTCTGCTGAAGGTTGTCCTCCCTCTTTTCTAAAGCTATCATAGCCTCCACAAGTTGGTCTATCTGGTTTTTCATCGAGTTAACATCTCCTCTTAATGCAATGTGACTTTGCTCCAATGGGTCCATGGTTTTTCAAGAGCTACTTCAAGTCTGATATAAGTGTCGGGAAATCAACTGCAGGTGATGGACGAAGGATGGATGAGTTTTTTTTGTATTTATTTTTTTGGTGAAAAATGATATGCAATGCATGACGATTGCAGATGCAATGATACGTGTATGAATGTAGTGACATGTTTAGGATCACAGGTTCAAAGCGTTCTCAAATGGATCAGAATAACAGATGAATGACGGGTATCTCTGAATACTAAAACCCCATGGGTAGGCTCTACAGTTGGTAGGTTCCCAGAGTCATGGATATTTCTTGAGGATGTCACTGCCGTGACAAAGACTCGTCGGACAATAGTATCCTTAAGAAGATCTCGTCTAGGTGAGGTCTTTGTATTATCCCAACAAGGAAAACTCCATGAGGATTCTACTACACGACTCTCGAGTCCAAGGTTCTAACAAGGTTCTCAGAGTCATAGATCGAGGTTGGAAATATTACTGTAAGGTAATAATATGTCCAAGGAATCTCATCTGATTGGGGCTTTCGTATTAACCCAATAAGTCTGGGACTTCGTAGGTTAATAATACATAACCACCGGATATAGTGGGTTAAAAGGTCCCTAGAGTCATTGATCCATCTTGAGAATACTATCGTCGTGACGAAGAGTCGTCGGGCAATAATATCTCAAGAGAATCTCCTCTAGGCGGGGTCTTCGTTTCTTCCCAATAAGGAAGACTCCTTATGGGCGCCCACTACGCAACCACCAACTTAATCTTATGGTTTTTCTCAGACTCGGGTAGAGAGTCTATCTCACAAAGTACCATTAACAGAGGGGCCCAAATAAGACACAATCAATAATCCACAACGCAATAATTACAACAGAATAGTAACAGAATAAAAATAACAAACAAACGAACAAGACTAACACACAAATACAAAAACTGAACTAAATTAGGCTTCACTCTCTTTTGCTTGGAGCTAGTCCCCAGCAGAGTTGCCATCTGTCGCATCTCGAAAAATACAATTCCTCGCGATGGTCGCGGAAAAAATTATGTTATGTTCGAACAGAGTCGCCACCGAACTTTATTTATCCCAATGAAGGAATAGGAAAATATCGATAAAACCATTAGGAAATGGAATAATGGTCGTCGCAACCATATTCGGGTTCGGGAGTGGATTATGTAAGGGGAAGGTATTAGCACCCCTTACGTCTGTTGTACTCAACGGGAACCTTTTAGTTCTAATGTGTGTTTCGAGTGTTAATTTATGGTTATTTGTTATCTTTAGGTTATAAAATTATTAAAAATAGAAATGGATGAGAACCTCGAAAAGGGAAAGGGGAGGTTTTTCATTAGTGTGCTCGCCAAGATCTCGCAATCTCGTGCCTACGTATCCTTATGGTATAATAAGGAAATCAGAGCATTCGTAGTTCGGGGAACTACGGTTGGTTGGTGTTTTTAATGAACAACTGTGTAGATCGCGTTCTAAAGGCTAAACGCTAGCTTGTCTACTCTCGGAGGAGGCTTAAGCATTAGTTTGTTGTGCGCATTAGAAAAGATTAACAGTGTTCTTTTGAAAATAGTTTTGGTCACACGAGGGTGACGAGTTTGATTGATGTGTTTGATGTTTTGTTTGATTGGTTTTGATTGCACGAGGGCGAGAAAAGGATAAATTTGATGTGTTGAGATGTTTTTAGGTTGGATGATGACTACTCGGATAATCGAGTAAGACAACTCGTATCCTAATAATCGGGAAATGGAATAGAAGACTCTAGACCGCTTTCTGTTTCATCTGAGTATTTATGAAAATAAGGTTGTACATGGTTGACGTATTTTAGAATGAACGACAAGTACTTGAATGGCCGAGTAAGATAACTCATATCCAAGCATTTGGGAAGCGGAATTGAAAACTCAAGACCATCTCCCCTTTCGTACAGTTTGTTATGAAAATGATTTGATTAGGTTATATGTTTGTGGAAAAATGACAATTGTTCGATTGACCGAGTAAGAGAACTCGTATTCGACCAACTGAGGAGTGAAGTTGAAAACTCAAAGTCAACTCCCTTTTCATTTAGCTTACTGTGAAAATATTTTGATTTAATCTTGGTTTAGGGTTCGTAAAGAAATGACGATTGTCTAACTGACCGAGTAAGAAAGCTCGTATTCAAACAATCGAGGAGAGGAGTTAAAGGTTTAAAACCATCTCCCTTTTCATTTCATCATTACAAGAATGTTTCGTTTTAATTGTGTTTAGGAGGATAAAAATGACGACTATTTGACTAACCGAGTAAGAGAACTCGTTATTCAGATAATCGAGGAGAGGAGTTGAAAACTCAAAACCACCCCCCTTTTCATTTCCAAATGAAATGGTATTTGATTGTGATTGAGTATTTTAATTGAGTGAATCAATCATCTAATCGATTATTTAATAATCGAATAGGTCTCATTGTAAGAAAGCCCAAGAGTAAGCTACGTGAGGTTGATGGCGATGCTTTTAAAAGAGGTCGACTTACAAAGGTGTTTGAAAATGCCAGTCGGGTTTCCGTGAGGGATGCCTCCTAATTTCATGCCTGAGGGCCCTGCTCCAACTTTTGCTTCTATGCCGGCATCTAGCCCGGTCCTTGTCGTTCCTCCTCCTGTCGTGCATATCGTGCCTAGGGTAGACGACACCATCTATCATTCTGAGCCATCTGAGGGCCCAAATGTTCATGAGAAGATGGATGCTATGAATGATCAATTTCTTGAGCTGCGCAAGGAATTGAAAACTCTTAGAGGAAAGGATCTGTTTGGCAAGTCTGCTGCCGAATTATGCTTTGTATCCCAATGTGAAGATTCCTGTGAAATTCAAGGTCCCTGACTTTGAAAAATACAAGGGGAACACATGTCCTCTCAGCCACCTGGTCATGTACGCCAGGAAGATGTCAACTCAGACTAATAATGACCAATTGCTCATCCACTATTTTCAGGACAATCTGTCCGGTGCTGCTCTGAGATGGTATATGGGTCAGGGCGAACATCCGATCCTTCAACGACCTTGGCGAGGCCTTCGTCAAGCAGTACAAATATAACGTGGATATGGCTCCCGATGGGGATCAGCTGAGGGTCATGACCCAGAAGGACAAGGAAACATTTAAAGAGTATGCCCAGAGGTGGCGAGAGTTGGCAGCACAGATCGTGCCTCCGCTAGAAGAGAAAGAAATGACCAAGATCTTTCTGAAGACCTTGAGTTCATTCTATTATGAGCGGATGATTGCTAACGCTCCTTCTGACTTCACCGAGATGGTGAATATGGGGATGCGTCTAGAAGAAGGGGTTAGAGAAGGACGTCTAACCAAAGAAGAATGCTCTTCTGCCAAACGTTATGGGGCGTTTGCGAAGAAGAAAGATGGAGAGGCACATGCTGTGATCTCCCATGTTAAATCTAGAAGACCCTCTGTGAGGAGGAAGACTGTGCGTCCTGCCAGTAACCAGCACCAGGTGGCTCATATAACACCTGTTTTCAGAGACAACCAACAGTATCAACAACATAATAATAATCAACAACCATCTCAGCAATATCAGCAACAACAACACCGTCCACAACAGTAGGCCTATCATCCTCGAAACAGTAATCAAACCAGCACGAGTTATGAGAGGAAAAAGGTCACTTTTGATCCTATTCTGATGACATACGCATAAATATATCCCTCTTTGATAGAGAGGAAGTTGATTACTCCGAGAGACCCACCAGTTATACCTGCTAACCCTCAGTGGTGGTATAAGCCTGAATTGCATTGTGTATATCACTCTGGTGCTCCCGGCCATGACGTGGAGAATTGTTTTCCGTTGAAGACCAAGGTTCAAGACCTTGTGAGGTGTGGCATTTTGTGCTTTGAGGACGTAGGTCCTAATGTTAAGAAGAACCCATTGCCCGAGCATGGGAAACCTGTCAACATGGTCCAAGGCTGCCTTGGCAAGTACAAAGTCAAATATGTTAGTCACATTCGACAATCTCTGGTTGAGTTGCACCGTTTGCTGTGTGAGTACAGTCACTATGAACACGATCATGATAAATGTCGAATCTGCCCTGTTAACCGATTGGGTTGTCGCCAAGTGCGCAAAGATCTTCAGGAAATGCTGGACGAAGGAGTTATTGAGATCCTTCAAAATAGGAATGTTGACAAAGATGAGCCTGAGGTCAACGTAATCTCCCCAGTGTTCCGGATACCTGAACCTATTATTATCAAGTACGATGGTAGCAAGCAAAAGGTTTCTCCTACCTTGATCATTAAGCCTGCCGGTCCTATACCGTATTCATCCAAAAAGGCAATTCCTTTCCGTTATAACGTTGTTGCTGTAGAAGATGGGAAAGAGGTGACTTTGCCTTCCTCCTCTGTTGTGAATATTGCTGATGTAAGTGGTTTGACCCGCAGCGGTCGTGTGTTTTCAGCACCACCGAAGCCTCAAATTAATGCTGATTTTGTTGAACGCCCGATTGGGAATGCTGTGAGCACCCCGAATCCGGCACCTGTTGTTAAGCCCTCCTCTGTACTAAAAACTCCTACTTTTGTTGGCCCTAGTGGCAATGTGAAAGAAGACTGTGATGAGATGCTGAAGCTCATCAAGAAGAGTGAGTACAATGTTGTAGACCAGCTTCTACAAACGCCATCCAAAATATTCGTGTTATCATTACTTCTGAATTCAGAACCGCGTAGAGAGGCTCTGCAGAAAGTTTTGGATGTGGCATATGTAGATCATGATGGTTAAATATTAAGAAGACCCGGCTTTTGATCCTGAATCCCTATGACATGATGTGATATGATATGATATGCATGATATGATATGCATGGATGCATGATTCTTTTTTTGTAATTTTTATCTGTTAGGGATATGGTGGACCCTTAACAGGAGATGCTACTAGACAGACCAATCTGTGGGGAATGCTGGTGGTCCACAGGGAGACAAATAAATGGTAAAAAACAAACTCGATGGGGAAGACAAATCCTGCTGGAGAGTCAGACACATCGGGGAGTACTCAAAGTGAGATTTGATAAACGGTACTTGGAATACAAGGGATTTCGGTAGTAAGTTCACATATGACTTACTAAACCCGAATAAGAAAGAAAATGTCACAACAGGTTCAGATATGACCTGACAATACTGGAATAAAACACAACAAACAGGTTCATATATGACCTGACAATGCTGGGGGAATATCAAGAAGTTCTGACAGCAGGTTCAGATATGACCTAACAAACTCAGAAAAAATCAAGAAGAGTGTATCAACAGGTTCATATATGACCTGACAATGGATAAAAGCTAAACAACAGGTTCATATATGACCTGAATAGGATTAAAGTTCAATAACAGGTTCATATATGACCTGAATAGCACTTTAACAACAGGTTCATATATGACATAACAATGGATTAAAGTTCAATAACAGGTTCATACATGACCTGAATAGCACTTGAACAACAGGTTCATATATGACATGACAATGGATAAAAACTCAATAACAGGTTCATATATGACCTGAATAGTATTGAACAAAAGGGAAAAACTCTTCAGAACAGGTTCAAATATGACCTGACACTGGAATAAGGCTCAACAACAGGTTCATATATGACCGGAATAGTATTGAACAACAGGGAAAAACTCTTCAGAACAGGTTCATATATGACCTGACACTGGAATAAGGTTCAATAACAAGACCTGGGTCAATGCAAAATGAGCACGAAGTACATTTCGGCTATGCATGATTTGGATTTTTTTATGCATGATATATGAATGATCATGATATGAGAATGCTGACACTTGAGTGGACTGGGAGTTGTAAAGGCTGTTTACAGAGATTCTGATTCCTCAACACCAATAATCCATACCCGTACAATTAACAGGCGCATCCAGAGGAGAAACTATCATGATTGACAGTTATAAATAACCAAAGGTCCATCCTTCTATAGGATTAATAAATTGTACTCCATGGGGACTTTTGTTGGAGCCAGGAATATTTATGCAACCTTGAGACCTTCGGGGAAACAAATGATTTTCCTTTGATTTTCACATATGTCAAAGTAATTTTGTTTTTTTTTTACTAAATTTCAAATTCTTTTTCAAGTTTCAAAATTTTATTATTAACAAATAAATGACATTTTGCATAACAAAGAAAAGCATAGATGAACACAACTAACAACGATTGGGAAAACTTGTATTTTATTCAAGAATGGTAGCGCACAAATGGCGTAGCTCCATAGAGTGTTACAATTTTTTTTGAAAATGGCAATAAGGAAAGGTCTATGTTGAATTTAGTGACCACTAACATCCTTAATAGATATGATTCCCCCAAAACCTTGCTCCTAAGGGGAGTGACTGGATTAATCTTCCACCTCAAATTCTTCGGTGTTAATCAGTAACAACTGATGCAGTTTATGCCTTTTGCCCCTAACTTTTGCCTGGATCGCCCTTTCGGGTTTTCAATCCACCGGGACGCTCCTTTTTGCCTAAGTCGCCTTTTCAGGTTTTCAACTTAGCGAGCTACCATTTTTATTCATCCCTAACTTTTGCCTGGACCGCCCTTTCGGGTTTTCAGTCCACCGGGATACCCTTTTTTTTTGCCTAAATCGCCCTTTCAGGTTTTCGATTTAGCGGGTCTTTATTAGGCATAGTATTTTTTAACTGCATCAGAGTTCACGGGGTGTGAGATCTCTTCATCATCCATAGTTGTGAGAATCAAGGCACCTCCGGAGAAAGCTTTCTTCACAACATACGGGCCTTCATAATTGGGAGTCCACTTCCCACGTGAGTCCTTGTGTATTGGCAAGATCTTCTTAAGCACGAGGTCTCCTTCTCTGAATTCCCGAACACGTACTTTCTTGTCAAAAGCCCTTTTAAGCCGTTTCTGGTATAATTGTCCATGACACAAAGAAGTCATTCACTTCTCATCTATGAGGTTTAACTGATCAAATCTAGTTTGAATCCACTCAGCCTCTTCTAGCTTGGTCTCCATCAAGATTCTCATTGAAGGTATCTCTACTTCAATTGGGAGAACTGCTTCCATCCCATATACCAAAGAGAACGGGGTTGCCCCTGTTGAAGTGCGGACGTAAGTCCAGTATCCATGCAGTGCAAAGGGTAACATTTCGTGCCAATCCTTATAGGTTTTTACCATTTTTTGCAGAATCTTCTTGATGTTTTTATTAGCGGCTTCAACAGCGCCATTCATCTTTGGACGATATGGTGAAGAGTTATGGTGCTCAATCTTGAAGCTCTCGCATAATTCTTTCATGGTCTTATTGTTCAGATTCGTCCCATTGTCTGTGATGATCCGGCTTGGAATCCCATAACGGCAAATGATCTCTTTCTTGAGAAACCGTGCAACCACTTGCTTTGTCACATTAGCATAAGAGACGGTTTCTACCCATTTGGTAAAGTAATCAATGGCAACCAGGATGAAGCGGTGACCATTGGAAGCTTTAGGCTCGATGGCGCCAATCATGTCGATGCCCCACATTGAGAAAGGCCAAGGTGACGTCAAAACATTTAGCAGAGTCGGAGGCACATGTACCTTGTCAGCATAGATTTGGCATTTATGACATTTTCTAGCATAATTGAAGCAGTCAGATTCCATGGTCAACCAGTAATAACCAGCTCTCAAAATCTTCTTGGCCATGGCATGCCCATTGGCATGAGTTCCAAAGGATTCTTCATGAATCTCTTTGATCAACAGGTCCGCTTCACGTCTATCCACGCATTTGAGCAGAATCATGTCGTGGTTTCTCTTGTATAACACACCATTGCTTAAGAAGAATTTGAATGCTAATTTCCTCAATGTTTTCTTGTCAAGGGTTGTTGCATCTGTTGGATATTCTTGATTTTGCAAAAAGCATTTGATGTCGTGAAACCAGGGTTTACCATCGGCTTCCTCTTCAACTGACTGGCAGTGGGCAGGCTCAACTTTCCGCTCGATTTGAATGAGAGGTGCTTCATTATGGAATCTAACTTGGTACATTGAAGCCAACATAGCCAAAGAATCAGCAATTTGATTCTCAGTTCTCGGGATATGACGGAAAGTGATTTCGTCAAAGTATTTTATTAATTCCATGACATATGCACGATATGGGATCAACTTGGTATCACGGGTTTCCCATTAGCCTTTGACTTGGTATATCACCAAGGCTGAGTCTCCACATACTTCGAGGATTTTGATTCGGAGATCAATGGCTGCTTCGATGCCTAGGATGCACACCTCATATTCTGCTATATTATTTGTGCAATCAAAACACAACCTTGCTGTGAAAGGAGTGTATCCACCATTTGGATTCAACAGGACAGCTCCTACGCCATGCCCCATGTAATTGGAGGAACCATCGAACATGAGCTTCCACCGAGATCCAGGTTCAGGTCCTTCATCAAGTCCTGGGATTTCACAATCTTTTACTACCATAATGTCTTCATCAGGGAAGTCAAACTTCAATGGCTAGTAGTCTTCAACAGGCTGGTTTGCCAAGTAATCAGACAACACACTCCCTTTGATGGCCTTCTGAGACACATATTGGATGTCATACTCAGATAGTAACATCTGCCAACGGGCGAGTCTTCCAGTCAAAGCAGGCTTTTCAAAGATGTACTTTATTGGATCCATTGTTGAGATCAACAAAGTAGTGTGGCAAATCATGTATTGTCTTAAACGACGAGCGGCCCATGCTAAAGCACAACAAGTTTTCTCCAAGAGTGAGTATCGGGTTTCACAATCGGTAAATCTCTTACTTAGATAATAGATGGCATGTACCTTTCGACCGGTTTCGTCATGTTGTCCCAGCACACATCCCATTGACTTTTCAAGCACAGTTAAGTACATAAAGAGTGGTTTCCCCTAAAAAGGTGGAATTAGAATAGGGGGCTCTTGCAGGTATTGTCTGATCTTCTCAAAAGCCATTTGGCAGCCAGAATTCCATTCAACTGCTTGATCTTTTCTAAGCAACTTGAATATAGGTTCACACGTAGCAGTCATATGAGATATAAACCTAGAGATGTAGTTCAAACGTCCCAGGAATCCTCTAACTTCTTTCTCTGTACGTGGAGCAGGCATTTCTTGTATTGCCCTAACCTTGTCTGGATCTACCTCAAATTCCTCGTTGACTGACAATGAAACCAAGCAACTTTCCAGATCGGACACCGAAGGTGCATTTAGCAGGATTCAGTCGTAGTCGAAATTTTCGAAGACGCTCAAATAGATTTTGCAAGTGGTCTATGTGATCCTCTTCACTTTGGGATTTTGCAATCATATCATCCACATAAACCTCAATTTCCTTATGCATCATGTCATGGAAAAGAGTGACCATTGCTCTTTGGTAAGTTGCCCTAGCGTTTTTGAGACCGAATGGCATTACCTTGTAGCAAAATGTTCCCCAAGGGGTGATGAATGTGGTCTTTTCCATGTCTTCTGGATCCATCTTAATCTGATTATAACCCGAGAATCCGTCCATAAAGGAGAAGACCGCGAACTTAGCAGTGTTGTCTACCAGAGTGTCAATATGTGGCAGGGGGAAATCGTCTTTTGGACTAGCTTTGTTTAGATCCCTGTAATCAACACACATCCTGACCTTGCCATCCTTTTTGGGTACTGGCACAATGTTGGCTACCCATCGAGGGTACTTTGCAACTGCTAGAAAACCGGCATCAAATTGACGTTTCACCTCGTCACAAATCTTTAGAGCCATGTCGGGTCTTGCTCTTCGGAGTTTCTGCTTTACTGGCGGACAATCTGGCTGTAGTGGTAGCTTGTGGACAACAATGTCAGTATCTAAACCTGGCACATCCTGATACAACCAAGCAAATACATCTACATATTCATGTAGCAACTTGATCAATCTTTCCTTGATGCTTGCCTCAAGTGTAGTCCCAACTTTGACCTCTTTCTTGTCTTCTTCAGTGCCAAGGTTGATTGTTTCCATTGGTTCTTGATGCGGCTGAAGGGCCTTTGGCTCGTGCGCGAGCATCCTTTCCAATTCTTCAGGGAAATCACAATCTTCCTCACTATCCTCTTCCGCTTGGTAGATGGGGAGTTCAAAATTATAGGAGGTAGCGGAGTCATCAAATTCAACTGGTTTATTAATTATTCTGCATGTTTTTTAATGATGGTTTTTTTAGAAAAATGGAAATAAAATGCAAAAGAATTAAAAAATATTTTTGTAGTTTTTGAAAGGATTGTCATTTTAAGGAAAGAAAAAAACAAAGTAGATGAACGACAAGAATTTGAACAAAATGCTCTTTATTTGTCATAATGATTTTTGAAATTCAAAAGGGGTCCTACAAATGATCCATTAGCCTTGGGTAGAGCTAAGGATTTTCAAAAACACAAAGGAAAACACAATTACTTTGACACGGGAAAAACTTCTGGAATCTCAACCGCTTCCCAATTTGTCAGGGCTACCTCACATCGGTATATCAGGTTTGATGTTTCTCCATCTTCAGTGTCATCTTCCACTGCACCAACTTGATCTCCATGGATAAATCCTTTGCTCAGGAAAACTTCTTGTATGCTCCGCACACGGTCCTTTGCGGGGACCAGGGCTCCTCCATTAGCAGAAGGCTTGTACCCCAAACCAAAACGGTCATTTTTCTCACCGACGTTGATGACTTGCCCCCAACCTGCAAGGCCTCCACTTTCAACTGCTGATCTTGCGCTCTTCGAAGAGGCGAATGACAAACTGGTTTTCTCAACAGGATCCTTAACCTCTTCAAGTGTGGCATTGGATATTTCAAGTGCTTGAAAAGAGGTTTCTAAGGCATCCTCATCAGCCTCAATATAACGGAAAGAGGAGAGTTGACTGATGATAAAATCTTCTTCACCTGAGACAATAACGAGCTTGCCATTGACAACAAACTTCATCTTTTGATGCAAAGTAGAAGTTACTGCCCCAGCCGCATGTATCCATGGGCGTCCCAAAAGGCAGCTATAAGCGGGATTTATGTCCATGACTTGGAAATTGATGGGGAATACATGCGGTCCGATTTGTATCGGTAGCTCTACCTCCCCAACTACTGTCCTTCGAGAGCCATCAAATGCTTTTACCACGAGGGTACTGGGTTTCAACTCCGAACCTTGGTAAGACAATTTAGCGAGTGCCCTCTTTGGTAGAACATTGAGGGATGATCCAATGTCAACTAAAACTCTGGCCAGAGCATCTTCTTGGCACTTTATGGATACATGCAAAGCGCGGTTGTGATTCTTCCCCTCTTTGGGTAGCTCTTCATTACTAAAACTTAGAGTGTTGCAGGCTGTGATATTGGCGACCACTCCATCGAATTGGCCGACCGTTATATCTTGGGTAACATGAGCCTGAGCAAGCACTTTCAGTAGGGCCTCCCTATGAGCTTCAGAATTCAGAAGTAAAGATAAGATAGATATTTTTGATGGTGTTTGATGTAACTGATCAACTATCTTGTAGTCAGATTTCTTTATTATCCTTAGGAACTCACTTGCTTCATCTGTTTGTACAGCCGGTTGTGCCCCTCCATGTTCTGGGGTAGGATTTACATTTACAGCTCCCCTTGTTGGCTCTTGAGGGTTCACATTAAAATTGGGAGTATAAATCCGACCACTGCGGGTCATCCTGCTTGTCCCTGCGATGTTAGTGATGTCGGTGTCAACATTCTCCAAACCTTTCTTACTTTCAGCAACTTTGGGCTTTCCATCTACTACTCCATCCACCACTGTTATGTCGTACTTCCAGGGTACCGCCTTGGTGCTTTCAAAAGGAAATGGGGTAGGCATGCAAACTACCACGGGTGATGGATGAACAACATCTCTTCTGTGATAAGTTACCTCAAACGGTTCTGGTATATTAAAAACGGGTTCAATAATTGAAACTTCCTCGTTTGTTGTTGGACCACAAATTTGTAAAACACCTTGATCCATCAAGTTCTGAATGTCATTTCGTACCACTTTACATCCTCTTGGATGAACGACACATTCCTCACAATTGTCGTGACATGTATCAATCAATCTAGCCCCCACCAATCCTGCATGAAGCGCTAGCAACAGAGTTTTGACATCTTCCACGTTCTTGATTATACACTCATCAGAAGCATCCTCGACGGCATTAACATCACCATGCGCTGGCAAAGGGTTACTTTTGACATTGGGTCCGACGTCTCGAAATGACAAAATCTTCTTCTCAACCAGGTCTCGCACAATATGCTTTAAAGCATACCATCCTTCTAAATCATGTCCAGGGGCACCCCCATGGAAAGGACAATGGGCATCTGGATTGTACCACGGAGGTAAAGGATTTGGTGGAGGACCCAAAGGTCTGGGAGTCACCAACCCTTTCTGTAGTAATGATGGGTATAATTCAGTGTATGTCATAGGGATTGAAGCAAACGGAACTCTACCTCTCTGTACCTTATTTTGATTTGGAGGATTTTGTGGACGAGGAGCCTGTGCCCTTGGCTGTCGATAAGTAGGTGGCGCAGGCGCTTGCTGGTATACTGGTGCTTGTTGAATAGGTTGATAAACAGAAGCTTGTGATTCGTTGAAATTTGGTGTGACAGCTGCCACATATGGTTGTTGAACATATTGTACTGGATAAGTTGGTTGTTGTTGAGCAAATTGGTGTTGTTTCTTCCATGAATGACTCCTCCTTTGACTGGTTGACACTGCATTTGTATCACCCTCCTTCTTTCTTTGAAATCCTCCAGGAAACTTTTTGGCATTACTACCAGATGTTTCAGAGGTAGTCATCATCTTTCCATTCTTCAATCCCAACTCGACCTTTATGCCCACGGCGACCAGGTCAGAGAAACTCGCAGATACACTACTCACCATTCTTTCATAGAACATAGGTTTGACTGTATCCATGAACCAATCCGCTAACTCCTTCTCAGCCAGAGGTGGTTCGACTTGCGAGGCCACCCCCCTCCATCGCTGCGCGTATTCCTTAAAAGACTCCTTATCTTTCTGGGTCATGCTGAGCAATTGCCTCCTATCTGGGGCCATATCCATGTTATACTTATAATGTTGGATGAAAGCATCAGATAAGTCTTGGAAACAACGAATCCTACTCTGATCAAGGCTTAAGTACCATTTAGAGGGAGCACCCCTCAAGCTGTCTTGGAAGCAATGTATCATAAGTTTGTCATCCTCTACATACGCAGCCATTTTTCGATAGTACATAATAAGGTGACTCTTAGGACACGAGTGGCCATCATACCTATCGAAATCTGGGGTCTTGAACTTCGCAGGAATCACAAGACCTGACACTAAGCACATCTCCTTAGCAGTAGCACCAAAAACTTGGTCACCTTCCATAGCCCTCAATCTTTTCTCAAGCATCTGGTAATTCTCCTTCATCCCTCTTATGTCTTCCTGCCTTTCCTCATCTTCATCTGAAAAGTCTGGGGCATGTTGTTGATCCTCAAAGTAGGGTTGCACATGTGCACGAACGAGAGAAGGCGCGAACGTGTGGACCACTAGATGATTTTCATTGATGGTCGGTAGAGGAGCCGTCTGCTGAGCAGATTGTGCAAAACCAGGGGCACCTTCAACTGTAGGCGTGAACCCGGGAGGTAAACTATAGGTTGGCCAGGTTGTTGGTACCGTCCTCGCAGGTTGGGGTTCAATCAATGGACCGACGATTTCTGAAACAACCGTCGTTTGGGCGTCCAACTTTGCCCTGATGACCTGTAGTATCTCCATGACCTGACCCATGTTTCCTCGTAGGTCTTCGAGTTCTGAGCTTACTCGCTCCAATTCATGCTCTTGATCTTCCATTCTTTGATGAGCTCTGGCACGAGTATTATACTGGGGTTGAAAATTCAGCGTGAAATTGGAGGAAGAAAGGACAGAATGAGACTCTGTTTTGAAAATGTATGAATGCATGTATGGATACATCTTGTTTGCAAAACTCTTGGTTAGTTTCAATCATTCATTTCAAAAATGTCACAACACTTGTTCGCAAATATTTAAAATAATAAGGAAATGAAACACAATAAAATGAATCTCAAAAGCAATTTTCATTAATCTCATATCAAAGTTCAAATACAAACAACGTGCTCATGGTTTATGGGCTTTCCGAACCGTAGCAAGGTCGGTAGTTAACCCTTCTAACATTGCCTTACAAAACTTAATGAAATTAAAGACTTGATGTGGGGTGTTCTCTGGACACATGCACCAATCAGCTTCTTGCAGCTTCTCAGGTAGCTCTTGCATGATGGAACTCGCAAATCGGGACAGCCTCAGAAATTTGCCCTTCCACTCAGTGTAAAACCCTTGGAGATCTTGGATGATGCGTAAGTCTTCAGCCTTTGTCACCTCTATGTCCCTATAGAGGTTTCTCCAATATCCACATTCACCTAGAAACACCATATAGGCAGCATCCTGATCCCTACCTCCAAGTGCCTGGATTCTAGCATCGACTCGATCCAAATGATGTTTCAACCGTGTGCAAACTCTTTCTGACTCTTCAGTCTTCAGCTTCTCGCGTTCCAGAGTATCCTTGTATTTCTGAATGGTATTCTCCAGTTCACGAGTACGAATCTCAGAAATCAGTCGTGCTTCCCTTTTCATTTCAAGGGTCAGTTCCAGAGTCTTATTGAGTTTTTGAATCCGGAGTAGAGCTCTATCCAACTCCTCTTCCTTTGATTTGAACACATATTTAGTGCTATAGAGTGCTTGTCCAAACTTTTCTCTCCTTGCTTCAGACTCTCTAGCTCTTTTGTTGGAGATTTTAAGCTCTTTGTCTTTCTTTTGTTGATCGTCTTTCAAGTTCCCATTCTCTATCGAGAATCGACCGAGCCTGATTCTCAAATCAGCATTTTCCAACTCCAACTCCTTGATACGGGCATTGAGCTTCTCTACATCTTCAGGTAATATGGGCTCTGGCTCAGGAACCAATGGATAGATAGAAGGATCAAATGGAAAAGGAAGTTTAATCATCTGAACCCTCTCTCTAACCCAACAAGTGTAAGGCTCTTGGGCAATGAGATTTCTCTTACCCAACTCCTTACCTTTTCTGATAACTGCTTGCCAAGACCTCTTGATCTTCTTCACCATGGGATGATCCGCTTCAACACTATGTAAGATGAAAGGATCTAGAGCTTCAGCTTTTGGAGGGCCATTCATAGGGTACCCATGCTGCCTCAGAGATAACACAGGGTTATAGTTGATGCAACCCTTGGTCCCTATCTGTAACACCTCAAAATTTGCCCTCCTCTCTTGGGGCTAGCATAACATATTACATATCATTTTAGGTCATTAGGCATTGCATATTGCATATCATGTGGTTACATTGTGCAAGTCATACTCCCAAGTCTTGATTAGAAGATGAGGAAGTCAATGTGCAAGCTAGGGTTTTATTGGACTGGTCAGCAATCATCTGAGGATGTGGAGGTCCAAGTTAGGGTTTCATGATTCTCAAAGATATTGGTCTTCATCTTGATTGAAGTGATTCATCATCATCATCATGGTTTGTCATCATCAAGTGTGGGATCAGATTTCTTGAGATTAGGGTTTTGACCACTGGTCAACCCTAATCAGTTGCATTGGGCCAATCAGGGCATGATCAGGAGATGGGGTCTATGATGTATATGGGGATCATTATTTGATTATATGGAGATTATTGAGGCTAGGGTTTCATCCCGGGGCCGTTTCATCAGAGGATTGGAGCTCAGATCGATCTATGCATTGCCAAATTCATCTATCAGTTGAAAAGTCAACTGTGGTCAACTGTGCTTGATTTAATGGATTTGGAGGTGGAAATGAGTTGGATACACTTCATTCATGTTGGAACAAGTGTTATTTGACATGTCAAAGCTCAAGAATGAAGAAAATAAAGTCAGGACAAAAATTGCCAAAAATAGAAAGTGACTTGTAATGGAAGTTTCCAAAAATGGAAAGTTTTTGACCTCAAAATTACGTGTCCAAAAAAGCTTCAAATGAAAATTTGTTCAACATGAAAGTTGTAGATCTTGGTCTCACCTTTCCAAAAAGTCCAAGAACATGAAATTCCCATGTATGGTTGGCAAGTTATGGTCCATTCAATTTCAAAAATGACCCATAATCAAAGTGGCATAACTTCCACATGGAGTGTCCAAATTGAGTGATCTTTTTATGTACAAACTCTATTTGACATGTACTTTCATGGTGCATAATTGGAATTCATCAAAAGTGGTCAATACAAAAAGTCAATTTTCAAGTGTATAGTTAAAAATCCAAGGGCAAAATGGTCCAAGTTGAGAAATAATGAGAATTTTGGAATGGGGATTTTTGCAACACCTCACAAATACAATTTGAAAATGGTTTGAATGGTCATAAACATCCAAGGTGCAATATTTGAACAAGTCATTTTTGAAGTGTACTTGAAAATGCATAAAGTGCCATAGCATGTGGAAAATGAGAAATACACAACCAATGACCATGGGACAAGTGGCAATACATCATAACTAATATTTAGAGAATGTGTGAGCTGTCAAATGAGCTGTCATTGGCCTATTGTGAAATGGCATTTTTGCCCTTGCTTTGTAAATACACATTAAGCTAATTACATGTGTTTTGGTTAATTGGATGATTAGAGGTGGATTAATTGGAAGTATAAACATCTAATCCTAACTAACTTTTGATCAGAATCACAATTGCACAAAATTGTAACCACTTTTCCCTCCAAAATTCTCCAAAAGCTCAAGAACAAACATCAAAGAAAATTGGATCAAACTCTTCCAATTCTTCACCAAATCGTGTGATTCCTTTTGCTGCCATCTCTATTCATCTTCTTCTTCAACTGTTTTGGAAAAGCAACATCAAAATCCTCACAAATCTCGACTGTCCAAGTAATGCTCAACCATGGTGTTTGAAGATTTCTTGCACTAGGAGCAAATTCGAGCCAAGCTAAGCACTACATTCACTTTCCCTATCATCAAGCTTGAACTGTTTCAAGGAATTTCGCGCGAAAACTTCAAGAATCATCACTGCCATTGCAAGGTACATGAAATTCGAATCTCTCCATTTCCTTAACTATGCTAGGGCTTTTGTAGTGTGTGCAACATAGAGTAGCATGATGCTCATGGTTTGGATTATGATGAACTGTGGATTGAGATATTGTGATTTTTAGATTTGATGCCAAAACCTAATTCGCTCGATCCAAGAGATTTAGGAAGAATTAGGATAAATCGTGTACATATTTGGACTCTACATGCTCAGACCTTTCCAATGACTATAAGATTGTGAATTTTCATGGAGTTTGGATGTTCATGCGTTCTTGAACCTTGCTGGGAAATTGATGATGATTTCTGGAAAAAAGGATCGTTTGATCCGTTCATTTGCAATGCCTTTTTTAAAACTTGTTTGCCGCGCGAATTGGACCAACCACACGCCTCCACCTCAATTAGTTAAACGCCTGCGTTTTGGCCAGGCAGAAGATATTTACCAAATTGCCATTAATCCATTTGAATTAAATAAAAAACTTAATAAATATTTCATAATTCATTTAAACCTTAAAAAATTCATAAAAAAATAATTACAAGTCCAAAAATTATGAGAATTTTTTTGATAGCTTCCAAATTCCCTCTAGTTTTTTATAGGCATGGTTTCACAAGTTGTGCATGGTAAAATGTTGACCTGGCCTATTGATCTTTGACTTGTGTGTATTTTTTACATGTTTTTCCATTTTCATTGTGAAATGCTCATACATTAAAAGAAATTCCTGAAATATTTTGTGCTCATTCTAGACATGTTGATGGTGATTTACATATAAAGTTTGTGATTTTTGGATACCTGAGGAGTGAGATATGATTTTTTGAATCTAGGTGTGACAATTTGTGTCACACCTAGCTAGGTTAACTTCATGAATTTATTTGCCTGGCCTATGATTGTTGGATTGGATTGAAATTTTGCATGAATGATCATTGATATGTTGAGATGTTGTGTGGATTTTTCCATGGCATTTTCAATTTGATTGATATTTTTCTTCTCTGTTGGTTCATTGTGCAACCTTGTGTGACACATGTTGGTATATCCTTTGTGAAATTCTCATATGGTATTGGATGGAGATGAAATTTGGTATGTTGATGCTAGACACATTATAGGACATCATGCTTTTGGTCCCATTCATTTATGATATGTTGTCACTCTGATATGAATTTTTGAAGTGAATGCTTGTGTTGATGCTATGAATTGGCTTGAATAATTGTGTCTGGATTTCTTGATTTTCATTGACCTAGTTCCTTTTGTCCAATTGAGCTGAAAATTGACATGCTATACCTTGAATATGTCCTGTTTAGGTGTGAATTATTTGAGGATTTTTGGAATTGGTTTGGTATGCTTTTGATTGAAGTCATTCTGTTTGGACTTTTGGTGATGCATTTGACCTAATTTGACTTGTTTTGGTCATGAAATGGTGATGATGAATGGTATGAGCATGGGATCAATTGCATTTGCTTTTGAATTGTGTTAATTTGATTTTGGTTGGTTTACACTTGCTGTTGAGGATTTTTTATCCCTTTTGGACCCTAGGCTTGGCCTAGTGGTCTTGTTTCTCACATTTGGTTTGACTTTTCAGGTTAAAAGTGCAATGCTTAAGGAGAATGCTTCAAGTCTATTTAAATTGAGATTGGTTGATGTTGAGAACTAACATGAATTTGTTTTGTAGGTTGTGAAGCTTGATCTTGAGCTTATAGCTTGCATTTGTGTGCATTAACCTGTGTTATTTGTTTGTACAAATTAACTGATTAACATTTGCTGTTTATTGTTGTCTGTCTGAGTACTGATGATACTTGATTGATTTCAGGTACATTTAGTTGCTTACAGTTCTTTAAGAACTTGCTTGCTGCTGCTTGGTTTTTAAACCACTTGAGGTAGGACTTCTATTCTTCATGTAGTCTGGGAGACCCGGCCTGTTACTTGGCCGGGCAAATGTCTGAAGCCCTCCTTAAGAGGCGATGTTTGTGATTGTTTAATATTGTGCCCAAGCAGGTAAAGTCCTTGATTAAGGCAATTGGTGGAAGCCAAGGGATATGCAATCTATCCCCCACTATTCTGTTGAGTCGTCCCTCTGCTCACACGGCTGTGTGTTGATGCATTGGGGCACAAACCCAAGATCTTGTACTTTGTACAGTTGTGTCACAGTCTTGAGCGTAGAAGGGTCCCTCCATTCTGGACCCACGCTCCTTTGTCTGAAGCTCTCCCTGGTCAGGGATAAGAGCTGTGAAGTCTGATCTTCACTCACCTTTCATCTGCTTCACCTTAGCCTCTCAATGGCAAGGTTAAGAGCGAATAACACCCATGTACAGATGACTTGTTTCGGCAGTCAAACCCATTGTTTGAGCCCACTTGACTGGTTATAGTGTGTGCTTTGTGAATATTTGTTTGCTTGTATGCTGGTATGCTTGCTTTCTTCCTGGATAGGAGTAGCTTGCAGTTGTGCAAGTAGGTAGAAACCTCAACGTAGGGCAATGATGCATGACAACACTAGGCTCGAGTACAGCTCCCTGGTAGTGTGTCTTCCCTTGGTTTCTGGCTAGATTTTCTTTCCCTTTCAGGGGAACTACATCGCCCTGATCCTTGTTCCAGACGAGGTATGTAGGCAGGAGACCGAGCGAGGTCTCTCCGGGCACTTTTTTTCCTTTTTTGCGTGTGTTTGCTTGTTATCTGCTTGTGTGTCAGGATATGGACGTAAGCCCAGCGATTGGCTGTACGTATCCTGATTGTTTTGTTTGGTTCGGAAGCTAACGTAATTCCATCGAGTGGTTGTCGGGTTCCCTGTTTGCCTGAGTTTGTGTGTGTTGTTTGGCGTGCGTAAGCCGAACTACAGTAGCTCTGATTCTCGTTCCAGACGAGATATGTAGGCATAGGATGCGATGTCCTATCGAGCTCCCTTCTCTTAACCCCACCTGCGTTCCATGTGTGTGTGTGTGATGTTTTAGCAACCTATTCTTTATTTTAGAACGTGGATCCCGTCGAGTACGACGGACGTGAGGGGTGCTAATACCTTCCCCTTGCGTAACCGACTCCCTTACCCTTTCTCTTTGGTCGCGAGACCATTTCCTTTCCAGGTTTCTCTGAGCGTTTCCTTTCCCTATTTTGGGATAAATAACGTGCAGTGGCGGCTCTGTTTGTGTTTTTTGTTTTAGCCCGCCGGTTGTTTTTTCGCGGATGCGACACTATCAAAGGCACATTGGGGAAGTCTCCAATGCTGACAATCACATTCTCGGTTTCCCAATCCCTGATATACCACTTAACATGATTGGAGGTGAGGGAAGCTAACTTCTGGAAGGGCTTGAGTTCCTTTGAGACAAAAGGACCTTCTTCGGGCATATGGGATCTAAACCAGGCATGCAACAACTGCGCACAATATAAGACGATTCCTCCCTTCTTCTCATGACGATCATGGAGAGTGTAGTAGAGATCTGCCAAGAGGAACGGTACAGGGTTACCAGAGAGGAAAATTCTCACCGCCAGGTGGTCCACAAAATGGTTAATATTTGGGAAGAGAACTATCTCATATACCAACACGGCTAACACAACATAAAAGGCTTCCCAGTTCCCTTCTTTTTCCATCTTCTTGGCCTGATCTTCCAAGAACTTCCTAGAAAAACCACTGAAAGGTCCCTTCACATCCCAATTGTCCACGACTTCAAAAACTTTCAGA
The DNA here is from genome assembly GCF_024323335.1 of Lathyrus oleraceus. NCBI lineage: Eukaryota > Viridiplantae > Streptophyta > Magnoliopsida > Fabales > Fabaceae > Lathyrus > Lathyrus oleraceus. The sequence continues at coordinate 636,272,886 of NC_066583.1, forward strand.
CCCAGAGCTAAAGCTATCCTCTTGGGAGGAATATCTTCATCGAGCTTAGGAAATGGATTATGATCCTTCAAATTCCGGCCTACGATCCTCTCAACCTCCTCCAAGGTAGGAGTGTAGCACCTCAAATTTGCACCTATCATTATACATACATTTTCATATTAGGTTATAGCATATCATGGTCCACTGCATAGCATTGCATTGTCCCATTTGCCTCAAGTGCAAGTCAATCAAGAAATTAGGTCAAACTGATCAGGAGATCAGTCAACCAAGCAAGCAAGTGTGTTTTTCATTGAGCCAAGGCCCTAGATTTGTTCCAACATGTTCCCATAACTTGGGGATCCATTTGAAGTGATTAGGTCAAAGATTGAAGGCTCAGAGGTCATCATTCAATGCACAATCAGTTAGAAACCCTAGAAAGTCAAACATTGGTCAACTGTGGTTGATTTTATGGTTTTGAGGGATGGATTTGGTTTGAGAGAGCTTATTCATGTCCAAATAGGCCTCATATATCATGGCAAACATCATCATTGAAGAATTTGAAGCAAAATCAGAAATTTCCAAAAATAGAAACTGGACCTGTAATTTTAACTGCCAAAAATGGAAACTTCTTGATCCCAAACTTACATCATGATACAAGCTTCAAATGAATTTTTGCCCAACATGAAAGTTGAAGATCTTGTTCTCCCATTTCCAAAAAGTCCAAGAACTCTCAATTCCCATGTATGATTGGCAAGATATGATCAATTCATTTTCAAAAATTCTTGAACTTCAAAAGGCCATATCTCTCAAACCATTTGGCCAAATTTGGTGAGGTTTTTTCCAACAAGCCATATTTAATCCCCTCTTTCCAAAAATGTAACTTTCATGCACCAAAACCTTATGGATCAAAATGGCCTTTTTTGAACTATCATGTTTAAATTTCAAGTGTGGTGCAAAATTGGATTTTTGAATTAAGCATTTTCCATCACAATGACCAATTGGAATTGTTTTGAAATGTCATTTGTGACTTGCTACAAAGCCCAAATTCGTGCTCCTACCACTACACCCCACCATATGGACAAATTTGGCAACTTAGCAAATTGATTCATTTAAGCAAAGCATGATTAGCATACACAGATTAAAGCCTAAACAGAAGTATATTAACACTTTTCTGATCATTTGGTAGCCCTAGCAGCCACAAGAAAGCAGAGAATTCATTCACTCTCTCAAGATCTCATTTTCTTACCATTTCAAAATCTGCAAAAAACTCCCAAAGAACTCGACCTTGCCTTTGTTGTTTCATCATCCAAACAGCATCTTGAGCTCATTGCAAGTGGGAAAACCCAACTGGAAAACCTATTTCGTGGCTGTTTTTTCTTCAAGCATCTTCAATGGCAGAAGTTATTTAGAGCCAAATCAAGTTGTTTCAAGCCAAGCTTTCTTCATCATCCATCATTTGGAGGTCCATAAAGCATCTGTTTCAGGCTTGCATCACCAAACTCCAGCTGTTTCACGAGTTTCTTCAAAATCAAGTAAGCAATCGAATCTCTAGTTTCTTAAAATGATGATATGCCTTGTGTAAATCTCTTCTTGCTGGTCATTCTGAAACTCGAATCACTTGATTTGGTTGATTATTTCTTGAGTTATGTTGTTTTTAAGTTTGAAGAGGAAATGTATTTCTGTTCGATTCATGAGTTGTATGTTGTTTTAGTGAAAATTGATGATGGATTCGTGTTATTCATGCTTTGCTGATCATTTCTATGTATCCAATTTCATTTTCTGAAAAAAATTCTTGTTGAGCTCGATTTGGGGATGATGAAACTCATGCTGTTCATGTTAGCAAACCCTAGAACATTGCCTTGCCCAGAAAAATGGATTATCACGTTGCATGCTACTGTTTCGCCATACTGACCAATAGCATCATTTCATTTTCGTGCCCAAAACGGCAGCGTTTGATTAAGTGACCCAGCTATTTACCAAAATGCCATCAGGTCCTTATTAATCCAATTTAATTCATTTATTTTCTCATTTTTATTTCATTTGATATGCTTAACTTGTAAAAATCATAACTCATTCATGTTGAATCCAAAATTCATGGGACTTGTTGCATTGTGTTCATATGGATCCCTAGTTTTTTATCATGATTTTTGTTGATTTTTTGGATGAGTAGATTTTAAATGGCATTAGGATTTTGTTCATGTGCCCAATTTTTGTACATCCTGCCAAATCCTTTGTGAAATTGTGATGCATTATCCAATGGCCCTGAAATGTTTTGTGCTCAAACTAGACTCATTCATGTTTATTTTGATGTAAAGATCATGAATTTATCTTATTTGGTTGGTGAGTTGTGAATTTTTGAAGTAGGGTGTGACAATTTGTGTCACACCATTGATGTTCAACTTGTTGATTTTTATAGCCATGCTTCTTGACCTCTAAATGGATTGAATTTTTGCATGATTGAGCTATTGTATGTCTAGTTTGCACATGATTTTTTGTGGAATTATTTGTGCCATTTTCCATTTGTTTGAGATTTTCTCCCCTGTTTGACCAAAATGTTGACCTTATGTGATGTATGTTGCCATTTCATTTGTGAAATCCTCATACTTTATTAGATGGACATGAAATTTTACATGAGATAACTAGACATCCTAAGCTTTGCCATGGTTTTGGTCCCATTCATTTATCATATGCCATCTCTGATTTATGAATTTTTCAAGTTGATGCATGATTGGTTGACTTCTTTGAGCATGTTCAAAATTGCTTTGACTTTCTGATTTTCATTGACTGCCTTCCACTTGTCCAAATGAGATGAAATTTGACATGCTTACCATGCTATGTGTTAGGATTGATCATGATTTATTTGGTGATTTTTGGAAATGTTTGAGTTGACTTTTGATGCAAGTCTTTCTATTGACTTCTATGAGCCCTCATTTGCCATGCTTTGGTTTCTTTTGCTTATGAAATGATGATGATGCATGATATGAACATGAAACCAATTGGGTTTGCTTCCTAAATGTTTGAATTTGATTTTGATTGGACATTGCTTGCTGTTTTGGCTTTCTCATTCATTTTTGACCCTAGGCTTGTCCTAGTGGTCCTGTGGCTTATGTTTGAGTTCATGTTTTCAGGTTAAGCTACAAATGCTTCAAAGAGATCATTACAATTTGATTGAGTTTGTTTAAGTATCATTGACTAACTTGTTGTTTTGTAGGTGGCTTGGCTCACAAGCCTTGAGCCTTGTGCCTTGCACATTCATTTGCTTCTGATTAACTGTTAATGTCTGTTTCCTTTTGCTTTGATTTGAAGTTGCATACTAACATCTGCTTGACTATTTCAGGTGCTTTTAGTTGCTCAGTTCCTTGTGAACTTTTGCTTTGCTTTGCTTATATAAGCAATTTGCATTGAGGTATATTTCTAATCTCCATGTAGTCTAGAAGACCTGGCCTGTTACTTGGCCAGGCAACTGTCTGAAGTCCTCCTTAAGAGGCAATGTTTGTGTATGTTTACAATTTGTCCCTGTACATAGTCAAAGACCTCCTAAGTGAAGAGGCAATTGGCAGAACCCAAGGGATATGCAACCTATCCCCTGCTATTCTGTGTGTCATCTGCTTTGCTCACACCACTGTGTTGATGCATTGCAGATACAAACCCAAGATCTTGTACAATTGTACAGTTGAGTCAGTATCAAATGTGTAGAAGGGTTCCCACTTTCTGAACCCACACATTCTTGTCAGATGCTCTCCCTGGCCAGGGATAAGAGCAATGAGGCACACCCCTCATCTCCTTTCATCTGCTTCACCTTAGCCCCTCAATGGCAAGGTTAAGAGCAACATCTACCCAATTCCAGAGGTTTGTTTGTTGAGGTTGATATGACCCCTCGACTAAAACCTAGCCTTGATGTTTGAGCCCCTTGTTGGTGTGTTTATTTTATGCTGTATGTGCTTGTGTGGTGTGATTGTATCCCCTAGGTTTGCTAGACTCCGCGTAGTCTCGTTTGCATGTCGATTAAGGTAGCACGGTTCCTTCGTATAGGACTTCCTTTCTTGCTTGAGCTTTCCTAAAACACAAACAAACATCATCCCCTCTTAAGGATACGTTAACTCCTTCTACTACAGATGAGTAAGTCTCCAAAGGTCGAGCATCAGGTAGATTGTGTAGTGACGTTGTCCACTTAAAAAAACACAAACCGACAGTAATAGTTTAGCCGAACTACGGCAACTCTGATTCTCATGTTCAGATGAGATACGTAGGCACGAGATGCGACGTCTTGTCGAGTTTGATTAACCACTAACACTAATTCTTTTCTCTCACCCTCGTTGTGATTGAGATATCCCCCTTCTCTTGCCCTAGTTGCAATCGAGATCCTTCTTTCTCCGGTGCCAGTTAGCTAGAAACCTTAACTTAGGGTCGACTTTGCATGATAACATCTAGGCTCGAGTCGTAGTCTCCCTAGTTGTGTCTCCCTCTGTTATCTGGTTAGGCTAGATCTTTTGTCCCTGCGTAGGGGAACTACATCGCCCTGATCTTCATACCAGATGAAGTATGTAGGCAGGAGATTGAGCTGATCTCTCCGGGCGCCTTTTTTTCTTTTTGTGAGTGTTGTTTGACAGTTATAGGCTCGAGTCCCTGACTCCCTATTAACTTGTCGTGTCGTTGTGTGCTTGGAAGCCGATGTAAGTCCATCGAGTGGCATTTGGGTTCCAGTGTGCGTGTGTTTTGGTTCGGATGCTGATGTAAGTCCAGTGATTGGCATTCAGGCTCCACGTTTGCCTTTGCCTGTTTTTGTTTGTGTGCGTGTCAGCCGAGCTACGAATGCTCTGATTCTCCTTCGTCTAAAGGAGATACGTATGCATAGGATGCGATATCCTAGCGAGCATGTGTCGTCTCCCCAGTCCGAACTACTTCGACTCTGGTGTCTATGCCTGATAGACTAAGTAGGCCCAGGATGCAATACCCTGCCGAGTCAGTTTCAGTCAGTTTCTTTTGTCTCTTTTCAGCCAGTGTGTGTGAGTTTGAGCAGTGTTTAGCAACCATTTATCCTTCCTTTTATGCGTGGATCCCGTTGAGTACGACGGATGCGTAGGGGTGCTAATACCTTCCCTTCGCATAACCGACTCCCGAACCCATACTCTTTGGTCGCGAGACCATGTTCTTTCTTAGGTTTACTCTGAGCGTTTCCTTTCCCTCTTTTGGGATAAATAACGCACGGTGGCGGCTCTGTTGTTTCTTCTTTTCCCGCCGGTTTTTCGCGTAATGCGACAGCTGGCGACTCTGCTGGGGATGAGAGAAGTTGACCTGTGCTGGTCCATCTTCCCTGAGCGAGTCTCTCCTAGCGCTCTCTAGGATTAGGGTTTTGGCTGCTTTGTGCTGTGTGTATTTATTACATTCATTATTTGTTCATTTCATTTATTGATTGCATTGATTGTGTGCATTAATGTTTGCATTCATATTCATTACTCATTCTGCCTGGCTGGTTGTCTGTTTTCCTTTGTGGGGGGGAGTCAGTTGAGGTAAAAGGTTCAATACCCAGACCATGAGTGAAATCTAGGATGATTAGGAATAGAGTGATTCATGGGAAGCGGGTGGTATTGCGCCACTTAGCGGAACATTGACATCACGAGCAGTTCAGACCCTGGTGGGGTATCGTCGTTACATACTTCGGGTGTGTATATGATGGTATTCTGCGAAAGGTTATGTATGCTGCGTTTCTCTCAGCCTTACCCTGGCCTAGACTACACCCGTGAGTGGGGAAGGGTTGATCATTACAGGTACTGTTGGTGACTTATTGGTTCTGTTGGTGACTATGAGTTCAGACAGTGTGTTCAGTTGACCTTGGATCTTTTAAGTTGGATTTGGGTTCTGATTTTGACTGAAGCTTCGACCTAGTGATCAGTTTGCACAACCAGCCAGTCCAGTCTGCATCATGTGCATCATAGCATATTTATTTTTTCAAAAGAAACGCAGTAAAAAAATTGAAAAAAATCAAAAAAAAGAGAAGAAAAAAAGAAGAAGAAACTAATCTCTGCATGCATATCATTTCTCAGGTACATTCCAGAGCTTGTCTACTGATAGAGATGGCAACAGTCCCAGAGCCGAAGCGGAAGACCTGTTCCTACAGCTTTCATCGTGAGCCGTTGACTTCACTGACAGAGTTGGGTAGCTTGGTGACTGATGATCGTCTGAAGAGTTTTGTTGGGCAGTATGGGGATCTCCTGACAGTGTTGAAGACGGTAGTGGATCCGGTGCCTCTGCAGACACTACTACAGTTCTATGATCCAGAGCTCAGATGCTTTACATTTCAAGACTATCAGCTAGCACCTACTCTCGAGGAGTACTCTATTCTGATGAATGTCCCAGTTCAGCATCAGACTCCCTTCTTGGACGTCCCAAAGGAGGTTGACTTCAGATTGATTGCCAGAGCTCTTCGGTTGAGTGTTAAGGAGGTTTGTGAGAATTGGAAGCCCTGTGGGGAAGTAGTGGGTCTGCCTTCGAAGTTTCTTCTGAGAATTGCCAGAGATGAAGCAGAGAAGGGAAATTGGGAAGTTTTTCACGTACGGCTTGCCGCCTTGATATATGGGATCATTCTATTTCCCAGTATGCCAAATTTTGTTGACCATACCGCCATCAGTATCTTCATCAGAGGGAATCCAATCCCAACCCTTTTAGCTGACACTTACTATGCCATCCACAGTAGGCATGGTAAGGGAGGAGCCATCAGGTGCTGCCTACCTCTCCTGTTCAGATGGTTTATGTCACTCCTGCCTGTCAGTGGACCCTTTGTGGATACCCGGAGCACTCTTAAGTGGACTCAGAGGGTCATGTCACTCACTTCTTATGACATCAGGTGGCAGTCATACCGGATGGATGTGAAGAATGTTATCATGAGTTGTGGTGAATTCCGGAACGTGCCACTTGTGGGGACCAAGGGTTGCATCAACTACAATCCAGTTCTTTCTCTTCGCCAATTAGGGTTTGTTATGAGTAGAAGACCGCTTGAAGCTGAAGTAGCTGAGAGTGTGTATTTTGAGAAGAAGGATGACCCTGTTAGATTGGAGCAGATAGGGAGAGCTTGGAGATCTGTTGGAGTGAAGGATGGATCCGTCTTAGGAAAAAGTTTGCCATTGCAATGCCCGATTACACTGATTGGGTAAAGAAGAGAGTGGAAACTTTGCTGCTACCCTACGATAGGATGGAACCGTTGCAGGAGCAACCACCCTTGGTTCTTGCTGATAGTGTGCCTGCTGAGCACTATAAGCAAGCTTTGATGGAAAGTCGCCGTTTGAGGGAAAAGGAGCAGGACACCCAGATGGAGCTGTATAAAGCTAAAGCTGATAAGCTGCACTTGGCCCATCAACTCAGGGAAGTGCAAGGAGAGGATGCTAGCAGAGCAAGGGGTAAGAAGAGATCATATGAGGAGATGGAATCCATGTTAGATGCAGAGCATAGGGAGTGTTTGAGGCTGCAGAGAGCAGAAGTCAACTATCAAAAGAAGATCAGAGATTTAGAAAAGCAACTCAAAGACAAAGACGTCCAGTTGAAGAAAGAGATGGAGTTGAGACAGAAGTCAGAGGATTATCTTGGAGGAGAAGTCTTGGAGCTTAGAAGGCAGTTGAAAGAGAAGATTACCCCTCTACCAGAATGTTCAGAATGCACACTGTTGATAGACCAGTGCCATTACCTGAAGACCCTCATTCCGGAAGACCGTCTGTCTTAAATTGTATCTTTGTTTCTTTTGGTTGAGAATCACCTCCAGGCTTGTTGGATGGGATTCATTTGCTTGTACTCCGTCTTTTGGATTTTTGTTGTTGAGAATCACCTCCAGGCTTGTTGGATGAGATTCTTTTCTTTGTACTCTATGTATTCGAATATTCTGTTGACTTGGTTGTATAACCTTTTTACCCTTATGTATAGATAAGTTTGTCAGTATTTCCCTGTTGTTCTCATATTTCCCTGTATCTGTTGTTCTCTTGTTGCTGCAGGTTGCCATCTTTTAAGGATGGATCAGGCTCTTTGAATGCCTGAGAAATGAGCATATCATGTGCATCATACACATCATTTAACATCATACTCATATCATTTGCATAACAGGTGTTCTTGTGCCGTCTTCTCACTTTAATTCCTGTGTCCAGGCAGGATAGCTGATCAAAGACCGCACCGCTACTCAACGCGACTCAACCATCAACGCAATATGGATCAAGTACAAGCCGAGTTAGCTGAGATGAGGGCTAACATGGCCCAGTTCATTCACATGATGCAAGGGGTTGCACAAGGTCAAGAAGAACTCCGAGCTCTAGTTCAGAGGCAAGAAGCTGCAATTCCACCGCCCAACCAGGCTCTGCCAGAAGGAAACCCAGTTAATGACACTCCTGCTGCTGCTATTCCCGTCAACAATTATGCTGTAGGTGAAGAGTTGAGGGGTATTCGAGTTGACGGTCAACCTATTGCTCCAGATGCTGCTAATGCCAGAGTCATCCATGCTCCGGCCCGCAACAGAATTCCGATTGTTGATAGACAAGAGGATATGTTTACTTTGCTCAGTGAAGACGAAGATATTTTGGGCAGAAATGATGCGAGAGATCGCAAAGTTGAGGCCCTTGCTGAGAAGATCCGGGCAATGGAATGTCAAAACTCCCTCGGTTTTGATGTTACAAACATGGGATTGGTAGAAGGATTGAGAATCCCGCACAAATTCAAAGCGCCGTCATTTGATAAATACAACGGTACCTCCTGCCCTCGCACCCATGTGCAGGCATACTACAGAAAAATCTCCGCATACACTGATGATGAGAAGATGTGGATGTATTTTTTCCAAGACAGCCTATCTGGGGCGTCTTTGGATTGGTATATGGAGTTAAAGCGGGATTCAATCAGATGCTGGAGGGATTTGGGTGAAGCATTCCTCAGACAGTATAAGCACAATATGGACATGGCTCCGACCAGGACTCAGCTGCAGAGTCTTTGTCAGAAAAATAGTGAAAGCTTTAAAGAGTACGCCCAGAGATGGCGCGAGCTGGCTGCGAGAGTTCAACCCCCTATGCTGGAAAGGGAGTTGATAGACATGTTTATCAGCACTCTTCAAGGTGTATATATGGACCGGATGGGAAGCTGCCCATTCGGAAGTTTTTCTGATGTCGTCATCTGTGGCGAAAGAACCGAAAGTTTAATCAAAGCTGGTAGGATCCATGATGCGGGTTCTTCGTCGTCCTCGAAGAAACCCTTCTCTGGGGCACCTCGACGTAGAGAAGGAGAGACCAATGCTGTACAACACAGAGGGGGTGTGTACAGAGCAAATGCAAACAGAGATCAATATCGTCCGGTGGCTGCAGTGACTATTCCTGCAGCTCAACCTCGTCCGCAACAACAACAGAGGGTTCAACAACCGCAACAACAACAACAACAACAACAGCAACGCCCTTTCCAGCCAAGGCAGAGATTGCAGGCTGACAGAAGATTTGATCCGCTGCCTATGTCTTACGCAGAGCTATTACCCGAACTACTTCGGTTAGGGTTTGTTGAATTGCGTACAATGGCTACTCCAACAGTGTTGCCTCCTGGTTATGATGCAAACGTCCGCTGTGACTTTCATTCTGGGGCACTAGGCCACCACACTGAAAGATGTCGGGCTCTCCAGCATAAAGTTCAAGACTTGATTGATGCTAAGGCGATCAACTTTGCTCCAGTACCTAATGTAGTGAACAATCCTATGCCTCAGCATGGTGGGCGTAGGGTTAACAATATTGAAGGAGGAGAAGCTGAAGACTTAGTTGTGGATGTTGAAGATGTTCAGACTTCTTTGCTAATAGTCAAGGGCCGTCTGCTGAAGGGAGGCGTTGACCCAGGTTGTAATGAAGTTTGTTTGGGTTGTTCTGAAACTGTTAATGGCTGCGACCAGTTGAGGGTTGGTATCCAGAGACTGATTGACGAAGGCTGTCTCCAGTTCAGCCGGGCTGTTAAAGACAACGGGTCAGTGTCTACTGTCACCATATACTTCAAGCCGTCTGAAGGACGAGGACGAGGGGCTGTCAGTGCACCTACAACAAGCAATACTCCGGTTACCATTCCAGCTCCGGTAACCATCAGTGCACCAACTACTATCAATGTGTCTGGCAGAAGACCGGCTGAAAATAGTAGGGTTGTTCCATGGAGGTATGACAACGCCTATCGAAGCAATCGGAGGGCTGACAATCAGACGAGGCCAGCAGTGCAAGCGCCAGTAACAATCAGTGCTCCGATAAGAAATCCCGTGGTTGCAAGTCCTGTGGTGGACAACGTTGGAGGACCGGGAGGTTTTACCAGGAGCGGACGACTGTTTGCTCCCCAGCCGCTGAGAGATGCTAATGCTGAGGCATCTGCCAGGGCTAAAGGTAAACAAGTTGTGGTTGACGAGGAACCGGCTCAGAAGGAGGCTGAGGGTTCTTTTGAAAAGGACGTTGAAGAATTTATGAAAATCATCAAGAAGAGTGACTACAAGATCGTAGATCAGCTCAACCAGACTCCGTCCAAAATTTCAATACTCTCTCTGCTGTTGTGCTCTAAGGCACACCGGGACGCTTTGTTAAAGATGCTGAACATGGCGTACGTCCCGCAAGAGATCTCTGTCAACCAGTTGGAGGGTGTACTAGCCAACGTGAGTACCAGGCACGGTGTAGGTTTCACTGACCTAGACCTAACGCCTGAAGGTCGTAATCATAACAAAGCCTTGCACATCACTATGGAGTGCAAAGGTGCTGTTTTATCTCACATGTTGGTAGACACTGGGTCGTCCCTGAATGTCCTACCCAAGCAGATTCTGAAGAAGATCGATGTCGAGGGAGTTGTGCTCACTCCCAGTGACCTTATTGTGCGTGCTTTTGATGGATCCAAACGGTCTGTGTTTGGTGAAGTCACCTTGCCGGTTAAGATAGGTCCGGAGGTTTTCGACATCGTGTTCTATGTGATGGACATTCAGCCTGCTTATAGCTGTTTGTTGGGGCGTCCGTGGATACACGCAGCTGGGGCAGTCTCGTCGACTCTCCATCAAAAGCTCAAATATGTCTGGAACGGTCAGATTGTGACCGTATGTGGCGAAGAAGAAATTCTGGTGAGTCATCTCTCCTCATTCAAGTATGTTGAGGTAGATGGCGAGATCCATGAAACCCTGTGCCAGGCATTTGAGACCGTGGCGCTTGAGGGGGTAGCTTGTGTTGAGCAGAGGAAGCCAGGTGCTTCGATGGCGTCGTACAAGCAAGCCAAGGAGGTGGTTGACTCCGGTAGGGCTGAGGGCTGGGGCAAGATGGTTGACTTGCCTGTGAAAGAAGACAAATTCGGAATTGGGTACGAGCCTCTCCAAGCAGAGCAGAGCGTACAAGCAGGTCCGAGCACCTTTACCAGCGCTGGGCTGATGAACCACGGAGATGTCTTTGCTACTGATGGTGAAGACCGTGATTGTGATTTGGACGTCTGGGTCCGCCCTTGTGCACCAGGCGAGTCTATCAACAACTGGACAACCGAAGAAGTGGTCCAAGTTACTCTACGGACAGAGTAATTTTCTTTTGTTTTTTTCATTTTGCATGAAAACCCTACGTTCTGTCCAAGGCGTAGTGGTTCATTGTAGGGCCTCATCATGTTTCAATGATTATCATAAATAAAGGACGTTTTGCAATCAAATTTTGAGATCTTTGTCTTTCTATTTTTGTTTTCATTTTTTCGAAAAAAATAAAAATGGCAATGTTTTTGTTTTTTGTGACTTTATTGAAATCTTTTTCTAAAAACAAAACATTAAACATGCAGAAGTGATATTTTGGCATCCACTGTGAACGACTCCGTTATGGCTCCATATGATTTTGATAATCCCATCTACCAAGCTGAAGAGGAGAGTGAGGAAGACTATGAACTCCCTGCAGAATTGGTCAGATTGCTGAAGCAAGAGGAAAGGGTCATCCAACCTCATCAGGAGGAGTTGGAAATTGTTAATCTGGGTACTGAGGATGCCAGAAGAGAGATCAAGATCGGGGCTGCTTTAGAAGACTCTGTCAAGAGGAGGTTAATTGAGATGCTAAAAGAGTACGTGGAAATATTCGCCTGGACATATCAAGATATGCCTGGGTTGGATACAGACATTGTGGTGCATCGGTTACCTCTTAGAGAAGAGTGTCCGTCGGTCAAGCAGAAGCTTCGCAGAACAAGTCCTGATATGGCCGTCAAGATCAAGGAAGAGGTTCAGAAGCAGTGGGATGCAGGTTTTCTGGCTGTTACCAGGTATCCACCGTGGGTTGCCAACATTGTTCCCGTGCCGAAGAAGGATGGCAAAGTCAGGATGTGTGTCGACTACCGGGATTTGAACAGGGCGAGTCCGAAAGATGATTTCCCATTACCTCACATCGATGTATTGGTTGATAATACGGCTCAATCCTCGGTGTTCTCTTTCATGGACGGTTTCTCAGGCTACAACCAGATCAAGATGGCGCCAGAGGACATGGAAAAGACGACATTTATTACACCTTGGGGCACGTTCTGCTACAAAGTGATGCCATTTGGGCTGAAGAATGCCGGTGCTACCTACCAGAGGGCAATGACGACTCTCTTTCATGACATGATGCACAAAGAAATTGAAGTGTACGTGGATGATATGATTGCGAAGTCGCAGACAGAAGAGGAGCACCTGGTAAATTTGCAGAAGTTGTTTGACAGATTGGTCAAGTTCAAGCTGAGGCTGAATCCGAACAAGTGTACGTTTGGGGTGAGATCCGGGAAGCTCTTAGGCTTCATTGTCAGTGAGAAAGGGATTGAGGTTGATCCAGCAAAAGTCAAAGCTATTCAAGAGATGCCTGAACCAAAGACGGAAAAGCAAGTTCGTGGGTTTTTAGGGAGGTTGAACTACATTGCAAGGTTCATATCTCATCTAACTGCCACATGTGAACCAATTTTCAAACTACTCAGAAAGAATCAGGCGATCAAATGGAATGATGACTGTCAGAGGGCATTTGACAAGATCAAAGAATATTTACAGAACCCTCCAATCCTGATTCCTCCAGTTCCAGGGAGACCGCTGATAATGTACCTATCAGTTACCGAGACTTCGATGGGGTGTGTATTGGGGCAACATGACGAGTCTGGTCGAAAAGAGCATGCCATATACTACCTAAGCAAAAAGTTTACCGACTGTGAAACAAGATATTCACTGCTCGAGAAAACTTGCTGTGCTTTGGCCTGGGCTGCTCGCCGACTAAGGCAGTATATGTTGAACCATACTATTTTGTTGATTTCTAAGATGGATCCAGTAAAGTACATCTTTGAGAAGCCGGCTCTCACCGGACGTGTTGCCCGTTGGCAAATGATCCTAACAGAATATGACATTCAGTACACGTCGCAGAAGGCCATCAAGGGTAGTATTCTGTCAGACTATCTCGCCGAACAACCAATCGACGACTATCAGCCTATGATGTTTGAATTCCCTGATGAAGACATCATGTATCTGAAGACGAAAGATTGTGAAGAACCGCTTGTCGAGGAAGGACCGGATCCTGATGACAAGTGGACACTGATGTTTGATGGGGCTGTGAATATGAACGGTAACGGTGTTGGGGCAGTGTTGATCAATCCCAAAGGTGCTCATATACCTTTCTCTGCCAGATTGACTTTCGACGTCACCAACAATGAAGCTGAGTATGAAGCTTGTATCATGGGGATAGAAGAAGCCATTGATCTGAGGATCAAAACTCTTGATATATTTGGAGATTCAGCTCTAGTGATCAATCAGGTCAATGGAGATTGGAATACGAACCAGCCGCATCTGATTCCGTATAGAGATTACACCAGAAGAATACTGACGTTCTTCAAGAAGGTGAAGTTGCACCACGTCCCCCGGGACGAAAATCAGATGGCTGATGCTTTGGCTACTTTATCGTCCATGATCAAAGTTCATTGGTGGAATCATGTGCCACATGTTGCGGTGAATCGACTCGAGAGGCCTGCGTATGTGTTTGCAGCCGAGTCTGTTGTTGCAATTGATGAGAAACCGTGGTACTATGACATTAAGAACTTCCTCAAGACTCAAGAATATCCTGAGGGTGCGTCGAAGAATGATAAGAAGACCCTGAGAAGGCTAGCTGGAAGCTTTTATCTGAATCAGGATGATGTGCTGTACAAGAGAAACTTTGACATGGTCTTGCTCAGATGCGTGGATAGACACGAAGCAGACATGTTAATGCAAGAAGTGCACGAGGGTTCGTTTGGTACCCATGCTGGTGGTCATGCAATGGCGAAGAAATTGCTGAGAGCCGGATATTACTGGATGACTATGGAATCCGATTGCTTCAAATATGCTCGGAAGTGCCATAAGTGTCAAATTTATGCTGATAAGGTGCATGTACCACCAAGCCCGTTGAATGTCATGAACTCGCCTTGGCCTTTTGCCATGTGGGGCATTGATATGATTGGGAAGATAGAGCCTACTGCTTCAAATGGACATCGCTTCATTTTGGTTGCGATTGATTACTTCACCAAATGGGTAGAAGCAGCTTCTTTTGCTAGTGTCACCAAACAAGTGGTTGCCCGGTTCATCAAAAAAGAAATCATCTGTCGTTATGGAGTCCCTGAGAGGATCATCACTGACAATGGTTCGAATCTCAACAACAAAATGATGAAAGAGCTTTGCAGAGATTTCAAGGTTGAACATCACAATTCTTCTCCTTACAGACCAAAGATGAATGGTGCTGTAGAGGCAGCTAACAAGAATATCAAGAAGATTGTGCAAAAGATGGTCGTTACGTACAAGGATTGGCATGAGATGTTGCCTTTCGCTTTACATGGGTACCGTACTTCAGTGCGTACGTCGACCGGGGCAACCCCTTACTCCCTTGTGTATGGTATGGAAGCAGTCCTGCCTGTTGAAGTGGAGATCCCTTCTCTGAGGGTATTATTGGATGTCAAGCTGGATGAAGCCGAGTGGATTCGTACAAGGTTTAATGAGTTAAGCCTCATCGAAGAAAGAAGGTTAGCAGCTGTGTGCCATGGGCAGTTATATCAGAGAAGGATGAAGTGAGCCTTTGATCAGAAAGTGCGTCCTCGGACATTTCAAATTGGTGATTTGGTTTTGAAGAGGATCCTCCCTCCCGGTACAGATAACAGGGGCAAGTGGACTCCTAATTATGAAGGTCCATATGTTGTGAAGAAGGTTTTCTCCGGTGGAGCCTTGATGCTTACAACTATGGATGGTGAAGATTTTCCTTCCCCTGTTAACTCAGATGTAGTCAAAAAATACTTCGCATAAATTGACCCGCTGGACAAAAAGAATAAAAGAGTCCAGGCAAAAATGGGCATCCCGGCGAACCAAAAAACAGAAAGAAAAGGTTCGGGCAAAAATTAGGGATAAAATGAAAAAATTGTACACCCGGTAAGTCGAAAACCCGCAAGGGCGGCTTAGGCAAAAATGGGTATCCCGGTGGATTGAAAACCCGAAAGGGCGATCCAGCCAAAAGAGGGATTAAAGCGAAGACTACAGTCTGAGTTTGTCTGTACTTCATCACGCTTCGTCAGCTGCCATCTCAAAGGATGCGATCGGTCCAGTCAGTCTTCTCAGAAAGCAAGGAATTGGGAGGAAACTGATGATCTATGAGTTATAACAGAGTTGGGAAACAGTGGATGCCATGTTCACATTGCCATTAGGATAGTTTATTTTCCTTTTATGCGCAATTACCTCTTTCTAGGAATTGCTTCCCAATGTATTTGCCTTTTCAGGCACATTTTCAATCAATAAAAGTCGTTATTCAGATAAATTGCTCTCTTGTTTTTACTTTTACTGTTTTGTTTGCAAAAACGTCCGAATTTTTGATAAACATTGCATCTAAAAACATGAAGGCTAAACAATAACATGCAGAAAGATTAAAACATTTGAAAATCACTTTGAATGTTGAGGACACTTGAGCGTATCTTGTCCACGTACCCCCTGGGGCATCTATTATTCCGTTTTGCAGGTCGTCACCTGTAAGCTTTTCTCCAGCAGTTCTTTCCCCAGACAGAGTTTTTCTCCTAGCTATGAATTGCTTAAGTCTTCCCCAACAAAGCAGTTATCTCTCCAGCAGAGTTTATCCTACCAGTGGATTGGCCGAGTTTCCGTAACAGATTGGTATTCGCATCCCCAGCTGAGTTTGTTTCTACCTGTGGATTGCGAGGGTCGTCCCCAGTGGAGCAGTTATTTCCTCAGCAAAGCAGATATTTCCCAAAGCAGAGTTTATCGTACCTGAGGTCTGTATGAGACTTATCCCCAGAGAGTTGCCTGGTTTTGTCTGCCCCAGTGGAGCAGTTATTTCCCCAAGCGGAATCTTTGTAAATTGATTGGGATATCTCCAGCAGTTTACTTTTGGCTATAACAAGTTGCTTTATTACTCCCCAGCGAGTTGCCTTGTCTTCCCCTAGCAGATTTATATTGTTGGTTCCCCAACAGTTGCCTTGCTTCCCCAGCGGAATTGTATTGAAGATTTCTCAGCACAGTCGTCCTGTGTATTCCATAGCGGAGTTTTCATCATTTTGCATTTTGCATGTAGTGATCATTGCATCCTCAAAACTGCGTAGCATTTCCATTCCATATGGAGCATTACGCCATAGAAAAATTCAAACATATGCATTCATGTGTTCGAGACCCCATCAGACCGTATCCCCGGCAGAGGTGGATCATTTTATTCAACATCAGCACAGCACGTCTGCTACAGTTGCTTCGACAACATTCAGAATTGATTATCTCCACAGAAGTTTATTTCCTCACCCGATGGTGACAGAAAGGTTGTTTCTCCTCAGTAAGATACCCAGCAAGTGATTAGCTTTGCTTTGACATATCTCAGATGTCCGTTCTTGTAATACCCGTCAGTATCATGTCAGCACCCGCGTGTGTCTGGTCACTTTTTTTTGGTGTCGGTAAACACCATTGTTTCGGTGTCGGTAAACATCGAGTCTCACCCAGTCATCGGTAAATGTCTGGTCATTCTTGGTGTCGGTAAACACCATTGTTTCGGTGTCGGTAAACATCGAGTCTCACCCAGTCATCGGTAAATGTCTGGTCATTTTTTTGATGTCGGTAAACATCATCTTTCGATGTCGGTAAACATCGAGTCTCACCCCAGTCATCGGTAAATGTCTGGTCATTTTTTTTTGATGTCGGTAAACATCATCTTTCGATGTCGGTAAACATCGAGTCTTTCCCCCAGTCATCGGTAAATGTCTGATAACTCCCCAGCTAGAAATCCCCAGTAGAGTCATCGGTAAATGTCCTATCTGGTTTCCGGTTGCGATTATTTGTTTTTCTTTCCCCAATAAATTCCTCATCCCCAGTCATCGGTAAATGTCTGGTCATTCTTGGTGTCGGTAAACACCATTGTTTCGGTGTCGGTAAACATCGAGTCTCATCCCAGTCATCGGTAAATGTCTGGTCAATAAAATCAAAACCCCCAGAAGTCGTCGGTAAACGTCTTGTCTGGTTTCACCATAAAGATTTTGTTCCTCTCCAAGCAGAGATGCCATCGGTAAATGGCCCAATTTTCTTCGATATCGGTAAATATCGAATTCCCAGTTGCAGCAGCCATCGGTAAATGGTCTTGCCGAAGTTGATATCGGTAAATATCAAATTATTTTGAAGCCACCATCGGTAAATGGTCTTGCTTCCTCTCTACATCAAGTTGTTTCCCAGCAGCCATCGGTAAATGGTCTTGCCGAAGTTGATATCGGTAAATATCAAGTTTTAACCATCGGTAAATGGTTTCACTCTTCAGGAGTTGTTTTTCCCAGCAGCCATCGGTAAATGGTCTCGCTGAAGTTGATATCGGTAAATATCAAGTTTTTAACCATCGGTAAATGGTTTCACTCTTCAGGAGTTGTTTTTCCCAGCAGCCATCGGTAAATGGTCTCGCTGAAGTTGATATCGGTAAATATCAAGTTTTTAACCATCGGTAAATGGTTTCGCTTTTCAGAAGTTGTTGTCCCAGCAGCCATCGGTAAATGGTCTCGCTGAAGTTGATATCGGTAAGTATCAAGTTTCCAGTTGTAAACCATCGGTAAATGGTTTTGCTTTTCTGAAGTTGTCGTACAGTCGTCATCGGTAAATGACGTGGTTCTTCTTGTATTATATCCAGTCGGTGCAAATTTCTACGGTTCTTTGGTATTCAATCCCTGTTTACCCTGAAAGTCTGACAGCCATTGCTATCATCCGTTCGGGTTCCCAGTTGATTGAATAGGGGCAGCTGTAGCACCTCAAATTTGCACCTATCATTATACATACATTTTCATATTAGGTTATAGCATATCATGGTCCACTGCATAGCATTGCATTGTCCCATTTGCCTAAAGTGCAAGTCAATCAAGAAATTAGGTCAAACTGATCAGGAGATCAGTCAACCAAGCAAGCAAGTGTGTTTTTCATTGAGCCAAGGCCCTAGATTTGTTCCAACATGTTCACATAACTTGGGGATCCATTTGAAGTGATTAGGTCAAAGATTGAAGGCTCAGAGGTCATCATTCAATGCACAATCAGTCAGAAACCCTAGAAAGTCAAACATTGGTCAACTGTGGTTGATTTTATGGTTTTGAGGGATGGATTTGGTTTGAGAGAGCTTATTCATGTCCAAATAGGCCTCATATATCATGGCAAACATCATCATTGAAGAATTTGAAGCAAAATCAGAAATTTCCAAAAATAGAAACTGGACCTGTAATTTTAATTGCCAAAAATGGAAACTTCTTGATCCCAAACTTACATCATGATACAAGCTTCAAATGAATTTTTTCCCAACATGAAAGTTGAAGATCTTGTTCTCCCATTTCCAAAAAGTCCAAGAACTCTCAATTCCCATGTATGATTGGCAAGATATGATCAATTCATTTTCAAAAATTCTTGAACTTCAAAAGGCCATATCTCTCAAACCATTTGGCCAAATTTGGTGAGGTTTTTTCCAACAAGCCATATTTAATCCCCTCTTTCCAAAAATGTAACTTTCTTGCACCAAAACCTTATGGATCAAAATGGCCTTTTTTGAACTATCATGTTTAAATTTCAAGTGTGGTGCAAAATTGGATTTTTGAATTAAGCATTTTCCATCACAATGACCAATTGGAATTGTTTTGAAATGTCATTTGTGACTTGCTACAAAGCCCAAATTCGTGCTCCTACCACTACACCCCACCATATGGACAAATTTGGCAACTTAGCAAATTGATTCATTTAAGCAAAGCATGATTAGCATACACAGATTAAAGCCTAAACAGAAGTATATTAACACTTTTCTGATCATTTGGTAGCCCTAGCAGCCACAAGAAAGCAGAGAATTCATTCACTCTCTCAAGATCTCATTTTCTTACCATTTCAAAATCTGCAAAAAACTCCCAAAGAACTCGACCTTGCCTTTGTTGTTTCATCATCCAAACAGCATCTTGAGCTCATTGCAAGTGGGAAAACCCAACTGGAAAACCTATTTCGTGGCTGTTTTTTCTTCAAGCATCTTCAATGGCAGAAGTTATTTAGATCCAAATCAAGTTGTTTCAAGCCAAGCTTTCTTCATCATCCATCATTTGGAGGTCCATAAAGCATCTGTTTCAGGCTTGCATCACCAAACTCCAGCTGTTTCACGAGTTTCTTCAAAATCAAGTAAGCAATCGAATCTCTAGTTTCTTAAAATGATGCTATGCCTTGTGTAAATCTCTTCTTGCTGGTCATTCTGAAACTCGAATCACTTGATTTGGTTGATTATTTCTTGAGTTATGTTGTTTTTAAGTTTGAAGAGGAAATGTATTTCTGTTCGATTCATGAGTTGTATGTTGTTTTAGTGAAAATTGATGATGGATTCGTGTTATTCATGCTTTGCTGATCATTTCTATGTATCCAATTTCATTTTCTGAAAAAAATTCTTGTTGAGCTCGATTTGGGGATGATGAAACTCATGCTGTTCATGTTAGCAAACCCTAGAACATTGCCTTGCCCAGAAAAATGGATTATCACGTTGCATGCTACTGTTTCGCCATACTGACCAATAGCATCATTTCATTTTCGTGCCCAAAACGGCAGCGTTTGATTAAGTGACCCAGCTATTTACCAAAATGCCATCAGGTCCTTATTAATCCAATTTAATTCATTTATTTTCTCATTTTTATTTCATTTGATATGCTTAACTTGTAAAAATCATAACTCATTCATGTTGAATCCAAAATTCATGGGACTTGTTGCATTGTGTTCATATGGATCCCTAGTTTTTTATCATGATTTTTGTTGATTTTTTGGATGAGTAGATTTTAAATGGCATTAGGATTTTATTCATGTGCCCAATTTTTGTACATCCTGCCAAATCCTTTGTGAAATTGTGATGCATTATCCAATGGCCCTGAAATGTTTTGTGCTCAAACTAGACTCATTCATGTTTATTTTGATGTAAAGATCATGAATTTATCTTATTTGGTTGGTGAGTTGTGAATTTTTGAAGTAGGGTGTGACAATTTGTGTCACACCATTGATGTTCAACTTGTTGATTTTTATAGCCATGCTTCTTGACCTCTAAATGGATTGAGTTTTTGCATGATTGAGCTATTGTATGTCTAGTTTGCACATGATTTTTTGTGGAATTATTTGTGCCATTTTCCATTTGTTTGAGATTTTCTCCCCTGTTTGACCAAAATGTTGACCTTATGTGATGTATGTTGCCATTTCATTTGTGAAATCCTCATACTTTATTAGATGGACATGAAATTTTACATGAGATAACTAGACATCCTAAGCTTTGCCATGGTTTTGGTCCCATTCATTTATCATATGCCATCTCTGATTTATGAATTTTTCAAGTTGATGCATGATTGGTTGACTTCTTTGAGCATGTTCAAAATTTCTTTGACTTTCTGATTTTCATTGACTGCCTTCCACTTGTCCAAATGAGATGAAATTTGACATGCTTACCATGCTATGTGTTAGGATTGATCATGATTTATTTGGTGATTTTTGGAAATGTTTGAGTTGACTTTTGATGCAAGTCTTTCTATTGACTTCTATGAGCCCTCATTTGCCATGCTTTGGTTTCTTTTGCTTATGAAATGATGATGATGCATGATATGAACATGAAACCAATTGGGTTTGCTTCCTAAATGTTTGAATTTGATTTTGATTGGACATTGCTTGCTGTTTTGGCTTTCTCATTCATTTTTGACCCTAGGCTTGTCCTAGTGGTCCTGTGGCTTATGTTTGAGTTCATGTTTTCAGGTTAAGCTACAAATGCTTCAAAGAGATCATTACAATTTGATTGAGTTTGTTTAAGTATCATTGACTAACTTGTTGTTTTGTAGGTGGCTTGGCTCACAAGCCTTGAGCCTTGTGCCTTGCACATTCATTTGCTTATGATTAACTGTTAATGTCTGTTTCCTTTTGCTTTGATTTGAAGTTGCATACTAACATCTGCTTGACTATTTCAGGTGCTTTTAGTTGCTCAGTTCCTTGTGAACTTTTGCTTTGCTTTGCTTATATAAGCAATTTGCATTGAGGTATATTTCTAATCTCCATGTAGTCTGGAAGACCTGGCCTGTTACTTGGCCAGGCAACTGTCTGAAGTCCTCCTTAAGAGGCAATGTTTGTGTATGTTTACAATTTGTCCCTGTACATAGTCAAAGACCTCCTAAGTGAAGAGGCAATTGGCAGAACCCAAGGGATATGCAACCTATCCCCTGCTATTCTGTGTGTCATCTGCTTTGCTCACACCACTGTGTTGATGCATTGCAGATACAAACCCAAGATCTTGTACAATTGTACAGTTGAGTCAGTATCAAATGTGTAGAAGGGTTCCCACTTTCTGAACCCACACATTCTTGTCAGATGCTCTCCCTGGCCAGGGATAAGAGCAATGAGGCACACCCCTCATCTCCTTTCATCTGCTTCACCTTAGCCCCTCAATGGCAAGGTTAAGAGCAACATCTACCCAATTCCAGAGGTTTGTTTGTTGAGGTTGATATGACCCCTCGACTAAAACCTAGCCTTGATGTTTGAGCCCCTTGTTGGTGTGTTTATTTTATGTTGTATGTGCTTGTGTGGTGTGATTGTATCCCCTAGGTTTGCTAGACTCCGCGTAGTCTCGTTTGCATGTCGATTAAGGTAGCACGGTTCCTTCGTATAGGACTTCCTTTCTTACTTGAGCTTTCCTAAAACACAAACAAACATCATCCCCTCTTAAGGATACGTTAACTCCTTCTACTACAGATGAGTAAGTCTCCAAAGGTCGAGCATCAGGTAGATTGTGTAGTGACGTTGTCCACTTAAAAAAACACAAACCGACAGTAATAGTTTAGCCGAACTACGGCAACTCTGATTCTCATGTTCAGATGAGATACGTAGGCACGAGATGCGACGTCTTGTCGAGTTTGATTAACCACTAACACTAATTCTTTTCTCTCACCCTCGTTGTGATTGAGATATCCCCCTTCTCTTGCCCTAATTGCAATCGAGATCCTTCTTTCTCCGGTGCCAGTTAGCTAGAAACCTTAACTTAGGGTCGACTTTGCATGATAACATCTAGGCTCGAGTCGTAGTCTCCCTAGTTGTGTCTCCCTCTGTTATCTGGTTAGGCTAGATCTTTTGTCCCTGCGTAGGGGAACTACATCGCCCTGATCTTCATACCAGATGAAGTATATAGGCAGGAGATTGAGCTGATCTCTCCGGGCGCCTTTTTTTCTTTTTGTGAGTGTTGTTTGACAGTTATAGGCTCGAGTCCCTGACTCCCTATTAACTTGTCGTGTCGTTGTGTGCTTGGAAGCCGATGTAAGTCCATCGAGTGGCATTTGGGTTCCAGTGTGCGTGTGTTTTGGTTCGGATGCTGATGTAAGTCCAGTGATTGGCATTCAGGCTCCACGTTTGCCTTTGCCTGTTTTTGTTTGTGTGCGTGTCAGCCGAGCTACGAATGCTCTGATTCTCCTTCGTCTAAAGGAGATACGTATGCATAGGATGCGATATCCTAGCGAGCATGTGTCGTCTCCCCAGTCCGAACTACTTCGACTCTGATGTCTATGCCTGATAGACTAAGTAGGCCCAGGATGCAATACCCTGCCGAGTCAGTTTCAGTCAGTTTCTTTTGTCTCTTTTCAGCCAGTGTGTGTGAGTTTGAGCAGTGTTTAGCAACCATTTATCCTTCCTTTTATGCGTGGATCCCGTCGAGTACGACGGATGCGTAGGGGTGCTAATACCTTCCCTTCGCATAACCGACTCCCGAACCCATACTCTTTGGTCGCGAGACCATGTTCTTTCTTAGGTTTACTCTGAGCATTTCCTTTCCCTCTTTTGGGATAAATAACGCACGGTGGCGGCTCTGTTGTTTCTTCTTTTCCCGCCGGTTTTTCGCGTAATGCGACAAGGAGCCAACTGGAAGTCAGAAAACGTGAAACAACATAGAGGTGGATCATAGAACTGAGCAATAGTCACTGCGGTCATCATGTCCATCTTCTCATTTAGGATGTCCAGAATTCTTCCATAGTTTTGTACAAAGTTGTTGAGTTTGATTGGTGTTATTTTGGCACTCAACTTCTGCAGGCTAGTAAGATCCACGTTCTTGTATTTGAACTGAAAAGTGCCTCTTCTCTCAGGATTCATCTTGCTAACAAGTCTTGGATTCCTGAAATAATGCGAAACAAACTAAGAGTTTTGCTTTTTATGCATATGAAATGAATGGATGGATGCAATGTTTTTTTCTTTTTTTTTTGGTACGGGTTCAAAGGTCTGAGGTACGGATAAATTTGATTGCTTTCCAAAACGGGGTTCTCACCGGGTATGATCTAGGGCTTTGTTACAAAGGATCCCCAGAGTCATTAATTCACAAGAATGTTTGACGCTTACGGGAAATACTTTCCGGTCGTCAACTCCATCAAGGGAATCTATTCTGGGTGAGATTCTCGTACCGACTCTTACGAAGTATTCACCTCGGGAGTCCGTACTACGCAACCATCGACTGGGTTTTAGACAGGGTACTCAGAGTCATGGATTCAAAAGACTGTTTGACGCTTACGGAAAATACTTTCCGGTCATCAACTCCATCTAGGGAATCTATTCTGAGTGAGGTTCTCGTATCGATTCTTACGAAGTATTCACCTCGGGAATCCATACTACGCAACCATCATTTCTAGTTGGCCAGAGGTTCAATATTCTAAAAGGTTCTTAGAGTCATTGACCCCTTTGAAACATCGAAGCTTACGAGGTATACACCTCGGGCAACAATATTTGCAAAAGAATCTACTCTAAGTGAGGTTCTCGTACCGACTCTTACGAAGTATCCACCTCGGGAGTCCGTACTACTCAACCATCGTCCTATCTTATGTTTTTCACTCTAGACTCGGGTGTAGAGTCTTTCCCACATGGTTTGCAATCGAATACCCAAGTACCAACAATCACAATAGAACCAATATACAACAAATATATCAATACAATAATAAAGATAATAAAAAGCAATAAATAAGGAAAAGCCACACAATTAAACAAACAAAGGCACATAAACGTCCTAACTAGGATTGACTCGCTTAGGGATTGGGTGTGTTCCCCAGCAGAGTCGCCATCTGTCGCACCTCGAAAAAATGGGGATACGACTACAAAGCGAAGTGCGATTGCACGCTCGCAATGATGGACTGAACAGAGTCGCCACCGAACTTTATTTATTCCTAAAAAGGAAAGGGGAAATATCGATAAAACCCAAGAAACAAAACGACAATGATTATGGTCGTCGCAACCAGATCAGGGTTCGGGAGTCGATTACGCAAGGGGAAGGTATTATCACCCCTCACGTCCGTTGTACTAAACGGGAACCATTAGGTCAGTTGTGTGCGTTAATGTTAGTTGAAATGTTATGCTTTTCAAGTTATTAGGTGGGAAAGAAAGAAGGGATAAGAGGAGAATATTTTTTTGGATTTTTAGCGAAGGACTAAACCTAAGTTTTTTTATTAGTGGGACTGACAAGATTTATAAATCCTGCTCCTACGTATCTCAAAAGAGAAATCAAGGCTTACGTAGTTCTGGGTAGAAAAATGTTTGTTTGTTGGTCGATTTTAGCGAAAGCTATATTGTATTAATCGACGAAAACATTGTTTTACCCAAAACAGATGAGGAGTAGACGCATACCACACATCGAACGGATTTATAAATCTACATTCGGAAAAGCGTCACTTATCTCTACTCAACAATCATGGTCGAAACATTGTTTTGCATCACCTTAAGACAATATATCTTTCGTTTATGAAAAAGGTTTTTGATTAATCGCACGGCGGCGAGAAAAGGGTTTGATGGGTTGGATGTATTTTGAGTGATGGCGAGAACTTGGATGAGCGAGATATACATCTCGAATCCTAGCCTCAGGAGTGCACAGTATACACCATATTCCATTTTCATCTTTATTGAAAGAGGTTAAGATAAGAATTAAGTATTTTGGAATTTTGATTGAGAAAGGGTTTGAAGAAACCGCATTGACAATTTTATACGATGGCGAGAGCTAAGATAGGCGAGACATACGTCTCGAATCTTAATCTCAGAAGTGCATGGTATACACCATGTTCCATTTCCACCTTTATTGAAAAAGTGTTAAATAAGAATTAGGTATTTTGAGTTTTGTTGTAAAAAATGACTTGACACTAGATCAAGTATTGATGGACGTTTAAGAAAAATTTGAATGAGTGTTTGAGAGAAAACAAAGTGGATAAATTTGGACGATGGCGAGAGCTAGGATTGGCGAGATATACATCTCGAATCCTAGTCTCATAAGTGCATGGTATACACCATGTTCCATTTCCATCTTTATTGAAAAGTGTTTTGAATATGAATTAATATTTTTGAGTTTTTATTATGAAAAATGGCTTGACGTTAGATCAAGCATTTGATGAAAGTTTGAAAGAAATGGAATGGAATAAGATGGAGAAACAAATTGATTTGTTTATTGAGAAAATACTCGACGTTGGATCGAGTCATTATTTTTGTATTTTTTGGAAATGGTTGATTTTATTCTTGTGTTAGTATCTAACTAAACAGTCAAACAAATAAAGAAATAAAATAGTACAAAATTATTACACATCGGGAGAGTGGGGTACATTTTGTCAAATGGGGATTCAAAATCATGAAATAATTAAATCGGGCCCAAACAACAAATAATGCAATGTATGAGTGTAAGTGCAAGAGAACCGGCTCATTGTAAGAAAGCCCAAGAGTAAGCTATGTGAGGTTGATGGCGATGCTTAAAAAGCAATCGACTTACAAGGGTATGGAAATGGGCTCGATATTGAATCGAAAAAAGTGTGATTTTAATAGTTTAAAGCGGTTTGAATGGATGATGAAATTAAAGGAAATCAAACTTGTGTTATTTAACAATAATGAAACTATGAATATAGGAGAAATTATAATAAACATAGACATGAAAAAAAAGAATGCTAAAAGAAAAAAAATGCTATATATGGGTATCCAACCCACTCCACTAAAGATCATGAAACTACCCTCTCTCCACTAGGCCACTTATGATTAGTTATTATTTACCACAAACACTTGGGTATATAAACCAGAACAAATTGGAATAAAAGTTAAAAAAAAAAAGAAAATAGAAACTAAAATGAAGTAGTCTGTTGGACTACCAAATGGGAGAAACCAAGAAAAGATACCCTAGCCGCCTGGCTGTTGGGTTTTTCAATGGAATATGAATTGAAAATATGGAAACATTTATTAACTAAAACTTAGGAAGTTTAAACGAAACTTTAAATGATTTCCAAAATTTATTCTGTTTAAGAAATAGAAAGAAAATAAATAAAAAGAAAATGGTGAGAGGAACTATTCACCGTCCTCAATCCTTCTCCAACCCCTCACGAAATCGCTCTTTCAAAACCCATTCTCCACGAACCTCTCTCTTGCTCTCAACGAACATCTCAACCTTCGCTCACCTCTCTCTATCGCTTGCACCAATTTGACCTGTACCAACCTCACAATACCTTAATCTCATCCCAAATGCACAATATCCACGGCTTTAAAGAAATCCGAAGCTTACCTTCGGTGGCGGTTCGGTAGTGACGGTGAGGCTTGGGACGAATTTCTTTACCTCAAAGCTTTCTCCTTGAAGTTCTTCTCCTTTGCCGTTTCAATCTAGGTATTTTCGTGGTGTTTAGAATTAGGGTTTTTTCTCTGAGATTCTTTTTCGCCTCCAAGGTTTTTTCGTCACCCCTACTGATTCTCTTCCTCTCTATTTATGTTCTGCAGCTTTAGGGTTTTCAGTTTGGTATGGAGTTCAAAAGAGTATCTCTGCAAACTACTTTTGATGTGCTCAGAATCGGATTGGTCTCTTTGATGCTAAATTTGAAAATGGTATTCTGAACTCGTGCTTTCTTCTTCGTTTTTTGTCTTAATGCCAATTTGGGATTTTTTCTGAAATTCTACAGCTTTGACTAATGGCTATGTTTTTTACTACAGTGAAACTTTGGGATCGTTTCATACATGCCTTAATTATCCGTGTGTTACTCAATGCTGTAGGTTTTGCCTTGCCCTTTGTTGTTTGTTGCAGGTTGTGGACATCATACCGCCAGGGTTGCCACCTCCCATGTTGAACATTTGATCACTCAACATTTGGGAAAGATGACTTCGTTGAGGATTGTTTCCAAACAATCCGAACTGCATCCATGGCAGATGAGACTGTGAAGATATACCGGCTGAAATGTTGGGAGTGTTGTTTGAGCAACACTAAATAAGGTACTGTTAGCATGACCATAAAACTGGCTTAAACGAGTCATCTGATTTCCTTGATTGAGTTAGGTTTGACCTCATGAATCACTTCAGTGTAAGCAGCATCGTTCATTGATTCATCATAAGCTTTGTTTTTAAACAAGAATCCTTCTTTTGTTGGTTTTGAATAGATGAATTTCGGTAAAACAGGTTATGTGCTGTCTGTAAACTTATCTTTTAGAATTATGTCTGTTGGATAGGAGATTCCATTGAAAGCTCCAAGACTGTTATTGTGGTCCAAAGTTGAAGAAGAACTTTGACATTTAGTAACAACTTTTGAAACCTTTTCTTCCATTTTTTGCTTAAAGCTATTATTGTTGTTATTATTATCACATTGTTTGGTTCCAATGTTTGAGGATTCTGAAGGAACAACTTTAAGATTGATGTTGTTGTTGTCACTCCTTGGACACCCTCCGCATCTTAATGTCTCCAATGAATGGCAGTGCTTCACAAGTTCAGATATACCAATTGCCTGAATTGCATTGTGTATATCACTCTGGTGCTCCCAGCCATGTGTCATACCCCGATTTTGTCCGGGCATATTTAAATTTTCATAGAATTAATTTCATTTTCATTTTGCATCATATGCATAGCATGACATACATTCCATCATGAATAATACCTAAAATATCAGTCAGAATAAATTTATTGAGAATACAGACAAATTGGTTAAATCGTTTCTCAAAAACATGCAAAATCAGCAGCGGCTATTTCGGTCGCATTTTGATCCGTCTGAACCTTTTAACCGGTGCAAATTTATTTCAGAATTTGAGGAAACGTTGTATTTTTTTAATAAGTATATTTTGTGCTGATTATTTTAGTGTGTCTGATTTAATTTCCCAAGCAAATTTATACTCGTTTTCTATTTCTAATCGATCACTATTTTTTGGTTTAATTATTTAATTAAAGTAATTAGAATTTATTTAATTCAAATGTTAATTAGAATTTTTTTTAATTAATGATTTTATGTCCTTAAGTGAATAATAAGTGTATAAAAAAATATATATATATTTTTACATTGGATTCTTTGACAGCCCACAAAAGGATATCAAAAATATATCTTTTTCTTCCCTCATCACACGTTTTCTCTCCACTCACATAGATAGACTCTCTTTCCCTACTACCTAGAGCCCACTCCCAAAATCACTCTCCATCATCTCTCTCTCCACACTCACACGTTACCCTCACTCTCCTCACATCACTCTCTCATTATTAATAACAGCTATCATATAACCTCTCTCACACTCATTCACGATACCACACAAATCCCACTCACACTCCACCTATCCCTACCTTTCCTCTCTTCCTCACTCTCAAAGAAAAGAGAAAGTAGAAAAAGAAAAAGAAAAGAGGTGAAGAGCTCCTCTTCATCCAACCTTCACGCCTCAACCACATAAACCCTCTTCATCATCACACAGAAACCACCGTCGCCTTCCCTTCACCAACAACAACCATCTTCGATTCAAACCCCTTCTCTTTTACTCTGGGTATCTGTTCAAATTCCAAGATCCAACGCCGCATCTAAACCGCCACGGTTTCGACTCTCACCACCATTGCTTCCTTCGCCGCTCAGCAAACCCAATTCTTCAATAGCCAACACACCACATCGTTCCTCCAAGACGGAATCATATGCCGGTAAGAAACGCGGCAACAAACGCAAAGACGACTTGAAGCAAGCTGGGCGAATTGTCAAAGCACCATGGACACAGTGATCGGGTGAAGGATCTCAAGTTGCTGCTGATGATATACTTCTGAAATAAACTCTTGACGACTATTCACCCGTACGGTAACAGATCGATTTAAGCTTATTTTAGAATTTTTGATTATTTCATGACAGTATTTGATATATTTGGATAATGTGCCTGTTTGTGTATTTTTTTTCCCGATTCGTTCTGGGTATAAACTGTTTAATGTGCCTTGTGTTGTAGATTTCGAGGAGTAAATTTTTGGTGTTTATTTTGATTCATCTTGGGTGTAAATGCTGTAAAAAAATTCTGCAGATTGTTAAGTTATGCCATTGTTGTTCGGTTGTGCCAATCCCATAATTTCTATAACATTTTTTATTTGAGTTTATGTAAATATTGTACTGTCCATCCCCTCCATTGCATCTTCAATTGTCAATGTTGTTTTGTAATTGAGACTGATGTTATAACATTGGAAATCATATGGTGATTATTCGGTATTCATTTCGGTTAACCGGCGTGTGTCCTAATTCTAACATGAATATCATGATTCAGGTGCGTTTATGTTTTGGTTTGTTATTAGCTTGCAGTAAGACGAATTACTGCGTTTGTAACATTCAAGTTTTTTCTAGTATTATAAATATGTATCTATATTATTATACCTTACCGTTTTCGTTTCGATTTAGTTTTCATTTCTCGGAATAATTGGTACTGATGCTTGAATGTCACAAAGACAAGTCTTAATTTTATTAGTATTTTTGGTGTCTCAATAGTTGAAATCAGTTCATATGTTGTTGGAAAGTATAGATAAATAGGATTTTTATTTGAGTTGAAGTGAGCTTGAATTTCTTTTGCAGTAGTGTGAATTCTGTTTAAATAAAAGGAAGTTATACTATGGAGTTTTCTTGGCGTCACTACTGTTTGAATGATGTTGGGTGTAGTGATTAAGATGATAATTTGTGGAAGTTAATCCAACAAAAGTTTTAAGTGTTGGATTCATAAAATAAAATGCCAGGCAATAACTATTGATCTCCAAGCCTTCAAATTCATGTACTTTAGTTGTTAACAAATCTCATTTTTATTATTAATTGGATTTCAATATGAAAGATAGAATATGGTGTGTCTATTGTAATTGTATGTTAAAAATTCAATTGAGTTAATATTTTATAGTGTGGTAAGACTAATTTTTTAAAAAGTATCATTTATGTATTGTTGTTAATGTGCTAATATATCTTGGATGCATGAAAACTGTATTGGTTTCGAAGGTAATTATCTCTTGGGCCAGTTTATGTGATCCAATACTATATCACCGTGTCTTTTTATTTTTATTAAAAAAGGATTATTTGCTACAATTTTTATTGATCTTGCCTATTGATTTCCATCAATTTCATTCTATTATTAGGCGAGCGATCAACTTAGTAAACGATTAATTCATTTTGTATCCTATTACCTTGGGGATAATTTAGTTATTTTGGTTCAACACCAATTATTAAAAGACTCAATTACTTTATAAATTCGAATGTAATTTTTTTTTCTTTCTCTAAACCATTCAATTTCAAAAGAATTTTCTCTTAACATAAATTTGGGATGAAAAGGAGATAGGAAGCGTACGCTTCACTATTTCTCAAGCACTTGAATAATTGGCGTACGCCATATTACGCGAGTTCTTGTCACCCGACTAAATCTTAAATCATACAATTACAAACCACTTTTCAAACCATTCAATTTCAAAAGAATTTTCTCTTAACATAAATTTGGGATGAAAAGGAGATAGGAAGCGTACGCCTCACTATTTCTCAATTACTCGAATAATTGGCGTACGCCATATTGCGCGAGTTCTTGTCACCCGATTAAACCTTAACCATAACACTTCAAACCACAATATTTCAAATCATTTCTACAAATTCCAAATCCTTTTTATTCTATATTTCAGATGAAAAGAGGATAGGAGGCGTACGCCTCACTATCTTTCGATTATTCGAATAATTGGCGTACGCCACATTGCTCGAATCTTCGTCATCAATTCAAACCTACCAAATTCAAATCCAAACTATTTTCACAAATCAAATACGACATCTAAAAAACATATCTTTTACAATTTAAACCTCGGATGATAAAAGATGGGAGGCGTACGCCTCACAGTCTCTCGATTATTTGGATAATTGGCGTACGCCATATTGCACAAATTATCGACTTCCGACTAAAACACATTAAATAAAATTGGATAAGGGAATAGGAGGCGCACGCCTCATTATTCCTTGAATAAGCAAGTAGGAGGCGTACGCCTCACTACCGTGCATATTCAACATCCGCAAACACAACTTTCAAAATAATTCGAACGAAAAAGGAATAAAAGGCGTTCGCCTTATTATTCCTCGAAAGAATTGGACGATTGGTGTACACCACATTGCTCAATCTTTCGTCGTTCTCCAAAAACATCTCCAACAAATTAAACCTAATTTCTCGCCCCGAGCGATCAAAACCAAACCAAAACACCCAAACACATCAATTCAACATGTCACCCCCGCGTGACCAAAACCTCATCAAAAGAACACTGTCAATCCTTTCTAATGCGCACAACAAACCAGTGCTAGAGCCTCCCCCGAGAGTAGACATGCCAGCGTTTAGCCGTTAGAACGCCGACCTACACAGTCGTTCATCAAAACAAAACCCACCAAATATTCGTAGTAGCCCGAACTACGAATGCTCTGACTTCCTTATTGCACCATAAGGATACGTAGGCAGGAGATTGCTGTATCTTCGCGAGCACACTAATAAAAAACCTCCCATTTCCCCCTCCTGAGGTCTTCATCCATATTCATCATCAATTCTAATCACTCGAAGCAAGCGAATAACAGTCAATTAACAGTCAAATAGCAAAATAAGACTAAAAGGTTCCCGTTGAGTACAACGGACGTAAGGGGTGATAATACCTTCCCCTTGCGTAATCGACTCCCGAACCCGAATATGGTTGCGACGACCATTATTCTTATTTCTAAAGGTTTTCTCGATATTTTCCTATTCCTTCATTGGAATGAATAAAGTTCGGTGGCGACTCTGTTTCGAACAACATTTTTCCGCGTCCTATCGCGAGGGATCGCATTATCATCATTTTTGAGGTGCGACACCATGACGTGGAGAATTGTTTTCCGTTGAAGACCAAGGTTCAAGACCTTGTGAGGTGTGACATTTTGTGCTTTAAGGACGTAGGTCCTAATGTTAAGAAGAACCCATTGCCCGAGCATGGGAAATCTGTCAACATGGTCCAGGGCTGCCTTGGCAAGTACAAAGTCAAATATGTTAGTCACATTCGACAATCTCTGGTTGAGTTGCACCGTTTGCTGTGTGAGTACAGTCACTATGAACACGATCATGATAAATGTCGAATCTGCCCTGTTAACCGATTGGGTTGTCGCCAAGTGCGCAAAGATCTTCAGGAAATGCTGGACGAAGGAGTTATTGAGATCCTTCAAAATAGGAATGTTGACGAAGATGAGCCTGAGGTCAACGTAATCTCCCAAGTGTTCCGGATACCTGAACCTGTTATTATCAAGTACGATGGTAGCAAGCAGAAGGTTTCTCCTACCTTGATCATTAAGCCTGCCGGTCCTGTACCGTATTCGTCCAAAAAGGCAATTCCCTTCCGTTATAACGTTGTTGCTGTAGAAGATGGGAAATAGGTGACTTTGCCTTCCACCTCTGTTGTGAATATTGCTGATGTAAGTGGTTTGACCCGCAGCGGTCGTGTGTTTTCAGCACCACCGAAGCCTCAAATTAATGATGATTTTGTTGAACGCCCGATTGGGAATGCTGTGAGCACCCCGAATCCGGCACCTGTTGTTAAGCCCTCCTCTGTACTAAAAACTCCTACTTTTGTTGGCCCTAGTGGCAATGTGAAAGAAGACTGTGATGAGATGCTGAAGCTCATCAAGAAGAGTGAGTACAATGTTGTAGACCAGCTTCTACAAACGCCATCCAAAATATTCGTGTTATCATTACTTCTGAATTCAGAACCGCATAGAGAGGCTTTGCAGAAAGTTTTGGATGTGGCATATGTAGATCATGATGTCACAATAGAATAATTTGATAGCATTGTTGCAAACATTACTGCTTGTAACAATTTGAGTTTCTATGACTCTGATCTCCCTGAGGAGGGAAAAGACCACAACTTGGCTTTACACATATCCATGAATTGTAGAAACGATGCCATGTCCAATGTGTTGGTGGACACTGGGTCATCCCTGAATGTATTGCCAAAATCCACTCTTTCCAGACTGTCATATCAAGGGCCTCCCATGAGGCAGAGTGGGGTTGTTGTGAAAGCTTTTGATGGGTCTCGCAAGACTGTGATTGGGGAAGTTGATCTCCCTATCAAGATTGGACCAAGTGATTTCCAAATTACCTTCCAGGTTATGGATATCCACCCATCGTATAGCTGTCTCTTAGGCAAACCATGGATTCACGAGGTTGGCACCGTGACATCCACCCTACACCAGAAGCTGAAATTTGTGAAGAATAAGAAACTGGTAGTGGTAGGGGGAGAAAAGGCTCTCCTGGTTAGCCACTTGTCTTCCTTCTTATACATAGATGCTGAGGATGAAGTTGGAACTCCTTTCCAAGCTTTATCTATAGCTGAGCCTGTTGAGAAGAGGACTCCTTCATTTACTTCCTATAGAGATGCGAAATTGGCCATTGAGTGTGGTGCAATTGCTGATTTGGGAAAAATGATTGAGTTGGAAGACAATAAGTCTCGGGCTGGCATAGGCTTTTCTTCTGGGGTCTTCAACGAGAGAGGGCTGTTCAAGAGTGGAGGTTTCATCCACACCGATCAGGAGGAAGAAGCTGTTGCTGTCTTGGAAGAGGATGCAGAGGATTCTGGTAATTTCGTCATCCCTGGAGGGGTCTGCAACAATTGGGTCGCTGTGGATGTTCCTACAGTCGTTCACAAGTCAAAGTAATAATCGCTTTGTTTAAAAACCCTTATCCCATGACAAAAGGAGGAGTGATAACATTGTTGGCAACATAAATACAATGATATTTTCATTCAATAAATTCATGTTAAATGTTTGTTTTCCCAATTTATTTTCCCTTTTTGCTTTTGCATGAAATTGGTGATCACATAAAACCCTAAAAAAGGAATAAAATCAATCTTTTCATCTGCATAATGATTTGCCTTGTTTGATTTCTAAAAGCTTTTCATATCCAAAATCATTATGCAGGTTGATTTCTAAACCCATTAAACATAATGATCCAACGCCATCTCCCAATTTTGAGTTCCCTGTATTTGAGGCAGAGGAAGATGATGTTGAAGAGATTCCTGATGAGATTACCCGTCTACTTAAGCATGAAAAGAAGGTCATTCAGCCGCATCTTGAGAATCTGGAAACAGTCAACTTGGGGTCTGAGGATTGTGTGCGAGAAGTGAAGATTGGGGCACTCCTGGAAGAATCTGTTAAGAAGGGGTTGATCGAATTGCTACGAGAATATGTTGATATCTTTGCTTGGTCGTATGAAGACATGCCAGGTCTATATACAGATATTGTGCAACATTTCCTACCCTTGAAGCCTGAGTGCGTCCCTGTAAAGTAGAAGCTCAGAAGAACTCATCCTGATATGGCAGTGAAGATCAAAGAGGAAGTTCAGAAGCAAATTAATGCAGGGTTTCTGGTGACTTCTACATATCCTCAGTGGGTGGCCAACATTGTGCCCGTGCCTAAGAAAGACGGAAAAGTCCGTATGTGTGTGGATTATAGAGATTTGAATAAGGCTAGTCCGAAAGATGATTTCCCTCTACCACATATTGATATGTTGGTAGACAATACAGCTAAATTCAAAGTCTTCTCGTTTATGGACGGATTTTCCGGATATAATCAGATTAAGATGGCACCCGAGGATATGGAGAAGACAACATTCATCACACCTTGGGGAACATTCTGTTATCGAGTGATGCCCTTCGGTTTGAAGAACGCCAGAGCCACGTATCAACGAGCTATGACTACCTTGTTCCATGATATGATGCACAAAGAGATTGAGGTATATGTTGATGACATGATTGCTAAGTCAAGAACGGAAGTGGAACATGTAGAGCACTTGGTGAAGCTTTTTCAGCGTTTGAGGAAGTTCAAGCTTCGTCTGAATCCCAACAAGTGTACATTTGGAGTCCGTTATGGCAAGTTATTGGGCTTTATTGTCAGCGAAAGAGGTATTGAGGTTGATCCTGCAAAGGTCAAAGCAATACAAGAGATGCCTGCGCCCAAAACTGAGAAGCAAGTCCGAGGTTTTCTTGGCCGCTTGAATTATATTTCCAGATTCATATCCCACATGACTGCCACATGTGCGCCGATATTCAAGCTCCTCCGGAAAGATCAGTCTCATGATTGGACCGAGGATTGCCAGAAAGCTTTCGATAGTATCAAAGAGTATCTGTCTGAGCCTCCGATCCTGTCTCCGCCTGTAGAAGGAAGACCTTTGATCATGTATCTGACAGTTCTTGAAGATTCAATGGGTTGTGTCCTTGGTCAGCAAGATGAATCAGGAAAGAAAGAGTATGTTATTTACTACCTGAGTAAGAAGTTCACTGATTGTGAGTCTCGATACTCAATGCTTGAGAAGACATGCTGTGCTTTGGCTTGGGCCGCTAAGCGTTTACGCCAGTATATGATAAATCATACAACTTGGTTGATATCCAGAATGGATCCAATCAAGTATATCTTTGAGAAGCCTGCTTTAACCGGGAGGATTGCCCGTTGGCAAATGTTGTTATCTGAGTATGATATTGAGTATCGAGCTCAGAAGGCTATTAAAGGTAGTATCTTGGCTGACCACTTGGCACACCAGCCGATTGAGGATTATCAGTCAGTTCAATATGACTTCCCAGATGAGGAGATTCTGTATTTGAAGATGAAAGATTGTGATAAGCCTACATTCGATGAAGGGCCAGAGCCTGGTTCCAGATGGAGTATGGTATTTGATGGCGCTGTAAATCAGTACGGAAATGGTATTGGGGCAGTGATCATTACTCCTTAGGGCACACATATTCCTTTTACAGCAAGGCTAACTTTCAAATGCACGAATAATATGGCTGAGTATGACGCCTGTATTATGGGATTGGAAGAATGCATTGATCTAAGGATCAAGCATCTTGATGTTTATGGTGATTCGGCCCTCGTTGTCAATCAGATCAAGGGTGAATGGGAAACGAATCAGCCTGGTCTTATTCCATATAGAGATTATGCGAGGAGGATTTCAACGTTCTTTACTGAGGTTGACTTCCATCATATTCCTCGAGATGATAATCGGATGGCAGATGCTCTTGCTACGCTTGCTTCGATGTTTGTGGTTAAATATTGGAATGAAGTTCCAAATATCACTGTGATGCACTTGGATAGACCAACTCATGTATTTACAGTCGAAGAAGTAAAAGATGATAAGCCATGGTATTATGACATCAAGTGTTTCCTTCAGAACCAGGTTTACCCGCCTGAGGCATCTGTGAAAGATAGGAAGACTTTGAGGAGATTGTCAGGCAGTTTCTACCTCAATGGCGAAGTGCTTTATAAGAGAAATTTTGACATGGTTCTGCTCAGATGCGTGGATAGACACGAAGCAGACTTGTTGATGACTGAGGTCCATGAGGGTTCATTTGGTACTCATTCCAATGGACATGCCATGGCTAGAAAGATGTTGAGGGCAAGCTACTATTGGTTGACAATGGAGTCTGACTGCTGCAAATATGTGAAGAAATGCCATAAGTGTCAGATTTATACGGATAAGATTCATATTCCTCCGACACTTCTGAATGTGATTTCATCACCATGGCCTTTCTCCATGTGGGGAATTGACATGATTGAGCCGAAAGCGTCCAATGGACACGTGTTTATTCTCGTAACAATTTATTACTTCACCAAGTGGGTTGAAGCGACGTCATATGCAAATGTGACTAGGCAGGTGGTTGTGAAGTTTATCAAGAATAAACTCATATGCCGTTATGGTGTGCCAGATAAGATCATTACTGATAATGGATCTAACTTGAATAACAAGATGATGAAAGAGTTGTGTAGCGAATTCAAGATTGCACACCATAATTCTTCTCCTTATAGACCCAAGATGAATGGGGTTGTTGAAGCTGCTAATAAGAATATCAAGAAGATTATCCAGAAGATGGTTGTTACGTACAAAGATTGGCAAGAGATGCTGCCATTTGCTTTGCATGGATATCGTACATCTGTCCGCACTTCAACAGGGGCAACCCCTTTCTCTCTTGTTTATGGCATGGAGGCCGTACTCCCAGTAGAGGTGGAGATCCCATCAATGAGAGTCTTGATGGAAGCCAAGTTGATTGATGCTGAATGGATTCAGAGTCGTTATGACCAACTGAATTTGATAGAAGAGAAGAGATTGACTGTCATGTGTCATGGTCAGTTGTATCAGCAGAGAATGAAGAAAGCTTTTGATAAGAAGGTCAAGCCTCGTGTGTTCCGAGAGGGTGACCTTGTGCTCAAGAAAGTCTTGTCTTTCGCGCCCGATTCCAGGGGCAAGTGGACTCCAAACTATGAAGGTCCATATGTTGTTAAGAGAGCCTTTTCAGGCGGTGCTTTGATACTTACAACTATGGATGGGGAGGATTTCACTCGTCCTGTGAATTCAGATGCAGTCAAGAAATACTTCGCCTAAAAATAAAAATAGAATAGCTCGCTAAGTTGAAAACCCGAAAGGGCGGCTTAGGCAAAAAAGAGCGTCTCGATGGATTGAAAACCCGAAAGGGCGATCCAGACAAAAGTTAGAGACATAAAAAAAATGAATATATGCATCCCGCTAGATTGAGTACCTCATCCTGGGGCAATCTAGGCAAAAATCAGGGATTTGGCAAGTAACTGCATACTGACAAGACTGTGTTTTACAACTGTCATCCGTCAGAGATTCTTGTTCATTCATCGTCAACTAAAGCTTCAAATACATCGAAACTCAGAATTGGTGGAGAAATGGTCATTATGTTCAATGTAGCTCTTTTCCAATATATATCACCAATTTCAAATTTGTAAAGATCTACGGGGTCTTGCCATTTGCAGGCCACCATTCCATCAAATAAATTTGAGCTTTTATCCAATTATTTGCACTCTTATTTGTTTCTATTCAACAAATGTTTTGCATATTTTAATTGAGAAAATATCATTGTTTTAAACAAATAAAATTTTTCACGAATTGTTTTTAAACAAAGTGAACATTCACAATGATGAAAGGATACTTAAGGGATTCTCAGTGCTCTCCCAAGGGTGGCATGATTTCCAACAGGGTAAGACATTTGTTCATATCCCTGGCATGACTGTATCCTCTTCTCCCAGAATATTGTTGTGGTTTATCCCACCGAGCAGAGTGCTTGTTGAGGTTATTCACCTCCCCTCCCTTCAGCAGAGCAGTGGTCTTCCCTCCTCAGCTGATGTGTCCTCTTTGGAAGGTTCGGTATTTGGTGGTTGATCCCCAGAATTCCTTCATTTCTTCAGATAGATCCCAAGCGGAGTTGTTGGTGTGTTGGATCTTATCTACGATTATATTATCCCCTGCAGAGATATTGCTGTTTCCTGGCATCTTTGATCCTTGTAGAGTTGTTGGTGTGGTGGATTTTGTCTGTGATGGTTCATCCCCGAGTGGTATGCTTGTGGAGATGTTCATCACTCTCCCCTTCAGCGGAAGAGCAATCTTTTCTCCTCGGCAGGTGCAATTTCCTTGGTGAGTTTGGTACTTGGTGTTGGATCACTAGTTCCCCTTATCTCCCTCAGATGGATTCTCCAGTAGAGTTGCTTTTGTGGCAGTTTTTGCCTGTGCAATGAGTTTTTTCCTCAGCTGAGACTGATGATTCATCCCTGCAGAGATGTTGTTGTCTCTGATCCTCGGCAGATTGGATATTCTTTGGTGATCCTGGCTTTCTCTCTTGAGATGTAGTACCGGGTGGTTGATTCCTGGATCTGTTTGTGTTAGATATGTCTGTTTGTCAGCATTCATCAAACATAAATCACGCATATACATGCATAATTATAATATTCAGATATTCATGTTGCATTCTTTGCCATATATCGTTGTTTGTATGTCTCCTGCTATTTGGTGATATATTTCCCCAAGCAGATATGTGTGTTTGATCTCTCAATATAGAGTCAGCCCCGTTAAGCAGAAAGTGTTTATCTTTCCTTCCGCATTCCCCACTGAGTTACATCCTCGTGGACGACGGTTGTTTCCGCTTCCTCCCAACACATATACTGGGATGGGTTTCCCTATTGAGTTATATCCTCATTAGGATGAGTCTCGATTCAGTTTGCCTTTTTGGTTTGATCCTAAATTGGCCTCTTGTGACTGTCTCTGGTGTTTCCCTGTGGTAAATGAATAATTGTTCAGTAATCGATAATTATTCACCCTATCCTCAGCGGAGTTTGTGGTTTTCTACCTTTATACTGGTAGTTGTAAATCCTACTTTCTTCCTTAGCGGAGTTTGTGGTTTTCTACCCTTATACTGGTAGTTGTAAACCCTATGTTCCTCCCCTCGCAGAGTTAACCATTGTTGTTCATCCTAGTTGATGACGGTTACTCTTCTGTGGTTTTCTACCCAGTATCCGGTAGATGTAATCCCCTCCTTGATGGTTATCTTCATCCAGTAGTCGATGTTGATATTCCCTCTTTTCCCTGGATAATTGCCTTGCGCTCGCAATTCATCCCCGGCGAGTCATTTTTCGTCTACCCTGTTGTTGGTAACGATTGTTTCTCTCCTGAATTGGTCATCATTATATACCTCGTAGGTATCCCGATGCCTTTTCTTTTCGGTTGACTTATCCTTTATTAACCCAGTAACCGGTTATGGATAATCTTCCATGCGAGTATACTATCTACGTTCCGACGGTAATAGATAGTATATCTCATGCACTCTCTGGTCGAAGCCTTTTGTTCTTCCCCAGTTGAGTAAGATTCATTCCCCCTTTGCAGAGTTAACCATTGTTGTTCATCCTAGTTGATGACGGTTACTCTTCCGTGGTTTTCTACTCAGTATCCGGTAGATGTAATCCCCTCTTTGACGGTTATCATTATCCAATATCCGGTATTGATATTCCCTCCTTCTTTTGGGATAATTGCTCTGATTAAGCAATTTTACCCCCAGCGGGTCCTTTTTCATTTACCGTTTGCCGGTGATGTTTGTTGCTCCCCTTGATTGGTCATCATTATATACCTAGTTTTGGTATCCTGATGCCTTTCTCTTTCGGTCGATTTATCCTTTATTAACCCAGTAACCGGTTGTGGATAATCTTCCATGCGAGTATATTATCTACGTTCTGACGGTAATAGATAATATATCTCATGCACTCTTTGATCGAAGTCTTTTGTTCTTCCCCATTCGAGTAAGATTCGTATTCCCTTTGCGGAATCGAATGTCCATCCTATAATTGAGTTTGCGTTTTGCCCTCTTTTTGGATGATGAGTGTTTTAGGAATATTCCCCAATTCATACTTTGGTTGGTCACCTATTATATGCCCAGTAACCGGTATCCCTGGTGTTCCTCCTTCTACTCCCTATTATGACCTTGGTCCCCTGTGGAGTCAGATTTTCCTGAGTTGAGATATACCTTTTAGGTCTTACTCAGATGATTTGGTTGATTGATATCTCTCACCCTTATACCGGTCTTAGATATTCATTCTTCCCGAGCTTGTTGTTCTTTCACCCTTATACCGGTGATCAGATCACATGTCTCATTGAGTTTGCTACCCAGTAACCGGTAACACCTCATCTCGTTGCTTCCCCAGGAGAGTCTTTTTTAAGACATCCCCAGCGAAGTCCCTTAGTGGATTATTTTTATCCGAATTTTTATCCGAAGTATCCATTGCGGATAATTTTGCTGTGTTGGCATATTCCCCAATACATGCATTTTCCCCGACAGGGATATTTTGTTCAAGTCTTTCCCCAGCCTGAGTCCGGATTTTTATCCGAAGTATCCATTGCGGATAGTTTTGCTGTGTTGGCATATTCCCCAATACATGCATCTTTGAGTCAGCTCGAGTCTTTCCAATGGATTTATTCCCTTTGGAAACTCTTTTTCCCCAGTTTCAAGTCGTGACCTGCTCACGCATTTTTATCTCCTTTTCTATCCCCATAAGAGTCCCGGTAGAGTCTCTATCCCTAGTGAGTGTATTACTCCTATGGATTGTCAATTTCTCCCGATGTCTTTTCTTCTTTGTGGACACATATCCCCACAGAGTTTGTTTGTTTTGCATACATACATTTGCATTATGAGGTCTCTTAGGGACCAAAATTCGTCTCTTTGTTATTATTTAAGCCTATTTTACCTCGTCGAGACGAAGATTTTAACCTTCACTTCTCCGGCTAGAATGACCTTAAATAGGGGCATCTGTAAGACCCCAATTTTATCCCTAAGATCCCTCATGGCATCATAGCATTGCATTGCATAGCCTCAAGGATCTTTGAGCATCTTGGCTCCCTTTCCCTTTGGGTAGGGATCTCTTATGAGTGGTTTAAGATCACCAAG
The DNA here is from genome assembly GCF_024323335.1 of Lathyrus oleraceus. Lineage (NCBI taxonomy): Eukaryota > Viridiplantae > Streptophyta > Magnoliopsida > Fabales > Fabaceae > Lathyrus > Lathyrus oleraceus. The sequence goes on from NC_066583.1 coordinate 636,314,785, forward strand.
CATGCTTGAATTGTATATCATTGCTTTTCTCATTTTTGTTTACTAACCAAAAGCACAAAAATATGTCATTAACATCTTTTGTTGTAGCTTAAGCAATCACCAGGTCAAGAGCTTCAACAAACACAATCGGTTGTACATATGATTTTTTATATTTAGATCGTGTTAGTAAATGAGTTTATAAAACAAAATATTGTATTTTACATTAAAAGTTGGTAATAATTATTTTAGGTTTCATCGTCATTTTAAGTTGTCGATTAATAAAAAAATTGTTATCGTAGAGAAGAAAATGTTAGGATTGATACATGAGAGTTTAGAATGAAGGTGGAGGAATCTTTTCACAAAATAATTGGATTGGAGTAATGTTGATTTTAGTTATATAATTTTATCTTGAAGGAAAATGTTATTGCGTTGATTTCTTATCTTAATGTTGGCTACTCAGTAAAATATGGTTATTAAATTCTTATTTTCAAAGGATAAATTGTCTCGAACCCAACACACAAGTTCATTTAGAACTAAGTTATGCAAATTAAAGTGTCTATGTTCGCATGGAAGTTGGTAAATAATAGAATCCTCGCTAAAAATAATTTGGAAAGATGTGGAATAATACTGCTAGGTTCGTTGGGATGTGCAAGGGTTGTGGAAGAGATGAGAATTCAAATTATCATCTATTTTTTGAGTGAGTTTTTTTGGACATATTTGAAGCAATGCACTGCAACCATCGAGGATCGTAAGTGTTCATCTGAATGACATTGATATTCATGCCCTTAAATTTTGTGGTTCCCATTCTTTTAGCATGAAGATTAGAAAATGATTTCAAGTCACATAGTTGACAAACACTAAAGTTATTTGAGAGGAAATAAGTGTGAGTATTTTTTACATTTAAGAAACAAGACCTTTACAATTTGTTGATAAGATCAAAATCCCATATTGGTGGTGGTTGAGGCCAAAAGAGGGAGACACTCCTCGATTTATTTATTTTTTTAATCAACCGTATTGTTATGGTTATATGTTTGAATAGGTTTTGATGACTAATAACTCAACAATATCAAATATGGTATCATCATCGAAGATTGAGTTTGAATCAAAAAACGATATAATCTAAAACAAGTTTGAGTCAAAGAGCGATGATATATTCCGAAGCCTCAAGTGCCTTTATATTATTAATGTCATGTTGTAAAATAATGTGTCGTTCTCTTAATATTAAAGTATATATACACTTACACAAATATTTTTCCAAACAACTCCTTCAAAATCAAGAGAAATCTGAAAGATACAAAAGACGATAAAAAGAACAAAAAAGAGCTTATATTGCATAAGATGACAACGACATGGACTCATGTGATGATTTTAAAAAACATGAAGAAACAAGCAAGACCTATCCAAAGAATGGAGAATCTCAAAATATCATTATCTTGACAATTCCATAGGAGATATCTAAAAATGGGTGACAAATTAAAGCTCTCTAAACAAATGAACTTAAAATGTGTGACAAGTGAATCCAACAACTTTTTCAGCTTACAATTTTATCAAATAAATTAAGTAGTATTCAAAATTAAAAATATTGAAGAGTTGTTTAAAATATTTGATATATAAAAAGAAATCTCAACTTATACTAATCGACAAAAATGATGAAAGTAAACTGTTAGAAGAAGTAAAAATCAATGTACGATCGGAATTTTTCTTACATATTTTTATTCATCCTAATTTTATATGTAACAACTGCATGTTCACGTGTTAAACCCAGAGATTCATCTTTGATATCTATCGATCATGCACTCTATATAACATCCCAAATTTGATTAATTAATTTAATTGAATTAATTAGAATTTTATCTGATTAATTGATATTTTTAAATTATTATTATGGGATTGTGGGGGTAAGTATCCTTGAAATAGAGTGTTAGATTAATATATATATTGATCATATATTCCTGATAACAAAAGAACAATAAGATCAATAAAATAAAATGCGGAAATAGAATTAGAGGTTTTACCTCCAGTCATTGTTGCAGTGTTGTGAGTGCATTGCCTTTGATTCTTCCAAGCTCTTGCTCTCTCAATATAGATGGTGTATTTCTTTTACGATGAGAGAAAGCTTTGGGGACCAAAGTCTATTTATATACTTGATTCTACCATCACGAATTTAAAGCCATTAAAACTCATTACCACCTAATTAAATGGTCATATCAATTTACATTAAAACCAAAATAAATCATACCCTTTTCAGAACCAAAATCCCAAAACTATGGACCACATTAAATTGGTTTTTTATTATTAATATTTATTATAATAAAAATAAGAAACCGTTACATTCTCCCACTTGGTGCATAGAACTGATTATTGGCATAAATGAGTCATGGAAAACTTACTCAAGAAATAAATATGTGAATCATAAAGATATCTATGTTTAGATGACTTATGGATAGAATTGTGTAGGGTCTTCTGCACACTTGGTGTGATGCATAATGGTTTATTTACATCATCTCTACTGGACCAGGCCTTTGGTTGCTTCACTTTGAAATGTTGGACATTAGTTCTAATGTAGGTTAAATGCTTGTTATGATTTTTTTTTTTGGGTTTGTGCCCTGGTTCAGGTTCACGTGCTGCAGTTTGTTTAGTCTTGGCACTTGGTGATGATGGCAAGGGTGCAGGTTGGCTCAATGGCAAAGCTTTTGAAGTATGTGCTACACGAAGTCACTGCTTGCACCTGGTTTAAATCAATGATATGCAAAGGTTTCCAGCAGGTCTGGCTGTGGTTTAGCAAGCATCATGGTTGGCAACATAATAACATGTGCACCATGGTTCAATTGGCTTGAAGTATATTCCTTTCCATTGCAATAATGAACATGATTATCTTCAGGTAGCATGGTCCAAATTCATACTTTAGTTCTGATTAGGTAATGGCAATACAACTAGGTTCGGCATGGATTAATGCATCTAGAGGATGGTTGACCAAGAGTGGAGTTTGAAATATTTTTGACAAAAGACAAAGATTCCAAGGTTAAGGATCAAAATTTGACATTAGGACTAGGACTTAGGGTTTTAGGATGAAAAGGGCTTGGGTTGACTTTGGTCAAAGTTGACCAAAAAGTCAATTGTTGACCAAAGTCAACATTTGGTCAAAATTTTACTATTTTTGTATTCTTCTCATGTAATGGATATTTGATGAATGTAACTGATATTGGTTTATGAATGAATGGAAATAATTGAATTGAAATGAATAATATTGTATTATATACATTGAATTATGTGGAAATGTATGGATGGACTAATCACCTAATCACACCTAGACCTATTGAAATCAACACACTTGAATGAATGATGTGGTGAATGATGGATCATCTTAGCATGGACCAATGGACAACAACCATTAACTAGGCAATGAAGGGCTCTTGAAATGGATGTGGGTGATACAAGACTTAGATTAATCACCTTAGGCCTCAACATGAACCAAGTATTTCAAGTGATCAGGTGAAATGACATGGATGGGGCCAAGCATGGAAGTTATGGAATCATATGCTTAAATAGAAGGTTGTGGGGGACAAGGATCATGGTGGTACCAATCCATCAATGAGTGACCAATGGGTGAGATTAAGGTTTTGAAGACTATCTAGATGAAAAGTCAGGTTACAAGCTATCTTTAGACCCAATCTTCCTTGGTTGGGATTATCTGAAGTATGCCAAGATCTTTGAGTCAATCAAGATGCTTCACAAACCAATCCAAAGACTCATGACCATATCCTTAAGAATTAGGGTTAGCATACCTTGAGGACTGCTTGAAGATTCCTCATACCTCCATCATCAAGAAATTAGGGTTTTGAAGATCCTTGGGCTTTGGTGCAGCTCCGGGCCTGTTAGATGCCCAAAAGTGCTTATTTGAGCTATCATATGTGGGCATCTTTCACTCTTTTTCCTTGCTAAAATTGTCAAAACCACATTTGTTTTACATGGAATGCATTACATTGATAAACAAGCTTGGTGCCTTTGATGTGTGTGTTATTGTGCAGGAAAGGCATGAATTAATTGATAATGAAGACACAAGAAAATTGGCAAAGGAACCAAAGCATACAAGCATTTCATCTGCCTGCTCGCTAGGCGAGTCTGTGGCGAAGCAACTGGTTCGCTAGGCGAGTTCCTGGCGAAAAGCTCCAGTAAATTGGCAAATTAATTCGCTAGGCGAGCTCAAGGCGAATGTGGTAGCGAGTTCAGTCTGTTTTGGTGAAAAACGCAGCCAGCACTCACTCGCTAGGCGAAGCTCTAGCGAGTCCCCAGCGAGCATTACAGTAGCAAAACCTCTCAACCTCGCTGGGGCGAAGGTTGAAGCGTGTTCTTCGCTAGGCGAAGGTATGTTCGCTAGGCGAACATGACAGTTCAGCAGGCCCTGTTTTCTCTGGGCGCAGGGGCCTTTGGTGCCTATTTTTGACCCTCGCTAGGCGAGCCAGTCTGCTCGCCTAGCGAACTTGGCAGCCCAGCAGTGGCCTATAAGTAGCAGGTGCCACTTTTGGGCACCATATCACATTTTATCACCTTTTTACCAACTTTTTCCAGTATTGTACTTTCTTCTAGATATTTTTGCAGCATTATTCTTGGACCTTTTATGCCCTAGTTTTTCATTTCTCTTCATCTAGCAACCATCTTCCACAAAAAGAAGGTGGATTCCCATCCAACTTCGATTATCCGACTTGGATGTTGATCAACCTTCTTTCCTTACTTGCCGACTAAGCTACCATGAAAATGAGTAGCTAAGTCATCCATTTGTCAAGGTTAGATGTAGGTGATTACTAGCTTTGTGTGTAAATGTAAGGATCCTCATATGTAAACTCTTTAACGGTAAATATATGATGAAAACTTTGTTTCTATTTAAAATTCTTTGTGTTGGTTTATGATCGAGAGATGTCTACCGACTCTTGACCTAGGTTTTCATCCAAACTTGTTTGTTAGCTAGAGATAGTAACGAATGATTTTGTTCACCATAAGGTTGAACCAAAAGGTTGTCATTTTGATAGATTGTGTTCGAGAGAAACAATGGATCAAAATGGCAAAACTCACAATGGGTGTTCGAGAGAAACGCATTGAGAGGACCTTGTGAAATTATTTATCATCTAAAGGAGTTTATAAGATTGTTGACCGAGCAAATACATGCAAAGTGATCATTGAAACCTAACTTTGACAATATTTCTCATTTAATCAAAACATAACTTTTACCGCAATTAATTACTTTGTATGCAAGATAACTTGATTAAAACCAAAACCCTATTGTCACATTAAGTTAAGATTAATACAACCATTGAACGGCAGTGATATCTTACAATCTCTGTGGATACGATAACAAAAACCCGACACGAAATATGCTTTCCAACAAAATGGCGCCGTTGCCGGTGATTGTAAATTGATATTGCGAGCATCGCAATGGTTGTTTAAGTTTTAGCTTGTGAATTTTTGACTTGTGCTTGTAATTTGTTTGGTTTAGTGTGCAGCTTACGTTTTATGCGAGGGCAAATCCCTGTGGGAGAACTTCTTTTTGATCCTGAGATCGAGAGAACCGCAAGGAGGCTCAATAGCAAAACGAGACGTAGGAGGCAACAGGCTAGACAACGCCAAGAGCAAGGAGAAAGTTCTTCGACCACAAATCCACACCCATTCATACCAAGCATGGAGCCACAACCACCACCACCTATTTCTACTCCATGTATCAATAGTCCAAGGAACACCGCTCAGTTTGCCAACCACACAGGAAGGCAAGCTGAGATGAAGACGGGAACTCTGAATTTATTATATGGGAGTCCATTCACCGGAATGGACCATGAAGACCCATTTGCTTTTCTCACAAAATTTTATGAGATAGCATTGGCTGCCGGAGTGGATCAGGCTCAGGAGCTTCCGTTGTTCAGACGTTTATTTCCCCACGCTTTGCTCGGTAAAGCAAAGGATTGGTATCTCGATCAAACACCAGCCGTAATGACAGACTGGAATGTGTTAGAAGAGAAATTCATTGAAAGATTTTTCTCCCATAACCGATTCATGGAATCAAAGACGGCCATCTCGGTGTTTTCTCAAGGAACCAGTGAATCTTTGAATGAAGCGTGGGAGAGATTCAAGTCCATGCTTAGGAAATGTAAAGGGCATGGATTTGATGAATTAACTCAAATCCATATCTTCAGAAATGGACTTCAACCAAACTGCAAAACGTTGTTGGATGCCACCTCGGGTGGCTCGTTGATGTCAAAAAGTGCCGAAGAAGCCACAAACATTATCAATCGCATGGCTCTAAATGATCTTCAGAGTCAAAGTCGTGGAAATTCTTTGAAGAAGGCGGGAGTGCTTGAGTTAGGGACGAATGATGCCATCCTAGCCCAAAACAAGCTCATCTCACAACAAGTGGAACTCTTAACGCAACAAATCAAAGAGTTAAGAGAACCGTCAAAAGCTAAACAAATAGCTTGTTGTGAACTTTGTAAAGGTGAACATGACACCGGATTTTGTCCACCTCCCGGTTTTGACGAAGTAAACTACATGGCCAATCAACGGGACTATCAACCGAGACAACAACAACCTTATCAACCGCACCCTCAACAACAACAACAACAATTCCAAGGGAACCAAGGGTTCCAACCTAGAAGCAACTATTATCATAACCAAGGTTATGGAGGTGGTTCTTCTAGCCGTCAAAACCCTCCCCAAAATCCGTATCAACCTCAACAACCGCCGGTCGTCAATTCTAAATTGGAAGAGACATTGACGCAATTCATGCAAATGTCAATGGCCAATCAAAAGAGTAATGACGCGGCCATAAAAAATCTTGAAACTCAAGTTGGGCAACTTGCCAAGCAACTCGCTGAACAACAAACCGGTCCTTCTTTTTCGGCTAATACGCAAACAAATCCTAAGGAGCATTGTAAGGCGATTATGACGAGAAGTGGGAGGGAGTTGGGTAGTGAGAATGAAAAAAGAGTTGAGAGTGAACAAAGAGAGAAAGAGAAGGAGATTGAGGAGGAAATAGTGGAGGAAAATGTTGATGGTGAAATAGGAGTGTGGAGTGATGAGGAAGTAGTTGAAAAGAATAAAAATAATGGTGAAGTTGAAAAAGAAAAAGGTGTGGAGATTGAGGAAAATAAAAGTGATGAGGTAATAAGGGAGGTAGTGAAGAAGCCTAGATGGAAAAGTGCTAGAATTGCAAAGGGAAAGGAGGTAGTGAGCGCTACTCCGGTCCAAAATCTTCCTTACCCTCATGCTCCCTCCAAAAGGGAGAATGAACGGCATTACGCCCGGTTCATGGATATTTTTAAACAGTTGCAAATCAACATTCCGTTTGCTGAAGCCTTGGAACAAATGCCAAAGTATGCCAAATTCATGAAGGACATACTAACCAAAAAGCGGAGGTATACGGAACCGGATACCATCGTCCTTGATGCGAGCTGTAGTGCCATTATTCAAAGGACGCTTCCTAAGAAAGAGGTTGATCCGGGAAGAGTTACATTGCCCGTTAAAATTGGTGACGTGTATGTCGGAAAGGGACTTATTGACTTGGGGTCGAGCATTAATCTTATACCTTTGTCAATTATCAAGAGGCTTGGCAACATCGAGATTAAGTCCATCCGAATGACATTGCAATTGGCGGATAAGTCGACTACCCATCCTCATGGCGTAGCCCAAGATGTGTTGGTGAAGGTCGACAAATTCTTTTTCCCGGTGGATTTTATTGTAATCGATATGGAGGAAGATGATGATGCTCCGCTCATATTGGGCCGACCATTCATGAAGACTGCAAGAATGATGATAGATGTTGATGACGGTTTAATGAAGGTGCGGGTTCAAAATGAGGAAGTCACATTTGATTTATTCGAGGCGATGAAGCATTCAAAAGATAGAAATGATAGCTTTCGCATCGATGTGATCGAAGACGCTATTATGGAGGTTTCAAAGCATGTTCATGAGATATCTCCTATGGAGTTAGCTCTTGACGACTCATTGGAGGTTTTCACTGTTGAAGAGGAGCTGGCTCTTGAGGAATGCTTAAAGGAACTTGATAGTTTGGAAGACCTACAACCGTGGGAAGTAGAGGAAGAAAACTTGAAGAAGGAGGTCATTGACGAGAAAGCGCCAATTGAATTAAAAGAGTTACCTTCGACTTTGAAGTATGTGTTTTTAGATGAGACCGAGGGAAAGCCGGTCATCATAAGCAACCTCTTGACAAAAGAAGAAGAAGCCCGTCTAATTATTGTGCTAAAAACCAATCAAGAAGCTATGGGTTGGACTCTTTCCGATCTAAAAGGAATTAGTCCGTCCTATTGTATGCACAAGATTTTGATGGAGGAGGATTTCAAGCCGGTAGCTCAACCACAACGCCGCTTAAATCCTACCATGAAAGAGGTTGTAAGAAAGGAAGTGGTGAAGCTATTGGATGCGGGAATGATTTACCCGATCTCGGATAGTCCGTGGGTTAGTCCCGTGCACGTGGTTCCGAAGAAGGGTGGAATGACCGTAATCCGAAATGACAAAGACGAATTGATCCCGACTAAAGTTGCCACGGGGTGGAGAATGTGTATAGATTATAGACGGTTGAATACCGCGACTCGTAAGGACCATTTCCCACTCCCATTTATGGATCAAATGCTTGAAAGATTATCGGGCCAACAATACTATTGTTTTTTGGACGGCTACTCCGGGTACAACCAAATTGCGGTTGACCCGATTGATCATGAGAAGACGGCTTTCACGTGTCCGTTTGGAGTGTTCGCATACAGAAAAATGCCCTTTGGGTTGTGTAATGCACCGGCGACCTTCCAACGATGTGTCCAAGCCATTTTTGCCGATCTGATAGAGAAAACAATGGAAGTCTTCATGGATGACTTCTCGGTATTTGGTGGGACGTTTAGTCTATGCTTGGCAAATTTGAAGACGGTGTTGGAAAGGTGTGTGAAGACCAATTTGGTGCTAAATTGGGAAAAGTGTCACTTCATGGTGACCGAGGGGATCGTGCTAGGCCACAAAGTCTCTAAAAGGGGGCTTGAAGTGGATAGAGCTAAGGTTGAAGTAATTGAAAGATTACCCCCTCCGGTGAATGTGAAGGGCATCCGTAGCTTTTTGGGGCACGCGGGGTTCTACCGGCGCTTCATCAAGGACTTCTCAAAGGTGGCTAAGCCTTTGAGCAATTTGCTCGCCAAGGACCAGGTATTTCTCTTCACCGAAGATTGTTTGCAAGCTTTTGAAGTTTTAAAAGAAAAATTGGTTACCGCTCCAATAATAGTCGCTCCCGATTGGAATGAAAATTTTGAACTAATGTGTGACGCGAGTGACTATGCCGTTGGAGCGGTACTTGGCCAAAGAAAAGACAAAACTTTCCATGCGATACATTATGCGAGTAAGGTTCTTAACGAGGCTCAAATAAATTATGCCACAACGGAAAAAGAACTACTCGCAATAGTGTATGCGCTAGAAAAGTTTAGGTCTTATCTTATAGGGTCTAAGGTCGTTGTGTATACCGACCACGCGGCGATTAAATATCTGCTAACCAAGCCGGATTCGAAGCAAAGGCTCATCCGTTGGATCCTCTTGTTACAAGAATTCGATGTCGAAATCAAAGACAAGAAGGGGTCGGAAAACTTGGTAGCGGATCATTTATCCCGCTTAGTGAATGTCGAGGTTACCGCATCTGAAAAGGAAATCCGGGAAGAATTTCCTGATGAAAAATTGTTTAAGGTTCAAGTTAGGCCTTGGTTTGCAGACTTTGCAAACCACAAGGCTAGTGGTTTCGTGCCTGCCGACCTAACTTCGAACCAAAAGAGGAAGTTCCTTTCGGATGCGAAGTATTATGTTTGGGATGACCCATACTTGTTTAAGTTGGGTAGCGATAACCTGTTAAGGAGATGCGTAACTGGTGATGAAGCCCAGAGCATCCTTTGGCATTGTCACAACTCGCCTTATGGCGGACATTATAACGGGGTTAGAACGGCCACTAAAATTCTTCAATCGGGATTTTATTGGCCAACTATTTTCAAAGACGCACATACCCATGCGCAAAGTTGTGACAGCTGCCAAAGAAGCGGTGGGATAGGAAAGAGAGATGAGATGCCTCTCCAAAATATCCAAGAAGTGGAAGTGTTCGATTGTTGGGGCATAGATTTCGTAGGACCTTTCCCACCCTCTTATGGGAATGAGTACATGCTTGTTGCTGTTGATTATGTCTCTAAGTGGGTTGAGGCGATTGCCTCACCTCGGGCGGATGCCAAAACGGTGATAAATTTTTTAAAGAAAAACATATTTTCCCGTTTCGGAACCCCCCGAGTGTTAATAAGTGACGGAGGGTCACACTTTTGCAATGCACCTTTGAAAACAATTCTAAAACATTATGGTGTATCGCATAGGGTGACAACTCTGTACCACCCTCAGGCTAACGGGCAAGCGGAGGTCTCTAATCGAGAGATTAAGAGAATCCTAGAAAAAACCGTGTCTAATTCTAAAAAAGAGTGGTCCCAAAAATTGGACGAAGCATTATGGGCCTACCGTACGGCCTTTAAAGCTCCAATTGGCCTAACTCCGTTTCAATTGGTATTTGGTAAAACTTGCCATTTGCCGGTTGAATTGGAGCACAAGGCCTTGTGGGCCCTAAAGTTTTTAAATTTTGAAAATGAGGCGGCCGGTGAAAAAAGGAAAGTACAACTACTTGAGTTGGAGGAGATGCGCAATGCCGCATACCACTCAAGTTGGTTGTACAAGGAAAAAACAAAGAAGTATCACGACAAGAAGATCCGTAACAAAGAATTTGTGCCCGGACAATTGGTCCTATTGTTCAACTCCCGGTTGAAGTTGTTCCCCGGGAAGTTGAAATCAAAATGGTCCGGGCCATTTCGGGTGAAAGGCGTGAAAGAGTACGGGGCCATTGTCATTGAAGACATGGACAAGAAAGATAGTTGGACCGTGAATGGCCAACGATTGAAAGTGTATCTCGGCGGTCATGTGGATCGCGAGAGTTGTGCTCAGCCGCTCGATGCTCCTCTGTGAGCATCGCACCGTCGAGCTTAGCCGACGTTAAACAAGCGCTAGTTGGGAGGCACCCCAACATTGTAAGTATTTATTGTTTTATGTATCATGTTGAATTCTGTTACAGTGTGCTAAATCAGGCTGGATGACTTGCAAGTGCTGCATTTGCAAATGCACTTGCTGTCATGCTCGCTTGCAGCTCGCTAGGCGAGGCTGCAGCGAGCGCGCTCGCTGGCTGCTCGCTAGGCGAGGCAGTAGCGAGCGCATCAGTACTGTTGTCTATAAATTTCTCAGCAGGGCATTTTGCCCCAAACCCTTAAAAACATTCTGAACGGCTCTGCTGAGAAAATTTTGCGAAGCTTCTCAAACTCTCTCATTTGCATCTTTATCACCAACACTTCTCTTTCTGGTCGATTGCAAACTCCTCTCTTCATTTTTCATTCCCGAATCCGTGTAATTAAGGTTTGCCCTACTTCATTTTCTTTTTGTGTACTCTTAAATTCCAAATATGAATTGCAAATAGGATAAGTGTAGTATGGGAAATTGAGGTTGCATGTGATGTTGTGGAGTTTGCAATGTTTGGATACTTAGGTTTTCAAATTGGGGATTTCATTTATTTTAGGTTTTGCATGAAACTAGCCAATCCCCAATAGCATTAGAACGATTATTTGTTTAAGAAATCATTAGGTTCTGATGTGGGAACCATTTGTGTATGGAAATTGGGGGAACATTCTTTAAATATGCAGAAAATCCCAAAACCCGTAAGGTTCGCTAGCACTCGCTAGGCGAACCTGGGGCGAGCGTTCGCTGCAACTTCGCTAGGCAAAGCAGCAGCGAACATGGCAGTATTTTAAAATTATGCTTTGATGGCTAACCTGTTGTTTGGTGTGTGTTGTTTCTTTGTATCTTTTGCAGATGGAGTCTAGATCTGGAGCTGGTAAGAAAAGAAAGGGAGCATCGTCTGCATCTCGAACGATTCCTATTCAATTCGACCAAGACAAGTTTGTCGGCGCGAAACAGGCTGCGCGGTACATTTCTCTGGAGAAGAGGAAAATACTTCCAGAGAAGCGTTTTCTGATCAACCCACAGGGCACTTACAGAACTTTCGCCGGGTTGATAGACGCAAAGAAGTGGGATAGGTTGATTAGTCCCATTGAGCATTACGACATTGCGACAGTGCGGGAGTTTTATGCTAACGCACTGCCCGACGACGACGAGCCCTTCACTTGGGTTTCTAGAGTTGTCGGGCGTGCAATTCCTTTTGACCGGGATGCTATCAACCGAATCCTAGGGGAACCGCTCCAGCTGGGAGCTGACCAGAGAGACCAGTACCACACCGACCTCAGACTTCATAGAGATGTCCCTGCCATTACCGCCGCCCTGCTTTTACCTGGGAAATCGGTTGAGCCGAACCCATCTGGGGTTCCTGTGAGATATCACCGGGAGGACATGACTCCCATGGCTCAGCTGATACTACTCTTGGTTTTGACTAACATCCAGCCCAAATCACACACCTCTATTGTGCCGATCCCAGTGGCACATTTAGTCCATTCCATCCTCACAAATGTCGAGATAGATGTGGCGAGGATAATCGCCAATGAGCTGAAGTCCGTGATCGAGAGCGGGCTTAAGTCGGGGGCTCGTGTTAATTGTCCCCTGGCTTTCCCTTGTTTGATCATGAGCTTGTGCGCTCAGGCTAGGGTGAGACTTCCGTCTCGTGGGCTAGTAAGGATCCCGTCACCTATCGATGATCGATATGTGGCTAAGTACTGTAGAGCTAAGACTACCGGTGGCAGTGGAGCCTCAGGAAGTACTCGGGCTGCTGATGGTCCTAGTGCTTCTACTCCCGGACTTGATCCCTACCTCCGAGCGGTGTGTGACTACAGTTTTGAGTGGATGGCGGCGTCCCAACGCGCTATGATTGATTTGCACAGCGGTATGCAGAGGTTGGAACTGCAAGGTAATGACCCCTCCGGTGCTCGAGCATTGTTGGCGCGTGAGCAGTTTATGCTTAACGCTAATTGGCCTGTGGACAGACCAGTCTATGGTGAGGGGGTGGGCGCTGATGCTGATGATGCTGATGCTGATGATGCTGATGATGATGATGTTGATGATGAGGCTACCGGTTCTGAGGCCGATAGCGAAGAGGAATCCTGAGCCCTTAGTGGGTTAAGTTTTTGTGTATTTTCAGTTTTTATGTCATTTCTAGTTTCGAATTTTGTATTTTGACCATGGTGTGTACTATTGGGGTGTTTTGTCCCCCATGAACAAATTTTTATTTTCAGTTAATGTTATTTAGTTATGTTTTTAATTTTGTGTGTTTAATAAATTTTTGGTTGAATGAGTGGCAAACCCTTCTAGATTGGTTGCTCCTCAAGAAGTACCCAATGAAGGTGCATCCGAGCTTGGATGGCAATGATAAGAATAAACAAGTGAATGAAGCTAAGGTACATGGTTACCGTCGGCTAGAATTTTAGAATGCATTAGGAACTTTACTCTTTTTGGTAAATTGAATATTGTCTTTTTGCAACATAATTGAATGAATGCTTCATCTAGAACTTAAAACCACAAATTGTGAGGAAACCTCCATTGTTCACTTAAATGCTGGATTCTAATAAGTTTTGTTGATTCATGTGATTCATTATTTGTCTTTTATTATTGTGAAATTGTGGAAGCAATTAGAAATGATCAAGGCACTTGTTTTCTTTCGAGCACAACTACATCCAAAAACAACTTACCTGTGAGCAGAGAGAGTATTTGTTAACCCCTTTGAGCCTAAACTGTTGAATCTCGGCTTGAAATAAAGCGAGATCTCAAAAATCTTTTTTTTTACAACCCGGAAAATCTTGATTATTGTTCTTTTGCCGTAAAAAGTTAAGAGCATTCACTTAGGGTGTGGAAGAAATAAGTTGGGGAGAACGAAAAAGAATTGGTAAGTACCACAACTCTTGAAAAAGAAAAGAAAAACCGAGCAAGCATAGAAAAATATATGTATAGAAAATATAGAAAAGAAACATCTGTTTTGTATATTTGATGTGAAAGAAAAGAACAAAAATGAAAAAAAAAATGAAAATGAATGCTTGCTTGGAAGAAAAATAGTGAAAAATAAAAATTGAGTTGTGGAGTATGTGTTGTGAAGGTTTCAAATAAGAAACAAATGAAACAAAGTCGAGTAGTGTGAATAATACTGTGAATGTCTCTTTTGCATCGGCACTTTCGTTTCAATGGCCTTAGAAATGTCCCTTGTTTGTTAACCTAGCCAAGCTTCAACCGAAAAGCCCTTAGTGATCTTTATGCTTCCACAGTACCACTTTTAATTGTTAGACATTGTATGAATCTATTTGATTTCTTCATTATTTGTTAGAGAGTGAGATTAATCCCGCGGTTGCAAACGCGCAAAATCTTCATTCCTTATTCGAAGAGGAGAGATAGGATGATTCATTCAGAATAGTATTGTTGTAGATAGATATATATTTTGCATTGCTATTTAAGTTTTAGTTCTTATGTATTATTTTATTCGAACCGTTGGGAACTTGTATTTGCTGATTTCGCTTGTGTTTGAGCCGTTTATCCAACTTCGGAGAAACCGTTTCTTAAAGCAAATCCTCTTGTCCTTCAAGAGGCATACTTTACTTGAGGACAAGCAAGAATCTAGTTGGGGAGAGTTGTTAGATGCCCAAAAGTGCTTATTTGAGCTATCATATGTGGGCATCTTTCACTCTTTTTCCTTGCTAAAATTGTCAAAACCACATTTGTTTTACATGGAATGCATTACATTGATAAACAAGCTTGGTGCCTTTGATGTGTGTGTTATTGTGCAGGAAAGGCATGAATTAATTGATAATGAAGACACAAGAAAATTGGCAAAGGAACCAAAGCATACAAGCATTTCATCTGCCTGCTCGCTAGGCGAGTCTGTGGCGAAGCAACTGGTTCGCTAGGCGAGTTCCTGGCGAAAAGCTCCAGTAAATTGGCAAATTAATTCGCTAGGCGAGCTCAAGGCGAATGTGGTAGCGAGTTCAGTCTGTTTTGGTGAAAAACGCAGCCAGCACTCACTCGCTAGGCGAAGCTCTAGCGAGTCCCCAGCGAGCATTACAGTAGCAAAACCTCTCAACCTCGCTGGGGCGAAGGTTGAAGCGTGTTCTTCGCTAGGCGAAGGTATGTTCGCTAGGCGAACATGACAGTTCAGCAGGCCCTGTTTTCTCTGGGCGCAGGGGCCTTTGGTGCCTATTTTTGACCCTCGCTAGGCGAGCCAGTCTGCTCGCCTAGCGAACTTGACAGCCCAACAGTGGCCTATAAGTAGCAGGTGCCACTTTTGGGCACCATATCACATTTTATCACCTTTTTACCAACTTTTTCCAGTATTGTACTTTCTTCTAAATATTTTTGCAGCATTATTCTTGGACCTTTTATGCCCTAGTTTTTCATTTCTCTTCATCTAGCAACCATCTTCCACAAAAAGAAGGTGGATTCCCATCCAACTTCGATTATCCGACTTGGATGTTGATCAACCTTCTTTCCTTACTTGCCGACCAAGCTACCATGAAAATGAGTAGCTAAGTCATCCATTTGTCAAGGTTAGATGTAGGCGATTACTAGCTTTGTGTGTAAATGTAAGGATCCTCATATGTAAACTCTTTAACGGTAAATATATGATGAAAACTTTGTTTCTATTTAAAATTCTTTGTGTTGGTTTATGATCGAGAGATGTCTACCGACTCTTGACCTAGGTTTTCATCCAAACTTGTTTGTTAGCTAGAGATAGTAACGAATGATTTTGTTCACCATAAGGTTGAACCAAAAGGTTGTCATTTTGATAGATTGTGTTCGAGAGAAACAATGGATCAAAATGGCAAAACTCACAATGGGTGTTCGAGAGAAACGCATTGAGAGGACCTTGTGAAATTATTTATCATCTAAAGGAGTTTATAAGATTGTTGACCGAGCAAATACATGCAAAGTGATCATTGAAACCTAACTTTGACAATATTTCTCATTTAATCAAAACATAACTTTTACCGCAATTAATTACTTTGTATGCAAGATAACTTGATTAAAACCAAAACCCTATTGTCACATTAAGTTAAGATTAATACAACCATTGAACGACAGTGATATCTTACAATCTCTGTGGATACGATAACAAAAACCCGACACGAAATATGGTTTCCAACAGGGCCCTACTTGTTAAGTTGACACAGAAGCCAAGCATTTGAAATCTACAATGATCCCTTAATGGAATGAATGATACTTATGCATGAATTATCGATGTATGCAACTGATCCCCAAGTTGGATGGAGATGGGAAAGAAATTGAGGGTAAATTTTGGGGTACTACACTAGGATAGTAAGTGTGTTGGCCATTTCACTACATATTTCAATGGTTTTTGTAGGTATTTTGGCTCTAGAGGAAATATGGCCACTCAAGCATAAGGAAGAATATAACTAAGCTATCCAAGCGAGCCTCCAGCGAGAATCAGGCGACACCTCAATGAGCCAACAGTGAGGACCAGGCGAGGAGAAACAAAAACTTTCTAAAAAGAAAATCCTCATTCTCATTGGGCGAGCTCAAGCGATCCCTCTCACCCAATGAAGCTTCAACGAGCATCAGGCGACACAAGACAAGAACTTTCCAGAAAGAAAAATCTTTATTCTCACCCAGTGAGACAACAACGAACACTAGGCGAAGGCAAGGCAAAAAGTTATAAACTTTCAATTTCAGCATTCTCGCCTGGCGAGACAAGGCAGTTTAAGATGATGATGTGGCAGAAACTTCACACTGAAGTAACGTTGGTTGACAAGCAAGGAAACAACTTGTTAGGAGAAACCTGTAGTGCATAAACACTATAAATAGGTTCAGAACACATAAAAAGGGCTAGACTTGATTTGAAACATTGGCATAGAGATAGACAAAGAGTAAGAGTGAAACTTGAAGAGTACAAGTTGGATACACATAAATCATCTGGAAATTACTGTTGATGCTCATTCATCTTTATTATTCTATTTTGTAACAACCTACCATGATAATGAGTACCTAATTCTTCTATCTTGTTGGGATGAGATGTAATTCATTATAATCGTATGTACGTTTATTAATTACAGCAATATATATAATCTAGTTATTCATGATTATCGATGTCATTTTTGTTTTACCATTTAACTTCATATATTAGAATTGTGATTGAGAAATACAGTTCAAATCTTGATCTAAGATAACAATATGTTAAACTCTAAATTCTACACATAGATTTAGGGTTAAGCATTCACATCAAGTATCAAATCTTAATGCTACTTAATTGTTTACTAAATTGAGAAATTGTCGATTAAACAATCTGGTAGAAATTTCATCAGGTTTAGACATAAACATTGTTGTGAGTGATACATGAAGACAATGATTAATATCCAGGTTATGTATAAGTGATTAATAAACTACATACGAATTCAGTGGATAAATCCCAATCCCAAATAATTGTCATATCTTTGAAACTTAATTTATCAATTACCGTTTTTACATTCAGTTACTTTTACAATAAAAACATTTTACGATTCTCTACTTAAAACTGAATTAATTGTTGAGCAACATTAATATCGCACAAATCCTTGTGGATACGGTAAATAAAATACTTACTTTTGATTATTGAACATCAATATATTCAGATAGTCGGCCCCTTATGATCAGTTCTTCGATGGTGTTCTACAACATGATGCTATCGTAGGTGTTGTGGCCATGAATCATGTGGAAGAGACAATACTTTGATTTTTCCGTTCGATATATCTCTCTGAAAGGGTAATAAGGTCAAATTCCTTTGTTTCAAAAATCAGTATTTGCACAGTCTTGATAAATTTTCTCTAGAGAAACCATTTAGGGGGTGTACCTATCGTACTTTCCCAACATACATCAGTAGGAGTCATCTCGACTCCGATGGGACTCCTTTACGACATGGCGTGTGGAGTGAGACTCTTTAGAGGCGGGGTTGTTGAAGCACATGGTCAACTTCTCTCCCATGAGCATGTAAGGTTCAAATAGGGTTAACATTTCCTTGACATATTTTACTTTATTCTTCCCTAACTTTTGCCCAAATGGACGGTCTCTAAGAAAGCCATTATCAAAGATCTAACACTAAAAACCTTACTGGCCCTCTTCCACCTCAATAGAGACATGTGTGAGTCGGTCTATGTAAGATCTCAAGCTATATTTATTCCCTTGGATGACCCCGTTCAGGGCAGATTTTTTTATCGGTCGTCACTTCTAGATTGCGAATTGCGTAGAAAACCCCTCACATAATTTCCCCCAAGAGTCGATGCTTCAGTATGGCAGACCATTGAAGCACAATCAGGCCAACCCGATCGAGTTTAATGCATATATTTGCACTTGGAGGCATCATCTGTGTTGAAGTAACTAAGATGATCGTTTACGAGTTGTTCATGCTCATCAGGATCTCATTTTTTGTCGTATTCATTTAGATTTGGTGGCTTCTCCATGGACTTCGGGATCTTGCTCTCGAAGATTCTTACTGATAGTGGATGCTTTGTATGTATCATTTTTGTGAAATTTTTTGCTCGAGTCAGGGAAGGAACGTGACTTCCCGATCTCCCCCGAGGCTCCGGGGATGAGTATGAAGTTTCTTGCTCTTATGTTGATCCTTCGACTAAGGGGCCCCGTCTCTCTTCACCCTAGTTGGTTTTGGGACAATAGCATGAGTAGTTCCTAACGTAACCTCTTAGATGATATTTCTACGGGATGAAGTGTTATGAAGGATTTCTTCCAAGCGTTGGATTTTCTCTTCAAGCAGATGCTAGTTTTGTTGTCGAACTATGTTAAACATATTATTCAATAATTTGTTAGCACCTTGTACACTAAGGTTTTCTTGTTGAGCATGTATCGAGGTTTGCTTGTTGAGAATGAAGGTTTGACAAGGCTTCTGGTTGTATAATCGAAGGTGGTGAAAGAGTCTCACTCAGAGTAACTTGAATAAATCTGACTAACTACGAGGCTTGAACCAGATCTGGATGTAGCGAAACAACTGTTATAGGATCTATGGTGTTTGTGGAGGAGGGGGTTGTGGTTAACTACTTGATACTAGAGTAGTAACAACGTCTTCACGCTCAACGACATATTGAGTGACCTTAGATCTAGCTATCACCAATAAATGTAAGAATTTAAGGTTTGGAAATTCGAGGAAACAAGATTGAGATTATATTTGATTGAATCAAGATATAATGAATCTTCTCGCTTGATTGAGAGTGCTTTTGCTCTATTGATTTGACCATATTGCAATCAATGAAGTTGAAATGCAGGTGTAAATTTATGAAAATCGTAGGAATCAGAAGTCAGTTACCATATACGACACCATTATTCTGTTATGAACCCAGGAGTGTATATTGGTATGGCGGTGATGGAGAATCATAACTTCTGACGTAGTGGAATGGGACCCCTACATGGTTAACACTCCAACACTCAAGTCAATATGTGAGGAATAAGAGAGGAATAAAAATTGGATTTAAAACATATATATATATATATATATATATATATATATATATATATATATATAGAGAGAGAGAGAGAGAGAGAGAGAGAGAAGAGAGAGAGAGAGAGAGAGAGAGAGAGAGAGAGAGAGAGAGAGAGAGAGAGAGAGAGAGAGAGAGAGAGAGAACTTGCTTTTTGTTAGAAGTGAAAAATAGAGAATCGTTTGATGTACTTGCAGTTCATATCTATTGTGAAGATTCTAAAACGAGTGAACCGTGGTGGTCGACCCAAAATAGTCATAAAAGTAAAAAAAAAGCCTTTTTTTCATCTCATTTATATGAGAAAATCATGAAAATAAATCGATAAACATTCCCTCTGCATCCTACTTTTGTGATCGTAGTTCTAAATATAGAGATCATCTGCATTCTAGTGACGCAAGAGAATCCAAAAAGTTTCAGGTATCAAAGTTAAATAAAACATAAATTATGATGCATATATGTTTGACATTTTGAACTCAAAGTTTAATACTTATAGTGGTTGTTCAAATCATATGACCAAAGATATAAATATTGTCTCTTATTTTTTAAAAAAGGAGACTTTTCTTCTCATGACAACAACAAAGGTAAATATTTTGGATTTGAGACTATTAATAAGAGTTCTAATATTACCTTTGAGTTGTTGTGATTGTTGAAAATTTATAATAGATTTTATTTAATATTAAGTAAATTGTGTAACAAAGGTAACAAAGTATCACATAAATCTTTTATATGCAAGGTCTCTAAAATCTGGGAACAAACTCTTTCCATTAAAACTTTTTCAAAATTCTAAAAATACCATAACTAAATAAAAACTCCTACACGATACCTTTGATGAACTAACCCTATATCCATTCTAAAGGTATAAGCTTTTGTTTATGCATATATTATAAGAAAAAGATCTATTAGAAGATAAAGATGAGGAAAAACAAATTCAAAGAATGAACAATTTCGAAAAATTATCATCTTAATAAATAACATAAGAAATATCTCAATAGAAAACTACATCATTAAACAAATCAACTTGAAGAATGTGAAATGCAAAAAGAAATCCAAAGCTCTACATCAACAAAAATGAAGAAGGTCAATAAAGACTTTCGCTCAATGAACTAATCTCAAAGCTAAATATTATCATATGTGGGAGAAGTATGATCTTATGTCCTACTTAAATGTACCTATAATGTTTAGACAAGTTATTTTCATCCTTTTTACTCGTTGTGCTTCATCTTTCTTTCATTTGTGATTATTTGTTTTACCTCTTTTTGGTAATGTCAAAATGGGAGAAAAATGAGTATACTTCAATCATTTTTCTTCTTAACCTCTCTTATAAGTCACCTTCGTGTGAGATGTTTTGTCATTATCAAAAAATGGGAGAATACAACTCAATATGTTTAACTAGTATACTAGGGTCTAATGATAACAAAAGGAATCATATAAGAACTATCACAAGCATCATCAAGGATGAAAAAGATTGAAGCAAGTCATAAATCCATAAGGTTCTGATGTTTGACACAAAATGATTAATTGCTAAAAATAACATCAAAGGAATTGCAGTTTGTACAAATTCTCTGGTGATATTGTGCTTTATTTTGTATTTATATAGTTTGGATCATTAGTGTGTAAATAAGCAAGAATAACTCTTAAAACACCAAGACAATGCACACACTCACTTAAAATAATTTGCAAAACTTAATATATTTTTAAAATCTTAAAATGGATTATGGGTAATGTCTAATTGATTATAGATCATGCTTAATCGATTATATAAGGAGAATTTGACCTATAGTCGATTATGAATCATGTCTAATAGACTATGGGGAAAATCGCTTTATAATCGATTAAGGAAATTACCTAATCGATTAGGAAGTCGTTCCAACAAACCTTTCATTTTTTTACTAGGTCTAATTAATTAGGACAGGTTTCTAACCGATTAAAATAGAATTCTAATCGATTAAATAGTGGATCCGACCCAAAAACTTGTTTTTAGTAAAATTCATCCTCTTATATAAATTAGTCTCGTGCACTCTTCCAAATAATAGAAATATGAATACCTACTCTATTTTATCACTCATTCTCTTCTCATAAATAAATTTTATTCACTATATTGTCTTAGTACTCAGAGAGTGAAAAAATTATATTGAGAATTGTGTAATTATGTTGATATGTTGAAATTGTATATTTAAAAGGTAAAATTGTGCATTTGTAATTGACTTGTTTTAAGTTAAAATTGTAAAAAATTTAGTGTACAAAAAGATTTGATGGGTTGAACCTATGTAAAAGCTCAACTTATTGATATTCTAAATTTTAAGAGGAAACTCTTAGGGAATGGAAGAAACTGCATGGTTTAAGGTTAAACCAATAATGTTTTTAGTATGATCTCTCTAACTCCACCTCTTTACTTTATGATGTATATTTTTTTTACGGCTTAATTTGTACTTCTACTCACTTCTTATAATCAATCTTTTATATAATTTTTTTTGAAAATCATATAACAAAATTCACCATCTATCTTGTTTTTAGAGTCACTTATTCAACACAATGTGTATAAATCATTTATAATTATAACACTGAACACTTTTGTTCACTAATTTATTTTCCTTCCTATATACATGAGCAATGTTGTTCTTTGAAAAATATGTGCTTCTAAGAACATTGTTATTCCTGAAACTTTATCACAGATAATTTGTTTTATCAATGCCCATTAATATGTAATTTAATTTGGAGGAGATAGTGTACATCAATTTATTTAAGATGGTTTGATTAGAAATAATTTTACCACAATTCTTCATTTGATTGGTAATCATCATTGCCTTATGAAAATATTCAACAATTTGTTTTTTTTCTTCATCTAGAACAATCTAATTTGTCTTCTTAATATTTGCAAATAACTTTTTTTTAAGTCTGTCATCACCAACATGATTTTTCACATATATTTTGTTCTCTATTTTTTTTATAGGAATTTGTTCATATTTTATAGATATTTATATTTGTTTGTCTTTCTTTGTTATTTTTAATTTTCTTAGGATTTTGACCTCTTTCTATTTCTTTTTACTATTTTTACTTTTAAAAAAAATAAAATTTTTACTATATAAAACATTTGCAATCAATTTTATTATGTTAAGCGAGAATATAATTTGTAAAATAATCACACGAAGTGAAATAAGATTTATGTGATCCTTAAAATTGACCTTAAAAAAGCCTATGAATAAATTGAATTGAGTTTTATCACGAAAGTTATTTATCGTTTAGATATTCCTCTTAATATTAAGAGTATTATCTACCTTTGCATTAAATTTCTCATATTCTCACAATAATCAAATACAAATCATGTGTTTTTGGTCTAGAGTCTTAAACAAAATTGCAAAAATTCATATTTTTTTCATACCAAAAACATTAGAGATAATAACATTACTTGTACTAGTGTGACTTTGTACTAGTGTGACTAAAACTTATATTGAGATTCTCAAATTACTCTTTTACTAAGTTATCGATATGCATATATCTTTAGATATTTTTCCCCACACATTAAATATTACACATAAAAAACACAATTCCAAGCTGTATATATAGGCCTCTAAACCCTAATAATTCCATGTTGCCACATTACCGAACTAAAAACCCTTCCTCTCTCAGCCTCTCATTTCCTCTCGTTCAACCCTTCCTCTCTCGCCTCTCATTTCCTCTCGTTCATAACCAAAATGGTGAAGAGAAGCAAGAGTGAGTAAATCAATTACTTAATCTCTTTCATCGTTATTGTTATCATTGTTTAATTGAATCCATTGATCTGGTTTTCATTTGCAGAGAGTAAGAGTAAGAGGGTTCCATTGAAGAAGAAGTACAAAATCCTGAAGAAAGTGAAAGAGCATAACAAGAAGAAAACCAAAGAGGCTAAGAAGCTTCTTCAAAGTGGTAAGAAGAAGGTTGAGAAGGATCCTGGTATTCCCAATGATTGGCCTTTTAAGGAACAAGAGCTCAAAGCACTTGAAGCTCGTAGAGAAAAGGCTATTCAGGAATTGGAACAAAAGAAAGCAGATCGGAAAGAAAGGGTATTGTTTTTTCTTTTCAATTTTGTTTAATTAGGTTTTGATATTAAGAAAAAAATAATTTGATGTTTTTTATTTCTTATGGTTTTTGATAAGTAATTGTATCAGAAAACAATGGGAAATCTTCAATTCTCTAGTTGAAGTCTACTATGAAGATTTGTTGTGATATAGCGTGGTTTGTGAAATATTGAAAAGAACAAAATAATGGGAAATCTTATCTGATAATGAATTTGTGAGATAGGCATGCTTGGTTTTCTAGTTGAAGTATTTTATGAGGATACTTAGTTTACGAACTTTAGATTTCACTACTGTATTAGACATTTGTGTTTCATTTTGTTTTTCCCTCTAATGAAACCCTTTAATGTCAAGGAGCTGTGTTTCTAATTCCCTCTTATACTAGTATACTTCAAAGATGTAGGAATATTTGTATTATGTGTTAAGCTTGATATAAGGTGATTTACAAAGTTAGAAATCCTTTCTAGTTTTGTATGCATTGTATGATTTCTATTTTCCTAATAATTTGAAACTTTACAATGCTCAACCCTTGTTTCAGGCTCGTAAAAGGAAGTTGGGCTTGCCGGAGGATGATGATAACTCTAAATCAGTTGAAACAGCTTCTCTAGAAAATGTTGCCACTGCTGCGAAGACTAAAGGTATTTTTATTTTACTTTTGTTGCAAATTTTGTTCCGGTCAAATAGTTTTGTCTTGCAGAATTACTTGTCTTATATTCATTATGTTTTTTTGTTTTTTAGTAGATAGTTCGGATAGGGCCTTTTACAAGGATTTGGTAAAGGTTATTGAAGCCTCTGATGTCATACTTGAGGTCCTTGATGCCAGAGATCCCTTAGGTACTCGCTGTGTTGACATAGAAAAGATGGTGATGAAAGCAGGACCTGAGAAACGACTTGTGTTGCTTTTGAATAAAATTGGTAACTTTCCTGCTCACCTTTTTATCCCCTTTTTCCTTTTAGGATTTTTTTTTCCATTGAGTACTAATTTGTGCTTTTAATTCAGATCTTGTTCCTCGAGAATCTGTCGAGAAGTGGCTTAAGTACCTTCGAGAAGAATTACCTACTGTCGCTTTCAAGTGCAGTACACAACAGCAACGATCAAACCTAGGGTGGAAATCTTCTAAAAAAGTCAAACCAAGTAATACTTTGCAATTGAGTGATTGTCTCGGAGCGGAGACACTTCTCAAACTATTGAAGAATTATTCAAGAAGTTACGAGGTAACAGAAGATCATTTTTACGTCCATTGTCATAAGCTTTATGTTCATAATTTAAAACGCCATTATGTTTGCAAGTGTTTTTTATAATATGGTTGAATTATGTATCGCATTTTCTTATTGTGATCAAGTAAATTTAGGAGTTAGTATAATTAAACTGATTTTTGCAATTTCTGAATAGAAGTATCAATCTCCAAATATATTTTATGAATTCATCTAGCTTCACTTCTAGTCTTATAATTCATGGTTCTTATCTATTTTGTCTTTGTCTTTCACAGATCAAGAAGTCAATCACTGTTGGTTTGGTTGGACTTCCCAATGTTGGTAAGAGTAGTCTTATTAACAGTTTAAAGAGATGCCATGTTGTCAATGTCGGTGCTACTCCTGGGTTAACAAGGTCAATGCAAGAGATTCATTTGGACAAAAATGTTAAGCTGCTGGATTGCCCTGGTGTTGTTATGCTGAAGTCTCAAGGAAATAATGCTACTATTGCATTAAAAAATTGTAAGAGAATCGAAAAGTTAGAGGATCCAATTGGCCCAGGTACTTCAAGTCATTTCCTTCCCCCATTATTTAATCTACACATTTAGTTCTTTATATTGGATTAATATTACTGGAAATGGCTGGTTGAAGCTTTATGTCCTGTGTATCACTTGTTTTATCACCTTTAAGTTTTAACTATTAAGACTATTTTCTATCTGGTTCGCTCTCCCTCTCCTTGTGCTTCCATGGATGCCTAAAACCACTAAGACATGACTTTATCTTCATTTTTTACTATGAGAGCTATCCTAGGTTTCTGCGTTATTAATAATATATTCCTAATCCTATCTTTACTTTCTAATTGTTAACTGTCATAATGCCAATTTATGTTATTTTTTAAGTTGAATGCTTGGCTGCATGTTTCTTTTTCTGGATGTAAATCAAAGTTTGGTTAATTGAAATCATTTGTTAAAATGTTTTGAAGCCTCCTTAGAAATTTAAATTTTGAAATCTTGACTTTTAGGCTCTATTATGAAGGCTAATCCTTTTTTCACTTTTCTGCGACAATGCAGTGAAAGAAATTCTCAAGCTCTGTCCTGCCAGGGTGCTGGTAGCTCTTTACAAGATTCCAAGTTTTGATTCAGTTGATGACTTCCTACAGATTGTGGCTACTGTTAGGGGCAAGCTCAAGAAGGGTGGAATAGTTGACATTGAATCTGCTGCAAGAATCGTACTTCATGATTGGAATGAAGGTATGCTTATACATAATGGAGTAAGCTAGATGAATTAAAACATGTTTCTTTTGAAGTTGAAAATTATGAAGAATTTGGTTTCTTGCCAAAAGTAAGAAAAATTTTTGATTGCACTGTTTCAGGTAAAATACCATATTATACTATGCCCCCAGTTAGTGAAGCAGAACCTTCAGAGGCCAAGATAGTTCCAGAGTTTTCTAAAGATTTTAACATTGATGAAGTCTACAACGGTGAAACTTCTTTTATTGGTACCCTTAAATCGACTATTGACTTAGATCCTGTTGAAGTTCCTTCAAGTTGCCCTCTCAACTTTGATGAGACAATGTTAGAGGTATGCTTTTGATGTTTCTGCTTCTGTTTTATTAAATATGTTGAAACTTGAAATACTGCTTTAAAAAAGGGCCTTGGAATCTTACACATTTATCTTACTGTCTGTTTGGGTTGGAGGGAAATGGACGAAGGTGTGATTATTTTAAATTGTTATTCGGTTTAAATTTTGTTATTTGGGAATTTCAAGACCCTTTTCATAGTAACATATTTTTAGTCTGTTTTTAATTAAAACATCTTACCGTCTTACAATTTTTTTTGTAGGATAATGAACATGTTACTTTGCCAAAACAAGATGAAGCTCCTGAGAAAGTGGCTGACAATGATGAGGATGAATCCATGGAATCTGATAAAGATGATGTTAGCAAGAACAAGGGTAAAACAGCAAGTAGTAAACAAAATGAGAAGTTATACACAGCAGATGGTATACTTAATCCAAAATTGAAGCGGGCAGAGAAGAAGAAAAAGAAGAAGGCTAACAAAGCCGGTTCATCTGATCCCATGGATGGTGATTATGACTTCAAAGTTGATTACTTCAAAAAAGACACAATGGATGTTGAAGGTGGCAGCGGTGATGACGGCAATGATCGTCATGATGAACAAGTTAACTCTGAGGTTCCCATGTCTGGCGTTGAGGTTGATGAACGATTAGGATAGACATGGTTTAAGGTTGCGCTTTGGAACATTGCCTTTGTTTTTCAATATCTTAAATTGTTGCATTAGTTGATACAGCTATTGTATATACAATTTTGGCAAGACAGGAACTATGATTTTCATTACAAAGAGGATTTGTTTTCATATATTTTTTCCAGGTTTGAAGCATGACTTGTTTATTTCTTGGGTGTTTGATAATTTAGGGGAGTGTTAAAAATGCTTAAGGCTAAGCACTGTTTAACAAATTACTCAATTTAAATTCTATTTATTGAAACAAATTGCGTTCACAATGGAATTTTATAATTCTATAATTTCCTGTCCAATTCAGTTTTGATATCCGTTGCGTGAAAATTCTTAAACTGATCGGAGGTTACTGCTGCACTCCGTATTACTGATGGAGCACTTGTGGTTGTTGACTGTGTGGAAGGTGTATGTGTCCAAACTGAAACTGTGCTTCGACAAGCCCTTGGAGAAAGGATCAGGCCTGTTCTTACCGTTAGTTAATAAGATGGACAGGTGCTTCCTTGAGCTTCAGGTTGATGGAGAGGAGGCGAGTTATTGAAAATGCTAATGTGATTATGGCTACATATGAAGATCCACTTCTCGGTGATGTTCAGGTGTATCCGGAGAAAGGAACAGTTTGCGAAAATGTATGCCTCAAAATTTGGTGTTGATGAGTCCAAGATGATGGAGAGGCTCTGGGGAGAAAATTTCTTTGACCCAGCCACAAAAAAATGGACCACCAAGAATACTGGTTCAGCCTTGCAACCGTGGGTTTGTTCAGTTCTGTTATGAGCCCTATTAAGCAGATCATTAACACTTGTATGAATGATCAGAAGGATAAGTTGTGGCCTATGCTTACAAAGCTAGGGGTCACCATGAAGTCCGATGAGAAGGACCTGATGGGTAAGCCATTGATGAAATGTGTCATGCAGACCTGGCTGCCAGCAAGTACTGCACTTCTAGAAATGATGATCTTCCATCTTCCATCACCATCCACGGCCCAGAGGTACCGTGTTGAGAATTTGTACGAGGGTCCCCTTGATGATCAATATGCAAATGCTATCCGAAACTGTGATCCCGATGGTCCTCTGATGCTTTATGTCTCAAAGATGATTCCAGCATCTGATAAAGGAAGGTTTTTTGCTTTTGGCCGTGTATTTGCCGGTAAGGTGTCAACAGGTTTGAAGGTCAGAATTATGGGACCAAATTATGTGCTTTTGGCTGTGTATTTGCCGGTAAGGTGTCAACAGGTTTGAAGGTCAGAATTATGGGACCAAATTATGTCCCTGGGAGAAGAAAGATCTATATGTGAAAAGTGTTCAAAGAACTGTCATTTGGATGGGAAAGAGACAGGAGACTGTTGAGGATGTGCCCTGTGGTAACACTGTTGCTTTGGTTGGTTTGGATCAATTTATCACGAAGAATGCTACATTGACAAATGAGAAGGAAGTTGATGCCCACCCTATCCGAGCTATGAAGTTTTCTGTCTCTCCTGTTGTGCGTGTTGCTGTTCAGTGCAAGGTTGCTTCAGATCTTCCTAAGCTAGTTGAGGGTCTCAAACGTTTGGCTAAGTCAGATCCTATGGTCCTATGGTTGTCTGTACTATTGAAGAGTCTGGAGAACACATTATTGCTGGTGCAGGAGAGCTTCATCTAGAGATCTGTTTGATGGACTTGCAGGATGATTTCATGGGTGGAGTTGAGATTGTTAAATCCGACCCTGTTGTGTCCTTCAGGGAGACTGTTCTAGATAGATCAGTCCGCACAGTGATGAGTAAACCACCCAACAAACACAACCGGTTGTACATATGATTTTTTATATTTAGATCGTGTTAGTAAATGAGTTTATAAAACAAAATATTGTATTTTACATTAAAAGTTGGTAATAATTATTTTAGGTTTCATCGCCATTTTAAGTTGTCGATTAATAACAAAATTTGTTATCGTAGAGAAGAAAATGTTAGGATTGATACATGAGAGTTTAGAATGAAGGTGGAGGAATCTTTTCACAAAACAATTGGATTGGAGTAATGTTGATTTTTGTTATATAATTTTATCTTGAAGGAAAATGTTATTGCGTTGATTTCTTATCTTAATGTTGGCTACTCAGTAAAATATGGTTATTAAATTCTTATTTTCAAAGGATAAATTGTCTCGAACGCAACACACAAGTTCATTTAGAACTAAGTTATGCAAATTAAAGTGTCTATGTTCGTATGGAAGTTGGTAAATAATAGAATCCCCGCTAAAAATAATTTGGAAAGATGTGGAATAATACTGCTAGGTTCGTTGGGATGTGCAAGGGTTGTGGAAGAGATGAGAATTCAAATTATCATCTATTTTTTGAGTGAGTTTTTTTGGACATATTTGAAGCAATGCACTGCAACCATCGAGGATCGTAAGTGTTCATCTGAATGACATTCATATTCATGCCCTTAAATTTTGTGGTTCCCATTCTTTTAGCATGAAGATTAGAAAATGATTTCAAGTCACATAGTTGACAAACACTAAAGTTATTTGAGAGGAAATAAGTGTGAGTATTTTTTACATTTAAGAAACAAGACCTTTACAATTGGTTGATAAGAAACAAGATCAGCTTTATAAGAGTTCATCACAAAGTTTTAGAGTTGTTGTTCACGGATCAAAAGTATGCACTTCTTTTCTTTAGGTTTTTTGTACTGTCAATTTTTTTTATCACCTCTCTTTTACATACATATAAACATGCTTTTACGATAGGAATTAATCTTGACCAACTACCATAAATGATAGTCAATATTAATTCTAAAGCAAAACCAATCTCAACCATTCATTTCTCAGTGGTCCATATTAGCTCCTCTATTCTCACATGCTCGCTTGATATGCTACTTGTTTATATGATATTTGGAGCACGTCCTTTAGAAATGGGGGTGGAAATGAGAAAAAGTTTGTTATGTAATTTATTTTATATTGAAGACAGTGTATTAGAAGTTAAGCAGAAGTGAAAATGAATTAAATTGATAGTTTGAGAGAGAATTCTCTGAATTCTCTCTGAACTTCATGCATGTGAATGAGTAACAACAATCAGTTGAAATTAGTTAAATTCTCCTAACTGGTAATTGTGTCACTTTATTAGAACTAACTGCCTATAAGAGTATAAGTCTAAAACAGAGTTTAAAAGGGCTGAATATAGCAGCTAGAACTTGCTGCATAAGCATGATAACTCTGCTACAGTATACAAATTACACTGTATTTCCACCTCAAACTCAAGGTGGTTGATCAAGTGCTAACCTATCAAATACCATGAGTCTGTCTCAAAGAGTAGTAAAATGTAGTGAGGAGAGGGGCTTGGTGAGAATGTCTACATTTGGATCAGAAGCAGGGATATGATGGACTATGACATTCTTATCAAGTACTTTCTCTTGCTCAAAGATGCTGAGATCCATATGTTTGGTCCTAACATGAAGCACTGGATTGTGTAATAGGGATGCATTACTTAAGTTGTCACATTAAGTGATAGGAGTTTGGAAATTGACTTCAAGCACAGTAATCAAGGACTGCACCCGCAATTTCTGCAAGCAGTGCTAACAGTGCTTTTGTGTTCTGCTTCAATAATGATTCCAGTTACTATTGTTTGCTTTTAGGACCACCAAGATATTAAGTTTGGTCTAATTGGGTGTTTGGAAATGCAACCATTCATCTCTCACTGCGGGGTATAGCTCACTTCTCCAAGGAGTAGCTTCGTGCTCACTGCACGGTACTACCGCGAAAATGGTGATTTCCAAATACAATATACGATAGATGCATGATCCAGATGTGGACTTCAGTCATAAGGATCTCACCCTCAATTTGTGTCAGTTCAGAAAAGGCAATATATGGAAGCACTTCAAGTATAGTTTCTAGATGATTTTGGTGGGATACCGGTCTCCAACTAACCCAAGAGTGTCAATGATAGCCATGATCTTCTAAACCATATCGCAACAGCATGTGAAGAGCATTGAAGGCTGTTTCCATTTATAATATTCAGGGCTAATGTTTCCAAGGCCGCGACTGCTTCAGCCAACAATGGAGGAATTGAATGACTAACATCTATGCCAGCTGTCACACTGTTATTAGTTGATGTTATATCAGTTCCTTGAAATCAAGGAGGCATTTACTGATTTCAAGGAACTGATATAACAGAAACTAATAACTGTATGCCAGCTGGCACAGGCACAAGATGCCATGCCTAATTAGATTTATCTCTAACAAACATAATTCTTTAGTATGTAATCTCTGAATCTCTGATGACACCTTCGTCTGTTTCTTCTGCCGGAGAAAAGTTTCTCATCAAGTTTGATAGTGACTTGGCTTCAAAATGGTATGGAATCTTAGTTAATAATTCGATACTTTAAGGAAGCAATATAATTGACGGTGAAAGTCACTGGTGTTGGATAAAAAGGATGCTTCATTGCCATATTTTATGTAAGCAGAAGAGAAAATGAAGGAAAATATTGGAAACTGAAAGAATATTTTTGTTTTCCAAATCTGAAGAGCCGTATCTAAATTGCATGTATGTGAATGGGTTACAAAAGTTCTACTTATAGAGGACTAGTCAGTTTGAATTAGTTAAACTGAACTAAGAGTGATAAGGTGACTTGGTTTGGGAGGGATATAATGGTTGGAGTCATTTGGAGGTCATAGTCATAGGTTCAAATCCCTCCACCAACAAAATAACAACTAATCATGTTAACCAAGTGTTTTAGGTTTTAAGGGACTAACTAAGCTGATTAGAGTTCAAGTAAACCATGCATATGTTGTGAATAATTAACTAGGCAGTTTGCAGTTAACCAGATGTTATGAACTCAGTTCAAGTGAACCAGGTGTGTATTGAACCAGGCGTATACAAGTTATGAACTAGGTGTATACAAGTTCTGATATCAACCAGGCATGCATGCAACTAGGCATATGAAAGCTCTGATAAATCATGCTCTATGGCGAGGCTGATGACCAGACTTTCTGACACTCAAGAAAGGCCGTTTCTGAAATGAAATACTTCAGTACCCAAGCTTTTGCATTTTGGGAAGTTACTACATCCATAGTAACTAGACTTCTGTCTTATGAGAAGTTATTTCTTTCATGTTGATTGATATTTTTATGTGTTAAGATTATTTTAAGTCTTAAATTAAGGGGGAGCTTGCAAACCTAACTCTGATATTCTAATCTGAAAAATAATTGTTAACAGTATAAAATTCAGGGGGAGCTTACAAACCTCACTCTGATATTTTAATGTGATTAAACCAAGTAAAAATTATTCATCAAAATACACGGGTTTGTCATCATCAAAAATGGGGAGATTGTAAGAGCAAGATTTGGTTATGCATTTGGTCTTTAGTTTTGATGATAACAATGCATTGTTTCTTAGAGAATGATTTTGTACCCTAATGACTTTTGTCTAGTGTGTAGATTTTGCTAACAGGTTCTGACTCTGAAGAATTGACGTGTGACTTCATCATATTCTGGACTCAACATACCCTGACTCTGAAGAGATACAAAATGCTTTACAAGATGCCATTAAGTTCTAGAATGCGCTTAGACAATGATTCTGATGAACATTTGTTCTACATATTCTGACCATGACTCTGATTGAAGAGCCTATGAAAGATTTTCAAGCCTTCAAGATTCTGCGCTCTCAAGTTCTGAAGACTCTGAAGAACAAGACCCGAATACTTTGAAGACCAGATTCTGAGGAACCGTGTCAAGACTCTGAAGATCGAGGTTATAAAAATTCTCTCAACTAATCTCTTGATACTTCTAAACATTCTTCAACATCATTTATTTAGAAGTCTCTGAAGATTAGAAGATAATATCAAAAGGTTTTGTGTCAGAAAAATAATACATAATATAAGATCACCATTCTCTCTACTATGTTGATTTTGTGGGTTAAGAACAATACTATTATACCATTTTGCCTTCCAATGTACAAACCGTTATACAAAGAGACAGTTGCATTTTGTTATTCAAATTCTACCCCTAATGGATGTTTTAACTGCTGATATAAAGAAGACTTGAAAGATTGGACAAATGGCTAATTCACGTGAACATACATTACGCTATTGTTGAATTTGATATTATTTGTGTATAGTTTTTGTGAACACACATAGAGATTTTGTTTGTTATTGTGTGAGAAATTTATTGTACTTAACTTGTGTTAATCTATTTTCTTAGAAGCAATCTTGTAAACACATTCTTGTAAATCTCATTTGTTTGAATGTATTTCTTGAGTGACTAAGTTTTAGTCAGATAGACTTAAGAAGACAAAGGCGGGTTGTCTTTGTGGTGTCTATAATCAGTTTCAATTATAGTAGATTAAGTCCTTATTGAGAAGGCAAAATCACCTTGGCGGATGGACTGGAGGTAGTTTTGTTAACTGCGAACCAGAATAAAAATAACAATGTTATTTTTCTTGTTCGTGTTATTGTTTGATTGCGTTGGTTTTCAAAAAGTTTTATTTTTTAGAAACCCAATTCAAACCCCACTTTCTTGTGTTTCTTGCCACCTTCAAAAGTGAGTCTCTCAAGCAAGGGTTGGAATCTTTAGTCCATGGGAATAGCTTGAGCGACCAGGTGAAAGTTTCCAAGACCCATGTTTCACGCACACGTCAAACTTCTTTAATGGAGAAAAATGTGAACTCAAAGAAGTCTTTACCTAGATAAATAACACCCAATTTCCCAAAATATACCCAATTGGTATCTAACTTGTGTAACCTTACCACTAAGAGAGGTGTTGAGCCTTTTGACCATAGGGTCCTTCCATGAAAGTTATGTTTGCAAGCATATAAACTTGCCAAGTATTATTCTCCTAGGATAGTGATTGAGATACAATCACCTTAAGATAAGTCCTGGACAAATGATTTTGTTTTTGAAACGATAATAGAATAGTTTTGATCAATGGATGGATGTTGTTGATTGGGTGCAAGGCATGGCTAAAGGACACAAGAGGATTTTGATCAGGGTCGTTCACAAGGCCCAAAGCAAAAGGGCCAAGAACACGACAAAGAGAATAAAGCACATGAAGCATAGGATCCCTCATTCACCTAAAAACAAACAATTGTGCCTTTTAGACATGTTTGCCACCGTCTGATTAGATCCAACCGTTATCCACCCAACACGTCACGCTCATGCAGACAGTTTGAACGCACCCATTGTATAAGATAGAAAGCGTGTCATTCTCAAGTATTCAAATCTTTTCTCATTCTCGCATCACTTTTCATGCTCTCACTGACTTGAATGTTTTAGTGTTTATCTTGCAAGTAAACCCCTTTATCGCATTAAAAACATGTTCCGATGTGCCAAAATCTTATTTCAATGTTCATAGAACAACTCTAATTCCATAATAAAACAAATTCCATATTAACCAACTATAATGAAAGGATAAATATGATGATGAACAATGGTAGGACGAGGTCATCCTCTTCTTTTAGTTCTCTTTCATATTTTGATATTTATGAAGTCAAATTGAATAAAATTGAATTCATTTGACTCGACTGTTTTTCTGCCCTAATAGAAAGATTTGAACATTTAAATTTATCTTTAGAGATTTTAGTAAGAAAAATTAGTAAAAAATTTATGAAAAAAAATTGATTTGATTTTTTCTTTATTAATAATAGACCTCATGGCAATAAATAAACTTTAAAGTAAACATCGTTATTATGGCTAGTAAGAATGGATCATCTTATTTTCCCCATTTCATCGCACTTTCAATGGCCAATAATGGAATTTATGGTTGCTCGGATCACTCCATAAAAACCACTTCGTCTGTTGTTACCACTTCCCCTCCCCTCCATTCCCTCGAGATATATATTACGCCTGCCAACTGTTTGATAAAATGCCTTAGCCAGATATCGAACTTTGCGACGCAAGTAACTGCTACAAAGCTAGTAAACTTCTCATTCAAGCCATTTCTCTTCTCTCCGTTTTCAACCAAAAACTTGTCAACACATCAATGAGCAAGTTCATCAGCTTTGAAGAAGGATGGGAGACTTTGCACAAGGGTATCACCAAGCTCCACAAATCTCTAGAAGGATTGGAGCCTAGCTTCACTTCCGAGGAATTCATCAATCTATATATGTACCTATCAATCCCTCAGAATAACAATGACATGTTTTTTTTTCTTGATGTTTACATTTTCAAGAATCTGTATTCAAGAGCTATGCTATGATGATGTTAAATTAGAATCTGAACTATTTTTCCACTTAAATTGTAATGCAGGACCATGTACGAAATGTGCACCCAAAAGCCTCAGCCTCGTCAATCTCGTAACTTTGCCCGAGAACTATACGACAAGTACCGCGAAACATGTGAAGAGTACATCATATCAAATGTGAGTAACACATATCATTTGGTTATCATATCAAATTCATGAACCATACTATTAAGTTCAGTAAACTTGTAACCTGCTATGGAACACAGACACATAATTTGAATAAATAAATTTGACGGATACTAGACGTTCCTTCAATGTGAAATGTCGGCGGTGCTACATAGAGAACTTGCATTGTGAATCTGAATCATATGATAAGCTAAAGTTTTCCCTTTCAATTACAGTCTCATACAGTTTTAAAGCGGGTACTGTTTATGAATTATGTATAGTAAAGAAAATTGAAAGCTATTATGTCCAATATACTATTCTTTTTGAAGAATATATGAATTTCAGTGTCTAATTTCTAATACTAAGCCTTAGTAGTTTTCTTACTTACATGTATCAACCATTTGAATTAGATAAACATGGAAGGTCAAGGACGACAGTGTAGGTATTATGTTAACATGATTAAAATTAATACAATTTTCTTTATTAATAGGTTCTGCCATTTTTGCAAGAAAAGAAAGATGATATTTTGTTGAGAGAGTTGCTCAAAAAATGGTCAAATTACAAAGTTATGACCGGCCGCCTCAAATGTATTTTTCAATATATTGACAGATCAGAAATTCGAAGATATACGCTCCATTCTCTTGAAAAAACCAACTTCTTATGTTTTAACCACCTGGTTAGTTGAATGGATGGTTTTCTAATTTATTTATCTTGCATTTTGCCTTTCCCCCCTTTTTTTAACTCTGGGCTTACTTCATTTTAATTGTCTCAGGTATATGAAAAGATGAATAAAGAAATAATGGATGCTATATTTTCTGTGGTATCCTCTATTCACTATGTTCAAAAAGTGAATAGCAAAATGTTGACAATTATTGTTGAATACTGCAAGAAGCATGGAAACTATTATGAACTAAACGGAAGCTACAATGAACTGATGGAAGCGGATGCTAAATTTGTCGAAGTTGATCCTCAAACCCTGCTTGATCTTACAACATCTGCATGCTACATGAAAATTGAGAGCTTGGAGAAGCTGACGTCGAGCAAAGTAGATGAGTTGATAAAAGGAAAGACACCAGAGGAAATTGCCCAGATCTTTGGAGATGACTCAAACTCCAAATTATTTGAAAAATTACATGAAGAGAATGTACAACGAGTAAAGGCTTTAGAGTTTTAGTTCAAACTACACCTTGAACTCATTCATGTTTGGTTTACCATTTAATCAGTACTACATTGGATCTGAAACATAACTACTAAATGGCAACTGGTGGTAGGGATTAAGATCCTTTAAAAACCTATAAATAGTTGTTACCTGTTTTATTGAACATTGACCACTACTAAGCTTATCTATAAAATGATGAAACACTAACACAAATTGAATGCAGAGGAATTATAAAAACACGGTTGTTTTTAAAAAAAAAACTAAATTGGAATCAAGAACTGAGTGATTTTTAGTGGTTTAAAGTGGTTTGATGATGAAATTGAATGAAATCGAGTGTGTATTATGAAATGATAGTGGAAGAAATCAATCAATATTTAATTATCAAAATTAATTTATTAAAATTCGGTTAAATCGATTAATTAAGATAATTAAAATTAATTATCAAAATTATTTAATTAGATCAAATAATCAGGTTAATTAAAATTAATTAATCCAAATTAACAAACTAAAAAAAATTTAATTAATTAAATAATTTGATTAGAGTGAAAATGGCATAAATAAGAGATGTTGATTTAAAAAAAACGATAATGTGCTCAAAATCGATTTGCACGAAATAACAACATGATTAATGTCATTCGTGATATCATAACACGGTGAAAGTATTCTTTTTGATGTATTGAATTTTTGGTGGTGTATCGGCATAAAATTTCCGAATCCACGGATCGAAATTCGATTTATCGTAATGAAAATAAAACAACAACACCAACTCATAATTATTCACATCATTTACAAGTCATGTATGAAATATAAGAAGTGTCAAATGGTATATGGGCCCAATGTAAAGAGAAACAAACGAACACCTAAACTATATTCATATAATTATAAAAATGGATTTAAAAATATAAAGCAAAAGAGGATAAACTAAATAAGTCTTTCCTTTAATCATGGTGAGATTAGGAAATAAAAACTAACTGCAACATGGTTAGATGAAACCACTACCCGAACAATTCATTACTAAAAAACAAGTTATTATCATGATTACTAATAAAGAAAAATAACTTATTAATAAAAAAGAAATAAAAACAGAGAAAAAAAATTACTATTAAAACATAATAGATAAAAAAAAATAGGAAAAGCTTTACCATCTAAAATTCATGTGCCTAGACAAAAAAAAGAGTGGCAGGTGGCATGTAAAGGAAAAGTGAACTTGATTATTCACATTGCTGCTTCTACTTGTAGATTTATGTTTTGATTCACATATCAGTTTCCACCAGCTGAATATTATCTTTTAAGTATCTGTCCACTTCATTACAAATTGGCCTGAACAAATTATTTTCCATAACATTTCTAGGATAAATTGATTTGGATTAGGATTTTTCCTGGCAGCATTCAGATCAGTTGAACATCGACTCTAGCTTGTGTTGTCACTAAAACTCGGCGGAAAAGACGATTTAAGGTTGATGGACAAGGTGGGGTTACCGACACAGTTGCGAAGATTTTCCACATTGTTTAGTTGCGGTGGTTCAATTGTGAATGTTTATGTTGAGCGTTACTTGGCTGTATAAACAAACTCCGGTGACAGGTTAACGGTGCTTTGTGGTTACTGGAAAACTGATGGTGTAGCCCGTCGTGTAAGGTTGTATGGTGCAGTTGTGACGGCGGTGGGAGCTCGTCGGATGAGGAGGTTGTTTATAGTGGTGATGGATTTTCGGTAATAATGGAGGTTATCCGATTGTCGGTGAAGGTTTTTGGAGGAAGAGAAAGGATTGCTGGTGCAAAGGTAGAATGAAAGATGAATATTCTATTAAGAATGACGGCTACAAAACATGATAAAAGTTACAATGATTGTCACCCTATTTATAAGCTAAAACTAGGGTTACTAGAATAGGATAAAATACTAAAATACCCTCTAACAAACTTAGGGGCTAAGAAAATAATATAATTAATAAATATGAATTACTTCTAATACCATCCCTTAATTCATATTCCATCAAAGCTTGTAACACCAATTCCATCCCTTAATCTGAGGAATTGATCAGTCTTGATAGCTTTCGTCAGAACATCTGCCAACTGTTTCTGAGTGCTGCAGTGTACAACTTCTAACACTCCCCTCTGAACTTGATGTCTCAGAAAATGATACTTGGTCTCAATGTGCTTGCTTCTCCCATGCAACACTGGGTTTCTGGCAAGATTGATTGCAGACTTGTTGTCAATCATCAGCTTCAGAGGTTTGTTTACTTTAATCTTCAGATCCTGCAATAGATTCAGAATCCACACAGCTTGGCATGCAGTAACAGCACCTGCAATGTATTCAGCTTCACAAGTTGACAACGCCACAACAGGTTGCTTCTTGGAACACCAAGAAATGGGACCTCCCAGAAATTTGAATAAGTACCCAGACGTACTTCTTCTGTCAACTCTGTCTCCACACCAATCAGAATCTGAATAACTCAGAAGTTCTGACTCATCCTTTCTTCCAGAAGGAAATAATACTCCATACTTCAGAGTTCCCTTGATATACCTCATAATCCTGACTGCAGCTTGGTAATGGGACCACTTAGGTTTACTCATGAACCTACTAACCATCCCAACTGAATAGCAAATATCAGGTCTGGTATTGCACAAATACCTCAGAGAACCAACCAACTGTTTGAAGGTTGTAGCGTCCACATCCTTTCCATCAGAGTCAGAATCCAGTTTCTGATTTGTATCAGAAGGTGTGACAGCAATCTTACAATTCTTCAGTTCAAATCTTTTCAGAAGTTCTAATTCATACTTGAGCTGATGCAAAATAATACCTTTCTCAGAGTATCTGAATTCCATCCCTAGAAAGTATGTCATTTTGCCTAGATCAGTCATTTCGAATTCATTCATCAGAACTTTCTTGAACTTGGCTATCTCCTGTTCAGAACTTCCAGTCAGCAGTATATCATCAACATATAAACATACCAGAGTCATATTTCCTTCAGAAGTATGCTGAACATAGACACCGTACTCCATCTCACATTTCTGAAAGCCTTGCTTCTTGAAAAATGAATCAATCTTCTGATTCCAAGCTCTGGGCGCTTGTTTCAATCCATATAGAGCTTTGTATAATCTGTACACCATCCCTTCCTGATTCTTTTTCACAAATCCAGGAGGTTGTGACACGTAAACTTCTTCTTCTAATGGACCGTTCAGAAATGCAGATTTTACATCTAAATGCATCAGAGGCCAATTCCTGTTAGCAACTATTGCAATCACCATTCTGATTGTTTCATGTCTTGCTACAGGTGCAAACACTTCAGAATAATCCAACCCAGGTTTCTGTAGAAATCCTCTGGCTACCAACCTTGCTTTATGTTTGCCAATTGAACCATCTGGCTTTAACTTCTGCTTGAAAACCCATCTGACGCTGATGGCTTTCTTGTCTTTTGGAAGTTCTGTCAGCTTCCAAGTCTTGTTTCTCTCTATAGCATCAAGTTCTTCTTTCATGGCCTTCAGCCAGAGCTTCTGCTTAAGAGCCTCTTCTGTACTTATGGGTTCAGAGTCTACTAACATGGCACACTGAATAACTTCTCCTTCAGAGTCTACTTCAGTGTCTTGCAGCATGTCAAATTCTGCATATCTTCTGGGGATGTTTCTGATTCTTTGTGGTCTCTGAACTTGTTCAGAGTCTTGAGCTTCAGAGTTTCTAGCTTCAGATGGTTGACTTCCTCCAGAGCTTTGACCATCTTCAGGGGCTGGCATATTTCCAGAGTCTGAATTGCCACCAGAATCTGGATTACCATCAGAGTCTGGGTCATCAGAGTCACCTTCATCTTCTGAGTCTTCTCCAGAGTCAGAATCACTATCAGAATCAGAATCAATGTCAGAGTCTACTTCAACTTCAGAAATTCTTAACTCTGACCTTTCTTCAGAAGTTCTAACATCAGAATCAGATTGAGACTTATCCCAATTCCAAACTTCTGATTCCTTCACAATCACATCTCTGCTGAATTCAATTTTATTGGTTTCTGGACAATAGAGCTTGTATGCACCTGTACTGTGGTACCCTATCAGAATCATCACTTTGCTTCTATCATCCAGCTTCTGTCTTCTGGCTTCTGGAACATGTTTATAGCAAACAGAACCAAACACCTTCAGATGACTAACACTTTGCTTATCTCCAGTCCACTTCTGTATTGGAACTATTTCCTTCAACTTCTTCGTAGGACATCGGTTGAGTACATACGTTGCAGTGGCAACAACTTCTCCCCAGAGCTTCTGAGGAAGCTTCTTCTCCTTTAGCATGCTTCTCACCATATCAAGCAAAATGCGGTTTCTTCTTTCAGCAAGACCATTGTGTTGAGGGGTATAAGGAGCAGTAACCTCATGCTCAATTCCATTCTCCTCACAGAACTTCTGGAACTCTTTGGAGTTATACTCACCTCCACCGTCAGTTCTAAGAATCTTCAACTTCTGACCACTCTGATTCTCAGCCTTCATTCTGAACTTCTTGAATTCATCAAACACCTCGTGTTTAAACTTAATAAGGGATACCCATGTCATTCTTGTGAATTCATCAACAAATAACACAAAGTATTTATTCCCTCCAATCGATGCTACTGGAAATGGACCACACACATCAGAATGTACAACTCCCAAGGCATGTTTTGCTCTTGGAGCAGTTTCTGACGCAAATGGCAATCGTGGTTGTTTTCCTTCCATGCAAACTTTGCATGACTTTTTAGGCTTCTTAATTGCAGGAATTCCATGTACCAACTTCTTTGAATTCAGATGTTTTAAGCTTCTGAAATTCAAATGACCAAATCTTCTGTGCCACAGCTCACTCTCCTTCTCAGCACTTGTTGCACTAAGACATTCTGAGTCTGCAGTTCTGACATTCACCTTGAATGTTCTATTCCTTCCCTGTTCTGACTCTATAATCAACTTCTGATTGCAGTCATACAACTTCAGAAGATTGTCCTTCATGGTAACTGAAAAACCTTTCTCAATTAATTGTCCCACACTCATCAGATTGCTTCTGATGCCAGGTACATACCACACGTTCTGAATCAATGCTGTTTTCCCATTGTTCAGAATCACTCTGACATTTCCCATACCTTCTGCATTAAGATATTTGTCATCAGCACATCTGATCTTTGTCCTCTTTTCAGAGTCAAAATCAACCAACCATTTCTTGTTTCCAGTAAGATGATTTGAACAGCCAGTGTCCATATACCACCAGTCTATCAGATCCATATCACCAGATTCAGAGGCCATCAATAGCACAGATTCGTCATCAGAACTTCTGGCTATATTTGCTTCTTCTGATTTTCTCTCCTTGTTTGACCAACAGTCTCTAGCAAAGTGACCAAACTTCTTACAGCAGTAACATTGGATTTTCTTCTTGTCATACTTCTCTTTTCCCTTCTGAGCATTCTTTTGTCTATCAGAGGTTGAGCTTTCTGACTTCTGACCACCATCAGATCTTCTCCTGGCTTCTGACTGCTTCTGTTACCTCCTATCAGAAGTTGCTTTCAGAGCCTGCTGCTCTACTTCCCTTTCAGAAGTTCTCTCAGTCAAACGCAACTCTTGCGCTTCTAGACTGCTCTGTAGCTCTTCAATTCTCATGGTGCTCAGATCTTTGGAATGTTCTATTGCTACCATAATGTAATCAAATTGACAGGTAAGGGATCTCAATACCTTCTCCATGATTGTTTCTTCAGAAAGAGTTTCTCCACACGCTTTCATCTCATTAGTGATTAGAATCACTCTGGAGATGTATTCAGAAACTTTCTCATTATTCTTCATGTTGAGATTCTCATATTGCTTTCTCAAGGACTGAAGCTTCACCTTCTTCACTGATGCGTCACCACCATAACATCTAACCAGTGTGTCCCACGCATCCTTTGCTGTCGTTGAATCTGCAATCTTCTCAAACACATTTACATCAACACATTGATGAATGAAGAACAATGCTTTCTGATCCTTCTTCCTTACTTCCTTCTGCGTGTTTTTCTGTTCATCCGTTGCATCTGCTGCTACCGGAACATAACCATCAGTGACAAGATCTAGAACATCTTGAGCACCGAACAGTACACGCATTTGGATCATCCAACGATTCCAGTTTTTACCGTCAAATACTGGAAGTTTGGTGTTCATGTTGCCGTTTCCGTTCATCTTTCTACCTTGCACAGTACACTCAGATTTCTCACACAGTGTTTCCCAACCCACAGAATTAAAATTCTGATCAGATTTTGTTCAAGATTCAACACGAATCTAAGAATCAAAATCAAACGCACAAGACCTCACGTTCACTCGTGTTTCCCGTGTTTCCCAATGAATCCGAACCGGAGCTCTAGATACCAATTGTTGGTGCAAAGGTAGAATGAAAGATGAATATTCTATTAAGAATGACGGCTACAAAACATGATAAAAGTTACAATGATTGTCACCCTATTTATAAGCTAAAACTAGGGTTACTAGAATAGGATAAAATACTAAAATACCCTCTAACAAACTTAGGGGCTAAGAAAATAATATAATTAATAAATATGAATTACTTCTAATAAGGATGTGGGTGGTGGTGTTCGAGAGATTCGCGGCGGCGATTTTTAGATCCGGTGGTGGGCCTGTTATTATGTTTGGTTATTTGCTCCGACGGGTGGTTTTAACGGTTCGGAGGGAGTATCGAAGGTGACTGTAAGTATAATTTAAATGGAGGTAGGCGGTGGCTGTGTTCGTGGTTGGTGAGTGAAGAAGGAGAAAAGGCCTTGTGGGAAATTGTTGCGGTGAGGAAGAAAGCTGTACATCTTTTTCCTTTTTCTCCTTTTTTTATCCTTTCCCTTTTCTTTCTTTGAGAGTGAGTTGTTTCCTTTTTTTTATATCCATCTTACCGTTGGAAAAAATAAATATATGTGACTTGTCCTTTTTCTTATTTTTAATTTCCTTTTTGCTTTTTGGGTCAGAGAGACGTTGGAGTGGGTAGAGGTCCTTGTGTGATGTAGCTGTCCACCACTCAATAATTATTATTTTTTATTTATTAATTACTCACTATTAAATTCTAAATTTTGATTGGATAAACTAGGATAAGTGTGAATTGCTCAACATAGACCATTGATTAATTCGAATTGATGGTTTGGATTGAATCAAAGAAGCACACCAAGAAACACACACTATT
This sequence comes from Lathyrus oleraceus, assembly GCF_024323335.1. Lineage (NCBI taxonomy): Eukaryota > Viridiplantae > Streptophyta > Magnoliopsida > Fabales > Fabaceae > Lathyrus > Lathyrus oleraceus. The sequence continues at coordinate 636,358,382 of NC_066583.1, forward strand.
TAAATAAATCAAAATGCATATAATGCCCTTTTTAGATGACTTAATCGATTTAAGACAGTTTTAATCAATTGAATCAAATAAAATTCACAACTTTTTAAATAATCATGATAAAAATTAAAATAATAACATGGAAAATTTTATTTATTCAATCTGACTGTTTTGACGAAATAACAAAATTAAAACGACTAAAAATGAATAAAAATCGGGCAAAAATTTGCTCGAAAAATTAAATCAGACACACTAAAAGGATCAACACAGAATATACTTATTGAAAAAATACAGCGTTTCTTCAAATTCTGACTGAATCAACCATCATCACAACCATTACACCACCAACCTTAAATAGTCATACGACTTATGTGAAGGTGAGAAAAACAAGAAAGGGGGGGTTTGAATTGTTTGAAAAATAAGCGCTTTTCAAAAATGAAAATCACACAATGATTTTATACTGGTTCGCTTATAACACAAAGCTACTCCAGTCCACCCGGCCAAGGTGATTTCGCCTTCAACAAGGACTTAATTCACTAATCTTGAAAGATTACAAACAACACTTAAGAGAGAAGAAAATCTCTTAGTCTTCTCAAGTCTACAGACTACACAGAGTCACTTGAGGAAATCAAACAAATAAAAGATACAAGATATGTAATCTAAAGTGCTTCTAAGAAAGCAAGTATTACAAACTTAAGAACAGATTTTTCACTTAATAAGCAAAAGCTTAGTGAAATTCTTTGAGAGCAAAGATGATTTTCTTGAGCGTGAAATAATTCAGTATAGCTTTGGCTAGTTGATTTTCTTGTTACTGAATGTTGATTGCATCTCTATTTATATAAGAGTTGGAGTAGAGTAGAATCTGGTGGATATTAAACTGAGTTTACTCCATCACTTAAATAGCTTCTGCAGTTTAACTTTTCATCTTTGAAGTGACTACTTACCACAAGTAGTATCTTTTCTCTTGGAAGTGGAGATTAACGTCTCTTTCTTAATAAGGAAATCCAATTGAAAATCTTTACTTGTCTTCAACGTTACTCTTTCATGATTAGCAAATCCATAATCAGAGTATTTGTGTTTCTGGAGAAACTAGGAATCTTGCTTCTGATGTTGATCTAAATAGATTCTTCAGAGGGCGTTGTTCAGAGTCAGAGCTTCTAGACTTTACTTCATGTTCAGATGCTTCTGAAACTTTGTAGTTTTGTCCAGAGTCAGACTTTCTTGAACGAGATTCCACTTCAGATGCTTCTGATACTTGAGAATTTGTATCTGATCTTGTTGTGCATCTGATGACATCATCAGATTTATTACTTCTTTCTTTAGAACCCTGCACACTTAGAAACTTTTCGTTAGGGTGCCATTTTTGGTTTCATCCTTTGTTATCATCAAAATCAAGGAATCTGTTGTAGAACAATTTTTGTTCTTACATTATGAAACTACTCTCACTATCCCAAACCTTTGGATACATAAAATCATCCCTTAGACTTTGATTTTTCCACACCCACTTCTATAACCCTAACCATTCCAGAAGCGAATGTCTTTCCAGAAGACACACCCACTCCACCAACTCCACCACACCAACCTCTCATTGATGAACCTGTTATTGATGAATTCATGGAACGAGTCAGAAACAATGGACCATCTACCCCTGATTCTTCTGACCAAATCATTGACATTTCTTCTGATAACGAAATTCAACCTGAACCTAACCCAAATCTTGAGGAAGTTGATGATTTAGTCAGATAGATCGAACCCGATGTTGAAGTTATTGTAGTCCCAGACAGAAACCCTTGTCTTTATTCTGGTCAAACTTCTGTTCAAACCAACATTCGTCCTACTCCTTTGGAGGATTTGTTTCAACAGTTTGAAATGTGGTTGTTGCCAGACTAGACACTCTCATAGAAGTTTGCACTTCTAACGCAAACTTTTCTGAAGTGCATGCTCTGACAAACAACTCCAGAAGTTGGATAAATGTCAACTCTTAAGAGTTGGAATTCTTGTTCCTAAAGGAATCTAAAAGGAGCTTCCATGCTAGACTCTCTGGTATTGTTGAACCTCTTCTGCTTTAGAAGTTTCCTCTAACGCTTCTTCTTCCTTCTCTAGAAGTGATCCCCCCTTCTTCACCTGATCAGATTGTTTGGTTGCTTCTGAGATGACTCTTGAAGCTGAAAGTGTTTATGGGATTAAGAAGACCGTGGTTTCTGAGGAAATCATTATGAAGACTTTGGAAGACCTAAAGACTTAGAATTTTATGGTAAGAGAAAAGCTGAACAACACATAAGAGATGTTCAGGCATCAAGATGAGAAGACAACAAGGATTGAAGAGATGCTTGGAGCTATCTTATCAAGACTGTCACCCCCTCCTTAAACCATTGTGTTTTCTTAGTATTTTTCATTTTTGTACCTATTGACTCTTATTCTCAATGAAATGAAATTTTTTTTGGTTTACTTTGTCTTTATTTCTTTTTGAATGATGACAAAAAGGGAGAACAATGATTGATTTTGACATACCTAACTCCAATTCTGAAACCCAAACATGTCTTTAACATTACTTCTGACATTGGTAACTTTTTTTGGAAACTTTGAATAAGTTAATCATGTTAACCAAGTCTTTTAGGTTTTAAGGGACTAACTAAGCTGATTAGAGTTCAAGTAAACCATGCATATGTTGTGAATAATTAACTAGGCAGTTTGCAGTTAACCAGATGTTATGAACTCAGTTCAAGTGAACCAGGTGTGTATTGAACCAGGCGTATACAAGTTCTGAACTAGGTGTATACAAGTTCTGATATCAACCAGGCATGCATGTAACTAGGCATATGAAATCTCTGATAAATCATGCTCTATGGCGAGGCTAATGACCAGACTTTCTGACACTCAAGAAAGGACGTTTCTGAAATGAAATACTTCAGTACCCAAGCTTTTGCATTTTGGGAAGTTACTACATCCATAGTAACTAGACTTCTGTCTTATGAGAAGTTATTTCTTTCATGTTGATTGATATTTTTATGTGTTAAGATTATTTTAAGTCTTAAATTAAGGGGGAGCTTGCAAACCTAACTCTGATATTCTAATCTGAAAAATAATTGTTAACAGTATAAAATTCAGGGGGAGCTTACAAACCTCACTCTGATATTTTAATGTGATTAAACCAAGTAAAAATTGTTCATCAAAATACACGGGTTTGTCATCATCAAAAATGGGGAGATTGTAAGAGCAAGATTTGGTTATGCATTTGGCCTTTAGTTTTGATGATAACAATGCATTGTTTCTTAGAGAATGATTTTGTACCCTAATGACTTTTGTCTAGTGTGTAGATTTTGCTAACAGGTTCTGACTCTGAAGAATTGACGTGTGACTTCATCATATTCTGGACTCAACATACCCTGACTCTGAAGAGATACAAAATGCTTTACAAGATGCCGTTAAGTTCTAGAATGCGCTTAGACAATGATTCTGATGAACATTTGTTATACATATTCTGACCGTGACTCTGATTGAAGAGCCTAGGAAAGATTTTCAAGCCTTTAAGATTCTGCGCTCTCAAGTTCTGAAGACTCTGAAGAACAAGACCCGAATACTTTGAAGACCAGGTTCTGAGGAACCGTGTCAAGACTCTGAAGATCGAGGTTATAAAAATTCTCTCAACTAATCTCTTGATACTTTTAAACATTCTTCAACATCATTTATTTAGAAGTCTCTGAAGATTAGAAGATAATATCAAAAGGTTTTGCGTCAGGAAAATAATACATAATATAAGATCACCATTCTCTCTACTATGTTGATTTTGTGGGTTAAGAACAATACTATTATACCATTTTGCCTTCCAATGTACAAACCGTTATACAAAGAGACAGTTGCATTTTGTTATTCAAATTCTACCCCTAATGGATGTTTTAACTGCTGATATAAAGAAGACTTGAAAGATTGGACAAATGGCTAATTCACGTGAACATACATTACGCTATTGTTGAATTTGATATTATTTGTGTATAGTTTTTGTAAACACACATAGAGATTTTGTTTGTTATTGTGTGAGAAATTTATTGTACTTAACTTGTGTTAATCTATTTTCTTAGAAGCAATCTTGTAAACACATTCTTGTAAATCTCATTTGTTTGAGTGTATTCCTTGAGTGACTAAGTTTTAGTCAGATAGACTTAAGAAGACAAAGGCGGGTTGTCTTTGTGGTGTCTATAATCAGTTTCAATTATAGTGGATTAAGTCCTTATTGAGAAGGCAAAATCACCTTGGCGGATGGACTGGAGGTAGTTTTGTTAACTGCGAACCAGAATAAAAATAACAATGTTATTTTTCTTGTTCGTGTTATTGTTTGATTGCGTTGGTTTTCAAAAAGTTTTATTTTTTAGAAACCCAATTCAAACCCCACTTTCTTGTGTTTCTTGCCACCTTCAAAAGTGAGTCTCTCAAGCAAGGGTTGGAATCTTTAGTCCATGTGAATAGCTTGAGCGACCAGGTGAAAGTTTCCAAGACCCATGTTGCACGTACACGTCAAACTTCTTCAATGGAGAAAAATGTGAACTCAAAGAAGTCTTTCCCTAGATAAATAACACCCAATTTCCCAAAATATACCCAATTGGTATCTAACTTGTGTAACCTTACCACTAAGAGAGGTGTTGAGCCTTTTGACCATAGGGTCCTTCCATGAAAGTTATGTTTGCAAGCATATAAACTTGCCAAGTATTATTCTCCTAGGATAGTGATTGAGATACAATCACCTTTAAGATAAGTCCTGGACAAATGATTTTGTTTTTGAAACGATAATAGAATAGTTTTGATCAATGGATGGATGTTGTTGATTGGGTGCAAGGCATGGCTAAAGGACACAAGAGGATTTTGATCAGGGTCGTTCACAAGGCCCAAAGCAAAAGGGCCAAGAACACGACAAAGAGAATAAAGCACATGAAGCATAAGATCCCTCATTCACCTAAAAACAAACAATTGTGCCTTTTAGACATGTTTGCCACCGTCTGATTAGATCCAACCGTTATCCACCCAACACGTCACGCTCATGCAGACAGTTTGAACGCACCCATTATATAAGATAGAAAGCGTGTCATTCTCAAGTATTCAAATCTTTTCTCATTCTCGCATCACTTTTCATGCTCTCACTGACTTGAATGTTTTAGTGTTTATCTTGCAAGTAAACCCCTTTATCGCATTAAAAACATGTTCCGATGTGCCAAAATCTTATTTCAATGTTCATAGAACAACTCTAATTCCATAATAAAACAGATTCCATATTAACCAACTATAATGAAAGGATAAATATGATGATGAACAATGGTAGGACGAGGTCATCCTCTTCTTTTAGTTCTCTTTCATATTTTGATATTTATGAAGTCAAATTGAATAAAATTGAATTCATTTGACTCGACTGTTTTTCTGCCCTAATAGAAAGATTTGAACATTTAAATTTATCTTTAGAGATTTTAGTAAGAAAAGTTAGTAAAAAATTTATGAAAAAAAATTGATTTGATTTTTTCTTTATTAATAATAGACCTCATGGCAATAAATAAACTTTAAAGTAAACATCGTTATTATGGCTAGTTAAGAATGGATCATCTTATTTTCCCCATTTCATCGCACTTTCAATGGCCAATAATGGAATTTATGGTTGCTCGGATCACTCCATAAAAACCACTTCGTCTGTTGTTACCACTTCCCCTCGAGATATATATTACGCCTGCCAACTGTTTGATAAAATGCCTTAGCCAGATATCGAACTTTGCGACGCAAGTAACTGCTACAAAGCTAGTAAACTTCTCATTCAAGCCATTTCTCTTCTCTCCGTTTTCAACCAAAAACTTGTCAACACATCAATGAGCAAGTTCATCAGCTTTGAAGAAGGATGGGAGACTTTGCACAAGGGTATCACCAAGCTCCATAAATCTCTAGAAGGATTGGAGCCTAGCTTCACTTCCGAGGAATTCATCAATCTATATACGTACCTATCAATCCCTCAGAATAACAATGACATGTTTTTTTTTCTTGATGTTTACATTTTCAAGAATCTGTATTCAAGAGCTATGCTATGATGATGTTAAATTAGAATCTGAACTATTTTTCCACTTAAATTGTAATGCAGGACCATGTACGAAATGTGCACCCAAAAGCCTCAGCCTAGTCAATCTCGTAACTTTGCCCGAGAACTATACGACAAGTACCGCGAAACATGTGAAGAGTACATCATATCAAATGTGAGTAACACATATCATTTGGTTATCATATCAAATTCATGAACCATACTATTAAGTTCAGTAAACTTGTAACCTGCTATGGAACACAGACACATAATTTGAATAAATAAATTTGACGGATACTAGACGTTCCTTCAATGTGAAATGTCGGCGGTGCTACATAGAGAACTTGCATTGTGAATCTGAATCATAGGATAAGCTAAAGTTTTCCCTTTCATAATGCTGTTATATTGAATCCAAATTTGTCATTGGATATTTTCCTGTAATAGTGGCTCTTTTGTCTTAATTTGTTGGTATCCAGATTGATCGGAAACTTGCAGGAGAGATGATTGATCAAACTTTTCTTATTAACACGTTGGATTTCTACATAAAGTTTTACAAATGCTCAACAAATGATGAGGCAAAGGTAATTTCGGTAAAACTTAGTTCTTATTGAAACATGTTGTGGTCAGCCTTGTGAGTCCTAACCATTATATTTGGATATGTAAAAGATTTATCTAGGACTATTTATGGAATTCTGTTATTTTCTGTATCCCAATTATTAAGCAATGCATTCAGATTTTTAAACTAATATGTTAGTAGTAAATGCAGGGAGGTAAAAGGAAGCGCATACCAGATGTTTTATCAAATAAAGTCAACTTGATGAGCTCTGATGGGGCTGTGTTTGAAACTGACGATAGTGTGGCACTTATGTCAAAAAGATTTGAGAACATTACTGAGACCATTTCAGTTGGTGATTACCTTGATGTCATTTATGTTCAAAAAGTGAATAGCAAAATGTTGACAATTATTATTGAATACTGCAAGAAGCATGGAAACTATTATGAACTAAACGGAAGCTATAATGAACTGATGGAAGCGGATGCTAAATTTGTCGAAGTTGATCCTCAAACTCTGCTTGATCTTACAACATCTGCATGCTACATGAAAATTGAGAGCTTGGAGAAGCTGACGTCGAGCAAAGTAGATGAGTTGATAAAAGGAAAGACACCAGAGGAAATTGCCCAGATCTTTGGAGATGACTCAAACTCCAAATTATTTGAAAAATTACATGAAGAGAATGTACAACGAGTAAAGGCTTTAGAGTTTTAGTTCAAACTACACCTTGAACTCATTCATGTTTGGTTTACCATTTAATCAGTACTACATTGGATCTGAAACATAACTACTAAATGGCAACTGGTGGTAGGGATTAAGATCCTTTAAAAACCTATAAATAGTTGTTACCTGTTTTATTGAACATTGACCACTACTAAGCTTATCTATAAAATGATGAAACACTAACACAAATTGAATGCAGAGGAATTATAAAAACACGGTTGTTTTTAAAAAAAAAACTAAATTGGAATCAAGAACTGAGTGATTTTTAGTGGTTTAAAGTGGTTTGATGATGAAATTGAATGAAATCGAGTGTGTATTATGAAATGATAGTGGAAGAAATCAATCAATATTTAATTATCAAAATTAATTTATTAAAATTCGGTTAAATCGATTAATTAAGATAATTAAAATTAATTATCAAAATTATTTAATTAGATCAAATAATCAGGTTAATTAAAATTAATTAATCCAAATTAACAAACTAAAAAAAATTTAATTAATTAAATAATTTGATTAGAGTGAAAATGGCATAAATAAGAGATGTTGATTTAAAAAAAACGATAATGTGCTCAAAACCGATTTGCACGAAATAACAACATGATTAATGTCATTCGTGATATCATAACACGGTGAAAGTATTCTTTTTGATGTATTGGATTTTTGGTGGTGTATCGGCATAAAATTTCCGAATCCACGGATCGAAATTCGATTTATCGTAATGAAAATAAAACAACAACACCAACTCATAATTATTCACATCATTTACAAGTCATGTATGAAATATAAGAAGTGTCAAATGGTATATGGGCCCAATGTAAAGAGAAACAAACGAACACCTAAACTATATTCATATAATTATAAAAATGGATTTAAAAATATAAAGCAAAAGAGGATAAACTAAATAAGTCTTTCCTTTAATCATGGTGAGATTAGGAAATAAAAACTAACTGCAACATGGTTAGATGAAACCACTACCCGAACAATTCATTACTAAAAAACAAGTTATTATCATGATTACTAATAAAGGAAAATAACTTATTAATAAAAAAGAAATAAAAACAGAGAAAAAAAATTACTATTAAAACATAATAGATAAAAAAAAATAGGAAAAGCTTTACCATCTAAAATTCATGTGCCTAGAAAAAAAAAAGAGTGGCAGGTGGCATGTAAAGGAAAAGTGAACTTGATTATTCACATTGCTGCTTCTACTTGTAGATTTATGTTTTGATTCACATATCAGTTTCCACCAGCTGAATATTATCTTTTAAGTATCTGTCCACTTCATTACAAATTGGCCTGAACAAATTATTTTCCATAACATTTCTAGGATAAATTGATTTGGATTAGGATTTTTCCTGGCAGCATTCAGATCAGTTGAACATCGACTCTAGCTTGTGTTGTCACTAAAACTCGGCGGAAAAGACGATTTAAGGTTGATGGACAAGGTGGGGTTACCGACACAGTTGCGAAGATTTTCCACATTGTTTAGTTGCGGTGGTTCAATTGTGAATGTTTATGTTGAGCGTTACTTGGCTGTATAAACAAACTCCGGTGACAGGTTAACGGTGCTTTGTGGTTACTGGAAAACTGATGGTGTAGCCCGTCGTGTAAGGTTGTATGGTGCAGTTGTGACGGCGGTGGGAGCTCGTCGGATGAGGAGGTTGTTTATAGTGGTGATGGATTTTCGGTAATAATGGAGGTTATCCGATTGTCGGTGAAGGTTTTTGGAGGAAGAGAAAGGATGTGGGTGGTGGTGTTCGAGAGATTCGCGGCGGCGATTTTTAGATCCGGTGGTGGGCCTGTTATTATGTTTGGTTATTTGCTCCGACGGGTGGTTTTAACGGTTCGGAGGGAGTATCGAAGGTGACTGTAAGTATAATTTAAATGGAGGTAGGCGGTGGCTGTGTTCGTGGTTGGTGAGTGAAGAAGGAGAAAAGGCCTTGTGGGAAATTGTTGCGGTGAGGAAGAAAGCTGTACATCTTTTTCCTTTTTCTCCTTTTTTTATCCTTTCCCTTTTCTTTCTTTGAGAGTGAGTTGTTTCCTTTTTTTTATATCCATCTTACCGTTGGAAAAAAGAAATATATGTGACTTGTCGTTTTTCTTATTTTTAATTTCCTTTTTGCTTTTTGGGTCAGAGAGACGTTGGAGTGGGTAGAGGTCCTTGTGTGATGTAGCTGTCCACCACTCAATAATTATTATTTTTTATTTATTAATTACTCACTATTAAATTCTAAATTTTGATTGGATAAACTAGGATAAGTGTGGATTGCTCAACATAGACCATTGATTAATTCGAATTGATGGTTTGGATTGAATCAAAGAAGCACACCAAGAAACACACACTATTTAAATAAATCAAAATGCATATAATGCCCTTTTTAGATGACTTAATCGATTTAAGACAGTTTTAATCAATTGAATCAAATAAAATTCACAACTTTTTAAATAATCATGATAAAAATTAAAATAATAACATGGAACATTTTATTTATTCAATCTGACTGTTTTGACGAAATAAAAAAATTAAAACGATTAAAAATGAATAAAATTCGGGCAAAAATTTGCTCGAAAAATCAAATCAGACACACTAAAATGATCAACACAAAATATACTTATTGAAAAAATACAGCATTTCTTCAAATTCTGAAATAAGTTTGCTCCGGTTAAAAGGCTCAGACGAGTCAAAACGCAACTGAAACAGCTGCTGAAAAATACAACGAGCACACCAGGTTAAACTACATGAACTGTAGATTAATAATACTGGTGCCTGTAATTTTAATTCTGAAACTTTTTACCCGCTGATTTTACATGTTCTTGAGAAAAGATTCAACCGGTTTGTCTGTATTTTCAATAAATTTATCCTGACTGATATTTCAGGTATTATTAATGATAAAATGCATGTTATGCTGTACATATGATGTAAACTGAAAATTAAATTGAATTTTATGAAAATTTAAAATGCCCGGACAAAATTGGGGTATGACAGAAATGAACAATGAAGGTTAGTATCTGTTGTGTCTTCAACGGGATTCGTCTATCTTCAACAATCTTGGTCGTTCCTCTTCAACGATTTCACAACCAAGAAAACCTGCAAAAATAAAACGAGAAGGTAAAAGGTAAGAAAATGTTGATCGAGTAAGAGAATCAATGGTGAAAAATGCTTGAGATTGAAGCTTTACAATGGAAATATGATTCAGAAGGTTTTCTAGGATTTAGAGAGAGAGAGAGAGAGAGAGAGAGAGAGAGAGAGAGAGAGAGAGAGAGAGAGAGAGAGAGAGAGAGAGAGAATGAAATGCCAAAAATTAAAAATCAGTAGAACTTAATAATTTTTGAAATAACAAAAAAATCTTTGTCGAATAAATATATCCAGCTAGATTGCCACATCAGCGGAACTTAACGATTTTTGACAAAATTTGACGGGAATGACCAAATCGGTTAACGGACGTGTATTTAAGGGACTAACTTGTAATATTTTTTAGATAAGGGAATAAAGTGAAACATAAAATTAAGTTAAGAGACTAAACACATGTATTAAGCCTTAAATCTTTCAATAGAAAGCGTGTGCAATGAAATCATTTGTCTATTTTTTTCTTTCTTTTAGTAGAGCTTATTCTCTAAATATTATTCCTTTAAAACAATTATTTTCTTCTCAAGTTAATTCTCAAATATTTTATTCATAATATTTTTTATTGAGACGGTGAGAAATCTGATGATTAAAACATTGATAAGTTGAACATTTACATAACTTCATTTTTATGACCTTTGGATGATCTTGATCTTTCGATAGAGGATTTATTATGATCTTTGTATTATTTCAGCAAGTTATTTCACGTCCTCTAAGGACATAACAGGTCTTATCGCACACGATGTTATACCTTTTGTCACATAAAAGTATGTATTAATGTACTGTGTATATTATTGCTTAGTTGTCTCAAATTTGAATGTTGAGAGAGAATACAACTTAGTTATTCTTTTCTAGAATAAACCTCATTGATAGTGGGAAAAGGATCAAACTAATAAAAGGTAGCAACTTGATCCTCTTCAAATGGATCAAAGCGTTGATTTTAAGCCTATAGTTGACTAGAGGAACCAGATGATTATATTAGTACTTAAGACCAAATGATAATGTTGACAACGTGTTCCATCCTAGAATGCAAGCACTCATGAAGAGGAAATCCACTCACTTTATTAACCCAATCACTTCATTTGACTTCACAACCGATTGTTATTCCTAGGGTAAGCCACCTGTCAATGTGAGGATAAACTCACATATTAGTATGTAAGATTCATCATATCTTCATTTGTATACCAAGACACATTCCCCATAATTTTTTCGTTTACCCATGAAGATTAAGAGGCGGTGGCGTATTTCTTGCCTTGTCTCATTATCAACTGATTAAAAATGTCTACCATAAGTGTTACTTCTCAATTGTTCTTCTAACCACCACATAATCTCACCCTTAATAGACTCACAATCGAATGAACACATTATACACCTAGTAATAGCTTCAAATCGTCGTTCCTTCATGAGGTTCCCCTTGGGCTTCAGATGAGCAAAAAATACTAATTTTAAAACAAAATTATAGAATTATCATAAAATAACATAAGGGGAATACATTGAAATAAGAAAAATAAGATACAATGATAAAAAATATAAAAAATAACAATAAAGATAGGAGAAGTCTGAGTGAAATGCCAGAATCAGTCGAGAAGGAAGTCATCGTCTCATAAGCCAAATAAAATATGCAGCCTCGTTAACTTCAAACTAGGCTAAATCTTGACCTTGGAAATGAGCAAAGTCTACACCCAAGCATGGATGATGTCTTCCAAATTTCACTCATTTTCCCTTCAAACTTCTCATTGAAAGAATGGGGCATGTTTTGCCTCTATTGTTGAGTTGCTTTCCAAAGACCTAACTCTTGGTCGATGTATGGAGTAGATAGGTGTAGGACATGACATACATCCTACATGAAATTTATCCCCTAAATTAGGTCAAAAGGGTAATTTACTAGGTTGTAGGGGTTAAGGTTAATGATCTTATGGCTCTAGTGGTTCTTGCATCTATAGGTCCATCTTTGCACTGGTTCATCCAATTGATGTTATTGCATGTCTTTTTCCATGATGATAGACCACCTTGAAATCTTGGTACTTATTGAGATTCACACAAGGAATTAATTAAGTTGCAGTGGTCCAATGTGAATTTCTTGCACTAATCTTATACAATATTCCAGATGCTCCCAGAGATGAGCTTTCCTACATCAATATATTCCACTTTCATAATAGAAAGACTTGCTACGACACTGCTTAAGAATTGCTATAGTTGTTTCCATAGCTCTCCAAAGTGGCCACCTAGAATACAACCCACGACTTTGATATTGACATTATATTTTTCCACTTAAACTTTGTAGGTAAGTTGTTGGTAGAAAACATGTGACATTACATGCAAGTATATATGTATGTTTTAAGTAACAATTGATAAAATAGTAAGGATGTCGAACCCACAGGGAATGGAAAATAACTTAGGTTGATTTTGTATAGACTATCTTTTGCAAATAAGCATGAGTAAGGTAAAAATAGTTTATGGTTGTCACAGGTGCAGTTTGGTAGCAAACAAAGTCAAAAACAATTTAGGAAAGTAAGTGAGTTTTAATAATAAAGAACATGTTGGGTATTGATCCATTAATATAACTTGTCATTTATGTGTACATGATGTGTTATGTTGGACCAGGAAAGGTTAGAAAGTGATCTTATGGTGTATCTCTACATTATTAAAAGCATATACATTAAAGCAAATGGATAATATATAAGTCTCGCTTGTAACCTTAATGCATGTCTGGTTTTATTCTGAATTCCCTTTATGATTGTAGCTCTTTATTTCTAAAGTAGCTAATCTAGTGAATATATTTATCATATTATTTTCAATCACATTTATCATGAAATCCACTTGTTACTGAATCTCTCACAACAATAAGCTTGTATATTTTCCTAAGTTAATTAGTCAAAGGAACAGATTTCTAAAAGGTTTATATATGATAAAAAAGCATTAAAACACATCATTTACATAAGACACTAATTTATATTAACTTCACATTTCTCAATATAAAAGGTTTTAGCTCATATGGAGCTTAGTACATACATCAATACTAGTTCCTAAGTTAAGCATTCTTAAACACACAATGAAAAAGAAAATAACAACCTAAGAGTAACTTCTTCGTCTTCTTGCAATGGTTAGTCACCAAGAGACGACTTCTATCACGTCAGATACTAGTAGCATACACTTGATGTGATGAGAAGAATAATCTCTACTTTATTCAGCTCACTTCCTTTACTGCTTTTTCTCTAAGTGTTTATATCTTCAAAATGTTGAAAATTTTCATTTTCTTTAAGAGATACTTTTATAGTAACTTCCAACTAGGGTTTTTGCCTTGTCTTGAATCATGGGGTTATGGATATTTGTGAAATTAGGCCCAAGGAAAACAACATTATTCCCTCAATTTCTTCAAATTTATACTAATGTAGAATCAGACACTGATAATGTGTGGGGATAAGGTATTATGTGACCAGCTGGTAGCGCAAGCAATCAGAAGGAGTTGTCCTTTCCAGCAGCGATGTGCTATAGTAGATGTATTATGGTACAAAAAAAATCTTCTAACGCCTCGCTCTCATCCCTTTACATAATCAGTTTCAACAACATTCATTCTGCAGATTGTTGCCATGTCTTCCCTAGGGATGTGATTGATGTTTTTCTTTAGTCACGGCTGCCTCCAACTCTCCACTTTCAGTTGGGTAAAATTACTGATCCACAAAGTCGTGCCAGGACTTATCATAAGTTAACTTTACACAACAAGCAACAAACACGTAGGAACTAACAAAAGAGAGCACATACTTTGATCTTTATAAACTACTCTAAAACAACAAAATGCAAATTAAACTATTGAATGATGAAAATGAAGAGATAGATTCAAGTATTAAGTCTTGTAATGACTCACAAAATGTGAGTTGTCACACCCATAAACTTGAATCATTACTTATCCTCAGGTGATGCGATAGATAAAATCAGAAGAAAAAAATTAACTTCCCTTCATCTCTTAATCTAATAGTTCAACTTTTATTGAATTCAAAATCCATATCAGAGTATTGCCTTCAAAAATTAGCACAACTCAATCTTGCTATCATTCAACTTTGTGTGTGTGTGTGTCTGTACGCGCTTCCTGGTGCTACCTATCATGCCATAACTCTTCAGTTAAGTTAGTCAGCCTAAATGCTAGTCTGGTTGCCTTATCTTATGGTCCAATAATTCATTTTTCAATTTCAGAAAAGGGGATCGATTATTTTGCTCTTAACTTTTAACTCATTTGAGCTTGAGGATTTCACATGAATTTTTGTTATTATTAATAAGTCTTTCTAGATGCCCCACCTTTTCACCTGATGAAATCTCACTTGTAATGAGTCCAACCTATTACTCAGAGTGAATACATACATTGTTCCTTCAGTTTTGGGCACAGGAACTTGTTCCTCTGGTTTTGGGCACAAGAACTTATTTGAAGTGCATTTTGGCTAACTTCATTATTTTTACACACTTTTGTGTGTTTATTTATAAATGCAGTGTATCATTTGTATTAATATTAAGCAATAGTATTATCCTCCCCTAAACTAAATCCTACAATGAATCTTATTCCATACTCTAAGATAATTCAAACTTCTTAAGAGACTAACTACTTTTTTGACTACTTCTGGTGTAACAGGCATCGCGACGTGAAAAATTTCTGAGCGTAAGAAACACTAGAAATATAAACAAACAGAGTCGCCACCAAACTTTATTCATTCCCAGAGAGGGAAAGGGAAAATATCGATAAAACCCACAAAAAAGAAAAAAAGAAATAGTCGTTGCAACTAAATCGGGTTCTCGATACACAATCAATATTTTTCTTCTATAAGAGAAATGACTTAATTCTGGTAATTATTGTATTTTAATATGGAAGACGAATGTTCGAACATGGAACTCTACAATAGTATCCTAAAATTCAAAAAAGAGAAAGTTTATACCTAATTAGTTTCTTCCATTTTTATTGTAAAAAAACTTTTAAAAATAGGGGGACAACTTGTCGTTGGATCAAGTGTATGAAGTTGACTTATGAAAAGAGTTTGGATGTGGCGGGGGTGGTGTAAGGTTGCTCAGACCGATGTTGAGCTGTTGTTAAAGGTGATGCTTGGACAGAGGGAGTTGGATGAAAGGGTGGTTCGATGTTGGTGGAGATGGAGAGGTGACAGAGGGATGATGGTTGAGAGTGGAGTATGGTGTTTGATGAAAGAAAAAAAAAGAGTGAGGAAGCTTTTTTAATGGAGTATGTTGTCGTTAGTTGAAGAAGATAGGAAGATGATGATGATGGATGCTATTTTTACACACTGAGAGGATAAAGGGTTCTATTGAGAGAGGTGATAATAAGTTGAAGAAAAGAGAAAATGAAGATGAGGGTCTGAGAGAGGGATTTGAGTTATTGATTTTGTAAGATTTTTTTAGAAGAAAATATCAGAAGAAAACCAAAATAGAAAGGAGAGAGTCATGTGGAAAGGGAAAAAAAAAAGAACAAAATATCTAAACAAATGACATGTGCCCCATTTTCAATGGTTTAAATTTAATTTAATTTGGCAAATAAAAAAAACAAGTGTTACATTGTGATTGGTCTTCCAATTAAAATTTTAATAATAATAAAAAAAAATTAACTTAATTAAATTAAAAATAAATAAACAAAAATTATAATCGAATAAAAAATATAGATAATTCTAAATAAATCTTCCGATTATTTTGGCAAAAGAACAAAAATAATCAGACAAAAATTGAATAAAAATCGGGCGCAAAAATGTTCGAAAAATAAATTGAACGCATTAAAATTATCAGCGTGAAAGAAACTTCTCGGAAACATACAATTTTTGATCAGGTTTAAAAATAAAAGATGACCGGTTAAAAGGCTCAGACTGATTTAAAATGTGAGCGAAAAAGTAGTCTAAAAATTAAAACAAGCATGTCAGGTTAAACTATGCAAACCATAGGTTAATAAAACTGACTTATGCAAGCTTAATTTTTAAAAAAATTGGCCCGCTAATTCGACATACAATTGAGGAATGACTTGACCGGTCTGTCTGTAGATACGAAAAATTATTTCGAGTGACATTTCAAGCATTATGCAAAACAAAATGCATGTTGTGATAACTATAAAATGCAAACATCTCGTGAATGCACTGAATTGTTGACTAAACAAATGTGAATGGACAATCAGATGCAAATGAATCGCTCTTGGACCATTTGCTTATGATTCTTAAACATAAACAAAACCCTACACAGATTCAGATGACAACAATACTCTTAATTGTCACCCTCTAAACCTCTGAAAACACGATGCAATGGAATGAACGACGCATTGAGATTGAGAAATAAAATCTTTTGATTTCTTAATCAATAGATGACTGAATGAATGTCATCAAGATCATATAAAATGCCATACCTTATGACTTTTCATCTAATCCCTAATGAATGCTTTTAACAGATGAAATGTATGACAAAATGAATCAATTATGCTTTGTTGGTGCAAGTGAAAAACTCAGGGTAAAATTTAGGGTATGACAACTCCCCATATTTAAACATTTCTTATAGGAAGATATGAATAACTCCTGTCTTCAAATCATCATGCTGAAAGATAGTTTAAATACCAAACAAAACCAAAATTTGCCCTCTTATGCAAAATAATGACATGCTTATGATTATGAATGAATGCACTGGGATTTAAGAAATACTCTTGATTTCTTAATCATTTAGATGGTAATGCAAAGAGATGCAACGAGATTTAGGAAATACTCTTGATTTCCTAATCATCGGGTGATATGAATGTAATGAAGGTTAAGAAGTACTCTTGACTCCTTAAAATTGAATGTGAATTTAATTTATCCTCTCGATTTCTCAACTATATGAATGACAAATGATATGGATGCTAAGAAGTACTATTGTCTCCTTAGAGATGAATAAATTAAGAAATACTCTTGATCTCTTAATCATCATATGATTGAATTAAATACAAATGAATTAATAAATACTCTTGATTTCTTAATTATTATATGATAAATGATATGTATACTAAAAAGTACTTTTGACTCCTTAGAGATGAATGAATTAAGAAATACTCGTATTCTTTTAATCATCGTATGGTTGAATGAGATACAAATGAATTAACAAACACTTTTGGTTTCTTAATCATCAGATGATAAATGATATGTATGCTAAGAAGTACTCTTGACTCCTTAGAGATGAATGAATTAACAAATACTCTTGATCTCTTAATCATCAAATAATTGAATGAAATGTATACGAGTTAAGAAATACTTTTGATTTCTTAATCATGAGAATGTTAAGAAGTACCCTTGACTTCTTAAAATGAGTACGGGTGATTTAAGAAATACTCTAAATTTCTTAATCATATGAATATAAATGATGGTTTAAGAAATACTCTCGATTTCTCAATGATATGCAAGTTAATAAGTACTCTTGACTTCTTAAAGATAAATGCAAATGAATTAAGAGATAATCTTGATTTCTTAATCATGAGAATGCAAATGATTTAAGAAATAATCTTGATTTCTTAATCATGAATGTGGATGAATTAAGAAATACTATTGATTTCTTAATGATATGAATAAAATAAGAAATACTCTCGATTTCTTAGTTATGAATGTAGAGGAATTAAGAAATACTCTTGATTTCTTAATGATATGAATGAAATAAGAAATATTCTCGATTTCTTAATTATGAATGCAGATGTGCTAAGAAATTCTCTTGATTTCTTACATGTTATGTAAATGATTATGTATCAGAGAATCATGTTCAACTGCTCTTGACTAATAGTAGATCTCTATGGATGGACTTATTACAAAGTAACTTGTTCGACTGTTCTTCATTGAAGGTAGACTCTCCTAGAGAGCAAATGATCATATTCAGCTGCTCTTGGCTAAAGACGTCATATTTAGTAACTCTTGTCTGGAACTGATTGTAATCAACTGGTCTAGGTTGAAGACAAATATGTGCAAAAATAAAATAATATCCAGCTTCTCTTGGATTAAACTAATATATGATAGTAAATGCATTTAACTGCTCCTAGTTAAAGCAAAATTGTAAAATAAAATAGTGTCTAGCTGCTCTTGGCTGAAACTACGGAATTCAACTGCTATTGGTTGGAGCAAACTACATAAAATAAAATAGTATCCAGCTGCTCTTAGTTGAAACTAAATGCATTAAACTACTTTTGGTTGAAGCAAACTGTATAAAATGAAAATATTATCCAACTGCTCTTGGCTGAAACTAAATGCATTCAACTCCTCTTGGTTGAAGCAAACTACATAAAATAAAAATAATATCCAGCTGCTCTTGGCCGAAACTATGTATACAAATGAATGTATCCAATTGTATTGGTTGAAAACATCTTAATCAGCGGCTCTTGGTTGAAACTATTGCATTCAACTACCCTTGGTTGAAGCAAATCTGCTGGGAAATAAATTAAAGACTTTCTTTGGGGGAATAACTGCATATTCAACTGCTCTTGGCTGACAGAAGTCTCCTTTGGGGAATGAGAAGATCCTGGAGACTAGTTAGGGAGCGAAATGTTAATACTAACAAAAAGGCTTAACATTACTCTAAACTATTGGATTGACAGATCCAATCCAATGTTTCTTTGGGGAGTAGATCAGTAAGGAACACCAACTTTGTCGGGTATTGATTGAAATAAACCTGTTGGAGAATACAAGAGACTCTATGGGAAATAAATGTACAAGAGACTCACTGGAGATATACCGAGGAACATTCAGTAGAGCTTGTTTGTTCATGGAACTCTTATCTATTAGACTCACTAGGGAGATTGCTAGCTTGTGAATATATGTTCATCTTAGACCACTACTTCAAAAAGACTTGCTTAGGATAATATTGTTGGGGATACCTTTCTTAAAGAATCTTGCTGGTATGAAACTCTCTTGGGGAGTTCATGAAATTTTGCGGTTGAAAATTGTAAGGGAGACTCAATGGGGAAATATCTACTATGGAAACCAATCAAAAAATTTGTTGACACCAGAGTTCAAACTGGAGAATATCAATCACCTTATTAGGGAAGAAACTCGCCTTTAGAATCATCACTAACAATGATCGACTTCTGAAAGTACTTATACTGAAGATTACACTGAACTTCCTTAAGAGGTTGTTAAATTAGATTGAGGTTTATGCATGATCTATTTTTTACATGATATGTAAGAAGAAAATAAATTCATGAATTTACTAGTTTATGCATTTTGTGGGTATCAAGCTCTGATTCCCCGACGCTTTGTCTTGAATAGTTATGACACCACGAAAGTGATTTTCAAAACTCTGATTCCTGCTATGCTGCCTGGAGGGCTTCATTGGGGACTCTTACTTCTAGAAGAATAGCCACTTAAAACTTTAGATCAAGATGATCAAAGGAATGTCCCACGTCTTGTGAACCAGATATATTATTATAAACCAACAAGTATTCCTTTGACATTTTCAAAATTAAACAAAATTTAAAGTTTTCAAAAGCTTCAGCGTTTCCAATGTTTTAATGTTTTTATCTTATCAAGAATAAAAGTGACATTAGGTGAACAAATAGAAAAAATAAAAGTAATTGATGAAGCAATTTTCGACTGAATAATTTCATTTGATGAGAAGGATAACTCATACACAGGGTACATGGAGATGTAATTCCCTTTACAGAGAAAGAAAACAAGTAACTTGCAATGAAAATTTAACCGAATTTCCATCAGAATATAACATTTGCTATTTTCCCATATGTCCTATAGTCCTCATTACTTTGCTTTTGGAGATGGTAATTGGATTATTCCCTTCCATATGAGCTTTGTTGTAGTGTTGACTTGTACTGCTACAGTATTATGATTTTGGATATTCCCTAACTTTTACGTGAACCGCTCCTAAGAGTTTCAGTTCACCGGGAGATTTTACCCTTTTTTTTTGCTTAAACCTCCCTTTCAGGTTTTCTACTTACCGGGCTTAATTTTTTTGTTTATCCCTAATTTTTTCCTGAGTCGCCCTTTCGGGTTTTCAACTCACCGGGATGCTAATTTTTCCTAAGCCACCCTTTCAGGTTTTCAACTTAGCTAGCTTTTATTATCCATCTCTTTTTCTTAGGCATAATACTCTATAACTACATCATAATTGACGGGGTGTGTCCACTCTTCTCCATCCATGTTTGTGAGGACCAAAGTTCCACCAGAGAAAGCTTTCTTCATCATAAATGATCCTTCATATTTGGGAATCCACTTGCCATATGAGTCCTTCTGAATGGATATTATCTTTTTCAACACCAGTTCACCTACACTCACGAGGTCAGACCTTCTCGTTGAATGCTCACTTGAGCCTCTTCTGATATAACTGGATGTGATATAACACATTCATCCTCTTTTCTTCGATCAGATTGAGTTGGTAAATCCTGGTTTGAATCCATTATGCTCCCTCTAACTTAGTCTCCACCAAGACTCTTAACGAGGGGATCTCTACTTTTATTGGTAGCATAACTTACATGCCATAGACTAAAGAGAAAGGTGTTGCTCCTGTTGAAGTGAGAACATTTGTTCGGTATCCATGCAAAGCAAAAGATAGCATCTCATGTCAATATTTGCAAGTCTTCACCATCTTCTGAATGATCTTCTTGATCTTCTTGTTATCTTCCTCCACAACACTGTTTATCTTTGGCCTATAAGGTGATGGGTTATGATGCTAAAAGTCCCGTAGCGACAAATAATCTCTTTCTTGCTAAATCGGGTGACTACTTGCTTTGTCATGTTTGAATAAGAAACAACTTTTACCCACTTGGTGGAGTAGTCAATAGCAACCCGAATGAATCGATGTCTATTTGTAGCTTTTGGATCAATCATACCGATCGTGTATATACCCCACATTGAGAATGGCCATGGAGCATACAAGACATTCAGAGGAAGAGTGGAATGTGCATATTGTCAATAATGATTTGACACTTGAGGCACTTCTTGGCATAATGGTAACAGTTTGTTTCCATCGTTAACCAATAGTAACCAACTCTAAGGATTTTCTTCGCTATTGCATGTCTATTTGCATGAGTTCCGAAAGAACCTTCATGGATTTCTTTGACGATTAGGCCTTCTTCGCATCTATCCATGCATCTGAGAAGAACCAAATCAAATTTTCTTTTGTATAGCACACCACAACTTAGAAAGAAACTAGCTGATAACTTCCTCAAAGCCTTCTTATCTATAATGGAGACGTTATTTGGATACTCGTGCTTCTTAAGATATCGCTTAATGTTATAAAACCATGGCTTGCCATCAGTTTCTACTTCAAATGCTAAATACTATGTTGGCCTGTCTAGATGTTGAATTGTAATAGAAAGTGCTTTGTTAGCCCACTTGACCTTGAACATAGATGACAAGGTAGCCAAGGCACCGACTAATTGATTCTCGTCCATAGGAATGTGATGGAGAGTAATATTATTAAAATAAAGGATTAGCTTCATGACATGCTCTCAGTATGGAATTAATTTGGAATGATGGGTCTCCCAGTCTCCTTTGATTTGATAGATGATGAGTGTTGAGTCTCCATACACTTCAAAAATCTTGATTCGTAGATCAATAACTGCTTCAACTCTGAAGATACATGCTTCATACTCCGCCATGTTGTTGGTGCATTTGAAACATAACCTTACTGTGAAGGGAAGAAGAAAATCTGTTGGAGAAGTTATGACAACTTTAATTCTGTTACCTAATGCATTTGAGGCACCATCGAACACGAGCGCCCATCGTGATTGTGGTTCGGGTCCTTCCTCAGAGCCTAGAATCTCATAGTCTCTTATGTACATGACATCTTCATTTAGAAAGTCGAGTCTCATCGATTGATAGTCCTTTACTAGCTAGTATGCAAGGTACTCTGACAACACGCTGCCCTTAATGGCCTTCCGTGTCACATACTGAGTGTCATGTTCTGATAACAACATCTGCCAACGATTTCCAGTCGGGTTGTTTTCACTCTTATTTGCAATTGTAAATTTATGATTTTACTGTTAACCATGCTTTTGATTGCGATAATTTCTCTAATTGTATTATTCTTCACCATGAGTGAGTAGTCCACTAGGGACTAAGGGTCACGAGACCAAACTCATGACCATTTGTATGATTCATCACTAATCGATTACGATAATTTTAAATATGGTATTATTTAGAAACTTATTTTTTTTTCATTCTAACACTTGTACGAAAGCAAAGAGTTTTCAGGTACCGATCGTAATCTAAAAGGATATGTATCGGTATCCGAGAACAGGTTTTTAAATAGTTAAGTCTGATACAAAGAAAGTGCTCATACGCGATTGAGAAATGTTCCATATTTATAGCTACACAAAAGAAAAGAATCTTTGACAAATAATCTGGTTGTGCAAAAGCAGATGAATTATTCACCCATAGATAGGATAACACATTGGCGAAAACAGGTGTTGCCCATATTTATCTATTTTTTATAACCATGTCGAAATTTTTGTAATAGAAATTAAATGATCATATGAGTGTATCAGAGTGGGGATCATGAACCTTAAGTCATGTTTGTTTCAGAGTATTTTAAGTGATTTTTATTTAAGCTATTCTGCAGAAGTGCTTTTTAATTTAAGTTGTTTTATAAAACTCCAATTTTTGGTTACTCTAGATATACACCGATAGAACGTAATTCGGTAATTGACCTTTGGTCTATATGGTTCGATAGTTTTTTACAACTTCACACAGTCGTACACTTACCGCGTGTCAGAGAGTAAGTGAGTTATAATAACAAGTGCAAGTTGGGCAATGATCCATTAATATAACTTGTCATTTATATGTACATGATGTGTTATATTGTGCCAGGGAAGGTCGGAAAGTGATCTTGTGGTGTATCTCTACAACATCATAAACATTTACATTAAAACAAGGGAATAAATCTCTAAGCCACGCTTGTAACCTTAATGCATATCTGGTTTTATTATGAATGCCCTATGTGATTGTATCTCTTTATATCTAAAGTAGCTAATCTAATGAATATATCTATCCTACTATTCTCAATCACTTTTATCATGAAATCCAGTTGTTACTGGATCTCTCATAACAACAAGTTTGTATCTTTTCCTAAGTTGACTAGTAAAAGAAACAAATTTATAACATGTTAATACATGATAAAACAAAACATTAACAACACATCATTTACATAAAAGACTACTTTATATTAACTTCATATTTCTCAACATAAAAGGTTTTAGTTCATATTGAGCTTAGCACATACATTAATATTGGTTCCTAAGCTAAGTATTCTTAAACACATGGTGAAAAAGAAAATAACAACCTAATAGTAACTTCTTTGTCTTCTTGCAATGGTTAGTCACCAAGAGATGGATTTTGTCATGCCAGATATTGGTAGTGTACACTTGAAGTGATGAGAAGAAGAATTTATACTTTGTTCAACTCACTTCCTTCACTAGTTTTTCTCTTAGTGTTTCTATCTTTAAAATGTTGAACTCCTTTCATTTCTTCAAGAGATCCTTTTATAGTCTCTTTCAACTAGGGTTTTTGCCTTGTCTTGGGTTATGGGCTTGTGGATATTTGTGAAATTAGGCCCAAGGAAAACAACATTATTCCCCCAATTTCTTCAAATTCGTACCAATGCAAAATTAGGTACATACAACATCTAGGGGACAAAGTGTAATGTAGCAGGCTAGTGGCATAGGAAATTAGGTGACGTTGTCCTTTGCAGTAGTGAGGCGATGCAGTGGATGTACTATGGCATACAATTTCGTCTTTTAGTACCTCTCTCTCATCCTTTTGCATAATTAATTTCACCAGCCTTCATTTTGTAAATTGTTGCCATGTGTACCCTAAGGATGTGATTGATGTCACTCTTTAGTTTCATCTGCCTCTAGCTCCCTACTTTTAGTTGGGTAAAATTATTGATCCAGAATGTCGTGCCAAGCCTTGTCAAAAGTTAACACTACACAAGCAACAAACACATAAAAACTAACAAAAGAGAGCACCTATTATGCTATTTATAAACTACTCTAAAACAGCAAAATGCAATCAATTAAACTATTGAATGACGAAAATAAAGAGATATATTAAAGTATTAAGTCTTCTAATAAATCACAAAATGTGAGTTATCATAAGTTTATAGGTACATATTTGTCCCGCTGGACTCCTTGCCTACATAGCTCATGTAGAACTTCACCGTACTATTCTTGAGTGGCATTCAAGTTTCTTAGTCTTCTGCACATGGCATATTCGACAAATAGATGCAAACTAGCAAATCATAAATAGTTGCAGCATAGTAGTCAACCAAAACTCTTCGCACTTTAGATGACTAATAATTTACATCCTAATCTCATTGGTAGGCTCTAGTGTAGAATTTGATAGCTATATTGGAGTTGAATATCAGATCAGACCATTTAGGCGTTCCAAACCACATCTTCGCAACCCCCAAGTGATTTCTCAACATTTAGAGACTCCAAAATCAAATATCCTCTCATAATTGAACTTTCACTTTAACAACCTCTCATATCTCTCATAATGTTGTAAACTGATGAAGCATATTAAGTTGAATGATTGTTGATCACTTGATGGGAGGAATGGTAAAAAAACACAATGTGTTCACTGTGTATAGAAACTACGAAAATGCATTCTTCCCCCTTGAACGCGTTGTATTTTAGGAATACATTATATTTCCATTAAATGTAATGTTCTAGTAGATTGTTGAGGGAATGCAACATGTTCTCTAGGAACATACATCATTTGAAATTTGATTTTGTACATTCTTTTACTACAAAATTAAAATAAAATTTCAAAATCAAACAAAAATATAATAATAAAAAAAACAAAAAAAAAATGAGTCGCCTTTCATTCAACACCTGTTTAACGTAATTAGCTCGAAGCCTCATCACCTAAATTAGAATGGGTAATTAATCTTCCATAATTCATTGACTTTTTCATGGATGATAATGTTTTTCTTTCAAATGAAATGGGTCGTCGCTACTGTCATTTGTTGATAATTATTTCCACAATACTCCTTCAATGTCACTTTTTACTTTTTTTCGCTTGTTACTATGAGTCATTGCCTGGACTATGTTCCATGGAAAAGTTGGTGGTTCATAAAATTACAAAAAATTAAGCATAATTAAGTCTTCAACACAATTGTATTTGATAGTTTCATATGTTATACTTGAGACTCTTTCAGGAGACAACTTTTGAACATGGATTTCAATACAAGATTTGATCGTGGTCACTTGATAGAAATCCCTTTTATCTTCTACCTGCTTTCTGATTTTGAGCATAATTAATGTTACTACCTCATCGTATACCTTTAAAATAAGCGTACATTTTTCTATGTCGATATTGCATCTACTTATTAGCAAGAACGGTCGACCAAGAATCAATGGAATGCCTTCATTTTCAGTTATGTATAATACCAATAAGTCCATTGGAAAAATGGATTTGTCTACTTTTAAAAGAACATCTTCTACAATATCATATGGACTTTTGATGGATTTGTCAGCAAATTGAAGTGTCTTGCCCGTGTCGCTTACTCTTCCAATGTTTAAAAAAACATTACCATGTAACTGAAACAACCAATATTGTGATTATCCATGCTAATAATCCCTTAAAATTTTGGGAGGATGTTGTCCATACCACAAGGTGTTTGATTAATAAAATGTCATCTTCCACTATACAAAATAATATTTTCCACTCTATATTGTTCTCTAATGAAGTATTGTTTTGGATAACTCACTGAGTCTTTGCATCTGTTTGCTTTACTCATGATCTTACTTTAGGACTTAATAAATTGTTTGCTTATGAAATTAAGTGTGTATTCCTTAGATACTCAAGAGTTCAAAAAGGGTTTGGTCCTACTGACCCTCCCTTGGAAACTTATTAGTGTCGTGAATGTCTCCTTTTTATCGATCCACAATATATAAAAGGTCAAAGTGACTCATATGTAACCTTAATTTCCTATTATACTTAAAATTTATTTTCTATGTTAGATGGATCTCATGTTGTAATACATAGAGGTATATGTTCCACTCGAAATCCTTATCTCGTTTATAATTTCTTGAGTTATCACCATCTGTCATCTTCACATTATGCTTTTGTCTCTACTATATTTTCCATCACTATTCCTTTGTCTTTGCACCAAGCTCTTTCCCATTCAAGATGGCAACATGTTGATTGATAAAATGGCAACCTTAGAATCCAACTAGATATGGACACGTGTACCATCTCCAATGTGAAAATCTATTGTTGGAAGTTATTGGATTTTACACGATTAAAGTTAGTATAGACAAAAAAAAATTGTTCGTTTAAAAGCTGACATGATGACTAAAGGTTATATTCAGATTTTTTTTTGTCTTTTTTCAGTGCTTTCTTTACATTTGTGGCTAACATGACTTATGTTCGTCCTTTTCTCTCTATGGTTATTATGAGATATTGATCATTGTATCAATTAGACATGAAGAATGTACTTCTTAACAGGGACTTGGAAGAAGAAGTTTATTTGGAGGAACCATCGGGTTTTGTTGCAGTAAGGGAGTGTCGTGGGTAGGTCACATGCCTTCACAAATTCTTATATGGTCTCAAATAATCCCCTTGAGCGAGGTTTGAGAGATTCAGTAGTGTGGTTAAATAGTATGACATTATTCATAGTGAAGTTGGTCATTATGTGTTTTATAAAGGCTCATCTCAAAAATGTATTTATTTGATTGTGTATGTTTATATAATTATTACATGTGATGATTATGATGGAATTGTAGCAAATAACCTCTAATTCACCACTTTCAAGTCAAATATATCAGAAGAGTTTCTATTTCCAAAAAATATATGCTTTGAATATTTTAGAAGAAACCAATATGTTGGATCGTAAGACAATTGACATTCATATGGGTTGGATAATCCTTTTTAAATATAGCAAGATATATGAAGTTAGTTTAGAAGTTGAATTATTCGACCATGACGAGGCCAAACATTACATATGGGGCTAGTAAAGTGACTTAATTTATAAATTCTCTTTATGATAATCGTTGAAATGTCAGGGTTCGAATCTTAAGATACATTAAAATATTTCTTGAAAAATATCTTGTTTACACAAACATAGATAGTAA